>NC_059331.1:147748726-149162476 GCF_018350155.1 Leopardus geoffroyi | reverse complement strand
GACAGAGGTGAAATTGTCTCGCACGATCACTGTACTTCTTGTTACAACTTAAAGAAACTTTAGAAATCACCCTACCTAACCTCCTATTTGTGAAGAAAGAGGCCCAGGCCTCTTAGGGATAAAGTGACAGTGAGCTCAGTTTCCACTATCTCTAGTTTTCCTGTCTGGGATGTTTTTCATCATCTTCAGTGGTGATTTCCAGGTAGGCTGTGAAGATTGCAGGCCAGAGAATAAGAAGGCCAGGGTAGATCACTCTTCAACAGAGCTAGGGGAATGCACGTTTATCTTTGTATCACCTCTTCTGTCTCTATTGTATTTATTTTTTAAAAGTTTTTATTTATTTTGAGAGAGAGAGAGCAAGTGAGCATGTGCATGCAAGTCAGGGAGGGATAGAGTAAGAGAAAGAGAGAGAGAGAGAGAGAGAGAGAGTATCAGAATCCCTAGCATACTCTGAGCTGTCATTGCAGAGCTCGATTGGGGCTCAATCTCACGAACTGTGAGATTATGACCTAAGCCGAAATCAAGAGCTAGATGTTTAACCACCTGAGCCACCCAGGAACCTCTGTCTCTCCTCCTTACATGGTGGTTTTCTAAGTGGCCCATTTGCCTACCTCCTCATTTAAGAGACGTAAGTAGCTGGACAAAGATGAATATAACTTCTTAGACTATGAAACTGGTATCTTATGCCCTAGTCACTCTTAAATAATGGGGGAAAGTTCCATATTATTTGTCGGTTATTCAGGGCCACCGTTAGAACGACTTTGGTAGTGAATAAATGTCACTGGCTTCTGTTTTACCTTGAACGGAGGCAGATATATGGTAATTGAATAATGATCATTGATAGACCTCATTCCATGATTATAATGACATTTTATTGTACTCATGTGGAATTTTTATAAAGCTCTTATAATTTAAAACATAACTTGCCTATCACAACCAATGCTCATGGGTTGATCAAGAGCGAACGTTTTCTTTATCTCATATGTAGATCTGTCTGTAGGTATGTGTGTTCCATCTGCATTTCTCTTTATTCAAGAATTATTTATTGAGAGCCTACTCTGTGCTCCGCACTGTAGTTTATATACTGGGGATATATCAAAACATACAAAAAGAGAAATCCCTTCCCTAATGGCCTTTACATGTTGGTAGGAATAATTGGTATATATCATCCTTAATGCTGAGGCCTGAAATACTTGCAGATTAGGGAAAGAGAGGAGTTAACCAAAAAGGAATAAAAATAGTGAACTCCGTATTTCATGCTGTAATTCAGCCTCTTGATCATGTGTGCACGTGTGTGCCACCTTATATCTATGGAGTGTTTTGTCATTATTCAGGGAATTTTTACTTTTATGTTTGAGTTTGAACAACTTTGATAATTGGGTCAGATGACATTGTTTTTGAAAACATGTTTAAAAACTGCACCACACTTAAAATACCTAGAAATAAATTTAACCAAAAGAGATGAAAGACCTGTACTCTGGAAACTAAAACATGGATGAAAGAAATTGAAGATGGCATAAACGGAAAGACATTGCATGATCATGGATCGGAAGAACAAATATTGTTAAAATGTCTATACTACCCACAGCAGTCTACAGATTTAATGCAATCCCTGTGAAAATAACAGCACAATTTTTCACAGAACTAGAGAAAACAACGCTAAAATTTGTATGGAACCACAAAAGTTGCTGAATAGCCAAAACAATCCTGAAAAAGAACAACAAAGCTGGAGGCATCACAATTCCAGACTTCAAGTTATATTACAAAGCTGTAGTCCTCAAAACAATATGGTACTGGCACAAAAATAGACACATAGATCAATGGAACAGAATAGAAAGCCCAGAAATCAAACCACGATTACATGGTCAATTAATCCTTAACAGAGGAGGTGAGAATATGCAATGAGAGGAAGACAGGCTCTTCAACAAATGGTGCTGGGAAAACTGGACAGCCATAGACAAAAGAATGAAACTGGACCACTTCCTTATAACCATACACAAAAATAAACTCAAAATGGATTACAGACCTAAATGTGAGACCTGAAACCATAAAATCCTGTATGAGAACACAGGCAGTAATTTCTCTGACATCATCTGTAACAACATCTGTCTAGATATGTCTCCTGAGGCAAAGGAAAATAAGCAAAAATAAACTATTGGGACTCCATCAAAAAGCTTCTGCACAGCAGAACCAACAAAACTAAAAGATAACTTACTGAATGGGGTAAGATATTTGCAAATGACTAATCTGATAAAGGGTGAGTATCCAAAATATATAATCAACTTATACCACTCAACACAAAAAAAAAAAAAAAAAAAAAAATGCAAGTAAGAAATGGACTAAAGGCCTAAATAGACATTCTCCCAAGAAGACATCCAGATGGCCAACAGACACATGAAAAGATGCTTAACATTACTCATCATCAGGGAAATGCAAATCAAAACCACAATGAGATATCCCCTCACACCCGTCAGAATGGCTAAAATTAAAAATTCAAGAAACAAGTGTTGTTAAGGATGTGGAGAAAAAGAACCCTCATGCACTGTTGGTGGGAATGCAAACTGGTGCAGCCATTATGGAAAACAGTATGGAGGTTCCTCAAAAAATTAAAAATAGAACTACCCTATAGTCCAGTAATCTCACTTCTGTATTTATTTATATATATGGTGGAATATTATTCAGCCACAAAAAAGAATGATATTTTGCCATTTGTTATGACATGGATGGATCTAGAGAGTATAATGCTAGCAAAACAAGTTAGAGAAGACAAATACCATATGATTTCACTCATATGTGGAATTTAAGAAATAAAACAAAGGAAAAAGGTATAAACCAGAATCTCCAGGGCAGGGGAGGCAGACTGGAGACCCAGGGGAGTGTTGATGTGGCAGTCTGGAGGCAGAAATCCTTCTCCCTGGGGGATCTCATTCTTTGGTCTTAAGGGCTGCTGCTAGCCTTTTGGCCTTTCTGGGCAGGACTTCATGGACTGTTGAGAACTCTACCTGATATGCAGTTGGGCCTGCAGGTGAAGGCTCCTCTTGTTTCTGAGCATGACAGAGTCCCTATTTTGTTGAGATGCAAAAGGTGGCACAAGGGAGGGCTAAGGTGACATCATGTTGGCACTGTCATTTGCTTTCACCTTTCAGCCATTTCTCAGTAATTTGTCCCTGGATGTTGCCTCACGATAACCTCTGACCCTGTCTCCACAGAGGTATGGGTTCTCTAGGCCCCGCAGTCCCCTGTATGTTCTCCTAAACTACAGGGCCAGCCAAAAGTGCTAGGGTTGTAGCCAGAGCTGTGTAATATGGCAGGGTAACGTGATGGTGCGTGCCCCACTTCATTCAGTTGAATCGCAACATGTAATTATTAACCGGTAGGTTTTGTATACCTCCTCTGTGTAGGTGCTGTGTCCGGAGCTGGAGGAGCACAGATTGAGCAGGATCCTTGCTCTCAGGACACTTAGAGTAGCCATGATATGGACTGCCATTTACAAAATAAGGTCGTTCGACTAGTCAGTGGTTCAGAAGCAGCAGATGTGCCTTGCTTCTTGTATCGTACTCAGGCTGGTCCTTCTGCCTGCAATGTTGTCCTCTGCTTTTCCGCCTATCTCTGAGTCCCCTCGTTTAAATTTTGCCTTTCATTTCAAAGTACAGCATAAATACCTCTTTTATAAAGCCTTCGTGATTTCCTAATTCAGAAATGATTCACAGTCTTTCTGTATTTCTAAAACCTTTTGTTCATAGCTCTTTTATTAATAGGGCCACCCTATAATTTATCATCTAAACAGGGAAAGCGGAAGGAGGCACTATTAATTAATTATATGAGGACAGTACACTTGAACTGGGACATCCCAGGGAAACCAGAACATGTGGTCTCCCTACTCATAACCTTTACTCCCTGTTGGAGTAAAGTATGGTCTGGTCAAGTGTGTGTTCATCTCTCATTTTAGAATGTCAGTTCCATTGTAGAGGTGGGAAGGGCAGATGAGAACCCTGCCCTTTATGCCTGCATTTTCACACAAAGTTTTACACTCAGTAGGAGCCCAGTTATGCTCACTGAATGGAGTTTCTCCTATCCACAATAGGTATCAGTAGCTGAGCAGCCCTGTTGCAACCTTCCAGCCGGGTAGCTAGCTATCAGAAGGAAATCAATCTGAATAGGCAGAGTTGGGCCAGGGAGAGTCAGCTGTGATGGGGCTCCTTTGGGTCGTTCAGTAGTCCAAATCTTGGTATAATGGCAATTCATGCCCATTCTGGGCTGCTATGGTCAGCGAAATGACTGTTCTGTTAGGTGGAGGATGACCATGGGTGATGCTCCTTGCTGCATTCATCTAAGAGGACATGGGAACCTAGCTGGGGGAGTGGGGGGGGGCACTACCCCTGAGGCCAGTAGGTGACAGGGCTCTGTTCCTACATGCTGTGGTTGGTATCTTTAGAGTCTCCATTAAACTTGAACACCTCCTGGCAATATATTAAACTCAAAGCACTTGAGAAGGTTATAATCACTTAGTAAGTTTGCTAAAAGTTACATAGAGTAGAAGACTCTATAAGGTTCTTTTATAGACTAGGTGTCACTGACAGATGTCCTTGATGAAGGGTCCAGATGACATTAATTCATGGGCTTTTACATATAAATGAACCACTTGCCATTTAAACAGTCCTTTTCACTGGGTAGACTATGTAGCTATTGGTGTTATTAATTCAGGTATTGAATAATATTGAATTTATTACCATGTGGTTCTAGAATAAGTAAATAATGGACACATTGACTTCTACTTTATAGATGACCGTAAGTTAAGACCTCTTTAGAACACTTCAAAGGTCTTTAGGTGCAGTATTTTATTGCCACCTCCCTGGTTATCATTATTCTTGAATGCCAGGGGGCAACTCCCATGAAAAGGGAGACACTTAGAATCTTTCTGCAGGTAATGAGCATTTGGTTTTACTACAGTCTATAATTTGGACTTCAATGGCAAATCATTAATACAGACTTGAGCTTAGGGTGTCATAACACCTTTTGTCAAGCACCTTTGCTCAGCAAACACTATATGGTGTGAGCTTATTGTAGTCTGTCTCTGTTAAAGTGAACTTCTCATCCATCCATTTAGGGCTGTCTTGAGTGCTTTCCTTTTCTGTAGTTAAAAATCTCTCAGGCTTGGTATTACCTTCCTGGACAGGATTGTTTATTGTTTAATTCTTTACTACATTTCCTGCCCTTCACTTAACTCTTACAAAATCTGTAGCTTACTTTTAAAGCTGTGAATTTTGTCCCGACCTCTTTTTCTCTACCAAGTGTGTGTGGAGGTACAGTAGAAAGGGCTGTGACTCTAGGATTCCCAAGCCTGGCTGGTCACTCATGTCCCCTGTCAAGCTAGTAAAAAACATAAATGCCTGAGTGGACTGGCGGTTACAGGGTGGGACCTGGGCAAGTGCATTTTTAAAACACAGGATTTTATTTTATTTTATTTTATTTTATTTTATTTTATTTTATTTTATTTTATTTTATTTTATTTTATTTTTTAAAAAAATAAATAAATTTTTAAAATATGAAATTAAATATGAAATTTATTGTCAAATTGGTTTCCATACAACACCCAGTGCTCATCCCAAAAGGTGCCCTCCTCAATACTCATCGCCCACCCTCTCCTCCCTCCCACCCCCCATCAACCCTCAGTTTGTTCTCAGTTTTTTAAGAGTCTCTTATGTTTTGGCTCCCTCCCTAACTTTTTTTTTTTTTCCTTCCCCTCCCCCATGGTCTTCTGTTAAGTTTCTCAGGATCCACATAAGAGTGAAAACATGGTATCTGTCTTTCTCTGTATGACTTATTTCGCTTAGCATAACACTCTCCAGTTCCAGCCACATTGCTACAAAAGGCCATATTTCATTCTTTCTCATTGCCACGTAGTACTCCATTGTGTATATAAACCACAATTTCTTTATCCATTCATTGATTGATAGACATTTAGGCTCTTTCCATAATTTGGCTATTGTTGAAAGTGCTGCTATAAACATTGGGGTACAAGTGCCCCTATGCATCATTACTCCTGTATCCCTTGGGTAAATTCCTAGCAGTACTATTCCTGGGTCATAGGGTAGATCTATTTTTAATTTTTTGAGGAACCTCCACACTGTTTTCCAGAGCAGTTGCACCAGTTTGCATTCCCACCAACAGTGCAAGCAGGTTCCCGTTTCTCCACATCCTCTCCAGCATCTATAGTCTCCTGATTTGTTCATTTTGGCCACTCTGACTGGCGTGAGGTGGTACCTGAGTGTGGTTTTGATTTGTATTTCCCTGATGAGGAGCGACGTTGAGCATCTTTTCATGTGCCTGTTGGCCATCCGGATGTCTTCTTTAGAGAAGTGTCTATTCCTGTGTTCTGCCCATTTCTTCATTGGATTATTTGTTTTTCGGGTGTGGAGTTTGGTGAACTCTTTATAGATTTTGGGTACTAGCCCTTTGTCCGATATGTCATTTGCAATATCTTTTCCCATTCCGTTGGTTGCCTTTTAGTTTTGTTGATTGTTTCCTTGGCAGTGCAGAAGCTTTTTATCGTCACGAGGTCTAAAACACAGGATTTTATATGTCCAGCCTTCATTGTGAACAACTGATGGAGGTGAGAGAAACGAGGCCCTCTCCTCCTCTTGTTGGTACCTGGCAGCCCTGTGGTCGGATAGCCTTTTGTGTAAGCTGAACAAGGCTGTTCGTTGGGTGTGCCAAGGCCTGGGTGCCCATATCCGTTTTCAAGCGTCTTCCATGTAATGTGACTGTAACAGCTATCTGAAACATGTTATACAGTAGTCATAGTCTTCATATTTTTGTAGAGATCTAAAGAAGCTATCCCCACCCTTCCTACCTCTCGTCCCTCCCCGCTTCACATCACTTCTTTCGTGTTTGGTCTTTGAGAAAAGAGTACTGGCCTTAAAGACAGAAGACCTGACCTCTGGGCGCTTCAGCTAATGAGCCTGAGATATACTGAGTCAGTCCCCTCGCTTGTAGCTGCGCTTCGGTTTCCTCTCTTCCAAAAGCAGCATGGTATTTTCTTTATAGCCTTCTTGGTAGGATCCAGCGAGCTAACATGCATGCATTCACTTTGTAAAAACGCACTGGTCTACTTGTTGATTCCCACAGTGGCTGGGTCAGTGTTTCTTCTCAAAATGGGTGATCAACAAATATTCTTAACAGGTTGTAACGGAAGGTTCTCCGAATAACGATGTGTTGTTTCCACTCCTCCTCCTTAATTCTTCTCTTCTCCCCCGCCCCTGCACCTCCCTGTGAGGCTTGCAATTCCACACCTTGATTCACTCCTAGGAAATAGGATATGTTTTGCCTGCAGTGGGTGTTTAGTGTTGGAGACTCACCAGTTAGTAAGTACATGGAACTTTCTCCTTGGCCTTTTTAATGGTTTAATTCCAATCACGTTGTTAAAGCAATATTTCATTACTTCTGATTTTCTAATTATCATGCAGACAAACAGTGGGGATCATGACATTAGAATAAGTGAGTGGCTTATGATTTTTGCCTCAGAAAGAGAAACTCTTGCTGTTTTTCTCCCCCCTTGAGCAACGCAGCAGTAATAAATGAGCAAGTCCAGAGTACTTTATGATAGATAGTTAATGGTGCTGTGCCTCAGCCAACAGGCCTGTTTCCACAGCATCTGTCACAATTCAGAGTCATTAGCATACCTTTAATGGTTTCTTTTCAAAATAATTTCTACGAGGGCATTTAGAATGCATCAAGGAAAAATATTGAGTTGTAGAGATGAGGAATTTTAAATGTAGACAAATGGTTTTCATTCTCTCAAATGTAATTTTGATAAAATGGAGAAACCACATAGCAACATATTATACAGTGTAACACAATTGACAGCATTTAATGTACTATCTGGGAATTATTTTTTCAGACATTGGAAAATAATTAACAAAACAAATTTTTAAATAAAAATCTAAACTTAAAAAATTGTGGGGTTTCTTAGCCCCCTTACTGCCACCCTAGGCTTTCTGATCTGTGTTTGGATGGTCCTTTGGTTGTCTTTCACATTCTGTTTTATGATCAATCATGGAATCAATGTTTTTCTCATCTTATAAGATGAGAAATGTTTTGTTGGTTGTATGTCATTTTTACATAATACTGGTAAATATTAGCCTTGTTATTTATTTAGTTGTGAGGGGGAAATCTTCAGAGCAGCAAATTAAGCCATCTTTTTCCTGAAATGCCAAGTGCAGGTGAGAGGAGATCTTTATTAGATTTTTAAATATGAATGCATTTACAGTGACGTGTTTTTTTTTTAAACAAATGACTTTCTTTACTTTTTAAAAATGAAAGCCAGTGTGTATTTTAGCATGTACACATAGCTATTTGAATAATAGTTCCTTATATTTGCAAAGGATCATTTTTTGGATCCATTTATAAAATGTTTTTTCCATACTTAATGTCTACAACAGCACTGTGAAGTAGACTGGGCACCTGTTACCTATTTCTCAAAGCAAAATTGAGACCCTCCAGGAGGAACTCAGATATGGCCATGTTTGTGCAGGTGCCAATTGGAAGGGCTGGGGCTTCTGAGTTGGATCTGTCTTTTAAGTCCTTTTGTTGAATATTGTTTTAATTCTTCTCTGCCTCCTCTGGGGTGATTTTTGTAGTCTTACCTATACTGAAATCTTACACCTTTTTGGGGAGACCCTGTTGTTTCTGTATCCTTTTCTTGGTCCTTCAGAATCAAAGAATTTGATTTTCAAAGGTCTGAAGACTTATTTGAATTACTCTAAGATATGAGTTCTTAAAAATTTATTTGAAATATTGATACTTTTTGAGGTCATTTGTACATTGTTCTAGATTTTTTTTTTTTTAAATGAGACTACTTAAAATTTAAAGCCATTTGACTGAATTGGGAAAAGGTATTATCCATTTCTGGAGGATATCACATACATTTTTACATTCTGCAACAATTACTGTTACACTACTTAGGCAAATAAGTATAGGCTCACTAAAATATGGAACTTGCAATTTTAAATTTTATATTAGTATATGTTTATGGTTAGTCTTCATCCATAGGGTCTAAGAAAGCACATTTTCACGTTCCATACAATGGGACAGTGTCAGGGGCAGAGGGGCAGTAGGGATATATCCCTTCTCAACTAGGATGAGTCCTGCAAGGTACAGATACTACTTTGGTCAGAACTTACTTACTAGTCCCCACCCAGCATCAAAGGAAGCTAGGAAATACCCCCTCTCCCTATGTGCCAATCCCCCATGATAATGAGCCGAGCTAAACATCAGAGGCCCAACTATTGATAAAGGTGAGATGGATATTATGAGGAGTTATCAGTCTGCCAAAATTACAAGGTCTTCAAGACTGCTTGCTTGAGCTTTCTGACGTGAAGCCAATTTAAAAAGTATTTAGGTATTTAACATTCCTTGACAACTCCTTTGCGATTATAAATCATATTGACTTTTTGATTACATATATTCTTTTGAAAACACCAAATACTATTATTTTCCTAGATATTATAGTGATAAAAAGTTGTCAGTAAAATTTAGATTCTTTAAAGAAATTTTGAAAAGGGGTGATGGACGAAATGGAATTATAATCACTTGATTTCAACTCATTTCTCTTTCATTTGAGTCTTTGAAGGGAAAAGTGAAAAGCAACATTATTCTTGAAAAATTCTCTCTCAGCATCTAAGCAGCCGTTTTTAATTACAGAACATGTCTTCAAAATTTGTTTTGCCATTTTAAAGTTTTAGCTGTGAGAAAGTCAATTGTCAGTTGTGAAATGGAGGAAAAAAATCTTGAAGTAAAAAAGCCACTTATACATATGTTGAGTAGACGTATGTTATTTGAACGTTAGTGACTGATTCCCCATAGAAAATTTTTCTTCTTGAATTTGGTATCATTGTTGGTCATGTAAATACAGAAGAGTCTCCACTGTCAACCAATTTATGCCTGTAGAAGTATGACTGGCATGTAATGAGAATTGTTTAAAAATAAACTGAAATCACACAGTAAGTGTTCTTCCTTCTACAGAGCCTCCCTGAAGCTGTTGTATTGATTCTGTTAGAACTGCCCAAAGTCTTGCCCCATCCTCCCCTGCCCTGCCCTGCCACCTTCTTTCTTTTCTTCCTTTTTTCCCCTTCTTCCAAGAATTGCCTTTAAAAGCACATCCTTTGAATATCCTCCAAAGTGATAAATCTTCATCAGCTGAGAATAGATTTGATATTTTGGGAACAGGCTGAAGTCATTTAGAATCAAGGCTATTGGGTGATAGAACTGTAATAATATTTTCAATTCGATACAAGGAGTAACTGTAAAGTAATTAGACCAATTTTCTTGAGTTTTTGGAAGGCTAGGAAGGAAGTTCCAAAATAGGATCTCTCAGCCTGATGTGTATGTTTGTTTAAAATATTAGTTTTATTATTTGATAATGACATGACAAAATTTGTGTATTTATTTATCCTCTTACCTTTGGATTTGCCCCTATGTCTTTTTCCGAAGGGCTGTGTTTTGTGACTGTTTTGTCACAGTTTTATTTTATGATGATAGTCCTTTTGGAGTTTTTACTGATAATCTGTATGTCATATTTGAAATATAGTAATTAAACTGACACACACCAGAAGAAATCAAATTTTACTCAATGTTTAATTATATAAATTGGGTACCTGATAGATTTTTTTTCTTTTACAGTTTAACATTTGAAAATTGGCCGTCAGGTTTTTGTGCTTATCTTAAACATAATCATCATGTAGTTCCATATTATCAAATGCAATGATATTATTTTAACACCGTCAAATAAATGATATACTTAGTGCACTATCAATTTACTTTGCTTGGAAAATACAACTTTCAAAAATAAATTGAAGTGCTCAGCAGTTACACTAAACATTTGAGTCTTTCTATATCTATTAAATGTAAAACTTAATGGTCTTTATTTAAACTTAAAACTATGGTTCTCATTTCCCTATTTCTTTTGAACTTGATATCTCAAGTTTTTAAGGCTCTACTTTTAGAAACTTTTGCATTCTTTTAAAATTTTTTTAATATTTATTTTTATTTTTGAGGGACTCAGAGTGCGAGTGGGGGAGGGGCAGAGAGAGAGGGAGACACAGATTCCGAAGCAGGCTCCAGGCTCTGAGCTGTAAGCACAGAGACTAACATGGGGCTCGAACTCGTCATGACCTGAGCTGAAGTTTAGATGCTCAACTGACTGAGCCACCCAGGCACCCAAAACTATTTTGCATTCTTTTTTTTTTTTTTTTTTTTTTAAATTTTTTTTTTTCAACGTTTATTTATTTTTGGGACAGAGAGAGACAGAGCATGAACGGGGGAGGGGCAGAGAGAGAGGGAGACACAGAATCGGAAACAGGCTCCAGGCTCTGAGCCATCAGCCCAGAGCCTGACGCGGGGCTCGAACTCACGGACCGCGAGATCGTGACCTGGCTGAAGTCGGATGCTTAACCAACTGCGCCACCCAGGCGCCCCTATTTTGCATTCTTAATGCCATCAGAGATTTTTCGTTTGTTTTTCTTTTCTTTCCCTGAACTTCTTGTGTAAAGTTTTAAAATAAAGCGAAAATACTATTGAAATTGCTTTGGTAAGGAAGCAGGAAGGAAAATAAATTAGTACAAAAGCCAAATAGGCGTGCTTAGATATTGAGATAACGTACCCTTTGTTTCTGGTTATTTGTGCTACATGGTTTGTTTCATTTAATTTTTGATTAATAAAATTATGCCTTCAACTATGATACTATATAATAAATTTAAAGCACTAATAGTAGTGAAGTAAGAAAGTTATTTTATTAAGTTATTTTTTGTCAGCTTGTTTTAAAACATTAATTTTATATAAAAAGCAACAGTGTTCATTAGATTTTCTAGTATTTTAATAGAGTGGTCTATCTTATAAATACTCAGTAGCTCATGTCTCAAGAATGGGTAAAAGTGGTTCTTGTTTAGCAAAAAGAATGCTGATTCATGTACATTCTTTTGTAGAATAGACAACTGATAAAACGTAGCTTGGTAAAAGTTTTAAGATGGTGGTATAAAGGTTATTGTGGATTTGAACATTAAAGAACAAAAGAACATACAATTCAGACATTTCTTCTCATTAAAGACATTATCTAAACAGATTATAATGTTAATTTGTTCATTTATTCACTCATCCATTTATACAATAAAATATATGTATCAGGCTATAAGCACACTAATAAGAGAGGTAAGTTTGCACTGAAATAGAATCCTATCACTTTTATTTATTAAAAAAATTTTTTTTAATGGTTATTTATTTTTGAGAGAGACAGAGACAGAAAGAGAGACAGAGTGCCAGCAGGGGAGGGGCAGAGAGAGAGGGAGACACAGAATCCGAAGCAGGCTCCAGGCTCTGAGCTGTCAGCACAGAGACTGACGCGGGGCTTGAACTCCTGAGCAGTTAGATCATGACCTGAGCCAAAGTCAGATGCTCAACTGACTGAGTCACCCAGGCACCCCAGAATCCTCTCACTTTAGACCTTAGCTTGATATATACAAATTTTTACCCTGCCTGTATATTTATAAAATTAGAATATGGAATCAGTCATTAAATTCTTGGAGTTAATTCTGACCTGTTGGAATAAATTTAGCCTTTGGCATTTCCAAAAGAGTGAAGCCTTAAATGACATGAAAGTCCAGTATGAACTCAGCCTCTCAGCCAAACTGGCCAAGGTCACAAGAAGAGTTTTAAGTGATGTTCCAATCATAAGGCTCTAAAATGGGCTGATTTTTATTCCAAAAAACATATAATGAGTGGCTACCCTGTTCCAGGCCCTCTTTGGTGCTGATTTTCAGCAAATCAGGTACATTCCAAAAATATTGAGATACTCTTGAATTTCTCATTGTTTTCTTTCCCCAAAAAAGGCCAACCAAAGTTTTTAGTCAAATTATTCTCCTATGGGTAACTGAACATATCTTATCAAGACCAAATATAGTAATCATCAGTATAACTTATCAGTGTTGGATGTAATACCTATTTTTACCCATTTTGTAATTCCTGGTGGCTCTTTGGATAGTGGGTGTATACAGATGGTTCTGTTTATCATTTTCCATAAAAATGTTTATGTGACCTTTGTAAGTCTGCCCTCTGAAGATTATGCATCATAGAATCTCCTGTGCTTGTTAGTATAGTTGCTGACTGGTATAGATTGTGGTTTCAAATTTAATTCAGAAGATATTGTGAGCACTTTTTGTGTGCCTAGTGTCAGTGGTCTACATTTTAGTGCATCTTCAGTAGTTATCTGAACAGCTTAATTTTTCTTTTTAAAAGTTCTTTTAAAACACATTTTATTAATGCAGCTTGAATTTACATCTTCGAGTGTTAGACGAATGATTGCTTACTCTTCATGTTAACAGTATGCGTCCAGCTTGCTCTTGCATGTTTTCTTTCGGTCTCTTCCCTTTTCTTCATTTACATCACTTTTAAAGAAAAGAAGTTTGAGGTCATTTACTAACATGTATTATTTTAACTTTCAGTAAAATACAGGAATTCATTTAGGGGCTTGACAACCCCTTTGGGGGGTGTGTGTGTGTGTTTGCGTTTGTGTAGAGACAGATGTGTATGTGTGTGTTAATATACACACAGTATTGAAGAAATTTAATCTACTGTGTTATATCCCTTTGACACAAAATATAGAGTTCTGGAATACCATGCCTTATTTGAAAAGTGTTATTTCAGGTTAATTTTACATTATTGTGCATATTTAATTAATTCCTTTTAGTTTGAGGCAACAGTGTATGCTCTTAAGATGAGCCTTTTTAAAAATTGATTTTGAAAGAAACCCCTAAAATCCAAGATGCCATTGTGATTCCTAATGGTGATTTAAAAGAAGCATTCCCATTAAAGTCAGGAGCATGATAGGATGTCCATTATTTATTTTGTTCTGGAAGTACTAACCAGTACTGTTAGATAAGAGCAAAAAATGGAAGAGAAAACATAGAGGAAGTAAAATGTCCCTTATTTGCAGGCTTTGTACCTAGAAAACCAAGGAAATCAACTGACAAATTTTCGTAAGCTAAGAGAATTAAGTTACAGGAACTGTCTATAAAGTTAATGAAGAAATTATCTGTCTTGATAAGGAGTGAGTTCAACAAAAGAACGTTTAGAGTAGGCTTCCATTTTGGAAGACAGTTATGTAATATATAGATGATTACATCAACATAAAACAAAACCAAATGTTTATTGTAAAAAATTTGTACCGATATTGAAAAAGCAAGATATCTATACCCTACCACTCCTGAAGACTAACCACTGTTAATATTTTATGTATGGTTCCTGTTTTTTGCCATTATATATGTAGACATACATATGCATACATACACACACAAACTTTTGGGGAGTGTGCATGTGGGGCAGGAGGGTACAGGTTAGGGCTCATATTGTATTACTATTTTAAAATCTTTTTTAATGCAGAAATAGGTTGTGCATATTTTTTCTACATTATTACTTTTCTGTGGGAGTCTTTTCGTGGATGTATAGTTTGGATATTTGACCATTTCCTTATTTTTGGATGTTGTTCCTGTTTTATTAAATTTTATCAACAAAGATAGGAGAATGTACCCGTGCGCTAAATCTTTGCAGATATCCATGATGTATTTTCTGTTTTTTTGATAAATTTCTAGAAGCAAATTTGTTGGGTCAAAGGGTATATTTGAATGTTTTTGTTTTTATACACACACTGCTAATTTGAATTGCCCGTTCATAACCTTTTTTACAGGATTTACAAATATTTTTATGTTTATGGGGTGCCTGGGTGGCTCAGTCGGTTAAGTGTCTGATTCAGCTCAGGTCATGATCTCACAGTTTGGGAGTTTGAACCCCGCTTCCAGCTCTGTGCTGACAGCTCAGAGCCTGGAGCCTGCTTTGGATCCTGGGTCTCCCTCTCTCTGCTCCCGCCCCTCCTCAAAATAATAAACATTAAAAAAATTTGTTTCAATTTTTAGAAACTCAAATCTATCACTTTTTATAGTGAGTATATGCTTAGAAAGGTTTGTCCGTCTGTAAGATTTAATTAGTTTTATTTTATTTTTTACTTTGTTCTGAGTTTTTTACAGTGAAGTTTTTATTCATTCTTGTATTTATTTTGGCATAGGGTATGAAGTTTTTCTAGACAGTTTTGCCAGTAGCAGTTTTTAAAATAAATAATGTATCCTTTCTCCTCAGAGATATCTTGGCTATTTCATACCCAAGTTCTAATGTAGAATTAAGGCTGTTTCTGGTGTTGAATTCTGTTTGTCTGCTATATTTGCCAATTCTTGAACTAATATCACATTATCTAAATTATTGTAGATTTACACTTTAAAAAATTTATCAAGGCAATTCCCTAGTCATGGCCATTATTTTTTAAAGTTTCTTTATTGGTACAATTCATCTCTTCTTCACAATGAATATTAGTCTCTTTTCATTAAGTATTTTCATACTTGAGACCCTTGGTTATTCTTTGTGCCTTGAAATACCTTCACGTAGTATTTGGAATGTATATGTAAATAGAAATTTTTGTGCTCCTAATATTACTTTAGATATTTGGTAGTTTATTCTTTAAGGATCTATTCATGCTTATTCCTTATCCTTTCTCTTTTCTTCTCTTATTGTTTGCTAGAGTCTCTTCTCGCTATTTGCTACTAAACCGTTTATCACTCTTGCATGTCTGGAAGTTTTGTGACCCTTGCAGCCAATCAGATGCCTGGCAGTAGACATCATGCGTAATGTGGGTTTTGTTATTAATAAATAACATCAGTTTGTTATTTATTGAGGTTCACCTGTGAACTTCATTTAGCTAACTCTTCCTGTTGTCATTATGAACAAAGAGAAGTACTTGTTTGCTTTTTCAGAGGACATTTGTGTGATGTGTTTTGCTCTCTTCATGTTTTATGGATGTTGTCGTACAGCACTTTCAAGTCTGTAATACTAGTCTGGATCCCATCATATCATTTTTAGCTCTTCAATGTATTTCATATAGATATCTTCTTTTAATATTAAAAGCACACAGGAGAAACTGTCTGAAAATTCTTCTGATGTATAAAGCCACAGGATTCAACGATGTGAAATTATAGTGGGTTCTTTAGTATCTTCAGAGAATTGCAATTATTAACACCGAGAGTGATTTTCTTTCTTGTAGTTGTTAGAGAACAATTTAGAAAATTGATGCTTCTGTCAAAAGTCTGGATGAGTAGGATACAGGCTCAGTCTGGATATGGCAACATTAAGAACCCCACTAACTGTAAAAAAGAGAGCCTACTTTATACTCCATTAAACTGTTACACATCATAAATAAATTATTTCAACACTTGTTCTCATCTTTATCAAGGACGATAAACAAGTCACTGTAAGGATTTTTTTAATGAATGTAATAGTGTTCCCCTCTTCTGCCTTGTGTGACTTTCTGCCTTCCCTTCTCCAAGCATCTCTTGACCTCATTAGAAACAAGTGTATGCCTCCTGGATGGTCCCTGTCAACAAATATAGGCCTAGAATTGTTATGGGGGTGACACTGGAGGAGGTCAGATGACTCAGGGTGACTTGCTCCCGAGCTCTTCTCATTAAATAAATGATTTCGGCCACTATCCGGTGTCCCTGAATCTGTTTCCTCACCTTTCAAATGACCATAGTTACTTCAGAGGTTTGTTCTGGAAGTTCATAGAGATGAGACATGTGCTTTGTAACCTTTCGTCACTGTAGTCCTGTTACGTTTCTGTAGATAACGATTCCCGTAGTTGTGTTTGGCAGTGTTAACAAGGATTGGGAGATCTATATTGAGATCCCACAGTTGGACATGGGAATCCATGTGCTGTTGTTAGTGCTTTCCCACGTTGCCCTGTTGTCTTCATAAACACCTCATGCTCCCTGACTAGATCCCTGCCCTGTCTGACCATCCATCGATCCCAGCGGTTTGCCAGAAACGCAATCAGAAAAGCAGAGGAGATGATGCCATTAAGGGGAACAGGATTGAATTCCTAATTTTTGGTGTCTCCAGCAATGTGGAGAACCCGGCGTCCCTAGGAGGTGGGCAATTGGTTGGTGAAGGTGGAAGGTTTGAGAGAGTTTGTTAAGGAGGATAAAAAGAGAAAAATGAGGCTGTGGTTGAAGAGATGGAATCTCCAGTTACAAATCTATGTAGACAAGCAGAGCACCTGTAGAAAGAACCCCAGTCTAGGAGTAGCTGTTCCAATGAGTGGCTGATGGTCTCAGAGGGGTTGTTTTGAAGAGGACAAGGAAAGGCATTGATGTGAGCTGAAGTGTGGTTATGCTGAGCAGCAGGGAGTCTTAGCAGAGGGAGCATAGCTGAGGATGGCCTCGGGAGTGGTGCATAGATAGGGATGCCTAAGCAGTAACTGCAGCTAGTCCCCCCCCCCACTCCCACCGTATGAAGTTGTAAGGAATCTAGTGCCTTCTTTTAAGTACTGTCGTCGAGGATGACTACAAAGGTAAGAACTGGTGTTGTAAGTAGTGACATTGGCCACTTCTTATGTTGGATATAGTCACAAATTTGAGGAAAGAATCCAAAGAATTGCTGCCCCATCATAATCTTTTTGGTTTGAACACACAGAGCATGATACCTTTAGCAGATGGAATCATGTAAGAGTGGATGAAAATGGGCCCGCCTAAAAGTAAGGCCCACCTTTATGATTGGGAAGCATCAGCTTTAAATTATTTTGAGAGGATATTCGTCATTGAGAAATTGGCTTCTCTGGTTGTGTTTGAACTGGATCTTACCTGTGGAGTCTGGGGTCCTTAAGAGTTCCCCTGCTGTCTTCTCTAAAAATGGAAACTGACAGGGTAAATGCAAAATACTTTGCTCATTGAATTTGAGTACTAATAAGAATAATAAAACCGTATGCTTTTTTCCTTATGCCCCCATTTCTAGCCCTATTGATGCCTATTGAGTGTGTGTGTGTGTGTGTGTGTGTGTGTGTGTATTTTTTTTTTTTTTTTGACCTAAATTGTTTCTTAGGTAAGAATTTTACAAGCATGACTTGTATTAGTGGTAACGGTGGAGCTGGAGAGTATTGCTTCTTCTCCATGCCACTTGGCGAGAACCAGCAATATAGTCTAGTGGAACTTGTGACCCTTTCCAAGGCCATGGCTTTTGTGGCTTGCAGGTGTCAGCCCTCACATCTCCCTGAGCTGATAGACTGGTTTGGTGGTCTACTGGCTGTCAGGATTTCTTCTGATAGCTTTATGGAATGGATCAATGAGTATAACCTCAAAGAATTTGCACGTGGAATCTTCTTCAACACAGTAAGAGTTCAAGACTCTCAGAACCCCACAGTGGTGTCCAGCTCACTCCTCTGCAACAGAGAGAAGGCTTTGGGGAAACTTGAGCTGGTTAACACCATGGTGGACAAACTGGCCATAGGTTGCACCCTTAGGCACTGAGTGTTTGCAGCCACCACATCGCAGATGAATCTTGGCCTTGTACCCCAGTCTTCATTCTTTATTGGGCCAGGCTGGGCGGGGGGGCCTCTGTGGGAGGCACCACACAGAGCCGGTGGTATTGGCAGCTGAGCACTCTGAGAAGAAAATGCATTACATTGGATGGCTTCTTCCTCCATAGCTTCTGGATGTACATGTAGGTGCCCATCTTGGCTTTCCTATGAGCTGATGGCTCTGCCAGATGGAAAGGCTTGAATATATTTCTTAACATGTTTGGTTATTTGCTCCACCAGTCCATGGAAGATGCAACAAATCCCAAGACTGGAGTGAATAATGGAATCTGTAAATTGGAAGCCATCACTGTGATCCTGGTAGAAATGACTGCTAACTGCTTGATATTGAAGGAAAAGACACAATATAGAAAGTAAGAACTGTATGACAGTGCTTCAGTGGTGAATATTCCTTAAAATTTTTTTTTATCGTTTATTTATTTTTGAGAGGCAGAGAGAGACAGAGCACAAGTCGAGAAGGGACAAAGAGAGAGGGAGACACAGAATCCAAAGCAGGTCCAGGTTCTGAGCTGTCAGCACAGAGCCTGACGCAGGGCTGGAACTCATGAACTGTTAGGTCACGACCTGAGCTGAAGTCAGACACTTAACTGACTGAACCACCCACGTGCCCCTGGTGAATATTCCTAATGATGGCCTTGATTCATCCATAAAGCAAAACAACTTGGAAGCACTTCACTACTTTCTGTCCAATTGCCTGTAAGGAGACAGGGAAATGAAATACTCCGAGGAAAGATTTCCTTTACAGATGGCCACAGATTTAATCAGGGATTTAGGATGCATGAAGATAGAAGCTTCAGTTATATAGAAAATGCACTTAAATGGAGCACTTTATTTCCCAGGGATGCCAGATAATTGAGTTATACCTAAAATCTTGAACTGTCTGAATAACACACATTCATACACACATCTAGCTTCTGTGTGCCAAGAGGTGTTAAATGGTTTGAAAACTGTAATTAAATAGCTGAAATTCTGCTGCAAAACCACTGTAAGCGTTGCCTCTTGTAGTATTTCAGTATTAAGTGCTAAAATTTAATCTGGGTAGCTGTGACTAATCTACTCTCTATTTGTAACACATTCAAATTAAGAGGTGTATGTTCTTGTTCATGTACTTTCTCATTAGCACTAATAATGCTAATGGGAGTGACAAATGTATTCTGTTTCTGCTTTCTATCACTCACACCTTTTAGATAGCTAGCTCCTTAGAGGAAGTAATTTTCCATGTGATACATTTGTGGAGCTGTGTGTTTACTTAATAGTTTACCTCAAAAGAGAATATGTCCATAGGGACTATTTATTAGTTGATGGGCTCCTGGGAAAAGAAATTTGAATTAATCAATTTGAACTGTGGAAGAAATTATGATGATAATTAATATAAATGAGAATACCGCAAACTCATTTGTTCCAATACATCTTTCAGGGTTGTTGTTTTTTTTTTTTTTTTTTTTTTTTGGTTTGTTTTGTTTTGTTTTTTAATTTATTACGAGACTTCAAGCATTTTTTTTTTTTATCCCCCAGACTCTTGACTTTGATGCTTGAGTACACCCTATTCATTTCTCCTCTCCAAACCTTCCTGTTTGTTCAAAAGACTCTTTAATGTTTAAGCGAGTGAGTGACAGTTCTCAGTATTTGAAACAGTGCAAAGCCCTCTTCTTTTTGTGAGTACTCATCTCATTAAGGGTTAGTATGCTTTGTTATTATATTCCCTCCACCATCTTAGCAAATCCTTTCTTTCTTTCTTTCTTTTTTTTTTTTTTTTAAATGTTTATTTTTGAGAGAGAGTGAGAGCGTGCACGCATGAGCAGGGGAGGGACGGGGTTGGGGGAGACAGAGGATCTGAAGCACACTTTGTGCTGACAGCAAGAGAGCCTGATGCGAGGCTCAGACTCACGAACCGCTAGATCGTGACCTGAGCTGAAGTCAGATGCTTAAACAACTGAGCCACCCAGGTGCCCCAAGTCCTTTCTTTTTTGAGAGATCCAGAATGGGATCTGTGCAGGGATAGCCTGCTGTTACCAGGTTTCCTCCTGCTTTCCCCAGCCCCCAACTCTCACACACTCATTCATGTTCACTGCACCCCATGCCTCATGGGAATGGTGGCTGTGCAGTCCACAGCTCCGGCTCCTCTTTCAGAGGAGATTCATTGATCTCCCCAAACCAAATTCCAAGTGGAACAGCCCATTTTCAAGTTGTGTACAGTCTGTATTTGTGTCTTGTCTTGATGGGTTACTCAGATTGTTTTCTTAGGCTCTGGAAATAGATGTATCAAGTGTGCAATGTCACATGGGGGAAAGAGTGTGAATCCCTACCATTATTAACTTTATGTCCTTGGGCAACTCATTTAACATCCACAAGCCTCAGTATTTCCATCTGTTAAGTAGAAATAATTAATAGCCATGATACCTACTTCACAGAATGATTGGAAACATCATAGGAGATAATGTACATAAAAGTGCCTTGTAAGTTTTTTAGAACGGGATATAAAACAAAGACAATTATTTACTATTTAACAGTTAGAAAGAGAGAAGAACTGTGTTGGCAGGTCTCTAAAATGCTATGAATTTTCTTAGCTTGTTGAAGGTATTTGCTAGGAATTCTTTTTTCTGTCATTTTATAAAACCAATGATATATTGTTTTTAAGTAACAGATTTTTAAGGAATTAATTTCCTTAATGGCAGTATGCTGTGTAAGTAAAACACTTGACAATAATAAGGTACTTCGAAAAGGCAATGCCCTTTGACAGATGAAAGATCAGCCAGTCTCTTTATGTAGCACAGTGAAGAAATACTAGCCACCAGATTAAATCTTAAAGACTAATAGTGTTTCACTAATTATAAGAGCTCATTTATATTTTGGATAAACTGCTGTTGGTAAACATTGGATTATATTATATTAGCTCACGGAGCTGATTGCCAGCCCCAGAATAGGCATAAGAGTTACTAAAAGCTTTCATCAGCGGCTTGAAGTCGGTAGGCACCACTGCCTAATATTTCAGTTAGCGTGGAAAGGCAGGTAATGACATTATGAATACATTTATAATGCAGGCCAATTTCTTCTAAAATGCATGTAAGTATTATTACTTTACCAGGAGTCTGTGAAATATGATTTATTTAATGCATTTCAGCCCCCATAATATTAAGATATAATTGAGATGCGAAGTAAAAAAAAAAAAAAAACTGCATGCAGTTGGTATGGTACATGAATCATAGACTAAATTGCTTGTAATTTTAAAGGCACTTAGAGAAATTGTGAAATTTATATAATGCATTCTTATATTTGGAAAAGGTTATAAGAACAATAGTCTGGTTATTTTAGTATTTCAGTCCTAAAAATAGGACTTTTGAATTATTATTAAACCTGAGATAGCCATATTCGTGAACAAATCCAAAAGTCTTTGTGTCCACTTCTCATTAAATAATTTTTGTGAATTTTTCCTTTAAACATCTCCTATTTATCAGAGTAGTTGAGCAGCACATGATTTCTATAAAGGCCATAATCTAGTTTTTATAAACTATACAACTGATGAATGACAACATAAACGTTGCCAGCATGTTTAGAAGGGAATCAGTTAAATGGTACTTGGAATTTCGATGATTATTGCTTTGAAAAGACTGAAAATCACAGGTCTTGGCTTATAGTTTAATTACTTGCTTAACAATTGCTAGTGATTCACTAAATCACAAGGCTTCCAAACAAATAACATCAGTAACTGCCGCCATGCCTGAGCAACTCCAATTTTCTTGACAATGGCTACCAAACTGTGTTTAGCCTAATAGAAACTGTTAGTTTAACAGCAAGCAATAGGAGTTTCAAGTGTACCATTGATGAGATGCCAGCGAAGTGAGTGCTTTACCAGTGGTAACACTTGTGTCAAGAATAAGGTCAGCATGTTTCATCAAGACCAGTTGGAGAAGCGAATACAGTAATTATCCACCTACCTTTTTGATACTGGATTTAATAATTACGAGCACTGTCCAGCTTTTCAGGGCTTCTAATTAATAACTGGTTCTTAAGAACGCAGCTTGCAGTTCCTCACCGTTTGAATAAGATTGGGCAACAGGGCGAGCTTAAGGTCCTTCATACCTTTGTGGGCCAGGGTCAGAACTCCTGGTGGCAGTTTAAAAGAAGAGCAAGATTCAGGTGTCCTGGTGAGAGAATTTAATTTGTGCCTTTATTGACCTGTGCTCTCTTTCTTTGCCGTGTCTTAACTTGGTGGCATTTCTGTGAGTTAGTGACTCTTCCGTCGTGCCCTTTTGCAGTGGCAAGCTCTTAATCCAAGTAGATTCTCCCAGAATTAAAAGAGTTCCTCATTTTTCACTTATTTAGAGCCACAGTCTTGCTCGCATGAGTTACCTTAACCCCCGTTCCTTAGTATTTTACCACTGAAATCATGGAAAAAAACGTATCAGACCTACCTTTAAGTAGTGATGATAATGGTACTTTATCGAGCGCTCAGTCATACCAGGCTCTGTGCCAAGAACTCCACATATATTTTATATAATTGTTATAGCATGAGGTGATAGTATTCCTGCTCCTATAAGATTGGAGTAACTGAGGCTTAGACAAGTGAAGTAATTTGCGCATAGTCACCAGGCAATCACTTTGGCCCCAGACCCATGCTTGGAGCTACTATGCCATACCATCCCTGTAGTATAAATGTGCCCTCTTAATTTGTGAACAGGACTTATTTAGGTGTGATGCTATGTAAAATATGGCCCTCCTTGGTGTAGATGGGTTCTTAATTGTGTCCTACAATAATACATTTTAAATTATGACCCACCGCCCACAGATAAATTAATTGAAACACAAGAAAGAATACTATATTTTATTTATTCCCTTTTCTGCCTTCATCTTTTCTACTTTCTTCTGTTTCCATTTTCAAAAACAGTGGGTTTTGACCCACTAATAACGATTTCACAGTCCACTAATGGGTAGCAACCTACAATTTGAAAATCATTGCAAATCAGTGCTGGTGTTTTGGGTTCATGCTAGTGAGTGAAATCTGGGTTTCACTGGTTTCACACTTGCTTATATGCTGCCTCAGGTAATTGCACTTCTAATTTTGTTAGTTTTCTAATTTTGTGAGACCTTCAGTAGTTTTGCTAGGAGGCATTTATGAGTGATTGAATTCTGAGGATGGATTAATACCTTTCCTGAGGCTCAGAGTTTCTCCTTTGCCATTTCATCATGGTCCTTTGGGGATCCTGTGGAGTTTAGATTCAGGGTTATGCTTAGGTTGTACTTTCCAGAGGCTGCCTCCCTTTCTTTCTCAAGTTCTCTTATGCCAGGCAAGTTCATTATGGCAATTGAAGGAAACTGAAGAGGAAAAAAATGGTCTCCCTCCAGTTATACCTCTTCTGTTTTGTCTCCTGTTGTGCTGGACACTGTATACCCCCTGTGTTATTATAAATAGAATTGCGAAGGTGCAGAAATTAATCATCTTGTACCCTTTGCCAGGCAGACCTACCCAAGTACTGGCCAGAATTCAAGACTAAGGTTATTGCCCCACTTGTCTTTGCCTGGAATGAACTGGTAGCACAGACTAGGGTAACCCAGCACTAGGTGACACGTGGTGCCCCCATCCTCTCATCCAGTCCCTCCTTGAATCAGCAAATTTGGGTACCTCCTCCGTGCCAGAAGGCTCCAGGGCTGTGATGGGGAGTGTGATACACATGGTGCTCCTTTCTTTGAGTTTACATTCTAGTGGGAGACAGACCATACGTAAGACATGCAGTCAATATTGGAGGAGCTATAATATGGAGTAAGATGATGGAGGCTTGCAGCCTGCAGCATTTCTCCACTTGTCTGTGCCCCATCCCCAGGACTGTCAGTTTTGCCAGTACCCACAGATCCTCGAAAGAGACGCAGAACGTGTAAGTCAAAGGCCACCGTGGGCTTTTCATTTGTGAGAGGCCTGTAACTCAAGGGGAGACTGTTGAGGGGAATGGGGCCAGAGTGGTCCCTGGAGCAGCAGCATCATTTTTTCTTGTTAAACGCAGACTCTCTGACCCAGCTCAGACCTACTGAGGCAGAATCTGCATTTTAACAAGATCCCCAGGTGAATATGCACATTGAAGTTTGAGAAGTACTCTTAGAGTCGTGGTATTTCTCTACTTGGCTATGTAGAGAAATAAGAGTTGGGCACGAGAAGTCATGGCCAGCAGAATGATATTTTGTCACACCTTTAAGCATCAACAAGGATGTCAGATGCTGCTGCTTTTACTCACTTCTCTTACTCCCAGCAAGACCGAGCAGTGCACCCTATCCTGTCCTTTTGATATCTCCCTCCCCACAACTGGAGTGGACTACCTGAAATTAGTCCTCAGCCAGCATCATTCAGAAATCCCACTGGTATGCTGTAGTTCCATGTATATATGCCCAGCACCTGCCCTCTTTCGTCTCCTTGCACCCACAGGAGGGCCCTTTTGCCTGTGGCCCCCTTGCCCATAGACTCTCTTGCCATATGTATGCCTGTGTGCCATAAACCTTTGAAATACTTGTGATCTTTGGCTCAGCTGTGTGGTGTTTTGACCTCTGGTATCTTTTGAGGGAAGGAAATCCAGATGTGGACCAAGTCAGACTAGGGCTTTACATTAAAAAAAAAAAAAAAAAAGGAATCTCGATTCTCAGATATCACTCCAAACCAATGAAATCCATGTTTCTGCAGGATGGGACCTAGGATGTGGCAGTTTTTCAAAGCTTCCAGGTGATTCCAATGGGCAACCAAGGTTGACAACCTCCTCTCTAGAGGAAAAATATCTTTTATGTAGGGCCCTAGAACAATTTAGAAGCTACCTATGATAAATTCTGACTGATGCTTTCAGTGTCCATCATTGAAGTACACCCTTGTTGTGCAGATACAGATGTGTGTAGCATGCTGAGTGCACACCTGTAGAATTGCTTGGGCTCATTCTTGTAAAAACGTGGCAGAATTGATGGCAGCAGAACGGAAAGCTACCAGAGTTGAATTTGAGTCAGCACAATGAGACTGACATCAGATCCTGTGGAAAATATAACACTTGTGACTCAGTTGATAGATGAATAATAGCACTTTTGCATTTGAAAAATCACAGTTCTTTTGAACGTTTAGGATGTTCTTGCCTACCGTTGTTGTCTGTCTGTTTCACGCTTGTGAAACTCATCAAGACCCAGGGTTATATCTGATTCTGAAAAGGACAGCTGTAAGTCCCAAACTTCCACATTCTGGAAGGTTTTCATGTCAGAAAACCTTGCTTTTGCCTTTTGCTTTTTCAGATGACACAGAGCAGAAAGGATCAGCTGGGAGTCCCTCAAAGCCAGAAGATTAAATGGAATTAAGAGAAGGTATTCTGAGTCAGGACACAGTGGCTAGATGAAGGGACTCCAGGGGGAAGATTTTGAGGTCCTTAGATTTTATGACGTTTTCATAAGCCAAGGTGATAAGCTGTGGCTTGGAAGAGAAACTCAGGTGGAAAAATTGAAAGGAGGTCCTTAAAATTTTGTAGGATGTAAAAAAGAGAAATTTTAGCGGATAAGTTTTGCGTGCCAGTAATGAGCCTGATCTGAAATAGTGTCCTTCCAGCACTTTGATATGGGTCTATCAGTGGTCTGCCTTTGACGTTCAGACCCTGCATGAGCCGCCTTAACTTGTGAATCCTGACTAAAAGGGAACAGTTGGAGATGGCAGGTTCTGTGCTCATGTACGAGAGTGATGGGCTCCCGAGTTGTGCTGGCCAATAAGCAGTTCCTTCCAGGGTAGAGACCAAGGGAAGTGCCTTGCTTTTGCTTTGTCTTAGTGCCTGCATGTCTTTGACAAGTGAACAATAAAATGTACTGTTTGATTTCAGACTGTCTTGCTTCTTTCCTGTGTCCCTCCTGCAATCTTTCTTTTTCATGTCACATTACACAAGGTGCTTTTCACCTCTCTTTCTTGACCCTGGGTTCCAGTGTTCATTGGTCGCTCTCACCCAGGATGTGCTCTAATTGGCAAAACTGTAACCTGGTGGCAGCAGTTCGCTATTTCAGTTTCCTAATTGGTGTCAGGGGCTGCTGGTGGAGCCCAGCCATGTGGGATTGATTGATAGATCGGCCGCTGTGACCGCCAAGCTTCCGTCTGACCAACAGGTTTATTGCTTTTGAAACCAAAAATTAAAATGTTAAATATATCCTACAGTGTTCATGGTGGGTCTGAAATGAAATCAGCTATTCATCATTAAGGAACACTTTCAATGTTACCTAAAGGTCCCTTGGGTTTGCAACTCGAAATTTTGTTCTATTTCTAACTCACAGCTGGCTGTTTTCTTGCTTTCATAATGCAGTGTAAAGCTGCATTATATTTCACACTGCCTGCTGCACAGTGGGTTTCTTCTTTTCAGAAGTAAGGCAGACATGGTGTTAAATGTGTGTGTGTGTTGGGGGTTGGGGTGGCATTGAAGATACTCTTCTTATAAAACTTGAAATGTACAAGCTCGTTTACATTGGTCAGTGAGAATGTAGATTGTTAACTGTGAATCATAAGAAAAAATGAAAGCTGCTTTTTCAAAAGCTATTTCATGTAATTGACATTTACGTTGAAAGTATAACTGAGCATTTAGGTATAGGAGTGTAATATAATGACTGTTTACCCAGGTTAATGCCTGAAGTTACAGAAGGCTACAAAGTACTGCATTTAAAAAATTTTGTTTCTTAAATGTTTTATTTATTTTTGAGAGAGACAGACAGAATGAGAGTGGGTTAGGGGCAGAGAGAGAGGGAGACACAGAATCCAAAGCAGGTTCCAGGCTCTGAGCTGTCAGCACAGAGCCCAACACGGGGCTCGAACCCACAAGCTGTGAGATCATGACCCGAGCTGAAGTCAGATACTCAACCGGCTGAGCCACCCAGGTGCCCCTACAAAATACTGTATTTTAAAATCTAGTTTAATATTTTGTGATTAACATGTTATATTTCAGTATGATAAAACAATGCATAATCTTAAAGAGATAAAATATTACCAGTGAGCAGACCTCTTTGATGTTTTTGTCTCATCCAGTTTCTGTTGCCAGTACTTAATCATTTATAGCAGCATTTCTTTTGGAGAAAAAATTCAATCTTTATCAATATACATTGTGTTTTAAAACATTCTAGTAATGCTGTCTTATGTTTGTTTGCATAATACTGGTTTTCCAAAGAACTTTCATATATATTCTCTCTCTTGGTCCTTTGGATACCCTCAAATTAAAGAATTCTTATTTTACATTTTATTGAGGAGGGGACTGATAATCAAAACATTAGGTGGCTTGGTGGAAATCACTACTACCACAGAAGTGAGTGAGTCATGGCTTGAACCAGCCCTTGACATTCCTTGTCTAGTGTTTTCCCACATTAATGTAGTGCTTTCTATGTGCTGAGCGTTACATTAGTGCTCTTGGCATTACAAAGATGACTCACACTGTCTTGTTTTTTGAGGAGTCTCCATATTGTTTTCTAATGTGGCTGCACCACTTTGCATTGGGAGATTTTCTTTGAAGAGGTTGATGTATTTGGGAGTTAAGGGAAGGAGCCCCAATGGCAAGAGAAGGATCAAAAATGCAAGAAAGGTGGTGATAAATTGATAGAGCAAAATCTCAGAAATTTGGGAGTACATCCAAGTTTAGAGTTGAGGGTCTTCCTCTCCAGAGTGAGAGAAGGAGGAAAGGAAGGATCATGTGAGGAAATGTAAGCTGAAGGGAGAGAAGTTTGCAGCCTAATGGCCTCCATTTTCTCAGTTACAGGATTTACTGAGATTCTGCATTCTTCTGTGTGAATGCCGAGTCGATTTATTCTTTAGAGTAGGGCTCTGAAGCAGCTAAGGTGAACATGGTCAGGTGAGAGGCGATGGAATTCCCAGTCCAGTGTCCTGAGCAGGTGCATCTTCATTGCTTAGCAGATGTTGATGCCTCTTACCTGACTCGCTTGCCCCCTTCCTGATACCTCTGTCCCAACTTCAGCTTTCGCTCATGTCTCCCAAACTTCTTTTTGTTTTTCTTCCTTATCCTTGATTTAATTCTCTTCCATGTTCTAGTTCTTCCTTCTTGCCTGGGCCTGCCCTCCTCCCTCAGGATACCTTCCTCGTCAGGCCTCCAGCTAAAGATCCTAGTCTAGTCTTTCTGTGGGACTCTTCTGCAAGTTCTGTGCTTCTTAGAGATAAAAAGGCTGAAATTGCTTCATGGGTCCTTTTCTCAACTGTATCAATCAATAGATTTGCTATATGAATACTTAAATATGTTAGAAGATCCTTCAGGATATGGATATCGTTGACTTTAGGGGTACATTAAGATACTTCTTGTGAAGGATGAAACCTTTTAAAAAAGTTAAAATGAAGTCTAAAATGTATCTGACAGATTGGTTTTCTATCAGATGGACTGGGTTTTTCTTGCCAAAACATACTTTTGAGTTTTACTGAAGGGTGAGTTCTTCCAGTGCTTCTGAAATCTGTTCTGACATTGGAAATGGACATCCAATTCCAAGAAGAGCCTTACATTAAAGATTGCCAATTTCAAACAATTTAATAGATACATAAGTGATAGAGCTATTTTAACAGTGTCTTTCAGCTTTTGAAAAATACCACTTGTTTTAGAAATTCAAGCTGTTTTAAACCAGTTGCTTCCACGCAGCTTGGCGGTAGCTGTTAGACCCTATTATAAATGCTTCAGCAAGGTTCAGTGTTGTAATCTTGGAAGGGGCTGAAGTTGGTTACATATTTGATCAAATTACCAGGCACCTATCTGATTAGAAGCAGAGTTCGTTGATGGCTGATGAGAGGTTAGAAATGAATAGAGAGTTTCCAGGGACTTGGTGTGTATCTTAAGAGTAAAGGAGATTTCCCATTTCACTTCATTGTGGCTAATAAAGGCAGCTGGGGAAGGGGCCAGAAGCCTCAGCAGTTTGGAGAAAATTTATGATTTTCCATGAAACTACTGTTCATACTACATTTTGGGGAAACAGGCTAACATCTGTTTCATTGTTGTAGTGGGCTCTTTACTGTCTGAGGTTCTAATCTGGGGGTCGTGGGCTTCTGTGTAATCTGTGGGAATGTATGTTTTAATAAACTGTACTCCCTAAATTTCTGTCATACTTCAGATTCTAATCATTAAGTCCGTATCCCATAATACATAGAACTGCTCATAAAAAGACGAATCGGTAGAGACGATTGATAAAAGAGTACGGGCACTGACATTTTATTACCTGATGTTATTTATTATACTGATATTTTGTACCTGTGTCTCAAAGGCACAGCTTGCAATGCATTCACACACATCATCTCATTTGCTCGTCACAGCTTCCTGTGAGTACTTCCTGTTCAACCTCTGTACTCTCTCTTTACAGTCTCATCACACCCATGGCTCCAGCCATCAGCCATAGACCAATAACTTCAGAATGTATATTCTCAGGCTGTATTTTTCAACATGTAACATTTAACCAGTGTTCTCTTCTCACCTGCTAACTTCAGCAGAAACTGCTGTTCTCTTTCTCAGTGAGTGAGACCGCCATCTATATCCGAAATCTGGTTGTCCTCCTTGCCATTCCTGTCTCCTCTTCCACAGTCCACTGATTCCACTTCCTTAAACCTCTGGAATCCAAACCTGCCGCCACAGACCTTGTCTGGGCCTTCGTGACATTTAGCCTGTATCTCTGAAAGCATATCCCAGGTAGTCTGCCTCCGTGTTCCATGTGGCCTCTGGAGTGGTTTGGTTTGTCTCAGATGAAACTCTGATGTGTTACTCCCATGCAAGAAGTCCTGCAGCAGCTCATCTTGGTCTCCAGGTAAAGCTGGAGGCTCAGGATGGTAGCAAGGCGTATCTTCATAGTCTGCCCCTGCACGGTTTTGCCACGTCATGTTTGGCCATATTTCTGAGTGCGGCATAGACGCCACTGCCCTGAACCATTGGTAGGTTGCTGACCCTGCCGTGTACTTTCATGCTGCCACCCCTCCATGCTTTAATGCCTTTGCTTGCAAATACGCACGTACGTCTTTTCCATATTGACACTTTCTTGAGCCCCATCTTTTGGAACCATTTTTTGTTAATGTTTCTCCATCCACTGTGAAATTTATTACCCTTCTTCTGTGTTCCTACTCCACTTTCCCAGCAGATGTGAGCTTTTAGAGGACAGGGGCAATGAGGTGAACATCTGTTTCTCCAGCACCTTGTGTCATCTGGGACACTTAGGAATGTCATGGATGTTTGCAGAGCATTGCACAGGTCTGAGCCTACACACATATCATATCAACTAATTCCAAAAGTTCTTCTCGTCTAGAACTTCTCTTCCACTTCTGTATACCCCGATTCCTAAAAATGTAAGTTGTGATTCAACTGACAAAATCATTGACTTGGTTGAGTTATTCTCTTGGTTAAAAAAAAGTATCCTTTTGGCTAAAAAACATTTAGGGGTGCCCGGGTGGCTGAGTCGGTTGAGCATCCAACTTCAGCCCAGGTCATGATCTCACAGTTCGTGAGTTTGAGCCCCGCGTTGGACTCTGTGCTGACAGCTCAGAGCCTGGAGCCTGCTTCGGATTCTGTGTCTCCCTCTCACTCTGCCCCATCCCCATTCATGCTCTGTTCCTCTCTCTGTCTTAAAAATAAAACATTAATAAAAAAATTTTTTAAAAATTTAGAATGAGAGGGCGCCTGGGTGCCTCATTTGGTTGAGCGTCTGACTCTTGATTTCAGCTCAGGTCATGATCCCAGGGTTGTGGGATCGAGCCCCATGTCGGGCTCTGCTCTGAGCATGGAGCCTGCTTAAGATTCTCTCTCTCTCTCTCTCTCTCTCTCTCTCTCTCTCTCTCTCTCTCTCCCCCTCCCTCCCTCCCTCTCTCTCCCTCTCCTTCTGCCTCTCCCTCTCCCTCTCCCTATCTCTCCTTCTTCCCTTCCCCACTCATTCTCTCTTTCTCTCTCTCAAAATAAGAAAAAAGTATTGATGATAAAACAGTTTGTTAGTACGGCATTAGTATGGCTGGGTGCTGATAGGCTGTGCCATAGGTGAAAAATATCAGCCACAGATGTTTTTAGAGATTTCTATAAATAACACAAACTCAGTAAAAAACTTCACTTTACTAAACGGAGGGGCTAGCTAGGGGAACCGTGTGCCCTGTGAATAATGCATTTAATTAAGTTCAATTTTAATGTTTAAAGGCAGCAACTAGACAAATTTATTACTCCCAATATTTATATATTACAAAGTAGTAAATTGTAGCTGGAAAGCAGTAATAAAATGTAGTCATTTTGGAACGAATTCCAGAGTCACAGTAGTGCAGGGTTAATCCATGATGTACCGTGGTTTCTGCTTGCAACTTTGCAGCATAATCGGGTTCTTTTAAAATTAATCTCACTTAAATGAGAAATTGTCTCCCACCCATTTGTTAGATTAGAATCTCTCCCTTTCTAGTGGAGGCTGAAGTGATTTTCCTTACATCCTTTCTTTCTGCTTGGCTCCTCGCTCCACTCCATTATTGGTATTATTATCTCATAAGGATTGTTTTGTGTTTTGAGAATTTATTTTTCCCCTCCAAAACTCCCCCACCCTGTTCCCTTCCGAACAGATAAATTCAAAGAAAGAATAGTCCTTCTTTCATCCATTATAAATGATTTTTCATTTGAGCATATGTCATCTTGCTTTTTTGTTACAATGAAGATCAAAGGGGTACAGGTTCACCACTAGTATTCAGCAGTTCTTTTCAGTTCTGGGCCTTAAAGAAATAGGATCTAGTTTAATTTGTTGCAGCCTTAGATCTCTGTCAAGGCATGTGGCACTCAGATGGCTGGGCATGACTACATGCTGTGTGTGTGTATGTGTGTGTTAAAGTGAGCGAGCTGGACATTTGGTATTTCATATGCTTTGCAATGCATATCCCAGAGATAACGCATCTCAAAGGAATGCATTTGTGTTAAAATACTACTTGCTTCTATCTAACCCAAGTTGGGAGTCCTTTAAAGATCCTCATTTAAAAATATCCACTCCACAGTTTGAAGTCTGGTGTCATAGGAATTTTGGATATTCGACACTTGCTTGGTTTTTTCTTTTTTTTTTTTCTTTCAGAGGTGAGAAAAACGAAAAAAAAAAAAAAAAATTCAATTCCTTACTCTGACCAAAGCCAGTATGTCCCTTTTACGTGATGACCTCTCAGTTGTTTGTTGTCTCAATTTGGAGTATTGGTGGGTGAGATGAGGAGAAGTTAATCATTACCTATATTTCAAACCAGGAATAATAAATTGCACTTAAATAACTGTGATACAGTGACAGATTTATAAATTAAAAACAATTGAGCTGTTTTTAAAGTTTATTTATTTTCAAGAGAGAGTTTATTTATTTCAAAAGTTTATTTATTTTCACATGCGAGCAGAGGAGGGGCAGAGAGAGAGGGAGGAGAATCCCAAGCAGGCTCTGGGCTGTCAGTGCAGTGGCCGATGTGGGGGTTGATGTCACGAACTGTGAAATCATGACCCGAGCAGAGATCAAGAGTCAGACACTTAACCGATTGAGCCACCCAAGTGCTCCAACAACTGAGCTATTTTTAAACACTCTGCTTTTTACTTCATTCTGCCTTTATGTCATGTATTGTGAGACTATAATTGGATAATATTAGAGTGAAACCTTCCCCCAAAGCCTATTGAGGCTTATTGTCTGATCATTCTTAGTTTTCGAAATTTCCACATAATGTATTCCATATTTCACTAAAACCAAGCCTCTTTTTCCAAGTCTCATTATTGTCACCTAATCTCACCCTTGTCAGTCATCTGAATGCTGATAGTTCTTGGGGAACCTGGGTGGCTCAGTTGGTTAAGTATCTGACTTCGGCCCAGATCATGATCTCGTGGTTCATGGGTTTGAGTCCCACGTTGGGCTCTGTGCTGACAGCTCAGAGCCTGGAGCCTGCTTTGGATTCTGCGTCTCCCTCTCTGTCTCTGCACCTCACCTGCTCATACTCTGTCTCTGTCTCTCAAAAATAAATAGACATTAAAAAAAAAATTTGGTTTTTAAATGATGACAGTTCTTTTCTTCTCATCCCTTATTTCTCCATTTGTGGTCAAAGTTCCATTCTTCTAGTTACCTTGACTATTTACTCCAAGGTTTGTAAGCCAAATGTTATTCTTTTGGTTCAAATGAATTGCATAGTTTATCCGTGTTGTCTGCAAAGGATTACAGGATTCTTCAGAAGTCTGATACCCATTCATTTATTGCATACAACTAATAAATACTTCAACGCTTCAGCTATGTACCTTGTGCTTAATTATTCCTGCTCATTCCCTAAGTCAAATTGAACTTTCCATGTATCTGTTTCTTTTTTGTCTTTGGGTGAAAAAAGTGTGTAAACACTTCTTCCAAAGTCTGAAGATCAAAAATTTTTCTGGTTGTTGAGGGAGGGCTATCTCCTGTTTGACAAGTTATACTTGAAAAGGTGTGTATATCTGGATGTAAAACTTGGGTTCTGATTTTTTATCTTATTTTACATGTGATTTTATGAATAAGGATCTGAAGGCACATAAAACTCATGTATAATCAGGTTTAGAGACCCTGACACCCCTGTTGCTAAGAATTAAAAAATAAATCTTACTTGAAATCAATACTTTGTTTTAACTGGTTACATTTGCCAGAAATCTGGCCACTGCATAAATGGAATAATTAAAAAAATTTTCTCTCTGAATTTTACATATTTATTTCTATCTATGTCTAGTCTTATCTATTCTATCCATATGGAAAAAGCAGGTTTGGAGTGTCCAGTCACATACAAATCTGCCTATAAATGGGTAACCACATTCCAACTGTGTTGAAACATAGACATTTAAAACCCACCAGAATATCAAATAAACTTTTGAAAAGGATTATTATAAGTTTTCTTGGTAACTGGAGAAAAGAAAATTATTAGAAGATTCTCTTGATGCATTTGAACTTTGAATGTCTGTTATGGCATGTGTTTGAAAGCTCTTTGTTTTGTTCTCATTTAAGTGAGACATCATTCCGATTATTTTGAATTCACATTGTAAATGGCACTTTGATTTTGGTTTTCCTTATTGACCATTTTAGATTCTGCCTCATGCGGGAATAAATAAGTTTTCACATGAAGGTTTGTGTGTAAATTCTTTTTACGATATACCTTAATATGTTTATCCAACAACATTTAGCACATTATGGGTGGCATGAGCTTGATACAGCATGACTATTTGAAATGATGTTTCCTCATTATCGGTTGAGGGATATGATTTTTAAAAACAGATAGTTGCTTTTCTGGTAGCTTCCCCATACTTAAAATACAGCATAGCAGTTTATAAGGTGGAGAGTCTCAGTTGTGGCTAAAATCCTGAAAATGAATGAAACTCCCTGAAAATTGGTCAAGCGACTTAGATGCCAAACTCAAATAATTAAAATAATTTTAGGCCCGAGTGAAAAATGGGGGTTAGGACTTTCAAATCAATAATGGACATTTGCTCAAAGTTCAAATGTATCATTAGTACCTGCTCGTACATTGGCCATTCCCCCCCCCCCCCTTTTTAGTATTGAGAGGAAAAGAAACAGAGTGATAGTATTGAAACTTCTTTCAGTGAGTAAGCAGAATATGGGGGACAGACCCGGCATGGACTCACAGTCATTGAGTGGCACTGCAGTGGGGTATCGGACAGTTTTCTAAGTCCTTGTGGCATTTTCTTTGGTTACGGGCTTTGGGGGACATGAACCAATGACTGTTGATTAATTAGCAGAGGTGCTTAGTGGTGATGTTAGTAGTTTTGCTTGGAAGAGGTCACATTAAATGTCTGCAAACAGATTTTGAGTCAGGAGAGATTTGCTCAACCCCTTTCATCCTTCTTAGGGTATATTGGGTGCGCCCTATGAGCCCGTTTTGTACATCTCCAGCAGCTTCACTTACCTCCCCGCACTCCCCGTAAGCTGTTTCTTCTTTTCCCTCTGTCCTAACTCTTGCCTGCCAAGTTGACAAAAGGTTTTTCCCTTTCCTTTCTGCGTCCTCTTTGTGAACTTACAAAAACCAATCTAGTCAACCTCAGTTGTATGCACCCAGAAAAAGATGCAGGAGTTGAGACGGTGCCTCTTCACCCTTCTGGCAACTCTTTCTAGCTGTGGGTCCTTGGGTGGTCATTTCCTCTTGCTGAACCTTTGTTTCTCCTCTCAACAGAGATGTGGCTTGAAGAGATGGATTTCTCCACTCCATTGAAACTAAAATTCTGTGTCTCTGCAAGTTCCCTCTCTTCTGTAGGGAAAGGAGACTTGTCACTAACCCAGTACCATCAGCCTCTGAAACTTGGTGCTAAGAAGTCCCCTTTAGGCTTTGCAGCTAGCTGCCTTTGGACCATTTTCTAATGGAAAAATGCATTCGGAATTCCAAACAATTGCCTTTGAATTTAGTCTTTGGAAGATGACTTATATAAGTGCTTTTTGTTGGTATGTGTCATATTTTTCTGTTTTGTATTTAGTAAAAGTCTTAAGCTCTTCTTAATTTCAGTTTGTTTATCTATAAATTGAGAGTTTTGACACCTCCTTCAAGCACGTTTTAGGTTTATTTACTATTTACTTGTAGGGTGAGCTTAATATGCAGAGACTTGTAGATTATTTAAAAAAAATTTTTTTTTTCAACGTTTATTTATTTTTGGGACAGAGAGAGACAGAGCATGAACGGGGGAGGGGCAGAGAGAGAGGGAGACACAGAATCGGAAACAGGCTCCAGGCTCTGAGCCATCAGCCCAGAGCCCGACGCGGGGCTCGAACTCACGGACCGCGAGATCGTGACCTGGCTGAAGTCGGATGCTTAACCGACTGCGCCACCCAGGCGCCCCGAGACTTGTAGATTATTAATCTCATTACTTTGCAAAGGAACTGTTTCAAGGGGTGAGTAGTGAAACTTGTGCTAGTACTTGGGATTTACTTGCTTTTATTACATTTCTTAAATGAAATTTCAAAGCCTGGAGGAAAGTAGTGGTGTAAGTGTATTTCAGGGATATATAATTGGCTTGAATTCTTTGGTAGAGAAGAATTTTATAAAATTAGAGTATCATTATGAGTAGTTTGGCTTTTTGCTTGTATGTATTTATACACTCTCAAATCTTCTCAAAATTGGAGTCATAATTTCCTCAAGTATTATAATATTAAAACTAAAATATTGTTCCCTTTACAGAAGACCTTTTCCTTTCCCTTGTTCTGCATCTGATTATATTCTATGAGTTTTGTTTCTGCGTGGTGGTGATTTGTCATGAGGAAGCCATCAGTGATAGGTGGGAAACAGCCTCTTTCCGAGGAGCCCAGGGGAGGGTATGACAACGTGGTTGCCGTTGTAACCCAAGCAGTGTCTGTTACTGTGGTTCTTGCTCAGCCGGTAAGTGTTGGTAAGTGGGCAGAAAAGAAATGATGTTTGGAATTCTCTTTCTTATTCGCATTCAGCAAAGAACATGAGCTGTATTGGGATGTATAGTTTAAAAAGCTGCTTTCATGATAAACTGCAGGGCCAGACTTAATCTGTAAATCACTTTTTAAAATGTCAAACCTGAGAACATTAAAAAAATATTGATGCCTAAAGTAAAAGAATTAAGTGAACAATGATTATATTCTTATTTGTGGACATAATCCTGTAATTCTAAGTGAACTTGAACTTGGGTCAGATGAGCCACTTGTCAGGTAGCCATATTGACCATGAAACAACTTGCTTCTAAAATGTACAAGAGCATGCTGTCACCATCCTGGAACTCCATAACAATTTTTGGTTCTCTTTTTCATGGCAACAAGTAAACAAATAAACAATAAATAAAACACAAGTTGGGAAACTATCCTCTCTATGACTCAGTTTTCTGGTGCTTAAGAATAATAAGTTGAGAGAACTTGTTGATCTTCACTGTATGTGTTTGGTCACTCAGAAAACTAGTTTTTTGTTTGTTTTTAAGAGAGAGTGTGAGAGAGGGGTAAGATGGAAGGGAGAGGGGGAGAGAGAGAGAGAAAGAGAGAGAGAGGGAGGGAGGGAGGGAGAGAGAGAGAGAATATCTTAAGCAGGCTCCACACTCAGCATGGAACATGACCGAGGGCTCGATTCCATGACCCTGGGATCATGACCTGAGCCAAAAGTCATACTCTCAACTGACCAAACCACCCATGCTACCCTCAGAAAACTAGGTCTGTATCTAAATCATATTTGTCTGCCTTTTGGGAGGACTTGCATGTCAGATAAACATCTTTTTTGTATATTTTCTTTTTCTGTCCCAGAGTGTCAAAGGACTGGGTTTTCTAGGTCTTTTGGTTAAGGTACCACATTTTCTGTTAGAGCAAGGATCAGCAAACTGTATCTGTAAAGGGCCAGATAGTAAATATTTTTTAAGCATTTCATGCCTTACAGTTTCTCTTGCAATGACTTAACTGTCATTGCAACATGAAAGCAGCCATGAACAAGTACATAAATGAATGGATGGGGCTATGTTTCAGTAAAACTTTATTTCCAAAACCAGTGGTGGGCAAGATTTGGCCCTTGGGCCACAGTTTACTGACCTCCGTGATAGAACGATTTTTGCTCTTTGTATATTCATCTATACAACATTGCTGCATGGGTTACCTGTGTTATAAATAAAGGGCTAGATAAAGGCATGATGATGAAATGCATTTCCAGTGTGCTAGCTAAAGCTCTACCCCTTTCTCACTGAAAACACCCAGAAACCCAAGGAATGAGAGCAACTTATCACAGGGATAATCTTGAATCTTCTGTGATTTGTGTAAGAGGGAAACCAGTCACAACCTTTAGTACTTTGTTAGTAGGGTCAGATTACTTGTCATACTCCTCATAGATGTGTGACACATCAGCCTGTGGCTATACATCTGTGAGAAGTGCCAGTTTTAGAAGGCTAATTCTTTGGAGTTAATGGCTTGGGTTGCATTTAGAACACAACTTGTTAAAACTGGAGCAAGACATGTCTGCTCATCCAGTAGTGTGCACGTGGGCCACAGAGATCTTAGGGTGCAAAAAATGCTCTCATTATCAGTTGAGCCAAATAGTAATATGCCTTGTGTTTAATATTACTGGATCGTTCCCTGTCTTTGCTTTCTGCAAGCTAGAATTACTGCAGACTAATCACGAAAACTTGTGACTGGATTTGGGCGACTTGAAAGTTGATTTTATTGCTTCCTGGGAGGGGGTTAGATCAGTTGTCTTAGGGGATCATTTGGTCAAAGAAGGGTAAACAGCTTATGTGGAATCTTCCAGGAACAAATGGAAATATATGGGATTAGAGTGAAAGCAAACGTGTTGGTGATGATTCAGCTATAGTATAACCCTTCTCTGACCTCTTCAGATTTCACCTGGTAGGTTAAACAACTTCTATTCCCTCAGATACATACTCTGTGATGTCCATGGCTCATTGGTGCTCTTGTTACTAGTAGACTTTCTAACATTCCTGTGCATTTCTTACCTGATGCTTACCAAGTTGGATGCTTACCAAGGGTATGTAATGTTTGTTTGCAAGCCTATTTATGTTAGTTGTCACTTCTGCATAAATTAATTAAATGTCGTGTCATCTGTTGCTATTACATGAAAAGTAAGGTGAATGCTTTGGAAAGACTCATAAATGTGATTTACTGAAAATTTGCTGTTGAGTTAGGTATGGGTATGGGTGAGAGAACTGTGGGAAAGATTAGGGAAGGAATCCAAGAAGGATCCTGCATGCTGATTGCTCTATGAGGGTCTTTTAGTCCTCACTCACCATTAAGGAAACCAGTTGAAATTATTGATAATCCATTATGAAGATTATGGGGAACTCAGCAGAACCATACCCAAGGAAAAGGACTCATTCTTATTTCAGACAATTGGCAAGGAATTTGTATTTAGGTATTTTATTACAACTTAATGTATAAAGTACGTAGGTATTTTTTGTTTTTCAGTCGGTGTTTTAAGTCTGTCATTTACTAGTCCTGATGGTATTGTTTCCCACATGTGTGCCGCACCGTGCCAGAACTTTATATATGGTCTTATTTAATCCTTACAGAGCCCATTTAAGGAGTGTCTGATTGTTGTCCTCATTTTGGTGATGGAGAATCTAAGGCTTAGATAGTCTGTGTAATTTTCCCAAGGTCAAAAACTAGTAAAGGCTAGATTTGAGATTTTCCCAAAGTCAAAAAGTAGTAAAGGCTAGATTTGAGATTCAGTGTCTTGGTGTCCCTAACTATACCATCGCCATCCAGCAGCCAACTCAGCACTTTTGTAGTAGGTCTTTTTGAATATAGCAATAGGTAAGATCTTAACTTGTTGTCAGTTGCTAAGCTATTCCTTATTAGAATCAAAACTAGAAGTTGTCACAGAGTGAATTAGCTGTAGTGAAACAGAAAATAAAGACCAAGCTTGAACTTAAATTTTAACTATGTTAAATTTCCTGTGTTTTCTTCATTCTGGTCATCATTTCTCATTTGTTTGCTCATATACCTACTTGTAATGAATATATTGTTTTTAAATTCTTAATGCTTTCACAGGTATGATTTAATTTGGTTCTTAAAAGAGAAGTAATAGGGCAGGTGTCACTAGCTTTGTTTTTTAGATGACGAAACCAAAGTTCACAGAATCTAAATAAACTGAGAGGGATGTTGAGTTTGAGTAACACACAGAAAAGATCCACATTGCAGTTAAAGAGCTGGATAAAAAAACATTTAGCTGTATAGCCCAGATATTTAGTTAAAAGAGGAGACGCTTGAGGGGATTACCTTCTGCTAGTATGTGTAGAAGTATGATATGGAGGATTACGACTGGTTCTTTTCTAGCTACATCTGAGTATGGGATTAATTTTTTTAAGGATTCAATTTCAGCAGGAGGGATTTAGTTTAAAGACAGGAACTAGTTCTGGTAGAAGGAAAGTCTATTGGTTAATCTGCTCTATGGGACTGTGTATAGAACACTTTTAGATTCAGTCCAGATTCAGCATAATAAACTAGCCAACCCAGTGCAGAGTTCTACCATTAGATATATTGATTTTACTTTTTTTTTTTTAAACAACAGCAGAATCATAAACGTGGGTGCAGCCCATACCATTTGAATGCACTCATTATATACTTAGAGACTGTATTATAAATAATTTCCTACCACATTCTTTTCATTCTAGGGAAAATAAAGAATAGTGATATGAAGCTATCTATTTAGGGCAAAAGAGGCTGCTCAACAAAGTGTCACATTTATCAGTTTCTATCTTTTCCTGCTGAATGATTTAGTTATTATTTCTAATTCTCTGAAAGAGCACTTGAAGGGTAGTCCCAGACCACAATAAACTGGTGAGGATGAAGAGTAGAGACAGAGAGAGAATGGATTTAAAAATGAGAAGTATGTGAAATCAAGGGATGAGAAGTATTGTTTAACTAGATCACTGGGAAATATAGAAAAATAGGTCATGAGTAGGCAAGAGACATTGGGAGAGCTAGCTTCAGGCGGGGGCTCAAGAATTCACTGGCCTGTCCCCCATATGTGTTAATTCTGTAGTGTGAGATTCTAGAACGACAGTGCTAATTTTGACTTACCAGAGAAAAACATTTTGCTTTCTGTGAAAAATTAGTTTTATATATATCTCACACAAAGCATCACAATTTTACGTGTGCCAGGGATAATTGTGGCTTAATACCCTTTGTTCCCCATGCTCACAAAGTCAGAAATTACAGAAGTAATGAAAAGATCGGTGAGGCATCAGTACGAGCAAAGATGCAGAGAACTAAGAATGTATTTGCTAAATCAGGAATAGGGAATTTTTTTTTCTCTGTAGTTCTACTAATTATCTGGAGGAAAGAAAGAAAGAAAGAAAGAAAGAAAGAAAGAAAGAAAGAAAGAGAGAGAGAAAGAAAGAGAGAGAGAGAGAGAGAGAGAGAAAGAAAGAAAGAAAGAAAAAGAAAGGAACCCAGCCACAAGTAAGGGGCTGAGGGTGGGACTAATGCTTCTGGGTTTTTAGAGTCAAAAGTACAACATATTCAACTTGATTTCCTTTGAACTTCAAAACAATAACAACAACTTAATGCGTTGCATACATTTTCACCCACTTAAGGGCAAGAACAAAAGTGAGGAAGAAAAATGAGCAAAGAAAAGAGACCAGAATAGAAAGAATTACTGATAAGTGGAAAAATGGATAAATAAGTGAGGGAAAGATGATGGCAAAGAGTCCAAAAGAAAACACCAGAGGAAAGAGAATGAGGGAACAATAGAGGTTGTCCACATCTGCCCTCAACAAGCCTGTTCCAGCACTTTCTCAGGCTTGCTGGCCTATGCTTTTGCCCTCTAAATGTGACTCACTCACAGTAAAGCTTTGTCAGAATTGTCCCTTTCCTCACCCCATGTTTCCCAGAAGCTCCATCGCTGCTCTCCACCTCTGTCTTGCCTGAATTCATTCCTGCTTACCTCAGCTTTGGTTCCTTGCTCTGCTCTCCCAGTGGATGTCCTCGAAGCTTGTGGTATCCATAGGACTTAGTGTGTCCTTGTTGGATTTATCTTTCTCTTCTCTATTTTAGCTTCATTAGTAAAGTTTTCCTCCTGTTGTTTCTAAGTTGATGTATTTAAGTAATCTGATTACATAGCATTTTAGGGTCCCTGTTCCCCTCACTGAGCACATTCTCAATGCTCACACATCTCTGTCAGGTAGGGGGTGCTGCTTTGGCATAGCTGCACCCCTTTTCCCCACTTTCAAGCTCAGCGGTTGGGAACATTTGAAAGCTGTTGCCTGGAAAAGAAAAGTGTGTTTGTATTTCATTGACATTTAGGATGTATCTATCACAACAAATAGATAAACCAGACCATCTTTTTTTCCCATTCTGTGGTGAAATATATTTCTTATTGATTACATGCATAATGATACTAATTTAGATGAACACAATTGTATGCCCAGGCCTAGATGGTTGAGGTTATAATGTCATTTCTGCATGTTTGAGTCCTAAGTAGAGATCACTGTTCAAGAAAACTGATGTGCAGACCCCCTTTCTTTGGTTGGATTTTATATCCCAAATGAATCAGATGTTAGAAAGCTTTAGGTATTTATAGCCCTGATTTTCAGCCAGATGTCATTCTAAATACATTGTTCACCATCACCTTTTGGGCTTGGTTTGCTGCTCATCAGTGTGATCTCGCCTTGTAGTTGCTTCCAAGTGGGTGACAGTGATGTCACTTCGTTTTCAGCTATCTTTCAGGCCATCTTTAAAGACTTTCTTCCCTTCCTGGTGCTGCTGGCCGCAGCCCACTGTGCCAGTGATTCTTCACATTTGTTCAGTTTGGGCATGATGTGGCAAGAAAGCATTGTGTTATAGATGTCCCTTGTTTTCAAGGTCTTGTGTGTTTGGGTTTTGTTGGTGTAGACAATGTAGAGGAAGCTGTTCAGGTTCTCACATGTGTTGCCAGTCCTTGAATGCAGCCTGCTTTCCCACCTTTAGGCATCATACATTCGTCTTTCTCATTATATTACGTTGTGATTTTTAAAAACCAACTGTCCCTCTTTAGATTTCTAGATCCTTGAAGCAGGGTTTTGTCATCATTGACGTGCCTATTACAGTTACCTGAGGTTGTTGAACTTGGGGAGAAGCCAAATCTCTGGTCTACTTCAAACAGAGGAAATGCAGGGCTCATTTCCTTCACTTCGGTTGAAATCTCTACATTCTCTTTGGTCTCTCTTGGCATGTGTCCACGACATACCTAGTGTCTTGATTTATTCATGTTCTTGAATGTTCATCATGATAGTGTTATTTGTTGTGACTTGTGAGTAGTTGCTGTGCCTGTGTGCTTTTCAGCAGAACCTAGTTTTGTCATTGTGGTGGTTATATTCTGTTTAACAAACCTGTAGTGAAGATTTAGTGTTTTGCAAATGCTAATCTGTTTCACCTCATAACTACCTCATGAGGGAGGTACTGTTAATAGTCCCATTTTAAAGATGAGGAAACTAATGCACAGAGGGGTTAAAATAACTTGCCTAATATCACACAGCTAGCAGGTGGAGGAATTAAAATTCCAACCCAGGAGTTCTGGCTATGGATTACATATCATTAACTCCTGCAATTTACTGCCAACATCGTTGGTGATACTTTGTCTTTACATGCTAGCATGGTTAATCTACCTTTTTAATAAAGAGAATGGGGCATGTCAGAGGGCAAGCTCAGAATCTTGGGTTGGGCAATAATTTCTAACCAGAAATTGTTTTCATTGTATTTTTCTCTATTATCTTCTATTTGTGACAGTTGAATCTGGTTTTCTAATTATGGTAGTTATATAAAGTTTTATAATTCTTCGGCTTTTAAAAATGAGTTACTTTGAAGAAAAATATCGAGCCAATAGCAGTACGTCTTAATGGTGGTTAAATTAATATCATAAAAGTCCTAAGAGTGGTACATGAACTACTAATTGATAGGATATTGTGATAGTTGCATGGAGAAAGTGAAGAAGAGTTATGGGTATGACAGGTTCCTAGTTTGGCTGATGTAATTGACTTTTATTCTATTACCAAAGAAAATATTAGCACTAACTGAGGGAAAAAGAGGGGATAAAAAGGACATGGGAGGACACATTAATGTTCAATTATTAGTTTACTCATATTGCATATATATTGAATTCTTTTGTCAGATTGGATTTATAAGTAAAAACTCACTCATGCCAAAAGTGTTCTCCTGCATAGTTTATGGTTTTAAGCATTTAACCTGCTTGGGAAGTGGTTTAGAGAAGTTTATAAAAGAAGGGTACGGAAAACCAAACATCAGTCCTGTGAGGTCAGTTCAAGGGCACTAAATCAGGAGTCAGGAGAGCAAGGCAAGGAGCAAGTCGGCTGAGCCAAGATAAGTTTTGTATCCAGTAGTGCACACGAGTTTTATTTTCCCATATCACTTTCTGTGCACCTCTGCAACAAACTTTTGGTTTCTCACAGGATTTCTATGGGAAGAAGGAAAATGAAAATAATTTGAGCTGTCCACACCTTTGGGTTCTCTGGGCCCTTTTATGGGTCTCTTGTCAGTGTCTGCCATGACTCATTTGCATTCTGGTGGTTGCTGGGCACAATAGGGCGCCATATAAACAGCCCGTCCTTTCTACGCATGTGAGCTGAAAATAGGCTCTGGCTGCTCTCTGCCCGAAGGTGATGTCACCCTGGTGATGCTCTGTGGTGGCCCTAGTTTTGTTTGGGTAGGAGTGGTAAGTCATCTTTTGGTCACTTCCTGGCTGGAACCTCTTTCCATATTGTCCCCATCAGTCCCTGATTCCCAGAGTGTGGCCTGCTTTCTTTTTACCGGTTTCTACTTAGATGTGTGCATTTAGGGACTGGGCATGGTCCTGGGGCCACTGGATCACCGTTTTGTATTTGTGCAACTCCCATCTCCTCCAGCTTTTCTGTCCACTGTCTTCGTGCCCTTTAACTCTTTTTATGGTTCAACACGGTCTGTGCTTCTTTTGGGGCCTAATCTATGATTGCACCTCCCGCACCCTAATTATTCTCCGTTACTCCTCTTAGTATTCTGTACATTTTTCTTCGCTTTTTCTTTGACCCAAAGCATGTCTGACAGCCAGGACAGTGCTCTGGCAAACTGTCAGCCAGCTCCAGTTGATTGGGACTGCCTGCCTAGAGCACTGAGTTGAGGAAGTTCTGCGGCCCCCTTTAGACTCTGTGAGTAAAGGGCAGTGGTGGCCGAGTGATGTCTGCCATGGGCGTGGGAGAAAGAGGTGTTGACATACTTGCTTCTGTCTGCCATCCTGGACGCGTGTCTTGGAAGCATGTAATTGCCAGCTCTTTACCGATCAGAATGCACTGCTATGTTCCGTGTGATAAAGTAGAGGGGGTCAGATTGGATCAAGGGAAATGGAAATCGTAAGCTGACTGCTTAGGCCTATCTCTTGGAAGAAGAGAGATGGAGGAAATGACACATATAAAAATGCACAGTATCAAATTGGGCGAGAGATCTACAAAGGGGCATTTCAGAAATACACTTTTTCTTACTCATCTTCCTCTTTCAAAAATATACTCTTTGAAATGCCAATAGTCAATAAGAAAGTTGAGGAATAAAGAGTGTGCATTTAGTTAAACCACTCTGTGGCCGTCTGGAACCTGAGCAATGTAGGTAAGTGTATGAGGAAATCTCGTCATTCATCCTGCAAACTACATGGCGCTTCTCTTAGGTACCTGCTAGGCTCTGTTCATGCAGTGATCAAAAGGCATCCACCCTGCGCCTGAGGAGTTCATAGTCTACAAATTTTACTTTTGTTTTTATAGTTATTTGTATGCTTGTATCCTCCCTCCCTCCCTTTCCCTCTTTCCCTCTTCCTTCCTTCCTTCCTTCCTTCCTTCCTTCCTTCCTTCCTTCCTTCCTTCCTTCCTTCCTTCTTCCTTCCTTCTTCCTTCTTTCCTTCCTTCCTTCCTTCCTTCCTTCCTTCCTTCCTTCCTTCCTTCCTTCCTTCCTCTCTCTCTCTCTCTCTCTCTCTGTCTCTCTCTGTCACTCTCTCTTTTGGTGATTTTATTAAAGCATGGAGAGTTTTTCAGAGGAAAACCCATACCTGATTAGTTTCTCATTCTTGTTGCAGCCTCTGTTGGTTAACTTTATGTGTCCGCTTGTCTGGTCCAAAGGATACCCAGATAACTAACTGGTAACACATCATTTCTAAGTGTGTCTGTGAGGATATTTCTGAAAGAGATGAACATATCTGATTCAGTACACTGAGTAAAGAGATCTGCCCTCACCGATGTGGGTAGGCGTCATCCATTCTGTTGGGGTCCTGAATGGAACAAAAAGGCAAAGGAAGGGTGAATTCTGTCTCTTCATCCAGGATCAAGTCCGTTTCTCTTGCCCTTGAACATTGAAGCTCCTGGTTCTTGGGCCTTTGGACTCCAGGAGTCAAACCAGTGGCCTCAGCTCCTCTGATTCTTAGGCCTTCAGATCCGGGCTGAATTAACCAACCAGCGTTCTGGTTCTCCAGTTTGCAGACAGCAGTTTGTAGGACTTCTCAGCTTCCATAACTGTGCAAGTCAATTCCTATAATAAATGTCCTCTTATATATCTCTCCACATATCCTATTGGTTCTGTGTCTCTGGAGAAATCTGACTAATACACCCTTAAGCAACAATTCTCTGTACGATGCCTCATACACAGAAGTTTTCTCATAACTTTTGCTGAATGCATTGGGTGCTGCAGGCTGCAAGTGCCATGGGAGTTCGTACCAGGGAATGGTTAGTGGAGCCTGGGCATGGCTTTGGGCAGAAGGTGAGAAAGGTCCTGTACACATCTTGACCATTTATTGGCTTTGTAACTTGACCATTTCTTTTCACTTCTGTGACCTTGGTGTGTTCTGGTATAAAATTGGGGTGATCATTTTCCCAGGGTTTATTTTACTATTTTTGTGCTATGCTGTTCTCTAGGCGTTGTGTAGAGAATTTAATTTAGTCCTAGCGTTGTTTTGAGAATTAAATGATGTAATAAATATGAAAGAACTTTATAAACTCCTAAGTGCTGTACAACTATTAGTTTTTATTAATCTTTGTTATTAAGAGTGGTTTTCCTTTTGGTTCATTTTCTGTTTTGTTGAAGTGTCCACGGATGCCTAAGGGATCCAGCCTGTTCTGGACCCAGCACGCAGGACAAGGGCTTTCACTTCTGACCTACTTCTTGGGGCATCTTAGCCATCTATTGAAATTCATTGGAGGAGGGTCTAGAGTTTAAAACTCTTTCACCATACCTTAGAAACCATTAAAAAATGGTTTTAAGATCAGAAAGCTAGTTAAATCACAAATTAATCATGGAATACAGGTTTCCTTGACTAACATTTTTAAAGTGGCATACAAAACAACATCTCGGTGAAATATCTGAGCAAATATTAAAATTAGGGTATTAAAAACTTTATCTAGAGCCATCATGATTTTTCTAAGGTAATGGATTTTATACAGTAATCTTTTGTTCAGGATAAGGGACTTGAAATTTAGCATTAGACTGTAGTGAATTTGAACATCTTGATGGAAGGACGTTGGTACTTGTGTGGAGCTGGATCTGGAGAATGCTGTCTGTTGTATTTTCCCAGATTTTTAACCTTCGACTGCCACTGGTGGTTAAAGAAAACAATGCCTGAGATCTCATGGTAACCTGTCCCAATTTTCGTCCTCTTTCATTAATTATATTTTCCTTGCTAGTTAGTTTTATTTTAGAATGGTGTGCTTGACATCAAATATATCCATGGCCTATCTCCAAATCACATGGTTTCAATGGTTATTTCTGTCTGGAGATCCTCTGTGGCGTGGCTGACGGGACGCACTGTGTTCACGCTCGCACGTCTCCCCTGCGTTTTGGAGAATGGTTTGTTCTTTCAGTTTTGCAGTCCCCTGTCCTCTCACTGGGATTTATATATTTACTTCAGATGGTATTTAGAAAGTGCTGGTGGAAACATAAATGCCGTTCAGCACATGTAGGCCGCTATTATCTCACACCTGGATCCTTTCAACAGCCCCCTTAATGGTTTCCCCACTGGCATTCTCCCCTCTTTCTAATCCGTCCTATGCACCAAGATTAATCTTCCTAAAATACCGTTTTCATCCCACTCCAAAACCTTTAGAGGCCCCCCATGGCCTGCAGGATGAAGTCCGGACCTCTTAGCCAGACAGTTATGTCTTCCTGCAGACTAGTTCCCACTTACTTTCTGACCCTCCTACTGTAAATTCCCTCTTAACTGCTGTATGCGCCGAGGCCTCTTGTCTTCTCTCCTGTGTACCTTTGATTACTGCCCCCTCTCTTGCAGTGGCCTTTGACTCTGCCTCTGCCCATCTAAATCCTACTCATGGAGCTTTCAAGTTCTGGTGCAGCTGATCGAATCCTTTATTTTTTGTGCACCATTCACTGTCCTTATCATATATTATCTTTTATTATGGTTGGTTGTTTATACAACCCATGCACTGCTCTTCACGCCAGTTTGTGAATTCTTGAAGAACACAGTTAGTAGACAAGAATGGATTGTTGCTGGTTTTATAGCTCTGTGCAAATCGGAAGTTCAGGGTTGTGGTTTATGGTCACTGAGATGTATTTGGCTATTGTGTTCTACCATGTCTAGCACAGTGTTGGAGGATCTTCATAAAATAGGTTTCACTGAGTGCTTGTTGAATAAAGGAATATATATGTTAGGTTGATTTTGTTGTCCAGAGGGGCAAATTATTTTAGCATTTAACTTAACATGTTTGCAGGTGTGTAGGGTCTGGTTTAGGAACAGACATGTTCACAGTGGCCCCAGAGTCATTCATGGGCTGTCTTGTGTTGTGTATTCTGCTTAGATCATGGTTGTATGCTTATTTAGAACTGAGTAAGTTGGTGGCCCATTTTTTCTACCAGCCAAATTGGAAAAGTTCTCCCAAGTGTTCCAGAAATCATTTGCAGAATACGTCAAGTAACTGCTTTATGTTACATTTCAGCTCTTGAGGACGCAGGCTGCCTCAGGAGCCAGAAAGCACGAGTAGGACAAAATACAGCTTGTTGCAAAGATCAGTTAAGCAGTCTTTTTTACAAATATTCCGCCAGTTGTCAACTCTTCCTTGATCATGTCAACATTACTGCTTGTATTCATCTGACACCAGACAAAAAGAATAAAGGAAAAAGAGAGGGGGACTTGGGAGGGAATTCCTTCAGCGCTTAAACCAGGCTTGTCACACCACAGGGACACAGTATCTGGTTTTAATAATCTCATATATCATTTGCAGTATATTATTAGTAAAATACAAATCCTATCTCAGAACTTTTTGCAAAATTTTCGAGATTATGAAATGTCACTTTTGCTCTTCTTTGAGGAAAGTAGGGGAGGGAGTGTTAACTTGCTAATGTCATTACACTGCTTGTTTTCGGGCTCAGATTAATAGCAGGTGGTAGCCATTTTTCAGAGCAAACAGGCTGCCTTTTTAGTTCAGTTAGAAAAAAGCACTAATTCTTTCCTGGAGTCTGGAATATTCTGTGCTAGGTGACATGGCAAGGATCACAAAACATCCAGCATTTTAAAATAGAAGAGCTGGCTAATATTGTTAAAATTTTAAAGAATCAAGCCAGAGCTTTCAGCAATAAATTTCTTTTGCTGTACTGAATGACTTACGCATGTTGGTATTTATGCTTAACATATATACCTGTTACTTTCAGTGAATATGTTTTCATGCACCTCTTTTGATTTGTGGTCTGTAGTATCTTTGTCCACTTCTTCAGTGCTCATCCCAGATTGTGAACATCCCTTAGCAGCTCTGTAGATGATCACCCATGCAAATGCATGCTTTTTTATTGTGTATATGCCTGGTGGGCGGTGGAGGGGGGAAGTAGTGATGTTATGTTTGATGTAGCAAGAATTTTTATTTTTGGGTTCTTTTTTCTTATTCACAGGCAGGTTTTTTTGAGATATTGTTTAGTATGTCAACTCTAAATGTGAGTCAAGATAACCTGTATTCTTTTTTTAACTCATGAGTAACTAGCTTTATGATCTTATGTGAGTAGAGCTGTCCCAGAATTAGTTCTTTAACATCTGAAGACCTTGGTTTCTAAGGCACATTCCTGCTTCAAATGTATATGATCCTTTCTCTTTTTGTCTGAGTGTTTTTGATAGCTGATAAATATGGCATCACGTGTCACTCATGCTATGTCATTAAGATCATCTTTTTACTTGCATTGTACGTGCACTTGGTTTAAGAGACTTGAGGGTGGGGGTCACTTTCTTTGGGGCTGGGATCTTATCACTTAGCTCCTCAGTCAGAACAGTTGCTAGGGGCTTTCTGGCATCTGATCAAATGATGGATGAATGAAAATCATACTCACAGGAGGATGATTTTTAAGCCAGAAAGATAACATATAATAAGATGGCCATAACTATGAGGCAGGCAGGATATCATGTCAAATGGTTAATAATATTCTGACTTCCCAGCAGGCAAAACCAAGTCAAAATCAAAAAAGTTGCTTTTCATTCTTGGATCCAAACCTATAGAAGTGTCTGCCTGGTGAGCTGTAGTAGTAGGGAGAGTTAGAAATTCTGTTTTCACGAGACAGTTCTTCCAGCTGTATATTTCAGGCAAGTCTCTTGTCTGGAACCGTTTCCTTAACTATTGAAAAAAGGGGGGGGTATAAAACTGTACTCTTTACTTCATATTGCTGTGGAGTGAGGCTTTCTAACATGATTATGTAGTTTTAGGTCTTAAAAAGTGATAAAGGATGTTAAGAATTGTAAGTGGACATTTTGGTTATGTCCATTCCTGAGTTCCTTATTCAGCAAACCTTGGATGAAAAGCACCCCTCCCTCCCCTTAGTGTACCAAGGGATTCTGGAATTTGAGAATCTCTGTATCATTATGGGGTTTCCACACCAGTGTGTAAACAGGGATGAGAACAATGCTAAATCTAAGCTAGCCGAGCTCAGAGAATGAGAAGAGGTGTGATTCAGTGTGGTTCCACCATGGGCAGATAATGGCTGCCTTCTCATCCTTCTTCAACCAGCTTGATCCAGGAATAGAAGTGGCTTATTTACATTCTATCTGGTCTGCTCTCTTGCTTTCTGTTTGGATGATTTATGGTTTGGGTGCATTCTCTTCTTTCCATTCCTCCTCTCTAAGACTTCTTTCCATTTTTGCTTTGTTGAAGCTTGAGTTTATCATTTGTTGTTCCCATGGTCTCATATCTTAACCGCTTTTCCTTGGTCAGGTAAGCTGGAGGCCTTGTACAGAGGGCCAGGTACCCCTTCATAGTTTCATTACCAGTGGCCATTGCTGAGGAAAGTTTTAAAAATAATTTTTATCCTTGTAATACTTTCCCAATTCCAGTTTTTCTGGGAATACAGTGGAGTCACATCTTAAGGGTTTAGTGTTAAAATCAGCATGAGAATTTTATATGTCAATTACATCTCAGTAAGACTAAAAACAAAAACAAAGAAACCTCAAGCCCAGAAACAAAACCCGTGTATGAAGCAAAGATTTCTTTTGTTCAAATTTATTCTTAAGAGCCCAGCCATGCTATTTTTCTTCTGTTATTGAGTCACTATGTTTCTTTAGTTGAGCACTAGATAAAATGTTGGTTTTTATTTAAGGATTTATGAATGGAAACTCTATTATCTTGAAGCACTAGAATTCCATTCATTGGGCAGGAAATGAGGGAGGCCAAGAGTGCGGCAGGCCGTCTGTCCCAGGCTTCCCGATGGGGTAGTAGAATCCTTTGCGTTACTTAAAATTCCTCTGTCCAGGGGCACCTGGGTGGCTCAGTCGGTTAAGCATCCGACTTCGGCTCAGGTCATGGCCTCGTGGTTTGTGAGTTCAAGCCCCGCATCAGGCTCTGTGCTGATGGCTCCGAGCCTGGAGCCTGTTTCAGATTCTGTGTTTCCCTCTCTCTCTGACCCTCCCCCATTCATGCTCTGTCTCTCTCTGTCTCAAAAATAAATAAATGTTAAAAAAAAAAAATTCCTCTGTCCCCTCCTTCAGGGACTAGTTTTGTATTTGCATAAATTAAATGTGCCTGTGACGTAATTCCACCGTGCCATCCTGTTTAAAGCATTATAAATGAGAGAAGGATGCCCAGTTATTTTCTGCACTTAGTCATTTTTTTTTTTTTTTTTTTTTGGTAGAAAATGAGAGCCAGTGTGATTTGGTTAGCAGCAGTGAGCTGAATTTGTTTTAGAAAGCGGCCCATTTTATAGTCAGTCTTACCTGTTTGAATCTGACAGGTAGCATTAGGTTCAAGAAGCAGGCCTGTGACTATTGCTGAGAGCCTGAGAGCCGGGAAAGGCCACATCACTTCTCCAGTAACTGGACACCCACCACCAGTGCCACGTCAGGCAGAGAGGGAGCGTCACGGCTGCCATGCAGCGTCTGCCCCTGGCAACCAGGTGTCACATACACACTCCAAATGTTGTTTAATGTGTACTTGTAGCATCCTAACAATTGGGCAGCAAAACATACGCATTCAGTGAATTTCCTCTGGCCTAGCTGGAGAGTAGATTCAAATTGAATAACAGCAGAATTGTTGTGGTAGATGTAATGCATAAAACGTGAATGTTAGAGGGATCTTAGGTATTATTTAGACTGTCCCCTTAATTTAAAGGAAAGGAAACAGGCCCCAAGAGGTTAAGGAACTTATTACCAGGATCATGAGATAGCAGCCAAACTGGAATTGAAACTTTAATTGTCTGATGACTGTTTTGTTGCTTTTCTTGCTACACAGGACTTCTGGATCAAGTTGTATTCCTTAGGTCCAATTGGAAATATGCAGCCTGGCCTGCATAACTGGGGCAGTTCCCAAGGAACTGATACGTACAAACAGATATGAACTCACTTGTGGTGGCTGGTTTATTTCGAACTGGAAGCTGAAGTTTAAGATCTGCTCAGAGTTGGTTTTTGTCATTTGCAAATCAGGTTATGTGGCAGCCATGGGGGTGTGCCTTTCGGCTCTCACTCTTGGAGAGAATGTGCTGCCAAGGGTGCACTTGGCCGTAAGCCTCAAGCTGCTGCAAGTCTGGAACCCACCGCAGGCGTTCGTCCCCAGGCCATGCCCCTGCCTGGCTGATAGTACAGGGCAGAGGCTCTGGAGCTGCGCCATCTTGCCTGACACAGCATTCCTCTAATGGTCAGTCTTCGCCCTGGGGCTCCTCTTTGTCCTGGCCTTTTCGGAGCTTTTCTGAGAGCTACGCGGTTGTCTCCTTCCAACCTCACCTCGCACCACAGGTATCAGACCTACAGCATAGTCAGAGGCTCACTCTGCCACTCCTGCTCCCTCTCTCCTTTATCCTTCCCCCCCAGTACATCCCTCCTACTTCTGATCTGCCTCCGCGTCTGCATCCCAGTGGGCCTGAGCTGACATGGCATATCGGTGGTTTTGAAGACATGTTTAGAATATTCTGCATTAGCCTCACAGCAAATTTTAAAAATCTCTTTATGTTGGGTAGGGTTGAAAATAACTACAAATCGTTGACTAGTCACTTTTACATTGTCTTCCCTTCATGTCGAGCCAAAATGAAAAGAAATCCAGTCAGTGAGTGATGTCTGCTATCAAGAGCAAGGGTCCCAGAGCCAACTCGCTCCCAGACCTTGGGAATTCCCTCCGTCAACAAGGAACTTGGAGTCGGCTTGCTTCCTATAAAAGGAGCTGGGTAGTCTCTGGAGTTTGTTTCCAGCTCCAAATTCGAAATAGGTTATAAGAGGAGAGGTTGACCGCGGCCAATGGGTCCCAGTAATATACGCATTGAATCTAAATGTAAATTGAACAAACGCAAGTTAATACAAAGAAAAGGAAGTCAGAAGTTGGGCGGTAATTGCTTCCACGTTGTTGTCCAACTTAGGTGTCAGATCAGGGCCACCAAGTGTCTTGGCACAAATAGTGTGGCTCATGCAGCATCTCTGTGCTAGAGTGCTTCTGAGAGTTTTTAATCTCCGTGGTAAAACAGGATTATACCTAAGTGCCTGGAAATGGAAGTACTATTCCCCACAATGTGGAACAAGGAGATCGAGACATTGTAGTGGAACTACACTTTGCTCCTTTCTACTCTGGACCCCGTCAGATGTGGTCTGGAGTTAAGACCATGCTGCTCTTATATGCGATGGTAACACTCAGTGGTTTATAATGCCCATCTATTCTGCAGCTGGATTTGATAATAAAAGCCCCTTCGTGCTCTGAGCCGAGTAGTTTTCTTGAATATGGTCCCTTTCAAAAACTGCCTTTTCCTCTTTTGATGGTCATTCTGATCCTTTAAGTTTCTAAGCTTACTAATGATTCTGTGACATGAGGTTCTTATTTATTCATAGAACTTGGTCTTCTGGAACATCGTTTTCTATTCCGTTGCCAAATTTGATTCAGGTGGTCTTTTAGACTTGATGCATGTTTGCATTCACTTGTGTCTTTCGTAAACATGGGGTAGCTAGTGTCATTAGAAAAGATAAAGCTGCTTATTTAAGAATTCTGAAATCCTAACAGTTCATTTACTTTTGATTCAGCATTAGTTAGTGTTTCTTACGTGCTGGGTATCGTGATGAATGTTCTTTTTTCGAATGGGTGTTTGGGACCAGCATGGAATATACAGAACTGAACTGAGCAGGTGGTATATTTCAGTACTTTTCATGTTGAACTGTCATGTTGGTTTGTAACATTGAAAGTTGTAAATTATAATGGAATCATTATATACCTATTCTCAGGAATGATCTATAAAATATTTAACATCAGGTCTAGTGTTGTCATTGCCCAAGCGGAACACATGTTAAACAACTAGTACCAGTTCATGTCAACTGGATATCCATTCTGCCTGAACTGAACATCAGTTGCATGGATTCAAAAATTTTAGGTTATACGGGCGTTGATTCTGTTTATATAGGGAGCTATAGAAAAGACAGAACTTACATACTTATTTTATAAATTGCATACTTCAGAAATAAAGAATTCACAAATAAAAAATTACATTCCCAGTTTCCTTTCTCACTGAGATATTATTCATTACATGCATGTGAGCCATTCTTGTTGCTTTTATACATTATACCTTTGTGGTGCAACCCTGCCATGTTATAATGGGAGCAAGTCTCCACCTCAGTTTTATAATACAAACAGGTGTTTATTGAAGAAAAATGTATTAGCAATAATTGATACAAGCCATTCAGTAAAACTCAGTGGTCCCAGTTGTCTATTCTTTTAAGTTGTTTTATTTTCAGGACAAGGTTTACCTGGGGCAGACTAGGCTGCTTATGGTTGACTTTAGGCAGCCAACAATCCTCTTAAACCAGTGGTTCTCAACTGGGGCAGTTTTGGCAATGTCTGCAAACATGTTCGGTTGTCCCAGCTCAGAGTTGGAGTGGTACTGTTGGCACCATAGAAGCCAGGTATGCTACTAAACACATTCTGCGATGCGTAGGGCAGCTCTCCACTACAAAGAAGGATCTGGCCCAAAATGTCAGTAATGCCAAAGGTGAGAATCTCTGTCTTCAACCAATGCCTGGATAAAAGACTGTTAAGCGATTAAGCCTAAGGCACCATCCTTAAAGTTAGAGCTGTGTGCTGTTCTCATAAGCTCTCACTGTCTGATAACTGGTCACACCGCAGATGTAGGAGTGTCCTTCCATTAGCTAACCCTTGTATCTTTTTGAGCGTTCATTTTACGAACTAAAAAGAACTTATATCTGACATCATGCTAGTTAATGAACCACTTTCACTAATAAAATCTCATTTGCACCAGTCATTGTGCCAATTAGCAAACCATCATTACTGATCAAGGCATGCATGAGTGAAGCCCTTGTAGTACCCACCTCTATCTACTTTTTCAGCTTCCGATTTCGCACTTCCAGTAAGAATACTTGCTGACTGCTCCCGTTGTGTGTTCTTGAGTAGCATACTGGCAGCACCTGGTTCAGAGCTTAACCTAAGGAACACAGACACATGATGTCATACTGCGCATCTTGAAGTAAATCACAGATGCTGTGACAGAATTGCTCCCCAGAAGTGGTGTCTACTTACTTCCTCCAGTCTCTTCACCTCAGTGTACTTTTTTTCCATTTGAGCTACCATGTCCTGAGTGTTTTCCTTTGTGGAAGCTCCAGACCTAAGTTGAGCCAGAGATCCAGAGAGGAGTAAATCTCTTCCTAGACAGGGAGGAGGGTTTACAGTTGAGAGAGGGACAGTGGCTAAGTAAACATACATGATACAAGACAAACTCAAAAAACAGGGGCTATAAGGGGCAGCTGGCTAGTTCAGTCAGTGGAACATGTGACTCTTAATCTCGGGGTTGTGAGTTCAAGCCCCACATTGGGTGTAGAGATTACTTAAAAGTAAAATCTTAAAAAAAAAAAAAAAAAAGGCAAACAGGTGCCGTAAGAGACCTGCTGAAAGTTTTATTAGGTGCAAAAGTAGCAGAGGCAGCAGGGGGTGGGGAGGTGGGTATGACTTGGGAAAAGCTACATGAAGGAAGTAATATTAGAGAAGGATTTTAGAACATGGATGAGGCCTGAGGTGGCCATCGTGATTTAACAGAGTTGAATGGGTATATGGATTTCCTGACTCCCCACCAGGTGGACTACCTACTATGTCATAGTGGTAGTAAGTTCTGAAACTAGAAACATGGAGAAGTGTATAAGTAAAAAATTATTTTTCCTCTCTAAAGCTGTAGAAGAAAGCTTGTAAAATTGTTTCTGACTTCATCTAGCACTTAATTTTGCTTCTTTTGTTAACTACCATGTCCTGCACAACTACTAGGAGAGAACTGGAAGAATTTAAAGCCAAGCAACACTAGGTTGTTTTCTATTCTAAATTTCTGTACCTAATAACGTCCTCTCTTCACTCATGGTTGGCTTTACTTTTTAATTTCAAAAGCCACTTTGCCGGCATTTTGAAGAAAATAAGCAGATATGCCCAAAAGTGGAAGAGGACTTATTCATTAGGCTGTTTCCAGTATGTCCTTAGCATGAAAAAGCTGAAATGTAGACCAGAGTTCTTGAAACTCTTCTGGGGAAGACAAAACAGAAACAAATGGACCGATCAAGTCCTGGGGCCTGGATTTGAGTTCCAGATTTAGGATTAAGGAGTCTGTTGGAAGTCCTGGTCCGTATTCAATTTATGTTAGTGGACATAAGTGTAGTTTAACATTTCAAGCTGGGGTTTGGTCATAGCTCGTGCCTCTAAGTAGTCATTGAAAGGTGCTAAAGTTGATAATAGGTTGGGCATCACTCAAGTTAACCTAGATGAGTTACCCTTTTTGAAGGTCATCTTCTAATGTGGTTCGGAAAACAGCACTTTGTGTAATTCTTTGTTTATTAATGCCACTTGATAAAAGCTCAGTGAACCCTATGTAATTTCTCATTTATAACGGAAGTCTAGTATTCAGCTAATTGAACACATGGCTACTTTAATTATTTTGTTACGGCCAATTGATATTCTCAATGATCATGTTCCATAGCTTCTAAATGTATTATTACCTTACAGGTTTAGGTTCATCCCTGTTGGATATTTCAGTTCTCTCTTTGTTTTATGTCAGCATATAATTTTATTAGGTTCCTATATATTTTGTGTTCTGTGTAGGTTTGATGAGGAATAAAGCTCTTTTTTCTGCTCTTATTTGCCTATGTGAGTTATTACATAGATGGAGATTGATCTATGCCACAGATGATCCATATCATTGTGAAAGACTAAATCTTTCTCCATCCATTATATGTGTGTTTCAGATTTGTTACAAGATTTAGAATGATAGGAAATATAATTATAGGGATATCCTGGGTGCATTGATTTACAGTTGTTGCCTTTTCTCAATCCTGGTAATCTCTGGCTTCTTAGTATCAAATTGAGCAGGTACCTGCTTTGTTTTCTCCCTTGAGCAATTAAAATTGAACACTAGCGTTTCCAAGTACTTTGTCATTCAAAATATACGAGCTTTCCCTTAGTCCCAAACCTTTCCTTAACATGCCTTGTCCTTGATGTCCAAAGAAGAAGTACAACCTCTGAGCTAAGTGATTGTGATGTCACTGGGTTCTCAATGCCACGTACCCTGTGCCACATCTCAGTCCTCAGCAGCAACCAGGCCTAAGAAGGCTCAACTACTATGCCCAAAAGTTTTCGGTACGAAGAGTTACCTAGGAATGTACGGGGGAAGGTAAAGTTCCCACCACCACAATATGTTGTATCCAAAATCCCAGTTTTTACTTCTGTTGATCTTATTATATTCTTAGTCATAGTACCTTCAAATCCTTTCTGAAAAGAATCAAGTCTTAAGGAAGATAATATATGGGTACTTTATTTTGAAACTAGCTACCACCGAGTTTAAAACATTGAAATATTTATGTGTTGGGTTTCTTAAAGGAACCTTGATTTCCTTATTTTCTTTGTTTCTCTTGCATATGGGGTGCTCTAGTTTTCCATAATGATCCACTTAAGTTCTGTCATGTTTTCCCAAGTTCTGATCATGTTGTCCCAAATCCAACAGGATCTGAAAACTAATCAGCGTACATTTCTTGTAGTGAGAGGAATAATAGCAAACGAGATGAGGGGAAATTTTTTATATTCCTTTTTTTCTAAGAAATAATTCTGTAATAATGTTGCAATCCTCTTTGTTTTTATTTGTTCATTTACAATGATTCTCTGTTAGAGAGTTATACATAGAAGTTTTATTTCCTTGCACTTGGTTTACTGCTTTTTTTTGTAAGTTGAGTGTGATTCTCCATCCTTGGCAGCTATTAGCTTAGTCAATGTATTCTAGGCTTGTTTGAGTTTCAGGATTCATATTGTGTGACTTTCCCTCCCAGCATCACATTAACTGTTTCAAAGCAATGTGCTGTTCAGGTGTTGCAGCCATGTTTCTTGCTTTGTTGTTCTCCCCAGTGGCTCGCAAACTATTGATTCTGTTGGCTGTCTAGGGAAAGATTTGTGATGTTTGACTATAGTTTGGTGTTTTCGGGTCTTTGGAGGTAGTTCCTTTTTAGTGTGCATATCTGACCTTTTCACATGTTGCTTTAAATTTTTTCAAAGATTACATCTTAGAAAAGTGAATGAGGATATTGCTATACATCCTTTATGTTGCTTCTCAAAATTAAATTTGTTGGTGTATGTGGTCCTCAGTAGGTTCAAGCAATATATTTATAGTATTGAATTCTTTAGTGTTTTCTGAATAACCATAATGGAATAGCTATTACTTTTTTGTGTGTGTTTTTTAAAAAAGTCTCACTGTGCACTATACATGAACAAAAGAAACATTTAGTGCAAGTGTTTTAAGAACCATGGTGGGTACTGTCAAAAATTGAATGGGAGAGAGAATCAAGTGCTAGTACATTAAGGATTTTGTAGGTAAAATAATTTCCATGCTATAAATAATCGTTCAAGTTGTTAAAACAATTTGGTTGTTAATATAATTACTTAATACCTCACTCTTTGAGCTTCTCTATCATATTTTTCCATATCCTAGTCAGGGATACATGTATGTGATATTAATGTTTGAGAAGCATTTTTCTGATCACAGAAGTAATAATTGTTCGTAACAGGAAATTTGGAAAGTATAGGACAGTCCAAATAAAAAATATCCCACTATGCATATCATATTCACTGTTAACATCTTAGCATACTAAGATGGGTAGTTTTTTCCAAGTCTGTGTAACAAGGCGCTCAACTTTCCCTGTTCCTTCCTTAACCACAATTAGGAATTTCCCGTATGTGCTATTTTATGACCTGCTTTTTTCCCCCCACATAAAATTTTGAGTTAAAGAAAATTAACATTAATTTTTAGTGGCTCTCCATGTTTGGTCATTATAGCTGGACAAAATCTTTATAATCAATATCTTTGTGTTGGACCAAATCTTATTTACACAAACTTCTGTCGTTCCCAATTATTTGTTGCTTTAAATAATGTTGGCTGTATTTTCTTAGGTATAAATCCTTGTGTGCTTTTCTTAATATTTCCTGGGATTAAATATCTAGAATAAAATCAGCCAAGTGATAAACAGATGAATAATAGTAAAGACATATGTATGCATCCATCCATCCATATGTTTATATGTAGCTATTTTCATAAGTTTTAGTGTACTTAATTTGTGTACACTTTCTAATATTTATGTAGTTAAATTCATTCTTTGTGATATATAGTTCTATGAGTTTTGACGAACGCATGCAATTGTGTAACCACCACCACAAGCAAGAAGAGTACTTCTCTCACCTCAGACAATTCTCTCGTATGTCCTTTGACTATAAAGTATGTTTTTTTTTTAATTTGGAAAATATAAAAAAGCAAGAATAACTAGAAACCACTCATAAACCTACCATATAAGTTTTGTTGACATTTTGTTGAGTATCCTAGTTTTTTTCTTCCCTACCAGAAAAGAGATTATACTGTCCTTTCTGTTTATTATCTGTTTCTTTTTTTACTTAGTATATTTTGAGGATATTTTTATTTAACCATTAAAATGTTGTGGGTTTTTTTTTTTTTTTTTTTTGCTTTTTTGCAGTTCTATACAACTCTATCATGAACATCTTCATATATTGTCATAATTACTTAAATCCTAAAAACAGAGTTTAGATCTCAGTGAATATGTATATTTTAAAAACATTAGATTTTGTCAAATTGATTTAAAAAGGGGTTATACCAGATTACATTCTGATCAGTAGTGTCTGGAAGAGCCTATTTTCCTGTATCCTTGACATTTTTATTAGTACTTTATATTTTTGTCTGTTCAGTAAATGAATAATGGTATTTCATTATTTTAATTTTCATTGATTTCTCTTAGGCTTTGATTTTTACCCCATGTGTTTATTATTTGTATTTTTGTGTGTGAATTACCAGTGTAGGTCATTTGTTTGCGGCGGCGGGTGGGGGGGGAGGTACTTTTTAAACGTGTTCTGTGTTGTATTATCTTTAACTCTCAGTTACATGTTGAAATTTCTTTTCTTCTTTCTGTCATTTGCTTATTCATTTGGTTTAGTGATTTTTTTTTTTTTTTATGGTGGGTCTCATAAATCCATTCTTCTACATTTCCTGTATTCAATGTGTGTGTGTGTGTGTGTGTGTGTGTGTGTGTGTGTGTGTGTGTGTGTTGAATTTAGGAAGATCTTTTCTTTTTAGGTCATATAGTCATGCGTGTTTTCTTCATACTTAGCTTTGTTAAAAATTCTTTTCCTTGTTTACCTTTTCTTTTATATTCCTGACAGACTAGTCAGCTTTTTACTATGTTGCAACAAGGAGCCATAGATTATGTACTTTCATATTAGTATGTTGTGGCGCAATCTTAATGTTTGTTTTTATTTATTCATATGCTATCAAGTAGCAGGAACTTTTCATTGAAATCTTCTATTCAAACTGTAACAGCACAGTGACATTCAAATGCATTCCAAGTTAAGCAAGTCCTCTGATTTTTTTCCCCCCATTGCTTTCTTTGGTTTGCATCTCAGATATTATCTATCAGATTTCTTTGTGACATTAGGAAAAAATACTACTTGTATTGTTAAAAAGCTGTTGTTTGTTTGCTTTAAACATGCTGCAGGACATTGAAGACAAGGTAAGTAGTGAAGCAATGACCTATAAATGTGCAAAATGGGTACACTGAATCTAAGCCTCTAGGGGAAGTCACCCTTACCCAGGCTGAGCTAGGGGACACTTGATCGCCCTGCAAAATAATGTGCTGCATGGCACAAGGATGGGTGTGCCAGGATACATACTTGCTTAATATCTTAAAATTCCTATTCAAGTGTGTTTTCAGCATTCTACTGAACAAAAATATTAAAAACTTTTATCATTTGGGGTGATTTAGGGAGATCTGTTATCAGAGATAAAGATCACTTAAAATGTAATGATCAAGATACAAACAACAGTTTGAAAAATGCATTTCTTAACCTTGAAAAACATCCACAAGTAACTATCTTTATTTTTTCAAGTATCAAAAAATATTTTATTACATTTTTTTAATTTTGAAAAAAAATCTTATAAATTAGAAATGGGACGACCAAGTTTTAAAATTACCTTCACTATTTTTTATTTATTACTTTTAATTTTCAGTTATTCAAATAAACATTTACAGTAGTTTTTGCCCCTCCCTCCAAAGACAGTTGCTTCATAAGAAAGAAGATAGACCAATACATGTATTTATGTGCAGGTTTCAGTGTGTAATTTAAGCGTTCTCAAACATAAGATTTATGTAGAAAATGTCATACAGGCATTTTTGTTGTTCAGAAAAAAAAAAGAAAAAAGGTTAATAACCATGTAGCTTATGATCAGAATAAAATCTAAGTTTTATTGTAGAAAATATTTAAGAAAAATTTATTTTGAAATTACTCTTCGAAAGAAGTTAAATAAAATTGTCTGCTGTATTCTGATACTTTTGGACAAAGTAGGACACAGCTGTCACAGTAAAAAAAAATACAATGTAGACTCCTTTACATTTAAATACAGCAATCATCATCTTATTAATATTGTTCTGTGGCAGAGACCTAATAGATTGCAAAAATCTTCAGCTTTGTGTACTTATTTCTAATGTAATTTATACTTGACTTTTGCTTTGCTGTTGCTGCTTTTTCTTGATATAGTATATTCTTCATTTCTTTTTTTAGGCTAAGCAGCTGGAAGAGAAAGATCGAGTGATAAAGAAGCAGGATGCATTCTACAAAGAGCAGCTGGCTAGACTGGAGGAGAGGGTATGACTATTTCTTGTCATTGATTCTCTTCTCGTACCACATCTGCAGCTTTCCCATATGATTTATTTAAACATCAATAATTACAAATATAACTGTTTTCCTAGTTAACAAGTGGCCAGGAAGTGAAGATGCCAAGCAGGTAGATCATTCTCACAGGAAATATCATTTCTTCTTTGATTGCCTTGGGTGTGGTCATGTCATTGGCTCAATGAGGCATTTAGCACTCTGCAAACACCCTCATCTTTTTTTCTTAAGTGTTTAAAAAAAAATTTTTTTTAACGTTTATTTATTTTTGAGACAGAGAGAGACAGATCATGAATGGGGGAGGGTCAGAGAGAGGGTGACACAGAATCTGAAACAGGCTCCAGGCTCTGAGCTGTCAGCACAGAGCCCGACGCGGGGCTCGAACTCACGGACCGTGAGATCATGACCTGAGCCGAAGTCGGCTGTTTAACCGACTGAGCCACCCAGGCGCCCCTTTCCTTAAATGTATAGAAACTGCACTGCCTCCAGGTCAGATAGTAGAGTGCTACTCTTGTCTTTCTCAAACATTGTGCAAAGTTGAGTAGGTTCTTAGAAATGGTAGTGTTTTAAGGGGATATTATTGTCTTTATGAAATCTCAGTTTCCCTGCATTTGTGGCTAAGAAATGAATATCTCTTTTCAGAGTGGTGGCCAGGATGGGGCGCCTGGGTGGCTCAGTCAGTTGGGTGTTCCACTTCGGCTTGGGTCATGGTCTCGCGGTTCATGGGTTCGGGCCCCACATCGGGCTGTATGCTGACAGCTCAAAGCCTGGAGCCTGCTTCGGATTCTGTGTCTCCCTTTCAGCCCATTCCCCGCTCACACTCTATCTCTGGCTCTTTCTCAAAAATAGGTAAACATTTAGAGGGGAAAAAAAAAAAGTGGCGGGCAGGAGTTGAAACGTAGGACTTGGGGAGAAGAGTCAAGTGGAGTAGCTGAGGCAGTACCTCTAGTCAACATGGCCCCAGAGTTTGACAGAGATGTAGAGGAGGGAATTAAGGCTAAAACAGAAGGAGACCGTGGGTTTAAGAATGGGAGTTTGAGTACCTCATCAGTGCCCTTGTTCAGGAAAGTAGATTTATCTAGAATAATTTCATACATAGGTCATACAGAGCTAGCTTTCTCTTCCCTTTGATTGAGACTTCTAAAATTTGATTTGTTTAGAAAGGTGTTTAATAAGAAAGTAGATAAAATAAGAAATCTACTATTAAGCCCCATTCAGTACAATTATTTACATGTTAAGTATGTTCACCCATCTCTGTGTGTCACTAATCTGAGTGCTTCTTGCACACAGGGTTCATTTCCTCATTCATTGAGCAGCTATCTTCTTAAGCACCTAATAAGTGTCAGGCCCTGGTCCAGTGCCAGAGATATACTAGTAAAAAAAAAATGAACTAAACTTCTGCCTCAGGGAGCTTAAATTCAATTAGAATCCAATATATCTATTGAATGGCAGGTTGCAATAATATGGATGAGCAATAAAGCAGAGAAAAAAGGAGTCCCAGAGGCTAGGAGTGTTGGTGGGGATCTCGTGGAGAGGGAGGGCCTGTCTCATAGGTGGGTCTGCAGTAATGGGGAGCAAACCAGCACCAAGTAGGGGTATGCATGGCATGTTTGAAAAGCTAGAGGGTTTGTGAGTATGGGAGCCTTCTGGCTGCTGTCTTGGGCAAGAACTGATACAAGAGAGACCTAGTAAGATGTAATGGCAATAATTCAGAAAAGGGATAGTGATGGCTTGGGCCAGGCCACTAGCAGTAGAGGGAATGAAATGGGGTTGGATATTTCACAGGCAAAGCTGGTCACGTTTGCTGATGGTTTTGAACATGAGTGAAAGAACTCAAGGATACTCTAGATCTATGGCTTTTATACCTAGAGGGATGGATTTTCCATAGGGGAAGACTAACCAAAAATGGACCTGCATGTAGATGGTGGAGAAAATCAGGACTTTGATTTTAAATACTTAAAGTTTGGGGTATTTGTTAAGACATCCAAGTAGAGATGTGAAATAAGCATAGAGTGGAATGGCTTACAGCAGGAGGCAGCAGATTTTTCTCAGAAGGGCCAGTTAGGAAATATTTTAGGCTTTGCTGGCCATGTAATGGTTTCTGTCACGACTACCCCACTCTCGGTTCATTGCAGTGTGACAGCAGCCATAGCCAGTATGTCGCTGAACAAGTGTGATTGTATTCCACTCTATGGACACTGAAGTTTGAATTTCATGTAACTTTTGTATGTCATGAAATACTCTTTTTTTGATTGCGCCCACCCCCAATCATTTAAAAACCTAAAACCACTCTTAGGGCTATATAAAATAGATAGCAGGCTGGATTGGACCCATGAGTTATAGTCTACGGAACCCTGGTTCAGAGCACAGCCTGTGATGTCAGATGGCTCGGATTGAATTCACTGAGCAGACATTTACCTGCTGAGTTTTTGGGGACATGCTACTTAGAATTTCAGTTTCTTTAGCAGTAAAATGAGGATGTAACAGTACTTATCTCACTGATTTGTTAGGTGAGCTAATTCTCATAAAGCACCTATTGTAGTATCCAGCATAGAATACCTACTCAGCCAGTGGTAGATCTTATTTTACTTCCATATTTCCAGAGCACCATACTTGATAGTCGATGTTATTAGCAGGGTAAAATGCACCAGTGGTAATTTTTGAGGTGATTTATGTAGCATCTCCTTTTTCCCCACCCTGTGACAGTTGTCTTTGCCTTCAGGTTTTACTGTGCTAGGTACCTTTTGAATTTGTCATTGATCACTGTTGGGTACAAGAAAAGGCACTGAAAAATATTCACCCATTTCTCATAAGTCCACCAATTTGCTGGAGATAATTCAGTGATTAGTGTGAAGTACCTCTTGGTGCTCTTGCTCTTCGTGCGTGAAACTGACCTGCTTAGTGTGTAACTGTTGTTTTTGGCCTCAGGTTAGAACAAGCAGTGGTACATCAGATGGATATGGTACGGTGGGGTCAAATCATTGCGATCAGCATCTTCTTATATAGGAAAAAAATACATATGTTTTCTTTTTGAAGATAAGGCTGGAAAGTAGTTATTTAGGAATTTTACCTGAAAACTGGGAAGTATTGGTGAGCTTAGAAAAATCCTGGGGTGGAATAATCACATTACTATTAGTTAATACCTAATAACTCCAGACTAGACCAGGAGCCAGAAGGCACGGTGCTGTCATCTTGTTATTTGACAAGTCACCTAATTCTTCGGGTCTCTGGTTCTTCATCAATGAAGTGGGGATAATACTTCGTTACTTGTTCACGTTTGTGAGTTATTGAGGGAACCAGATAAGATGATGTATATAAAAGCTCTTTGAAAACTGGAAAATGATTAGCAAAAGCTGTTGCCATTAAAGAAAGCTACTTACTTTCCGTTGTGTACAAAATACTAAAAGTCATGAAATTACTTTAGTATTATTCAACTTTCTGCTGTCTTCTCCTATCTCTGTAAAATCCTGTTTACTATTGCCATTCCTCAAGTACCTACATTAATTTCATTCAACTAGATTTCTTCCAGGAATATTTGAGAGACATTTAGGTCTCCAATGATGAAGCATTTTCTAGGTTTAGTGCAGAAGACTGTAAAAAGAGTTCCCCTTGTATTGGGATGACAGTGAAAAGTGCAATGTCTAACCATTTCTATTAGAAGGTCTCCATACACTTCAGGTTAGAAGATATAAAAGTACTGAATCCAATAATGCATAATGTCAGAAAAATGATTATGATATTATGATCACTTGCAGAATCGTCTAACTTACTGTATGAAATCCAGACTGCCTGTGGTTTAAAAGTGGTTTAAGCACATGTCTTTATTCTAACCAAATGAGATGATGAAACCATAGACTAGATACTAGGTGGTGTATCATTACTGAAGAGGGAACATTGACCAGTCTTTCATAGAATCATTCCAAAAATGATCCCCTAACATCACTTTACCACCTACCTGTCAACTAGGTGAACACCATAACTGTCTACATTATCACTTTTTGACGACTCATCATCTTATTACTTGAACTGTTCATTTTCATGGACTTGATACAAATTTCTTTTGAGAGTATGAACCCAAGCCCCCTGAGCATGAGGAGCACATTTACTTCTATAATACAGCTTGCCTCTTTGATCTATTTCAATAAATTCTGTCAATTAGATAATTCCCAGGTGTGAATGGAGCTTTTTCCTCGCGCATGTCCATAGTGGTTAGTTCACTAGGAGTCTGAGATAACTTTCTCCTACCACTAACTCATGGGGAGGAATAAGTAAAAAAATAAAATAAGAATTTTTAAAAAATGTTTACTTTTTGAGCAGGGGGCAGAGAGAGAGGGAGAGGGAGAGAGAGAGAGAGAGAGAGAAAGAGAGAGAGAGAGAAAGAAAGAGAATGAATCTCAAGCAGGCCCTGCACTGTCAGTGCAGAGTCAGATGCCAGGCTCGATCCCAGGAACTGTGAGATCATGACCTGAGCTGAAATCAAGTCAGACGCTTAACCACCTGAGCCACCCAGGAGCCTCAGAATAAGTATAATTTAACTGGACACCAGTTCACCCTTCTTAGAACCAGTATTCCAAAACCAGCAACTCTCTATTGAGAAAGAAACTCAAAGCCATTTGAAAAGTCTTTCAAGTCCTTATTTCATTGGAAAGGTTGCTGGCTTTGTCAAACAACATTGAATATAGTTGTGAATTGAACTTCTATGTGAAAAGAACATGAAAGGGGTCACATTTAGGTATGTCACGTCATTGAAAGAGACTTGAACACTAACTCTGGTTGTTGATGCCAGAGACTTGGAGAATATTGATTCCTGATTGGTGATTTGATGAGAGGAAACCTAGGGCAGCTTTCAAAGCGAAGGTTCTTAAGTGTTTTTAGGAAGCTTTCAACAAATTGGTAAGGGAATTCTCCATAGTGTTTTATATACCTCTCTTCAAGGTGCCATATTCATGATAACTGTGGTAAGTTATCTGTTTTTATCTTGTAAATTCCTTCAGAGCAGAGGTAATTTTCTTGTCCCTGTATGTTCCACAACTCACGTAGGAGTTGAGTGAATGAATCCTAGATTTACTAAGCTTATACCATAAAATTATGTCTAAGCAATTAATGTATACTTTTTAACTATCCACCAAGTAAGTGGTCATCTTCATTAGTCATTTAAATTAATAGTATATATCTGTCCTCTGAGAATCATATTTAAGTTTGACTGCCTTAATACTATTTGTAGCATCATCATCATCATTATAGTAACTCAGAATAATGTTTTTCGAGTATTTACGTGTGCCAGACCCATTGCATGGACTATGTCATTTTATTCACACACACAGCACTATGAGGCTATCAATCCTGTTGTTTAGATGAAGGCCCTAAGGCTTCAAGTAATTTGCTGAAGAACATACAGCCAAAGCTTCTCAATCTGGGGCAGGTCCAACACCTTACCTTTTAGCTATTAGCCAGTATTAGCTTTAATATTTGTTAGTTCTACACTCATGAGTTAAATCCTGCTGGTTGGTTGTTCTTGGGGTGGTAAATTCATTCTTTTTGGCTTCTAATACAGTGCTTTTTGGTCCTGATGTTAAAATGTGATTAATGCTGCCTTATAAACTGCAAGGGTGTTAAGCATTCAAAATGCAGAATCTTCCCCCCAGGATTTGGTACTTCCCGGGGACATTTGGCCAAAAGGAAATACATAAAGTCAGTACTATTACCTACCAATTACAGCGTGATACCTCTAAGAGGTATTTTAATATCTAGTTGTGCTCCTTGTACTTCAAAGTAAGGAGTTCATAGTCATTCAAACAGTTTAAAAATGTTTTTGAACCATTCATCTGTATGTTCGTTGTGTTGCTATAGGAGAGTCATCTCATTCCATCTCTAGAAAGAAAACAGACTCTGTTACTGTTGATAAGCCGCTTTGATGGCCATTTCATTAGAATCTGGATCGCTTGTCTTCATGTTCTTCAGGGAAATGTGTATTTTCCAGTAGTCTGTTACCCCTATGTGGGGAGGGAAGCGAGAAGCAAGGCCAGGCCATAGTATGAGAGGGCAGAGTCCAGATTCCCCCAGAGATCTTCCAGCATGAAGGACCCCCTTCTGCCCAGGACATCTTGGAGATGTGAGTTCTTTGATGATTAGTGTGTCTTGCATGTCTAACTTCTCAATTATGAACTTGAATTGATTTGCTCTACTGAATCCACTTTGCTCCTGGCACTCGTAAGAATGGCGGGGTTTGGCACAGTGTGAAGAGAGCTATAAAAGCCCTGGTGAGCTGAGGAGCTGAGGGAGATCAGAGGGCTTAGTTAGCTACAGTTATAATGTTCAGAGCAACAGGGTAGGGGGATCTGTATTGCTCTCAGTTTATAGGCTCCTCCGGATTTCAGCAGCTATTTGCATACACACTGCAGTCAATCCCATACAATTAAGGAGAGGGAATTGTACAAGCTGGGCAAAAGAGAGCAATGCAAAGAGAATGGTGAAAAATAAATTGTCATTAAGAAGAAAAGTACTTCACTAGTTTGTCACCTGTGGAGAGAGTTACTAATTAAATTCTAAGGTCGTGCTTACTTACATCAAATGAGCAATTTTTAAAAGCCTTTTACTTATAGTGGGTGGCATATCTTCCATTGCATCATAAAGAGTTGGGCTCATCTGTATGATTAATTGGATTTTTTGATTGCTTGACTTCTTTGTCAATTAGTACCTCGGTTTCTCGTTTTCTTTGTGCAAAGCTTGGGGGAGAATAATGCCAACAATGACATTAAAGAGAAACGACAACAGAGCGGGTTATTGTCAGCCCAGTGTGCTCCTTATGGGAAGAAATTATTATGTATTTTTATTACCAGATGAAGTCTGTCATTATAAAAATACTTCATTGAGTGAAATTTGGTCAGCCTTTTGAAGGGATTAATATAGAATCAGAGATCAGCGCCATCTGAAATACTAAAACATAAACATTCTTTTTGGGTAGGAAGATAATTTAATAAAGTCAATTTATGGGATAAAAAAATTCTTTGGTAGTTTCACCCTCAAATGCTCCCTAAACAATCATCATTACCCATTCTAGGTCATATGGGTAGCTCATTTATATATACTAAATTTTATTGTGTGGGCTGCTTTGGCCATACGGTGTGACATAGCAAATTTAACACAATAGTTAAAAGCAAGTGCAACTTTGTGGTACATAACTAACTAGTTTGCGTTTGTCAACCTAGAGATCTATTTTTCCCTTGGCACCCTGAATTGTTGTACTGCCTTTCTCATTCATCTTGAAATCAGGACAGATTCCCTGTCGTCTGAAGTTACCCAGCGTTGCAGAAACAGAGTTCTCTGGTCCACGAGTTGGACACTGAAGGCAGTGGAAGCCAGTGAGTGACTCTTTTAATTGTAATGCCATCACACACGACAGAGGTTTTAGTAGTGGTTTACCTTGAGTTCCTCTTTTTTTTCTCATTAGCAAGTAATGATAATTCAACTAAATATACTTAGGTTTTAATTATTAGGTAGAGAAATTAATAAGGGTCAGTATCATTACAACTTTTGCTAATATAATTGACATAGTTCTTTATAATGTGGGTTCAAGGACCAAACCCTTTTATACTCTAAACTACCTCCCTAAAGGAAGCTTGTTGTTGCAAATACTCCAAAAGCAGCAAGCAGGAATGGAGGTTTTTGTTTTTGTTTTTGTTTTTTTTCTTCTGTTTTGTTCTCCTTGGGGGGAAGGGAGTGATCCACGCAAGATAGTGGGTATGGGGGTCTTATCCTTAGTTCATTATTCAACAAGTCCTTCAAACACTTTGGCTTTTCTGTTAACCTCTCTGAATTTCCTAATGGGAAATGTGATTTGGATAACCTTGAAATGCTTTTTAAATCTGGCTTTACGGTTATGCGACTTACATTCTTTTCTGGGGTGAGTCTGTTAAAAGTGCATCCCGTGAATATTATCCTTTTAACTGGAGCCAGTTTTTCTGTGCCTAACTTTAGAGGAAAGATTTGCAAATCACAGGATCAGCACTTAATTTGGGGCTCTATTTACCATGTAGGCTGTCAAGAAGTATTAACCTGAAGGTAAGATGAGAGCATGGAGTACAAAGCTATGAGCTGATGGCACACAGTACACCAGGTATTAAATAGCATTATCCATCCTGCTTGCTACAGTAAATAGGATTTCACCATTATGATGTGTCAGGGCTTTCAGTGAAATCAAATTTACAAGACACTAAACTGCCATCCTCTCTGCTGAGCAGCTTTATTCTGGGATCTTGCTTTCATATTAATCCTGTTGGTAGGAAATACTTGTACCAATTGTGCATGGAAATTATAATTTAATGATCTCTTCCTTTTCTCTATTCAGGGCTTAGAATGGACCACTGTGCTTTGCAGTGATAGCCCCAGGGCTCTGAGAAAGAGATAATACAGAGTTCAGCTTTAAAGCCCAGTATTGCCTTTTTGTGAGTGCTTGTAATGATCATAAGTGCTACGACGCCAACCATATGGGATGCGTACTTTCTCAACTCCTCACATTTCCTTTACCTTGTAAAAGACCATACCGTAAAATAATTAAATTCTGTTTACCATAACAGTTTTTTTAAAACGATATGCCACTTGAACGTGTAAAGACAAGGTAAGAAGGAAAGTGTTAGGAAATCCAGGGAAAATTAATTTCACTTTTAAAGATTTCTGTTTTGTGTGAGGAGGCTCAGCCAGGCTGTTTTATTTGTCAAACAATGAATACCCCTTTTCCTTTCTTTGGGATCTTTTCTTGCTATTGGTGAGAACCCTGCAGCCAGGAAGTCATCTTGTGTTTCCGGTTTATGTGATTGAAAATGGGCTGGACCTCTGAATCTTCTTTGCATCCAATTTCATAATTAGTGATTGTTTTGTTCCTTGGTATCTTGTTTATTTATAAATTTCAACCATACTCCATTTAGTTACACATAGTTATACCAGCCAATGTTTATTTTCCTGTTTCACTGACTGAGGAATTGAAATACACGAATATTAATTTTTTTTTAAAAGAAAATTGCAGGGCTGGTGTTAGGAAATGCTCTTGAATCCCAGTTTTATGTTCAGACCATGAGCCAGCTGTGCCTCTATAAGGGATTACATTTCAACACATTAGCTCCAGTTAGAAAGATCTATTTGGTCATTAAAACATTTGCAAATAATATTAGCTCATAACATCATCAATAAAGAAGTGCCCACATCTGAACTTGGCATATAAAGCAGGTTGGCACAGTAAGGGCAGCATTCAATAAAGGGAACCTAAATCCAATTTGGCCACAGAGACTAAGATAGGATTTTGATCTGGGTCATTCTTAGTCTGAATTTTCAGGGGCTAGAAGGAGTCCTTGTCATTTACCGTTGATTCAAAAACACCTTTGTTAAACCCCGCCGGTGAGCCAGGCGGTGTATGTAGGTATAGTGACGAATACAAATGGCACAACCACCCTTTGGCATCTGGTACAGAGCTTTTAATTGCCACAGCGGATCCAGGGAGACTATGCCAGACTATTATTTTCCAGAGCAGAGATGTTTTGTGAGGAGTAGCTGCCACTTTTGTCTCAGAGAGCTAAAGATCATGGGATTTAGAGGGGAATTTAGTGAGTTGGAGTGATCTATCAGGTTAAAGGCTCAGATAAAGACCCAGTGAACTGGTTACCTTCAATAGCTGTCTTTGAAAATAAATATTAAATATGTAAGTTACATGAAGACCAGAAGTACTTCCCCTTTGATCACCATGGCACATAGTAGGCACTAGCGAACTCTTCAAAATTAATGTGTTTGTCAAGAAGTGGGCTGGGTTCCACGGCCAAATAATTTTGAAGAATGTTAAGTTTAACTAGCTGAACAGATTTCTTTACTGTAGGCCTTGTCAGAGTTTATATACATCCAGAGCTTCCAAGATGAGGATGCTGCATGCCATGTTTCAGCATTATACTCAAGCCAGGGAATCTTTTTTTTCAGGAAACACTAGCTTATCCCAGCACACCATCTGAGATCTGCTGTGCCCTGCACAGTGCCGTTTCCTACAGTTTTGAGTCCTTCCTGATTTCCATCGTAGGACCCCAAAGTCAAGAGCCATAGTTTCATTAGTAGAGTTTCTAATTTGAAGACTTCTGAGGGCCTGCAGCCATCCTAGAATGGTCTGCCATTGCACTGTTGCAAAAGAGGAGACAGACGAGAAAGAGGCTGGAGGATTCTTAAGGTCCTCTGGAGTGGGAGTTGTTCACACTTTTAGTTCTCTTTATAACCATTAGTCTTTCTAAGAATCTTTAGCAAACTGTGCCTATAATTCTCAGTGTTGTGTTTATATTCACATTCATTATTCAGGCTTGCGTTATTCCAGTTCTGCAGACTTGGGAGTGAGCGGTAGTAGGGTTTCACTAGAGCGCTTCCATCTCTGGACCCAGAATCCTTGAGTGACGAATCAGGCAGGGGGTGCTGATGCCACCAAGAATCAAGGTCCAAATAGGAATTTTCTTTTCTTTCATAAAATGAATTAGGATGGTAATCAAATTAGATAAATATTTAATTACCTTTGCAGGCCTTTAAAAATCTTCCCACAAGTGTTTACACAGTTCTAGAGCTAGAAGACTAAGGACAAGATGTATTAACACCTTCCTTTCCTTCAGAGCCTTGAGTTTTCTGTGACCCTTCAGGAAGAGTTTATAGGACTGGCTAGTATTTGATGAGGAAGCTCTAGGTTTTGCTTGCCTAGGTCGGAAAATGTGGTCTTTGTATCCAGTGAGCTAAGCGGAATAAAGGTCAGTAGTCATGTGCTCTTAATTTCAGTTGCCTTCAGAGACAGTTGAAAACACGAGGTCCGGGGAGAATAATGTGGCCACGGTACTGTGCCCTTGCTATTTGTAGGTCTCACTTAAGATCCCTAAGAGCAGGAACCTTGTCTGTTCACTGTTGTATCCCCAGTCCCTGGAACAGTGCCTAACACATAGTAGGTGCTTTGTAAATCTTTGTTGAATAAATGAATGAATGAGTTTTCAGGAGGTAAAAGTCTTTAATATAAAAAACGATCATGTAGTTAAGATATTCATCTTCCAACTTACTTAGTGTCCACCTTACCTCAGGTTACACCTTATCCTGCATGTTTTCCTAGAGATTTGGGTGAGGGTCCTTCTGGTCCAGTCACACTAGTTACTGATATTAATACAACTGCACATCTTATTTATATAAAATTAAACATTGGTGTAGATACTACTTTTTGAGCAAAGTTTTGAAGTAAATTAAGTCATATTGCCTAAACAGTGTTCTTAGCCATTACTTTTTACATAGTTTTGAAGAGGAGGTAAACAGTTTTATCTACAAGCCCTGTCTTAAATAGAATGCCCAGCTTCATGTATTATCCCCAGACTTGGCTTTGGGTGAAAATGCTCTTTGGCCTATTGCACTGTGGACAGTGTTGGCCAAGAAATACGGTATCCATGTTGGTATCATCAGCAGCGTCCTTGAAACAGCTGTCATCTACTGAGGAGTTATTATTAGCCAGTCAGTGTATGAAAGGACTTAACACCATCCTTTTAATGCCAGCACAGACCCTTTGGGGAAGGTATTTTCTGTCTTCACCACCTGGTCTGTTGTTGATTTTGTTGTTGAGGCTCAGAGACCTCAAGTAACTTGCCTTGAGTTTCCCAGCGGTTGTAGCCAGGCCCTTCTCTTATCCTCATTAGTAGTCTTTTCTCTTGTGTGACCTGTGCTTTCTGGCCTTATATTCGTTATGCAGTTCCAGTCCCCTGCCCCTTGTTTTGAGAAGATTTTTGGTGGAAGTGGGCATGACACTTTTAGAGCCATTAGAGTTAAGGAGCAGGTTCTCAGCTGAGTCTCCCCTAGCATCTTTTGTTCTTGGCTTCTTTTATAAACTCTGCACCAGTAGGCTTACTTAATAGTGGATCACGTTCCACAGTAAAGAGAGATTGCGCCAGTTTCTTTTATAGGGCCTGATCAGATGCTGGATACAATTCGTCTGACGACGTACACAGACTAAATTGATAGGAGAGATGGCAAAAGGTCTGCAGATTGGGCCTTATTCCTTGGAGGATGGAGAGAAAGAAGGTGGTCTGAGAAATACTATGGGGAGAAGCATCCAGAAATCAAAGTTACATGCCAAGCTAGATCAGCCATGTAAGGGCAAGTCTTAGTGTGCTGGCAGCAAGGAGAGAACGGGATGTGGTGTCCCTTTCCAGCTCGCACTGCTACTTGGACACATTTTTCCCTGCCGTCTTCCTTTGCCGCAGCTCATTTTGCAGAATCATTTCTTTCTAGTACATCTCTGGTGAGGTAGCCCTTGAACCCTGTCTCCACAACAGCCCAGCTTTGTTATTTGCCCGCTAGTTAGATTGTATACATGTAGAATCCTGGGGCATAAACTTCCTGTAGATTTGGATCATGGTCACACAAATAGAAGTTTACTATCAATTTCCTTTCTCTAATTTAAGGCCAGAAATAGTCCTCCTATCGTAGAGCTATTTGAACTTCCAACTCAGTGGCTTCCTTAGACTCTTCTTCAGAATTAACCTGAGTAATTTCAATATTATAAATCTCAGAAATACACCATTCAGTAAACTACCCAGAAGCCATTTCTCCATTTCATCTCTCGTGATGGTCTCCATCTGCCGCTTCAGCGTTGCTCACTAGAAAATCTCCAAGCTTGCTGTCTCTCTGTACATTCTTCTACCCTGTGTTAGACATCCCCCTTTTAGGGGATGTCGAGCACCTACTGTGTGTCCAGGGGCCATGCATTGTAGGCACCTGAGATACACAGAGTGGCTGAATCCGACACAGTTCATCTCTTGTCTTTCCTCCTTGCCTGTTACCTCTTGTTAATATCAGTGTTTCTAGAGCTTAATCCCAGTGTGCTTCTGCCTTGCCCAGATGGACAGTATGTGATGTGGCACAGAGAGTGCAGACACAGGCAGGAGAAGGGTAGTTTAAGGTGGAGAATTGAGATCCTCAGGTTATCTCCTCCGGTAGGTAATCTGCGTGTTGAGATCTGTTTCTCCGCTTATCTCAGTGTCATTCACATAAAAATGTAACTAGAACTACAGCGAGTGTTTCTGTAGTTCAAAAAAAATAATACATAATAAATTGTGAATGGTCTATTCTTTCATGATATATTTGCTGTAAATTGTAGAAGTTTGGCAGACATTCCTAGAACTGTTTGTCAAAATTAAATAGCATGCATTTAAAGACAGAGATTGGCATTTCTCTTTTGGGTACATTAAAAAATTATGTATCATTTGGATGTGACCCTGAACTCGGTGCCCAGAAGAATAGTGCCAGAAAGACAAAAGAGTGTTTTAGTCTAAATAAAGGCACAAGTTATATCGAGTAACTACATTTACAGAAATATCAGTTCTACTCTAGCTATTTAAGAGTAATTACGCAAAAGATAGTTTTTGAATGAATATTATTTAGGAGTAGCCAAATGGAAACAGTGATTATGATGGAATCCTGGATTTCAAGCCTTGCCAGGCAACAAAACAAGATTGCCTGTATTTGAAGCCTATGCTCACTGACAGTTAAAACCATTATTGATACAGCAACCTGGATTCTGAATGAATGAAATGGAGTATTTTATAGACATGAAAATTTACTGCTCCCTGGAACTTTAGCATTTGTCTAGTATGGAAGTATACTTTTTCAGACAAAGAAGCAGAAGCCTGGAGGTTTAAAAATTGGTTTAATATAGTTGGCAGAGTGCTGGCAGTATTTAGTCCTTATTATTATCTTTTCAAATAGGTTCTAAGTAAGTAAATGAATATTTATTTTGGCTCTTAGAACTGATTGGTGTTAGGGTGGTCATCCCAAGTACTGCAAAGGTGACTGAAATATATTGGATACTTGGATACCATTCCTTATGTTTTATGAAACTCAAACAAAACTTCACTGGGTTTATTGATACCATGGCACAAAGCAGGCACGCGGTAGTTTTTTTAATTAATTGCTGTACTGAATGAAAGAAAGTTCCAGTAGAATTTGCCTGATTTGTTCTAACAGAGGAAAGGACAGCTAACTTGCTGATTTGTTCCATTTGCTAATTTTCACATACTCACTGTGTTGTAAAGCAGTAATTTCCAAATGCTTGTCTCTCAGTTATTTCATAATTACTCGAGATGTTTAATAACCCCAGGCCTCAGCAAGTTAGGGAGATGGGCTTTGATGATTCTAGTATTCCTCAAAGGCTTGAGACCTCTCCCTCACAGGACCACAAAGTAAACATAATGACATCAAAGATCAGTCATGTCAGACCTACTTTTTGACTCTTCGTCCTTAGAAACACCACGCAACCTGTTTCACCCCAAGAGCCTCATCAGTAAAGTGGTTTTCATAACGTCTTGAGGGTGTAGAGATGAAACCAAATATTTTACGTGAATTTATATGGATATTAAATTCGGATAGCAGCTATTGCCAAGCCTCAGTCTCCAGCATCTAGGAGGATGATAATTACGCACAATTTGAGGTAACTTGTTGGGGACAAAAACTCTAGGGAAAAAATATCCATTATTTCGTTATGTTGAAATGTTATATTGAATTTTGCCAGAAACAACGATTAGCTCAATTGTATAACCATTTTGTAATGCAGGAAAAAAGAAGAAAACTGCAATTAGGTGTGCCTAATCTTTTAAGTTTTCAGAGCTCTGTAAATACCTTTTTATTTGATAAAATGAGATGTCTCTTTGTTTTTATTAAAAAAAATTTTTTTTTAATGTTTGTTTGTTTTTGAGAGAGAGAGAGCGTGAGCAGGGGAGGAGCAGAGCAAGAGGGAGACACAGAATCCAAAGCAGGGTCCAGGCTCTGAGCTGTCAGCACATAGCCCAACGCAGGACTCGAACCCACGAACCATGAGATCATGACCTGAGCCAAAGTCAGACACTTAACCGACTGAGCCACCCAGGAGCCCCAAATAAGATTTCTCTTGTATGTGTATCCCTTCAAATTTGAATGACTCTGTGTGTGTGTGTGTGTGTGTGTGTGTGTGTGTGTGTGTGTGTTTGTATATTAGAGAGAGGGAGAGAGATCAAATCTGGACACTTCAGTGTATTTAAGCTGAGGTCTTTTCTTTCATCCTCCATTTTTTGAGGAGAGGCTGGTTAGAATCTTTGTTCATTTATGACTATAAGGCCGGCCAGTAGGTGGGAGATTAAAAAGAACAACAACAAAATGGAGCTGGTTGAACTCACTTCTCCAGGTTAGGAATGGTTTGTTTATGAAACATTGAGGTATTGTGATTCTGGAGTGTGGCTTCCCAAGCCCAGGGACTGACACATAAGGAGACTGGGTTCTAGAGACGTGTGGTTGCAAAGTTCAGGGGAAGCAGCTTTAAGGAAGTAGTTGGGGTGTGAGGAGCACAGGGATGGAGGAGACTGAAGAATCTGTAGAATTATTAAATGTGCTATGATTACATGTCTTTTACTTGAGTATTTTTTATTTTAATCTTCCATCGGAAGTCTCTGATCTGGGATATCAGTGCAGAATAAGGATTGACTTTTCTTTGTGATTTTTTGGGTCAGTCTTGCAGAGTTTTTATTTAACAAGTAGTACAGAATGAGTTATGTTTTCATCTTCTGTATTATCCATTAAGGAAGGAGAAAGCATGAAAGCCTGGGTGAAAACAGGTCATAGGGTTGTGTTGGGGCAAGAGCAAGGAGATGCGTGGTAAAACAAAACCCAAAAACAAAAGCACAGTAGGGTGATTCCTTGACACAGACTGTGCTTTAATGATGGATTTCATGGATCAGAATATTATTCCTGGTTACAAGGGTCTTTTTTTTTTTTTTTTTTTTTTTCTTTTAAATGAGGCTTTTATTTTGGATTGTATTCCTGAGAGGCAGAAAACATTTCTGGTGTGGTCATGACTTCGGGGAAATAACAGTGGGATGTTGATATCAAATCGTAAATTTCATTTCTACAGAAAAGTGTATTAGGTCAGACAGACTTAATTCTGGCATGTCTCATCATTTTGTGCAGTTTATGTAAGAGTCTGTTAAAAGTACCACCAAAGAGCAAAATCACTGAAGTCCTTTTAATTATAAAACTAACACCTCAGCATATTGTTGGCCTGCTCAGAAAAAAAAAAAAAAAAAAAAAAAAAAATCACAGTAGGTTGTGTTAACTTTCTTAAGAAAATACCTTTTTTAAAAAAAAAAATTTATTTATTTTTGAGAGAGAGAAAGACAGAATGCAAGCGGGGGAGGAACAAAGAGAGAGGGAGACACACAATCCAAAGCAGCCTCCAGGCTCTTAGCTGTCAGCACAGAGCCCGACATGGGGCTCAAACTTATGAACTGCGAGATCATGACCTGAGCTCAAGTCTTAACCGACAGAGCCATCCAGGCGCCCCAAGAATATACCTCTTTTGACTAGATTTCTCCAGAGGCATTCTGAGATTAGAGAATTTGCATAGAAATAAATGACTAAATACTACATCTAAAAAACAAAATCAGCAAACAGTAATATTTTCAAAAGATCTCTGTGAACCTCTGTGTTGCTCTCCTGTAATTTAAATTCATTTTTATGTCTCTCCCACAGCTTCCTGTTGTCTTTATTGCTTGGGCCTCAAAAAACCCAAATACAACGAATATTGGTTTGGCCCCTTAAATTATCTTTTATATATGCAGATCTTGTATTTTCAGTCCCTGGAAACCAAGTATATGTTAATGACTGAAGTATGCAGTTATTGTAGTATAAATTATGGGCATTATAAGGATTAAACCTAGTTTCTCAATCGTGGGTGAATGTCTTTTTTTATTTGAATATGCTATAATTTAAAGATAAAAGCATAAGTAACTGTGATAAATTGTGTTTTTCTTTCCCATTTTCTCTGTGGTACAAAATACGGCAACTTGCCACCTTGCACACCCACACTGCAGTTTAAAAAATTTCCCAGAGCTTATTTTATATAATGTACTTTCTGGATCTTCCCATTATCTGAAGAAAATCATTTTTCTTTTGAGAAAATTACTGCTGTTAAAGTTTATCCACATAGAAAAATGGGTATAGGTAGGTTCTCTCTTTGCTTTGTAGTTTTCATTATTCATTTATCCCAAAATCAGTAATGGCAATAAAATACTGTATGTTCTTGGTAAGTATTTTAAGGAACAGAAATACTGACTTTTACTTAACATACATCTAGTCACTTTCTTTATCTGTGGACATTTTATGGGAGAAAGGAATGTGTGCTGATTTTAGTTAACAAGTGAAATAAACTTTCTAAACTATACATTCTCATAAACCTACCTTGTGTGTTCCTCATTCATTTTTGTTGGATTCAAGAATGACTGTCCTCCAATTTCTTGGTCCCATCTGTGATTTAGAATGCCTTTTAGATAGTTTGCTGGGTTTGCATGAACATGAAAAGTCATTATTGCTTTAACTGGCAATATTAATTTTTTTTAAACAAGCAGTTTAGTAGCCCATTACAGTTTAGAAATTTTTATTTTCAGTGTCTTTTTCTTTTCTTTGTCACCGTGAGCTCTTCACCAGGCTGGATCATTCATTTAATATTTATTTAGCGCACACTATATGGCGGACTCCGTTTTAGGCTCCGGGAATATACCAGAGAGCAAAATTGACAAAAATTCCTGGTTTTGTAGAGTTAACACTCTGTTGATATTGACAGTATATAACAAATATATTTTATGTCAAGCAGTAATGAGTCCTGTGAAGAGAAATAACTCATAATAAGGGAAGAGAAAATGACAAGCTTGTGTGTGTTGGGGTGAGAATAGATAGGTGCAGATGTTGTTTTATACTGACAGGCCTCTGATTGAGCAGGGACCTGAGCGCCAGGCGTGAACCACGCATATGGGGGAAGAGCCTTCTGGCAGGGCCCCTTGCACACCAGTTGCCCACATCTCTTGCCTTGATTCCATGCCATTTATTGCTCTAGCGCATTCTTCACTATCTTTTCAGCAAGTGCCAGGTTTGCTTTTCAAGTACAGTATCTGTCTTGCCAAGCCTGGCAGACGTTGCTTATTTTGGTCTGTACTTTGTTAGCAGATCAGTTCTGTTGAGTTCAAATGGCACTGCAGTTTCAAGGGTGATTCTAATCCTCATTCTCCTAGAGGAATAGAAAATAGGTACTCGGGATCTGGTAAGTGAATACTCCAGTATTTAAAAGAAAATTCCGTATCAGTGGAAATGTGCCCACAGGTCTCCCTGTGACCTCACATTCCTTTCCTCAGGCCCCCATCACCCTCCCCCACATCCAAGTCAGCAGGAATAATCCTGCCTAGCTATTTGAAAGGAAGAACCACAGCATTTATTGTGAGCTTACCATTTGCCAGCACTGTGCTGCATACGTCATATACATTCATGTGCAGGCCTGTATCCTCCTTTTACCTTGGAGCAGAGAGTGGCAGAGTAACAATGTTCTCAATTCTCAATGTCCACATTCTCAATCTCTGTGCTGCATAGACTCTTGGGAGGCCAGAGTTGGGATGGGATTGGATTAGACACAAAGAATCACGCAGGCCTCTTTCACTCGGTGTCCCTAACCAAAGCTGAACACTATGTGGATTACCCACATACGTTGTAATATTAGTCGCACGAAGATTTCTCCTCTAATCATGTCCACAGATTGGACATGGTTAGCCTGTTTTCGTGATCCCTCTCTTCCCTTTCTGGCTTTCATTGATCCTATCAGAACAGAAAAGGCTTGGTAGCTACTCTTTGCACCTCCATTTTGTGCCCCCTTTTTGAGGGAATTCCCTTCCCTACTTACAGGCTTATAATGCCCCTCCTGCCCTCTACCTCTTTTCCATCCTTAAAACAAACAAACAAAAAGAGATTAGACCCCCTGCTGGTTTCTGTACTGTGGACGGTAAATGTTAGAGTGGCTGTGCTGGAGCTTGGGGACACGTATTTGTGTGTCATCCTTAGCATGGCCGGGCCATCACTTTCTTTTTTACCCCCCTCCCATTAATTTTTTTTCAAGGCACTCAGTTACAGGATATTGCTTTACAATTTACATTTGGCATAATTTTATTAGATATTTAAAGGCATCTTCATACCATAACCTTTTTTATCTGATAAATTAAAATTCATTTTAATGGTCTGTCTTACCATTTTTAACTATAGAAAATGCAGTTTTAATGACAGAGGTATATGGTTGGAGGTCAGTTTTGTATTTAATAGAGATATTGCTGACCTTGTCTTTGAAAATAGTGTTTGTTCTGAACAGGTTGACCTACAGGATAATAGGAGAGTTCTTAGAACTTTTTACATTTTTTTAAGGGTCTTTCAGTTAAAGTCATTATTGTAGTTTGAAATTGAGGTTTATTGTATGGCCACTCATCTTTTGAAATTGCTGTATTTCTCATCATGGCCAGATAGTACCAGAATCAAGAGAAAATAAGCGTTGTCTTTGTTTCAGAGTTGGGATACATTTCTGCAATTCTCTTCCTCCTTTCTTTCTTGCCTCTCTTGTGATAAACAAAACAAAACAAAACAAAACAAAAAAACATTAAGTATTTGGTGAGAAGATTCATAGACCTGGTTTCCTTTTCTTAGGGAACCAGTAGGCTAGTGGAAGGGTAACAGGTATGTGAATACAAGGATTATTTTACAGTGTAAATTCTTCAGTGGAAGTTAACACTGATCACCTAGACTACCATTTCCTCATTCTCCTTTCCTTGACACTAGATGTGTGAATTTTGGATAGACCAGGGGTCAGCAAACTGCGGCCCACAGGCTAAGAATGCTTATTACATTTTTAAATGGTTGAAAAGAAATCAAAAGAATAATTTCATGACACACGAAAATTGTATGAAATTCAAATTTCAGTCTCTATAAATATAGTTTTAGTGGAACACAGCCACACTCATTTGTTTGCATATTCTCTGTGGCTACTTTAATGCTCCAGCTGAGTTGAGTAGTTGCAAGAGACTGTGTAGCTCTCGAAACTTAAAAATATTTACTATCTGGCCCTTTTTGGAAACAGTTTGCTAAGCTGTCTTTTAGGCATGTTTTTCCCCCCTCTCCCTAGAAATTCCTGAGGATAATTGATTGAGCAAATGTTTATCCAGTAGCAGTTATGGGCCGGGACCTGTGCTTGGCACCCAGGAGTTAGGAATAGATGTGAAGGACATACTTGCCCTAATGGAGCTCATAATGTAGTGAGTGTGTGACCATTAAGAAGGCAAACAAGCCAGAAAATCAGATGATGAATAAAGTATGATTAAGGACACATGGATACTGTGAGAGAAACTAGGTTGGAGAGGTGCTGTTTCAGATGTTGTGGTCTGACAATGAAGCAGTTAAGAGGAAGGGCACAGCAGTCTGTAGAGAAGGTTGAGCGTGGGGGTCACGTAGAATCTCACGTGTGCGCGCATATATGCACACCCTCCCTCACTCAGAATAGCAGACATAGAGGTTATGAGGTGTTCTGGACACCAGACTTCCTCCAGCTTTCTTCCTTCCTCAGCAAGTGGTACCATTATCTATTCAAGGGTTGAAGCTAAAAAACTCACGACACAGTATTGATTCTTCTTTTTCCTCACATGCCCTCTTTTTTCCTTCTGAATATGAGAAAGTTCTTTTGAGACTTGTTCCAAAACACAGCTCAATTTTGTCTGCTTTCTAATTCTATTACCAACAAAGACCAAGCAAGCCTCCATCATTTCTCACCTAAATTCTTGCAATCACTTGTCACCTTAACTCTGTTATCTGCCCCACCCACCACCAGCCTATTCCCCAACTAAGAGCTACAGTGATCTTTTAAGAGCTTGAGTTATATTACATCATTCTTTGCTTACAGAATTGTTCCTGCTTCCCCACCGCTCTTAAAATAAAACCCAAACCCGTTACCTGCCTGTTAAAGAAGAAGAAACAAGGCAGTCTGGCCTGAAAGTAGGGAGTGAGAACACATGATGTGGTGCACTGAATATAATATGAGGAAGGAGAAAAGAAAGAAGGGGGGATTCCTGTGTTGGAGCGTCATCATCTGGGTGAAAGGAAGAACCGTTTATTGAGACTGGGAAGACCAGGAGGATGAGTTGGCTCTTTGAAACAAGAAAATGTCTGTGGGGCACAAATCAGCAATTGTGTTTTTATCCATTTAATTTTGAGGTGTCTCGGTGATAGCCAGTTGAGATGTCAGCAAAATATTTGGACCGATGAGCATGTCATCAGAGGCAAGATATGAGCTGGATATATAAATTTGTCAACTGAACTGGGGAAAATTTTAGAGCCACTAGACAGGAGGAGCTCCCTTAGAGACCCAGAAGGAGGGAGGACCATGAACCAAGCCTTGAGGCCTGAATTGGTGGTTAACTCTTTGGAGAGGACAAAGTCTGGCAGAGGGAGTCTTCCACTGGGACTTGTTGGTGCAGGACTATTTTGGATGGTGTGGGATAGTGTAAGACTTGTGCTGATTTGTACAGGGAAGTGGTTCTCTATCATCATGGAGGGAATGCGAATTTGGACTAGAAAAAAGCAAAAGATTATTAAGAGCATTTTCTATTAGAAAAGTCTGACTAGTCAAAATTTAATTCAAGGCCTTGTAATATACAGTTTAGCAGTTCATTTTAGTTTAATTTGTATAGAGTGAAAATAAGTTTTGACCTTTATAATTGCTATGTCAGAGAAAGCGCATGTTCATTGACTTGTTAACCAGTTTCCCTCTGATTGTGTGTGTGTGTGTGTGTGTGTGTTTTGTTTTGTTTTGTTTTTTGGCTTCGGTTTGTGGTGTAGAGATTTAAAAACAAGTGTTTGGATATCCATAAAATCATCACAGCCTCTTAGCACCTGTATCTGCTTTTGTTTGTAATTACAATTGATTTATCACCCTTCCTCCCTTTTTAAAGCTAAGTGAAATACATAATTTTTTTAATGTAATAAATTAAATATCTAATAATAGATTGAGGCAAGGAATAGGATTTAATTAGAGGCTACCTGCTACCTTCTACGTGAAGCCTCCTGATCCTTCTGTACAGATGTGATTTCTTTACATAAGGCATTTAAGTTTTTATATGGCTATTTAGAAATCACTATAGCAGAGCTGTTAAGAATATCATCTCTGGAGCCAGTGGGCTTGGATTCTTTTCTGGTAGTGCCACTGACAAGCTCAAACAATCTGTTAACTATTCAACTTCTTTGGGCCTCAATTTCCACCTCTGGAAAACAGAAATAATAATACCAACCCGATGGTAGTGTTGTATGGTTTAAATCAGATAACCATGTAAAGCACACTATAGTGCCTGGCACATAGGATTTTATCAGTGAATATTAAATATTAACATATATAAACTCTCTGGCAGATTGGTTAGTTGAGGACAGAGATGGTGTGGTGTTGATTTTTGTGTTCCTCCTATAGTTCCTTACATATAGTGAAGCATTTGGAAGAATTTAGTTTTATTTGATTTTGTTTTCATTCCAGTGTAGTTAACATAGTGTTGTATTAGTTTCAGGTCTACAGTATAGTGAATCAACACTTCCATACATTACTCAGTGCTCATCAGGCTAAGTGTACTCTTTAATCCTATCCCCTGTCTCACCCATACCCCATCCACCTCCCCTCTGGTAACCATTAATTTGTTCTCTATAGTTAAGAGTCTGTTTTTTGGTTTGTCCTTTTTTTTTTGTCCTTTGTTCGTTTGTTTCTTAAATTCCACATATGGGTGAAATCATATGGTATTTGTCTTTCTCTGACTGACTTATTTCAGTTAGCATAATACTCTCTAGTTCCATCCACGTCTTGGCAAGTGGCAAGATTTCTTTCTTTTTTTGGCTTAGTAATATTCCACTGTGTATATATACCACATCTTCTTTATCTATTCATCAGTCGACGGACACTTGGGTTACTTTCATATCTTGACTATTGTAAATAATAATGTAGGAAACATAGGAGTGCATGTATCCCTTTGAATTAGTGTGTTTTTGTAAGGAATTTAGGAGTTACGGACTTCTTCAGGAATACTCTTACTTGGATAAAATAAATGCTGAAACTAAATTGAAAAATCTTAACCATCCTGTGTCACGTAATGGCATATGGACGTCTCGTTAAACTGTGAACCCCCCTAAAGAACCTCTGTTGCTTTTTTATCCAAGCTGATTATATGAAAGATACCACAAGTTGGGGAGACTCTAGAAGCTAGGTCATTATCGCGCAGGGGTAATTTTGTAATTTTAATGAAGTATCCTCTAGCTTTATGTTGACGTTAACTCTTTTGGGAGGAAGGACACGAATCTTTGCAGCGTTATGTACTGCCGTGTTCCACAGGCTTCTAAGCCATGGTTGAACATGTAAGGGGGCTTTTAATGAAGTTATCATCAAGTACATGCTGCATCACTTCCTTCCAGGGAGTTCACGGACTGTAGCTAAGGCTTTCATAGTCATGAGTGGGAATCTCTTCCAGCCGGTAAACTGAGGCTGTGCGGCACGAGCGGAGCCGCTCATCAGTGCTGTAGTAGCACACAGAGCAGTGTAGTTACCCAGGCTGCTCTTCTCATTGGATTTAAGAGCCGTGTAGGAAAAATGGCTATATGAACACCTGGCTAAAAGATGTTACTGATTTATGAAAATATTCTTACTAGCATTTCTACTCTTTCTTATCCCCAAAATGATTGGGTGGGACTTGAGCAGTATTTTGAGCTATATTGTGTAAGAAAGGTTGGTATTCCCTAATATGCAAACCCTTAACTGGGAAAAACCCTAAAAATCAATTTTTTGTGTATAATCAGTGCTGGCACAGTACTAGGCCATTCATGCTTTGTTCAGTGGAGAGCTAAACCCCAGAAAGTTGTTACCAGAGAAGCAGGAAGATCAGGGCACGGTTGGCATAGACCGGCTGCTTGCGGGGTTGTGTTAGTGATTGCCGGCCTCAACAGAACTTTCCATTGTGTTGTGGTTTCTGCTTTTTGTCAAGAACGAAAGGTGTATAACCAAGTTGGTTCAGGGGAAGTGAAGCCAAAAAGGAAGGAGGCAACAAGAATTGAAGAAGGAATTGACAAAGAGTTGAAGACAGCTGTACCCTAAATGAGCTCCCATGTCCTGGTTGAAATGGCCAGGACTCAGCACAGTTAGACACCAGCCTGGTGGCTCTGCTTATGCTGGGACACTGTCTCCCAGGACAGCGTGGTATCCCATGACCTGCTGAATTCAATAGTCTTCTGGCTGGGATGCAGCAGTTGCGTCTCTAAATGACTTCCCCTCCTCACCTCTGGTTCTTACAACATAAGGGTAACCTAATTTTTGAAGCAAGGACCCCGAGGCCAGGAGAGGTCAAATGACTTGCCCAAGGTCACACACATTCATTCAGGCCACCTTTAGGAGGTGGCCTCCTGTCAACCAGAGGTCTTCAGCTCTAACATAAGCTGTCTTGTGGGGTAAGACAGTCTCCCTCACACCACCAGTGTTTCAGGCAGAATGAGAACGATCACTTGTCAGGGATGCCATAAAGAAGATTCTTGGGATAGGATTCCATACCTTGAAAGGTCCCTTACAGCTTTAAGTCCTGTGATTTTTGCCCTAGTTTCATTGGTTTGAGAAGTGCTCGCTCCCTAGCTCCTTATGGAAATGGATCTTTGAAAGCATTTTGTACATTTTCTGTTTAAAATACCAATTAGCTTTGCATCTCAGATACTTTACTGGGTACCATGTGTATCATTCAGTCAGAGTATTAGTTTGCTAGCCAGTGGCCCACAGTTTTAGTTCCATATGAAGCAGTAGTTTAGAGAAATAACATGGCAGTTCCTCACTAAACCCAAAGCTCAAGAAAGCTGCTTATTGCAGAGAGACCCTCATTTTCCTAGCTGTCAACCTGACTGATATTTTAATTTTTCTGCCCTGTAGAAAACTTCAGTCTCTTATCCAATAGATAAATGAGTGAACCCCCCAGGAAATGCAGCAGAATGTTTCTGTTTGCCAATGCAATAAATGCAGAAGCTAATAAATGTCTCCTTACATCAGGAGGAGGCGTGTAATGAGTAAATGATGAGAAAAAGAATCCAGGGAAACAAATGATCTATCCAATCTAAGATGACAACCGGGTTCTTAATAACTTGTCCTCTAGTTGGAAGAGAGGGCTTTCAGCAGGCAGAGAATAAACCTATAGGACATAGCCGTTTACATCTAGCTGCTGAGGGATTTAGTTACATTTAGGCCACACTCACGATGCCAGCGGAGCCAGCTTATTACAGACTTTCTTTGCTGTGTGATTTCTGTGAATGTGGGCCAAAAAGAGCAATGATTTCAGGGCCTCATTCACATTACTTACCCCAGATTACATTTATATTTCACATTTGTCTTTTTAATAAAGACCTTTTGTCAGAAGTAAAGAACCAGTCTCTTTCCCGTGAGATGTGTTCAGACCACAGGGGTTTCACAAGAAACTCTTTCCTATGGGTGAGTACGTTCTTCTTTAAAGTGCTTTTGTAGACCTCAACTCTAAATCCCCAGGGCCCGCCTTTGTGGAAACTAACGGAATACAGTATGCTTTGTCCCTGGTGGATGGCTGCATTCTTGCTTGCGGTGTTTGGAAGGACTTGCACTAGGCAGAAGGCACAGTGTGATTAAGACGGAGTGAATAGGATAGGCCCTGGAAGGAACCGCAATCCACACAGAGGATGTGCGAGAGAGACTCCATTGCCAGACCAAAAGATCATTTGATGACACGCATTTTGTTATCACCCCTCTCTGTGATCTTTCTAAGAACATTTCTCAGTAAAAGCATGTGGAAAAGATTGGCTACTAAATACTAGCAGTTTTCAAGAACAGATTTTCATGAATATTTCTAGAAGAAGACTTATCAAATTTGCTTACTGGGTCTTCCATAATTATCTTTTCTTCTCCGCCCCCCTCATCCCCCACCTCCCCCTGTACCGCTTGCTTTTTTTTTTTTCCTTTTTTTCTTTTCTTTTCTTTTCTTTTTTTTCTTTTCTTTTCTTTTCCTTTCTTTTCTTTTCTTTTTTTTTTTTTTCCTTTTCTTTTCTTTTTTAACATTCTGGCATGTTTCAGTACCACACGAATGAATGCATTTCTGCAGTTGGGGAGTGAAACTTTTAAGTAGTAGTAGGATTTAGGCCTGTAATGAAGGGAAATGTTAATGAGTCATCAGATAAAAGCTGGACAGAAGCCACACTGCAGGGCCCTTGTGTACTCAGCAGCATGTGAAATGCGCCTTTGCCTTCCAGATGGAGGAATCTTGCACAGTGCTTTCTGAGGGAGAGCCATTATACCTGAAAGCTAAGATTTTTCAATGTGCTTCTATTCACATGCATATTTCTGTGCCAGATCTTTCAAAAGGCCTTTCCTTTGAAATACAAAAAGATAAACATGTCTTTGAAATGGATAGGTGATCCCTTTGCCACTTTCGAAATCTTTCTCCGTTTCATAGCTGAGAGTTTTAACCCTTAAAATTAAGTCTTGAGTTTTCTGTTCACCTGAGAAGCTTTATATGCGTTCTAGCACTTGAGAGAACCATGCCACTGTTATTAACAACTGAGTTGGGGCTCAAAATCGATGAAAGGTAATTAAAACTTGAGATAGGTGTTTCACCTGCACTGGATCTTATTTTGCTTGGGTATTGCAGTTCATTCTTACATGACTGTTAAATAAATATAATACCTTCTCTGGTCAAAAAAAATCGTAAATCTGTCAAGTATTTATAGGATACCATCTACTGCTTTGTGTTGAAGAGGCTATATTATTTTTAAATCTCAAGACCTAAGTTACAGCCCTGTACTTAGAGCATCAGACCTGGGCTGATTTGGTTATAGCGCATACTACCTATGGGATATCAAGCAAGCATGTAACTTTGGTTAAGCATACCACTCGTAGGTAAAATGAAGGCACAGCCTCTGACTTTGCTGATTCTTTAGCTGGTTTTTATCATAGAATCCATTGAGATAAATGATTGCTTCCTCACCGTATTTGCCTTTTGCGGGGGCAGGGGGTGGCGGGCAGGTCTCCACCAGCTTTCCAGCAGTTTCAGGTGTTGGTCTGATGGGATTGTGACAGTTGTAGAGATGGGATTCCCAGACCCTCTGCTCTTTTCAGGACTTCTTTATATGAATATCACATTCCTGTAGGCTATAAACATTGGAATCACATAACTACCTTTAAAAAAAATTTTTTTTAATGTTTGTTCTTGAGAGAGAAAGAGACAGAGTATGAGTGGGGGAGGGGCAGGGAGAGACAGGGAGGGAGACACTGAATCTGATACAGGCTCCAGGCTCTGAGCTGTTAGCACGGAGCCTGATGTGGGGCTTGAGCTCATGAACCGTGAGATCATGACCTGAGCCAAAGTAAGACACTTAACCAACTGAGCCACCCAGGCACCCCTCACATAACTACCTTTAAAAAAAAAAAAAAAAAAAAAAAAAAAAGGAAGAAGAAGAAGGAGGAGGAGGAGGAAGAAAGAAAAATATTTTCCTCAGCTTCTAGCACTTTGCTCTTAGGAGATGTTTGTCAGTAAATATTTGAGTGAATAAAAAATGGACATTTCACCCACTTAGCAAATAGGAGAAGAATTTCACAGACACCACGAATAAATAGGGTTTTGACCTTTGTAATTTAAAATTGGTTTCCCCCCTCTTTTAAAATCAATCTCTACTGTCTCATCTGTATTGGCGTCTTGGATGGATACGTACTTCGTAGCTTGTGAAAATGCCAGCTATTTGTTTTTATTTCTTCTCCTCTGGAGGAGAGCTGATACTGTCTGGGAACATGGTAAGAAATTGTAAAACTGTCCTTACTCTTCAGTATAATCACGAAAGGAACTTAAATATTTCTTCTCTCATTTTCCATCTTCAGGAGTGAAGCAGGCTGAAACAACTCTATCCTTCCATTGTTTGGGTGATCTATTACTTACTTTAGCTGCCCTCTGTGGTTGAATGTTTAAGTTGCTTTTCATTTTCCCGTGTTGTAAACTCTATGATGAAAAATATTTTAGCTAAATTTTTATACACACCCATGATTTTTTCAGATATTTGTAGAAATGAAGCTGAGTCAAAGTCATTTGAGACCTGTTGCTCTAAATTGTACTAGTTTATACTTCCATTAGCAAATTAAGAGGGGATCCCACTTCTTCATATACTCATCAATGTCATCCATCTGTATAAACAACAAAAAGCAAACAAAAAACCCAGCCGAGTTGATAAGGATAAAGTGAAATGATTTTACCAATCTTTGACAAATTTTCCTGTAACCTATTGAATGCTACTTCTAGGGAAATGGATGTGGCAAATACTTGTACTCTGGACCTTTCTTTTTTTTAACCAGGAGATTTTGAAAAATGGCATTTTCTTTCAGGTGAAAAGTTTACTTAGAAAATAATAAAGTTATTTCTAAAATGTTGGCTTTGGTTGGGTTTTGCATAGTTTTTCTCTAACCCTCTGATCGTATAGAATGCCAGGGACAAAAGTAGATGCGCTAATGAGAAACTGCCGTGGATGATAGTTCCATACCCCTTACCCGCATCTCACCAAGAATACTGAACATGGGTGTGAAATGTATGCATTAGAGGGTGAGCACCCTAGCGCCTTAATGAGTAAATCTCAAGGTGACAAATAGCTTTCTAAGCAGATTGATGAAACTGTCTTTTAAGCTTTGGAGTGCTTTGCCATATCTGCATCTAGGGGGCACCCTCATTAAGGGTTTTAGTCCTAACAGTGCTGAGGTCCGCCAGAATCCTAGCTTACTCACGTGAAGAGATGTGCTCAGTCTGGGATTCTGAGCTTGTCTGTGGCCCTCTCCTTTTATGTGAGCTGCTCCTTTTCACGCAGTGTTGGAAAGGTATGACCTCTGAACAAATGCTTGATTCACTTTGCGGTTGCCGCTTAGCTGGTGCCAGAGAAGCAGAGAAACTCTTACGGAACCAGGCTGGAACGCTGGCGGAAAAACCAGGCGGCACTCGGAGACCTCGGTGGGTCGGAGATTTATTTAACACCAGCGGGCTCAGAGGAGACCGTTTCTCCAAAGATCTGAGCGCCGAATGCAAGTGGGGAGGGTAATTTATAGTTGTCAGCTTCCATATCTGTGGGGGTTTTCGGGCGCGCAGCAAACAGGGCAAGAAGAACCCGGAAGAGGGGTCTCCAAGCTAGAGACCAGAGCTTGTTGTGGTCCAGTCGGCCATCTTTGGCGCAGTACTTTATTCATTTCTCCAACAAAACCGAGTGTCGTGTCTGTGAAAGCAAGCTCAAACGTTTGCTCAACTTTCACGAAAGTTTTTCTTGGATATGAATGAGTTATTGGTGTTGGCCTCTACCATAGTTTAAAAATTCTGGTTCTAGGCAAAAGTAGGAAGAAGACAGTAGGAAGAAGAAGTTGGCCTCTCCAACCTGCTGTCAGGACCCCTTTTTTTCCCTGACACTTCTTCCTCCCGGGGATGCCGTTTTTACTCTACACACTTCTCTTTTGCCTTGGGAAGCATTAGTCTTCCCCTACCTGTTTGGTTAGGAGGCCCTCTGAGGAAATCACCTTATAATAAGCTACAGGGCAGTAAATGGATTAGTTTAGAGTTTCTCAATCTGGATTCCAAGGAAATAATCTCAGAAGGTCTTCTAATCTCTGTGAGAGTCTTTAACATTTGTGTTTTCTGTTCTGTATTTATGTGATTAGTAGAATCATATTTGCTGTCAGTAGGATGGACCTTACAGGTTTGAGGAGCAGGGGTGGATGACAGTTTACCTCCGCTCAAGGCATTTTCAGTGTCAAAAGGGGCTCTTGGAGGCTGAAAGGCTATAAAACTGAAAGCAACTACCTGTGTTTCCTGTAATGGGTTAGTTTAGGTTTTTCTCCCCATAAGCCTTTAAAGAGGCCCTCACCCTCCCATACAAGGGCTCACCCCTGTGGGTGTGGCCAGCATTAGCTTTTCAACAATAAGCCCTTTTAAATGCCTGAATCTCAGGTTGGCCTAATTAGGGGCTAGACCTGAAGACTTGAAGGTAAATGGGACAGCCAGTAATGGTCAAGGGGAGCTTGTGTTATAGATTCTTCAGATTATTAGTATAAAATTGTGAACAAATGAAGAACTCAGGAGAGTTGATGATGAAGAAGCTAATGTTTGCCTCCTTCTCTACTGTAAGGATTATCATTTCCAGCTTTCTTTTTAGCCCATGGTTTTCAAGAGGACACTGAGCATGTGTGGGCGCCAGTGCATGTGCTGAGCAAGTATAAGAGAGTTACAGAATTCCCTTCTATGGGAGACGATAATGAGACCAGTTAGGGTAAAATGGAGTGCAGGCCTGAGATGTGTTGGCAATAGAAAAGTGACGCCTTCTGTGTGGAGCCATCCGGTGGGGGTGCTGTTAAATGTGCATGTAGCGTCACCCCAATGAGCCCTTCACAAGACTTATAACCTTGAGAATTGACAGTGTCATGTTACACAGTCCTCAAGAGAACCAGATTCCTGTGCAGTCATTTAAAAGGTTCTGTATAGGTCTTGCAAGATATCATGGTAAATTCTCATGATAACCCTTGTGATAACTGAAATTGCTTTGTCTCACCGTTGTTGAGGGAACAGTGAGACACACAAGCATGTCAAAAGTAGAAAGGTGTCAGGTGTATAATGTAGAAGTCTAAAAGGTGAGTGTAGGAGGGGCGGGTGGTTTTATCTCAGAAGAGCTACAAGCAATATAACGACTGAAGACCTTTTATCGACATTATTATAGAAAAGGATAATAGAAAAGTTCATACCTTATACTTCGGGTAAATGAGAAGTCTTACTGTAAGCATGGTAAAAGGGAGCTGTGGGCAGGAAGGGGTCGGGGAGTCACTTTCCCAATAATATCTAGATAAGTTACTTTTCTGGCATGATACAAATATAGGTGTAATGCCTGTTAGAAATTGCAGCATGGGGGCGCCTGGGTGGCTCGGTCGGTTAAGCGTCCGACTTCAGCTCAGGTCAGGATCTCACAGTTCGTGAGTTCGAGCCCCGCGTTGGGCTCTGTGCTGACAGCTTGGAGCCTGTTTCGGATTCTGTGTCTCCCTCTCTCTCTGCCCCTCCCCTGTTCATGCTCTGTCTCTCTCTGTCTCAAAAATACATAAACGTTAAAAAAAATTTTTTTTAAAGAAATTGCAGCATGGTTAATTTTCTTTTAAAAAATAATACGATCCCATGGTAAAAAACTTAAATTGTCACAGGCGGCTATAAAAAAAAAAGGAAAGTATTTCTTCCTCATGTCCCTTTTCCAGGAATGACAACTATTGCTTACAGGGTATTTCAGGGTGTACGTGTATGTGCACGTGGACCCAACAGTTTAGAAAATATACTCTTCAAATTATTTTACATCTTTCTGTTTTTCTTACTACTTGGACCTCTTTCCATCCATATGTTCAAGTAGATCCCCCTTATTTCTAACAGGATTAGAAGAGAGGTTTACAGTTGGAGAGAATTCTGCTATGAAGCTTGACTTATATGACAGAAACAGCTAGAGAAATTGAAAGGAAATAAAAGCATAAGTAACTTAAGAGCTGAATATGAAATATAGAAAATATAGGGCTTTAGAGACTCATTAGACAAACTACTTCCTAGAAATAAAAAATTCTGTATAGTGATCCTGTGGCACTGTAATTCTTTGTTCATTATAATTTGTGTGATTTTTGAATTTGTGTCTGTCTTCCCCTGTATGCCATAAGCTCTGTAGAAGTACGGCCAAGCCTCTGTTTACTCTCCATTATATTCCAAGTTCCTGGCCTAGGGTCTGGCACAGACCTTCAGACCTTCAGTATCTGTAGAATGAAGAAATGAGCAGATGAAGGAAACTTAGAATGCCAAGTGAATGTTTGGTACAGTTTATTTAAATTGCCCAGATGAAGAAACTGAGGCATGAGACAATATAACTCATATATAATTAATATACCTCATGTAGTGGCGAGGCTGTCAATGAATCTATGATTTCTATTCTAATTAGAAAACTAAATCAAGAAAGGAAAAACCTGAGACTCTAATTAGTGAAGTTTCTAAAGTGCCTGGAATAAAACTAGAAATGCCAGAAGCAGCTCTGACTAGTTCTGTTGCTTTTTATGAGAAATAGTAGAGATGGAAGGAAAACGTAGGTACAAGAGCAGTTCATTATCTTTGCCAGAGTGCCTAGGAGACCCTGGTGTTTTCATGAAATGTGGTTTCTTATGACTGGTAAGATTTGATGCTAGAGTTAACCATGGCTCTAAAATTTTTCAATTCTTCCTGTCCTTTGTCAGAAAAGGAGAGAGGCGGATGGAAACAGATTTCTGACGAGTGGAAGCAAAGCATTACTGCAAAGGACAAAAGTTTACTCCTAGTGCGTCATTTCATTTGATTTTATTAAAGTCATTCCTGAGGTGCACAAAAAGCAAACCTATCAGGGCTTAAGGAAGAAGGTCTGTTCCGGATTATTGTGACTCAGTGTGTCATAACGATGGAATGGCTTAAATTACAAGTTTATTTTTTTCTTATTTGGTAAGAGTCTAGAGGTGGGCAATTCAGGGCTGGCATGTTGGCTTCAAGGTTGTTAGAGCCCCAGGCACCTACTGTTTCTCTCCAGCCTCCTGGCACAGGGTCTTCTCTCTTTAAGGTCAGCTTGTATTCAGGATGGCTGCTGGGGCTCAAACACTTGCAGACTGGAAAAATGAGGAAAAGACTGGGCTGAAAAGATTTTTTACCAGTCGAGGTCAGCTGTCTTTAAGCAGCCTAACTGGAAGTCCCCATACAGTTCTGCTTACAGTGCAGCCTAACCTGAAGCAACCTGGAAATTTTAGTTTGGTTGACCATATATCTAGCTTAAAACTGGGATTTATCTAACTAGGAAAGAGAGATGTTGGAGTAATTTACTGATAGGCTTTTTCCATAGGGAAATCTTCATTTGTCTTTATCACAGAACTTAATGGTCAGAACTTCTGATTTGTGAGAAGCTGCTAAATTAGTAATTTATTGTCCATCACTACTGATATAAATTTGAAAAAAAAAAAATAAGGCTGAGCATAATTAAAATACACTTATATATGTACCCAAGTGGTTATTAGCAGAAATGTGGGGCTATTCAGGATAGCTACTTATGCATCTACTCGATTTGATGATAATTCTTCAGGTTGTGGAGCCATGCAGGCAAATTAATGGAGACCCAGGCTCTGGTGGATCAGCTAGGGAGCTAGGGGTTGTTGGCGGGAGTGGTGTTCTGCTGGAGAACAAGGAGAAGCCAGGATCTGTGGCATTTGGTGAGCCTACAGTGGCCTATTGATACAATCACTCTCAAAGATAAGGTCCTCGTATTTAGATGTTAAAAAGTGAGACTCAGCTTAAATAACCAAATCCATTCCTTGATGTGCATCTTAGAAACAGAATACTGAATCTGATACACCATGCATCTGAAGCAGTGTTGGTAGTTTGCAAACTACTTAAATAGGCAGTGTATTTATTTACACAGCTTTCTCTGGGGCAGGAGGTTAGAGGGAGGGAAAGAGATAAAAGGAGAGAGTAGAGAGACAATGGACTCAAGGCCGTGGGTTTAAGAAGTGCCAAAAATGAAAGAGTCTTTACTATGCCAACTACTTTATTCAATGGCCACTTTTCTGACTGAATATGATCGAGTTCCTCCCATGGCTCTTCTGCCCACCTGTTTCAGACTTCAGGATATACAGGAACACACAGAAGGCTGAAATTCAAACCAGCCGTTAGATGTTCTGATGGAAGGTTTATCAGGAGAAATAACTGAAACCACTAGATAAACTAAACTGAGACCATTAGTGATTTTTTTTTTTTAATTTCTAAAAATTCTATAGTTCTTTTAAGATTCTTATGCAAAAAATTTAGTTATATTGCAGGGAGTCTCTTGATTCTGTGTAAGTCTACAAAAAGACAGGTTGAGGAAGCATGAACTCTTTTCGGCCACCTGATGCCATTCAGTAAATGACTGTTTCAGGGATTCTGTGCCTGGAATTGTAACCATGCCGCACGTGCAGGATTAAATCAGGTCCTCATATGCCTAGCTCGCATCTTGGGGGAAACGTACTTACCTGCATCTAGCTGATTACATATTATAACATAGCTCCTGGGCAAGTGTTTTAACAAGAAATAGAAGCCTGTTTTGAATCCAGCTACTTAACATAGGAATGCTCACATTGACATTGTGGATAGGAAGGCTTTCATTGGTACTTGTACACACTAGGCCTTTGTTTAAAAAAACAAGCCAGGAACAGTAACATTTACATTTGGGTGGGTTGTAGGAGGGATAGAGACCTATAATTGTTAATGGTAATTATAGATCAGTTTGGAAAGAGGAGAGCCACACCTTCAAGCTAGACCGCTCACACTAAGGCCAGACCTGGTCCTTCTCCCATTCACTGTTGCTAAATGCCTGCTGAGCTGCCATAATCTTTGAATGGACAGTGAGTAGGAGTGTTACTCACCTCTGAGAAAAAGTGTAAGATTACCAGAATTTACATTATACTTCAGTATGATGTGTTATGTAGTTGTGCCCAAATCACCATATGAAGCATTTGGTAAAAGAACTGACAAAAGCTCGTTAGCAAATTTTTCTTGTGACCTTTTTGTTTTGTTCGTTTCTTACATACTGGAGATATGATCATATTAGTTAGAACAGAACAGAAATGAGATTCAGAACCTGAGAAAATACTGCAAGAATACTGTGTGTGCGTGTTTTCTTTTGATCTAATTTAGAATTGAAAACAGATACTTTTCAAATCTAGCAATAATGTGTGTCTGTGCATGTGCATTTAAAAATACACTTTTAAAGGGAAACTTTCTGAAAATGGAAAATGGCAGTGTCACACATTCAAAAACATGGGCCGTGGCCAGCCCCCAAAAAGTGGGAATGATGCCCACTCTTGTTGATTCCCACTTCCTTCCTATACTGTCTAAAAACTTTGTTCTTGAGCATTAGGATACCAGATGTGTAAATCCATCCCCCCATACCCCAAATTTGAAGTTTAAGAGCAGCTGGAAGGAAATACTGGGAATACCCGCATCCAAAATCAGCCACACGGTTTTGTGCATGATTTTGTGCTGTCACTTCAGCTGTCTGTGGCAGGTATGATAAATTGGCTCAATAAACACCAATTCCAAACTCCTGCCTTCTCTTTCTTACTGTAGAAGTGAGAAAACAAAAATTCTTGCAGCCAGGGTTGTGCATGATCTATAACTCTGGCCAGAGAGATGTAAGCACAGATCTCTGGAGAGGGCCTTTCTCCCCTTTTTTTCACTTCCCTCCTCTTCCTTCCTTAGACCATGGGCATGATAACTGGAGGTACACTAGCTATCTTGAGGCTATGGGAATAAAAGGGAAATGCTAAGCATGGCTGTAGAGGAATTGAGAGAAAAGGGCCTAGTCATTTGATAAAATCCTTGGCACCTACATCAGCTCTGGGTTTCCAGCATCTGGACTTGTTATTTCATGAGAAAAATAAACCCCTTACCTGTTCAAGCTGCTGTTTGTCCCTTGAACTGTTAATTGTACTGGGACGGTAATTGAACACAATCTCCGGCAATAGCCATTTCTTTTTTTCATTTCCACAGCAGACTGCAGTGTTGCTGCGTTTGTAAGAGATGTACGATAAACATAGGGTTCCACTTTTCCATGTTACAGTATTTCAGTTACCTTAAACTTCTGTCTGTTCCAGCCTGTTGTAAATAAAAGTAAACTTTGGAATGCAGCTTACAATTAATGGCGTCACTCTAACACTATTTCAGTAAGTTTTGTGTGTCACGTACTTTGCCGAACGCTTTACGTACGTTGATGAATGGGATGAAATACTCGCCTTTAGGGATCTTATGGACTAGTTGGAGAGACCACATGTAAAAACACGTGGTTGGTAAGTGCGTTAAGTGCTTTGCTAGAAGTGCATGGTGCTGTGAGAACACAGACAAAGGTATAAATCAGTTAGCTTTTACTGTATAACCAACTACCCCAAACTTCGTGGATTAAAACAACCACCATTTATTTACTTCATGATTCTGCAGATCACCCATCTGGGCACTTCTTCTGGATTTGACCGCCCTCACTTACACTGAGTTGGCTAAGGTTTGGCTGGTCTAGGACGACTTCAGCTGGGGTGACTTACAGTCTCTCCCTCTTCAGCCTGGACTTCCATATGTGGCATTAGGCCAGGATTCCAAGAGAGAGGCTTATGTTTGCAACTGGCCCATTGTCACTCCTGTCATTTTGTTGGACAGAGCAAGTCACAGGCATGCCCCAGATTGAAGGGGTGGAGAAACAGACTCCACCCTTTCTTGATGAGAGAAGCTTGCAAGGTCATGTCACCAAGAGCCGTATACACAGAAAAGAGGGGAAAACGTGGCCACAGGGCACTGAGGGAACAGCAGGGAGGTACAGCAACAGTTTTCTTTAAAGAATTCATCTCAACTTTTTAAAGTTCAAGATAATAGGCTGCTCCTTTTTATTAGCACTTCATAAAGAGGGATGCCATCAGTCCTGGAATCATTTTCCAGTATTGCTGATTTCTACCCTTTGAACATGAGTTGTAAGAGTAACCCGTAAGAAAATGTTGCTCTGGGAAGAGAAAAGTTGCACGCAGAGAAGTGCAGGATTGAAATAGTGGTTGTGAACTTGTCTTTAACCCAGCGTTTCTCCTGGAACATTTGAGGAGTTCTGTTCTCTCGAGATGCTCCAGAATTAAAAGGTTCCATGGGAAATCAGTTTGGGGCTCATCACGAGCAATATTTCTCATCTTGGAGATTTATAATGCATGCTAAGAATTAAGGCCCTGGGAATCCTGGCAGTAAAAAGTACTTTTACTGTGTAATTTGGTTCATTGGATTTCATTGATGATAAGGTCAAAAATTATTGGTTTATTTTTTATTTTTTGTAAATATGGTCTAGTGTCACTATCTCTCTATGTATTTATAGTTTTTTCATAGGCATTAACATTCTCAGTACAGCCCAGCCATTGTCTTCACATTTCCCATTTATCTTAAAGAACAGAAAAATAGAACAGATGAGCCATGTAAACAAAATTCAGTGATTGGTCCAACAGAAGAAAAGATATTTGTGTTTTAAAGATTTAAATGTTTATTAAAATGGCTTTTGCAAAAAGTTACCCAACACTCTGTACTTTTTTTTTTGTACTCTTCAAATGATTTGTAATAGTAATAGGTAACATTCCAAAATGCTTACCATATAGAGTCCCAGGTATTGTTCAAAGAACTTTACATGAATTATCATATTTAATCTCCCAGAGATTTTTATTAGGCCATTTTTGTTACTGTCCCAGTTTTACAGAGGTGAGAGAACTGTTGGGGTACGGTGACATGTCCTGTTTTATAAGGAAGGAGGTGTACTTGCAGTATGGCTCCAAAGGAAAGTACGTTGCTCACTGGAGTACAGAGTGCTGTGGACAACACATTCTGTTTTAAATATATTAAACATTTTGTACAGTGGAGCATTCAGTCTCTCCAACTCAGTCTGCTGCCTGTGTTTTTAGTAACTGGTACCTAGTGCCTTAGATTGGAAAATGTTTTAATACAGAAAACGAAAATGCCTGTCATTTCCAGTGGTGCCTTGACCTCTACTATAGGGGACAGGCACATCTCCCATATCTAGTATTATGTTGTTATTTTGGAGATAGGTCACTTCCTAGGAACTTCGTTTCACTTAATCTTTGACAAAGACAAGCCTTTATTAGATTTTTGATAGCGCTGAAACATCAAAAAGATACCATTATTCTACTTTGAATTTACAAGATCTACCTTTCTCAAAGGAAATCTTGATAGAAAACATTGTTTTAATGCTCATGTCAAACAAGAAAATTTTAAAGTAAGAAAATAACAGACTTTTAATATTTGATTTAAATAAGATTTACTTGCTACAAATTTATGCTTCCACTGGACAAATCATGTCAACTATTCTACCTCCGTTGATGGAGCAGGAAACTACAGAATGAATATGAATGAAAGAGAGTTTTAAATTTTAGGTTGTAAATATTTTTAAATTTTAAATTTAATTACAATTTAAATGTTTTTAAATTTTTAGGTTGTAAATCTTCTTAAATTTTAGGTTGTAAAGGACCCTACAGTCATAAAAACAATATGACCATGCTCAAAGCAATGAATGGTCCTTTCGTTGAAAGACCACCATGTTAGATTATGGGCAGCCTTCTCTGCCTGTTCTTTTTGGTTCTTTTCTTAGGGTCATCTGACTAGATTATTCTCCCCTACCCCATATGGTGTGAGGACTTAGAAAGCATCTTAGCGGGGGCGCCTGGGTGGCTTAGTTGGTTAAGCATCCGACTTGAGCTCAGATCATGATCTCACGGTTTGTGGGTTCGAGTCCCACATTGGGCTCTGCGCTCACAGCTGAGAGCCTGGAGCCTACTTCGGATTCTGTGTCTCCCTCTCTCTCTGCCTCTCCTGCATGCACTCTTGACTCTCTCTCTCTCAAAAATAAATAAACATTAAAAAGCATTTTTTTTTTAAAGAAAGTATTTTAACAAAGTTTGGAGGGGAGAGATATAGACACATATAGATAGGTAGGTAGGTATATTTAGACAGGTATATATGGCCATTTTATATACATACATATATAACATAATATCTACCTTCTTTGAAAATTGGAATGTGGATATTGCTTATTTGAAGCACAGACCATATTGTTCTCAAAATGTGGCTATTAAAAAAGGATCAGGGGTGCCCGGGTGGCTCAGTCAGTTAAGCATCCGACTTTGGCTCAGGTCATGATCTCACAGTTCGTGAGTTCAAGCCCCGCATCGAGCTTTGTGCTGACAGCTAGGATCCTAGAGCCTGGTTCAGATTCTGTATCTCCCCCTCTCTGTGCCCCTCCCCTGCTCAGTCTCTGTCTCCCTCAAAACTAAATAAACATTAAAACAAATTTTTTTAAAGGATCAGACAAAAACACAATTGATGTGTGTACTTACTACAAGCTGTAGGGTTGACCAAATAACAACAAACTTAGCTACCATAATAACATTAAAGTAACGGTAATTTCTAATTGATAAGAAAAGAGGCATATACACACCTACTACCATCTCAAGACAACATAGATAATACAAACAGCCTTTCTGAAAATTAGGGTCCTTTTTTTAAAAAAAAATTTTAATGTTTATTTTTGAGAGACAGAGAGAGAGAGCGCGCGTGCAAGCGGGGGAGGGGCAGAGAGAGGGAGACAGAATCTGAAGCAGCTCCAGGCTGTCAGTACAGAGCCCGACATGGGGTTCAAACTCACAAACCATGAAATTACGACCTGAGCCGAAGTGGGACGCTTAAAGGACTGAGCCACCCAGGGACCCCAGTTAGGGCATTTCTACCACCTGTGAGTACCTGTTCAGAGTAGAAGCATTGCAGGATCGGTAGGCAATTGTGAAGCTAGAATTTGGGGAGTAGTTGAGGGTCCAGTTTGGAGAAGGGCCGATTGCCCCTATGATATTTGTCCCAGTGATGCATAATAACGTCGGTCTAATGAGAAAACATCGGACAAGTCCATATTGCCAGCCATTCTACAAAATATCCAACTGGTGTATTCCTCAGGAGTGTCAAGGGGTCTTAAGAGGCAAGAGGATACCGAGAAGCCGTGACAATTAAATGCAAGATGACCTTTGGAATTGGGTCCTGACATAGAAAAAGAACATTCGTAGAAAAAGTGTAGCAAAATAAAGTCTGCAATTTAGTTAATAGTAGTTACTAGTAATGTTGCATTGTTAACTTACTCGTTTTGATGATTGTGCTGCGATTATCTAAGACATTGACGTGAAAGGAAGGGGGGGGTGACAGTATATAGAAACTTTCCACCATTTTTGCCCCTTTTCTGTAAGTCCATACTTATTTCACAACAGAAATTGCTTTTATTTAGTAATTTGTGGACATTCAGCAATAGGTTAGCATTCAAGAAAATATACAAAATCTTGACTTAGCCAACCTGTTCAGCATGTATCCCTCTACCCCTATTTTTATGTTCTGGCTGTATTATTAAATTATTTGTTGTTAATTAGTTCCTTTGAGGAGGGGGAGAGTAACACAATTTTAGTATATGTTACAGGCATTTATAACCAGCATAACAATTGGCTATGTATACCTCATTTTAAGAAACATAACAAGTCAGTGAGGTCCCACTGTGTTTCCTTTCTTGATGGTGTTCTGCCCCTAACCCCCCGACTACCACCACCAAACTGCTGCTACTTGGGGATAATCCATGGAATTTGCTATTTACTAATCCTATTTGATTATTTTGCATTTTTTCCAAACTTGACATAAATTACACTCTACAATATTATATCTAGAACTTGCTTGTGTTTGCTCCACATGTATGTGTAATTCATTCTTTTTCATCACTGTGTAGATTTCCACTGTGTGAATACCCGGTATTTATTCATTCTCCTGCTGGCAAGCTTATTGGCAAGCTTTTTGTTTTTGTTTTTTAATGGTTGTTTATTTTTTTTTTTCAACGTTTATTTATTTTTGGGACAGAGAGAGACGGAGCATGAACGGGGGAGGGGCAGAGAGAGAGAGAGAGGGAGACACAGAATCGGAAACAGGCTCCAGGCTCTGAGCCATCAGCCCAGAGCCTGACGCGGGGCTCGAACTCCCGGACCGCGAGATCGTGACCTGGCTGAAGTCGGACGCTTAACCGACTGCGCCACCCAGGCGCCCCAATGGTTGTTTATTTTTAAGAATATTTTCTGCCACCAAAAGAGAAACTCTACTCTTTCTGTACTCCAGTAACACTATCCACAACTTTAACTCAATATTTATGACCTTTCATTTGACTCTTTTTCTTTTCTCTTATATCGGATGGAAAGCTTCTCAAGAAGTTTTCAGATCATCAAGATCTTGTTTCCCCAAGTTGGACATTATTTGGATAATAAGTTTCTAATTTGGTTGAATGAATAAGTATATACTTACATGAATTAAACGCTATCTGCATACAGATCTTGGGCATATTTGTGTTTATTCCCTTAGTTGTTATATGGCATTGCCTCCTGGGGACTTTTCCTCATTATAAAGATTTATACAGTGTGGGAATCTGGCCACTGAGGTGGAAATACAGGACATAAATAAAGCCTAAAACTTTAACTTGGTAAGTTAAGAGCTAAGATTGCAGACAGCACAGGTACATGTCTTTTGTCTGTTTAACGTCTTAGGGAAACTTTGACAAAATCAGTAGTAATTTTACCTGTATTTGGCATTATAAAGCAGAGGGGAGCTTGCTAACTTATGTTATGGCAGAACTCACTTTTGTGCATCATTCTTGTTAGAAAGCTTAATATTTGCCTTTGATCATTTTGAATTTGTACCCAGAATTAGTTTTGCCCAAATTAGCTTTTTCCTCCAAAATTATTTTATTTGTATGTTGACTTTACTCTGCAAAAATAGGTGGCACAGCTCCTGTGCCAATCTCATTTGATTTCTGTAACTGCTTTGGCAGAGATAAGCAAGGCTACTTCATCCGTATTTTACAGGTTACAAAAGAAAGCCAAGGGGACTTTGAAGGACTTACTCAAGGTCACAGAGCAGAACCAGAAACCAAATCTGTCAGCCTTGTCCTGGCTCTGTCTGGACATTACTGTTTCAATGTTTAAATTAATTGAAAGCATTAATCAAGATGTTTAGCTTTGCCAGCATTTTGAAACTTTAGTATCATAACGCCCCCTTGACAGTTTATTATAGTAGTATGGGGCGTTTCTCATCAGTGTTAGTGGCAGGTTAGTAACTGCCTTTTTACTGCCCTCTTTGTTAGAAGGGTTCACACAAAAAAGCTCAAGTCAAACATTGCAAAAGAGCATGTAGTGACCGGTGTGTATTTTAAAGGAAAGAAAAATCTTATAAAATAAAACTGAAAGGGAGGTGTGATACGACATAAGGTTATAATATCTGGGAAGACAAAAGGCCTTTTGGTAGCTTGCGACCTACAGATGAATTAAAACCTCTTGGCATATAGACCGATGAAGTTGGTCATTCGCAGTGTGATTTTAAAACATGCAGAAGCACTGCATGAATATTGTCTTCATGTCAGAAACGCACCTTCGTGCCTGAAAATGATAAAAAATTACAATCGATCCTTACAACTGTTCTGTTCATCTTTATTGATCAGGTGCAAGAAAGATAAATCGCAGCCCAAATAAGATTATAGTAAATGTTAGCATCGTAGGGGACTCTGGGTTGATAGAGAGCCATTCATCATCTCAAATGGTGACCTGTCCATTGCTCCAGCCACCCCGAGTCTGCTGTCTAATCACATATCTATTGATTTTATCTACATCCAACAAACCTGGATGTGACTGTCATTGGGCAACCCAGATTGTTAAATGCAGAGGGGTCACTGGTGTGAAGAGGATTTCATTTTCATTTTCTCACCAACCAACAATGATTTATTAAAAAATAAACTACCCCAAGTCATGTATGTGTAACCTGAGTGATTAGGGATTGAAGGTGCACAATAGACCACTGTATCATGTAGTATTCTTTTGTCCTGGGACGGGTTTTGCAGGGTATTTCATTGAGTCTGAAGGCTCTTGGGGTCATTTAGGCCACCCCCTGAAGTAAGATAGGTTTCAACGTAGCCAGCCAGAATGGAGAGTTTAAATTTTTCTGCCTCAGGAAAGGCATTCCTTTCCTATTGCAGCTTGATTTATGTTGTTTATGTGTTCATTTATGTAATACTGGAAACATTTTTTTTTTAGGGGGTAAAAAAATTACCTAAACCCATACCCTGTTCTTACTAATTAATTTGTTATAAATATTGATGCTCTTGTGGTCATGTGAAGGTAATAGAACACATTCTACTCTGTAAAGAATCCATCTTGAGGACAAAAATACTGTATAAAAAGAAGTGAACCTTTAATATCCCAGGTAGAACATTGGAATAATAGGCAAATATGTGAAGAATTTTCTCACAAGGATCAAATAATGATGAATTATAACAATGAAGATTTACTCTAATTACAACTTGTATACCAGCAGATGTGCTATTATTTAAATGGATACCTTTACGTGCACTTTAATAAGTATCTATGTCACTTATGCAAGAAATCTTTGTCCTACTGCTTGAATGGCTGAAAAAAAGATTTTATGTATCATTTTGTAACTGCAAGTCTTACTCACATTTTGCCCTCTTGAGTAGTGAAAACTCTACTGTCAATCTCTGTCCGCAGAGCTCAGAATTCTACAAAGTCACCACCGAACAATATCAGAAAGCAGCTGAAGAGGTGGAAGCAAAGTTCAAGTAAGTTTTTAACACATAATGTTACAGTATTTCCCGTCCTTGACAAGATCAAAGTACAATGTTCTTGCTTCTTGAATAGTGGATGGCTTGTTGTGGGCCCTCTGGAATACTTGGAAGTGTATTTGGGTATTTGGGTAGTGAGGTGCATCCATGTTCTCCAAATACAAGGAAAGGGCATTTGATGAAAGCTTGTTGCAACTCAGTTTCATGAAGTAAGGGGAAGTTGAAAGCAATGCTAATAGAGTTTTCATTTGGAATAATATTATACAAGATGGGATGCCCTTGATTATGAAGGTGATGTGAAATTGCTATCTCTGTTAATAGAATCATAGAGACCATTCAGTTTTATATAATAAAATGACAGGCATGTCCAAATTTGAGTAACCGCTTTTCTCATGTTCAAGCTGTTTTCATTTCTTCCCATGTACCTTGAAAGCATTTAAATCACAGACTTTACCTTGCCCTTGATTATGAAGGTGATGTTAAATTGCTGCCTCTATTAATCCTTGGAATGTTTAAATGAATGTTCTAATTGATGGATCAAAGTGTCCGTGACCCGTAGCCCTGTACTTTCCCTTTGCTGCCAGTTCTCACATTAGGTGAGAAGACATCATTCAGAATTTTCCTGAGAGTATAAATAGTTTTATTGTGTAACCCCTGTTAGTAGCACATGTGCAAATTAGTGAAGCAAAAAAAGGTATTGTGACAGGTTTAGTTGAAAGATCGTATTGGGCTCTGACCTTCTTCCTGGTGCATGTTTATAAGCTTTTGATAAAATGATTAAACCCTAAGGTATAACATTATTTATTACTTTCTGCTGTGGTACAATTTGTATGGTAAATGGATATTAGTGTGTTCTTTAATGTAATAAAAAAAAATCTTTTTTTTTTTTTTTTTTAAGGTAGTTTGAGGTATATTTAGACAAACCTCTTTGTCTTTGTTAGTGAATTATCTTTTTAGGTCAGCAGGGAGAGACCTTCAAAGAATGGGCCACAAATCTCACTCTTAAAGGTTAATGTGCTTTCTTAAGTATTTAGATATAAAAATGGATCTGGACTTGATTTTAAAAGGTACTCTACATATGTATTTTTCAAGTTATGGTTTATCTTTTCCCCTAATGATAACGTAACATTTGTTATCCTTTCTGTCTCTATGCCATGAGAATCTTTGACTCGGCACCCTGGGTATTCCTCTTACTGTCAGAGGGTAGCTCTTCAAATAAGTAAAATTTATGATAAATCAAAGGAGATCAATTCTGACTAGAATGATCTATGACGTTATCATAAGGAAAACAATTACTCAGTTGAGGCTTGAAGGGGAATATTGAACAGGTGGCAAGGAAAGGATTCAGAAGGAAAATCATGTTCTTGAGTTGGGTGACAAATCCCTTAAGATCATTGGTTTGACTCAGAGGGACTCTCATGCAAGATGAAGTTGGAAAAGTCAGTACGGTCCTTTGATAACTGCTGGGCTAAGAAGTTGGTCTTCATGTAGCAAGAAGTCTTTGGAAGGTCTTTGACCAGGTAAGCGCTTGATTTCCGTGCTCCTTTGGTAATACTAACCAGACAGTGGATGCGAGGCTTGACCAGGGGGTGAGGAACAAGAAGCAGTAGTAGGAAATGGGAGGACTATGTAAGTGAAAGAGAAAAGATAGGGGGTGCAAGCAAGTCACTGAAAGATTAGACCTGGACTAGCGAGTGACTGGTGTATTCGTTTGCTAGGGCTGCCGTAACACAGAACTACAGACTGAGTGGTTCCACAGAAGTTGATTTCCTCACAGTCTGGAGGCTGCAAGTGTGAGATCGGGGTGCCCGCACGGTTGGCCTGTCTTCCCTCTCCACATCCGTGTCTCAGTCTCCTTTTCTTATAAATCACATTGCATTAGGGCTCACCGTAATGATTTCGGTTTAATTTAATTACCTCTTTGAAAACCCTTTGTCCAAATACACTTTCTGATACCGGTCATTAGATCTTCAACATACGAATTTGGTTGGGGAGGAGCCCCTTCAGCCCGTGACACCTGGATTTAGGCACTAGGGAAAACCAGAAATAGAGGTTTAGCAGATTGGAAAACTGGTGGAGGCTCGATTTTTATAGAGAGAGGTAAATCTGGTTTTAGATGAACAGAATCACTCTCCTAAAAGCCCTGTGCAGCTGCCATGTCATTCAGCCTGGACTAGCCTGCTGGCAAATGAGAGGCTGCAGGGAACACAAAAATAAATGTCTTGCTGACTTACTTTCTCCAAGACAACATGGAGCTGGAGGTTAGGCTTCGTGTTTTTGTTTTTGTTTTTTTTAAGTTTATTTATTTATTTTGAGAGAGACAGAAAGAGTACAAGTGGGGGAAGGACAGAGAGAGAAGGAGAGAGAGGATCCCAAGCAAGCTCCACACACACTCAGCATGCAGAGCCTGACACAGGGCTTGAACCCATGAAACCATGAGATCACAACCTGAGCCAAATTAAGAGTTGTCACTCAACCGACTGAGCCACCTGGGAGCCCCTAGACTTAGTTTTAATCAGAGCCTCAGCAGCTTCATTCTCTGTTACCTTTATAAGATCTTATTCTTTATTAAATTCTACTCTCATTTGGCGTGGTAAAGAATTTGGCTTTTCCCAAAGAGAGGTCTGGCCTATATACTCATCTTCTGGGAGAGGGAATTTGGAATCCTTTGGAATTTCCCAAGTGATGGAAGTGTTTCATTAGTCACGATGGGCCCTTTGGGCCATGTGTTGTCAAACCAATCTCTGGGGAAGTGGTGCTGGAGACTGAATTCAGCCACATGAGCGATCAGTCAAGCAAACCTATGCGATGAGGCCCCAGTGTAACTCTGGACACTGAAATTTGGGTGAGCTTCTCTGGTTGATTCTCTGTGCATATTGTCACAGGTTGATGCCAGGGGAGTAGAGCATCTTGAGGAGAGTGGAAACTTTGCATTTAGAACTCTCCCAGAGTCCATCCTATGTATCTCTTCCTTTGGCTAACTCTCTGTGTCATTTCCCATGATAAGCCATAACTGTGAGTTTAGTAACTTTCTGTGAGTTCTGTGAATACTTTTAGTGAATTATTAAGGCTGGAGCAGTTTTGGGAACCCCTTGAACTTGCAGATGATGCCAGGGTGGGGACAGTCTTGGAGACTCTGCCCTTGGACTTGGCAGTTTGGCCAACTCTGGTACAAACAAAACCCCAGGTTTTTACATACTGTGAAGGAGTTTTAAGAGCTAGTTTTTCAGAGAGTGGCTTCCATTATATTAGTCCCCCCCCCCCGCCGCCCAATACTACCTGCTAGATGGAGCTTCTTAGAAAGTTTGTATTTTGATTTGTGGTGAGTTTGTTAGCTTCATGCGTAGGAAGAGATAGTGCCTTGACTATAAGAGATGCTTACCATCTTTGAAGGCACGGAAGTTACTCAGTGGAACTTTGTTTCTCCTTAGAGACCTGAGCATCTCAGGTAATCCTGGCGGCTTCAGTCTTTTGCAAGGCAGTATACTGTATCCTTTTCATTGCATGACATTGTTGATTTCAGCATTGTTGATCTCAACAGGCTCTGAAGAACTTTGGGGAGGATTTAGTTAATTTTATTTGACGGGAGTGTTCATTTGGGTGCATCTTGGTTACAGGAGATGGAAGCTTTTTAAAGTGCAATTTCAAGGGTGTTATTACTCACCTGATAGAGGGGCACACAAAATCATTATAAAGTTGTTTTGTTTTAACGTTTATTTATTTTTGAGAGACAGAGAAGGAGCAGGGGAGGAACAGAGATAGAGGGAGACACAGAATCCGAAGCAGTCTCCAGGCCCTGGGCTGTCAGCACAGAGCCCAACGCGGGGCTCGAACCCACGAACCGTGAGATCATGACCTGAGCCGAAGTCAGTTGCTCAACCGACTGAGCCACCCGGGCGCCCCCACACAAAATCATTGTAAAGAGAAAGAAAGCTAAGAGCATTTGAGGTGGCACGTGATAAACACCAGTCACATCCATGCGTCCCGCCAGGATAGCTAATGGAATTATTTTAAGGATGCTTAAATATTAACTCACCCTTCAGTCTTTCAGTTTATAGTTTTGGCAGGAACCCATTGAAACACTTTAGATTTAATGGGATTTTTCCTCCTATTTTATTGCCGCGTCATTCATTCAGAGAGCTCCTGTGTGACATGCCCTCCGAGTTCTGAGTACATAGCTCTGAGGAGACAGGTAGGACCTCGCCAGTGTGGAACTCAGAGTCCACCAGAGAGAGCAGGAGGAAGACAGAACTTTACAATAGAGAGCATCTGAAAAACCCCAAATTAGTTCTACTGTAATGGAATAATTGTGTCCCTAATAAGTTATTAAAAATACTGTTCACCATTTTTTTCAGTAAGAATCAATTTGGAGATTAAGAATGTGGGCTGTTTATTTTCCTGCAAGAACTTTTCCCGACCACAATCGCTTTAAGATTTTATCTATAAAACCCAAATCACTTAGCAAACCCAGCAGTTTTTTTTTTTTTCTTTTTTTTTACGTCTAGCTTTTATTCAAAAGGTAACCGTTACTCACCCAGTCCAACTAAAAAGTCACTGTTGGCAGTTCCAGTCACCTTTTATCACCCTTTGTTAATATGTGTTAAATAGAGCCATTTATGGTGCTAATTCTTAGTTACGTGCTGCTAGGACCCTAGTACTGTGTCACATAGCTCAGCATACCGAGAATTACGTTCCATATTAATCCTTATTTTCCACCTGATAGGTCATTAATTAAACAAACTAATACATCAAGTAATGTTACACTGACGGTGCTTTGCATTGGTCTAGCACAAGGTAAATGCCCAGGGCGTATTTGATTTTATTAGTTTTCATTGTTAAATATATTGTGATGATATAATTTTATTATTATGTCCATTCAAGTTACGCAGCTGTGCACCACAGGAGAAGTTTCTGTATGCTTCCAGACAAAATCTACATGATGTTAAACAAAAAAGGTAACAGAAAGGGTTCTTATCCTCAGGAAGCCCCCAGCCCAGCTGGAGACCCGGTGACCTAGTGTGAAGCCCTGGGGACCTAGGGCGCCCTGAGGGGTTGGCAGAGCAGTAGGGGAAGAGTGCTGCAGGGGCCCTGCTTCACGATCCCTGTCATAGTCAGACCTCTTTGGGGTTCAGTAGGGCTTGAATGCCACACCTGCAAAGCTGAACCATTGTTACCAGTGTATTTTGTACATATGAGGGTTTTTTTTTTAATGTTTCTTTATTTGAGAGAGAGAGAGAGAGAGAGAGCATGCCCAAGCAGGGGAGGGACAGATAGATAGAGGGAGAGAGAGTCTCAAGCAGGCTTCACACTGTTGGTGCAGAGCTGGACGCGGGGCTCCATCCCACAAACGGGAGATCATGACCTGAGCTGAAATCAAGAGTCAGATGCTTAACCGACTGAGCCACCCAGGCGCTCCACGCGTTTTTTTGTTTGTTTGTTTGTTTGTTTGTTTGTTTTTTAAATATAAAAGCTAATATCAAGCAAATGTAAAAGCACATATCAAAGAAATAGGAATATGTTGAAGGCAGCGGAAAACCTCGTGAAGACATGCGCTATCAACCAAATGAAAAGCATTTTAAAGACGACTGATGTTTCTTTCCCATCCTGGCTTAGATAATGAAGTGGCCCGTTTCTACCTTCCGGAAAGGAGAAAATGTGTATGTGGGAAGTGATGTAGGTCTGTGGAAAACAGTTCTGGAATCCTTTTGTTAGAAGTGTAACTTTTCAGCGTGGCTTCTGTTTCTTTGAAAGATGAAGGAGTGTGATTCTGAGATTGGATGTGAGCACTACTAATACTCCTTTGTGTGCCTGACTTCAGAAGGGGTTTTCACTTTTATCCTTGAACGAAGTTGTTGAAGCCCGACTTATAAATTTAGGCTCGTGGAAGAAGCCTGGGCTATCCTTACAAAGTATTAAAAGATTAGTCACCCTGTGGAGGAAGTTGAGGTGATTTTAGAGTATCTGAGGAGTGCTGTGCAAAACTCCTCGAGATAAAATGGGTTTTGTAAGTATTACCATATATTCAAAGTTTTCTTCAATGTAAAATCCTTTAACTTTAAACTGTTTTGCTTTTATTAGGTTTCACTTTGACTGATGTAGGGGTGGAAAAGTTTTCCCTTCCTCTGGGTTCTTTGGCTGGTTGAATAATTAAATTTGTGTAAAACCAATTAACAGGAGAACACAACTCAAAGAGTAGCGACATGTATATGTGAAAGAGACCTGGAAAAATTGAGTAACTCTCCAAAATGGCCCAAAGCATCAACTTAAATACTGTCTGTCTTCAGCTAAAGACAAAAGATGTTAGAGGTACAGAATCAGTTACAGGAGCACAGTCAACAAGGGTGAGGTGGTTATGCAGACTTAAGTCATTGTCTTCTCCATTGAGAGAGGACTTTCTACAGACTGAGTCATCCCCCCTCTTCCTGGTACAGCAAGGGAGACCTCCCCCCACCCATGGAGGTTTCCCTTATGCATGGGTACGTCTCTTGCGAGAGGGTAATTGCTCCTTGGTTTCCGGATCTTCTCGTGCGTTGGCGTGTGTTTTTTCCGAATGATCAACCAAAACTAATCCTATGCCAGAGGGACATATTTTGGGGTGGCAAGTTCTGCGCCTCTACACTGGCCGTACTGTTTTGTTTCTCTTTTGGGTGTATGATTTTAATAGCTATACTGCAAATGAATTAGAGAAGCTGAGGATGACAGGCCAGTGGTATCAGCAGGTGTTTCTCGTGTTCTCTATAATTACACATGGGATCATGGACAGTTTTAAGCAACAGTGTTTAAAGATCCTGCTTAATTGGCCGTGAAATAATTAAATAAGGTTTTGACTGGCAAATTTATAATTCTGTTAGATGCGTAAGCCAGTGTGCCTGAACGTCAACTTGACTTCAACTTGGAAGTATTAGATTAATAGAACTAATTGTACCGCAGGTACAAAGTTTGCTCTGATTAATAGTCTCAAAACTCGTCTAGAAGTTTAGCCAAGTAAATTTATGTTACTTACCTTTTACTTTTAATTAAAACTTATTTCAGAAAGTTTGAGCTGTTTACTTTCGCTGTGCTGCTCTTTGTGGTTTCTCCAAAGTTGAGCTCCAGTAATTTTTCAGTGACTTCAGCTGCCTTATTGAATAACTTGCCTTATCAAAAGGCTTAAAATTATATACTGTTGGACATGTATTTGTATCTGCAGCTGACAGGTCCCCCGCACATCGTCTCTAACACTTATTGATGTCTACTTATAACGTACTTTAGTGCTGCGTGAATGGCTCTGATAGACCAAATGTACATGATAAATGTTTTATCTCTGATTCTCATTGATCAATTTCTAAATGATCAAATGGTTTATCTCAGTGAGACACTAATTCACATTGATCAAATTCTAAATGACCAAGTTGACTTGGTTTCTGCTGAACACAAATTATATTAAAACAACATTACTTGAACATGCTGTCTTTTCTAATGCAGGAGTTATGTTACCAGAAGTTACATTATAACTAGAGTTATTGTATTATAAAGATGTCTCCTTCATAATGAAAAGTTTACACAAGAAGAAAAGAATGCGATATTGCAGGAAGAACAGGGCTTTGAGCAAGGATTTGGGCTTTTACTAACTAATTAAATTCTGCATTTGTATTGGACCCTCCTTTCCCTTTTCTTAATTTGAAAGGCTGTGAGCAGGAAATATAGCAGCTGCAGTGGTGACATTTTATTCCCTAAGGACCTTGAAGCCAAGTAACATCTTGATTATTCAGTAAGAGACTTAGTAATTGAAGAGGCAAAATTCTAGATAAAATAAATATACCTGTACCCTTTGTGTATAAACTTGGTTACAATAGCCTATTTAGAAGTTTAGGGTTATTTGTTGTTTTTTAAAAAACATCGGCTCACTTTTGTCAACTTGCACAGTATTTCATGTACCGTCTAGAGTTTGTCGATGTGTTACTGGTAGAGGATTTCAATTCAGAATTTGAAAAACAAGGTTTATGAGCTTAAGAATATACTTTGTATATGAAGCTAATGGCAAGTACACATTTGGCTGAAACATGGGCTTGGTTTTTTCCAACAACCAGTTCCCCAGGCAGGTTATTTATTACATCTTTGGCTTGTCTCTTGCATCTGTAAAATGGAAACTATAACCACCACTCTCTTGAGGGCATCCAAGCTGAGAAGGTTTAAAAGTTAAGAAAGAAGGAAAAGAACGTTGTCATTGAGCCTCATCTAAAGAGGGTTGTAAGTAGTTGTTGTATTCAGTTCTGAGACACTGGCTGCCATTTGAATTATCTTCTAGATGGTGCGGCTGCCCTTCTGTCCTTCATCAGGGGGTACGTACAAAGTAGTTTGCCACCTCTCCGGCTAGGAGTCTGTCTCCCTTTCCACCCCCCTCCCCCCAAAATCCCAACTGCGTCCAACCACAAATTAGTTCCAATTAAAGTGAGGTCTGCTTGGGAACACACCAGTTTTTGACAAACATTTCATGTCATAGGCATTTAGGATTGGTTAGATTTGCAAAGAAACCTTAGGTGATTAATGCTTTTTAAAATTCCTTTAAGATTGAGACCCTTCTAATCAGATCTAAGTTATTTAGTTTCCTTTTGTTCCTTGGTTTCGATCTCTGTAGTTAGTCTCTGCACTGTTTTTTAAGGGAACAGAAGTAAGTGGTAAGAAACATTAACACTACTTGGGGGTTAGGTTTTTAATCTGCATTTTTTCCCTCTGCTTCCTAAACTGTCCCTCACAGCATTCCACTCAGTCCAGGGTGTCTGTATTTGAAAGGGGCAGGGCAGAGTGGCCAAGGAGATTGGGACGTAGGGCAGGTGCAGGGATGCAAACCATAGACAGGATTGTCTGTTTCACAAAAAAGAACCCAGACTGCAGCCATCACTTGAGCATCGGCAGTTGGTCACAAGGTCACGAGAGGGTCATTGCAGCAACTTCCTCGTCATGTCAACGTAGGATGTACAGGAGCCTCAAGTGGTGACAGAATCCACCAAAGGTCCAGTCACATTCGCCACATCCTATCCATGACCTGGAACTCTCTTCTGGGTCCCAGCTGTGGCAATCACGGTTGGTTTGGGTTGCTTTGGGCATCTTCTTGACTTTAATGGAACCTGTTTGTGCGTTAAATGTAAACGATCCTAACCAGTCTCGCTGTAGCCCTTAGGTTTGTGGCCATAAGCTCCTGAATCCATGATTTGTTCCACGCGAGATAACAAATGGTTTCTGTTTTCCCCTACAAGAACATTAGCATTGAGCTTTCTTCCTTAATCAATACAATCCATTTAGAATCTAGCATACCCTACATGGTTATATGAAATATTAATTGCACACTCAGATAAATGAAGATTCTGCCAAAATGATAGCTTGTTTCTTTCCTTGTATTGTAATATTTAAATGAGAACATTTTGAGTTCTAGAGTGCGTGGTATTTTGGAATGTGTTCCTTGATCCTTGCTTTTTTGGGTAATTAGACAACCATACAGCTTATAGCTCCCAAAAGATATTTCTAACTGGGACTTGGAAGTTTGTTCCTCTTGTTGATTCTGACTAGAGGTCCTTTATGTTTTAAAGGATCCAGTAGAAAATAATTTTTGATTTTCCTTTGATGTTTTCAAAGTAAGAAAAAGTTATTTTGCTTTTTGAGTGCCACTCAGCTCCAGGTAGAAAGGAGAGAAGCTTGTAGGAGGGCCAATTAGAGTTAATTATTGTCTTACTGACCTGCCATGTTTTAAAATGTCCGGGAAAGTTCTAGGATGTAGGTTTTCAATTCTCTCCTTTTGTCAAGGTTGCAGAGTTAACCATCTTATGTCTTGAGCATGGTTAAAAATTACATCAAAGCCGTTATCTACACATAAAAATGATAGCTCTCGGGACAATCTTTGAGAAGTTGTGTAGGTTCAGCCATATTGTGAGATCCAATTATGTTTTATCATCTCATAGTTTGGGAAGTCTGTTCCAAATACTGTCAGGCCTCCCTGCCTTCAACCAGATAATTATAGATGTCGGTAGTTGCCCTTTCACCATGCCTGGGGTTCAAACCCTGGTAGTAAAATCGAAACCAGAACTTCTAGGATAATTCTACTTAGGCATACATTTCTATAGGTCTTTTGACATGATAATTTATAGTGAGATGTCTCATGGTTTCAGTCTATCAAGGATTCTCATTGCTGCCTCTTTTGACTTTTCTTAAGACATAAGCATACAAAATACAAAAGTTGATAATTTGGACCTTATCATGATTTAAAAGTTCTGTTCATCTTAAGACACCATTAAGAAAAAAAAAAATTTTAATAGGCAAAAGATGTGAACAGACACTTCAAAGGAAGGTATAAGGATGGCCATTAGCACGTGAAAGGTGCTAATAACATCGTTAGTTATCGGACCGTGTGAGTTATAACATTGGAATGCTGCAAACCAAAAGGACTGATAATATTGTTTGTAAGGATGTGGAGAAACCAAAACTTTTATCCTTTGCTGGTGGAGGTATAAAATGGCAGCCACTTTTGAAAAAGTTTGGCAGTTTCTTATAAATTTAAATATACACTTGCTCTATGACCCTGCAATTCCAGTCCTAGGTATTTACCCAAGAGGAAAGAAAATATACATCCACGAAAAGATTTGTGCACATATGTTCGTATCAGGCTTATTCATAGTAGTCAAAAACTAGTAACAACCGAAATGGTCCTCTGTGAGAGAATGGATAAACAAATTGTGGTATATTCATACAGTAGAATAGAATACTATCAGCAGTTAAAAAAAAAAAAAAACCCACACAAAAACAGAAAGGCAAACTGTTGATACATGGATAACATGGGTGAATCTGAGAAACATGTTAGGCAAAACAGAAGCCAGGAGCCAGGAACAATGATGTGTCTGTCCTTCCATTTGTGTGATTCCATATATATGAAATTCAAAAATAGGAAAAATTAGTCTATATTGACCGAAGTCACACTGGTTGATGGGGGTAGAGGGTATTGGCTTGGAAAGGGACACAAACTTTCCAAACCGCCGGGAGTATTCTTTTCTGGGTAATGGTTATACAGATACATATGATTTTTACTACAATATGAACACTTAAGATCAGTGCAGTTTTTTCGTAATGGTAATTATACTTAAAGCACCCTAAAGTCATTGTTAATTAATTTTAATGAGGGGAAAAAATTGCCCCAAATATTAGGAGTGCCCAACTTCTAACTGTAATTTGCCCTAGGTAAAATAAGTTAAGTTTCTTGAATTTAGTCAGCCTTAAGAAACTTATGATTTCTAATTGTGTCCATAATCATATTGTTTTCATTAGAATTAGAGTCCCTTATCTCAGGACCGTTCATTCAGTATGTTTCAATGCTGTAGAAATAGGAGTAAACCGTGCTTTGCTTTATTTATTTATTTTCTTAACAATTAGTCTTCTCCCCATTATTAAATTACATTTGCCTATTATACTTTCTTCCTCATTAGCTAAGAGTCTTGTTTGTAGATAGACCTGGTTACATTTTGAAAGTTATTTTTGATAAAGGGATTTTGAAGGCGCTATTTATAAATGAAACATTTATACAGTAACACTGGTACTTGGTAATATAATAACCCGAGGCAGCAAGTTGTTCATACTATGTATTGCATCCTGGCAAAATGCTTCAGAACTTGTAAAAGCCTGCATCTTGGCCCTTTTCTACATGTTGAAACGGAAGCACACATGTTCCCATGTTCAAGTGTCGCCAAGCATCCCCAACTTGCTCACATGGCTGCCTTAAGCTGTTTTATATGCTTTCTCATTCAGTGGCCAACAGTTAAATTGCCGTGTTCCTTTTGTGAGCTTATACGTCTAAATGCTAGTAATCAACTGCGTCCCTTGAAAATTGATAGATGCGCTCATTAAGGGGCGTTTTTGCTCTTGGCTCCTCTCTAAAGTCACCTCAGCTACTGTTTCTGGATGAAGCTGGCAAGAAATACTGTGCAAGTGATACATCTGGCTTTGTACTCCTTTGTGAGGGCTCAAACCTCCGTTTTCAGTATGTTAAACATGCTTTGTAGGGATCTTAAGTATAAAGAAGTCAGCTATTTGCCAATTACAGTATTAACACAACAAAGACTAAGGGCTGCTGTTGTGTGGTGGGATTTTATTTTTTTTTAATTTGCTGCCATTTGCTCTTCGTTTTGTTCTCTTATGCTTCTGGGATTACACACATACCTGTTTGCGAGACATCCACATCCCTGGAGACTCTGAAGTCCACCAGCCCGCCACTGGTAGAGAACTCAACAAAGCTGCCTGTGTGAGAGGCACATTCAGCGTGGTTTATGATTGGGATTTTGAAGGTAGCATACACCTGTTTCTGCCTTCAGGATGAAAAATGAATTGCCAATTACTGTAGACATGTTCAGACATGACACTTCATATGGCAGAAGCTTGCTCAGCCTGCTTTATGCTGGGCCCCCAACTATGAACCATCAGTTCTGAAAAAGGGGTGTGTTGGCAAGGAGCAGAAGAGAGAAGGGCCTCGATCCTTGATCCTTTACTGTTTTGTGTGCTCGTGCAAGCTGTGGGAAGGAGGTCAATGCCTCTCACCTTTGTTTCCCCAGCAGAGCTCTTGAGCAAGATGAAGCGCTCAAAGCCCGGTGCCAGCGCATCATCACAGTCTCATTACTTTGCAAGCTGCACGCCCAGATGCTGCTGTTTTCTGCACCAGGCTTCACTGCTACACATTCATAACACCTCCATCACAGCTCATTTGGTGCTACTCACAATTAACTGGCTCTTTTCACGATGGTGTTTCTCTGATACAAAAGATGCTAATGTAAAGAAGAAAATGACATCGTCGGGTGTAGAATCCATCTTTCAGACATCCTTCGTTAGTTGAGGGGAAGCAGGAATCAAGTGTTTTGTCACTACTTAAATAATATGTGGTTTTGGTTTGGTTAGTTGAGCGTTGGTTTGGGCGTATTTTTGAGGTCTTTGAAGCTGAGATAGTGGATTTCGCTGGCAGACCAATTGCACTGATGCCCTGTCCTGGAGGTCCTTTCAATTGGTGGATTCTGCCATACTCATTTATTGGGATTCTTTCCCCAGTGAAGAGCTCAGTGATGTCTATTTATTTTGAAAGATTATTAATATGACATTTTTGCTTTAGAGAATTTAAATCATCATTAAAGTCAACAGATCCATCCATCAAAGGCCTTTGATGCTCCTCCAAACGCTGCTGGCACCGGAAATGCAGAAATGTAACTTTGAGTCCCTGTCCTCAGGGGTCTTGCACTTGTTGAGATCATTAGCTCTGCTACAGAGATGTCAAAACCTCACACAGAAACTATAACATTTGTTCAAGAAAAACTGTTGAGTATCTCATATCTCATACATTCCTGGTGGTTTTTATAAACGGGACATATAGATATGACGAGGTTATGATCCTTGACTTCAAAACACTTGTAGAATATATGGGGGAGGCAGATTAATACACAAGTGACTAAAGTGGGGTAAATGCTGATAGAAAGGTACAGGCAAAATGCTATAGGAGTAAGGAAGGGAATCTGGGTTGCAGGAGGAGGTGACTGGTGTAGGCTGGGTCTTTCCACTTTGAGATATTCAAAAGGTAGGAAGAGGGGGAATAGCTTTCCACGAAGAGGGAATCGGATGCTGGAAATGGTTGTGATGAACGTGGAGGGAGATGTGATGGAATATGAAGCTATAAAGGAAGATGAGAGTCAGACTTCACACACCATGTTGTGAAAAGCAGAGGGAGTAAGATGTGAGGATTCAGCCAAGAATCCTACCTACTTGAAAATATTTTTTAAAGTGTAGTTATTTATTTTGAGAAGGAGATTGAAAGAGCATGAGCAGGGGTTGCAGGGGGTGGGCAGAGAGAGATATAGAGAGATAGAGATAGAGAGAGAGAGAGAGAGAGAGAGAGAGAGAGAGAGAATCCCAAGCAGGCTCCATGCTGTCAGAGAGCCTGATTTGGCACTCGATCCCATGAACCGTAAGATCATGACCTGAGCCGAAATCAAGAGTCCAGACACTCAACCAACTGAGCTACCCAGGTGCCCCCAAAATACATATATATTTTATATCTCCTATACCTCGTGCCCATAATTCTCACCATGGGATTATGCCTTCTGAGTTGGTCATTATTCTTAGACATCTTCTATCAAATATACAAGGGTAATGTTTGGTGTGTGTGTGTGTGTGTGTGTGTGTGTGTGTGTGCGCGCTTCTTATAATCACAAGTTATTATATACTATTAGTTACTGTTATTTTAACATTATTAATACCCATTTAAAAATAAGCACATATTAATTCATTAACTGTCTCTTTGCAAAGTTCAGGGCTTTAAGAGACTGGCCACAGGAAAGAGCAGTTTTGATTGAAAAGAAACAAAGGGAAGAGAGAGTTCAAGAAACGTTTGGTTCATAAGATGCTGTGTGGGGAAATCCTAGGGCATTTTAGCAGAGAAAGAACTTTTTCAGATAAAGGAACACCAAAAGCCAGTATGCCAGTTCCTTATTTAGCACTGTCCCTGCAGACCAAGTTATGGGATCATCTTTTAACTGAAATGGTATAATGGTGAACTTTTAAAAATATTCCTAGGCGTGATCTCTTTGAATGGTATACTAAGAATTCACATGATACCAGATTCTGCATGTTGCAAAGAGTGTGTTAAAGGCAAATTTTATGTGGTTTATTCAGATACGGTCTGTCTGGGTATGTGGTTTTTGATTGATGTCTAACGGTGATTGCATGGACCCAAGACATATAAAATTAGCTCCTATGTTGCCATAAGATCCTAGTATTATTATTAGATAAATAAGAACTCTTTTTCCTTCCCATTGCATTTTGTAATCAACCTTTGCCTCTTGATATCCATCCTAGAGGCTTAGTGTGAAAAGAATATGAAATTAATAAATGCTATTGGATTTTTAAAAATTATCAAGGTAGTACTTTTTTTTTATAACAAGGCAAATGTAATTTTTTTCTTCATTTTTCTTCCAGGTTAACCCCTTAAAAGCAAATCATGTGACATTGTAGTTTGATAGTAATCCTTCCACATTTATGTCTACCCATAGAAACAATAAATATAGATGTTCGTTTTATTTTTCACACACACACACACACACACACACACACACACACACACACACAAAACCACATGAGATTGTGCCATATGTATTTTCTTTGACTTTAATTTATTATGGATATATCCTCCTTGGTCAACACCTGTAATTCCAACTCATTCTTTTAATATTATTCTATGCCATTGACCCATCAGAATTCATGGAGCCCATCCCCTACAGACAGGCACTCGGTTTTGTTTCAGATTATTTATTGTTTTTTTTTTTTTTTTTTTTGAGTGGTGTAAACACCAAAACAAAACTACTGCAGTGAAACGAATTTGTACATAAATCTTTTGGAATTGGTACTTTTGTTCCTATAACATGGGTGCAGTTTGAACCCTGACAGTCCTTACTGTGTGGCACTGGGCTGCTCTTTGCTGATGTAGGAAATGTATATCCTGTAATAACCCATGGGGTTTGTAATAAGGGGTGATGAATAACGTAGGTAACATTCTGGGCATATAGTAGACACTCAGCCCTATAGAGGATCAATTTCTGTACAGATCTAGTGGGGTTAGAGTTGGCAGAGCCTAGGTTACTTAACTTTAGAGGTTTTATTACAATGTGAATCTAAATCTGGCCTCCCAAGTGTGTGTGTCTCTCCTTTAAGAAAAGCAAAACCCATTTTGTGAAAATTTTCAGCTTTTTTGACTTGTGTAATTTAAAAATATTACATTTTGGCACAACCTTTAGAGTTTTTGCTGCTGGTTTATAATTCCCTAGAGGTGAATTGAAAAGATTAGTGGTAGAACTTTTTCCATTAACTCTGGGAAAAACTACAGAGCAAAAAATTGTCCTTTGGCAGAAATGTCAATCCATACCTCTTTTGGAGCATTTGGAGACTGAAGCACTGAGAAGCTGATTTAATAGGAGAATTGAAAACCAAAATGTATACACATCTTCACCTTTCCGAACTGATGACAAGACAAATGAAAAATACACTCTCGGAACTTGGTGATGCAAAGAAAATAGGATCATTGCTCCAGAGAGTGCATTAAGGCCAGATCTTTAAAAGATCCCAGTGCTAGGCTTTTGGCCATGTTCTTCAAAAAGCTGATCTGTTCTTATTAATGATACATCTATTTGTACCTCATGCCATAAAATTCCCCTTTTGTATGATGCAGTTTCTAGAGAGTAGATTTAAGAAAAAGAGAATGTTTAATATGCTACAGATTTTGCTATAACAACTACCAAGAAAATAGGCTCATTTTCTCTTGTTTGTGGGTCTTGGTCTCCCTGGGTTTTTTTCCCCCCACTTAGGACGTCTCGTAATTGTTACATTCCATAATGTCAATATAGCTATAATGGAATAGTAAATATCCATGTCAGCAGAAATTTTACTGGGTATAATCTTTATCCTTCACATTTTGCAATTGAGTTGTTTTAGCAAGTTACCTCTCCTCCTCCCCCACCTCCAGGTATGTCTTCTGTATCTATGGAAGGTGATAATCACAGAGATGCTAACTAGGAATTAACTGAAGGCCATTCTTGTTCTTGGCATACCCCATGATGGCTATCAATAGTTAGCAAATTGGGATGGTCATTAATAGTTCAGGTTTCTGTTGAGTGAACTCTGTGTGTTTTTAAGTTGATGTCCATCATATAATTCAGTGTATGGTTTCTTTGGAGATAATCCCTGGACATATAAAATTGCAACTGAGAATGTACCATGCCTCTAAAAACATGTTTAAAGACACATGTTTTCTGTCAAATCATTAGCTAACAGCAACACTGCTCAAAATAATAATTGTATTTTAACATCCCAGGTTGTACACATAATTTAGTTAGGAATGCACATGGGAGGTTGTGCTTGGATAAATGCAGCTATTGTTTATAGTATAGTTTTCATCTAATAACTTGTTTTGCCTTTAGAATATTAATATTACCTTGAGATTGTGGGCAGTTATAGGTTGGTAGTCTATAATGCATTAACGAAATTCTTCCTGAAGTTTCTTCTGAAGTCATTTGCTTGGCATTTGGACTATAATTTTTCCAGAAATAAAAATGATACCTGTGATTATGTTAGTCCTCAAAAACCTATTTAACCCCTGTATGTTTGCAGTTAAGAATAAAAGACTGGAGATTAGGGGGTGTGGGAAGGAAAAAAAGCAAAAAGAAAAAAAAATTGTGTGTGTGTGTGTGTGTGTGTGTGTTTAAATTACATTCTGGATTTTAGTGGTGCCTTGATGGCTCAGTTAGGCTCAGATCATGGCTCTGTGCTGGTAGTACAGAGCCTGCGTGGGATTCTCTCTCTCTTCTGTCTGCCCCTACCCTGCTCATGTGCTCTGTTTCTCTCTCTCCCAAATTAAATAAATAAATTTAAAAAAAAATAAACTACATTCTGGATTTTAAAAGCTAAGCCAATCATGAGTATAACCTTGTTTCTGTGAAAAAATGTAGATCCACATAGTGACGTGGGAACACAGAAACCTTGGAAAGAACAGCTTTCTCCCAGGCCCTTTAGTAGCTTTTGCACTTCTGGGGACCAGTGAGTGGGATTGTTTTCAAATGAAATCCTGGGTGGAATCATCAGACTTACAAATGATAAAGGGTATTTTTAAAAATATAAATGTAGTTTCTAAGCTTATTTACAATCTTTGCTTATTATCAGGAAGACAGAGACACTTGTTTTCATGAACACAACATTTGAAAATAGGGGCTAAGGGTGGTGGCCTCAGTCTCCTGTCATCCTCAGCACCCAAATTTTATTTGGTTGCACAGTGTTGTGATGATTTTGGTTTGCAGTGATAAGTAGCGGCAACTGATAATACTTTTTTTTTTTTTTTTAACAGCTTGCCCTGCAAGCTCCAGATACTCATCCATCAGTCTGATCCATATGATTAAAAGTGAAATAAGTTTCTGCTTTAAAGCTGAATAATTGACAGTATCTAATAAATCATTATATAGAAGTTGGGACAAACACCCAAAACTTACAATATTAAAGCACAATATAAAAATAACTTTTGACATGACCTCAACCTCATCTTTTGCCGCAGTCTGTCATGGACCTCAGAGTTCTTCCTTAAAGAGAGAACATGCCTCACACCTTCCTGCTTCTGCAGGCGTGCTCACACTGCCCCCATAGCACAGCACACCTTCACCATCTGCTCCTGGTAAACTCCATTGTCAAGACCTGTCTTAGATGTTAGTGTCTCTGAAGCCCTTCCTTGACACTTCCTCCCCGCATCTCCCCCTTCCCAAAAGAGAACACAATTAATTGCTCCCTCTGTGTTTGTACAACTCAAGCCCTTTTTACATTGCAGTCTGTATCGCGGTTGCCTGTGCCCGTCTCCCCCTTAAGGCATGAGCTGTGTCTTAGCCACCTTTATAGCCGTAGCACTCTTAACAGGTGTTCAATTAATATCGATATTGTTATTTACTAAATTGATTTTAAAGTCTTATAAAACTTTTTCCTGCTTTTAGCTTCTACTCACAGGATGTTTTTATTTGAGAAGGGACTTCGAATTTTCATTAAAGGAAACCCTTGTGGGGGCGCCTGGGTGGCTTGGTAGGTTAAGTGTCCGACTCTTGATTTTGGCTCAGGTCATGATATCATGGTTCGTGGGTTTGAGCCCCACGTCAGGCTCTGCACTGACAACCCGGAGCCTGCTTGGAATTCTCTTTTTCTCGCTCTCTCTCTGCCTCTCCCCTACACCTGCTCTCTCTCTCTCTCTCTCTCACAAACAAACAAACAAACAAACAAACTTTAAAGGAAACCCTGGTGTAAAAAGCTAAGTAAGAATTACAGACTCTTGGGAGTTTGAAGGTTCATACCAAGGTTGTATAATCTAGTTACATTGTGTGAATCTCATTCCCAGTGGAAATGAAAGCTTCTTGAGGGCAGGAATTGTATTTTATTCTGTTTATAGATCTCCCCCAGCACCTAGCACTTATACTGTACTTAGTAAATAACATGCTGAAATAAGTTCCTTCAGCAAATTAGAGGACTGTGGCTATGTGACATCTCTCTGTCTAGCCTAATGGTTTGATTTCTCTGGTTGTTGGTGTTCTTTATTACAGGCTGTTAATATAGGGCTGATTTTTGTGGGACACTAGCTAATTGTCAGAATTCATCTCCAAGACGTGCCAGAGAGAAGATGAGCTTTCCTCTTGACAGTATCAGTAGGGTAGTTAAGATTATAGCCAAATCCAAAATACAGTGGAGTGTTATTTGTTAGTTTAAGGTTTGTCCTTAATTGGGAATTCCTTCAGTTTCGATTTCTGTACAGTGTGAATTTTTGTTAAAGAAGATATTTGAAAACTTCCTGACCTTTGCTATTTTTCAGGACTGTTTTTCACCTCTGTGAATGTAGATAGATTTATATATTTTCTGTAACTAAAGTGTGCCTTATTAACATTTTCTAGTTGAACTTGGAAACATGACATCTTCAAGTCAGGTAGCTCTCTACCAAGAAAGCCAATTAAATACTTCATAAGAAGTTATCTTATGCAAGCTGACTTACCTGCATTCCCCGTGAGGTCTCTATTGTCTGCCATACAAGTCTGTATCAAACTTGATTATAGGCATTTTATGATCAAGGCACTGATGGAACCAAGGCACAGCGGAGAAAACTCCTGTATACTTTAAGAAAAGGATAAAAGAGCCATTTCTTTTTCTGGCTCAATTAAAACCGTACTGATTGTCAAGTCCCATTGACCTAGTGGGTTGCCACTTTGCACGTATTACCATTACTGGCAGTCCCACTGTAATGTGGAACAGTCTTGCCACATTATCGACACATTTACTAAGATAGATAACAGCTAAGGTTCAGTGTTAACCTTTATTATCAGGCTGTATAAGAAACTGGCACCAAAATAGTATGGTATTGGCATAAAAACAGACAAATAGACCAATAGAATAGTATCAGTAGCCCAGAAATAAACCAAATCGTATATGGTCAGCTATTATTTGACAGGAGAGACAAGAATATTCCGTGAAGAAAAGACAGTCTCTTTAATAAATGGTGCTGGGATAATTGGATATTCATATGTAAAAGAAAAAACTAATATCTTACGCCACTCACAAAATGGATTAAAGACTTAAATGCAAGACCTGCATTCATGAAAATCCTAGAAGAAAACATGGGAGCAAATCTCTTTGACACGGGTCTTGATAATGACAGCACAAGCAACAAAATGAAAACCAAGTGGACCTCCTTCAAACTAAGCTTCTGCACAGCAAAAGAAACCATCAACAAAGTGAAAAGACAATCTATGGAATGGGAAAAACACTTGCAAACCATATATCTGATAAGGGCTTAATATCCAAAATATATAAAGAACTCATACACTCAATAGCAAAAAAACAACCCAAATAAAAAAATTGGCAAAGGACCTGAATAGACATTATTTTCAAAGAAGATAGATGAGGCTCCACATCATCAGGGACATGCTAATTGAAAGCACAATGAAATACCATCTCATGCCTGTTTAAATGGCCATCACCAAAACAGACAAGAGGTTACAGATGCAGGTGAGGATGTGGAGGAAAGAGACCTTGTGTACCCTTGGTGGGATGGCAAATGGTGCCGCCACTGTGGAAAACAGTATGGAGGTTCCTTAAAAAATTAAATATAGAATAACCGTATGATCCAGCAACTCCACTTCTGGGAATACATACAAAGGAAATAAAAACACTATCTCAGGAAGATATATACATCCCCATGTTCATAGCAGCATTCTTTTTTTTTTTTTTTAAGTTTATTTATTTTTGGGACAGAGAGAGACAGAGCATGAACGGGGGAGGGGCAGAGAGAGAGGGAGACACAGAATCGGAAACAGGCTCCAGGCTCTGGGCCATCAGCCCAGAGCCCAACGCGGGGCTCGAACTCACGGACCGCGAGATCGTGACCTGGCTGAAGTCGGACGCTTAACCGACTGCGCCACCCAGGCGCCCCCATAGCAGCATTCTTTATGATAGCCAAGACATGGAAACAGTCTAAGTGTTCATCAATGGATGAATGGATACAGAAGTTGTAATGTGATATGTATAGTATTCAGCCATAAAAAGAAGTCCTACCATTTGTGGCAATGTGGATAGGCCCTGAAGGCATTAATGCCAGTAAGTGAGATAAGTCAGAGAAAGACAAATGCTGAAAGATCTTCCGTATATGTGGACTCTTTAAAAAACCCCAAATTTGTAGAAAAAGAGATCAGACTTGTAGTTACCAGGGGTAGGGGAAGGGGAAACTAGAGGAAGGTGGTCAAAGCTACAAATTTCCGGTTACAAGATAAATACAATGTGATGACTACAGCTAACACTGCTTTGTGATAGCTGTTAAGAGGGTGGATCCTAAGAGTCCTCATCACAAGGAGAAAACGTTTTTCCCCCTTCTTCTTTCCTTTTATTGTATCAATACAAGAAGATGCATGTTGGCTGAAGCTGTTGAACTAATTATTGCACAACATATGTAAATCAAACCATCATGCTGTATGTCTTAACCTTCTTCAGTGATATGTCAATGAAACTGGGGGAATAAAAGAAACTGGTTTGGTTTTTGCTTTGATTTATGAAAAGGTTGCCACATGAAGAAGATGTCACACAAAACAGCACTGTGGCGGCAGTGTTATTAGATGCAGTTGTCAGTATAGCAAATAATAACTAACTAATTAGGGTCATTATCTCCTTGCTACATTCTGTACTTTTGATGGGGGTGGGCCCTCTTAGCAGTACAGTATCTTCCCTGCTTTCACTTGGATTAGCATGTTTCTCCAAAGGTTTCCTGTTAACAGTAGTAGCAAGCAGTGTGATGCTGGTTGTCTGAGGGGATCATTAAGTAGTCGACTTGATGGTTCAGTTATCCCACAGTGACAGCATCCAGTAATTACCTATTGGTTTTGCCTCAGGGTGCACGTGCGTGCATACTCTCCTACACAAATAGATGGAAGGACTCAAATTCTAGCTCCTGAATATTTGCAATAGCTCCAAGTAGTAGCAGGTGGCTCTTCTAGAAAATGGCACCTATAGCTTCTTGCTCAAAAGGACTTTTGTCCCCAAGGAGCATAGTCATTACTTTGCCTTGGTTTTTTAGATTCAATGCACTTTGGTATGGCGGAGTATCTTTTATGCTGTAAACTTTCCTTCCCTTTGAAATCTTTGGTCTTTCCAGTTCCATTTGCGTCTTAATATGCAAGAAAGGCAGCTGTGTTTTCCTTTAAGCAAATATAATTGTGGGGGAAGGCGTCTCTGTTTATCCCATGGACAAATACATTATGGGTAATGCCAAATTAAAAAAAAAAAAAAGCTTGGGACCCCAGAAAAAATACGTAAATCTTTTCAATTCTCTATAAAGCAGATAAGTGCTGCCCTTTATATGACTGCCTCCTGCAACTCGCATTTTCTTTAGAGCCAGCAGCTGTGGGGGACTAGGGACAAACACACGCACAGGAGAAGTGGCCACCTTTCCTTCAGTTCCCACGTATAGACAGAGACGCACTGTGTCTTTTCTGGCTTCTGTCCATTTTTCAGGCAGCCACATTTCTAGTCATTGGAACCTACCTCCATTTGGGTATTCCAGATTATTTTCGAGGTCTTTATGTGCCATTTACCAAGTGAACTTTTGGCAAGGTTTTGCCATTCTCTGATCTTCTGTTGACTTCCTTATCCAGAGAGATCCTTCGTGCAAGTGTGGGAGATGATCCTCTCTTAATCTATGGAACGAAAGAATACAGGCAGAAGCATATATGAGTTACTCTTGGGAGCGGAATGTGGCCCTGGCCCAAGCAGGCTGCATCTAATAGCTTCCTGTTGCCTGGAAGGCTTCTGTTCCTGGATGGCCTGGAGCGATCGGGCAGGCCCCTGTCATAAAGCATGAAGCACAGCAGCAGCTGGGGAGAATCACATTTGGCCCACAACGGCAGGCAGGAAGACCGTGCCCAGGAAGTCCTGCTCTCTGAGGTGGAGGGAGCCAAATTATGAAGGTTGGATGTGAGGTGGTGTCATTAAGGGCTTTCTGGAGAGAGAGAGAGACCAATTATATTAGAAGCCAAATGAACGAGTGTGTTAATGTATGGGGAAGGTATTCCTAAAATGATCGTGCAGGGTGATCTAGTGACTGTTATGAAACTTTCTTTTAAATGCACACTTTTAAAAAGTGTAAATGCTGATTCTGAACCTCATATCAGCCTTAAAAATAAGCACAGTTAAGATCCAGCTTAAACATTAATAGGGGCCTGCCAAGCCCAGGTGATTTTTCCTGGCTTTGCTCACCTTTTAGAGGGTTGTGGAATGAGTCAGAAAGGGGTATTATCTGGTCTCTTGCTTACTTTCAGATGCCTTGGATTCTGTATGGCAAAGTGTTCACTGGAAGAAAGCTGGGGCTCTTGTGAATTTCAACATCACGAACTATTCAGCCTTAACTTCAGGTCCTAGGAGAGTGCAACACCAAGAGAGTCAAGCCCAGTGCTAGAGCTAGAGCACTGGGGCAAACTTCCATGTCAGGGAACACAACTAAAGTTGGTTTCACGCACCAGCCCCAGCTGATTGTAGTGAACTCCCTACAGCATTTTGTTGAGAAGGACTCTGAGGCTGCAGCAAGGCTCAGCCTGGAGTGCTGTGATTGATTAGTGATGTCTGTCTTTGGCATAAGCATTGAGAGAGTTTTTCCTCCCCCCCCCCCACCCCTTTAGAAGCATATATGTAAATCTGTTTGCTGCCTGATTGACAGCGCCTAAACTAGAAATAGGAAAAATGAGGGGAGGGAAAGGGGGAGGAAGGAAAAAAGACTGCAGTTTTAATATCTTTTCTCAAAAAAAAAATTGTTTCCCCCTTTGTTCTTTTTTCACCTTTTCTCCTACCAGCAGGTTTAGTGAAATGAAATACCACACGACAGGACTCTCTTTTGCTGTCTCTTGTCCTGATGTGGCTTCTAGTAGGAGAGCCCATTTCTTTTGCCCCACTTCAGCTACCTGAGCACCAGCAAAGCTGTGACAAGCATTTGCAGGGACCTAAGAAATAAGCAGGGTAGAAACAACTGTTGGTAAAATGTCCGTCACGTGGAGTCGTATCAGCCGTTTTCTTCATAATGAATAAGATAATATATTAACACTCCACTTTGATTAGCATTTGTAATGCATGTGAAGATATTAGCCTTCAGTGCATTTCTGAAAATAGTGTCTCATGGGCAAAAGCCTTAATTTTCAAGTAGGGAAATAAGACTTCAGTCAAGTGACCTCTTTCCTAAATATTGGAAGTAGTGAAGCTCTATCTGTTAAATGATTCTTCCCTCAGTCTAAATATTGACACTTATTGCCAGTATTGGAGATCTCAAACTGGTAAAAATCTATGGTATTTGGTAGAAATTAATATTATACTTGATTTATCATCATGTCAATAAAAGACCTCAGTGTTTTATTTCACTGTGACTGTGAATAACTTATCTAATTGTTTTATCCAGTTTGGATAGCCAAACCAGCCATTCAGACCTGAAACTGAAGTTATAATCCAGAGCAGTACTTAAGATTTTCCTCTTTCAGGACTCTTCAGTCCTAACTCCAGCTGGAGTTGCTGGCCACAGTCAGACGGCTTTTGACAGTTTACATTGAGCAATTAGGCAGATACGTCCAAAATTTCTATTTCATGGCATGCTGTATCACCATAGGCATTATATTCTTACCATGATATGAAATGATACATATAGCGCATCAGTTTTATAAGCTTTTAACATCATAAGTTAGTCGTGTGCAATTAATTTCTGAGCATTAATCAATCCACAGTTGTCTGTTGTGTTTTTTGTTTTTTGTTTTTTTTAACGTGTAGGGATCCACGTGTCTCATTTATCCTTCACAAGGGCTACACATTCCGGCACGGGGAAGACCATTTCTGATTTCTGATCTGGGCTTTCTTTGCATCCAGTATTATAGAAAAGAGAACTTATCTATCCATCCTTTCCCCCATCCCTGCTTATTGGACTGTGCTGTCACTGCCTGTCAATGCTGTCACTGCCTGTCAATTTCAAAGCGTTTGAAAATGAAATCATCGTTAGTACCCTCCTATTTCTCTCTGTTGCCGAGTGCCCTTTGGTCGTTAAAGTTTTTGAGGGTGGGGTGAGGAACAGATCTCACAGCATGAATAAACTGAAAAGTTATCCAACATTTTTAATTAACACTGGCACTTCTCAGCTTCCCGCTGAGGACTGCCAGCTTGACTTTACAAAATGACATTTATGACACTAAAGATACGGAAACTCACTGAAAGAGGCTGAAAACCAGTTTCTGGCCTCTTTGAATACTGGTTTCGTGGTAATAGAACTGTAGCTGTGTGGTGTTGATTATTCTTGAAATGCCCCACTTGTTTTAGACACGCTTTTGCTACTATTAAAGCAAATTAAAGCAGTGTGCCATCGATTCCGTTGAGTTCCCCCTCACTGCCTAGTCACAAGTAGCAGCCCCACCACCAGCAGTGGGCAAATCTGTGCCAAGTGTAATTACTTCAAATACAATTCCATTTATTCAAAGGGAGGGCTGTTGCTCCCTGTGAGAACTTAGTTGAGAAAAGAAAAGATATATAGGTTTATGTTAATTATATACCCCATGCCGGAGGTTTGATTTTAACACAAGTGCAGCTTTTTAATCCCTTTATCAAAATACGTGCAGGAACCTTATTTTACCACCACCTGAACACTTTGTGCTCACCTTCAAGTTGTGTGAACAGTTAGCAGCTCTCCCATGGATTATATTCTAAAACTTGTTTTTAAGTTAGTCTTTTGAAAGTGGAAACTTGTTTTCCTTTGGAAATAAGGTGGTAACTAAGAGGTTCCCAGAATAACTTACCGATGTTTAAATGATTATACTTAATCATTTCGAAGTCAAATGATAATTTGACATTCATATTATTATGAAGTATCGTAATGATACTTCATATTTACTAAAAGCGTACTATGTGCCAGGCTTTGCACTGAGTGCTTAAACATTATCTTACTCATCTCTACAGTAATCTTAAATAGGGGAAACAATGAAAAAGTCGCATCTTAGAGAGATTAAGCACTTTACCCAAGCTTCATAGCAAGTAGAAGGTGGTGCCCGGATATGGACGTAATGTGTCTTAGATACCAGATCCTGTATTAACCATCACCACAAACAGCTAAAATCTAAGCAGTAACTGTAATATGGAACCTAACTTTGGGTATACTACTTTATTGGAAAGCTCATTCTTAATTCCAGTTTGGATGTTGGGAGCATTGGTCTCCCCGGCACAGTTTGGCCACTCTTCCTCACATGTCCACCTTATCCCCCCCCACACACATGGGCTAACACAGTGGCAGCGAGGAGCAGGGAGGGTGCCCAGTGGCTGCATGGTGGTTGGCAGTGCTGTGCTAGGCATGGCGACCACGGTGGTAGACTAAACTGATGTGATCCCTGCTCTCTTGCAGCTTGTAGTCTAATGGGAGGAATCACTAGTCACTCAGATAACTTGATGACTGCCAAGCACTGAGAGAGCACATTGTGTGGGGATGGACTGTGAGAGATCAGCCTCAGACCTGAAAGCTAAAGTAGCAGGCTTTAGGGGGAACACAAAGGAAGGGCATTTAGGCAGCAAGACCAGCCTGTATTAAGACCCTGAGCAAGGAGCTTGGCTCACTGGGGTCCTGAAAGCATGTAGGAAAGCATAGTGGACAGAGTTGAGGCTGGAGATAGAGGCACCTACAAGGTCATAAGTAGTATTTTAAAGTTTATCCCAAGAGCTGGAAGATGTATTTCAAGGATTTGAGTTGTAACCTAGAAGTCAAGAGTTTATTTTTTTCGTTGTTAAATTTTTTTTAATGTTTATTTATTTCTGAGGCAGAGAGAGACAGAGCATGAGTGGGGGAGAATCAGAGAGAGAGGGAGACACAGAATCAGAAGCAGGCTCCAGGCTCCGAGCTGGCAGCACAGAGCCCGACGCAGGGCTCGAACTCACAAACCGTGAGATCATGACCTGAGCCGAAGTCAGTCGCTCAACCGACTGAGCCACCCAGGCGCCCCTGGAAGTCAAGAGTTTAAAAAGGGGCACTCCAGTTGTGTTGTTCATAATGAACGGCAGTAGAGATTGGGGGGATGGGGGCGCAGAATGGAAACCAAGTGACTACTTAAGAGATTTTTGGGATTCATTATTCTTGAACTAGAATAATGACAGTGAAAATGGACAGAAAAGTAGGTTGATTCTAGATCCTATTTTAGAAGTTGAATTGACAAGACCTGGGGACAGATTGTATATCGGGAGACTCCTCCCTGAATTTGGACGGTCCATTTGCTGAGATGGGGAAGAAAGAACAAACTGGGTGTAGAGCAGGGAATTAAAAGTTCAACTTTAATCATGCAACGCTTGCAAAACCTTCAGTGTAGATAGTAGTAGGCAGTTGCCTGTAAGTAGGGAGGGCTAGAGATACAAATTTGATTGCTGTCAGCACACAAGTGGCATTAAAGCCATGAGAATGGTTGAGATAATGGTGGAGAGAGTGTAAAGAGAGAAGAGCAGAGAGAAACATCCAAAATATGATCCTGAGGAACTCCTATATTTTAGATATTAGTTAGAAGAAAATGGCCAGTGAGCTAGGAGGAAAAGCAGGAAAGCACAGTGTTTCTAGAAGCCAAGAAACTCCTTTCAAGAAAAGGGAGTAATTTATATGAACAAGTCCGAGCGAGTGTTCCTATATGATGTGTACAAAGAATCATTGGGTTTGACCATTTTGGTGTGAATCAGAGAGAATGAACGGAAGGTAGGGCAGTGGAGGTGGTTGTTGTAAGCATAGTATTTCCCAGAACTATGCTTTCAACAATAGGATAGTCATTAGCCACGTGTAACTGTTTAGATTTAAGTTTATTAAAATTAAGTAAAATTTAATGCATTACCTGTGCATTAGTCACATTTCAGGTACACATGAGCACCGTGCGGCTGTGACCACTGTGTTGGACCGTATAGGTATAAGACATTTCCATCATCACAAAAAGTTCTGTTGGATAGCACTGTTGTAGAGACTGTTGGATTTCTAGTGACAATGATAATAGTCAAGAAAGAGATTGAAGATAGGAGGTGGAAGAAATCCCACTAGAAAAGAGGGTAGGGGAAAGGTAAGAACTGGATCCACGTGTAGGAATTGCCTTTGTTTTTCTAGAAGAAGGATCTCTTCCTCCAGAGTAACACCTGAAAAGGTACAGATCCAACTTTTACCCTGGGAAGGTAAAGGAGTTCTCCTTTGGTTTCAGTTTTTCACAGCAAAACATAGAAAAATGGCCAAGCGTGAAAGAGGAAGGAAAGGGGTGAGATTTGGGGGAGAGGTTGGAGATGGGATGAAATGATCACTGTAAAGGGGACAAAAGTGAATTTACCTCAGAAGTGTGAAAACACGGCAGGCAGAATTTAGTGTCTGCTTATGAATTTATAATGACTCGAGTTTCCCTGGTTTGTGTGATTTTTCTCCAAAACACTCAACTGGAGAGCTGTATTAAGGGACATTCGTAAGGCAGACGTTCATAGATTGAGGCTGTGTGTAATGGCTTAGATTAATACTGCTGAATTGGAACCCTTAGGGAGATGTAAAACTAATGGAGCTCAGCATGGTGAATCCAATCCAGGACATGAATTGAGAAATGCATTGTTTAGTCCTGCAGTAATACATCATTATCCCTTTATATAGGAATCATTGAGATTCCACCTCTGAAATGCTCATGTATGAGGCTCATCAGAATCATTTGGAGAATTTGTATAGCAAGCTGTTGTTTTTCTGTACTTCGTGGTTGGTCTTGTTAATTTAGGTCTCAGCAGCAGCCTAGAATGTTAAGCCAATTTGCTAAATCTTGCCTGCCCTCTGAAAAATGCTTAAATCCATTTATGTAACACAAGGAGTTGAGGTTATATGATGTGTTAGAATTTAATGCCTTCTTATGGCATCAGAACTGAATATTTTAGTTAATCAGAACCAAAAAAAGAAACATGTTAGAATTTTTAAATTAAAGAGTAATTGTGTTGGTGTTTCATAGGTGTGCGTGTAGTTCAGTGTAATTATACATACCGTATAAACTTTTCACTTTCATTAGCTATAAAATGCTTTGGAGGTGTGTCCCTCATTTATGAACTATTAAGTAGGGAAATATTAGTTACTTGAATTTATAATGTATTTTTCTTCTAAAACTTGGTAAGTCATGTTACCACGTGTGATTAGTTGTGCTTAATGCTAGAGATGAAATGGATTATCAGCAACTTGACTTGCAAGTTCTTTCTTTTCCCTACCAGTTACATTAAATAATTTGTTTCCCAAATACCCATTTTTTTCTCATTTCTGGGACTTTCACGGAATTAAGAGGTTAATATTTATAGTACTGAGTTTCAGAGATGTAAGGCACTGTGTATAAAATCTTGAGCACTTGTTTTTGAGCCTCTGTGTTCCAACCCTTTGAAATGGATTTAGTTCCTATGGAAGCTTATCACTGTGGTAGATAGTGCCCTTACCCACAAGTGAGAAATTGAATCAAGTCAGAATGATTGTATAATTTTATAACATGGCTTGGAAAGTGCACATTAGGAACATGTATATTTGTGCTCTTTAGCCGTTGTACTGGTTCCTATTCGATTGTGTTTGGAAACAACCTTGTAGGTGTCACCATATGTCCTTCACGTTGAGGCCAGAATAGGTAAATAGTGGTTTAGTAGAGGTTTCAGTGGGTTCTCTTTCTCCCAGTACCACAAGTAGTAGCTTATTGAGGAGGCAAGGAACATGAGAACTATTTTCGAAGTAAAATTAGTTACGGGAGATGGAGAAGAAGGAAGAGTCCTGATCGTCTCCTCTGAAAGGTTTGTGTATGCAAGTATGCATGTGGTGAAATTCATGATGTTGAGCTTAAAGAGGAGGCAGCTGAGGGCAGAGAGACTATTCAGAGGATAGTGATCATAGTCTGTTCATGAACTGTTAGCCTAGGGTGCTGTTAGGGCGAACTGAGCAATGGTTGAAAGTGAAAGACTTTTCAAAGGAAGAACTAACAACCTCAGTGACTTCTTGACTATAAAATATTAAGAGCACAAAAGAGCAACAATTTAATGCCTCCTAAAAAGTTAATAGTATTGCTATTGGTGAAAAAATGGAAGGAAAATCTCGTTTGGATGAGAAACTGGAAATCGAATAAATTGGACATACCCATTTAATGCTTAGTCTAAAGGTTTTCAAGTTGGAAGGACTGTAAGAGGACCACCAGATCTAGTCCCTGGCTTCAGGTGGGGAAGATTACTGTCTGTGTATTTTATAAAGAACTGATGCCCAAAGAAACCAAAGCTCACACAGCTACTAACTGAAGGAGAGCAACTAGAAAACCCTTTCTGTCACACACACAGCAGTAGCACTCCCAGAGGGGGAAGGGTAACTTGCCCTGGAATTAGAAGAACAACAGGGCAAAGACCTGAGCTTTGGGGATTATGCACAATTAAGAGAAGAAGGAGATGGGGAAATGGGGAAAGAGCAGTGAAAAAGATAAAGAAGGGAGCAGCCTCCCTGACAAGGATTTCATGGATGGAGACAGCTTCCAGGCTTTCCAAACACTCATGTTACATTTTACTGCCAGCACTTTGCCCTGTGACTTAAAATAATTGGGCAGTTTCTCTGTCCTTTTTTCTCACAAAGTTGCTGAGATATTAAACCAGAAGGGCTGTGCTGCAGGCTGACATGTGTGAAGGCATTTTTCAATTATTTTCCAGTTTACATTTTTGTCTTTGTGTAGAGTTGGCATGTGCGGTTTCACATCCGGTGTCTTGGTGTTGTCTTTAAGTTTCCAGTCACTTCTATGTTAAGTGCTACAGATCTCACAGCAACAGGTTTGGGTGCTTAGGCATCTGGAAGGAAAGCAACCTTCCTTTTAGCAATTTCCAGGGCATTCAAAGTATCTTTAGATAATACGGCATTGTAATCTTTTAAATCAATTATTTATTGATAAGCAACAACAGATGCCTGTAGTAGAAGATTTAAATGTCAGATGCAAAAGTAGCCCTCTTCCTTAAGTCCATAACCTCCTATCCCAGTCCTCTCCTTTGAAGCAACTCCTGTTGCCAATTGTATGTATATTTTTTCATACACCTTATGCATATATCAGCATATACACGTTACATGATTTTAAATTGAACCTGAGTACATCATGAGTTAATGGAGAATTATAGTTGACCAACATCCATAAACTCCTGTTTTTCAAATATATTTTATGCCAAGCTTTCTCTATCTTCCATTAATCATCCATTAATTTCAGTGTATGTCTATTCTGGAGAGCAAGCAGGGACTCATAATGAACATACTAGACACAGCGTGAGCGTGAAGACAAGACCAGTAAATGCACTAATATATCCCTGACTTCAATGCATTTACTTTATGCATAAAAGAATGAGCTGTGGTGGGAAGTACAGTGTGGAGTGGGGGTACAAGAGGGTCTCTGGCCTGTCCCTTGTTCTTGTCAGCGTCTCTTTGGATGGAATCCCTGGAGTCCCATCTCCGCCCTTCTGCCACCAGCACTCAGTGACACTTTGAGGAGGAGAAGCCCTCTCATGTCCTGCTCTCTTTTGTACAAGATTTCCCGTTCCTGCCACATGATTCTGTTAGCTTTTGAGGTTTCTCAGCAAACAGATGATTGCCTTCTCCTCCTGCATCTCACCAACCTCATGTTTTGTATTCTTTACAGTGGACTTCATGCTTTAACCAGGAAATCTGTCTTTCTCCTTGATCATACCATGTCTGCGGGAACCATGCCCTCCATTCTTCCCTTCTTGCTTTTCTCTAAAGGACTGTTGAAAACCTCTTTCTTCACACAGCCTTCCCTATTTACTAACTTCTGAGCACACGTTCACTCATTACTGTACTTGGTGGGAATTCCTTCATCTGCTTACAGAACATGTTCCTGTTGAAAGTGCTGGGCTTTCTGATCTGTTTGTAAATTTCCATATGACTCTTTGGAAGAAACAGTTGATTAGTGACATCACTGCCTTTCCTTCTTTCACTTTTCTGTCTGGCGTTCCTTTCCATTCCTTCTTTTACCTGCCTAAGGCTTCCCTACTGTTTAAGGCCCTACTGAAATCCTTTCATCTCATCTAAGACCTTCTCCAGATCTCCAGCCAGGTGGAATCCTCCCCTTTCATATTTTTCCCTTTCTCCTGTTGCCAATTGTACCCTATTGAAGTAGCTCCTGTGGGATGGATGTCTCTCCCCCCGCCATACACACACATAGTTTCTGCTGTGTATGTAACATGCACCCAGTAAGGGATATTGAACTGACCTAACCCCACTGCCTCCATTTCTCTAACTGCCTGTTAGCCTGTTACTGAAATTGTTTCTCCAAATTGCTGGGGATCAAATGCCATGACCTTTAATCGGTCTTATTCTTGTTAACTGCCTTCTCTCTCATGAAACTCTGTCCTCCCTGGCCTGGGACACTGCGCTCCGCTGGCTCTTCCCTCTACTCTCAGCTTTGTGGCCGGCCCACCCCCTTCCCTGTCACTTCCCCAGGCCACTGCCCCGCAGCGCCCCCTGTGGGTTGCTCAGGGATTTCCCATCTGCGCATGCAGCCCTGCCCCGTGCTGAGCTCCAGCTCCACGCTGTGGGTCATGGTGGCTCCTTTCCAGCTGTGGTTCCTGATGCCCTTGAGCAATTTCATTCTTTAAAGACTCAGGCCTAAACCCTGTGTGTGCCACTCCGTCTTTCCTCCTCTTAAATCCGTGTCTGGTACGTTATCTCATCCTTCCATTCCTGCTTTCCAGGGCTGCTGTTCTTGCCTGTTTTATACCTGGGGACTGCTCTGCTGGCGTCCCAGCCTAGACTGCTCCCTCTGCCGCTCATGTGGTTTATTCAGATCAGTTCAGCCTCTCCACGGTGGCACCTTTATAACTTCACTCTCTCATCTGGACAGGCTGGTGGCTTGCCATCGCCTGCGGAGTAGACTGTAAGCACGCTGTCTTTTATAGGAAGTCTGTCCCAGCCCCTGCCCCTTCCTTTGCAGCATTGCCTCCAGCCTAAGTCCCCTGAACATGCCTGGTTCCGCTGAACCTGAGCCGGCCTCTGTCTTCTTGCAGTCTCTCAACTGGCCTCTGTCTTCTTGCAGTCCCAGCCTTCACTCAGGGGTCTTTTACCCCCTCTCCTTTTTCTCTGGAAAAGGCACCCAGACTGTCCTCCTGCCTCCCTCCACTGGGAGCAATCACCACCTCCTGAGAACAGTGTGGCACCTACCGCTGTACTGTTTCCTTGGCACCTTTATTGCCTTGTGCTGCCTATGACTTCTGCAAGTGTGTGTCTTTCATGTGTGTGTGTTTTTCTCTCTCCTTTTGTTTCTGCACACCCTTTAGGACTCTCTTCACAACGTATACATGGTGGCCACCAGTATGATGCCCATGTGACTTTTTTCTGCCTGGCTGCCTGGTGTCCCTAGAGATTTGCTGGCATGCCTGTTGCACCCGTTTAGGGATTTCCTGCTTCTGGTGGCAGTGCTTAAGCATCCAGCCCTTCAAGTCCTCAAAGGAGTGGAGACCCAACAACAGGCTAATCTCTGCCTCCTTCATCCCTGCTATTCCCTCCACTCCTCATTTCTAGCACCCTGACACTTAGAGGACAAGTCAGTAGGGATGACCTTTCTCTTCACTTGTCACTAAAATAAACACATCTGCAATTCTTTCAGTTAAGAGAGCCAGACACATTCCTTCCTGGGCGTATCTGCCAGTTGGATCTTGCTTTCAAAACGTGGTGGAAGAAGGAGCATCACCTCAAGTAGTGTGGTGCACCGTGTCACTACAGACCTCTTGGTCTTAACCTACTTGTCTTAGGATGTGCCACAGTCCTCACTGAGCTGTGTGACAGTTGTGAAAGTTTTAGAACGAAGCTGTTCCTGACTTATCTTAGTGTTAAACGTTCACCTGTGATCACAGCTGGGAAGATGTGGGGATAGTGGAACGTATTTTTATGCTTAGGTGACTCAAATGGGATTTCACCAAACTTCTCACTGCCTAAGCATCCCCTCGGCTGAGGAGCCTAAGAAATCCATCCCAACGGGTAATTCTTTTTGAAAACTTTTAAGTGCCTAAAAATAGGAGCTTAACATGAATATGTGTGCTCAACCATATTTCTGTATAGGCTCCTGGTACCATACTACTCAATTGGAAGATTCTGTGATTCTGTGCTATTATAATAGATTTCATTGGTGAAAATGATATTATAAGGCCTCTGAAATCTATATTTCTCCAAATATGGAAGGATTATCTCTGGGAGGTTGTACGCAGTGTTTCATTACATTTGCTTGGAAAGGCCTAGGTTCATTGCAAGTACTCTGTCTTGCCAGGACTGGTGCCCTGCTCCTTGGCTGCATTGGGGATGGCCACACTGGCTATATCCAGTCCTTCCTCTTCTGAACCTGAGGACTCTCTACAGGAAGGATGGGTGATGAAGGGAAGTATAATATTCCTTCCACAATTTGCAATGAAAGTTGTCTTGGAAAACAACTGCCACAGTTGGCTTCAGCCCCGTGGCCTAGAATGTGCAGCCTCCCCTTTCCCATGGGCTGGTTGGGATGCTCAGTCAGACCCTCTGTTTTTTTCTCCACTGAAACTCATCTGGCCCATAATGTCTTCCCTTTCTCCTCCATGATTTCCCTGTAATTCTGGTGTGTTCTTTTGCTTCCTGGTATCTTTTTACTTCCCCCATATTATCCCCGCCCCTCCTCTCTCACTCCTAACTCCAAATTTGGGCATTGATCCAGGACCCAGTTGTTCAGTTTGCTCCTCCTTGGCCCTATCAAGTAATAAGGCAACAGAGTGATTACAAAAAGCATTCTCAAGTAGCGAAAACATTGAAGGCTGAAGAGTAATTTTAGCATCAGTTGAGAGTTACCACCAGAGCCCTCCTACTAAGACAGAAACTGGGAGCTTTTCTCAACATTTGTTTATTGTTGGTAGGTCTAAAATTCTGTCCTGGCCTCTGATTATTTCCTTGTGGATTCCTACTTGACTCAAAGAGTTTATAAGCTCTAACTCTACACAACTACTTCCACCTCTCCAAACCAAGCCCGTGTTAGCAGATGTCATGAACGCAAGTACCAAGCTTTCCTCTGTGGAAAGCAGAGGAGTTCAAAAGGCTTGGAGTCATCAGGTTATGGGTGTATTCATATCCCCAAGTTCAGAGGAGGTCTCTCCTCTCCATTTCTGTCTCTATAGTCTGCATACACTGTGCAGATCTTCCAGCAGGCTTGAAAGTTACTTTGAGGAAATCATAAAGTCTATTCATGTTTCCTGTTCACTAGTGATAGATGTCCTCATGTCTCCAATACTGTATGTTCCATCTCTGTCATATCCAAAACTAAATCTCTGGATTTGCTTAGCACTAAGTTTACAAATGTATTATCTCTTGATCTCATTATAAGACCTTATACATACTTTTGTCTCCCCGCCCCCCCATTCGAGCCATCTGAAGGCAAAGATCATATCTTATTCAGCACCTGTCATAGTGAATGGCATGTGATGAATGCTTAATAATATTTGTTGTTAGAGTAAAAGAATGGATGAAAGAATGAATGAATGAACCATCCAACCTTCATATCTTCCATTCTTAGACCAATTTTAGTGAACGTTTCAAAATAACAGGATAGGAGAAATAAAAACCATTCACAAAGTCTGGGTCGGGTGGGGCAAAATAAGCTAACTTGTGTTGGCGTAAGTTCGATATATTATATATATATACACACACATATTTAAAATAAAAGAAATGCAAGGGTGATGTATTGTGTATGCTCAAGATTAACATTTTGTAAGTTGTCTAATTAAACAGCTGTTTTATCAAGTCAGGTGAGAGTAAATGCCATGCTTTTCTTTAGTAGTACTCATAGTAGTATTCCTTATTAATACTAATACTTTTCTTCACCTTGATGCCTTATGAAAATATTGCAAATAAAAGTAATTTGGTGTATTAAGGTGGCCTTGGTCTCACTCACATTGATGTATCCTTGGGAGATTGAAATTTAATGTTGGGCCCTGGACAGCTCTGCATTCCATGGCTTGTAGGTCTTTTGAAGGGACTAAGAATGCTTCTGCAGATATTACAGTTCTTATAACCAAGGGCCACTTCTATGAGCTGTGATTCTGTTTTGTTAGTGCTGTGTGCATGCAGCAGGTGATGTTTCTACTCAGGATGCTTGTATAAACTGCTGCTGTCTCGGGCATATTAAAGCACAGAGCTGCATGGTTAACCCACTAGAGTCCCTGTTTATATTACCGTATTATTAGTGGGCATTTATTAAGCAATAACAATATTCCAAGCATCGTTAAGAAAGAAAGGGAGAGAGGGAAGGGATGGCTTATAGGTCTTTAAATTAAGGGTCACTCAGACTAAAGTGCAGTATTTAGCTGTAGAATTTCACCTCATGAGAGGAACTGTGTGAGTATGAGAAAACAACATCTCCTGAGTACATGATTGTTCTAAAGAAAGTGTGACCGGAAGTTGATTTGGGGTCCTTCCAGGTTGAGTTAATGTTGGCATCATTTATGTTCTTTGTCCCTATAATTATTGTCTCATGTTTCAGGTATCTTTTGTGTAAGTAAGAAGTGTTTTATCTTTTTAGAGATGTAAGCCTTGCTGCACATAGCCCAGATGTATCAAGGGTACCATGCTATGGTAGAAAATTCAAATTAGCCAACTGATTGTTTTTCTCTGCCTCATACCTGATACCTGACTTCACAAATCTTTTGAACTGAATAAATAACTATTTCTTGTCCAAGGCATTATTACCTGGAGAAATTTTCTGGAAAAGTTTTTTTACTAACATTAAGTTGCCATTGGTCACCAGATTTTAAGAAACTATTTATAAAACAAAAGGGTTCAGGCCCTTATTCTTTGGAGATGCGGCAGAAGATGGCCCCATTTTTCTAAATCCAGACCCTCGTGGGGTGAGTCTCTGTAGTAGGATCTCACTCAGCGAATGGTGAAGTTGGCAAGATGCCATGTCGTTCTCCCTGCAGAGTAGAGTATTAGCAACCTGCTCAGGAAAACAAAACCAGACATCTGGGAGTCCCATACTGTCAGAGTGGTTTTTGTCCACTGAGCACCATGAGAAGAGAGAGCAGCCAGCCCCCACCAGCTTTCTTGTGGTCACATGGGAAGTTCCCACTCTCCTCCTAGGTTTGCCCTTGTGTCCCCATCATTTCCAAGTACTCAGTGTTACTGGATGAGGAAGCAAAATACATTGCAAAATTGGAAAGCTTTTCACTCACCTAATATTCTGCTGTGTTTGTGTCCATCTGCTTAGGGTTTGTGGGGCCTGTTGGTCAAAAAACAGTGAACCTGTGTATGTAGAACATTGTATTATCTTACCTCGGATAGGTGACCACAGGTTCTATCTGTGTATTTTTCCTAGCATTAGGCCTTTTACTTGGGATGCTGAAATCTGGGGTAAGACCGGCAATATTTTCCCCTCTCTCCTTGCAGACAGGTCACCTTCCTCCTATGGATCCAGATTACTGAGTTGTGATACTGGCATCTTTCCCCCAAATCAACCATAGATTAAAATTAAGAATTAAGTATTAAAATATTTTCAGATAGATGTTGCTCTTTCAAGCCTTTGGGTGTATAGGATAGAATTCTGTAAATTCTGTTGTAGCTCTAGCCATGCTAGGCTTTTCTTTCACAACACCCAGTTAAATCTGTTGGTTGAATGGTATGGCACTCATTATGGGCAATGAGCACTGTCAGCTTGATTGGTTCATTGAACCCCTGGTTGAACACAGGTTGACCTGGGGTAGTCAAGGTCAGTGGTCCCTCCTCTGATAACAGAGGAGGCCTCTTGGCATTTTTTGTGTTGTGAGGATAGACAACATCATAGCTAATAACATTCATCATTTTAGAAACTAAATGTAAAAAAAGTTTTCTGCTTTTATTTCATTTTATTTTTCAAATTTTATAGCAAAGTGTATATGGAGACAAATTGAAACAAAGAAAGCAGACAGCTTTGGGAGATGTTTGGCCTTTAAAGTGTAATTGTGGAAATTTGATTACAGCCCAGGTAGAAGCTTCATTAATAAAGATGGTTAGCAGCTAGTAAGAATGGAAAGCTTAGGGGCGCCTGGGTGGCTCAGTTGGTTAAGCATCTGACTTTGGCTCAGGTCATGATCTCACAGTTTGTGGGTTTGAGCCCTGCGTCGGGCTCTGTGCTGACAGCTCGGAGCCTGGAGCCTGCTTCAGATTCTGTGTCTCCCTCTCTCTCTCTGCCCCTTCCCCGCTCATGCTGTGTCTCTCTCTGTCTCAAAAATAAATACAAACATTAAAAAAAAAAGAATGGAAAGCTTGGAGTTGTCTTTCAGATTTTGCATAGTTAGAGGCTGTTTACATTTTATTCTAAAAACTATTATTAGGATATTGTAATTTAAGGTAAAATTAAAATGAAAAAGATCTACTTGATAACACATTTGAGTTAATACTTTCTTCTTTGCTGCTGCATTTTATGATAGCTTTATTATAAATGATAAGTGGATTATTTCATGTTTTAAACTATTGGCAATGTACTTGATAGCTTTAGTTTTGTGTCATAAAACCAGAAATCCTGACTCCTGGGCTTAACATCTAATGAAATGTTTAATACAGAATAAAATTACCATTTTTGCATTATGCCATAGGAATTGGAGCTAAAGATTTGATTCCATGGCTGTATTGTGTGCCTGCTTTTAATGTGGTAGATAACTGTTTTATTAGACCACCAGATCCCATGAAGGATGCAGTCACAACCTGTTAAAAAAAAAAATCAGAATTCTTTTAGCACCATCCATTCCATACCCATCCATCTACCCATCCATTCCTTCCCTTCCTTCCTTCCTTCCTTCTCTCTCTCCGTTCCCTCTCTCTCTGTACTTACTGGTCCAGATACAGGGAAAGGATCCTTTTTCATGCACCTGCACTCATAACGAACAATTTCTGTGCTCCTGAGAGCTTTAGGAATTTGTGGCTGCTGATTGTCATGACGTGACTCCTTTAGCCTTCTGGTAGAGTGGTATGAGGAGAACTATCTCCATATTTTCCTCCGTCTCTGAAGTTACCTTCTTATCCTTGCCATTTATATTAGCAGAACTAAAAAGATGGGTAAGTAGTTTCCTCGAAATGTAAAGCTCAGACCCACATCAAAGAAGTTTCTCAGACATGAAGTAGACACAGCAGCAGTGAAGTCTGCAGATAGCTCTAAAACAGGTGGCCAGGCACCAGCGTGTCACAGATGAAGAGGAGAGCTGAGTACCGCTTATCTCAGCTTCATTTTTACCAAAATGTTTTTATGTGTCTTTGACCCTTAATGCAGCTTACAAGAAATTATGCCCAGGAAATAATCAGAGAGAAGAGTAACAACATATAACATATCCATCTCTGTTACTTTAAGCACTGAAAAATTAGGAACAGCCTTGATGTGTTTCTGTATTCTTCTCTGTTTTATTCCCCCCCCCCCCCCCGCCCGACAAAGTTTCTACAATGGCCTTGTTAGTGTAATGAGAAAATACTTGGATATATTTTCTTAGCTGCCTTTTAAGTGAATATTAGCATTAAACATTAACAAAAATGGTTTCATTGGCTACATAATGCCTACCAGGAGTGATTTTACTCTCTGTTCAAGTCTTTGGCTCTCCAGTTCTGTCGCTGAATATGGTCATCAACCCTCCTGGTCCTCAGTGCCACTGTGGGGTGGGGTAGGAAGGGTGAGGGCAGCTGCTGATACTTGAAGAAGTGAGGGAGGTGGCAGGGAACAGAGAATGAAGAGTCCAGGAACGAAAAGGAAAGTGAAGAGGGAGGATGGATATGAGGTGGGACCCATCAAAATCCCCAGTCCTTTCAAGTGACCATGAAACTTTTTTTTTTTTAACTTGTTTTTGATCAATATATATTTTCAAGTATCAACTTTATTCCACCAATTCCTTTTTACTCAATGTTTCTGGGTTACTGTCCTCTCTTTTCTTTATTACTGTTTTGAGTTCTCCATATTTATATTTCATCTTTCTCTTAACATTTGTCGTTCACCATTTCCTTTTTAAAATCTTATTTCCCTACAAAGAAATTAAATTATTTAAATGTCCCTTGCAGCCAAGATTTAATTTTCCTTCTTAGGTATCTTGAAATTCTGCCCTTTTGTTATTTTTGCCTAGTAGTGACTTTTTCCATCAGCAGGAAGGAAAGCAGTCAATAAAAATCAATCGCTGACTCAATGGCTATATGGAGGGTTGACCATAATGCATATTGGAAATGCCTTTAAACCTTTTCCTGAATGGAAGGTGCCATGGCTTGTGTTTTATGGCCTTCTAATGGTGGACGGTAATCTCATTTCACATTTTCCCAAAGTGAAAACAGTACATTAGAGCAGCATAACAAGCACTGCAGATCAATATGGAGGCAGAGCTTTGCCCTCGCAGATTAATCCAGGAAAAATGTACCAGAGGCTCCTCCAGGAAGTGGGAGACAATTATGCTGATTTCTACCCCTCTTCCCCCTTTCTACTATCTAATCATCAATAAACATTGAAATGTATACAAAAAGGATTTCAGAAGGGGTGTGTGTGTGTGTGTGTGTGCGTGTGTGTGTGTGTGTGTGTGTATTTGTATACACGCATGCATGTGCACGCGCACGCATCCACACAGGCCTACTGGACTCCCATACAGGAAATCACAGGCCCTGGAAGTGAACAGTATTGATTTGTGGTGATAAAAGTATGTTTTGACACATTTCAAATCATAAATAACTCATGGACATTAACTTGCATGACTAATAGCTCAGTTCAGTAAACGTTTATATACAACTTAAATTACCTCTTTCTAAGGAGTTCATAGTATTGAATGAATTATTCCATCACCAATAGTTTTTTAAAGGAAAAAAACCACACACTATCTTCTTTATGATGTGCAGTATGTGGAAGCTCATTCTTTACAATCTTTTCCTGTATGTTAATAAGGAAGAGCTGAATATATGATTAGGATTGTTCTAGGCTTCTTTCCCTATCCTGCTTCCCCTGCTTTTAAATCTAAGATATATTAGAAGAATGATGGTCCACAACACTAAGACAGACTATAAGCCTGTTTTCCCTTGAACTGTTATAGGCATTAGTCATATATTTGCTAGGTTCAGCTGACCTAGTGCTTGATTATATTTTATTCAATATTTATCCAGATGTGTCTTGCTATAATCAGTCAGTTCATGGTATCTTCTCTTCAAAGCACATCTTTTTAGATGCTGATGTTCATGGTAGGGGATTAGGGAAATCCATGTCCAAAAAAAATTCTCATAGACATGTGAACTTTGAAATCTTAAAGAGAATGGAAACTCCAGGGATTGGATTTAAATTCTGTTCTTAGGTATTTGGCAGAGTAGGAAGGTAATGAATGAAAAAGTAAAAGCAATGTTATGTAAAATTTGTGGGATTATTTTTTTCCTGTGTGTCTACTTTCTTTAGAAGGTAGTAAGAAGTAAATTCCCTCAGGGACCAGTAACGTGGTTTGCATGTCAGTTTTCTGTTCTAGCAAAATCTGTGTTAGCTTAGTGTCTTGGATAAAAGTAATGAGACAAATCGTCACCCAGGGGTTTCCTTATTGATGAAAAATATTCCCCCTCTATTCTGTAGGGGTTTTTTTTTAGAACCCATTTAATTTAAAATAATGCTATTTCAAGATTACTAGAGAAATAAAAAATTTAAATTTCAAAAAAAGAACTGATATGAAAGACTGGAAGCCTTTTGTACTAAACAAAACTAATTTGAAAAAATATAAATTCCTAGATTAAAAGTGATAATATTATGTATTTTTTCTGCGTGTATTTAGCCCTTATAATTCAAGTTCCTCTATAATCTTAACAAGAGTATTTTATTTTCATTTGTATAATTCATTCGGTTTATTTTGTTATCGTTTTTCAAGTATATATTTTAAGACTTTTGGAGGCATTTGTGTTTAGTACTGCATATTCACTGAAAGCAAAGATTTGTAAGTATAATTAGTAAAATTTTAGCCCAGAATTTAAAAATGTTTTTTTCTCTACCCATTTATATTCTAAGCAATTTATTGCATGACTGCTAAAAGAGGTATCCATATCAATAGCTGAGGTCACAAAGAAAATAAGACAGTCCTTACTTCTTGGGATTTGCCTCCCAGTAGATGTAGGCTAGTAAATTACACCAGGCTACGGTGTCATCAGTGTTAAGTGGAAGGTGAAAGAAGCAGTAGAAACAGCCAGTATGGGGTCAGTGGGGTCACCAAAAAGGGAGTGGTAGATTCCACCCTGAACGGAGAGTTAGTGAAGCTGTCTAGAGAAGGTTACACTTCAATACTTAGCTCAACTATTGAAAGATGAGTAAGTATTTTCCAGATATATAGGGATGGGTGGGACTTTGGGAACAGAGCATGTCCAAAATCAAGGGCAGCATGAGCAAAGACATGAAGGGGCGTGTCTGGATCAAACCCTGAAAGTGGCTTGGTCAGGCTGCGGCAATCTGAGGATTGAAGGCTAAACGGCAGGCAGAAACCTGACCCAGAAGGACTTGCCTGTTGACCTTGCATTTTATTCAGAAAGCAGGAGGGAGAAATATGGTCTCAGATTTATATATTAGAAAGAACCTTCTGGAAGGCAGTAGTAGAGGGGCAAAAGCTAAGAGACAGACTAGCTTGAATCCAGGATATGAGTGATTACAAATTAATGTGATGACAGTGAGTACAGAGAAAGAGGACTAGACTGCTGGGTCTCGAACTGTGAGACTGACTAGATATGGGCATGGAAGAGAGAAGTTAGGGCTCTCAGGTTTCTGATTCGGCCAACTGGGCTGAAGAGTATCAGTGCCATTCACCTGGTTTAGGTAGGGGTTTGGGTGGGAATGTTACAATGTCCAGAGAGGCTCGTGGTGGTATCAAATACTGCAGCTCATTTCATAGAAATCATTTACGTTACATGTATTTTTATCATGGGAACTATTTTGGTATCTTTTTTTAAGGGTTGAAGAAAATTACTTCTCAAACTTCGCTTCTACATTTGCAACATTTACATCTTATTGAATGTTTTATCCACTCTTTAGCCTTGATCTTTATTCTGATTGAAGAGCATTTGTCTCACGGGTTCCTGTTTTTGTTTTCAGGCGGTATGAGTTTCATCCTGTCTGTGCTGATCTGCAAGCCAAAATTCTTCAGTGTTACCGCCAGAACACCCAGCAGACCCTCAGCTGCTCTGATCTGGCCAACCAGTACATGCGCTGTGTCAATCAGGCCAAACAGGTGGGTGTGCAGGCCAAGCTAACTGGGGCACCAGAAGGAAGCAAGCCCAGCATCGTGGGGCAGTGGTGAGGACTGAGTGGACTAATGTGTGTGGAAAAGCTTTATAAACCAAACTAGTCCTCATCATCAAGATTTGCTCTAACACGTCCATTAGGTGCTAATTAACCTCCATCCAGGTGGTTGTGGGAAGAGTCCATATTCTCCTTATATTTAACTCATTTATTTGCAGGAAAGAAAAAGATTCTTACTAAAATAATACTTTCTCCAGTTGCTTTGAACTTTTGTCGTCCACTGTATGGTAATTGTGTCCACAAGGTCATTGCCCCATATTTCTGGGCCACTACTCAAAGACAACAAAGAGGAAAGACACAAGTTAAAGGGTCTGTAAGCAGCAAGTACTCATGCAGAGAAACACGAAACATGAAGGATCGACAAAAAAACCTAAAAACAGAAAGCCATCTTTCAAGCCCTGTTCAATCTTCTACCAGTTGGTAGAGCCCGCTGGATTGAGCAGGGAAAGGGAGGCCAGAGATAGGATTTAGGCAACACTTTCCATCTCTTTTATGTTCCTGCAGTCATTCTCTTCTCTTGAGCCCTCATTCCAGAATAATACGATGTCCACAGGACACGTGTTTTCTCCAATTCACGTGCTTTACAGAGCTAATGATAAACACTGAAGCAAATGATCATTTCTGGCAGGTCACGTAATTGCCCATCATTTAACTGGTATCATAGTTGGATATAGGTTGTTCTGACAGATAGAAATTGTTGGAAACCGTGATTCTTTGTGCTGACAAACTCCCTAGAGTTGACCTTCTGACCCAACTAAATCTAGTGTTTGAGTTACACAGCATGCCTTTCTCCAGTCTAATTTGCTGTAGTTATAATAATGCCACTTACTGTATATTTCTAACACTATAAATATCTGATATTTACGGGAGGGTTAGTATTATCTGGGTAGCTAGAAAATAACATCAACACTAGTGGAAGAAAATACAATCAAGACTTATTAAAAGCCTCCGTTTTCTTTAAAAGCCTAGTGGCTTGAGGCTTTTGCTGTTTCTTGCTTGAAGCACCACCTGTGTGGCTCCTAGTAGCATTGCCAGCGATTCTTTTCTTTAAAGGTCTTTGGTAGAAGCAATGTCGCTAATGTTATGTTAGTACATTTCATTTGTCAAAAACAGCTTCCTGATATGCTCTTAACAAGCCCCAACCTTCACTACCAATACTAACTGAAACACCTGGGACCTGCAAGCTTGACTCATGGATTTTTCTAACTTAATATTAGTGCCATATCGAGGTGGGGGTGGCGGTCAGTGCAAAGAATGGCTGTGACAAAGTGTATGTCTCTACCCCAGCATCCAACAAGCATGCCTGTGTGCACTGTGTGATTTGTAACATTACTGAAGTGGCGACTGAAAGGGTGTATGCAGTTGCCACTCCATCATGCCCGTCTGCACCTGGCCCCATGCCGTCAATGGCATATATTTATAGAATAAAACACTTTGTGAAAACGTCACATATGCCACACAGTACAGTAGGGAGTTCACACTGGGCAGATCTGGGTGTGTATACAAGCTTTGTCTTTTACTAACCCTGTGAGCTTGGGCATTGATTTTTCTCATCTGCGAACTGGGGTGATGTTATCCCCAGGGTTGTGAGGATTAGGTTTATATGAAGTATCCAGTAAATCTTATTTTTTCCTTTCCTCAGTTGTATTATTGCACGTTGAAACCACTGAACAGATCATCTCAAAGCACCAACTTATTACTAGTGATTCCAAGAGACCCCCCTTCCCCAATCTGCAATATAATTTAATATCCTTTTCAGCAGGTGTGTTTTGAGGTACTTGTTGTTTTCACAGCTCTTATATTCAAATATTAGGGAGTGTATAGCAGGTAATAATGAAAAATAAAAATCTAATAAAAAGATAGCTGTTCACATGACATTTTTATCCTAAAATGGGCAACACTGTAATGGGCAAGAAACAAGAAGCAATGATACCTTGTATTTCTGTAGGACTTTAGGTTTCAAGGTGATTTCACATCTATTTTCTTACTTCTTTTTATGACAACCAGAGATGTAAATAGAGATGCTTTTATTTTCACTGTTTTACAGTTGAAAGAATCAAAACCCAGGGAAGTTGTGACCGTAAATGTAACAACTAGACCAAGATATGCCTTGCCATAAAAACAAAAAGTTTTAAAATGGCGTTTGGTTTTTGAGTTGGGTGTGAGAAAGGACCTCCATTATCTAATACAGAAATAAGGCAGTGAGAGAAAATGTGAACGATAATCACGAAGGGAAGAGAAAAAACAGGAATAACAAATTAAGTAGTAATAGAGACTTAAGGTAACAAATAAGGTGGGATTATAAAGGCCACGAGCAAAGGTATAGCTCAGCACCGCCCTATCTTTAGAGCATGCTCAAATGGCCACAGGGCATTAATAATCAGTATTTCATGAGCACTTTTCCTCTAATACTACCTTTCCCTTTCTCTCAATGTGAAATTAGTCTAACCTTGTGACCCCGACTCTGCCCATTGGTAGAAGGGGCTTCAGCAGTATAGGGTCCTAAGTGTCAATTGTAGCAGATCCTGACTCGTTACCTCCCCTTCTTATGTTCCCTTGTTAAATCCAAAGAACAGGCTAGGCGTGCTAATGTGGAAAATGGTCAACATGACAGCAACCCATTAGGTTGTGCTGTCCATTTCCGGTGCAGTGCAAGACTTTTCCCCTTGGAATGATTCCAATAGCCAAATCCTCTCCATTTTTAAATGACTCATAAGATTGGGCTTTCACTGGTTCCCTTGAGACATTGTTCTATAGACTAATAGATTTTACTGATTGGAAAATTTCCGGATATTCCTCGGCCTTACTTTTCCTTTCTCCAGCCACTTATTCACATCAGTCTTTCTTCAGCTATTCTTAAACAATTCCTCATGGGTTCATATGAGACATTTAGATTCTTATTTCCAGTATATTAAGTTACATGTTCTTCATAAGGGTAGAGAGATAATAAATTGCTATAATTATTATTTCTAAGACTTAAAAGCTACGGGCCAGCTATATGAGGTATATCTTTTAAAAATGTAGGAGGACATTGATTGATAGACTATTGTATCTTTTATTTCTCATACCTGCTTAGCTTCAGAGCTTTCTATAAACTCTCCAAGATTGTATGACCTGATCTTACCATTAAAACCTGATTCCTATTCAATCCTGGTTTACCTACCTTACAGGAGACTACAGAAGATGGGAGAGAGATGGGGAGCCAGTGATACTTGCCACTAGTGGACCAAAATGTACCCAAGTTCTCTTTATCAAAAGGCGAGGAAGGGTATAGAGAGGGTCCCTCTCAGATCTGCATTGCTGTGTTCCCTGGGATCCCCCACCACCTTGCTGTTTTCTTGCAACATCTGGCCGCTTGGGGGATAGCATTCTTAAGGGGCAATTCAGAGCATTCAAGTGTTTTCCCACCCCTGCTGCTGACAGAATGGTACAGAAGCTGGCTGGCCTCTGGGTGAACATTCTGTATTCACTGGAAGGCAGGGTTTATGGGAAAGACCTGCTAATCTAGTAGCTAAGTAGCTGATCTAGTCATGGTGACCTGGATTTCAGTTTCTTCTTTGGTAAATTGTGGGTTTGAACCAGGTGACCCATGAGGACCTTCTAGCTGTGATACTGTGGCACTAATTCTACTTCCCTGCATGAGAACAAGAGGCCACATGCCCAGGAGCACACGTTTATGAGCACATTTCAGTCAAGAGACCTGTTGTTCGGTCTAGGCAGCACCGCTGCTTTGGGGACCTCCGGCACTTGTGCCTCTGCCTCTTAGATTCTTTTGTCAGCCTTAAACTTTCACTCCAGAAGAACAGCTGCCCTTCTCATTGGCCTGCCTGTTGCCTGGCCTCCCACAGCCGTATATCCTTTCCTTGAAGCTCATACTCCTGACAGCCCCCGGGAAGCCAGGGTGGCAGAATGAACTAGGAGGGGGTAAAAACAGTTTCTCTAAGGCAGTGTACTGAAAAACAGTTATCTCAGCACTGCCTGGCAGAACGTAGCCTTCCAGATAATAAACTCCATTAGAAAATGCAGGCTCTCTCCCTCTAGCCGGCCTAGGCTCCCCTGTGCAATGGCTTTAACCTTGTCCACCATGGATCATGGGTGGTAAAGGGAGTGTGGAGACAGAGCCAGGAAGCCAGGTCAGAAGAGCCGAGGAAAGACGGGGACTAAAAGCAAGGGCTGGACCCAGGAGATGCCAAGGGACAGAGGTCAGTTTGGAGCCTGGAGTCAGATGATGGAGGCCAGTCAGAGGGTAAACCATAGCAGAAGTGTAAATCAATAAGTGGGCAGTGGGTCAATAGCCAAGTAAGCAACTTAGTTGAAGGAAGGATCAAAATGAGGACATCTTGTAAGTGAGGCGATCCCCACCTTAAGCCAGTGCTTCCTTCTGGCATCATTGGGGACGTCAGAGAGCCACCCAGCTGTAGGGGGGGAGCATGAGGTCAAGACCCTGATAAATGAGGCTGGGTCTTAATATGAAGTTACTTAAGCCCAATGCTAATGCACCCAGTTCTTCATTTCTAAAATACAAATGACGCCTCCTATCCATGGTTAGCCTCCAAAATTAAAAACTTAAAGATCGGTGCATATGATGGAATTTTTCATGGCAGGAAGCATCAGCCTTCTTGTAATAATTTTTCTTTCTTTCTTTCTTCCTTTTTTTTTTAACATAATTTTTTTTTAACATTTATTCATTTTGAAAGGCAGAGAGAGACAGAGTGCGAACAGGGGAGGGGCAGAGAGAGAGGGAGACACAGAAACAGAAGCAGGCTCCAGACTCCAAGCTGTCAGCACAGAGCCCGGCACAGGGCTCGAACTCACAGACCACGAGATCACGACCTGAGCCGAAGTCGGCCGCTTAACCGACTGAGCCACCCAGGCGCCCCTTTTTTTTACATAATTTTTAAGTTTATTTATTTTGAGAGAGAGAGAGCGAGCGAGCAAGCAGGGGAGAAGCAGAGAGACAGAGAATCCCAAGCAGGCTTCACAATGACAGCCTGGAGTCCAGTGCAGGACTTGAACTCACAAACTATGAGATCAAGACCTGAGCCGAAATCAAGAATCAGATGCTTAACTGACTGAGCCACCAGGTGCCCTGGAAGTGTCAGCCTTCTTAAGGACATCGTGTTTTATCTCCCCACATAGTGGGTTTATGTTAGACCAGGGCTCAAATACTTCCCTGTTATTGGAGTGTGAAGAAGGCCTGAAAACCCAGTAGTCACTGTTGCTTTTGAAATCATAGTTCAAAAAAACCCAACACTAGAGCAAGCTGTATTCTCTCATTGTTTTCAGACAGACTGTAAATAACATCCGAATGACTTAATAGAGCTGGACAGAGCTTAGTGATCATGTGACCTAATCCCATCTTTTCACTTGGAAAAAATTTGCACTCAGAGTTTCGGTGATCATCTGCACATGGGGCAGAGTCCAGACCAGCACAGCCCATTCCTGATGCCTAAGCCAGGGTGCTGTTTTCTATAATACCAGGTCTCAGACATGGGGGAACATCAAAATCAGCTGGGGAGTATATTTGAATGCACTTGCCTGGCCCCATCCCTGGAGATGATGGATCAGAAGGTCAGGTTGGACCTGGACATCTGAAGTTTGAACAAATTCCCCAGGTAACTCTGTGCACCACAGTTTGACAAACATAGCTCTAGAGCACATTGGCCTAAACTGCATTCGAGGCCTTCGACCTTCAGAGGTCCTGCTAATAAGAATAAGTCTTTGTTTTCCCTCTTGAGAGTTGAGGGGCTGCCACTTCCCATCACTGCCTGTCGGGTCCGAGCCATGTGGCAGAGCTCTAATCAGACCAACCCTGGGAACTGGTTCCTGGTTCAGCCTCAGGAACAAATTGGAAGAGGTCTTGGACAGAGGGCAGGAGCCTCTTAAAATGAAGTTATTTTCTCCCCTCCTGTTTTCTCCTTTGAAACTGTAGGTAGGCCTGGGTGAAGAGCTGGCAGGAGGGAGGAAAGAGGCACTGAACCAAGGCAACACGGTCCCCTGAACAGCTCGAGGTTGTAGCTAGATCCTCTCTCGGCCCTGCTGCTTCAGTCACCCTGCTCTCTCCTGACCCACAGCAGGGGCCCCTCGCCTGATGCGGTTCTTCCGATGTCCACACACACCCACCTTCAGGGAGCACAAAGATAAATCAAGAAGGTTCATTCCCTGGGAAGACCTATGGGAGCATGTTTTTATTGTGTTTGAAGGCTTCTTTATCATCATCACCTAATGACATGTATTAATCGCCCAGCTGGGTTGCTCATATTCAGGATGACACGTGGGTGTTCCACAATAGATTTCCCGTCCTTCGGTGGGGCGGCCCTTCGGATTTGGAGTCACATCAAAGCAAACTAAATTCCAAACTTTAAGTGTGTTAACCCAGTCTCTTCTATCATAGGAACCCTTCTATCATAGGAAAGTGGTTTCAAAACCACTTTCTGAGACTAATAGTCACTTTACAATGTTTTCTTTTTTTTAATCTGGATTTAATAGAAGAAATATTACCATGGTAATAGACTCCTTCTTCCTAATAGGCATTTCTTTTCTAGTGCTTATCCTTCAAGAGCTAGAACCGCAGTATGTTAGTGTTTTGTCTATTATTATAGCAAGTTGTGTAAACAGTTAATTACCTGTAACTTAATTTGCATATTACACAGAACATTTGTCACCGAAGGAATGAAACCAGATCCACGCATGAAGCAGGAGGATAAAGAACAGCCCTTGCTGGTCAGGGACAGACAGAGAGTGAGAACACAGTAAGTTAGCTAATCAGATTTTCAGGTGGTCAGGAGTGTGTGCTCGGTGCACAGGCAAGGCTCTCTTTGTGCTCCTCATAAATTGAATTTATTGATTACTTTTGCTTCTATCTCAGAGTCTCCTCGCTGTGTCTTCACCACTCTCTTTCTTTTACTCCCACTTTTCATGTCCCTCCTTGGTAAAAACTGAGGCATACCCAGACATATTCCCATTTTAGTTCTCCCCTGTAAGCCTTCCCGCTTCCGTATCCAGCTTCAGGGGGGGCTGTTGAAATCTTGGCGAGATGTTGGGTGAGCTCAAGAGACAAGCACTCTGAATGGTATCTTTAAAACACACACACACACACACACAATTTTATTCTCTTCATGGGTATTGTTCAGCAATCCAGGGTTGCCATAATTCTTCTTAAATATATTGAGACATCCAGTAGCTGACACACGGCTGTGATAGTCAACCCCTTCAAGAAAGCTATGATTCGGAAAACAGTTGATGAGATGACTGTGTAACAAAAATATTTGAGGAAAACAGTTAAGATCATATTAATAAATGGAAATGACAAGCAATCTTTGGTCTCCAAGGGCACTGCTCTTGTCTGATGGTGCGAGCTGCCAGCTGTTCCTTCCTCGGTGGCTGGGATCAGGAAAAGACTTGGGGAGAGAGCAGTCTTGATGCCTGAGCCGTCCCCTCCTTTTGGTAGTTTACCCAGCTGTTTTTAAAAGGGGTTTCTGCAGGCCCATATACGTGAATGATGAGCAAATGCGAGGAATTTCTTTCTCCACATTAAGATGAAGTGTTAGCAGTTCCTTAAATGAAGGAAGCAATTTTTTTTATAACTTGCAAATCTTCTCCCTGGTTCTTCGGGGAATTTCCTATGTTAATTTATGCAGTGTTAAATTTATGCAGCGTTGAAATTCAGCCCAACAGCAGCTACTTACAGAACCAATACGGAGATTGTGGGAGAACCTATAAGGTGACACTAAATGACACAGACCTTTCCAGGCCTTGGGATCCCTCCAGCCAGAGGTCCTCAGGCCTAGGTTTTGAGCAGGTTTTATTGCATAGTTACAATACAGTAATAACAGAGTGTTTTGCCAGTTTAGTTTTTAAAAAATTTCAACTTGACGTTGTATTTATTGCTGTTTCTCTGACCAAAGTGAGCAGGTTTTGTACCGACCTCTGCCACTGTTTGGTGGCATCTGAGTGCCACTACAGTTTACAGCCTGTGTGTAGACCAGCCCTAGACCTTCCCTTGTTCTTGTGTCTTCAAGGAGCCACCCGTGAATTAGCTGAACTGCTGTGCTATCTTTGAAAATTAGAATTTTAATACATGTAGCAGGCCATTCTGTGAATGTGGTGATTTCTCTGTGTTTTGTACTTGCTCCAAAATGTTCCTGTTCGTCTTTTTGTCAGACTGGCCCACTGATCATCAAACCAGCCATGGCCTCGCTTGTCTCTCTTAAATTTAAGAGAGTCCAGGGGCGCCTGGGTGGTTCAGTTGGTTGAGCGTCCAGCTTCAGCTCAGTTCATGATCTCGCAGTTCATGAATTCAAGCCCTGCGTCAGGCTCTGTGCTGATAGCTCGGAGCCTGGAACCTGCTTCGGATTCTGTGTCTCCCTCTCTTCTGCTCCTCCCCTGCTCACACTGTGTGTCTCTCTCTCTCAGATATAAGTAAAGATTAAAAAATACATATTTTTTTTTTTTTAATTTTTTTTTCAACGTTTTTATTTATTTTTGGGACAGAGAGAGACAGAGCATGAACGGGGGAGGGGCAGAGAGAAAGGGAGACACAGAATCGGAAACAGGCTCCAGGCTCTGAGCCATCAGCCCAGAGCCCGACGCGGGGCTCGAACTCACGGACCGCGAGATCGTGACCTGGCTGAAGTCGGACGCTTAACCGACTGCGCCACCCAGGCGCCCCAAAAAATACATATTTTTAAAAAATTTTAAGAGAGTCTGAAATTCTTACATAATCTGGTTAAAAAATTACCCATATGTATTTGGATGGCGTTGCAGGAAGAACAGTAAGATTCCCTAGACTCTGGAAGAACTCTTTAGCTATTGCTTTAATTACATTGTGGTCAGTGTGGATTATTTTGCAACATTTGAAAAGAGTAACACGTTGTCATATAGTGATCGTAACCATAAGACCTAAACTGTAGTATGAGGCACAGCCATGTAATCTTGACCAGGAAGATAATTGCTTAAAGTTCCCATTGGTATGTTGAAGAAAGTAGTGAGTGTATAACTCCAAAATGCAAAATGGCATCACTCATAAAGTGATCATTTTCTTCGGTAATGAAATGCCTTTCGATGGGCTCGGTATAAATCTGCTTCATACTGACTTCTATTTTATATTAACGTGTGATGTTGTGGTGAGGTCATCTATATATCTGGAATCCATGGTTTCCTGTCCAAGTAGCTGGACATGTGGTGGTTGTCTCATGCAGATCAAGCCACAAATGGGTGAGGATAAATGAGATGCTGTGATACTGGGACATTGTCTGGTGTGACTCTTACATCGTAGGTGCTCAACTTTTAATTTTTCCAAAGGATGCAGAGCTTATGTGAATGCTGGGTTTAAGAGAGAACTCATGTTTCAGTGCTTGGTTTCCAGACAGCTCTGCTGAGCAATCTTCTGCTTTATCTGTGTTGTCTTTCCTGTTTTCTCTAGATGCATCTGGCTTTTCTAATTTACTTCCTCCTTGAATGTATCATCTTTATGACCATTTCTGTGTGTTCTCTCTAAACTCGTTTGCCTGCTTTCATATCTGTTCTTTTGTGCTCTGTGGCCATAGCCTTAGAAACGTGTAATCCAGGATGAGTTAGGATAATCCTTAGGATAATCTATCCATCCTGTGCTTTTGTGACCCAACATGCTCTCTTATTTGTCCTTCCACTCTTTCTGTTCTGCTTTTCTATTTCAGTCATCATTCTTCATCTTTGGCCTTAAATCTTTATCTCTAAAGACAGTTGACATCTCTTTTCAAGTTTGCAACTTCCTTCTAGACATTTCCATCTGGGATTTTTTACAAACCCCAAATTTAAGTCACCTTCCTCATTCCCAAACTGGCTCCTCCTACTGTTTTCTCTTTCTGTTGGTGGCACCACCATTGTCCCTGTCACTGAGGATCACCATACCTTTGGTATCACCACCTCTCTTTTCCTTCCCCTGTCTTTTTATGGTTCTCTCCCATTTCTCATCCCCACCCTTGCTTGATTCCTAATCTGCCTCCACCCTGGTCTTCTTCACTCCAGACTCTTATCTCTTGGATCCATTAGGCCATGGACATCAGGGGAACCTTCCTAAATGGCATTTTCCTATTTAAAGACATGTTGGATTCTCAGGTTTTTTCCCAGAGACCAATAGGAAGTAAGTATCTTTGCCAGGCTTTTCCTCTAGTTCTGCTCATCTCTCTCCTCTGCCCCCCACACATACTGGGCTTTCTCCTACCTCCGAATTGTTGCCGCTGCTTCCTGCCCTCACCCCTCCTCAACCTACTCCTGGACCTTCTGTCTAGCTTCTGAAAGGCTCTGAAAGATGGTCTGAAAGGTCTCTTAGAAGCCTCCTCTGACCACTCCAGCTCTAGAGAGTTTTCTTCTTCTGAATGAGGCAGAACCACTCACTCCTCTTTTAAACTGTTACCTTCTCTGTTACCCAAGAAACTGGGAAACAGGCGGGAGGCAAAAATTATTTTTTCTCTGTATTCTTTTATCTTGAATAAATACTTGAATCTTGAATTTTATACTGTGTGTATGTATTACTTATTCAATAAAATCAACTTTTAGCATGTATTTAGCAAGTATGTTTTTTTAAAATAGCCAATTATTACATTATATTACATCTTAATTTTCCATGGGCATGTCTGTTGGTTTCCCTGTAACACCTCACTCAGTCTAGTGATTACCTAGTGGGAACTCAGCTAAGAGCTGAGTGAGTAAATGGCTGGAAGCATGGGGGGGATCTAGGGAAGAAAGTGTGAACAGATGAGCTAGAGGCAACCTAGCCTCTTCTTCCTAAGTAATTTCAAAACTAAATGGGAAAGCATCACTTTTGTCTTTTAAAGCTTCCTAAGAATGGAGAGAGTATATATCTTCTGTCCTGGCTAGTTAGAGAGTTTTAATCTGATACTTGAGAATTCTTCCCATTTACCACCCCCTACCCCCATTCACAAAAATAAATAAATAGAATATAGGGGCCATTTTTGCAATTTGGGAATAGATACTTATCTTCGTAGCTCCATCCAGCATTATGAACTCATGAACATCTGCATTCTGCCTGGAGTGAGCAGAGATTTCTGGGAGAGATTCTTACCCTCTCAGAACCTTCGGGGTTTAACCTCCACTCCACACCAGTCCCTGTGGCCACCAGAAATACTCCCACACATTTCCAGATGTCTCTAGTAGTGAGAGAACACACATGTCCGGCACTCCCGACCCCCGACCCTGCAGTCCAGACCATGCTCACTCTTAAGGTTCAGCTTGGTATGGTGGTGGGGGTGGGGTCATTTGGAGATTATTCATGATTAAGCAGTGGTGTTCTTTAAAGGTAGTAATATTTTGAGAGCATGGAGCATACACCTTGTTTTTTCTGTTTTTGAGTAGATCTTTGAAAAGTAATACAAATAGTACTAAATAGTTACTGCCATTTTTCGGTCCCTCCTGCTAAAACCCATGCTTTCTCTTTCTCTTGCAGAGCATGCTTGAGAAGGGAGGATAAACTCAACGTTTAGAACAAGCAAAACTCCTCAACGTTAATTCCAGAGGCGGAACATTTTTTTTTTTTTTTCTAGTGAGAAAGTAACCCATTTAAAGAGAAGACGATTAAAGAGAAGCACCAGAGAGCAGATTCAGCCGAAGCACATCCCAGTTTGAGTAGCTGCAGTGTGAAAAGCCAAGGCCTAGATCAGGTATCTGCCAGCAAGGACACTGCAGTGTTAGTCAACCCATTTATGACCATTAAAAGAGAAAGGCACCCCCTCCTCCTTTTTAACTTTCTATTCTTACCAGGCTCCATGGTTTGGTGAACGTTCACCAAACAAAGCTGGGGTCTGGGATGGTGGGGGGCGGAAGGGGGGACAAAGTAATTAGAGTGGGGAGGTGGGAGGGGCACCAAACCTCCCTCTCCGCCCAGCGGTGCTGGGTAGAATTGTCTAGGCTGTGGCACGTTGTTTTTCTCTTGTTCCTTTCTCCCCTTACTATATAAGAGCTACTTCATTTTAACTTATTATAGTGATCATGTAAGTAAGACAAAAAGGAGAGAAAAATGTACCTCTTTTACTGGAATGATGTTTATGATTACAAGTGAAATAAGGCATTTTTTATCCTCATAAAGGCAACCTTGGCTTATACAACCTCTTCTCGATCATGAATACTGACATCTTTACTTCACTCACTATCAATAATAAATATATTTTCCGACGAAGACTGGCATTGTAGCCTGGGGCCTCGCGTATTCCTTTCGTTGGGTTAGATGCTTATGCATAAGGGAATTGAGTTGATTTATATTGTTATTAATTTGCATTTATGCTGTACCTTTCCTCTAAAAAGCTCCAAAGTACTTTGCAGAGCCTCAGACAGTCAAGAGATTCTTCTAACTTGCCTCTCAGCTAGGTAGGATTCAGTAAGATCTTTACAAATTGCATGAACCTTCCTGTCTATGGGATGACTTAAGTCACCCCGCCTGGGGCAAGAACTAGATTAGATAAGCTTGGTTACTAATGTCTGACCCTGCAATACTATGAAAATGTTAAAAAAAACAAACAAACAAAAACCCCAAAAAAACAGCCTTGCAGTTTTTCCTCTTTCCAGTTTCATTGAAACTTCTTGATTATAACTCCTTTTTCTACCAGAGGATTGGTGCTTCCATCATGGATTTTGGTAAGTTGGAAGTTAGTGTTCACACAGAAGCATTCTAATGGAAAGGTCCTTGCGGGATACACATGGAAAAGAAACCGCCAGTGCTCCGTGGGGTCACCTAAGTATCTTTTGTCATGTAGAAGTTTTATTCCGTTTTTATTTTGATACATAAAGCGAATTTAGCAAAATGAGTAAGAATACAGGCTCTGGAATAAGGAGCATCTGTATTCGGATGGTGGCTCTGCTTCTTACGACCTTGGGACTAACAAGTCACATAAGTGTACAGATCCTCTGATTCTTCAACTGGAAGCAGATGGGAAATTGAAGAACCTGCCTTGTAGGCTTCTGGTGAACAGTCGGAAGAATGCTTGCCACGTACATTCATTCCGGCCCAGTATATGTTGTTGTTGGTTTGTGTGATTACTCAGTAAACTGGTATTTGGAGTTGGGAGCGTGGAAAGAATATCCACATTCCCAGATTGCCTTTTACTTAGAGGCAGTCAGGATGTACTCGTGTTGGGAAATTTCAACCAACCCCCATATATGTAAGTGTGGCGTTTTCGTTCCTTTTAATTCCCGAGTTGGCTCCATTTGAATGGCATCTTCGTGTACCCTTATGGACACACACTGTGGACCTGATGTTGATTCTGAGTGACGTTGGTGACTCTCCTACCATAATCACTGAGAGGCTCTGTGATTACTGTTTAATGAAGGTTTGGGGGCTTTGTTTGTTTGTTTATTTTTGTTTTGTTTTTTATTTTTTTTTGCTTTCTTGATGATGCAAAATAAGTTGAACTCACTTAAGTGTGAATGGAGGAAGCATGGGTAACTTGAGCAGCACATTTGGCCGCTGTCAGGATGGGATCCAGGTAACTGCCTGGGAAAAAGATAGGTACACAAAAACAAGTGTTTATGCAGTGACTTGCTGTCGTGTTTGCAAATCAGCTAACTCACAAACTCCCTGCTATACTGTTTTGTTTTGCAATTGAGAGCCAAGAACTTGGCACATCCCAGGCTGCCAGTATTGTCACTGGCAGAGAAATGCAGCACTGAAGAATCCAGCATTTCAAGCTGGTTAAATACAATGAGAACGGGAGGGTGGTTTGTCAGATTATTAATTTATTATTCTGATAAACATGACAGTACAAGGGGGAAAGATACCACTTTGGGGGAAATAAAAGAGATGATGCCTTTTCTGCACCTTTGGAGAGCTCCTTGCTGACAGCATCACAGCTCTGTTCAGGTCACTGTTGACTTTAGGACAGGTGCCTGGGAAGAATGTTGTGATTTATGAGCATCATGGGAGTGACCTGCTCCAATCAGTTTCTCCGTGAGGTAGAGCACATCTTGAACCACAGTAGATGAGCTCTCAAAATCAAGAAGAATAGAGTATCCTAAAAGTTGGTCACAGTAGCAAATGTCTTCTAGAAGACAGCTGGGTCAGACCAGTACAAAGTCCTCTCTTTGAAGAGGTGGTAATTTATTACAGAAAACTTGCCAACATGTGATAGCTAAAAAAAATTATTGGCTAATTGTCATTAGTAGCAAATGTAGACTGCTAAAAGCCAGATGCTTGTGGCCTGCTGGTCAACCAATGAGACTCTGTAGCAGCTCTGAGTTGTATTCTGCTTAGAACTGAGCAAGCAGCCAGATGGCTTTAGTTTCTCTGGCTTAGGAGCTGGGAACCTGTGGTTCTTAGCTTGATGTCTTTTAACCCACGTATATAATTGCTTTTGCCAGAAACTCACAGGGTAATTCTCTTTTCCCCATTTCGGTGAGCTGTTGGAGCTGACCCTTTCAAGATTTAAGAATTAGAGCAGGTGAAGAACAATCAAAAGGGTAGCAGTAACGTACTGTGATTCAGACCAAGTGAACTGAAAACCAGGAGTTTGTTTTGAGTTAATATTCTTGAAAAGCTAACACTTTTCTTTTAGAGAGAGAGCGTGTGAGTTGGGGAGAGGGGCAGAGGGAGAGAGAGAGAGAGGGAGAGAGAGAGAATCTCAAGTAGGCTCTGCCCTCAGCATGTAGCCCGACGTGGGGCTCACTCCCACAACCCTGGGATCATGACCTGAGCCAAAACCAAGAGTCGGACGCTCAACTGACTAAGCCACCCAGGCGCCCCAAAAAGCCAATACTTTGAATGAATGAGTTCATAATCCATTCTGTCACTGAGCCCCTACTTGGGGCTTCATCCCCTTCTCATCCATTTCTCTGCTTGCCCCCCTCTGTCTTTTCCATATGTGTTTCCTCTTCTAGCTTCTTCTGTCTCTTTAAACTTCTCTCACCCTACTTGGCCTTTCAGGTCCAGCTCCTGGGAGGTGTTATTATGAGAGTGCCGAGGGCATTATCTTGGGGGCAGAGTCTTGGGCTCTTACTCTGCTTCTGCTGCTCTTGCCATTTGGGGCAAGTCATTTCTCAGGTTTTTCACTGTACCGTCTCTCTGTCTCTCTGTCTCTCTCTCTCTAGACATAGACATAGATAGATAGATATTTCTTGTTGTATTCTCTCTCTCTCTCTCTCTCTCTCTCTCTCTGTCTCTCTCCAGGTATTTCTAGCCTCAGTATTGCTGGAAGAACCACACCCCTCCTCCCCACTCTCCTCCCCCCCAAGTTGAATTACTTTAGGAAAGTTGTCATCTGAATCAAGTCTTCCACTTTTCCTATCAGTTGTCTTGAACCTTCCAAATAGACCTGCAGCCTTATTCTTGTTTTTAGGTAAGCTCCGTGCCCAATGTGGGGCTCAGACTCATGACTCTGAAGGTCAAGAGTTGCACGCTCTACTGTCTGAGCCAGCCAGGTGCCCTAGACCTGCAGCCTTCTTTGGACCATGATTATATGCCCTGTATTTATGGAATAGTCCAGTATTAAGCCCAGTTTATTTATTTATTTTTAACGTTTGTATATTTTGAGAGAGTGTGCATGCACGTGAATGGAGGAGGGGCAGAGAGAGAGAGAGAGAGAGAGAGAGAGAGAGAGAGAATCCCAAGCAGGCCCCGTGCTGTCAGCCCAGAGCACGACACGGGGCTCAAACTCACAAACTGTGAGATCATGACCTGAGCCAAAATCAAGACTCGGACATTTAACCAACTTAGTCACCCAGGTCCCCCAAGCCCAGTTTAGATTCAAAACATATGGTCACCATATTTATGGGTTTTCAGTTAAGTTAACTGAAACTGTTAAGTTCCCAAAACTCCCTCAAAGCAAGTCCACCCTAGGTGGGAAATTAATGGAATGCCTCAAACCTCTTGAAGTGAGTGTGATTGGGCAAGGCCTCCATACACTTCAGAGAGTTTCCAATGCAGACAAGCTGGACTTCCCTCACCTATTTATTCCTACATGATCTCCCAGCTCCCTCTCCTGGGAGGATCCCTACTGAGCTGTGGTCACCGTCCCTTGGTCGAGAAAGTAGTGTGCTTTGAACATAACTGTGTCTTCAAAGTAAGTTACCTTTCCATAATGGCTTTTAAATGCAAATGTGGGAACCAGAGGTCAGTGGCCAGTTGGCAGGGTTCCTACTGCTTCTCTGCTCTCGCTATGCCTCTCCTTCCTGGGCTTCGTCCTGGCACACATAACAGCCTTCCCCGGGCCTAGAGCCTCCTGCAGTGCCCTTCCTGTCAGGCCTGCCCACTGACCAGGCTGCTTCTAGGCTCTCCTCAGTGGCCGCAGCACAGGTTGCTAGCCTGTGCTCACTCTGTCTTCCCATTGCTGGCAAATATATGAAATCGGGGTTGAGGACCAGGTGACTGGGGCCAGCTGCTCATTATCCGCCTGTGCAGCCCAAGGTAAAACCATTTTCTTCATTTCGTAGCCACAGGCTGCTTCCCTCAGTCAGCTCAAACCAGAAACCGAGTGCCAGCCAGCCTGCAGATTTCAGCTTTGCTTTGTCTCTCTTCCTGAGGCAATGTACACCCTAGCTTCAGAAATTCGTCCACAGAGTCATTGAAAATACTCTTCAACATAGGGTCAAAGTGGCCGTGTCGTCTTATTTCCAGCTTGGAAGACAGGCTGCAGAGCAAGCACCCGTGACTCTGCTTTAGCTGAGGGTGAATGGGACGGCCGCTCACCTGCTGGTGAGAGTTTATTTTGAATTACCTTGGTGTTCTTAAAATGCCTTTGCAGCAGCCGCATGTTCAGTGTGAACCCCAAATAAAAGAGCCCACACTCATCACTCTTGGGTGTATAACACAGCACTTGGAAATCTCAGTAGCTAAGGCAAAAGGTGATTTTCTTCTATTAGAAATGAATTTACCAGTGAAGTTAGAGAGATGTTAGTGTGTAGAAGCAGAAGAGGAATTACGGATCCCCATTGCGTGATGCTCTTTCAGGAACATCAGAAGTTACTGTCCTGAGTTTGTATACCCACTTACAGCTTCCTCCTCAGTGTAGGAGTGGCTTGTTCATCACCTTGTGGATCTACCCACACCACTCTGCTCACCACTGCTGCATTCTCTTCCACCCCGGGGGAGGTGGTTTTCAGCCACAGTGCCATGCCACACTGGCATTGACTGAATCATCCACACATTGATGCAGCAGAGCCTATCTTTGTGCCCTAGGCACTGTCCCCCGAGTCAGGGATACAGGGATCAACATGATAGAGAGGGTCCTGGCCTCCCGGAATTTACACTGGGTGGGGGGTAGGGGAACTGAACAATAAACCCAATGGCAGGGCAAGGACTAGAGAGTTCAGGGAGAGGGAAGAGGGCTTTGGAAGGCGGGGGGATTGGTACTATGTAAGCTTGAGTGGTGAAGATAGCTAGAAAGAGGTGACAGCTGAGGAGATTCTTGAATATAGTGAGTGGTGCATTCCAGGCTGGGGAGAATAGTAAGCACAAAAGACCCGAGGTAAGAAAAAGTTTGGTGTGTTAGGGGAACAGAAAAGGGGTCCTTGTGGCTTGAGTGGAGTGAAAAAGGCAAATGGTATTGGGAGACGAGTTCAGGTAGGCAGGGTCCAAACAGGTGGGACCTCTTTGTCCATGGACAGAATTAAGTCTTACTCTTAGTGATTAAAAGCATTGGAAGATTTGGTGCAGGGCCATTAATTGATCTGATTTACATTTCTAAAGGATCACTCTGGCTGCTATGGGAAGAACTATCTGAAGTTTGGGTTAAGTGGAAACTGAGAGAACATTAGGAGGTGATTGCGCTAATGATGTGCTGACTTGGTGCTAGGGTGGTAGCAGTGGAGAAAGTGAGAAGTCCTCAGATTTTGAACATCTATAGATAAAAGTAGACCCAGTAAGACTGACTATGGCTTTAGATGGAGGGTGTGAAGGCAAGAGGAAAAGTGTAAGAACCCCAAGATTTGCCTGAGCAACAAGCTGAGTGGTGGTACCATTTACTGGGATGGAGACACAATACTAGCAAGATGGAGGCAGGGGCAGGAATTGAGGGGTTGATTTTGATCATGTTACATTTAGTATGCAAATTACAATTCCTAGTAGAAATGCTGAGTAGGCTCTTTGGTAAGCGCTGGGACTAGATAGAAGATGGAGGAATCCGTGTGGACGTGAGGCAGAGCCTTGGCACTGATTATGCTCACCTAGGGGGTGAACAGAGGACTTAGCCCTATGGCTCTCAGGAGAGAAGTAAGCAGAGAGAAATATGTGATTGGCCACTGAGGAAGGGGACAAACCAAGGCCAACTTAAAGGCCAAGGGAAGAAAGTATTCAGAGGAGGAGGGAAGGCCCAGCTGTGTTAAAAGCTGCTGATGGGTTGAATTAGCCAATGGATTCAGCAATATGAAGGTTACTTGACAAGAGCCATTTTGGTGACTGTGGTAATGAAAGCCTGGTCCAGGGGGTTGAGGAAAGAATGGGTTTGGGAAGTGGAGGCAGCAGAGGCAGCACTTCTGAGAAGTTTTACTAAAAGGAGGAGAAGTAGGTGGAAGAGCTATGAGGCTCTAGGGAGCTTTCTTTTTAAGATGAGATATTTTAGCCCTTTTTGTATGCCAGTGGAAATAACCAGAAAGAGAAGAGAAATTCAGTGAAATGTTTCTGAGCAAGCAGGCCAAGAGGTGGGGATACAGTCTTGGATGGGCACAGTTTGTCCATTGTGATAGGAGGGAAGGTCGAGTTCATGAATATAGATGTAGACAGTCTATGGGTTTGGTCATGAGAGGATTAGGTCATTTCCTTCTGATGGCTTCTATTTTTTGATGAGCCACGAGGAGTGTCTCAAGTTAATGTTCACCAGTGATAATTAAGGTAGCTGAGTGCTTTCTTTTCTTGCTTCCTTTTCTTCCTTACTGAACAACTCAGTCCAAAATCCATTAGGTGGGATCTCTCAAGGAAGGCCTCCAGGCTAGAGGTTGCGGTGATGGTGGCCCACATCGGGATGCCTGAGCAGAGTGAGGAAGGACGTCCATTCCCGGTAGGGGAACTTTACAATGTTGTGTCAGAGCCTGAGTGATTGGAGGAGGGTGGCTGTATTGGTAGGGAAAGAATAGAGTCAGTAGCAACAGGAAAGTGGTTACATACAGTGGATACTGATCTAATAAATATATTGAATGAAGATGATGAGAGCCAACTTCTTACTGTCAGATGAGGGAGTTACAAAGATGGAAAAGGAAAAAAAATAAGATGAAGTCTGTGGTTATGGTTTGGAATTGGAGGTATGGGTGTGATTATGGTTTTAAATATATATGGGTACAGAAATAAGTGTAGATATAAATGTGTGTGCATATTTATATGTACATATACCACTGTATATATTAAGTACATATATGTGTATTTATATTTGTATGTATATTCATACATATATTCTTTAGCTGTGTCACTCACTTAGAGGACTGGGAAGCAACAGCATCCTAATAGCAATGAGCATCCCAGATGCCCAGATCTTGGTTTCTAAATACCATCCGCCATGAAAAGGAACCATATCTTCTTGAAGAAGTGACTAACTCCAGGGCTGGGGCAGGGAAAATACAAGATGGGAACATATCAAAAGGACAGAGCCAACTTGAAGGGAATATCATTGTTCATAACTGGAACACTTTAAGTATCAAATATTGAGGGTAATCCATGGAACAGGTACCTACCATGGGCAGGTAGGGTTCATACTGATAAATAAATGGATGAATAGATAGGGAGAAGGGAATACTTCTTCCTTAAGATAGAATGTAAATATAGGAAAAGAACTAATTGCATTATAAAATCATCACTAGAAACCATTTCAGTAATAATTCACCCAAGAAACATCAATGGACATTAATACTAGGGGTGAAAATTTTTTAAAGAAACATAGTCTCAAACTGATGCCCAACTTACGAAATATAAAAGTAAAAAGAGTAACCTTGCAGTAAAGAAACCTGACATAAACCTTAATCAAGTGTGCAACATTCCCATTCCAGTAATGTGTCAAATCAAGATCTGATGAGACGCAGTGAGAAGAACACAACAGCGTCACCTCTGTGATATTCCTACCAAAAAGTCCAGAAATGTACAGCCTGATCTAATCACGCAGAGACAGCAGACAGACCCAGAGTGAGGGACATTATACCAAAGGCCTCCAAAGTGTCAAAATTCCAAAAACCAAGAAAAAAAACTGAAGAACTATTCCAAATTGAAGGAAACAAAAGAGACACAATAATAACAGTACAGTATGTGATCCTAGACTGGATCTTTTGCTGTAAAAGCCATCTTTGGGATACTTGGTAGACCTTGAACAGGGACTGGACTATGGATTGGATGATAGTAAGGTGACTTTTTTTTTTTTTTTGGATGATCATATGATGGTTATGTAGGAGACTATTCTTGTTTGAGGTACTTGGGGTGATGGGGCACATCTCAGCAACTCACTCTTAAATGGTTCAGGAAAAAAAGTTACTTGTACTATTCTTGAAACTTTTCTAGAAGTTTGAAATTTATTTCAGAATCAAAAAAGAATTATAAAGTAGCCATGGGTAAAGAGATTCACTTTTAAAAAAATTTTTAAAAAGGGATGGCTAAGAACTTTTTTGAAGAACTAGATGAGAGGACCTCCTGTTCTAGAGTCATTATCAAGTTACACTATTGAGGAGTGAATGACCTTGGACAGATAGTGGAATAGCATAGGGTGTCCACAAACGAAATGGCGCATAGGTGAAAGGTTGGCTTATATCCAAGGTGATACTGCAGGCCAGAGAGGAAGGACTGGTCTTTAAAACACATGTCACCTCACACCTATTTGAGTGGCTATTTAAAAAAAAAAAAAAAAAAAAAAAAAAAAGACAACAAATATTGGCAAGGATGTGGAGAAAAGAATACCCTTGTGCACCTTTGGTGGGGATGTAAGCTGGTGCAGCCACTATTGAAAATAGTATGGAAAGTCCTCAAAAAATTAAAAATAGAACTGCCATATGATCCAGAAATTCCACTTTTGGGTATTAACTGAAGAAAATGAAAACACTAACTCAAAAAGATATATACACCCACGTTCATTGCAGCATTACTTACTACAGTTATTAACCATAATGACCAAGATAGGGAAGCGACCTGTGTCCATCAAGAGATGAATGGGTGAAGAAAGGATCTATGTATATACACACACCTGGGATATTATTCAACCATAAAAAAGAGGGAAATCCTGCCATTTGGGACAACATGAATGGCCCTTGAGAACACTATGCTAATCAGAGAAAGACAAATACTGTATGATCTCTCTTACATGTGGAATCTTAAACCCAAGCTCATGGATACAGAGAACAGATTGGTGGTTGCAAGAGGTGTGGGAGGAGGGATGGGCAAAATGGGTGAAGGTCGTCAAGGTACGAACTTCCCAGCTATAAAATAAATCATGAGAATGTAACATACAGCATGGTGATTATAGTTAATAATACTGTATTGCCTATTTGAGAGTTACTAAGACAGTAGGTCTCAAAAGTTCTCATTACAAAAAAAATGTGTAACTGTGTGTGGTGATGGATATTAGACTTATTGTTGTGAATTTTTCACAGTATATACAAATATTGAATCATGTTATACACCTGAACTATTATAATTGTATATGTCAGTCATATCTCAATAAAAGTATATATAGTGCTGTGTCAATTTGATATCTACATGGAACACGGAAGGGAAATTGGACCCTACTTCATTCCATACTCAGAGGTCAATTTTAATTGGAGCGCATTTAAATGAGTAAGTAAAACACTAACACTTCCAGAATACAATGTAGAAGAACAGCTTCGTGACCTCAGCATAAGGGAATATTTCTTAAACAGGATATTAAAAAGACATCATAAGGGAAAAGGTTGATAAATTGGATCACTTCAAAATTAAGAATTTCTGTTCATCAAGACACCATGGAGAGTGAAAAGGCAGGCCTTAAGAGAGAAGATACTTGTGAAGCGTAAGCCAACAGAGGGCTCGTATCCAGAGTATATAAAGAACTACAAATCAGTAAGAAAAAGGCAACTGAACAGAAAAATGAGCAAGAGACCGAAATAAGCACTTCACAGAAAGTAAATATCTAAATGGCCCATAAGCATATGAAATGTACTCAACAGCATTACTAATTAGGGAAATGCAAATTAAATTCACAATGAGATGTCACCATTTACCACCAGAATGGCAGAATTTTAAAAACATGGAAACTATGGAGTGTTGACAAGGATGTGAAGCAACTAGCTTCTAATACATTGCTGGTAAGACTGCAAATTGGTGTAGCCAGTTTGAGGAATAAGTTGGCATTATCTGTTAAAGCTGAACATACTGCCTTAGTTATAACAAAACTACTCTAGAGGACTGGCTTTTAACATCAGAACAAAACAACAGAAATTTCTCTCTCACAGTTGCGGGGCTGTGAATTCCAAGATCAAGGTGCCTGTCTGGTGCAGATGTGCTCCTGGTTCTTAGATGGCCATTTTTCTCCCTGTACCCTCTGGTGGCGAAAGGGGCAAGGGGTCTCCATGAGGTCTCTTCTATAAGGGCACTAATCCCATTCATAGGTGATCCACCCCCATGACCTAATCACCTCCCCTAGGTCCCACTTACAAATACCATCACACTGGGGATTAGGTTTCAACATTTGATTTGGGGAGGACGCACACTCATTCTATAGCACATACTCAGGACTGATGACCCAGCAATACCATTCCTAAGTACATCCCAGAGAACATCCAATAGCATTCATAATAGCTACAAAGTGGAAACAACCAAATGTGCCTTGTAGTAAAAATGTATATATGGAGGCATGTGGACTTCTGTACATTAATACAGATGAATGAATCACGGCTACATGGAAACATGGGCGATTCTCACAAATGTGAGGAAAAGAAGCATTAAAGAATACATGTCGAATAATTCCATTCATTAAAACTTCTCAAAAAGGCAAAGTATGTGATAGCGTTTATGAATGGATACTTATGTGGTAAAACTATACAGAAAAATGAAATATTATTTCATAAATGCATAGGAGTTAACTTTCTGGGGGTCACAGGGGGTATTGATGAGAAGGGACACAAATGGGTCTTCAAGCGTCCTGGTAGTATTCTTTCTTTGCCTGAGCGGTTAATGGATCTATTTCTGATAATTCACTGGGCTGTACATTTATGTGCTTACTGTGTCTTATACTTCACAATAAAAAGTGCTCAAAATAAATGTAAAGAGGTTTAAGGTTATCCCTATGACAAAGTCATTTCTGCTCCCTTGACAATACTTACTAATTAGCACCTGATATTCAAGGGTATTTTGAGCCAAGCACTGTATTAAGCATTTTATATACATCATCTTTTATTGCAGTAATCCTCTAAGTTAGGTGCTTTTATTATTCCCATTTTACAGAAAGGGAAACCGAGGCTTAGAGGGGTTAAGTAACTTGCTAGGGGTCACACAGCTAGGAAACTCAACCCAGTCGCGTTCTCCCCAGTAGTCTGCCTTTTAATTGCTACAGGTTCTCCTTTCTGTACATGCTCCATCCTGCTACCAAGACGTTTAGGGCATCCCTGTTTATTGTAAACTGCCATACCCCCCCCCCCCCCCACGGCCTCCAGCCCAGTGCATTGTACAATATAGGCCTTCAAGAAATGTTGAGTTGAATGAATAATGACTGAAAGCTCCGTTCGTTTCATCCACTTCCTCCCACGTACTGGCTGCACTAGTGCAAGGTTTCCTTGACTGTGCAAAGTCACTGAGGTTTCAAGCAGAGGAAAAATAACGGAAAGCTTCCTGCCTGTGGCTGATGCTACTTTTGCTTGCTGGGGTTTGTCAGACAAATTCCCTACTTCCTTTTTTGCCTTCCCTGAGCTCCAAGACATCTGCCTCACTTCCTCGTGTTCCCTCCCTTGGCCTGCCACCCAGGAAGCGATAGATGGAGAAGCAGCCAGGCTGCGTGCATGCCTGCTGCTTCTGCCTCCGGAGGGTGTCCCAGGTGCAACCATTCCGCAGGCCTTAGGCGGGCCAGGAGGGTGCAGGGCAGAGAGCCCAGCCATTCTAAATAAAGCTCCTAGTTCCACGTTGCGACTGGTTTCGGAAGGTCGTCTGAGGCAAGAAGACTTGCAAAGAAAAGTAACTTGGTTTGGAACTTTCAGGCCATATTCGGTGGCGATTTGTCACTGCCTTTGAAGCCGTAGGTGCTCAGTAATGCAAGTACAGAGGCAGGTGCGTGGGACTCCATGAAATATCACCAGCTCAGTCTTTGCCATTTGCCTTCACTGTATGCCCTTTGCCTATTGATAGAAGATTACAGAAAATAAACGACGGAGGTGCCTGGGTGGCTCAGTTGGTCGAGGGTCCGACTCTTGACTTAGGCTCAGGTAATGATCCCAGGGTCATGGAATTGAGCCCCATGTGGGGCTCCACACTGAACATAGAGCCTGCTTAAGATCCTCTCTCTTTCTGTGTGTGTGTGTGTGTGTGTGTGTGTGTGTGTGTGTGTGTGTGTGTCTCCCTCTGCCCCTCTCTCCCAGCTTGTGTACTCTAAGAAAATAAACAAAAAGAAGAAATCAAATCCTGAGAACTCTGCATATTTTCTTGGACCATTTTTACCACAATCTCAAGTTGTTCAAAGCAGCTAATTACTTACAGTTCCCTCACCTCCGCTGAACTGGCTCCTCCTCCTGATTTTGATCCCTCAGCCACCTACCTCAGGTGTCTGAAGTCCATAACACTCCCTCCATTCCCTCCCACTCACCTACTCTTGCCTGCCTTTAAGGTACCATCCATTTGGACCTGACAATCCTTTAGGTCCAGGAAAACTTGGGCCAATGCTTTGTTTTATAGACAGCTTCAAGTCACATGAATAATGTCCTTAGAGTGAGGATTACTAGGCACTAAAAAGGTTATGGGCGGTCTATAACATCCTTCAGGAAAATCTCTATAAATCTGTGTAGAGTGATATAAAAGGGTCAGAGTCTCTTCAGTGGTTTTTTCCATAATCTCTCACACAGACTGTAATAAATGATGTTCACTGTGTCCTACCTAAGAGTATCCTTCCTTGAGTTTGTTCAAGTATCAGGTGGCCAGGTCTTTCAACAGGAAACTTGCCTTCCCAGCTGCAGGGATGAATCTTGATTAATCTGTGCCAATCATAGTAATTCATTTTCCTTGCCAGTGATTGGCTTAGGAGTGGACATGTGTAATCCTGGCCAAAGAGGTGTGGGGAGTTTTCTGGGTGCTTCTGGGAGGGTCAAATACGTACATTAGTGAGGCTGGGTTCTGTGTCCTCTGATGGCTTTTATGTTGCTGTGTGAGTGCGCAAGACTGGAGCTCTGGTGCCCACCTGTGACCATGGAACAACAGGCCTGAGGATGGAGACCAAGACAGGGGGGTAGCAGAGATAAAATGTGGGAAGGACGCATGTGTCAGCCAAAACTGTTCTACCATTGGACATGGGGCTTATTGTTATGAGAGGTGATACATTGCTACTTGTCATTTATGTGATTGAACCGGGCTTACTGTTACTTGGGCTGAAAACCTGATACATCTGCATTTAATAAAAATACAGCCTTCTCTCCCACCTCCCTCATTAGGGTACCAGCTTCAGGCTAGCTTTTATCCTAGCAGGGGGTTGGGTTTTTAATGATATCCTCATATTCAGTCATCTCAGCCTGTTACCAAATGCTTGCTCAAGGTTAGACTTTTATTTATTTGTTTAAAGTTCATTTATTTGGAGAGAGAGAGCGCGCACACACACACGTGAGTGGGGGAGGGGCAGAGAGAGAGAGAGGGAGTCCCAAGCAGGCTCCACACTGTCAGCACAGAGCCAGATGCAGGGCTCAATCCCACACACCGTGAGATCATGACCTGAGCCGAAATCAAGAGTCCAACGCTCAACCAACTGAACCACCCAGGCACCACTTCAAGGTTAGGATTTTAATCTCTAGAATCCAACAGTATGAAATGAAGTCCCCCGAACAGGTACATCAGAGTCACATGGGAAATGGGCAGAAGATCCAGAGAAGTTAAAAAAATAAGACTATGAGAAGACTTCCAGTATCACTTATCATTAGGAAATGCAAATCAAAACCACAGTGAGATATCTGTCACGTTCCACCCACTAGGATGGCTGTGATCAAAAAGGACAACAGAAGTGTTGGTGAGTATGTGGAAAGATTAGAACTCTTCATATGCTGCTGGGAATGTGAAATGGTGCACCTGCTTTGGGAGAGTCTGGAAGTTTTCTCAAACGGAGTTATTATATGACCCAGCGTTTCCACCTCTAGAAACATACCTAAGAGAACTGAACACATAGGCACACATGAACGCTTGTGCCTGATTGCTCGTAGCAGCACTATTCATAATAGCCCAAAAGTGGAAACAGTCCAGATCTCCACCAGCTGAGGAATGGATAAACAAAATGTGGCATATCCGTACAGTGGAATATTATTTGATCCTTGTAAAACAGAATGAAGCTCTGATACCTGCTACAGTACAGATGAGCCTTGGAAACATGCGAAATGAAAGAAGCACATGTTGTGTGAATCCATTTACGTAAAATGTCCCAAAGAGGCAAATCCACAGAGACAAAGTAGATAGTGGGTGCCGGGGTAGGTGTTAGGCGCGATGGGGAATGACTGCTAAAAGGTACAGGGTTTCTTTTTGGTGTGAAGAAAATATTCTAAAATTAGATTGTGGTAATGGTTGTACAACTCTGAATATACTAAAAACTGTTGGATTTGTACACATTAGATGGGTTATATGATAGGTAAATTATATCTTAAAGATGTTTAAGAAAGGTCCAATTCAACCATTTTTGCTTTCTGAATTTATAAGAATTGGAATCACTCCCATTCGTTTTTTAAGTAACAATATGGGCAAAAACATTTGCTATATAGAATAATAATCAATGGCCTTTATGCATCTAAAAAAAAATCTGGGAAGTTTTTTGGTTTTTTGTTTTTTTGAGAGAGAGAGAATGAAGGAGGGAGAGAGAGGAAGGGAGAGAGAGAATCTTAAGCAGGCTCCATACTCAGCCTGGAGCCTGACATGGGGCTCTATCTCATGACCCTGAGATCATGACCTGAGCTGAAATCAAGAGTCAGACACTCAACTGACTGAGCCACCCAGGTGCCCCACCCCAACTTGGGGAGTTTAAATTATAAATTCCTGGGCATCTCCTCATACCTACAGATCAGACCCTCTGGGAGTGAGGTCAGGGAATACACAGCTCTCCAGAGATGCTCCTCATGCTAAGGTTTGCCAACTGAGAGATCAGAGAGAGTTCTGGCCTTCAGAATAATGGTTCCTGCCTAGTGGGAAGTGTTTATTTGCAGAAAGGATGCTGAGGGTTGCATACATAACCATAGCATGGTGTATCATGAATGTACAGTTATGGCAGACTTTTAGCGTCACAGACCTTCCTTGAGTCCTGGTTCTGTTAACCCAAAAGCTGTGTGAAGTCTGGGAACTTACTTCAAGTCTGTTTCATAATCTGTAAATGAGGATAAGAACATTGCTGTCAGTGGCAACTGATGTAATAACAGTTAAAAATCTGAGGTGCTTCATACAGTGTCTGGTCCCCAATAAGCTTTCATCTGAGTGGCATGCCAAATTCAGTATATCCTAAAGTATATCCTTACATCAATTTAAGTCTTAGGAGGAGTCTATTTGAAGGGCATTAGCTCAAGAGCACACAGAAATGTCTTTATTGAATTGCTAGCCATATGGTGAAGTCCATAGAATATAAACCCTGTGAGAGCAGGGCTCTGGTTTTGGCTCCATGCTGTGTTATCAGCACCTGGAGAGTAGTTGAGTCTTAAATATTTGTTGAGAGCAGGAGGGATACAGGGTTTTTCAGCAGTTGTGAGTTAATGTTCCCTGAGTCCCTTGCCATAATGTGAGTAGCTCCATTTGCCTGATTGTGGACACCTGGTGTCTTAGTTGGCTTGGGGCTCCATAACAAAATACCACTGCCTGGGTGGCTTCAACAACAGACAGTTATTGCTCACAGTTCTGGAGACTTAGAAGTCCAAGATCATGGCGCTGATTTGTTGCCTAATGAGGAATCTCTTCCTGGCTTGAAGATAGCTGCTTTCTCTCTGTGTCCCCACAGCTGTGTCTCTTTTTCTTACAAAACCACTAACCCCGTCATGAGGGCCCCACCTCCTATAACCCTCATTACGTCTTAAAAGCCTTAAAAGCCTCCAGTTACCATCACGTTGGGGGTTAGGGCTTCAACGTATGAATTTGAGGGACAGAGTTCAGTCCATAGCACCTGGTTCCTCCTCCAGCCCCAACTCATCAGCTAATATCTGTGCTTTTTTCAGTACCCCCCAGCTAGGTCTGACAGAGATCTGCCCTTCTGCTTCTGCCCACTCCTGCACTCAGCTCCTGGCCAGCTTTTATTCACATTATGGGAACTGCTCACTGCCCTGCTCTGCTGACCCAGATCTAACCTATAAACTTGCAGTAGGCAACAATTTGTAGAGCCTTCTGTCCTTATAAATCTTTGTTCTCAAAAGTTCCTGTGAGTGCCACCTGCCCTAGAAATATCTCTGAAAAGGTGTCATTCTATCATGGTAGGACCAAGATCTTTGCTACAAGAGTTGGCAGGTGCTGTTTGGACTGGCTGAGCTAATGGCTCCACGTTGCATGGCTATTTCCATTGGCACATTCTCATCTCAGTTGCTGTAGATTATCATCAGGAGCTGACATCAACAGTTGTGCCTCCTGGGCCTAAAGGAACCAGCTTCTTCTCCTCTCTGCCAGGAGTGTTGGTTGACAGACATTGTTTTCCAACACACCTCGCTTGGTGATCATTTGCCTTGGGTTTCTAACCTCTCCCTCCACAGATAGTTTGCTTTCTCTGTTCGGGTCGGTGTTTCCTGCACCTCCCAAAATAGTATCATCTGTGAATTTCATCACCCACTGTTTGCCCCCAGTTCTCCTGGCTCATTAATAGGCATCAAAGTGTAAAACACTCTCCATCATGGCAGGAGAGACCGCCAAGCTGCCATAAGCTCTGGGGGTGGTTGGGAATGTGACTGTCTCCAGTGCTAAGAGCTATATATAGGCTTCTGCTGAGGAGGTGACACCTGTCTAGAAAAAGGAAACCTTGGAGCATTCTAGAAGCCAGTTGGGAGCTTGGAGAGTCAACAGTGGATAGACAAGAGAGGGCCCCTGCAGGCTCGGGTGGCCTGGCCCTTCCTCTCTACTTGAGAAGCTCTCCTGAGCCATGAGCTGGGGGCTCAGAGACATCATATCATCCCCTGCTCCTGTCGGTGGCTCCTGTCCTGGCTCTCATCTTGGCCCAGAGGCTCCTACCCAGCAGACCCTTTGCTACCCACTGTGTCTTCATCCTGACCCTGGGTGTTAGCACAAGGTCTAGCAGAAGGTAAATAGCCCAATGTTTGAGTGAAAAGTATCTAGGTCTACTAATCAACCTATATTCCATCAGTATTGATGACCATCAGTATTGCCAAGCTGAGGAAATCCCAGTGAAAAGCAAAACTGTACATTTAAGTTGACCTACTTGGTTTCATAACAGGGTTACACCATATTCTTAGTGTTCAAGAACAGCTTGTTGAGATATCTGTACACCATACAGTTCCCCCTTTTCAAGTATACACTTCAGTGTCTTTTAGCATAATCACAAGATTCTGCAACCATCGCCACAGTCTAATTTTGGAGCATTTTCATCATCCCAAAAAGAAACCCTACGGCCATCAGCCATCACTCCCCATTTCCCACACCAATCCTCAGTCCCCGGCAACCACAAATCTACTTTCTATCTATCTAGAGTTCCTTATTCTAGACGTTTTGTAAAAATGGAATCCTACAAAGTGGGGTCTTTTGTGACTGGCTTCTTTCACTCAGCACAATGTTTGCAAGGTTCACTCATGTTGTAGTCGTGTGTCACAACTTCATTTCTTTTTATAATCAAATAATATGCCATTGCACGAATACAGGAGATTAGGATTTCCACTTTTTGACTATTGTGAATAATACGCTGTGAACATTGGTGTACACGTTTTTGTGTCAACTTTTGTTTTCATTGCTCTTGGGTATATACTTAGGAGTGGAATTGCTGGGTCATATGGTATGTATGCTTAAAATTTTGAGGAACTGACAAACTGTCTTCCAAAGTCTCTACCATTTTGCATATCCACCAACAGTACCTGGGGGTTGTAATTTGTCCATATCCTCATCAGTACTTACTGCCTTGTCTTTGATCATAGCCATCCTAGTTGGTGCGAAGTGATGTTACACTGTGATGCTGATTTACATTTCCTTGATGACAAATGATACGTCTTGTGTGCTTATTAGTCATTTGTATATCTTCTTTAGAGAAATGTCTGTTCAGATTATTTGCCCATTTTTAAACTTGGGCTACTTTTTAGTATTGTAAGATTTCTTTACATATTCTGGAAACAAATTCCTTATCAGATATATGACTTACAAATATTTTTCCCATTCTGTGAGTTGTCTTTTCACTTACTTGATGGTACCTTTGCAGCAGAAAGATTTTACTTTTTAATGAGGTCAGTGTATCTGTTTTTCTTCTGTTTCTTGTGGTTTTGGCATCCTATCTAAGAAACCATTGCCTAAATTAAGGTTATAACAGTTTTCTTCTATGTTTTCTTCTAAAAGTTTTGTAGTTGCATTTCGAGTTGATTTTTGTATATGGAGTGAGGCAGGGGTCCAATTTCATTCTTTTACATGTACAGTCGTTTCAGAAGAGTGAAAATAACTCCACCCCCTTTAGCATGTGCTGTCAGGTTGTAACCCACACCCTGGCCCATACCATCTCCCAGGGCATATAGCAGTAAGTGTGGTGATGCCTGAGATGCCGTTTGGGGAAAGATTAGCGTAGAGAGTATGCAATAAAGAAACAACAGACCAAGGGACCAGCTTTGGATTTCAACTGGCAGCATCTCTTTTGCAACTGCCCACTCCTCTCCTGGTTATTAAATTGGGAGCAGTGTTACACTGGAGGTCAACTTGGACTTTTAAAAAATACTGGATGTTAAGTGGTGCCTCGATGTTCACGCCCTTAGCAGAACACTGCCTGGGGGAAACTGCTAAGGCACAGTGTTTACTAAGTCTCAGACACCATTCTGGGCATTTTACCTGCTTTTACTTACTGATCAGGGTTCCTGTGAGCTCTGCTTTTCAGGCCTGTGTATCTCCCCTTGAGGGAGGAGGGTGGAAGTGGTGGCGGGGACTGGAGGGGGAGGGAGGGAGAGCAGAGTGATGTTAGGGGAAGGAATCCAGTAGAGGAAGAGGTGGCATGTGTGGAAGAGAATGTGGGGGTAAGGGAGGATCTTAGAACAAGTCTACCAGAGCCACTTGAAGGTTGGATGCGAGTGCATACGTGTGGAGGGGCACCTCAGTGTCTTTGTCTTTCTCGTCTCTCTGCCTCCCCTTCCTCCCAGTGCCCCTGTGTCTCTGCTTCTCTGCACTGCTGCTGCTCAGGGTGGGCCTGCTCTGCCCCTGTCCCTCAGGGAGCACCTCCCCAGACACAGTCACTTATTATCTTAGCGAATCATCTAAATCTCAGCTCTAGGTTAGCCAAACCTGATGATTTATTTGCATTTTGGCTTATCAGGCTCTAAAATGCTTTAGTTTTGAAGGGGCCAGTGTCAGGGTCCAGTACCTCATTGGGTTGGGAAGGGAGACGGAGAAGACCTGGGGGAGGAGAGGATATTTTTCCTTGGTGCTCAAACCCACAGTGGCCTTTCTGTCTTAGCCCCTCACTCGTGACCCCGTGGTGGGCTAAAGCCAGGCTCCCTGACCCAGAGCAGTGAATCTTCCTGGTGTGCCCCCCCACACCCCAATCTCTGCCTGCCCTGGGCCAGCCCCAACCTACAGTTGGCATGAGAGGTGAGAAATGGAAGGAGCTCTGAACAAGGGGCCAGCCTATGTGGGCTTCAGCCATGCTGAGTCTCAAACTACTTGTGTGCCCCTGGGAATTATGTCCTCACCTGGCCTCCTCTGGCCAGGCTCTCACCCCCCATTTCTGGTTTTCCATATCGTCCTCCCAGGCACAGCTGGCCATTCTGGGTCCTGCACTGGGCTTCCATAGCCAGTCTCCTCCATTGGAAATAGATGACTGTGCCTTTCTCTTCTTCCATTTTCAGGGCATGTGGGGCCTGCCCTCCCAGGCAGATACACCTTGTCTGCCTCTCAGGGGAAGCAGCCGTGGAACAGCCACTTACTAGCTCTGTGACCTTGGAGATTCTCTGTAGCCTCTTTTGCCACAGTTTCTATATATATATGTGTGTGTGTGTGTGTGTGTGTGTATATATATATATATATATATATATATGGATGGGTTGTGAGGATTGAGTGAGTCAATCATAAAGCTCTCAGAACAGTGCCTCTTGTAGAGGTTAACCGAGGGCTCCCGTTACCACAACCACCACTTTTCTGCCTGGTTCCAACTGATCCTGCACATCCGCTCACCCTGTCTACCCTGGAAAGGCTGCCGAGTGTCACCATGCTGCTGTCCTGGTCACCATTCCCCACTTTGTAAGCTGAGTCCTACTCCCTGTCACATCTCCCTTCAAGTTCCCCAGCCTCTGTTCTCCTTCCTTGTGGAGTCTAGGGCACATGGGGATACATGTAAGTCGGACTTGGGGCATCCGCAAGTCTCAGGTCCGGAAATCTGCGTATCTAGAACCTACGTTTTCATACCTACAGAATCACAGTTTTCAATACCTTCTAGTATGTTCTATGTGTACCCTGTAGGCCACACATTGAGGTTTTTCCTTCTGTTTTCTTGGTCCTCCATGGTCTTCTCTTGGTCCTATATCTTTAGCTGTTGGGTGGCAGATTACTTTAAATTACTTGCTTTGTATTAGTTTATAAGTGATACCTATTTGTAAACTTGGAAAATTCAAGAAAGTGAGATAAAATAACAACAAAAGCAATTAATGTTTTCTTTATTAATCCTATAGGTAAAAATATACATGAACAATGACATGATTTAATCCTTTAAAGAGATTTAGCTGAAGTACTTTTAGTGACAAGTTTTAAGAGAGGAGTTAAACATGCTTATTTGACAATGATAATGGTTTTAATTCCTTTTAATTCAATAATCCTTTATTTCTGTCATGGTGAACAAATGTCCACTATAGTGTTAGCCACTGATGTTTCTACATCCTGCAACACTTTCTCTCTGAACCAAGATGTTGATAGAAACATTACTTGTGTTGTCAAATGCTGAAGTAAACAAATTTATAACCAGCTTCTTCATTGCAAGACTTTTCAGAGCCTTTAATTGCTAATTTCCCAGGAATGACAAGCTGTACATAGTATTGCCCAAACTTGACTACGAAACAATACCACACTAGTTTTAAAATGTACATTGTAACATCTTGCTAGGAGTTAGGATTCCCTGGAACTCCATTCGAGAAACACCACTTTATATTAAACCGTCCAAGTTTTCCCCTGGTTCACTTCACACCCCAAAACCAATAGCACAGGATTATGTGTAGGTGAGTGGAAGAGCAGCCTATAGCTATTACTGATTTCTAAGTGAAGCAAATCTTGGATGAAGTAGGACGTTGGACGTGGAATAGAACACAGGGCTTCATGTCTCGGCATTGTTGCTCAAAAACTAGGTGAATTTGGTTAATCACAGCTGAGGCTGTTTCCTTGCCGACACACTGGGAATAAGATCTGCCTCCCAGGGTTGTTGTAAAGAATAACTGACATTGTTTATGAAAGTGCTTAGTTAAATAAAAATGCTCTAGACAAGTAATTTTTAGGTGTTTATTAGTATAGGAACAAACCCAAAAATTGTAACCTTGTTAGTATTGTGTTTTATCAACTTGGCTCCTGCCTGGTGCTCCAGAATCCACAGGCCTTTCTAACCTGACAAACAGCATCCTCACTCTCTAGGACTTCCTGGAGAGAAACACAGAAGCACCTGCTCTGCTGTGCCAGCCCCACCCCAGCCTGCCATGGGACCGACTCCATCCACATCGGAAGCCCCTCTGTGCAAGGACGCCCAACTGCTGGGCCACGAGAACGGCTGCTCCGTCTGTCCTGGAGGGTAAGAAGTAGCCAGAGCACCAGGAAGCCCTCAGTTCCCTTCCCACTCACTCTGTCAACACGTCTTCACTGAGCTGAGGCCCCGAAGGGAAATAGCACAATAGCAAACACTCAGAAGTAGAAACCATCCTCTCTCCGTGGGTCGGGCAGGGCGGGAACCACCAACTTCAGCGTCTCCATTTCTTCATCTGCCCAAATGTCTGATAATGCAGACAAAAGAGAAAACGTCAAACTTCTAGCCCTCAAGGGGCTTCATTTTAGTGTGGGAGGAGAGTCTCGTACTCTAAGAGCAAGTGAGGGGTGCCTGGGTGGCTTAGTCGGTTAAGCGTCTGACTTCGGCTCAGGTCATGATCTCACAGTTCGTGAGTTCGAGCCCCTCGTCGGGCTCTGTGCTGTCAGCTCAGAGCCTGGAGCCTGCTTTGGATTCTGTGTCTCCCTCTCTCTCTTCCCCTTCCCCACAAGCACTCTCTCTCTCTCTTAAAAATAAACATTTAAAAAAATTTAAAAAGAGAAAATAAATAAGGGCAAGTGACTTTTTATGATGAAGTAGCTGCCATAAGGCCCAATGTGGCATCCACTCATAGATGCATGGCTACCTCAGCTGACCGTGGCCGAAGAACCTAACATCACAGCATGGTGGTGGCTCAGCTCGGGATGCCATGACACAATACCATAGACTGGGTGGCATAAACAACAGACAGTTATTTACTCACAGTTCTAGAGGCTGGAAGTCTGAGATTAGGATGCCAGCATGATCAGGTTCTGGTGAGGGCTCCTTTCCTGGCTTACAGACAGCTGCATGCTCACTGGGTCCTCACGTGGTCTTTCCTCAGTGCACATGTGGAGAGAGAGAGAGAGAGAGAGAGAGAGAGAACGAGAACTCTCTGGTGTCCCTTCTTATAAGGCCACCAATCCAACCAGATGAGAACCCTCCCCTTATGACTTCATCTAACCTTAATTACTTCTTAGTGCGGTCACATTGGGGTTAGGACTTCAAACATATGAAGGGAGGAAGGGGCACAACTCAGTCCATAGCAGATGGTAGTGAGGTCAAGGCTGTGCCTCATGTTCCCAGGGGATCAACTGAATCACCTTGGTTCTAGCCACAGGTAGCATTCTACCTAGGTCTGCTCACAGCATGGTGGGGGGGTGGGGAGTGAGGGGGGGCGGCGGTATGGATTAGATGTAGACCATCCTAACCACTGGAATGGCAAAATGTTAGACCCCTAACTCTTTTAAACCCCTCACTTTGAAGGATGAGGAAATCAAAACTCCCAGAAATTAAGTGGTACTCTTGAGGTCCCACAATCCAAATCCTTGACTCCCACAGGGATTACCAGTTTAAAAATACGATTTTTAAAATCCCATGCCCATTTAGGGCACTGCAAACTACTCCCAGGGCTGTGCATTTCAGGCATCCCAGGAAGATACTCCCAATTGATCTTGCTTAATGTCAGGCCTTTGTAAATATTTTTAGCAGCCCCCATGATTAACTCTTAAGGCAGGGAACACCAAGCCCAAACTATTCTCTTCCTACTCCCTTCCCCTTTGAAGCTTCTGGAACCTCCAAGGAAACCCTGGGGCTTCTAGGACATAAGCAGGAATTCACTTATTCAAGTCCAACATCCTTATTTGAGAGATAGGCCCAGAAGAAAGTCACTTGCCCAGTGTTACATAGGAAAACACACCTGGAACAGAACCAAGGTCTCCATTCAAAATCATGAATTCTTCCAGTCCAGAAGACTCCAAACTTAAACAAGTGTCAGAATCACTTTAACATAGATGTCTTCAAAGAATTCAATTCAGTAGGTCTAGTGTGTGGCCCTAGTGTGGAGATTTTTAAGAAACACCAAGTTACTGATGTGGCTGCTCTCACTATAACCAGGTGTTCGTGTTCACGATGTGCAAGCAGCTTTATTGAAGGCAGGAATAGGAGTCTCTGAGGCTTTCAGTCCAAGTTGTCATTGGCTTTTTATGTCCCTATAAGCACCATGGGCTCTATTCCTGCTTCCACCAACTGAAGGGTGATTCCTTGCAATAGTTTGTGTCTGATCCCTCAGCATCACTTGTTAGACTCATCCAGAAAGTTCCCAACACATTCCTATAGGTGAAATGTGTACATAAACAACAACAGGTGCAGGCAGGCGATCCCACTAATTATCACCATCTGGATGAATAGACTAAAAAAGAAATCCCCTAAAAATATGTGATGGAATTTTCCCCTTTTTGTTTTCTTATTTCTGGTGGCTTAAATGTTGTGTTTGGTTTAAATACAGGCATGATCCGACCACAAATATTATGGGCAGAAAAGCCAACACAGCAGACTCTGTGGAAAGACTTGCTTTCAGGTAGGACGTAAAAATAGTGCTCGCTGCGTCTGCAGGTGTTCCTGGCTCTTGTTGGAATGTGTCACTTTGCTCCTCCATAGGAGATCTCTGCAGTTAGTTTACTCCCGTTTTAGGGAGAAGTAATTGGGGAGGAAGAGGTTAGATGGCTTAAGGTCACAGAAAGTAGGTAATGGCATGTGAACATGTGGACGGCATGTCTTAGCTACAACCAGCTCTGGGCTTGGCGTCTGGACCCCTGAGGTGGGGCTGACAGGGCTGAGTTGTTGGCCCCTGGAATAAAGGAGCCAGGAAAGGAACTCCAGTCAAGTGGGCTTGTTTTTGTTTTGATGATTAATAAGGAGCCTTTGAAAGGTAATCATCTGTGTAAAGTACAGTCCAGTCCTGTGCAACGTCCTCTCAGCCCCCAGATAGTTGTTGCTACCTTTACGGTAACGGGGTGGGGAGTGTTGAGCTCAGCTGCCAGGGAACCCCCAGGGAGAGGTGTCTCTGATCAGCTGGCGCCCTCACTATTTGGGAAATGAGATTTTAATCCTGAAGATTCACTCTTGGCAGATCGTCACGGTTTACATTTTGTTTCTGGGGACTCTGCGCCTGACCTTTTCCTACGTCCCACTGTCCTTGCAGAGAGGAGAACTGGGACTGACGTAGTCAGGAAATGAGGACAAAGTTGCCCGCTTTCCTCTCTTCCTGTAGCTCGGGAATCAGAACCAGGGCTGGTGTAGCTGGGGCGGGGGGTGGGGGGGTGGGGGGGGGTGGTGCTGCCGATTCCATTTTGACCTGCTAAACACCATGGGACTCAGAGATATAAAAGATGAGGTCCCTGCCCAGCCCCATCCCAAACGTCACAGGATAATGTCAGTCAATGGGACACGGGACTGGGTCTGCTCAAGCACATTTCTGTGGGACCCCCAGGGTAGGAAAGACCTTGTTGCAGAGGGATGAAGCTGGGGTAAGGCAGGGGTGAGCTGGCTTGTCCAGGTTTCTGGAATCAGACTCTGAAACATGGCAAACCCAGGTTACTTACAGAATCTCTTTATTTTATATCCATATAATATTGGTATAAAGACACTGAGCTTGCCTGTTTCTTTGAGTCTCCTTGCTTCTGCGGATGGGGTTCGCGCCAGGCGAAGCCCATTACCTATGAAAGTGAAAACATCCCTTGGGCCACTGGTCTCTCTTGAATGAGGCACTGGAGCCCTTGTTAAAGGCAAAACATTATCTGACCACGTTATTAGTTGTAACACCTTAGTTCCATTCAGCAAAGCAGATTTGCTACTTCCCAGCCAGGGCCCTGGAAGGACAAGACTTGGGACAGGTCTTGTGTTAGTTGTGAGATGGAGGGAGGGAACCAGGAGGGTGAACTGGCCCAAGTGCCCCATTCCTGAGGTAGAAGGAAGTTTGCTGGAGGATGCTGGGGAGATGCTTAGCTGGGGTGGGAGGGGCCCTCCCACCTTGCCAGTGATGCCCAGAGTCTGCCCTTGGGATGCAGCGTTTGTACTGTTTATCCTCGCACCTGTGGTCTGTCTGGCTGAGCCCCCACACAGGTGGCCCACCTGTGTGCCTCCCTTGCATCCTCCCTCACCACCCCTATCAGTCATCAGTACTGGCTTCTCTCATGCGACTCAAGTCCTGCCTGCTGCCGTGTTCTCTTCAGTCTGGATCCTCTGCCTTCCAGCATGGGAAAACCGGCTCATGGCTAGAGCCCGTAAGGAGTCTTCTTTTGTAAAGCTTAAGCAGTCTCACCACTTAATGCAAATCTGGTGAATTCTTTCTGACACAACTGTGGTAAGCTAGGCAGTTGAAAGCAGAGGCATTTTAAAATAAGTGAAGATGCCACCGTCCGATGAGCTGAGGTTGCAATAAGCAGAAAGGAGTGCGTTGGCTAGTTCACTGGGGCTGGAAGGTTCGGGCTACCCCCAGAATTGGTGCTAACCCCTGTAAGAGTGTACCAAGGAAGAAGGCCAAGGGACAAACCACAGCACCCCCTTGTGGGCCTCACACTGACCTGCCATCTCATTAAATGTCAGCAGTGGGTCTGGGGAGCAAGGAGTCCTCCCCAGTCCCTCTCCTGGACCCCTGAGACAAGAAGCTTTCGTTTTCAAAAGTACTAGTCAGAGTTAAGAACATGGCAGGTGGCTATAGAATACTGCAGAGTTGAGTTGCTCCCTCTGATACGCCATGGGGTGGGTCTACAGTAAAGAAACTGAGTTTACACATAGAAAGGTCTAGCCTTTGCTCTCAGCTACTGGGAGCTGATCTCTACTGGGAGGTGATCTCTAGGCCCTTGGAATATTCCCCTTGAAAGGAAGTGGAAGCCTTGAGCCACACTGGACAGTGTGATTTCTGATAGGGGCTTTTGGCCATGTGGTATCCACTCTACTTCCAGAGGGGTCAGCCATGTTGGCAGTTCCACAGAGCCCCAGTGCAAACTCTACACACCAAAGCTCAGGCAGGCTTTCTCGGTTGGCAGTGCTCCGTGCATATGTCATACATCATTGCTGGGAGGAGTTAACGCGGTCCACGGCTCCATGGAAGCTCTGCACGTGGAAGCTTCCTGGACTCTGCCTTATGTGCCTTTTCCCTTGGCTGATTTTAAGCTACATCCTTTAGTTGTAATAAACTGTAACTGAATATAACGGCTTTCAGTGAGTTCTGTAGGTCCTAGTAAATTATGCAACCTCAGGGGAGTCTCAAGAACACCCCCTCCCCCCAACACTAACCAATTGCAGTTGGTAATTATGGAGGGGAGTAAAATCCTTTACCATCTGAAGGCCTTTTTAATGCTGGCTTTGTGACTCAGCTAACTGACTGCAGACAGACAGACAGGTTGAACCTAAGAAAAATCCAAGAAAAAAGTGGTGGAGACACAGGCTCTTAGAGGCAGATGTCACAGCAGTGATACTGGGCTTTGGGCCAAGCTCACTGCATGATGGGCCGTGTGAGCTTCAAGTGCAAATACAAACTGAGCTAGCTGGGCTGTCACTGAAACACTTTCTGCTGCCAGGATGGAGAAATCCCAAGTAAATATGCAAGGTTAGAGTGTAATCATGACCCAAATGACTATAGTGTCTCCTTGCTGGAGGGGAACTCTGATTCCTAGGGTTCAGCGGGCATAGCAGCTGGGTGGATTGGGGGTGGAAAGGTGGGTTGGTAACAGGAAAAAAAGAATAAACAGGTGATGAGTCGGAAGCTGAGGATTTGGGTCCTAAGATTGTTACAGACTGGTCATGACCTTGGGCAGGTCATTGCTATTGCTGGATCTTTGCCCATTTGGCATCTTGCAAGCAGGTGTTCATATGTTTTATAGGAAGATGAGATAGATCCAGGGAGGATAATGGAAAAGAATGAACATTTGGGTACTTTCTCTGTCAGGGGCCGTGTGGGGGCTGGACTTACTATCTTAATCAAGGTTCTTCATGGAAACAGAACCAATAGCATACACACACATACACGGAGAGATTGAGAACCTTGTTGTAAGGAACTGGCTTACGGAATCGTGGGGACTGGCAAATCTGAAATCTGTGGGGCAAGCCAGGAGGCTGGCAACTCAGGGAAGAGTCGATGCTGTAGTCTTGAATCTGAGTTTCTCAGCAGGCTAAAAAACTCACATAAGTTTTCTATGTTGTAGTCTTGAGGAGAATCCTTCCTTTAGAAAAGGAATCTCAGTCTTTGTTCTTAAGGCCTTCAACTGATTGGATGAGGTCCACCCACATATGGAGAGTAATCTGCTTTATGCAAAGTCTACTGAGTTAAATGTTAATCACATCTTAAAAACAGCTTCACAGCAATACCTAGACTAATGTTTGACTAGACAACTGGGTGCCATAGCCTAGCCAAGTCAACACATACAAATAACCATCACACTTTTCCATTTAATGCTCACAGCAATAACGCAATGTAGACAGAAGTAGTAAAGCATAGCAGTGAGGCTGTCTAAGGTGTTTCTGGCTCCATTTTCACATGATACCATGCTGTATCTTGTACATAATCCCTAAGATCTTCCAACTGGATCATTTAAACTCTTTGTAAACCCTAACAACAGACCATTTTTCTTTCTGTCCCCACCCCCAAAAGAATTGTAAGTATTACTATCTCCTTCCTTCCTTCCTTCCTTCCTTCCTTCCTTCCTCCCTCCTTCCCTCCCTCTCTCTCCCTTTCTTTCTTTCTTTCTTTCCTTCTTTTCTTTTCTTTTCTTTTCTTTTCTTTTCTTTTCTTTTCTTTTCTTTTCTTTTCTTTTCCTTTTCTTTTCTTTTCTTTCTATCCCCCACAAGGTAATGATTTAGTAGGATCTGGGAAAGCTTATTAGTAGCCAAAGACTTGTCCTTGTGTCTAGCCTCTGATACTTACTAGCTTCCTTTAATCTCTAAATTTGAATCTCCACTGAATGGTTCAGGGAATGCACTTGTTCATTCAACAAAGTCTATTAAATATTTATGATGTTCCAGGCATTATGATGAAGCTTGGGGATGGAATATGGCTAAGACATATGGCTCAGTCTAGCCGGTCTTGAGAAGATTATGATAAGATGAGCAAATGTTTGGAAAGTGCTTTTGCTATTGTAAAATGCTGGCTCTAAATTTCTACGTGCTCATTGTAGCCACTGAATGCACAGGCTTCCATGATCCTGCAGTCAAATGATGTCGTTGTACCTGCAGTCAGCATGGTTGTGACTCAACACTGCATGCATTCTGAGCATTTATTTGCCTAAAAGTTTAAGTATATCAATTGCTTAACCACCTGTAAAATCTCTGGAATCCCAGAAGAAATGCTAAAGAAAGACCTTAGCTGAAACTCAACCATGAGCTTCACCAAAGAGAGGAGAGAGTGAATAGAAATGAAGAGTGTCATTATGCAGGACCAAATTCTTAAAATGCCGGATGTTAATAATCAAACTTTCCCTAATGGAGAAGAACACAGCAGAAGAGATGTTACATCTGTGAAGTTAAAAACTCTTCTCATGCCTAAATGACTCACATTCCATTTGGGAAAATGCCCCTTTCTAAGGAGATGAATTAACTAGGTAAATTGCCTCATGACTGGAGAGACGCAAAGCACCCTTGTCATGTATTCACCTGTAATGTCATGGAAGAGTCATTTTCTTAGCAGTGCAAACTTTGGGCTCAGGTGTTGTAACTGGAATGATATTTTTACCCTGAAACGTATGAATAAGTAACATATATATTTTACCAGTGAAGACCAGTGCAGTTCCTTCATAAGTGATTTTGAAGATATTCCAATGGAGAGAAAAATCAGTTTTATCAGCTCATGTGGGCCCTGAAATAAAAGTGACCAGGAAGAGAGAAAGAACTCAGATGGGCCTGCAGAAGCCTAAGCTGTTTGTTTGTTTTTTTATATACCTGCAAAATTATAGGTTTTAAGAGGTGTGAATTTCATTGCTTCCTCTTCGCCCCAACTTCCTGAGACCCCAGGGTGCTCACACTGTGCTCTACTCCTGGTACTACTCCATTGTTCAGGTGATGGGAAACCGGGACAGTCATTGCTGAAGGATTATCTCCAGCTTGACCTGGAGCTGAAGCTTTGTGCCCACCCTCATCCTGGCAGGTCCTGGCCATGGCTGGACTGGTGAGGGCAGGGAAGGGAGGCAGTTTCCCTGGGGCTGGGCAAGGTCCAAGGGCTTACTCCATCTCTCAGAAGCGTCTTGGGACAAACATTTGCTGAGGCTGCAGAGGGGGGCGTGGAAAGGGCATTGCCATGGCAACCCCCAAATGTGTGCACTCCAGATCTGTTGATGTCTCCCTCTCTGGCTTTGTGACTTTTCTGAAGGGAGGGAACAGATAATCGGGAATGACCTGGGGATATGAGTGAGTTTCCACAAGTCATCTTGTAGCCCACAGCCTAAACACAGTTCCCAGAGGAGGGTCCAGCACCAGGACACCACGCAGCACATGTAAGCAGTGCTGCATCCAGAAACAGTTTCCTGGTGCCTCTCAGTCTGTCTTCAAGGCCTGACCCAAAGCCCACTTGCTCTGAGGGGCCCGTGGCAGTCAACCCCCCATGGTTCTGTCCCTTCTCTGAATTCACTCAGCATGTATGTTGGTACTGATGTGCATTATACCTGTGTAAGTATCCTTAAGGTTTCTCAGCTGTCAAAGGTTTCAAAGCTGTCAATATAATAGTTAGCCTTAGTCTAAACTGTTTCTATGATAAATCATGTATGTAACCATGTACTGGTAGCATAGGAAGAAATGGGTGGAGTGAGTGGAGATCTGTGCTCAGGTGTAAGGAATAAATATACAAGGAAAGGGGAGATCAGAGAGGGAGTCACCCAGAGAAGCCAGGTAGCTGAAGGAGAGGAGAAGGGGGTGGAGAGAGAGAGAGAGAGAGAAAAAGAGAGAGAGAGAGAAAGAGTGAGTGTCAAGGGATAATGGATCCCATGTGATTCTGGAAGGGAGGTAGGAAAATTTGAGGCAAGAATAGATACAATTTAATTAGGCAAAAGCTAAGTGTAAATAACATTGTTAGTTGCATCAAGGAACCGGTTTTGGTTTCGGTTCCTGAGCGTCAGGGCCTGTGGGATGGATGGCCACTGAGAGCCTGCTGTGTGGGCCGCAAGGCACGAAGATCACTTCTGCTTTTCCTTCTCGTGGCCCCTTCCAGTCCTGGAGCTGCTGCCCACCAGCCCCTTGCTGGTGCCCATGGAGGCTGGAGGGACTGACCACAGCGTTTCGGAGCCTCCGCTCCCAGTCACCGCTGTTTTTAACTTAGAAGAAGTTGGCAAACAGACCCTCAGAATGGCCTCAGCTGCCCCCCATTTATCCCCCACAAGCCTGTCCATGCTGAAAAGACTTCTGTTGTCCTGGCTGCTCCCAGGCCACTGAGTTGTCAAAGCAGGCAGCTGTTGGACGGTGTATTCGTCATGCACGTGAGTTCACTGGAGTCTGGTGTGCGTGGCCAAGCTTCCACTCTGTTCTCTCAGCTTTTTCCTCAGGCTCCGTGGCTTGGAAGAGAGCTCTGGCTTTCATATCTGTATGATATGAAAACAAGATTCTGTGTGTGCTATATATAGTTGTGCACAGGTGTTAGATAAGAAGTACATGTGTTATGAGTGTAAAATATGGTCTTAAGACACAGATGCATGTATCTATTTATTTCCAGCCAAGTGCATCTGTTTACAGATGACCCGGTGGTCCCTGCCCTGGTCCAGAGAATTAGTTAGGGCCATTCAAAATGAACCATACTTGTCAACATGTTCTAAAAGCCAGTTAATAAAAAAAGAAAATGTCAAGTTGCTTCCACATTGATCTAAGTAGGATTTTTTTTTTTAAATGTACCCAATGAAAGTTATTTATGAGACAGTTTCTATCATTTTACACTCAAAGAATTCCAATGACATCTCATTGCCTATAGTGAACAACCCAGATTCTGGCTGGTCATCCAAGGCCTTCTACAGTCTAAACCTAGCATTATTTACCTTTTAAGATATGGCCTCCACTGCTCATACCCCAGAGATCATTTTTGGTTGTATCCTTTTGACCATGTGAAAAATTCAGTTTCTTGGACAAATATATAATTGACACACACATCCATTTTGCAGATGGCTCAAAGCTAGAAGGGAGAGTGCATTCATTTATCAACTAATATTGACACCTAGGCTGGGCTGGGCTTGGTTCCAGCACTGGGGATGTAGCAGTGAACAAAACAAAGCCTCTGCTGTCATGGAGCTTACATGCTGGAGGGGGAGACAGACTGACATGTCAGGTGGGGTAAGAATGGATACCAAGCAGCTTGTGACGGGGGTTATTGCTGGCCTCAGAAAGACAGCTTCTCTGATAAGGTGACCTTTTAGCGGAGACTTGTGTAACGTGAAGAAGAGGGCCAATTAAGATTCAGGAGAACGGTGTCTTTAGGTGGTGGGAAGAGCAAATGCAGACTCTGAGGCAGGGGGATGCTTGGGAGGTTTGTGCCACAAGAAGACGCAAGAAGGCCAGTTGTGGCTGTGATGCGGTGAGTGGAGGTGAGAATAGGAAGAGGTGAGATTGAGGGGCAGCTAAGGCCAGATCGTACAGAGCATTCTGGCCATGGTAATGGCTTTGGATTTTACTCTGGGTGACATGGGAAGCCACTGAGATGAGAGGTACAGATGACTTATGTCTTAAATAATTACTTTGGCTGCCATATGCAGAAAGGGCTAATGTGGGCTTTAAGAGTAGAAGCTGGGAGACCAATTAGGAGAATATTCTAACAGTCTGGGTTTGGGACTAGGTAGTTTGGACTAGGGTGTGCATGGGAGTGGTGGTGAAAATGGTAAGACTCTGTAGATACTTTGAAGGCAGAGTTGTAAGGATCTGCTGATAAGTCAGATGTGGAATGTGAGAAGGGAGTCAGTTTTTCCAAGGGTTTTGGACTGAGCAGTCAGGAAAATTGAGAATAGAGTCACCATGGAGATGGGGAGGAGAAGTTGGGGGGAGAAGTAAGGGTGGAGAGCTAGGGGTTCTATTTTAGATAGATTACATTCTTTTCTTTTTCTATTATTTTTTATTTTTTAAACTGTTTATTTAAATTCAAGTTAGTTAACATACAATAGAATATTATTTTCAGGTGCACAGTATATTGATTCAACACTTCAGTACAACACACATTGTTCCTCACAAGTGTACTCCTTATCCCCATTACTTGTTTAACCCACCTCCCCACCTACCTCCCCTCTGATTCCATCAGTATGTTCTCTATAGTTAAGAGTTCGCCTTGGTTTCTTCGTTTGCCTCTCTTTCTTATTTTCCCTTCATATGTTTTGTTTCTTAAATTTTACAAATGAGTGAAATCATATTTGTATTTTTCTGACTGACTTATTTCACTTATAATACTCTCTAACTGTACCCATGTTGCAAATGGCAAGGTTTCATTCTTTTTTATGGGTGAGTAATATATTATATATATTATATATATCACCTCTTCTTTTTCTTTTTTTTTTTATTTCAAGTTTTTATTTCAATTCTAGTCAGTTAACATACATGGTAAAATTGGTTTCAGGTAGAATTTAGTGATTCATCACTTATGTATAATACCCAGTGCCCTTCCCAACAAGTACCCTCCTTAATGTGCATTACCCATTTAGCCCATCCCCCATCCACCTCCCTCCATCAACCCTCAGTTTGTTCTCTATGGTTAAGAATCTCTTATGGTTTGCTTTCCTTTTTTTTCCCCCTTCCCCAATGTTAATGTGTTTTGTTTCACATATAAGTGAAGTCATATGATATTTGTCTTTGACTGACTTATTTTGCTTTGCATAATACTCTCTAGCTCCATCCATGTTATTCTAAATGGCAAGATTTAATTCTTTTTGATGGCTGAGTAATATTCTGTTGTGTATATATTCTACATCTTCTTTATCTGTTCATCAGTTGATGGACATTTGAGCTTTTTCCATGGTTTGACTTTTGTTGATAATGTTGTTATAAACATTGGGGTGCATGTGCCCTTTCAAATCAGTGTTATCCAATTATCCTTCAGATAAATACCTAGCAGTGCAATTACTAGGTTGTAGGATAGTTCTATTTTTAACTTTTTTTTTTTTTAATTTTTTTTTTCAACGTTTATTTATTTTTGGGACAGAGAGAGACAGAGCATGAACGGGGGAGGGGCAGAGAGAGAGGGAGACACAGAATCGGAAACAGGCTCCAGGCTCCGAGCCATCAGCCCAGAGCCCGACGCGGGGCTCGAACTCCCGGACCGTGAGATCGTGACCTGGCTGAAGTCGGACGCTTAACTGACTGCGCCACCCAGGCGCCCCTATTTTTAACTTTTTGAGGAGCATCCATACTGTTTTCCAGAGTGGCTGCATCAGTTTGCATTCCCACCAACAGAATAAGAAGTTTCCTCTTTCTCTGCAGGATAGGTTACATTTTAAGATGCCCATTCTGTAGTTAAAAATCTTCAGCAGGCAATGGGATAATATGATTCTGAGATTCAGAGGAGATATTAGGATGGGAGAAATAGTGTTGGGACTTGTTCAGTCTATAGATGGCTTTAGGGAGCTAGGTAGATAAAGAAGGAAGAGGTCCAAAGACCCAGCAAAGACTCAGAAGGAACAGCCAATGGGATAGGATGGAAACTGAGACAGATTTTTGTGAGGAAAGAAAGCATCCCCAGGAGGAGAGAGTGATCAATCAACTAGGTCAGAGGTTGCTGAAGACAGAGACGTCACCATTGAATTTAATGTTGTAGAGGTCCATTGCTATATAGAGTTTGGGTTTCAAAAGTCCCCTACAAGCCGAAACTGTTATGACCAATTTAATAGGTACCTACACATGGGTTCAAATGGTCAGGTTTTCATGTACAGGATTTGGAAGATGTGGCTTCACAACTGTTCATGGGAAAGGGTCTATGATTTAAGATCCCAAGTGCCTTATGAACCACTATGTGATGGGGATGTCAAAAACGCCACACTAACACTGACTTTGCCACATGACCAGAAGCACAGCGTCTAGACCAATGCGATTTGCAGTCTCTCTGAGAGGTCCATGGTCAGAACACAGGTGCGTGTGTTTCTTTACTGAGCCCCACACTTGTAAAAAAGAGGGACAAACCAGAGCACCTTTCGCCTACTGCGAAAATTTGTTGAAGAACTAAAGGCGTTCAGAAGAGTATTTAGCCATTTGAAGGCCTGACCTGTGGAAGAAGGATCATTCTTCCTTTAATAGATGGAAGGTAGAAGTTAAAGGGGGAAGTATTTCAGATCTCTATTTCTGTATAATGAGCCATCCCCAAAATGTATTAGTTTAATACACTGGTTTATTATTTCTCACAATGCTGTGAGTTGATTGGGTGGTTCTTCTGCTGGTTTTGCCAGGGCTGATACAACTATAGTCTGATTGTGGATTGGCAAGGCTCTGGGCTCAGCTGGCTCCCTCAGACCACTTGGTCTTGAATCTTCAAGGAGGTAAAATTGGACTTCCTCCAATGGTGATGGCAGTGATCCAAGAGGGTGAGCCCAAGGCACAAAGACTTGCATCATGTGTATCCCATTGGCCAAAATGAATTGTAGGGGCAAGCCCAAGGTCAAGGTGGGGAGACAATATCAGTATATGAATACCAGAGATATGATTCACTGGGGGCCATTAGTGTAAGATCTCCACTGGCAGATTTTGACTTGGTATGAGAAAGCAGCTTTAAATAACTATAACCATGCAGTTAGCTGCCTTATGAAATAGTTGGCTTAGTGATGGTAGAGATATTCCAGTTCTAATTCATATGTTTGTTCTTGCACTCATAACATTTTATTAAATATCTATGATGTGCAAGATCGTGGGTTAGATAGTATGGGGGGTAAAAGATGGATAGAATGAAGTCTTTGGAATGACTTTTACAGACCACTGGGAGAAATGAAAAACAAAACAAAAAAGGAGAGACTTACAGATAAATAAAGTACAGTAAGCAAGCAGAGAAGAGAGAGAAGTAGCTGAAGTCAGGATGTGGAGGGTAGAGGAGGCCTCTAGAGCCTTTACGGGAAAGGTAACATTTTAGTAGAGGTCTGGGAGCTAAGCTAATGATTATCAAGTTCTTTTTGCAAGGCAAAGCACTAGGTTCTGTGTGAATGTTTTACCCTTTAATCTTTATGGCAACTGCATCATTCTCATTCCACAAATGAGAACTGGATATCAGAGTGTTTGCAGATGAATTAACAGGCCAAGAATGTTGGTCTGGGTGGTCCAAAGTCTGTATTCTTTACAGGAAGCTAGGCTGCCTCTGTAAAATTATCATGGACATTACAATTCAAAGATTTAAAAAAAATTTTTTTTCAATGATTATTTATTTTTGAGAGACAGAGAGACAGAGCACGAGCAGGGAAGAGCAGAGAGAGAGGGAGACACAGAATCTGAAGCAGGCTCCAGACTCTGAGCCATCAGCACAGAGCCCGATGTGGGGCTCGAACCCACAAACCATGAGATCGTGACATGAGCTGAAGTCAGACAATTAACTGACTGAGCCCCCCAGCCACCCCACAATTCAAAGATTTTTAAAGTACTTCACATACAAAATTTCATTTGAACCTCACAACAAATTTGAGGAAAATACTATCCCCATTTTATAGATGAAAAAACTGAGGCTCAGAGAAGTTAGGTCAGACAGATATGGGAGTTTTGCATTAACTCTTCCCTATGTCTGCATTGCTGTTTTCCATGACTTTATGTAGCTGGCTCCCTCTGTCATTCAGATTTCAGCTTAAATGGCACCTTCCCTCATCACCAAGTCTGATGTAGCTCCCAAGTCCTAGGCTCTCACATCATCCTATTTAAATTCTTTATATAGCACATGTCATTTTTGGAATGATCTGTGTGCAAGATTTTTTCCCCCTCTTTTTTCAGTTCTGAACTTGACTTCTGTAGTTTCATTATGACGTGCCCTGCTTGGAATTGGTTGGGTTTCCTGAAACTAGGAAGTGTTGTCAACTCTGGAAAATTCTAAACCATTAACTTTCAAGTATTTTTTCTTTCTCTTTCTAGTTACATCTTTTGTAACCCCAATTATACTTAAGTTGTATCTTTTCATTCTTTCATTTATGTATCTTTATTTTTATCATTTTTTTCTTTTTTCCTGATGCATTCTGGATAAGTTTTTAGCTATATCTTCCAATCTAGGTGTATATTTTTCCTGTGTCTAATCTGCACTTTAACCCACTCCAATGAGTTTTAAATTTCATGTTATAATTTTTGTTTCATGAAGTTATATTTGGTTTCTTTAAAGTAAGTTTGTTCAACTTTGATAATCTTTTGCTCCTTCATAATACTGTGAATTCCCTCTTATTTTTTAACCATGTTAAAAATCTTTCTCTGATAATTCAATACCTGTAGGTCCAGTGGGTCTGATTCTGCAATTTATTGTTTCTGTTGACTCTGACTCGTATTGGCTTGTACTCCCCATGTGTTTTGTGATTTTGTTCTTCATTTGTGAAAATATCAAGATGTCTGAGTTGAGGGTCCATTATTTCAGAGAAAATTTGTATTTGAGATGACGATAACCCTGGCTATAGATCACTAGGAAATACACAGTTTTCCACAAGGAAAATGTCTCTGTAGCTTACTCATTCCCATCAAATTGCACTTTTTAATTTTTATTGTGTCTGATTGGTTCCCTTATTTTGCTGCTAGCTAAGCCATACTTTGAAATGTGTTCTTTGTTTTACCCAGCGTTTTTAGGTATTCTCTACTGGGAAGATATTCTCTCTTCACTTATTCTAACATATTGCCGGAAGCAAAAGCACCTCTCCTTTTCCCACAATACACTGTGTGGCCTCCAAGGTTGACAAATACTTGCCAGAGATGTAGCAAAAAGTCATTTCTATTCTGAACAATGTTACCAGGATCCTATTCTCCTGATATTAAAAGTATCCCTCTTGGGGCGCCTGGATGGCTCAGTCGGTTAAGCGTCCGACTTCGGCTCAGGTCATGATCTCACGGTCCGTGAGTTCGAGCCCCACGTCGGGCTCTGTGCTGACAGCTCAGAGCCTGGAGCCTGTTTCAGTCTGTGTCTCCCTCTCTCTCTGACCCTCCCCCGTTCATGCTCTGTCTCTCCCTGTCTCAAAAATAAATAAAATGTTAAAAAAAAAAAAGTATCCCTCTTTCCTTCAGCTTCTCTTGCCATAAAAGAAACCAAAGGTCTTAATATAAAATGAAGGGATAATGCTGCTAGAACACAATAAGAAATGGGAAGAGAGGTACAAGAACAAGTTGGAGATAAAGATTGGAATCAGATCAGGAAGGGCTGTTGTGGGGAACTGGGTTTTATTCTAAGTCAGATGGGAAGTTATTGAAGGGGTGTTAAATAGGGAAGGGATGTGAACTAATTTTATTTAAAGAATATAATTGAGAGTAACAAGTTGTTGGAGAGCAGAAGTGGGAAAACGGAAACTATCACAGTAGTCCAGATAAGAAACGGAGGTAGGTTGGAGGGGCATGATAGCCATGAAGTGGCTGAGGTGTCAGCCATGAGGTGACAAAAATGCGGATGAGTGTAGTATCTATTGTCGTATAACTAATTACCCCCAAATTTAGCAACTTAAAACAATAAATACTTGTATTATAGAGTTTCTGTGGGTTAGGGATCTAAGATCAAGTTCCTTGGCTATTTCTGGCTTAGGGTCTCTCATGAGATAACAGTCAAACTGCTAGCTAGGGCTATAGTCATCTCAAAGCTTGACTGGGCTAGATACTCCACTTTAAATCTTATTCATGTGGTTTTTGGAATGCTTAGTTCCTTTTTTGGCTCTTGGCCAGAGGCTTCTGTTCCCTACCACTTGGGCCTCTCCAAGGGCTGTTTACAACGTGGCAGCTTGCAGCTTGATTCCCCCAGAATAGGGGTGGTAATGGGGAGAACAAGATGGAAGTCACAGTCTTCATAACCTAATCTCTGAAGTAACATACTATCAATTCTGTCATCTACTATTGGTCATGGAGACCAACCAAGTACAATGTGGGAAGGGACTATACAAGGATGTGAATACCATGACAATGGAATCATTGGGGCTCTTCCTGGAAGCTGCCTACCTTAACAGTTATGAGGTCTGCTTTGATTGTAGAACAAACAGAACATTGCTGATGAATTTGGTGAGACATATGAGGAAAAGAGAGAATATCAGGATGGTTCCTAGGCTTTTGGTTTGAGCTGCTTACTACAATGAGAACTATTGGAAGAGAAATATATTAAAGGTGAGGAGAAATTAAGAGTTGTACTTTCAACTTGTGAAGTTTGCAAAGCCTTTAAGATATCCAAGTGGACATGTCAAGTAGGTAGTTTGAATGAATGATTCTGGAACTCTGGGTAGAGCCCAAAACAAGAGATTAAATTTGCTAGTATAGCCTATGGCTAGGATTTAAAACCTAGGCACTAGATAAGATCGCTTAGTTGCAGTTCTTGACCTTAGTGGATTAGGATCATCTGAGAAGCTTCAAAAAAAATTTTACACCAGGCTATTCTCCAAATCAACTAAATCCGGGGGTGCCACCCAGCCATTGGGATTTTTAAAACTCCCAAACGATCCCAATACGCAGCCATGGTTGAGAATCCTTGACAAGGGAGAAAATGCCAATGGAGGAAAGAAGGAAACCCGGGACTCTTGCATGTGTGTAACGGTAGAGGATGATGTGGTGCTCCAGAGAGAATTATGGCAAAAGACACAGCTCATTTTGCAGTGCCTGAGAATTGGTTAATTTTGTGGTTACTGTGCCACTGAGGCAGTAACCAGCTGGGGACAATAGTTTGTGTACTACACGTGCAAAGGGCTATCATCTGTGGCCAGTGGAGAGCCTAGGATCACTTTGGAATTTCAAAATGTAAAAAGTTGAATACACTTATTCCATTTCGTCATGCAATCAGACTTAATTAGACCCAAAGTATTTACCAAGTATTTCTCTGGCCTTCTTAATTAGGGATAAAAGTTAAGCAAATTTGAACCTGACACTCTTTAAAGGGTGGATGATTCTATGCAGAGATGTGGCTTGATTCCAGCTGGAAGCTTCTGAAGCCAGGCTGCAAGGGAAAAGAATTAAGTGTCCAGCCCAGTTCAACTTCAAATTAACAATTATGCCACTCTTTGCATGCAGAAAGAATTTGGCGCAATCCAGTGTCGAGTAGGTGTTTGGAGGTATTTTTCCATCTGTGGAGATTTGTGCATTGAGAGATCTCTTTTCTTTTTTTTTTTTTCTTTAATTTTTTGTAAATGTTTTTATTTATTTTTCAGACAGAGAGAGACAGAGCATGAACAGGGGAAGGGCAGAGAGAGAGGGAGACACAGAATCCGAAGCAGGCTCCAGGCTCTGAGCCGTCAGCACAGAGCCCGACGCGGGGCTCGAACTCACGAACCGTGAGATCATGACCTGAGCCGAAGTCGGACGCTTAACCGACTGAGCCACCCAGGCGCCCCGAGAGATGTCTTTTCTAAAATTGAGGGCTCTATGTGTTACTTGCCCCCTATGTATAACTAGTATACCTGAGTGAGCTAAGAGAACAATGGCTTGCAGGTATGTTCTAAATCCTGCTCCCTGAGACACTGAAACTGTGACTTTGATATCATTAATTAGGATTCTAGGACCTTTTTTTGTTTTTGTTTTTAGTAGGCTCCACTCCAAGTCCAATGTGGGGCTTGAGCTCACAACCCTGAGATCATGATTGCCCCACGGTGCCGCAAGGACTCTTGACCAATAAATCAAACAGGTCAGGTTTATAATTATTGAGTCCTTTGGAAGTACATAGCATATTACCTTACCCTATACAAAGCTGTCACTTTGTCTATGTTCCTATTTTTATTAAGGTCATTAAGGGAGCCCTAAAATACTCTATAGTTGGAGTACAAAATCCTCAGTTCAAGATTAGCTCTACCACTTGTTGGCTGTGACCCCTAGGGCAAGCCACTTAGTCTACAAATCCTTCTCCCCCTCTGTAAAACGGAGAGGATCCCTGCCTTACCTCTTTCCTGAAGTCATTGTCTAAAGAGAAATGAATGAATATAAATAGTCTTATCGTCCTGATGTAAAGACTGGCTGCTCTTACCATAACCCCTCCTTCCGGGCACATGTAAAAGCCACTCATCTGCCTTGTATGTCTGCTTTGTCTTCTCACCGTCAAGCCTTTTTTTCCTTCCAAGTCTCAAGGTACAAACCTCACATTTCTTCAGGAAGTCCTTGATTTACCCTATCTCACTTGGATCATTTTGTTTGTTTGTTCTTCTATAGATGTCTCTATAATTTGTCCCAAGTGTTCATTCCGAATCTCATTAGATCGTAAGTTTTGGGGGTGGTTAAGGACTGGAGATTTCTTCCAGCTTTGCATCAACTGATGTATATAAAATTTCTGTCCATCACTGTGGACTTCTTCCTGCATCTGATTTATATTTCTCACTGATCTTCACAAATCATGATCACCCAGAATGCAATCCAGTTTGAAATGTCTGTAGACATTTTCCTTCATCAGTCCTTCCTTTGTTAAAACAATTCTTGGTACCAGAGTCTTAGTGGTAACTGGCTATCAGCCAGTGAGGGAGGGGATGGAAACATTCCCTTTTGCCTTTTGTAAGCAGGAGCATGTCTTTATCAGCATACTCTGCTGAGATTTCACCATCACTCTCCTTCCTTCTCTTTCAAGTTGTTCCAAGCCCAGTGACATTCGAAATGATGAGTCATTGTCTAAATGTGGAGACCATCATTCTGCATGCACATCCCAGGCTGTGATGGGAAGCATGACTCTGACCTCATGAGGGAGGGCATTCTGAAAATGATCCTCTGTGAACTTGAAAGTGGCATAAACCATGATCTGATATTTTTGGAACCTCCACAGGGACGAGAGGACTCAAGCTGATGTTTTATGGATTTTACATAATAAACCTGTATCGTAGGCTTCTGTGGTATAGTAGAAACCACATCATCCTGGAAGACAGGAGACCTGAGTTGGGGTCTTGCTCTTTCACTAAGTAGTTGTGTGATCTTGGGTGTGCCATGTCACCTCTCTGGACCTCAGGGAGGAAGCAAGTGGAACTGGATCATCTTCATTTCCTTAAAGCTCTAAATTTCTACCGAGTGCTGTGAGATCATGCGACCCAATAAACCAGGACTTTGCAATTTTTTTCCTGACTCATAATGTTTCTGTTGATCTAGAGAGGTAGGAGGGGGACTATTCTGGGGTAGCTTTCCGGTTGTTTCACAGATACATATGCAACAGTGAAGGGATCAGATAGTGAAGGGATCAGAAACCAGAAGGTGGTAATGGGGAAAGAGAGGAAAGAAAAACAGAAAAGAGGATGTTCTGGTGTTTCCCTCCATAGTGCCATTTTTTCTGGTGTCTTGGTAGATTTCTGGTCATTTCCAAATGGTCAAGGGTGGTTGCTGATGGCACTGACTGCCTGTGCTCTCCCCAAATTCTTCTTTGTTTTTTAAGTTTATTTATTTATTTTGAGAGAGAGAGAGAGAGAGCGAGCACGAGCAAGGGAGGGGCAGAGACAGAGAGAGAGAGGGAGAGAGAGAGAGAGAGAGAGAGAGAGAGAGAGAGAATCCCAAGCAGGCTACAGAGCCATCCCCAAATTCTTATGTCGAAGTCCTACTGCAATGGTATTTGGAGGTGGGGACTTTGGGAGGTGATTAGGCCATGAGAGTAAAGCTCCCGCAATGGGATGAATGTCCTTATAGGAAAAGGAGGGGGCTAGCCCATTCTCTCTCTGCCACGTGAGGCCACAGTGAGAAGATGACTTGTGTCAGCCAGAAAGAGGAACTTTTACTAAGAACCCAACCATCCTGGCACCCAGCCAGCCCCCAGAACCATAAGAAATAATGTTTGCTATTGAAGCCACCCATTCAGTGGTATTTGCTGTAGCAGTCTGAGCTAAGACACTGATAATATCCAAAACATAGGGTGGGAACCTGTTTCAGCCCCAATTCAGGGCTGGAGTGACCCCCCCCCCACCGCCCCCACCACATCACTCTGTTTCAAGGAAAAATGTCTGCTTGGAGAGGCTGAATCTACTGCCCTTGGACCCCCATGTTGCACCCTATTCCTCACATGCTTTTAAAATTAAAACTTTATATAAAGGTACCATTCGGCATAGCTTTCTGCAGCTTGCTTTCTGTGTGTGTGCATGTGTTATGCATCCGTGTTGGTTCAAGTGGCTCAAGCTAGTTCATTTTAACTACTACATACTTTTCCATTGTTAGAATGCGACTGTGTGTACATTCTTTTCATGGACATATATGTTGTTTCCAGCCCCTTTCTATTAAAAGCAAAGCTATGGTACACATTTTTAGTCCTATCTCCTTGAGCACATGGAGTTACTGGATCAAAGAATATGTAGACCTTCAATTTTTTATTGCCAAAATGCTCTTAAAGGGGTCACACGCATTTATACTCTCACCGGCACTACAGGAAAGTTCTTATTATTCCAATCCTTGTATCCACGCAGTATTTTCCAGACCTTTTAGGTTCTGCCAATCTCTGATATAAAGGGCATTTAATCTGCTTCCAGATTTTTAAGGGAATGATTTAAACATTTCAGCATTAAGTAGGATGTTTACCATAGGTTCTCGACAGATGTTGTATATTAGATTGAGGAAGTTACTCGTCTTACTTTCCTATGATTTTTTTAAAAAACACAAATGGCTATTGAGTTTTATCAAGTATTTTTGTTCTGCGTATCTAGAGGTGATCATCTAACATTTTATATAATCTTCCTAATGATATTAGATCCAGGTGACTGGTTTGATGGGAAATTGAGATGAGGTAAAGATTCTTATTAAGACAGATTCCTTCCAGGTTTTCAGAGCATCAACCTGCCATAGAGCATCTCAAAAGTCACCTCCCACAGTCAGAAGGTTGGAAAGGAAGGCAGGTATTGTCATGTACCACAAATAATCCATCATGTGGCAAAGTGGGGGATGTGCTAGGGTGTTGTTGTAACTGGAGACTATTACAGCATGCTTCACAATGGGTTGTTTGAACAATATACGATTATTATGGGCCGATGCCTCTGGCTTGGATATATTTTTGTTAAGGTGAAATTTTCTTTGTAATGGAGTTGGTTATAATAGGATTTGATCTCCATCCATCTCACTTACCCATTCTCCCTCTGGCGGCTGTGATAGCCTTGCTCCCTGTGCAGCAGCCAGCCCAGCTGTGTCTAAGGAGCCAAACGTGCCTCTAATTTGTGACCAAACGCTCTCCAATGGGGCTCTCCTCGTAAGCCCCAGATCTCTTTGATTTAGCAAATGTTCATCCATCATGGGTAACTCTCCTCAATCTGCTTTCCCAAGGTGTTTATGATCTCACTTAGCTCATCTCCCTCTGAACCCTCCCAGCCTATTTAGACACAATTCGAGCTTGTCACACATTGTGGATGATGAGCAGTTACGTCCTGGAGGGTTCTGAGTTTTGCCCCTGGCTGGGGTGAGCGCCCTGTCTGCCTGGGTGGAATAGTAGTCAGTTCTAGGATGATGCTAACAAGCTTCATGTCACAGGTTTTGAGTAGAGGCACCTCTGCCAGCTACCTCACGACAATATTTGGAGCTTAATAAGTTTGGCCTAGAAGAAGGGTGTTCATGATGCTACAAGGCACCAAATCACCACTCCAGCCTGCAAGATTCACAGGACATCCCCCCATGGGCATTGATTTGGTTGAACAATCTATATGCAAATTAGGAATTCCTCTTCTCCTGGAGTGCTGTATTAAGTATATTAACCTCATCATGCTTTTCTTTTTCTTATTCTGTACATGGACTGGTTCTGCAAGAAGTTACAGTATGGGCCATTGTTTATGGCATTCCACTGGAGGGGTGTTAAAAGGCCCCCTCACCAGATATATTTCCTCTGCCGAAGTGCCTGGGAAAATGTGACTGTCATGGTTGGGGGACATAAATCATTGTCACTCTCAGGCTATGATTACTTAATTAATAAGCTTAGCTAGAGAGTCGGGGCTCATAGGAAGTATAATGCAACGTTTATTCATTCATTCATTCATTCAGGAAACTCTTAATAAATAGTGAGCATGTGCCCATGCTCTGTGAGGTTCCAGTGAGCCAAAGATGTGCTGGTGTCCTGCTGTTGCATCCTGCCCCAGAGGAGCACATGGCCCAGCATGTCTCTGAAAGAGCATGGAAAGAGTGAGGGCCTTGGAATCTTGTACCAATCCTCTACCAGATCTGAGAGCCCGGTGCACCAGGGAACCTCTTTGGGTCGCGATTTCCACATTTAACATTTTAAAGCGGAGAAAGAGTAGAACAGCTCCCTGAAGTCCCTCGCAGTCCTGGCCTGCTAAGTGTAGAACGGGACTTACATTCACCTGGTTCCCACATCAGCAAAAATCTCCCTTTCCCCTTCCTTGTGTGTCATCTGTCTGGTTCTGTCTTCCTATTCAAGCAGGTCACCATTGGTGTTAGTACTTGCTTATCCTTTCAGAGATTAAAAAAAAAAAAACAACAGGTATGTACTAGCCAATTGAAATCTGTATTCTTTATCCCTTTTTCATGTAAGGCAAGAAGATATAACATGCTGTCAACATGGTCTTGCCATTGCCTTTTTTTTCCAGTTAGCAACATATCTTGGATTTTTTTATGTTTATGAAGAGCTTTTTCAATCGTTTTTGTTTTTATCATTCTATAGAATTCCATTGTATGCATGCCAGCAGATGTGAGCAGGGGAAGGGCAGAGAGAGAGAGGGAGAGGGAGACAGAGAGAGAGAGAGAGAGAGAGAGAGAGAGAGAGAGAGAGAATCCCAAGCAGGCTCCACGACACAGGGCTTGAACTCACGAACTGTGAGATCATGACCTGAGCCAAAATCACGTGTCAGACGCTTAGCCAACTGAGCCACCCAGGTGCCCCGTTCTTTTGCTATTTTAAACAAGGCCCAAATGTACAGGGTTTTATTTACGTCATTTTGCATGCTGGTGAGTGTATCAGCAAGGTAATTCCTAGAGGTGGAGTTTCTGGGCGGGTCAAAGATATACATACACATTGGTAATTTTGAAAATGTGATGTCTTTTTTCTGACACCAAATGTGTGGTATCTGTTCCAACACCAATTCCCTGATTTCTCTGACACCAACTGGGTATCCAACAACGCAATTCAAGTCTGACACTGTATTTGTGGAGTTAGCATCGTACTCCACAGTTCTACAACACTGAGCTCACTTTAGATGCACTGAGGTTGCAAATGGGGTGCCTGCCAACTACAAACCTGGGGCTCTCGTGGCGACTGGCGCCCCCCTCCCCTGCTCAAGAATTCTCTAGAATGACTCATAGAACTCAGGAAAGTGCTTTAACACTACTACCAGTTTATTATAAAGGATGCAACTCTGAAACAGTCCAATAGAAAGGCCAGGTATAAGGCGGGTGGTGGAAACTTGCGTGCCCTCTCCAGGGGCTACCTTCCCAGCAAGTGCATCAGGGTGGTCAGTGACCTGGAAGTTCTCTGGACCTCCTTCAGGGACCAGGGCTGATAGTTTCCACCCTTAAATCACCGCCAAGTTTGGTGCTTTTGCTGACCTGGCCCCATCCCGAGTCACCTCATTAGCATAAACTTAGGTGTGGTTTACAGGGCCTCTCTGTGAATCACAAAAGACACTCTTATCACTTAGGAAGTTCCAAGCTTTTCGGGAGCTCTGCGCCAGAAACTGGAGACAAAGACCAAACATGTTTTTTTATTACATTACAGAAAGATACAGTCAACATATCCTAATACATCAGTTTACACTCCTGCTCCTGCCATTAGTGAATGAGCCTGCCTGTGTCCCCACGGCGTGGCCAGCACTGTGTGTTACTGAGCATTTGGCCTTCTGCCGCCTTGATGGTGGTAAATGGAGTTTCTCAGTAGTTTTAATTTGTCTTTCTTTTATTCTGAATGAAGCTGAGCACCCTTTCATATATTAGAGAGCCATCTCTATTATGAGTAGATACGTTTTGAGGGGGAGGTGAGAAAGGAGAAGTCCAGAACTTGGTTCTCTTTAGGAAAGGAGAGAGAAGGGGCTGAGGGGTCCTGTACATGGGGCACATGCAGGGTCAGAAATGGACTGAAGGTCACTGACCTCCCTTCCCTCATGTCACTGTTGATGCTGGAGGGTAGAGCAGTTGTGGAGGGCTGGAACCCGGAGAAAGGAAACAGTAGGAAGAAAAGAACAGAAAGGGAGAGAGAGTGGGTAATGCTGTTCCAGTGGCTGATAGTCACGGTCAGCTCTGGTTGGTCCAGACCCATTTATGTCCAGGGTCCCCTCATCCCAGGATGTGGGACGGCTGACAGCATCAGGGGAAGCATGTGGTGTGTGTTGGGGATCTTGGCGGAGGGCTTGCCGGTTTGGTCTCTCTCTGGCAGCCAGGGCTGGGAGAGTGAGCTGTCCGTGGGAGGGAACCCCACTTATCCACCTGGGGTGTCAACCCACCTGTTCCTGGAGGACAAGAGACTGGCCTCTTCTGCGGCATGGATGAAGGGTAGGAGCCAGTCCCTTTGAGGGAGTAAGATGCTGCTGGCAGGGTGATGGGCCTCGTGTGCAATTCCCATGTCCCTCCACCGAAGCTGTACCCAAAAGCAGCCTTAAGCATAGATGCTTGGCAAGTAAAAGGAGAAGCGCCTGTTGCTGAATGGTTGTTTCCACTCTGCCCATTTCAAAACACGGTTAAGATGCAGCTGGGGTTTATGTTGGTTTCTATCCCATGATGCACGACTCAGTTTCCACGTGTGTGAAATACTTGTGAGCGTTCCCAGAACATTCTCATTTCCAGCAATGTTAAGAGTCCCAAAGACCAGTTGCTCAGATCTCCTCCAAGGAGCAATGTGGGCAAGTGTGGAGTGTCGTCCCCCAGCAGCCATGGCCTCTACCTGAGTTTTTGTGTACCTGAGTCAGAACGTTCCTGGTGCTATGATGGATGGAGGTCCCGGGCAGCAGGATCTTTTGGCAGCCGCCTGCCTGGAGTCTGACGAGCAGCCAACTCAGAATGAAGATAAAGCACCAGTGAGCTTTGATGGACGATGGGCAAAGCTTGTCTTGAAATTGGTCTCTCAAAACAATATACAAACTAATACACAAATCAATGCAAAGTGTTTAAACCGCCAGGAAAACTCGGCCCATCTATCACACTTAAGGGGAAGAGGGGGCCATGGAGTTTGGCAATTGCCTGAGTCCCCAAGGCCCTGGGGAAGGAAACTCTATCTCTGGGAACTGACAGCTTGATTCAGCATCTCCCTCCTGAGCCTGGACCCCAATACGGCTTGAAGGGGTAAAAGGGAAAGAATTCCTGACCTCAGCCATGCACCTGTGCTTCATAGGAAGAACTGCGACTCTGGTCTCTTCAGTGCCCTCAGTGACCACTCACAGAGGGCCCACGGTTTGGGGGTGGCCATTGTATCAGGGGGCCTGAGGTAGGTGGTAGCTCCCAGGCCTGTGCTGGCGATGATACACAAGAATGGGTCTCAACTCGGGGTGATTGAGAGCCCAGCAGCACGGGCACCTGTGATCATGGGCACCTGTGATACACATGGATATATATTTTTATTTTTAATAAAAGTTATAAATATTTAAGGTGCAAAGCATAGTGTTTTGGTATACACACACAAAGTGAAATGCTGACTTCAATCAGGCTGTTTAACATAAACATCACCTCACATAGTTACTCTGTGTGTGTGTGTGTGTGTGAGATGAGAGTCCCTGAGATCTACTCTCTTAGCAAATGTCCAGTATTCAGTACAGAATTGTGGACAATAATCATCATGCTTGTACGTTAGATCTCAAGATTTACTCATCCTACATAACTGCAACTTTGCACCCTTGACCCTCTCCCTCCCCCATCTCCCTGCCCCAGGTGACCGCCCTTCTAATCTCTGCTTCTGTGTATTTGATTTTTTTAGATTCCACGTATAAGTGAAATCATACAGTATTTTTCTTTCTGAAAGTGGCTTATTTCACTAAGTATAATGTCCTCCAGATTCATAGATGTCTGTTGCAAACGTGGCAGAATAATATTTCACTGTGTTGTGTGTCTCTGTCTATATATGGACACACACACACACACACAACAATTTCTTTATTCATTCATCCATCGACAGACTCTTGGGCTGTTCCCATGTCTTGGCTATTGTGAGTAATGCCACAGTGGACATGGCTGACTGTTCTCCAGCTATGACTCCAGCCCCACTCCCCCTACCCTCTGCCCACATATGCGGTGACTCACTTCTTTCTTCGTTCTCTGAATAATTACACTGTCTGCCTTGGACTGTTTCTTTCATTGAAATTAAGGTCTTACAACTTTGTATCAGCCTTATTCATTCTAGATATTGCTTAGCTGGAATAGGAAGTGAATAAACATAGCCATTTACAGCACGCCTTGGAGTTCACAGTCTTTTCATGTATATGGCTGATAGCATTGGTTCCATTTAATGGGAGAAGAGAGTGAAGCTCAAAGAGGTTTAATGCTGTGACCAGGCTGCTAGAAGAAAAAACCTTGTAGGAATATGGAGTTGCCTTAGTGTTGCATTTCTCAAACACTTGACCACAGTCTCTGGCAAGCACACTATTATCCCAGCTTCCGCAGAGGTTCTGGGGAAGGGTTAGCAACTTCCTCCTTTCCTTCTGTTGTTATGGTTTCTGACCTCATCTTGGTGGGTGCATGTGGGAGCAGAGCCAGCAGGCAGAGGCATCAAACCCCCTGTACCTTAGTAGCCTAGGCATTTGGCCAGAGTAAAGGATGGTTACATTTTAAGGATTTTGTTCCATGACCAAAAACTGAAAGAACAATCCCATGTTCAGCAATAAAAACAAAGGTTTGGAGAGCACCCAGCAAAGGGGCCATGTAAGTCATAGGGGCAGAAAAGCTCCTGGAGGCTTCTCACTCATCTGCTTCCAGGCTGCAGCCAGGCCATCCCAGCCAGGTATGCTTCTGACTTACCCTCAGAGGGAAGGAGATGAGATGACCTTCTTCTGGAACTTATCCTAGTGCTTTGCAAAGCCCATGCTTGGCAGTTCATCCTAAATCCCTCTTCGGTGATATTGATCCATGGTCCTGGGTTGGTCTGTGTCCTGTTATAATGTCTCAAAACTGCAAAATCATTCCTGTAGTCTACGGGTTATTCTCTATGCCATTTGGATCACCCCTGAAACATGTGGTCAGTCGTGGATATCCTTCTCTCTAAAGGATGTGGACAAACTGGAGGCCTCCAGAAGAGAGTGAGCAGGACATGGAGTGGACAGGCCATGCTGCCACATTGAGAATAGTCCAAGAGTCTGAATTGTATGGAAAAAAGGCTTTGGCTTATTGGCTGGAATTTCAAAGGAGTGCATTGGGGAAATGCAGGGATGCATGGGGGATTGGAAGGATGGAGATAGGACGCTATGGGGAATGTGGCTAGAGAGATGGACAGGAATCAGGGCATGGGTGTGGAGTGTCATGATAGGGAGTATTGTTCTGAGAGTGGTAGGGAGCCAGTGAAGGTCAGTGCATGTCAATGACCTACTTAGATGTATGTTCAGAGGACTTTACAAGGCTGTGTGGAGGAGAGCTTGGAGGGGACAAGACTGGAGGCAAGAAGGGCCATAGGAGGCTGGCAGAGTGTCCGTCTGCCTGTACCTGAAGAAGAAACTTCTGGCTCTTTCATGGGGCTCGTGAATGGCCCTGGGGGTTGCACGGGCTTCCCTCCACCTCAGGAGCCCTGATCTCAGAGGACATGTGGGGCATGGATGTGGAATGTAGATGGCATTGCCTGTGGAAGGTACTCTGCTTCTGCAATGGATCACATGGGGGCTGGTCATCAGTCGAACTACTGTCCTGAGAACAGCAACCATGTAAGAACCCACATCTCCCACCTCCCATCTTGGGCTCTCTGGTTGCTCCTGTTGTTCAAGCATCTGGGCCCCAGAGGATTCTAGGAAGGCCAGCTGGAACAGTTCACAGAAGAACACACAGCAGGGTGTTTCTTGCTCCCCAGTTTCTGTTCGCAGGAAGAAAATAATCAAAACTCCTATTTTCATAGATACATACTTAGGAGAGGCTGAAATTCATTCCAGAAAGCTGTTGGGGCAGTGGCTGTAATCTGTACACTGTCTTTACCTGTTGGGGCCCATGAAGGCCCAGGCCTGTCCCACCCCAGACCTTTTTTTTTTTTTTTTTTAATTGTAGTAAGGTACACATAAGATAAAGCCTGAATGGCTCGGTCGGTTGAGTGCCCAACTCTTGATCTCGGCTCGGGTCACGATCTCATGGTTCATGGGATCAAGCCCTGTGCCGGACTCTGTGCTGACAGAGCTTGGGATTCTCTCTCTCCCTCTCTCTCTCTGCCCCTCTCCTGCTCATACTTTCTCAAAAATAAATAAATATTTTCTTAAAATTAAAAAAAAATACAAAGATAAAATTTACCATCTTAACCATTTCTTTTTTTTTTTTAAGTTTTTATTTAAATTCCAGTTAGTTAACATATAGTGTTATATTAGTTTCAGGTGTACCGTATAGTGATTCAACACTTCCATACATCACCCGGTGCTCATCAAGACAAGTGCCCTCCTTAATCCCCATCATCTATTTTACCCATTCCCCCCATACACCTCCCCTCTGGTAACCATCAGTTTGTTCTCTATAGTTAAGAGTCTATTTCTTGGTTTCTCTCTCCTGTCTCTCTCTCTCTCTCTCCCTTTGCTCATTTGTTTTGTTTCTTAAATTCCACACATGAGTGAAATCATATGGTATTTATCTTTCCCTCTTTTTTTTTAGTTATTTATTTTTATTTTTATTATTTATTATTTTTTAATATGAAATTTATTGTCAAATTGGTTTCCATACAACACCCAGTGCTCATCCCAACAGGTGCCCTCCTCAATTCCCATCACCCACTTACCCCTCCCTCCCACCCCCCATCAACCCTCAGTTTATTCTCAGTTTTTAAGAGTCTCTTATGATTTGCCTACTTCCCTCTCTGTAACTTTTTTTCCCCCTTCCCTTCTCCCATGGTCTTCTCTTAACCATTTCTAAGTGTACATCAGTGTTACGCACATTCACATCGTTGTGCAACTAATCTCCAGAACTCTTTTCATCTGGCAGAACTTAAACTATACCCATGAGCCACTCCCCGTTCCTCCTTTCCCTTGCTCCTGGCAACCACCATTCTACTTTCTGTCTCTATCAATTTGTCTACTCCAGGTGCCTTTTATAAGTGGCATAATATAGTATTTGTCTTTTCATGACTGGCTTATTTCACTTGGCAGAATGTCCTCCAGGTTCATCCACGTTGTAGCAATTGTCAGAATTTCCCCACTTTTCAAGGGTGAATAATAGTTTATTTACGTATGTACCATATTTCATTTGTCTATTTTGAAGGACACGGGTTACTTCCACACTTTGGCTATTGTGAATAATGCTGCTGTAAACATGGGTGTTCAAATGCCTTTTTGAGAACTGCTTTCAGTTCTTTAGGTTATATTCCCAAAAGTGAAATTGCTAGATCATATGGTAATTCGACTTTTACATTTTTGAGGAACCGCCGTCCAGCTTTTCCACGGCAGCTACACCAAGCCACTGCAGACTTTTTATGACATGCCTGTAAACTACAGGGCTACCATGGGAGTCGAAGACACGGGCTGAGTTACAGCCACACTGGGCATATAATTCAGTCCTCAACCACACCACTACACATTCATGAGCCCTGGAGGTGAGGGGCAGGGAGCAGTGGAATCTCTAAGCCACCCAGCCTAAAATTACTCTTGTTCAATGTCAGAACCTTGGGTTTAAATGTAAAAATTTTCTCTAAAAGACTATTTAAGAAACAAAAAAATTTTTTTGAATAAGCTTTCTGAGTTACTGAACTATAGGTTGTTTAGGGGGCATCCCTTATTTCCTTTTGTTTTTTTTTTTTTTTTTACTGTGGGAAACTTCAAAGTGTCTCATTCTAAATAGGACTTTGTTTCTGAGAACCTCAAGAGACTGCAAGAAGTTTCTTGCTACTCAATTCCATGGGATTATCTTGAAGTCAGAAGATGTAAGGGCTGATACTCCCAATTTATGGTTGCTGTAATGAGAAGCAACGTAGTGGACCCTTTGTGGGGTGGCTCCTCAGACTCTCTCCTCGGAGAAGCCTCACCTCCAGGTTTTGGCTCTCCACAGCTGTGCTTCTGCTGTGTTTCCCTGACTATCTGGTTACTGACTAAGGGACTGACTACTTAACCCATGCTGAACCATTCAGATTCTTCTGAAAATTTGGGGTTGTGTCTAAGGCAGGAATCAGCAAATTAGCCAAACCTTGTTCACTGCCTGCCCGTTTTCGTAAATAAAGTTTTATTGGAACACAGTCATATGCCCATTTATTACATATTATCTGGGACTGCTTTTGCATGACAATGGTAGAGTTAAGTAGTTGCACAGGGACTGTATGGCCCACAAAGCCGAAAGTATTTTCTATCTGGCCTTTACAGAAGAAGTTTGCCAACCATCAGTCTAAGGGAAAGTCAGTCTCTCTGAATGGTCAGACCAGTGTATGTGAATACCCAATCTGTGGAAGAGTCACATTCTGCCATGTAGACTGAGGAGAAGAGAAACTCAGTCTGCAGAAAGAGAGAAACAGGAGGGGCGCCTGGGTGGCGCAGTCGGTTAAGCGTCCGACTTCAGCCAGGTCACGATCTTGCGGTCCGTGAGTTCGAGCCCCGCGTCGGGCTCTGGGCTGATGGCTCAGAGCCTGGAGCCTGTTTCCGATTCTGTGTCTCCCTCTCTCTCTGCCCCTCCCCTGTTCATGCTCTGTCTCTCTCTGTCCCAAAAATAAATAAACGTTGAAAAAAAAAATTAAAAAAAAAAAAAAAAGAGAGAGAAACAGGAGACAGAGAGGACTGGGGCTGGGAGATAAGAGAAGGAGAGCAAATCCTTTTCAGGATAGCCCCCAAGGCCTTTGTTCTGCACCTTTCTTAAGGCTACTGGTTTTCAATAGTTACTCCCAGACCCTTATGGTAAGATCACCTTTTTTGATTTTTTGTTTTGCTTAAGTTAGCTCAAATCTGTTTCTGGTTTTGGCAATTAGACCCTGAAAAATACTCTGGAGAAGCTCTCTGCCTCCTGCCACTCACAGATCAGTGGTGGACCAGCACATCAAAGCTAAGTCATGAGATCCAGCCTTCCCTCTGTCTTATCTTCTGAGCTGGTGAGTCTCTCCTGGCCCTGCTGGGGGAAGCAGGTATGCACAAAGGTTGGCAGCTAAGCTGACGCAGAGAAAAAGTTGCTGGTGAGGAGCCCAGGATCAGAGCTCCCGTGCATGGCCTCTTGCCCTCGACTGACAGCCACTGTATCCTCCTGGCAGGAGCTAGAGTGGCCTCCAAACCTTGTGCACTATAGCAGCTGCAACTGGGGGAAATGCCAGAAGCTGCCAACCCTGGCCTTTCTGCCCTTGAACCCTTTGAAACATTTCTCTCAAGTCTACTTTGAATTTCCTTTGTAACTTTTTAGTAAAAATGGACTCAAATATAATCTATAGTCAAACACTGTTTTTTAAAGTAGGCTCCATCCGCAACAATGGGGCTTGAACTCATGACCCCAAGATTAAGAGTCACATGCTCTATGCCAGCCAGGTACCCCTCAAACACTTCTTATACCAGCAGCCTAGTAACATCAAACACAATGTTTGGCATGTAGCAGAACAGCATTCATGGTTTAAATTCATAGTGGAAGTCCAACAAATTTTTAATGAGAATTTCTGGTTCAAGATGGTGACTTGAGCTCATGCTTTCATCTTTGGCACTGAGATTTTACTGGAATAAAGCTATAATAATGTCTATTATGGCAAGGGATTGGAGAGGAAGATTGCCACAGGGTAAGAAAGCTCAGTACTTTTCTGGAAGATGGAATGAATGCAATTTGTGATGCATGCAACCATCAAAAAAAGGCACAACCTGGAATAGAAGGAGGCTGCATTGGATGTGGGAGCCTATAAACCTGTTAGAGGCCAAGAAGGGTTCTGGTCTCAGACTTAGCAGGTGCAGTGGAAGGTAGGAGTAAGAGATGGGGCTCATAGAGGAGGGATGGTTAAATTTGTATGTGTTTGCAGAGGTAACCTGGTGTCTGCTCCAAGACCACATACAAGAGGTGTATCTTTAAATTTAAACCAGCCCTCTGACCTTTTGGGATGAGCACTGGGTGTTGTATGGAAACCAATTTGACAATAAATTTCATATATTGCAAAAATAAATAAATAAACAAACAAACAAACAAACAAACCAGCCCTCTGGAGAAGGCTGAAGCATCTAGTGTAGATTTGGGTGCACATTCTGCCCTTCAGGGAGTCTATAGCTTGACTGTCAAGGAAGCTTCTTATCTACTCACCCTAACACCAAACCTACCAGCCAGCATGCCACCAGGCAGCAATCCACACCCCATGGAGAGCTAATCAGACTTCTAGGGTAGAGACCTGGTGGCAAAATAGATCTCTTGCATTCCAACACAATGCAGAAGAAAACCACATCAGCTGCCTAGTCCTTTTAAACTATTAGGGGCGCCTGGGTGGCGCAGTCGGTTGGGCGTCCGACTTCAGCCAGGTCACGATCTCGCGGTCCGGGAGTTCGAGTCCCGCGTCAGGCTCTGGGCTGATGGCTCAGAGCCTGGAGCCTGTTTCCGATTCTGTGTCTCCCTCTCTCTCTGCCCCTCCCCCGTTCATGCTCTGTCTCTCTCTGTCCCAAAAATAAATAAACGTTGAAAAAAAAAATTAAAAAAAAAATAAACTATGGAATGACAGGGGCATCTGGGTGGCTCAGTTGGTTAAGTGGCCAACTTCAACTCAGGTCATGATCTCATGGTTCATGAGTTCGAGCCCTGCATCAGGCTCGTATCCTGGAGCCTGCCTTGGATTCTGTGTCTCCCTCTCTGCCTGTCCCTTGCTTGTGCTCTGTCTCTCTCTCTCTCTCAAAAATAAATGAACATTAAAAACAACAACTAGGGAATGACAAACAGAGGCCACAAGAATTAGAGAATAACCAGAATCTGAAAGAGACAGACCAAGATAAATACACTGAACCCAGTGGAAATTGAATTAATTCAGAAAAAAAATCTTATTTATACACTCAGATTCAAGGATACATTTATACCCATTGAAGCAAGATAAGTCACAATAAAAAAGGAGCAGAAAGCAAATGAGACAGTTGTTAGAGATTATAAAATCTTGATTATCAAAATAAATTCAAAACAAGTTTGGGGTATAAAGTCAAGGGGATCTTTCAAAATGCAGACCAGAAATATTAAGAGAAGAGAAATATTGGAGCAAAGACAAGAAACATGAGAACTCATCCTGAGGTCAAACATAAAAGGAAAAAGAATTACAGAAAGAGAGAATAGAGAAGATAGAAGTTAGCAAAGAGATAGTAAAAGGAAATTTCTCAGGGCTGAAGAGGACTTTAATTTTAAAGGGCTCAGAATATCCAGCAAAATAAATGCAATGCAAGGAACAATAGCATAACAACCCAACACTTAGATTCTTCTTTTGCAAAATCCTAAACCACCAAGGATAATTGGTAGATCCTAAAATCTCCCCAAGAGGTCAATAGGTCACCTCAATGGAATGCAACTGACTCTTCATCTGTAACTCTCAGTGCTAGAAGACAATGATGCCTTCAAAGAAGGCAGAAGACATAACCTATTTTTTTTTTTTTTTTACCCATTCCCAAATTATCAAGTATCAGGGCAAAATAGGACATTTAGTTTTCATATGCCCTTTCTTAGGAAATTATTTGAGGATATATCCCAGCAGCATGGGGAAGTAAACAAAGGAAGAGAAAGACATGGGATCTGGGAGACAGGAGAACAGCCCAATCAAGGAGAATAATTACAGTTAAGAGAATCCCAAAGTAACAACTAGGCAGCAAGTCTTCAGGACAACCAATCTCGAGGATAACCATCCAGACGGGAGCAGAAGAATGGAGTGCTCGGCCAGGAAGAGTGTCTGACCAAAAAGGCAGCTCCTTGGATAGATGGTATCCTTGGGAGAATGCAAAATGCTGAAGATCTGAAAAATGCCCATTGTTCGTGGAAAAAAAGAAGGTATTTGGGAACTCCTAGAAAAACAAGAATCTGTACCAGAGAGTCATTATCCAGGTGGCAAGAAAAATGTATCATGATTTTAAGGAGTTGATGGAATATCAGAAAAAAAATTCATTAAATTTTATGCTGAGCATTCTTCCTTCAGTGGCCTGGGGATTGTAATCTCAGATTTTTAGAAGAGGAATTGATTCAGGAGCCTTACTGAATTTGGGCAGTGAGCAATATGTCTATAGTGATACTAATGTAAACACTATTTAAAAAAAGAAAAAATTTGGAGTAACACTGTAGAAGCTTAGAATGTGGGTTTGTGCTTGTGGAATGTAAATGTTAGCCTTTTCAATTCAATATAAAAATATATCTGAGAGGGGTGCCTAGGTGACTCAGTTGGTTGAGCCTCTGACCGCTGATTTTGGCTCAGGTCATGATCTCACAGTCATGAGATCAAGCCCTGCATCATTTTCAGCACAGAGTGCAGAGCCTACTTGGGATTCTCTCTCTCTATCCCCCACTCTCTGCCCCATCCTACTCATTCTCTCTCTCTCAAAATAAATAAATTAATTTAAAATTTATGTATCTGAGAGTAGGTTAAAGATTGAAGGGAGAAGAAAGTGTAGGGGCACAAATGTTACCATCTTTACGTGAAAGAGAATCAAAATACTGACTCGAATTGATGGCATAATGAATGGAAACACAGTATACATGTGCCAAATATATTTGTAAAAAATAATAAGAAACCACAAACTTTGAGCTAGGTCTTAAAGGAAGGCAGTTTAAAAGGGTTTAAATCCTTACATTTTTACAGAGGGAAATCAAAGGGTATTGTTTAAAGTTGACAAACCAAGAGGTGGAGTTCTACGTGCCATTTAGATACATACCATTTAGTTGAAGGCATACAATTTAGATTAAGATTGAGCGGAATTATACATACCATTTAGATTAAGATATATACGATTTAGATTGACTCCATTAGTGGAATTATACAAACAATTAAGATTAAGACCATTTAGATTAAGTGTACTGGTAGGACATTACCTTGATTGTCTGGGTTTGCTGTGGGGCCACATGGGTAGCTGAGCTCGAGGCTAGCCTATGGCTGCTGTTGGCTCTTTCCATTTGCCCAGATGTACTGTGTAAGTAATATCACTTTCTTTATTTCTTTTTTTTTTTCATATTTTTAATATTTACTTTTGAGAGAGAGTCAGAGTGTGAGCGGGGGGAGAGGCAGAGAGAAAGGTAGACACAGAATCTGAGGCAGGCTCCAGGCTCCGAGCTGTCAGCACAGAGTCCCACGCAGGGCTCAAACCCACAAACTGAGAGATCATGACCTGAGCGGAAGTTGGACGCTTAACTTGACTGAGCCACCCAGATGCCCAGTAATATTGCTTTCTGTTTGTGCACTCATCAGAGCAAAGTTAGGGAGCCTTGTTTTATAGAAGCTGGCATGCCTTGCTCTTTCCCATCTCAACTGATGGTCTGTCTTGGCTGCTGGCCCACTGTTTGCATTACAGATGCAGCTCTCCACAGGTCATATGTGGTCAGTTGTGGCCTACAGGATTCTGGCAGTCCGAGGCAGACCTGCACTGCCCTTGGGAGCCACGCAGGGCCTGCTGAGTGCCACAGAAATGTCCTCCCACCTAGTCCTGGAGCTGCTGTGCAGTGTTCCGGCAACATCTGTGTGCTCAAGACCGGCCCAGGGCTCTGTGGGTTTCCCTGAGAGATCCTAGTGTGTCCTGCAATGGTGGTTTTCATAGTAAAGAGCCAGCATACTTTAAGGATGGAAGAAGAGGAAGAGCTAGCCAAAGTGCTTTCTGCCCCTGTGAGAGTGTATTGAAGAGCCAGTGGGTAGACTGGGCTAATGACAAGCCTGTGAACCCTCCAGTTGCCTGTGGTGGGGCCAGTCCTTTGCAGCTACAGATGCTGTGTTTGGCAGCACTTAATAAAATGCAGAACTGGACTTCACTTGAGGACACAGTAGACTTTCTTGGAAAAGGACAGAAAAGAGAGGCCTCTAGCTGGTGTAGTGACTCACCCAGGCTAGCGGTGTGCTCGCAATGTTCAGAGGGGCTCAGTGTGCTTCCAGAAGAAAGGGGAAAATAGCTGCTGGTGAGATAACAGAACCCGCTGCACAGTGTCACTTTCCTGAGAACAGAATTCAGAACTGATGGCTAAAAGGGAAGCCGCACCAGCCTCCCAACTAATGCAAGATTCTCTTCTACACTAACCCAGCTTCCACCTGCTTGCAGTTCAAGCTGGGAAACTCACTCCTCCCTCAGTCGACCCGTCGTGCGCTAATCATTTAAAAAATAAATTTGCTTCCCTGTTATCAAAAAGAAAAAAAAAAGTGAGCCCTCTCAACTTGACTTCACGGACTGAGGACAGCTCACCTTCAAAGATGGACGCGGCCACTCGAAGATGCACCAAAGTCCCTCCCAACCCCAAGTGGCTGAAGCAAAAACAAAAAGGAAAACACACCTTAAAAGCATCTCACAACAGTGCAGAAGAGCTTCAGAAGAACATAACGGATGGCTTGAATGAAAACACTAATCTTTGGGAGAGTCTAGAAACCGAGGGATGGAAGCAAAGGATATGAAGGAGCAGAAAGAAGGGTTGGAAACCCAAACGCATGGATGAAACAAGTCATGGGTGAAAAACTGAGCCGGCTGCAGTCTCGGGCTGACACCATGATGAGCATCAGAGGTTCGTCTGCTGTCTCTGTGGAGAACATCTCTACATGGATGGTGGCCACTTGCAATTAGAGGAAAGAGGGCAGAGGACAGTGGAGGCCACCCAGTGCCGCAGTCCAGATTGATTTGAAGGGAATCAGGGGCCTATTCGTTTAGATGTGGAGAAAACCAAAATAGATCCGAAAAATGATGTGAAGAAAATGGAACGAAGAGCTTACAAATAAAATAAAATAAAATAAAATAAAATAAAATAAAATAAAATAAAAAGCCTCCAAACTGAGCAAGTATCTCTGCAGCCTGAGGTTCCGGCTTGAACATGAGGTTGAAAGTGAGATTCGGAAGCCCCAGCCGAATCTTGAAGTCCATCAAGAACATGTAATGCAAATTCAGGGGCAACGTGTTGAAAATGAACCAGCCCGCTCAGAAATAGAGATGAATGACTGGTCCCACAGACATGGACACATGAACCACACACATCAGAAGAGCAACCTCTATGGGAAGGTGGCTGAAGACCCAGACAGAGAATTGGAAAGAACCATTTCCTTTTATCAAAAAACCAGATTCTCTTCTATGAGAAAGTGCTCCAGGAAGTTGGACGATAGCTCTGTCCATAGACAGAAAGCTGTGGGCTGGGAAGACACAATGCTCACAGCCAGTAGTGAATAACATCGAGTTTCAGTTCCAGCCTTTCCCAAATGGCCCTTTGCTCCTGTTTCTCCCCATGCAGCCCACAGGGTCCCCGGTGTCACAAGTTCCCCCCTGGGTCATCAGGTCCCAGAGGAGAAAGGAGATTCAAGTCATGGGGGCTAGGGGATCTGGGTCCTGAGGCAGATTTGCTTCAACTGACCACAGCAAGACATTTGCCCGTGTTTCCTCTTTATAGAAGTAATTTTGATTGATCTCTTTTTAGTTTAACTGGTGTTATTTAATTGATGCCACAATTGCTCTTATTAAAGTTTGAGAGCATTTAAAAAAAAAAAAGATAATGGTCATCAGAAGAGCTAGAAATGCATCCGTTTTAGAAATTGTCTCTGGGAGGGGAGATGAGGATGAATGGAAGGTCAGGTCATCAAATGTGAATGGCCCTGGAGCTCATTCCCGCCCCAGGAGCGTAGAGTCTAGCCAGCCCCAGAGCTGACCACCTCTTTGTGGATGATGGGAACCCAGGGGACTGTGCACTCTGCTACTGCTCAGACTTGTGAATGTTCCCTCAGTAACCCTTGTGTTATGGTCACAGCACCTAGCATTAGCTGTTCATGTCTTCACACCCCCTTTTCACATAAGAGCACTCCTGCAAGATTTGATTTGTTATTGTCTGCATGTTATTTTGAGAAAAGTGAAAACTATAAAACCCTTTATTGAGAGCTCCATGAAGCTCTGTGTTTCATGGAGCTTAACTAACATGAAATCTGTGAATTTGACAGAAACAGCTGCCTGCCCCCTGCACTCGCACCCTTTGCCCTGCTGTGGAGAGAGTTCTTTGCTCAGGACACAGAGTGAGGGCTTCTAACATGACCAAACTTTCCATTTAGGCACATCTTTGATGAGCCTTAAGGAGGTCCTGAAAATGGCCATAGATGTGAGGTAATCTGAGGTTCAAGGTGACAGTTTGTAAGGGTTGAAAGAGGGACATGCAAATTGGTACCTTTTGTATCTGAATGGCTTGCTGTCCCTGTAAGCTTGAACACCCTTTTCAAAACAAAACCAAAACCAAAATAAACAAATACAATCCCAACCATTTTTGTTCTGGAATGGTTGAGTTGGTTGGGGTCAGTGTGGCCAACATGATAAATTTGCCCCCTGTGTTCTGTGTCTGGACGTTAGTCAGTTTCCTAGAGGGCAAGGACTTGACGTTATTTATTCTTGAACCCTTTGTACTGAGGATAGTGCCAAACACATAGTAAGTGCTCAAAAAATTGTTAAATGAAAAGTAGTTTTTACTATATACTAAAACAAAAGTTGCCAACAAATCATTCACTAATAAATTTATCTCTCAGTTATAAGATTTGGTCCCGAATCCATAAAACATGTGGCCCATCCCCTCCCCTCCCCCAAAAGCTGAGTGAATGAATGGATAGAAGAATGGACGCCCTTGTTCTGAAGTGGAAGTTTGCTGTGACAGTGCACAGTTATAGCTCGAAGTCCTCTCTGCTGTGCGTAAAACTACAGAGGAGTTGAGACACCATATACATAGGATTATACATTGGTTTTTTTTTTTTTTTTTCTGTATTTTAATGGTCTAACGTAGTGCCTGGGACACCACATAAATAGTAGTTTTCTTCCTTCTCATTTTTTTCTTTTTGTTTTTTCAATAAGCCACTGATCAAATGTCTTACTCCATATTGCCCTTTATTTCTCCCCCACGCCTCCCCACCTCCCCATCTTAATTTTATTAGGCAGGGAGCTGGCATGAACCAAAGCAAAGAACACTCTCTCTCAGCCCCAGGCATAGGGCAAAAGTGTTTCAGGGTCACTCATGGCCAGCTCCAAAGTATCTGCCACTGATAGGACCTGGTCCTGAGTTGTCAGAGAGAGGAGGGGGGAGAGTCAAGCAGCCCATGCATCAGGGTGAGACTGCAGGCTCAGAAAGGGCTTTGGGTGGGAGAGAGAGCCCAGCTCTTGTCCTCCTGACTTGCGTGCAGCTGTCACCATGAAGTGATGCAGTTCTCTGCTCAGGGTCTCCTGCTCTGATCCTACCCACCAAGTTGTAGAGAGGCATGGGCAATATTTTATTTTAGTTGAAGATGAAGAGTTTTTGGGTTTTTTTTTTTTTTTTTGCCCTCGTGGGCTGGAGGAAAAGATCTACCCTCTGGGTCCTCTGTTTTCTTTCCCATCTATAAAATGGAACTCCTAGTATGTGCTTGCAGAGAAAGGCAAGAGGTGTTCTGGCAAACACCAGCCTAATGAAACTGATCTCATTATCCACTATGCAAAGAAACTAAAAGCCACAGGCAAGGCTGGCTTCCCTCCTGACAGAGATCTGAGCCCCTCGGGAAGGAGCTGCTTCCTGCTCAAAGGAGAGCCCTTCAGAGGGATGTTTTATGGGCATTGCCGAAAACATAGGGGATACAGTAAAACACAAAGACACAAGAGCATTGAGCGGGAGTTGTCATCCATTCTGCTTGACAGACATAAATTACTGACCAGACACAGGCATTTCCCCTCTTGGTCATCACCCGACGAAGGGGAGAGCTTTTATTTTCCAAATGATATATTGATCCGATAAAATTATTATTACATCATCTCTATTGCCCATCACCACGCACAATGGGAGAGCATTATAGGGAAAATGAATGCTCCCACTGGAATAGGATATAGAAATGTGTGTGTGTGTGTGTGTGTGTGTGTGTGTGTGTGTGTGTGTGTGTGTAAGAGAGAGAGAGAGAGAGGGAATGAAAGTGTGAGTGTCCATGTGTGTAAAGATTTCTGACAGAGGAAGATAGGGAGTTTCATTAATATTAGTTGATGGCATTCCAGCACTCACATGCCAAACCAAGCATGTCTCCCCAGGCCTTCCTCAGGGGTCATGGTGGAAATTAGATGCTGTTAGGGAAAGGCCTTCAGGGCTTAAGAAGGGGACTAAAGGGCTTTTGTCAGACTCAATATGTCTTCCTTAAAGTAGGGAGGAAGGGAGGGAGGATCTACAAAGTAGAACTTCAGACATCTGGGTACGCCATGCAGGGGAAAGGGGTGGCTGAGGAATGGGGTGACTTAGTGCAGGCTGTCAGACTCTTAAAGCACCCTTTATGGCAATCTTGGGGGGAGAGCCTCCTTCGCTTAAGAACTAAGGTAGCTCCAAAGATCATGGGAATGTATTTCCTCCTAGGAAAGTTGTTGGTTGGTGGGTTAATGACCTTAAGTCAAGTTGTCTGAGAGGAGCTTGGTCCTCTGTATTGACAGAGGGCTAGGAAGGGACAGAGTGGTGGTGTTGTGAGTGCGACCCCAAACCAGGACTAGCTTTAACCACCTGACCCCTGAAGGCTGAGCCCTCCATTACTTCTCTGGTCTTAGAAAGCTGAGGATATGATTTCTTCTTTAATTTCTGTGGGTCTCAGGCAACAGCTACATCTGGGGAATGTTTCTCTCTTGAGTAAATGGACTGGTTGCCAAAGTGTCACAACAATCTATAGGAAATACAGCCACATAGCCAAGCCTCAGCTTCGGGGGGACAGCTTTTGGTCCTGGGTAATCCCTAAGGCTAAGTATGTGCACAAATATGTGCATGGCCATGTACACACACACACACACACACACACACACACACACACAGACTCTTCCAAAAGATGTGGGTATTTGATAAAGTGGCTATCCTGGAAAAATATCTGAACTGGGTTGGGCTTTCTTTTCCTTATGGTTTAGTTCTATTTTAATTTTGAGTTATATAAGAGGGGGTTCAGAGTGTTTTTATTGTTGGGGGCCTGGACCAATTTGGATGCTTTGTACCTGGAGTTCTCTGAGTGGGGGGTGGGGATAGGGGTGGGGCATCCTCTTAGGGGACCCTTGGGCCTGGTAGACTCGAGTGCAGCTTGATGAGCCATAGCCCTTATGGAGATTTTGGGGGTCTCTTCTCTCCTAAATTCTCATTAGCTGTATATTCTTTTTTTTTTTTTAACATATGAAGTTTATTGTCAAATTGGTTTCCAACATTAGCTGTATATTCAAGTTCATCCTTTTGGAATACAACTTGGTGGAGAAAGACATAGCAATACCAGTTGAGATGGGTAAACCAAGGGCACTCGACTCCTCCTCTAGGTCAGTTCAACTTTGTGAGACTTACACCACCATCAGGTCCACATGGCTTTCCCACTTCAGGACACTTCCTGCCCCTTAGAGGGGAGCCAACAAACCAGGAACCGCTGACCTTCAAGGATGTGTTTCTCTAGGAAGAATGGGGGCCAACAGGCCCTGTTAGGAGGACTCTGTATAAAGACAGGATGGTGGGGGCACCTGGGAGCCTCAGTTGGTTAAGCGTTTGACTCTTGATTTCCACTCAGGTCATGATCTTGCAGTTTGTGAGTTCAAGCCCCGTGTTGGGCTCTGCACTGATAGCATGGAGTCTACTTGGGGTTTTTTCTCTCCTTCTTTCTCTGTTCTTCCCCTCTCCCTCAAAATAAACAAATAAACTAAAAAAAAAAAAAAAAAAAAAAAAAAAGGGATGGTGGAGAGTTTGTCCCAGGGAGTATCAACTTTCCAAACTGGAGAGAATGTTGCTAGACTTCTGTCCATAGGTTATTAGCAAATATATCCTCCTCCATAGCAGAGTTGTCTTATCAACCTTGTTCCAGAAAACCTATGTTAATGCCCTCCTTCAGGCCACAGACATGGGAACTCAACTTTCGAGGTCTTATACCCTCTCAACACGTCTTACCCACTCAGTGAGGTTGGTCTCTTTACCCCCTCCAACTCCAGCTCCGTTCCTTTAGAGACAGTCTCTTTAGGGTTCCTATATATGGTGGACTCAGTTCCAGAGTTGGAGCGTGTTCTACAGCAGCTCCACTGCTTATGGCTAGTCCTCCTTCAGCCTCAGCTTTCCTTCCGATAAAGTGGATACAATAATGGTACCCACGTCTTTAGCCTACACTTATGCACCTGGCCAATGTCCACGGCTATACTACATACACTATAACAAATGTCAGTCGGTTGAAGAATCCCACGCTGCAGGATGAGTCTAATGAGTTTTGATCATGATTCTGGAAAAGAGTGCAGGTTCTGGAGTCCACCACAAATGCCTAATGAAAGAAAACCACCTGAATTTTGAGGGTGTTGTGCTGTACCAACAGTCTCAGTAACATTGCTAACATTGTATACCCTGGCTGTCTATTTTGTGTTGACCTTAATCCATCTTATTTTCACAAACCCAAGCATGTTTCAAAAATGGTCTTTGTAGCTATCTTGAGAAAGAGCGATGTGGTTATCTGTTAGCCGAACAGTGCAGTGGCCTTTACTGACATTGCTTTGTCTTTTTAGAGTCATCTTAAAAGCTTTCCAGAGATGGTAGGGAAGGATGGGACCCCCCAAAAAAGAAGGGAAACCAAGAGGGAACTGAAGACCATCAAAGCAAGAGCTCTAGAGACCCATTATCTATGAACATTATCTTGGAAGTCAAGACTTGGAGATCAGATGATAAGTTGTTCCCCTCCACAATGGATGATTACTTTATAGTTGATTTGTGTGATTGTAGGGGTTTATTTGAAAGAAAAAAATGGAAAAAAAGAGCTGTAGCTCTAAACATTGGATGTCACTGGATGAATTCTGTCCTTTGATGTTATTTGTAGCACATCAGTTTCACAGAAAGCAGATCAGACACTTCCAGATTAGACTACCCAAGCCTTCGTGTGACCCCGCCCTCACATGTGAGGGTACCATCAGGGCTGATCTTGTCAAGTCTAGAAAACTCTAGCACCCTCCTGCCAGGATGCCAGAGCCCTTGTGTTCTTTTTCACTTCCCCTATTAACAACTGTGGTCAGGCTGGTTCTAAAGAGTCTGTTAAGCCCATTCACATTTAGGAGTCTGTGATTATCAGTAATTTAAGATTACCCTCTTCCAACTATGGGTGCTCCTGAAAGTTCAGGCAGTGCCTTCACCTGAAGGAATGCGTCTGTAGTGGCAGAATTCCAGGCCTCAGGTGCATGCTGTGATTGTGAAAAGGCCCTGAGGAATGGGTGATTTGGGGCGAGGCTCTTCTCACAGTCTCTCCAAATTACACCCCACAAGTGCCCTTTACTCTACCAGTGGTTTAAGGATATAGCAGCAATTATGGTCTGTAGAAAGCCTGGTACCTAAAGGAAAAAGGAGGTTTGGAAAATATGGTGGAATCCTGTTTGTTGCTGTATATGTAATGTATATGTAATGTTGCTGTAATGTATATGAGGACCCCTGACATTCTTCAAGGAGATGGCCTCTCACCTTAGTGAACTACCAAGTTTGAGAGTGATACTGAGTTCTGTGACTCCTACCCCTGCAAGGCAGTACAGTATAACTGAAAAATCTCCTGCCTCTTTTAGGTCCATGATGATTCTATAAAAATGGAACTTGACTAATTTATAAAGCTACTTTCTGGCCTAGACCATCACATGATGAGACCCCTTTCCTCCCCCATTCTAGCAACCACCTTCCTCTTCAGACACACTTTCCCACAAAGCAGCATAGGCTTTATCACCTCCTACGTGTTCCTGCCTATGGATGACAAATGGAGGAGAACAAAGCCACAGCCAAGTGCTCTGTCCATGCACCAGGCTCAGAGTGCATGATTCAAGTTTGTGCCTTGGCAAAATGACTAATGGCTACACATCACATGTCATAAATTATGGGATCATTCATGAATAGTTAAAACCATGAAGGCTAAGTCCTTGAATGCCAAGGGCCTCCTGGGTTGATATCATGGAAATGACTTTAACACGTGAGCCTGAGGCTGAGAAACATGATGCCCTGTCCCAGGGCAGCCCAAGGGAAAGACATTCTGCCCTTTGTATTGTCCACAGTCACCTTGGTCTACTGACCTTTGTATTAGTTTCTTAGGGCTGTCCTAACAAAGTACTACAAACTGGGTGGCTTAGAACAACTGAAATATATTGTCTCATGGTTCTGGAGGCCAGTATGAAATCAAAGTATCAGCATCTGGGATGTGTTCTCTCTGAAGGGGCCAGGGAAACACCTCTGGTCCAGGCCTCTCCTAGTCTGGTACCCTTGGAGGCTGCCTGTTTTATAGATGATGTTTGCTCCCTCTGTGTGTCTCTCTCCTCACATGGCATTCTTTTCTATAAGGACACCAGTCATATCGGATTAGGGCCCAGCTCACTACAGTATGACCTCACCTTAACTAATTACATCTGTAGCGACCCTATTTCCAGATAAGGTCAGGTTCTGAGGTGCTGGCAATGAAGACATGAACGTATGAATTTGGGGAGGACATTTTGGTCCAATCCATAACAATCTCATAAACTTCTTTTAAACCTCTGCTAATGTTTGTGAGGAGGCCACTTTCAATTTTTTTTTTTTTTTTAATGTTTATTTTTGTGAGAGAGAGAGAGAGAGAGGGTGAGCATGAGCGGGGCAGGGGCAGAGGAAGAGGGACACACAGAATCCAAAACAGGTTCCAGGCTCTGAGCTGTGAGCACAGAGCCCTACATGGGGCTTGAACTCATGAACCGTGAGATCATGATCTGAGCCGAAGTCAGATGCTTAACTGACTGAGCCACCCAGATGCCCCTGGGAGGCCACTTTCAGAGGGTGACAAACACCTGGGCATTTTAACATTCAAAAGAGTGATGAACACCACTCTACCTTGTTCTTACCCATCTCTTCACACATGTACACACACATTCTCACACCCACATTCACACATATCACACCTGGCTGCTTTTAAAGAAGACTTAGCATCTCACACCCATCAGGGTGGCAGAAAGCTGTGTTGGAGAGCATGTGGGAGCCCCAAGCTGGGCACTGAGGGGTTAAATGTGGAGGCTGGAATCTCCCTTCAAAGACCAGTATTCACAGCCTGAGGCCTTTGGGGAGATTGGAGACAAGTCCTTTTGCCCTCTTTACCTCTGCTGGGGCTTGTTGTGAGGCTGTGTCCCTTGAGAGGAGGAACCTGATCACCCCAAAGAATGACCAAGTGCCACAGACCACGGGGAAACAGGAAACCTCTGCAGTGCAGACAGCCCCTCCCACCTCTGCATTCTGGCGGGAGGAGTGAGCAAGCTTCTAGGTAAGTCTATCCCTGGTCTTTTTTTTTTTGTCTCTGAGGCCGAGAGGACATGAGCGCTTCTCAGGGCATCCCGTCTAGAGCTGTTCTCCAGAGCTGCAGGGCTGGGCCCTCCTCCAAGGTGCTGAAGCTTAGCCATTCTCTGGGTCCCGAGAATGTAGATGAGAGATTGCTGGGCGTAGTCAATCTACCCGTGCGCTTGGTGGTTCGTGTTCCTCCTTGGCCTCAACACTCCATCTGCCCAGACTCCTTGGTCTGTCCCTCTGAACCCTTTTCCTTTCATTTCTGTTTTCCTACTATTCACAGACCTGCTACCAACAAGCTAGGAACCAAAACGGCCCCCAAGCCTGAGACCAGCACCTTCTTCAAAGGGAGTCAGGGTCACTGAAGTCTCTTTTCTTTAGAGGAGCCCTTGTCAGGGAGGACTATAAGCCAAGCTGGAGCCCGTCATGAACCCAGGGCCAGTTAACAGGTACTCCCCAAAGGCTTTGGCTGAGGATGCCATTTCCCCATGCAAAGCCAGTATGACTGTTGAAAGGCCATCGGCGCTCACTGAGCTACCTGTCTAGTCGGGAGGCTGGCAACAGGGATGGGTCTGCACGCTTGCCCAAGCCCGCCTGTCTAGAAGGCAGGGAGCCACGGACAGGAGCCAATCTAATGTGCTGGGTGGGGGGTGGGGTGTCAGACCCAGTGTCAAGAGCTGCCTTGGTGATACAGTCACAGACTTCAGAGCAGGAAGGAGGGCTCCTTTGATGGCGCACCCCTATGTGCAACGATGGCATCAGGTGTGGTCACAGATGCAGTCTCACTTACTCCTCACAACAGTCCTGTGCAGCAGGTCTGGTCAGTCGTCATGTTTACAGAGGAGGTAAACAAGGCACAAGAATCACTCAGGGGAGCCTTAAAATGTTCACTGCACAAGACAATGTTAAATTTTATTTTTATTTTATTTTATTTTATTTTATTTTATTTTATTTTATTTTATTTTATTAATGTGTATTTATTCTTGAGACAGAGACAGAGCATGAACAGGGGAGGGGCAGAGAAAGAGGGAGACACAGAATCTGAAACAGGCTCCAGGCTCTGAGCTGTCAGCATAGAGCCCGATGCGGGGCTCGAACCCACGAACTGTGAGATCATGACCTGAGCCGAAGTTGGACGCTTAACCAACTGAGCCACCCACGCACCCCAACAATGTTAAACTTTAAACAACAACAACAACAACAACAACAACAACAACAACAACAACACTATTTTGGGAATCACCATAACAGAGAATTTCTCCTGAAACAAACTCTAATCAGGCTTCTCTGAGCTCTCTTTTCAACTAGACCCTGACTTTTAAGCTTCCGCGTCTGTCCCTGCATTGTCCAAATTTAAGAAAGAATCCAGCTAAGTCAGTTTAGCCAGAACCACCGCCCCAATGTCTGATCACCCTAAAATCTGAACGGATTTCTCATCCCCCACCATCTCCCCCATGTTTTCTTTTTTTTTTTTTTTAATTTTTTTTTTTTAACGTTTATTTATTTTTGAGACAGAGAGAGACAGAGCATGAACGGGAGAGGGGCAGAGAGAGAGGGAGACACAGAATCGGAAGTAGGCTCCAGGCTCTGAGGGGTCAGCCCAGAGCCCGACGCGGGGCTCGAACTCACGGACCGCGAGATCGTGACCCGAGTTGAAGTCGGCCGCTCAACCGACTGAGCCACCCAGGCGCCCCTCCCCCACGTTTTCAACAACATCCTATGTTCACTTTGGCCAGAAGCACTCCTTAGCCCCTGATGTTTCCTCTCAGTAATTTTCCATCCACTGACCCCACTCTGTTCCTGGCTATGAATTCCCACTTTTCCGTATTGTATTTGGAGTTGAACCCAACCTTTCTCCTCCACTGCAACACCCCCCCTCCCCAACTTTCAGTGGTCCCTATGCATATCATATTGTGATAGTTGACCTTACTATTTGTTAAGTAGCGTCATAAACAATTCTTTCTTGAACAACCCCAAGGGAATTACATACCAGTACCTTTAAGGATAGGAGAGGGGGAGGCACCTATAGTCCAGGAAGCCAATTCCAGCATTTATGATCTCCTTGGCCAGTAGGACCTTCCGTAAATCTTCAGCCAGCAGGCCCATCACTGCCATTAGGACCACAGAGAGAAGGGAGGCATTTTCTGACCAATTCAAAGCAGCAGTAGCTTTTGTGGACAAATGGAAGGGTAGGTATAAAGCCACAAGGAGACTCCTGGGTGTTTTTTGTGAGGGTGACCTAGGGCCACAAAGAGAGGAAGGAGGAAACAGAGCAATTAGATGACATACTGCTCACCTCTCTTCTTCTACACATCCTTGAATACCCAGTTGGAAAAAGAGATCTAATATTATTTAGACAAGCAAAGAAAAGCAATCTGGGCTTTTGTGACTATTTTTCTCCTTTCCTGAGAGCTTGTGGAGTGGCTGCTGGGGGAAAAAAATCACCCAAAGCTCTAAAAAAAAAAAAAACCAAAAAACAAAAACAAAGCACCAAAAAAACCAATGACCCAATGATTGCTCTGGTACCTGCTCCAAGTCTGTCAGGCCAGGGTCTCTTGTAATAAGTCACCTCCGCGGCAACACCAATAGCCAAGGGTGTGTACCAAAGCTCTGGCGAAATGTGGTAGTGGTGACCCCTGTTTCCTGGTCCTCTTGGATCTGGGTACCAAGGTGCAGGAGTCAAAGAGCAGAATGGAAAGGCATAAGCCAAAGAAGCGTGAGGCAAGCAGAGGGCAAGGAGGAGCACATACATTAAAACCTCCATATGCTTAGAATCCAAAATGTTTACAAGGCTGGCTAACAGCAGGAATTGGCAAACTATAGCCCCATGGGCTAAGCATGGTTTCTATATTTTTAAATAGTTGAGAAAAAAAGAGTATTTTGTGACAAGTGAAAATGATATGAAATTCTGATTTTAGTGTTCATAAATAAAGTTTTATTGGAACGCAGCTGGTTGGTCTACATACTGGCTATGGATGCTTTTGCACCGTAATAGCAGAGTTGAGTGGTGGAAACAGACTGTATGACCCACAAACCCTAAAATATTTATTATCTGGCCCTTCACAGAAAGGTTTTGTTGGCTCCCGGCTAAGCAGGGTTTAAATCCCAGCTATAACACTTACAGATTGTTTGACCTCGGGCTGGTTCTCTAGCCTTTGTAAGCCACAGGTTTCTCATCTATAAAATGGAAATACTAGTAACACCTGCACCTTGGGATTCCTAGGAGGATTTCCCAAGACAGCAGATGTAAAGAAAGTACTTAGCAAAAGACCTGGTGCAGAATGAATGCTTAGTAAGGGTTTGCTATTGTTATTCTGTTTGTTAACCTTCTCAATGAAAAGGGTTTGGACCCTGTGATGGAGATTGCTGGTTTGCCAACCCTATGGATCCTCCCAATATGCTTCTTCAGGAGCTACAGAGGCTAAATGTTTGCTTTTTCAGGCTCCTTTCCATCCAGGAATGGCCACATGATACAATTTGGCCAAAAAGACATAAATGGAAATTTGTTCTGAGTATTCTGGGAAAGCTTTTGCTTTCCTAATAAAAGGGAAGGCATGGTTGAACACTGTCACGTCTCCACCTTCCTGCTTTGACTATAGATGTGATATCTGGAGCTGCGGCAGCCATTTTGGGCCCATGAAAGCAATAGTTAATAGAATTACAGAGACCACTTGTCCTGGATCATTAAGCTGCTGAGTCAACTTTCTGTTGTTTGAGAAACATAGACCCTGATTTGTTTAAACCATTGTGGGTCAGGTTTTCCATGACATGTAATTGAAGATATCTCTAGTTGTTCTATCCTTTTGAAAGTTGAGTGGAATGCAGAAGAACCATTTGTCAGAAGGGAGAGCTTCTGAGTAAGGAAATCTGAATTAACCAGTAGATACAGGGATATAAGCATGTACCTTTTGAGAAATCCGGTTTAGAGACAAAAGACCCACAAAAGAGAGACAGGATTTCAGATCTCTGATCAAGTTCAGCCTTGGTAAAGAGAAATGTCATTGCCAAGGGATAGCAAGGATGTTAAGGAAGATTGTTGCTTTTTTTCAGTAGAGCTGATACGGAAGAACAGGGCCTGTGAGCATTCTTGAAACTGTTAAGAGGGCAAGGAAACTAATTAAAATATATGCAATACATTTAATTAAAATTTATAAACCTCTAGAAAACACAAATATATTATATTCCTCCTTAGAGTAAGTTATCAGTCTGAAGAAAGTCTACACATTGTATCTAAGGAACTCAAAATCAGGACAGCCCCTGGAGGCACATCGGTTAGAAGTATAGACTAGTGCAGGGAGGGGCAATCTTTCTCTGAGCTGGCCTTCACCCCCTTAGATCTCTTTCTTTCTTTTTTTGGGGGTGGTATATATGCATATGTTCTTTTAATTTAAATTTTAACTAGTTAGTAGACAGTGCAATACTGGTTTCAGAAGTAGGATTCAGTGATTCATCATTTACATATAACACCCATTGCTCATCACAAGTGGCCTCCTTAAATACCCATCACCCATCCACCAAAAACAATAAGATACCTAGGAATAAACCCAACTAAAGAGGTAAAAGATTTGTGCTCTGACAACTATAGAAGACTTAAGAAAGAAATTGAAGAAGACACAAAGAAATGGAAAGACATTCCATGCTCAAATGTATATACTACCCACAGCAATCTACACATTTAATGCAATCCCTATCAAAATACCACCAGAATTCTTCACAGAGCTAGATCAAATAATCCCAAACTTTGTGTGGAACCGGGAAAGACCCATAATTGCCAAAGCAATCCTGAAAAAGAAAAACGAAACTGTGGAGGCATCATGATTCTGGACTTCAAGCTGTGTCACGAAGCTGTAATCACCAAGACAGCATGGTACTGGCTCAAAAACAGACACATAGATCAATGGAACAGAATAGAAAACCCAGAAATGGACCCACATCTATATGGTCAGCTCATCTCTGACAAAGCAGGAAAGAACATCCAATGGGAAAAAGACAGTCTCTTTGACAAATGGTGCTGGGAAAATTGGACGTCGGCATGCAGAAGAATGAAACTGGACCGCTCTCTAACACCACACACAGAAATAAATTCAAAACGGATGAAACACCCTCTTAGATTTCTAAGAGTGTAAATTGTTTGTGGGAGGGGAGTGTAAGAGAAATGCCTTGATGGAAAGGGAAATAACGAATTCCAGCAATCTTTGCAAGTTGTTGGTTCTCCCTGGGCCAGTCTAGGAAGGCTTTGCCAAGGAGAGGTAATGTGTGTTTGTTATAGAACATTCAAATGATACAGAGAAGTATAAAAAAAGGAAAATCACTCTGAAATCCCCACCTCCATCCCAGGCTGCCACAGTTTCCACGCCTCCCTCTGGGCACATATAGACTTGTAATTACAAGTGTTACGTAAATGAAGTCCCATTATGCTGAACATGCTTTCTTTGAGTTTTCTTCTCTCCCTCCCCACCCCCCTCTCTTTTGCATTCTGTTTTTTATGTGTTGGATTTTTCTTGTTGTCGACTGCAGACATGCATCATCCTTTGTGTTGTCCACATCATATTTATTTGAATGGCTCCCTTGGGGATGGAATTATTTGAATAGTGGGAAGGAGTGATCTGGAAGTTGCATGGCTGGAGTTGAAGCATCAGGATGGTGTAGATTAAGTTCTCAATGGGGTTTCCAGTGAAGATGGAGGTTGAGTTGGAGACAAAGAGGCAGGTAAGAAAAAGGTAGAAGTAGTTGATCTGGAAAGAACTGTATAATCTCCCCATCCCCTGTCCCCTCCTTCCCTAGCATAGGGGGAACCCATCTCATTTCTCTCCTCTATGAGCTATTAAGGTACCCACTGGCTGGCTGCGTGCCCACCTGCACCTTGGGACAGTCTGGTTCCTGTTCTGTTGGTCCGGTGCCCTGATGGTTATCTGGTTCTATCTGGTCAGAAGTGGGCCACATGCTTCAGTCCCCTGAAAGCCCCAGGAGGCTGCACTGCCAACCAGGAAATGAAGTGGGTAAATGATCCTGGCTGGAGAACCAGCTAAGTGGTTTGCTCCAGGAATACCTCCCCAAGTAAATAGGTCCTTTCAGAAAACCAAATGGTAGCTTAGAAGCTTATTTTATGGACACAGAACCAGAGCCAAAGGTATTACAAAATAATTTCTAGATTCTGTGCTGATTTGACACTTGGATATTCCACCTGACTGGTCTTTGAATTTGTTTTAATTGTTCTTTCTTACTTGTCCTTCAGTCACCTTTTACTCCTTACTGTAATGGTCATCAAAATGGCAGAATGTATTACTCTGCAAGAGTATGGGGTCCGGAGTCTGCCTGGCTACACATCCTGGCTCCATTACCTACCAGCTGTGTGACCTTGGAACAGTTATTTGACTTCTCTGAGCATCCACTTCTTTATCTGTAAAATGAGGCTATCAGTGTTAGTGTACCACACAGGTGCTTTGAGCATGCCTTTATTTTCATGGCCCCCATTCATACTCAAAGGGAGTGTGCATCAGCCTGGTTTCCTACCATCATCATCATCAGCACCACTTTTCAGACTCAGGCAATGTGCAATCATGGCTCGGCCTTCCTCTGTGTAACTGTGCTTCTGGTACTTCTGGTTTAAGGAGCTCAACGCAGTGCTTTGGTTTAAATGCTGCCCTACAGGCATCATAGGGGACAGAAGAGAACACAATGTAGTGATTCAGGTCACTTCAGGACTTCATCCCTAGCTCTGCTTAAATATGTTAATGAGAACCAGAAATAAAATTTCAAAACTGGAAGGAGGAGATAGCAAGCAATAGTTAGGGCCAATGAGAGAAGGAACCGCAAGCAGATGTGGGTGGGAAAGGAGAGAGACGTCTCCGGAGCACCAGGGGTGGGGGGACGGGGAAGGCGCCGTCCTCCGTCTCTCCAGGTGCCCCACAGAGGCCATACCAAGCATCAGTCCAGCTGAAAAAGTGAATTCCCAGCCTCGCTGGGTGGGTGATTGAGCTGCTTCCTCCTTTCAAAACTGAATGCTGCAGGAAAATGCCCCAGCACCACAGCTCAGGTCCCAGGACCCCGGGACTGGCTGAGGCCTTGGGTTCTGTAGCTCTTTCTCTTCCCCTCGCATGTTCTGGTGGCCTGACCCAGAGAGCCAAAGGGACTCCGGGTGTGCATGCAGAAAGAACAGGCAGAGAATCAAAGCTGGCAGACCCTCTGCCACTCAGCAGCCAGATTTTGACCAAGCGTGGCTTCCTGCCACCCCCGGATGCTTGTTGTGCTCCTAGCTGCCTTCCTTCACTGACTTCCTCTCTCTCTCCTCTTTCCTAAACTGTTTCCTACCCTTGGAGGGAAAAAGGAAAAGCTTCACTTGGAAAAAGGAAAAAAAAAAAAAAAAAAAAAAAAGCCCCAGTGAATAGGAGTTTTAAGGGACAGATTCAGCTCCTGTAAACTTTGAGAAGGAAGGACTCTACCAAATTCGGAGGCTGAGAGAAGATCCCCCTGCCCCTCCACTCTGTGGCTTCAGCTCATGCTTTGCCTGGTGGCTTGGGGGAGGGGGAGCACGGAGATGCCCTTCTTTTCCCTCTTGCTCCCCACTTCTCCATGCCACCCACAGCCAGACCTCAGGTGTGGCCTGTGCTGGGCCTGAGAACTGGGCAATCTGAACCTCCTCCGGCAGAGCTCACAAAACAGTCTGGCAAAAAGGAACACGAGAGATGCTTCTGCCGAGACTCCTCTCCCATGATCTCGTGAGAAACACACTCAGCCGATTTCTGTGCCAAGAACACCATTCAGACATCATGGATGCTGCAAAGATCTGGCATATTTTAGGGACAGGGTCCCAAGTACGGTGATGGGGGATGAATGGGGCCGAGCCACTGTTTTCCCAGGTGACAGGAACAGCCTGGCCATTCACCACCAGTAGCTTGTCTACAAAATGAACTTGTCTAGCTTGTTACAAAATGAACTTAATCCACCTCAGAATAGAAAACAAGCATTAAACACAACACTTTATATCCCTCCACACTCTTGTCCATGATTTGTCAATAATTGTATACTTTCTTATACAGTTGTAATCAGTGTGTACACAGTATTTTATGATGCTTTTCCATTTAACACGATTCAGAATGCGCGTTTTCCATGCATCGATGGCCATTTAGGTAGCTGTATGACATCCCATTAAACGGATACCCTTTCGTTTATTTAGCCAAGCTATGTTGCTGGACATTTGGGTTGTTTCCAGTTTGCCACCATTGTAAGTAGAACCCGCAGCAATGTTTTACGTTGGAACAATGATGATAGAGAGCTGCAACGTTGCTGACTTTATTTTCACTGGCAACCAAATTTAGAGAGAGCCTCAATATTGCTCCTCTCAAATGTGGGAGTAATTAAACAGCTGCCTTGAAGGATGGCTGGATGATTTATAGGCAGCTAGATGTGTTCAGTGGGTTTGTCAGTATCCTGCGGCATTAAGGATACGCTTGTTAATTATCTGTGGTTAATATGATAATTTAGGAAAAACAACACCTATTAAGAGTTCTTCATTAGGCAAAAGGCTTCTCATTTTTGAACAAACAAAGCCTCCAAAATTAATGATCTTCACCTCTGATCTGTCACCGGGCAGGGACAGCAAAGAGTCCCGTTTCTTTTTAACATTCCCACAGTGCCCTCGGTAAATGAGGCTCCCTCTTGGAAAACCCTTCTAGGCCCTGCCGTCTTTATGGTTACCTCTTCTTAGAAGCACCAAATTAACCGTCTTGGGACTAATTAGTTTTTTCCAGGTGTCTCCATAAACTTTTGCTCTTATCAGCTCAATTGAGAAACTTTTGCCTGCTAATTCCCTGGGACTTAAATGGAGCAAGAAGGAATACTCTTATTTTGTAGATGAGGACGCTGAGGTCCGGGGATGGTGAGTGGCTTGCCCGGAGTCCCAGAGCCAGGTAGAAGATGGGCAAGGGGAGCCGGGGCTCCCGCCTCCCCACCGAAGTCCTACCCCAGCCTCTACCCTTTCCCTGTGGTGTGCTCTCCCTCAGCCGGTTCCATCAGATCAGGGCTAAGGAGCTTCTTATTTGTAGGGAAGCATCAAACTTGCTTCAGTCCCTGAGGGTGGGGGCAGTGAGCAGAGAAAAAGGGCATCGCATAATGTGATGCCGGAGATAATATCTGGAAGACCCGAGGAGAAATAACCCATCGGCGCATAACCTCATCTTTATACTTCAATAAGTATTGAATGTAACTCATGGGCGGTATTCAATCACCGCTCCCTGGTGTTACCCAGTCACCCTCCGCTGCCCCATCTTCATATTTCATTTTGGCCCGGACAGTGCAAACTCCATTGTAGCCATCAAGAATAATTTTTATATATGGGGCCTCTGCTGAGCCAGCATCTTGCTGCATACACATTCCCCGTTATCCTATTTGGTGGTGGTGGCAGGGGGGTCAGAAGCCATGGGGTAAATGGGGAGAAAACTTTTCTGAGCAAGAGGCCCCTGTGCAAATCAGCATGGTCCAGCATAGAGGCTCCCTGGCTCTTTCCTTCAGGGTAACACCAGCCCCGGTTTTAGGCAAACACCAAGACAGCTCCCATTGTGTTCCTCTGGAAGAGTCAGGAGGGAAGGGGCATACCACTAATCTCTAGGTATGGGATTTTCATTCATTAGCACGTTCACTCTTCAGGATAAACTCAAGAGGCCTATGTTCTAATACTTGTCTAACAGATGGAGTAAGTGATCCTGGAAGAAGTTCAATCCTTGGTTGAGGTCACACCGGGATTAAGTTGCAGACTGGCGGATTTATACTTAGATGCCACTTTCCCGTGGGAGTCTTCCCTCACCCCACACCCTTGCTGACCCTGACATTGTTTGGGATCTCAAGCAGGGGGCGGCGGACAGGACAGGGCAGGTGTCACAGCACAAGCCACCATGCAGTTAGGCAACTCAGGGTGTATGGAGAGGCGTCGGTACCCCACCAGCACTCGGGGGCTGAGCCCACGGGCTGTCAGGGACAGTGCTAGTTGGGGCCTTTGAGGACAAACGGGATACTCTTTATAAAATTGCCTCCATCTGTGTGTGAGTGCCCACTTCGCCGCCTGGGGAGGTCCCTGGGGAAGTCAGAAGAGAGACGGACTGGTTCTGGGTTCAAGTCCCCATTGCTATTTAGCTAAACACGTGGCCCCAGGCAACTACTTAACTTCTTCCAGAGCCTGCTTCCTCTTTGCAGGACTGAGAAGATGAACATGTTTGGGCTACCGTCTTTGGGTGGCTGGCAAGATCAAGTCAGATGAGCCAGAAAGTGACTTGGAAACAGAAGCATCATCATTATTACAATCAAATAATGCGAGTGCTGAGTGAGACAAATGATTAAATATTGTCTTGCACTCCCTTTTTCTTCCTGACAAGTTTGCCTTCTGCGATTGCAGTAAATAATACTCTTGCCAGGGTTTTCCAAAGTGCAGCCCAGAGATGACCACAGGGAGAGTTGGCCGGAAATGCAGATGGCTGGAGCTACCCCCACACCTGCTGACCCGAAACCTGGGGAGCCAGGAGCCTGGGGAACCTGTGTTTCCAGCTTGCTCCCTGGATGGGATGGTTCTTACACCCAGGTTTTTGCAGTTCTTTTGACTACTTGCAGAGCTTTGTTCCTCTTCTTTGGAACTTGGGGAAGAAAGAGGGAAAGGAACATGTGGGCGTTTGTGTTCATTTGTCTGGTTGTGCAGGTGGCTAGCCAATGTCGAAGGCTTAATTCTGGCCTGGCTCCCTGTTCTACGGAGGTAACAATCCCTTGACCTCTGACTTTTCAGTTTGACAAATCAAAAATGTCAGCCCCAGCTTGGTTCCCCTTTTTAAGTCTGCTAAGCCTCTTCCTGGGGGTTGGAACGCTGACTTGGGAAAGGCTGATGGGGCCCAGAGGCTTGCTGTGTGATGTTGCCCAGTCCCCTGAGCTCTCTGTTCCTTGGGGCCTCGCCTGCCCCCAGTCAGGAGAGGGACGTGATCCATCAAGTGAGGCTCGGCTGGTTTTGTCTGTAGGGCCTCCTCTCCTGGGCTGCAATGTTAGTTTTCATCACATTTGTACCTTTCTCCTAAAGGTAAAGCTGTATAGCTTGAGGGAGCCCTGTCGTGGGTCAGAAGGCCCTCTCCCAGAATGTGGGGATGGATGAGACTTGCCACTTTCTGAATAGTATCTGCCCCAAAGTGGACAGTTTGCTGCATCTGGCTTCCTTGCAGTAGGATTCTGCATGACAGAGGGCCTGTTCTCAGATGCGGGCAGTGAGGGTGCAGGGGCAGAGGGCAGGAGGGGCGAGGGTGGAGGTTTGCATTACTAAAGAATCAGCAGGACCTCATTCCAAGGCCAGAGTGATGTGTATATGTGTATACTTCTGTGTGGGCATAGACCACAGGGAAGTGGCTGGTTGTGCACTGGGTTTTTGATCTAGTGCTTGAACCCAGGACTCAAGGAGGCAAGTACTATGTCAGAGGAAGGAAACAGTGTGGCTGAGAGAGGCCTAGCAGAGGATGAAGGCTGACCCTGCCCCATCCTGGCTGGTGGAGAAAAGAATGGCTCATCCACCCAGCTAAGTTTAAGCCCTTAGTCTCCAGGCGCCCCCCCCCCCCCCACTCCTTCCAGAAAGTCCTCATCCCCTGCAGACCGTACTCTGTGTGCTGGCTGCACACAGGCAGCCGTCCCCACTGCCACCCACCCCTCTGCCACGCATCCTCCCCTCCATCTGCAGGCGTTGGGCATGTTTCAAGGCTGCCCTGCAAACTGTGGTCAAAGGAGGGTTGATTTCAGACCTTGCTTCTTTCATCTTCCTCCATGGTTCTATGCCTGTTTCGTCACTCACAATTCTCTTTTCACCCTTGACTGATCAGGCCCTCTCTCTTAATTCTAAAATCTATTTTTTCCTCTCTCCATCCCCCCAGTCTGCCACTGAACTGCATCAGCATTACTGTCTATTTCTAGATTTCTTTTGCAATTGAGCCTTTTCTTCCTGTCACAGCCTTTCAGGCCTGGTGCCTGGGCCTGTGAATGGTGGCGATTGTCGGTGCCATTCCTTCTCTTGCTTAGACACACCCAGATGGAAGTCCACCTCTAAGAGGCAATGTGGCCTGAGACCCTTGATTTCTTGAGTCTTGGGTTCATCATATGTAAAATTAGATGACCTGATCATCTCTAAGCTCCCCTGTTGCTTTAATATTGGTCAGTTCAGTGGTTCAGGGGACCAGGCTGATGATCAGGCTGATGGTGAATATTCACTCTATCTTGACACATAGGAAGATGTATGTTGTGGTGGCTCCCTCAGGCATTTAACCACCATCCAGTCAATGTGGGCTTAGGAGGTATAAAATATTGGTCTAAACCTGAGAGAAGGCCAAGACAGCAATGACCAAAGACCCAACTGCTGAGGGCGTTAAGTGATTCTTTGATTTATGATCCAAGTGTGTGCTCCCCTACCCTTTGGGGCACTCTTGAATCTCAGAAGTAGACCAACTTGCCCAAGCTGATGTAGCTTGTTCACTGCAGAGTGGGGACTGGAACTCAGGCCTCAGGTCTGCGAGAATGCTAGTGAGGCACAGCTGGGCCCTGTGCTGTTGGCAGGCTGGACCCATTCGGGGGTTCTTGCTGGCCAATTTGATGGTTTTGAGCAAATTAGAAGAAGCTGTCCCCTTTGAATTGCCCCACCCGTTGTTCACGGCTTGACAAGTCTACATGATGGCCTTGTACAGGATGTCTGCCCAGACCCAGGGCCATCTGCCATTTTATCACTGCCTGAGACAGTCGAGTTCTCTTAATTCCCAGACACCCAGTAGGCCTGAGCTTGCTGTTACCCATGGGATTGTCAGATGGCTCTATGTATTGTAGAAAGTCTCCCTTCCATGAAGACTTCCAGTTGCTCTTTTTCTGGAGCTCAGCCTTTTATATTCCTTTTTGGAAATTGGTGGGGGTATAAAAACATACATTTGTCAAACGTGCCATGCAGAACCCATACCAGCCGTTATGCTAGTTGACACATGACTTAGGGTTGCAGGCTTGTTTCTTCCTTGAGTCTTAACTCTCCTGTTAGTGAAGTGCCTCGAGGGACCATATTTCCCACTTAAAAAAAAACAACTTCTCAAAATGGTTAGCCCAGAGCTCAACTTCCCAAATGTATTTAACAAATGCTGTTGAATTTGGTTGAGTTCAAGATGATCATCGTCAGAGGAAAGGAGGAAGGATGGCCCAGACTTGGCTCTAACTCAAACATCCAAGACCCCACCATTGCCAGGAGAAGATATCTTCCTTCTCCTGCGGGTAATCCTGTGTCTCCCCCTCCTCCTCCCCCCACCCTGGCTCCAACAGTGGTTCTGAATGTCTTCTGGGGAAACAGTTCTTGGTCTTACTGTCAGTGAAAGCAGATAATGTGCTAAAAATTAACGTCTCCAATGTCTGGCCGACTGCTTTCAGGTTTGAAGACATTTTCCTGACAGAAAAGAAGGGAGGTGAACAAAGAGGTGGTTTTTCCCTGAAAGTGCTCAGACAGCAATTGGAAACCACTGGGACTTTCTTTCCTTCTTTGTCCTTTATCTCTACAAACCACTGCAGAATGCTTTTGGTGGGGAGAAGGGGATGAGCGGATGGCCTCCAGGGCTAGTGGAGAAAGGTGGGGTGGGTCGAGGTGTCTCTGTGTGAGTTATGACCAGACCCTTCCTCCTCACCCCTGCTCCGAGGATGTGGGGCACCCTGGTCCCAGGCGGCTCATGGGCTGGCTATAGCGGTACTCCACTTTAGCTGCAGCTTGGAATCCCTGGGAGACGGTGGTGGGCTGGAGCCAGTCCTTACGCTATTGGTTGCCTGATCTAGGCCCCAGCGAGAGTATTTACACCATGGAAATTGGCAGACGCTACAAATGAGAACTTCTCCATTTGGAGAGCTGGTTTACCAGCACACCACTGGGTAGAGAAATGGAAATAATTGCATGTCCAGACTGCACACCCAGAACAATTCAACTACAGTCTTTGTATACAGAGCTGAGACATGGAGCTTTCTAAAGCCTCCCAGGTGATTCCAATGTGCAGCCAAAGTTGGAACCACTATCCCAATCTAACATTCCTCTTTTACACAGGACTTGGGATCAAAGAGGTAGCAACTCCTTGCTCTATCCCAACAGCTTACAGGACTCAGTAGCAATTCCTGGACTTTAGAAAAAGCAACTGTTCCTGTGGCGAGAAAAAGGAACTCCAGGTGGCAGAGACTCACCTCTGTGTCATTTGCCCTCTCTTTTGCTGTTCTTTCTTTCACATTGCTGTTTTTCTGCCCCTTCCTGCCAGGGACTGAGATATGCTCCCGAGAAACTGACACTTAAGGTTGTCCTCAGAGTTAGGTCTCTGAGGAGACAAGGCCCCTAAAACAGGTAGGAGATGGTAGAGACAGTCTATGATTGTGTCTCCCCCCCCCTCCCCCCATGTGAGAGGTGCAGAATTTCCCATAGGACAGAGTGGCCCAGGACTGAGCAGAGCTGTCACTAGAGAAAGACCGGATCTTCACTGCAGAGGATCTCAATATCATTTCCATTCTGCAAAGTCAGAAAAAACATTGGCCTGGGATTTCTCAAGGTTAGGCCTGGGGCCTGCCCTTGAAGACTTGCTGTTTCCTCTGTTGCTGGGCAGCCCCCTTACCACTGGAGAAGACATGGGGGTCCCGCCCCCAAGAGGGAATGAGTAATAAAAATAGTTTGGGAGTGCTTTCACATGCATGATCTCATTTGAGTTGATGACCTGGGGCTCTTGAATGGAGAGGGAAGTGGGAGACTTGGGAATTCAAATTGCAGCCCCATTGTCTTGGGAAACCCTTTCCGGCAAATAGGAGCCAGCAAATCCCCACCTTGCCGTCCCTCCTTCTCAGGCCAGGAGCATTTAGAACTAATTGAATCACTAGATTAGCTAATGCAGCCTCCATTAAGGCAGGAAGATCCCAGAGGAGAGGCCATTGAAGAGAAGCAGAAAGATCCACACCCAGCCTGACCATTCTCCCAGCCCCCAACACCACCGCCTTAGTCTCAGTAGTCTGAGGAGAGCCCCGTGGACTCCATGGCTGACCCCTTTAGACTTCCTGCGGCTCTAGGATTTATGCCCTCTGCTGATGCCAGTTCTTTATCCTAAGGAGCAAGAAGTTTGTAATAGATGATGATGTGTTATTTCATCCCTGGGTTTTCCTTTAGGGTAAACTCTTCTGGTTTGGGGAAATTGAATCCCAAGGTAAATAGCTGGCCTCCCAAAGTCATGAGGTGGATTGCGGGATGCTCAGGGCCAAACACTCAGGTCTACTAAGTTTCTTTCCATCCAGTGCAGCAACCTGTTCTGGTACAAGGTGGATGGTGGTGGGATTTGCTCAGTGATTCATTGCATTTACCGGATGTCTACCAGTCCCTGTGCTAACAGCTGGTGGGGAGAAAAGAGTAAGAGAGGCCTTCCTTCAAGGTCCCCGAAGTTGAGGGTTTACTGCGCGCTGACTGCAAAAGGGATACTCGATTCAAACTTGTGGAATTAACGAACAAAGACAAATAGTTCTTTTCTCAATGCTCCAAGTGAACGGCAGTCTCCCCAAAACGGGATGGCGATGGATGTTGTTTAATGCTGTGTGTGAACACTAAGATCTTGCCTATTCCCTCTAGAGCCCTTCAGCCTCTTCTTATTCAAGCCTGCAGCCTTTCTGCCCTCAAGGCCTCATGTCACACAGCTGGTGCACACGCCCCGGCCCCATACAATAAGTAGGTCCCCATCTCTTCTCCCAGCCCCTCCCCCGCGCCAGTGCATCTGTGTGTCCAAGCGCTCGGTCTGGCTTTTCAGTCTTCTCTTTCTCCGTTTTCACCTTTCCTGTCTCCTCTGCCCTGGCTCCCCTGTGCTGCTGGGTTTCCAGGAAGAGACAAGCTTGCGGGCAGGAATGGAGTTTTTCCGGGTTTCAGCTCACGATGAATTCCTCTAAAGAGGCCTGATCTTTCTTTTTAAAAGAATAATGCTTTTGTCTCTTTCCACAATAACATTTTGTTATGGAAAAAAATTGTAAAACACGGAAAGTGCACACAAAATGGAAATATTATCTGCTGTTGTCCAAGAATGCTGTTAACATTTGGTGAATTTCTCTCCAAACTTCTCAACACACACACACACACACACACACACACACACACATGCACACACACACAACACGTGTTTGTTAATATATATCTATATACATACATCTATGTATGTGTTTGTGTATATGTTGTATACATTAACAAAAGCAAAAAAAAAAGGAGGTCGAACACTGAGAGGTTTTGCTTTCAAAGAAAAGGGTTCAAGAGACAACCACTGCCCAGCGGGTGTTCTCTGTGGTCAAGGTGCCTCTTCCTGAGCCAGATGATATTCCAGCTCCCAGGCATGGGACAGGTCTGTCCTGGCCAACTCAGTGAAGGCCTGCAGCACCAAGGACCATCGTCATGATGGGCAGCCTGGATGGGTGACCCGTCTAGCCCAAGTTAGGCAGACGTAGCCTCAGTTTCCTCATCTGTAAAATGGGGGCATTCATAGCACCCACCTCAAAAGGTTTGTGTTTATATCTGAAAACAGTGCCTGAGACAAACAGCTGGGTGCTGGTAGTTTCTTTGGGATCCCAGAAAGAAGGAGGAGGCAGCAGAGAGAAGGCAGGCCATGGGGTTGGTTCTATGCTGCTGGGGCCTCCTGAGCAGCTTAGTGAAGACTCCCAGAATTGGGAGATTGGGGCCTTTCCTGCCAGCTCCTGTCCCACTGTTTGAGACTTGCCCCCGGGGTGCATAAGCTGCCCTGGGCTCTAGGCTGCTTCCCCTTACTTGCAGATCAAACCCTGTGTGTTCCTGATAGGATACTGTCAGTAGTGGGGTGGGAGAGTCGGAGCTGAATCTGATTGTTCCACGGCAGCTGAGGCTGAAGTCAGGGGGCCAAGCGTGTGACACGGGCATCCCTTCAGGGCCTAGCATGAGGGGAGGAGAGAAGAGACACAGGCTCTAAGATACTCACACAAAGCCTCAGGAGACAGGTTTGAAGGCAGTGATTTTCTGAGGTCTCTGACTAGAAGAGAGAAAAGAGCCAGGTGGGAAGGAAAAGGAGAAAGTCTTCACAGGCCGTTCAGCCTCCAGAACTAAAATCAGATTGCACTGGAAAGAAGAGCTCTCCTTCCCTGCTGCCTCCAGAAGCAGCTGGCCCGCCCCCACCCCACACCTCTCTCCCCAGCCTCTCCAAGGAGAAGGCTCACATCAAACATGGCGTGTGGGCCATGGGTGGAGAAGAGGCCCCAGCTCTGGCCTGTGCTCGACTCCTGGCTTTCAGGCAGCAGGTCTTTCCACATAAGAGAGACCCAGCATTCTTGGCATTCCATGGCTTATTGTTGGGGGCAGAGGCATGATTAGTCTCAGACCTATTCAGGGCCTCCGTTTGTTCAGTTCTAAAATGGGCACAAATTCAGAACAAGACCATGACTTGCTAGCCCCGGTATGGTTGAGCCTGCTCACAGCCTCAGAGCATCTGCGTTTGGTGACATCTTGAACTTGGCACAGTGGGAGTATTCATACCAGGTAAACGGGCAAATGCTACAAATCAGGGCTGTTTTATTTGGAGCACCAGAGGTTCCGGAGTCCCCAGCATGTCACTGTGCTCCGGGTACTTTGTCCATCCCTCGAGGAACTGGTGGCACTTGACCTCCGCATTCTCTCTTCGGCAGCCCCTGAGGAAGGAAATGGGTAAAGGACCCCCCCCCTCCTCACCTTTGTGTTAAGGGGCAGAGGTGAAGCTTGGTGAGTCACTGAGGAATCAGGAAATGGAGTCAAGCTGGGGCCCACTCTTGTGCTTTTATGGTAATTTTCACTGTATCTTGAGCCCTGCACTCTCTCAGCCACCAGGACCTCTGCACCCATTTCAGGCATCCGCACGGGAGCCTCAGTTTTGCGTCTGTGAGACAGGGTAATGACATCCTCACTTGTCAGTCTGACAGTTTGTTGGGGCTCAACATAAAAGCGAGACAACGTAGGAAAGCATGTTGTGGATGGTGACATCCATTCATGGGCGTGGGGCGATGAGTATTTTGACTGCGGAGCGCTGCCCATCACGGACACAGAAGACACCACGGGGAAATCTCTCTGGATGGAGCCCCTCAGACACTCCGGCGGTTCTGTCTGTTCTCTCTGCACTTTAAATGTATGATTCCCAAACACTTAGCTGCCTTTTACAGACACAGGCTGAAATGCCCCCTTGGTCCTTCCCCATCCCTGCAGCCCCCCACCCTCCCTGCCAGGAGCCTGCCTGCCACCAAACTGCCATGCCAGCAATTTTCTCAGCCGCTTAAAAGGCCATCAAGACGGCATCAAACTGCCTGTACATGCTAAACCCAAATGCTTATGGAGCAGAGCCCAGAGTGGGATGCTAAATTGGATTCTATCAAATCAACATCAGCTGCGTGCGAGCCGCTGCTAATGAAAGGCTTCTAATGATGGCGTTCATCGCTGTAAGGAGATGACTAAGCTGGGCATGGGTGGCTGCTGGCCCGGGCCTGGGTGGGAGAGGCCATGGTGTGGGACTGCCCCTGGGTGGATGCTGGCTGGAGGAAGGAGGCAAGGAGCCATGTCCTCCATTCCTAGAATGGGGATGGATGTAGGAAAGGCATTCATAGTCTCCTGCCTATTGTACACACAAAAACCTCAGAAACACTGATATCGTGAAGGTTGGTCCAGCCTAGAAATGGAAATAAATTGTACATTCTGATCTGGGAACTACTTTCCCATTGCTCCCTGCCCCCACACTTTTTTGAGCTCCTCAAGCCTGGTGGGGATTACTTAAAGAAGAGAGGAGGGGAGAAGAGCTAGTCTAGGAAGTTGGGACCTATGGTTTTCTATTCATGCCTCTACCTTCACTGCAGGTCACACGAGCTGCTTCTTCCATATTCCTCTTGGCATGAGTACGAGATCCCTAGTGCTGCTCTAACAGATCACCGCACACTTAGCGGCTTCCAATGACACAAATGTGTTGCCTTATGTTTTTTAAGTGACAAGTCTGACATGGGGCTTGCCAGGCTGAGATCACGGTGTAGGCAGGGCTGCATTCATAACTGGAGACTCTAGAGGAAGATCTGCTCCTTTGCCTTTTCCTACTTGTAGAGGCAGCCTGCCTGCTTTGCTCGGCTCTCGGCCCTTCTTCCATCTTCCAAGCCAACATTCTCGCTTTCTCTGACTGTAGCCAGGAATGGTTCTCTACCTTTAAGTCTTCAATGGTTAGATCAGGTCCACCTGGGTGATCTAGGATAATCTCCTCATCTCAAGGACCTTTAACCTGAATCACATCTACAAAGTCTCTTTCTCCATGTAAGGTGATATATTCACAGGCTCTGGTGGCCAGCACATGGTCATCATTGGGAGAAAGGCATCATTTTTGCCTACCCTAGCAGGTGTAAATTGAAGCCTTGTTCCCCAAATTCCTTTCATTTGGCTGAAATGCCTGTTGACCAGGATGGAGCCAGATGCAATCTGCATTCACAGCCTTAGGCGCCGTGGCCATGAGCAGACAACGCTGTAGAACCCCCGTCTGTGAGCATCACTGCCAAGGTCTGTACCAGATGGGATGGGGGAGAGAGAGGCCTGTGCAATGGGGGCTGCCTTGAGTCTCTGTCCTCAAAATAGTAAGCCAGCGATAGTGCTGCACATTTGTATAGTACTCAGTGGTTTTCAAAATGCTCTCAAAGATATGTCGAAACTGGGTGGTGTGCAGCTGGTTGGACTGGTGGAAATTAGACCCATGTTGCAGAATGAAACACTGGGATGCAAGGTAAGTCAGTGATTCCCCCAACGTCATTGATGACTTCATGACCAGGATCCAGGACTTTCCATTTGTAGTTCAGGGCTCTGTTCAGCTGGAGGGAGCACCAAGAGATGGTGATGATGACTCAGCTTGGACAAGAGCTTAGTAGGACAGCCAAAGGGCTGCGTGAAAGAGCAGGGAATAGGGAACAGCATTAGCCACAAGCTTCCATTACACTTCTCTGCATTCTGTGCTTCTGGGCACTACCCCAAGATGGGTTTCAATTGCTCCCTTATAGAGAAGGTTCACGTACCCCAGTCACATTGTCTTGCTGGGTCCTGCATACTGAAATGACCCACATGTGTTTTCAGCCCACTGGGTAGTTGAGTTTCTAAGGGCTTGTGTTGTGACTGGCCTGGGAGCTGAATCTGGGATCTCAGGCTCATCTTCACTCTCCCCTAAGCAGCTGACTCTTGACCAGCGCTCAAAGGACAGCGTCCTGCGCATGGCAGAGGGGACCTTTGTGAACAGGCACAACCTTGCCACTGAGAACCTTCCTGGTTGGGTCACACTGACCCAGAATTCTTCTGGTAATCATGGAAGTGTGCAGGATCACCGGGAAGAAAAGCGTTACTCCTGGCATCTCCTCCAGTGAGGAACCAGCCCCAGCTCTGGTATTACATCTGCAGGATTTTTTTCACAGGTGCACTTGTATTTTAGTTTGTAAGTGTGTACGAGCGCACGTGACTTGCTCACATTTTGGGCACCCTGCCTACATATATCCCGTCCTCTAGCTATCTTGTACCCCAGACTTACCCTCTGCCCGAGAGTGCAGCTGCTCATAGCTAAATGGTCCCAAGGAGCTGTCGGGAGAAGCGGAGAGGAAATTGGCTCTGGAGTCTGGCTGCAGTGGTCTTGAACAAGTTACTTTGCTTGTTTGAGTCCTCATTATTTCAACTGTAAAATGGGGCAATAATAGTTGCAACTATTTACTGAGTGCTTATTATATATCATGAACTGGTTTAACTGAAGTTGTATGTAGCTTTTAGACATGGCTCATTTAACTCTTACAGTGTCATTGTGATGGTCAATTTTATGTGTCAACTTGGCTAGGCTATGGTGCCCAGTTGTTTGTGAAGGCCAGTCCTACTATTGTCAGTGAAGGTATTTTTAGATGAGATTAACATGTAAATCAGTAGACTGTGAGAAAAGCAGATTATCCTCCATAATATGGGTGGACCTCATCCATTCAGTTGAAGGTTTAACCTTAGAGAAAAGACTGAGATCCACAAAGAGGAGGGTATTCTGCCCCTAGAAAGCCCTGGGACTCAAGTCTGTGACATCAGTTCCTGACAGAATTTCCAGCCTGCCAGCCTGCCCAGCAGATTTCAGATTTGCCAATCCCGTAGTCACATGAGCAGTTCTTTAAAGTATCTCTGTCTACATATCTCTATCTATCTGTATCTGTATCTGAGAACTTTGACTAATACGGACATAATGAAGCAGGAAATATTGTCATGTCAATGACATAGATGAGTAAATAGGTCAGACTCTTTGCTACCTGTAACATGCTCCTTGACATTTCCCAGCCTCCTGTACATTGAGACTGGTCATGTGACTAGTTATGGCCAATAGTATGTGGGCAGAAGGAAGAATGTCAGAACTGTAACTGCTTTGGAATTCCCCACCCTGTCTTTGCACTTTGGTTGGCCAAATGGAGAAGATCCATTAGAGCCCTCTGAAGAAGAACCACAAGATGTCAGGAGCCTGGTCAGGAGCCTCCAAACCATCCTGTGGAAGACTACCCATGAGACCGGATGGGGCATGAGCAAAAAAATAAACTTTTTTGGTATTAAACCACTGAGATTTTGGAGGAATTCATTGTAACAGATGGCCCCATGCTGACTAATCCACTGTCCAAGATCGCCTGGCCAGCAGGGGCAAAGTCAGGACTCAAAGCCAGGCAGCCTGGCTCGCTTAGCCACTACCCTACCCTGCACAGAAGGTACCTTGTGGCATTGTTGTGAGGGTAAAACGAGGTGGTGTGCTATAGGCTCAGAACTGGGTAGGCCCTGCATACGATGGTTCTAAATATAGCAGGAGTTTTATTTGAGTTAGGGATTTGACGGTGCCTCTTGTAGTTTCATTGTGAACAAAACGGAGTAATGTGGTAAATGGTGGTTTTCTTACTGGTTGAACAATTGTCCACAAGACGTGTCGACTAATGAACCGATGTCAACCGGAAAGTCCTCAGTGCTGAGTCATGGTAGGCTCATCTGCTTCCCTAAAGAACCATACAATGTGTCTGTCTTCTTTGACATTTTATCCTCAGATACATGAAGACATAGGAGGCATGTTTAACAAATTGATAGATGGAGCACAGCTAGATGGGAGAGCTAATATGTTAGATGACAGAGTGAAGATTCAGGAAAAGATCTGGGCAGGCCAGAACAATGGACTGAATCTAACAAGCCAAAAAGCGTAGGAGGGATAAATCAAGTCTTGCCTTTAGTTCAAAAAGGAACTGAAAGGGGCACCTGGGTGACTCAGTCAGTTAAGCATCCGACTTCTGCTCAGGTCATGATCTCATGGTCCATGAGTTTGAGCCCCATGTCGGGCTCTGTGCTGATGGCTTAGAGTCTGGAGCCTGCTTTGGATTCTGTGTCTTCCTCTTTCTCGGCCCCTCCCCCGCTCATGCGCACGCTCTCTCTCTCTCTCTCTCTCTCTCATAAGTAAATAAACATTAACAAAAATAAAAAATGAACAGATGGGAGACAGGATGAAGGAGGCTTGACAAAGAAGTGGCTCATGTGGTCCTGGGGTTCGCATTGTCTGTTAGCCTGACATGAGTCAAACGAATGATACAGACTCTTTAAAATGGAGAACACATTAGGCTGCATTACTAGATGCATCCTGCCCAGACTTCAGTCACTCATGCAACCAGCATATATAGAGTGCTTACTGTATGCTGGGCGTTGTGCTGGGTGCTGGAGATTGAGGGGTGAACCAGACAGATGGATGCTGCCCTCCTGCAGCGGACATTTAGGGATGTAGTTATCCTGAGCTCTCTGCTAATTGCCTTTGACACCTTCCTTCACTTCCTGTATGCAACCACATGGGATAGGGCTTAGAAACCATGCCATGTGAGGAATGGTCCCGAGGAACTAGGCATGATGAGATTGAGGGAAGCTTAAATAGTATTAAGGGTTGTCCTTGCGAATGAATGCTACGTGTTTCAGAGGGAGAGAGGACCAATGGCCGAGAAAAGATGTGTGATGTTTGTTGAGCTCTGGGCAAGGCACTGCATGCTCCTTTCATTTCATCCTCCCAGCAGCTCTGTAAGGTAAATAGTATCTCCTCATTTCATAGATGAGGAAACAAAGGCTCAGAGGGGTTCATGTGACCTGGATGTGCTCATAATGCTGGCAAGTGGTTAAGATAGGATCTGAACCCCTCTGTCTGAATTCAAAACCCTGCGCTCTTTCCCGTTCAGCACCCAGATGCAGATTTCACCTTAATTTAAGGTGGATAATTTTGGCAATTATTTTGAAGCCCTGGGAATAGCCCACACCCACTGGGTTTTCCATCATGCCTCTGTTTCAGCATGAAGCCGGGCCTGGGACTGGGCTGGGTGTGTTCAGCGCAGGTGGTACTGTGTGGCAACAGGGCAGAAGGGAGCACAAGTGGCCACTGGCCCCAGCCCTGCAGCCTTCCCTACGGCAAGCTGATGGCCATGGAACTAGACCTGGCTGAGCAGAGCTGGTGAGAGGCCCAGGGATCTCACAAGTATCTGGGCCCCTTTGTAGGTTCTGGGCTATCCAGCACGTTTCCCTTTTCTCACAGCATCCCCCAGGCCCTGGCCCTTTGGATGTGAGGGTGCAGTTCATTCCTCTGTATGTCCTTGGCTTGACTTTCTGCGCAGCGGGCAGCAGGGAGAGAAGGGGGTTAACCATGGGGCTGGGATGCTGGGGAACGGAGAGTGATGTCAGCCAAGCTGCCCAGCAGAGACAAAAGCCTCTAATTGCTCTTTTCCTTCTTGTGAGAAGGCTGACTCCATAGTTACTGTAATAAAGGCTTGTGGACGGGGAGGAGGCCAACTAATAAGGGAGCCATTGTCCAGTGATGAGGAGAAGTGGGAGATGAGGAACAGCCCAGGGGCCGGGAGAAAGTCCACCAGGTCACCTGATCTGGGCTGGTAAGGAACAGTCAGCAGGGCACCTGTGGTCAAATTGCATGTGAAATGCCTTCAGTGTGGGAGCGGCTGGTCCCCCCACCCTGCCAGTGAGGTGACACTTTCACAGAGGATGCTCTGAGGAACGAAACTGGGCATTGATGGTTTTGTTAATAAGCCGGGATGACTTCCTTCAGGAGACAGATTTTGAGAAGCAATTTGGTTTGCAGGGAATTGCTCTGGATGCTCGGTCACTGTCTTCTCTTTGAATGTGTCATAATTGCTTTTAATTCAGCAGTTCTTCCTGAAACTGCCTTAGAATCAGAGACTCCCAAGAGCAGGAAGATTTGTCCCTCTATCCACAAGAGTTGGGTGTTTTTGTTTTGGCATAATTCACAGAAATGGTTGTCTTTGCCAGGCTACCGTTCCCGAGGCAAGGGGACTCCACCACCCCCTCACTCCCCAGTGGGCCCAAGATCTTGTGGACACAATTACACACCTGTGCACAAGCAACCCTCTCAACCAGCTCACCTGCACACACTCCACATGGAACCCCCACTGAGCCATCTGGCTTCCCCACCCTCACCTTTACCTCCACATCCATTGTTACACCCTCTCTTCTGCCCCTTTAAACCTCACCTCTCGCCCTCTTCAAGAAGGCTTCTTCACCACTCTCTCTGCCCTGAGCCCCCTTCTTCTGGCCCCCAGGCCCCCGATTTTAGCGCCTACTCAAACACTGCCTTGACATCAGAGCTACCAGTTTTGGTTTGGAGCCTGGTCCTGTTTCCCCTGGATTACAGTCAAGCCAGTGACTCTGCTTCTGTGATTGTCTTACATCTACCACAGTGTTATGGACTTGGACTCCAGAAAGGACTTGCTGCCTTGAAGGAAATTGGGTTCTGGTTGGAATCCTCACCAGAAAACTACACTTTTCACTTGGAGTCCTTGAGTGTGTGACAAAACAGGTCGAAATGACTTAAGTCCTTATTAAGGCCCGTGGCACTCCAGGACTCAGAGCCATCATAGCAGAGGCAAATGGGGTGTCGGTTCAGGAGGGGAAGCCACCTGAAGACAGAGGAGAGGAGTGTCAGGACATGGGTTCCGGCTGTGTCTCCCAGGGTGAGGTCTGTGAGACAGGGTTCTGTGGCCAGGTGGCTTTGGGCAACAGTGTAAGCCCAGGTCAACAGGTTTGTCCACAGTGGGGCTTCTCAGATCCTTTAAAATATGAGTGTGTCTATGGATCTGCAAGCGGCCCATGTAGCACATGCTGCTTTCCACCCTTATGTCACCCTGCAGTCTCCTTTGGGGGAATCGTCTCCTGGGAGCTGGCTCACTGTTGGGGAGCCCCTTATGTGGCTCCACTTAGGGGAAGGAAGGGTCCACACTCTCACATTAGGTCCAGGCCCTGGAAGACTGAGTGTCTTGGGTACACCCTGTCCCTCCACTGGCCTCCCTGGGTCTCCTCTGGTCATCCTGTCCTGGCTCACACTGGGGTGGACTGTGGGCTCTGCTCCCTTTTGGGTCTGCCTTGTATTCCTGCTCCCCCAGCCTGAAGCCCCTTCCACCTGAAATCTCTTTATCATGTCTCTGGGCTTCTCCAGGCCCTTTTGCCCCCACTCTGGCCTGGGTGCTTTAATTTACTCAAACCTCCACATCTCCACATGCGCCTCTCTATTGCTGGTTCCATCCATGTCAGTCTTGCATTATATAAATCTACAAAATGTCTTGGGCTTGAAACAAAGAGGGAGACACCCATTACTCCCTCTGAGTGAGTGCACACATTACTATAGGCCTTATGTATTTTTTTCTAACTCTTTGCAACTACAGAGAGCGTTGCAACCATTATCCCAATGGCTCTTTCTTCATTTGGAAGAAGAGAGACCCACAGAAGGCCCAATGGGCTGAGGTAGGGAGGCCTTGGCTGTGATGTTACCAAAGATACCGCCCGTGCTGTCGTTTCAGAAGATGCCAGCGAAGGTCAGATGATCTGGGTGCTGATCCTAGCTTTGCTGCCAACTACCTGTGTTCTTCCAGTGAGTCCCTTTCTCTCTCTGGCTGTGGCCTCCTCATCTGTGAAGTGAAGGCATTAGACCATGTGGCTCTGAGGTCCCTCTCAGTGCACATGTGCTGTGATATGCCTCCTTATCCCTCCATGACACCAAAAGGGAAAAGAGTTAAAGGCAAGCCAACACACTTGTCAATTTGCATAGCTTTCAAACATATTTTAAAAGTCATGAGGAGCAGATCTATTATACAATGAGTTCATTGTTTGAAATTGTTTTGCCATAATAGGAAACCTTAGGATGCCCAACGCAGAGACTGTTTAAATTCCTTACATTTATATAACAGCTTTATTTCTAATGTGCTGGGGGTACCTTTTCATGTTTGGTCTTCACAGTCTATTTCCAGAAGGTGAGTTGAGGAAAGGTAGAATTCCAGTTTACAAAAAGGGAAATGGAGGCACAGAGAGGCTAACTTCTTTCCCCTAAGTGACCAGTCTGCAAGGTGACAGAGAACGGGAACTTAGACATTATGTTTGCTGAGAATTTCTCTACTAGGATACCCCCCGCCCCCGCCAAGCCATTAGGCCTCACATGGTCAAATGGAACCCATCCTGTTCTCTCCCCAGTCTTTTCTTCCTGTTGGCCACTCTCCCGACTCCAGTGTCATCCAGGCCAGAAGTCTGATAACCATCCTTGTTTCTGTACTGCATCATGACCTGCATCCAGACAAACACCAGCTTACTCCTCTGGGAATTTTCCAAATCTTTCTCCTCTCTCCCTTAAAGGCTGCTGCCCTGGGTCAGACCTCTACCATGTCTCATCCAGACTGGACTTTCCCCATAGCTTCCTAACTGGTGTCTTTGCCCCTGGTCTTCCTCAAATTAATTCTGCAAAAGTTTAAACCTGGCTACATCCCACCTTCCTCCCCCCACCCCCATACAGAGTTTGAAACCCTTTAGTGGCACTGATTATTTATTAGGTAAAATCTATGTTTCCTAGCATACTGTCTGAGAGCTGCTGACTTCATCTTGGACATTTATCTGCACCATACCTTATGTTTTAATAATACTGGGTCAATGGTAATTCTCCAATTGAGCCACACAATTTTTTACCTCAATGATTTTGCTCATGCTGTTTTCTCTGCCTAGAGCAATGAATGCAGTCCTGTTCTTTTCTTGGCTATTTCCTGCCCCTTGTCTTTCAAGACTTAGTTGACATGACACAATGACACCGTTACACACCCCATGGCTGGATTAGGTGCCACTCTTCTTTGTTCACATAATATCCCCTACCTTTTTCCAACATGATGTTTGCGTACCTATCTCCATTAGAAGATTTAAAATTTTTTGAGAGCAGGGACCACGTCTTTTTCACTTTTATAGCTTCAGTCCTGCTACTACAAAGCAGAAAAGAGTGTGTGTGGTGGGGGTTTTAGAGAAAACACGATGTTTGCTTTTATTCTCAGAAATTGATGGGAAGCAAAATGTTGAAAGAGGTAGGGTAACCTCATGAAGATGGAATGCTTCTTTGTGCTGATCCCAGGGGTCTTTCCCTAAATGCTTTACTGAGATGCAGATGCTCTGTCAAGGTCAACTAGGTCTGCTCAAGAGTTTCTCTGGTTCTGAGTTCAAGGTTGTGGACTCCACTCCCCAAAGGAGATGTTTACTTGGCTTAGTAAAAATGTCTTTCCCAAAGCCACAAATATTTCCACGACACTGGACAGCCATCTTGGAAATCTGTGTCCTTGACCATGAGAAAAAGCTGGTGAAAGATGATGGAGACATCAAACCCATCCTTTCTACAGTGGAGGACACATATAAAATTCAGTGTCACTGTCTGTTTCCCAGTAATGGTGATGGAGGAAGGGAGACAGAGAGTAAGTACCATTTCAGGGAAGTGTGTGTGTGTGTGTGTGTGTGTGTGTGTGTGTGTGTGTGTGTGACACACTTGTTTTCCCTGCTGCTCAGGGAGAATGAATCAGTGTTGGGACAGAGTCCAACAGCAGACAAGGTCTACCAGGAGCAGCAATTGGCTTTCCCTCCCACGAGGATACTTCATCTCTGTATATCCATGGGCCTAACAAAGCAATCACTGCCTCCCACTGTTTCAATCTTTTACTCAATCACTTAATTATTTCTCAGGTCTGGGTGGCATGGCCACCACCCCAGTATTAACCCAGGGTATAATTACCCATCCTATTCCTCACCACTGCACCTCCTGTTTAGAGCTCTTAACTGGGCCCATTTTCACCCGTCGTCTTGCTGTGGGCATAAAAAGGCCTGGGGCCTTGGAGCAGCCAGCCATAAACTGCAATATCTGCTCATTTATTCCTCTTCATTCAATTGGCTCCAAATTGCTCTGAATGAATTCTTGGGCTGTAGAAGAAGCTGTGCAGGCTTATTTTCATTAGTGTGGACACTGAGCAGGGAGCGAGGGAGAGAAGAGGAAAAAAGGAGAGAAGACTCTTGCTAGAGTTTTCTCCACCCCTGCTCCCATCTCCCCCCACCCCCCACAACGCCAGCTCCTCCACACACAAATCCTCCCTTCTGTGTAGGAAACAGGCCGCTCTGCAGTGCCTGACCTTCTGCTGAGGCCCTGGATCTTATTGGCATAGACCCCTCACTCCCATTACATTTGTGACTTAAGTCTGTGATGGGAAGGATATCCTATACCTGTGCTCCTTTCCAGCAAAGTCATGCGTGAAGGAGGAGATGCTTTATCTGTGTTTTTATCTCAGAGAAGAGATAGAGGACTTGGTCAGGGGAGACATGGCCCAGTGTGGTCATCTGAGCAGGACTACAGGGTCAACTGCATGATGAGCCTAAAACAGTAATCATTTACTTCCCTCCTACCATCGACACTGTCCCCATAGGACCAACTCATCTCAGTACCCTTCGGCTGAAAGAAAGTCTCTGAGGCCAAGGCAACTGGTATCTCTGTCCTGTGTTCTTTTCTTGACTTCCTGACTTAACTCTTTTTACAGTCTGGAAGTTCTCAGCGATGTCTGATCAGGATCTTCCTTATATAAGAGAACCCTGTTTCTCTTTTGTTCATCCTTGCCTGGTTGTCTCTGTCTGTAATTCTTTAAACTTGAAGGCAGTTGTGAAAGTCTTATTTCACTTTCCTTGGTCTTTTATCTAGGCCAAATTGTCCTAATCCCAAGAGTCATAGCATCATGTAACTGAAGAGCCAGACAGATTTCCTTTACTCAGCTCACCTCCGCTTGACTTTACTGCCCTTTATTTATGCATTTGAGGGACTTCCTTTAGATGCTGTCCAATTTCTGTGTAAGACTTTTAAAATGTGGATGGTCAACCTTCTATTTATAATAGCCCACGCAGTTCTGGGGGCTGGGCTGAACACTTAAAGAATGGTTCTTGTTCTCTAAAGCTTTACTTCTAGAGTTGGAGGATGGGCAAACATTCTTTATGGTTTATTTATTTTTTTCTTTTCTTAAGGGCAGGGCAGAGGGATATAGCCTTGGTGGCTCTACAGATTTTCAGAAGCCAGTTCTCCCATCTTAGCTTCATGAAAGAGGGCTTTCCAGAGGAGGTGGGGCTGTGGAAAAGAATACTGGGTTTGTATTCAGGATGCTTGGGTTCTAGGTCCAGTTCTCTTAGGTCTAGTTGGGACAAGTCACTCTACCCTCTAGATCACATGTTTCTGTCCAAGGACTTGGCTCATCTTGCAGATAATAAAAACTAACCAGCTCCAAGCCAGCCTTCCCTAACCAAAAGATCCAACAACCAATATTTTCTACTGCCTTTTCTCTCCTAATGTTATATAGATGGTGCATGTAGATATAGGAGCTGGAGTGATTTGAAAAAGGGCCAAGACCCTATTTTCTGTGTCTGTAAAAACACTTTCCCATCACCTTCTTTGACATGGTTGGTTGGATGCTTTAATATCTTGGACCTTGATGAGCAGAGTGTCCACTGTGGTAGGCTCATCTCTCTGCCTCCTGTCTCTCCTGGGCTCAGCCCAAAGCCTTCAACTCACAGAGAAAATGCAGCTTTTTTTTCCCCTAGTGATGGAGGCTGAAGCAGGCTTGGAGCCCTGCAGCTTGCCAGATAGCACCAGACAGTGCTGCAAATCTGAAACCTACTCTAGGGGCAAAGGCAGAAGAGACAACAGGTTGACTCATGGCTGTTTCCCAGAGCTATAGATTTCCTAGCAGCTGAGCCAAATCTGTGGTAAGTCAGGAGAAAGGGCTGGCCAGAGAGCTGAGGGTGGTTTTCCTGTTCTTCACTCCAGTGGAATGTTCTGGGCATAATGGTTCAGTATTCTTAGGGCAAACTTCTTTGTCTGTGTCACCAATTTGATTTGCCTTCCTTTTCCTTTTCCCTTGGAACTTGCTGCCATCTGCCAGCTCCCCACCTCATGGTTGATATTACTAGTGCCAACTTACTTATTGCTTTATGTACCTGATTGCTTCTCTATTAGATGGTCATTATTATTATCCCATCTAACCGAAGAGGATACTGAAGATCAGGAAATGTTAAGTCATTTGACCCAGGTTTCAAAGAGAGCAAATAGCAGAGATAGGACTCAAACTCTAGTTGGTCTGATGCCAACACCACAGCTTTGCCACCACAGTGTAGCAAAGATGGGAACCTACATTGCAAGAGACCAAGGATAAATATCCATCCGTCTGTAGGTTCCTGGTATCTAGACTTTGGGCACTCATTGCTTAGCTCAGCCCATACTCAGCCTCTCAAAGATGGCTTTCCTTTTAAAGATGTATCCCCATCCTTTCTAGCAAGGCCAAGTGGTCTCTGGGAAAGAATTGGAACCACAGATTCTAGAGACCTTGTGTCTAGTTCTGGTTTCAGTGAAACTCACACAATTTGTGACCTTTGACAAGTCAGTTGATCCTTGTCTTTCTACAAAATGGGAATAACATCTCTCCTCTGGCTATAGACTGCATCCCCTTTCTGCATGGCGTAGCATAAAGGATCATGGACCTGGAATCAGGCAGGGGGGTTCCAGTTTCAGCTCTGCGACATAACCACCTTGTGACCCTGGGTATCATTTTTAACATTGATAAGATTCAATGTATTCATCTGTAACATGGGTTTAATAATATTTGCCATGACAATAGGGTTTTGTTTGAATCAAATGAGATAATAGTGCTTTGGAAGAGGAAAAGTCCCACACAAAGGCAAAGTAGGGCTAATGGCCTAGGCATGCATAGGAAATTTCATGTGAAAGGCTTTGGGTTCTTTATCATAAAGGATGTATATAAGGTTGTTATCAGAAGCTCCGTGTTTAGCAAGGAAGTGAACATTTTAGGCCTTCCATGGTGCTCAGGGCTCTGTGCTATCATTATCATCCCCTTCAATGTCTACTGGCATCTGGGAATCAGTGAATCATTAGGACTACCCAAACCCTTATCTAGTTCTTCACCAAGCCATCGTGATAGAGGACTTTTGGGGCAGGACAGAAGAGAGGAGAATAAAGTGAAGAGGATAGGAGCCCTCCAAGCTACTCGTTCTTGGAGATCACATCCCCACCCCTGGTGATCTTCTGAATTCACCAGAAGCAGGCCAAAAACTACAGTGGGAGGACATACTTTATAAAAGGCTTGTTTCCGGGCTGGGTCCTGAATACTGGCTCCTGGGTCCTAACTGAGTTATGGGAATCATGGAGACTTTGCACTAGGATTGACCAACTCTGAGCTAATTCACTGAAGAAAATTTACATGTTGTGGATATTTTATATGGACAAAGAACCAGGCTGAGGACCTGTGCATGGACAGAGTTGCTTTTTAGGCCATTACTAGCGTTATGAAGGCCGTGTTGGTACTTGCCTGTGCCTTTGCATTCAGGTGTGTCTAGGCCTGACATAGGTCACATGGATAGATATCTAGGCTATCCCTTAAAATCTTCTGGGAGAGGAGAGTCCAAAATTTCCATAGGCAAGACATACAAGTATTATCTAAATCCTGGATTCTTTCTCATATTTAAGAGATATTCTTGGGTGTGCCTGGGTGGCTCAGTTGGTTAAGCATCTGACTCTTGATTTAAACTCAGGTCATGATCTCACAGTTCCTGAGATCGAACCCTGTGTTAGGCTCTGTGCTGATAGCATAGAGCCTGCTTGGGATTCTCTTTCTCCCTTTCTCTGTGTTCCTCTCCCACTCACATGCATGTGCATGCTCTCTCTCTTGCTCTCTCTCTCTCTCTCTCTCTCTCTCTCAATAAATAAATAAACATTTTTTAAAAAGATATTCTTGGATTCTCAAGAAGGGGAAAATAGTTTGTTGAACTCTCCTTGAAGATACACTATTCTTGGATTGAAACTTGTTCTCAAGCCTATTAATGTGGAATTTGAGAAACACAACAGATAACATAGGGGAAGGGAAGGAACAATAAAGATAAAATCAGAGAGGGAGACAAACCATAAGAGACTCTTAAATACAGAGAACAAACTGAGGGTTGCTGGAGGGGAGGTGGGGGAGATGGGGTAAATGGGTAATGGGCATTAAGGAGGGCACTTTTGGGGATGAGCACTGGTTGTAATATGTAAGAGATGAATCACTGGGTTTTACTCCTGAAGCCAAAACTACACTGTATGTTAACTGATTTGAATAAAAAAACAGAAACAAAGCAAAAATGGTGGAGAGCCTGTAGAGATTTTACCCTACTTGCAACCTAGTAAATTAACCTGTTATTGTTTCAAGTTGGCAGAAGACATGAGATTCCTAGACGAAAGATGAAAGATGTTATTACAGCAAAAGCAGTAGCTGCTTTGTCAACATATTTTTGTTGGCCCTGAGCCCCATTTCCCACAGGGTGGGAATGAAGGTGTCCAGATGACACCTGTACACACAGGAAGTTCCATGGTAGGGGAGGAACCATGAGTTTAGAGAACCCAAATCTTTTATAACAGATAGTAAACATGCCTGCCCTTTGCTCTGGAGTGAGACCCTATCTCTCTATCTTCTAGGGCTGTTTGCTATGTAAATATTCTTGAAAAGGTGGTCTGGAACAAAGGGCACTCTTCACTCTGCTTTTAAGACATGCAAAAATATGAGAGTCCAATGGAGAATTGTCTTCCCAAATTTATCAGTTTTATTTTGTTTAGGTGAGCAAATTCCAGTTTCTTTAACCTTTTGGCTTGGGTTCTGTCTCCCAACCCCTTCATTTGTCACATTCATTCCTACTCAGGCTCTTACTATCTTTGAATTCTGTGGTTTTCTACCCTCCCGGACAGCCCCGTCTAGACAGACCTGTTACTCTGCTGTAGGGGACTCCCTGGGGACTTCCATGAAGGAAATGTACCTCCTTGTTTAGGGGGGCCCAAGGAAACTGCACCTGGAAGACACATTGCCATCATCTCTTTAGTTCTTCAGTTCCAGAAAGATGAAGACAAATTGCAGGCAATTGAGAGACAAGTAACTTAGGTGATTAGGGGTGATGTCAGGGCGAAAGATGAAAAGAAGTGCATATGCAAGCGTCTGCTCAGAGTGTGCTGAAGAAATTAGAGGAAAGTGTGGGAGAAACATCCAGTGCCCTGCTCTGCAAGGCTAAGCATGTCTTTCTAGATACAGACCTCTAAGTCGGTTCCTCCCTAGCCTGACCTCTCTATGCACCAGTCTCCTCTTTTTATAAGGCTAGAATGAAAATGGTATATTCTTGTTGGGGATTAAGGGACACAGTTCATGTTAATCACCTAGAGAAGTGCCTGTCACATGGAAGGAGTTTGAGCAATATATACCATTAAAAAAAAAGTTATTTATTTATTTTGAGAGATAGAGCATGTGTGAGTGAGTGGGGGAGGGGAAGAGAGAGAGAGAGAGAGAGAGAGAGAGAGAGAATCCCCAGCAGGCTCCATGCTTTCATTGTGGGGCTTCATCTGCAAACTGTGAGATCATGACCTGAGCCGAAATCAAGAGTTGGACGCTTAACTGACTGAGCCACCCAGGCGGCCCTGTGTGCCATTTTAATAACAGAAAACTTGAGCGGGAATCTTAGAGAACCTCATACTGAGCATCACAGTCTACAGAGGAGGAAGCTGAAGCTCAGAGGGAAAGGTGACTGATCCATGGGTACAAATCTAGTCACTGGAAGAATAGGGCTAACTATAAGCCAGGTCTCCTGACATCCAAATTGGTGCTATGGGGAGATCAGCTAGTTTTTTGTTGATTAGTTTCTCAAGCAAAGGTGTGATTTTCTAGACAAAAATTCACCAGAATATTTAAGGTTACTTGTTATATTAGGGTTACTTGCTATTTTAATGTGTTTTAATTGTTAATGTCCACACACTGAGAAAAAGTAATCCCAAGTCTATTTGGTTTCAAGTTTTCCTCTGGAGTTCCTTAAAAGAAGGTAAATGCTTTTATGACAGGTTTTCTGAGACACCACATGGCGTCTTCTTTCAAAAGCCTCCTGGTGAATTTGTCTTTTTTTCTCACTTTGAATGTTGACATCTATAGCTAAGTGTATATGGGCTTTTATTGTGTGGGCCAACTAGGGGCAGCCACAAATTCCTTATTTTACAAAGTTCTCTTTTAGGGATGGGTGAGAAAATTTATCCCAACTTCCCCAAAATAAATTAAGCTTCCTCTGACAACATAGGTTAAGAGTGCCAATGCTGTTGGTTTCTAAGGAATCACATAGTTTTTTTCTTTTTTTCAAGCAAGTTACATTGATGAAGGAATGATTATTATCTATCTTACAGTTATCAGTATTAACTGCCAACCAGAGCTCCTGACCTATATAAGACCATGGCTGTCCCACTGTGTTAAACTAATTCTAGGTCATAAGTTGAAACATGTTTTGTTTTTTGTTTTTTTGTTTTTTTTTTAGTGTGTCTGGCGAGGCTTATCTTCAAAAAAAATTTCTGTTGCATTCTTGCAAACACTGAAAATAGTCTAAAGATGTCTAATACTATTTTCAAGCAACACGAAGGCCCACCACCACTAACTATGGGATAAAGAAGCAGAAGAGCTCTTAGGAATAATAGAGTCCAACTTCTAGCTTTATAGAAGGAACTGAGGCCCAAAGGTTTGATCACTTGTCCAAAGACCCTGGCAGAGACCTGTGGTGGTGGCTCCCAGCCCCATTGATGTCCCTCTTTTCTGGGAATGGCTGAAGTCTAGAGGGAAGCCCCAGGGCCATGTCTGAGCTGTTGTTCTATTCTGGTGGATCCCTCCTGTTAGACCTCAGAGACAGGTGGCTCTCAATCCTGGCCTAACACTGGGCTTATCTGTCTCTTTTTAAGAGTATGGCTTTCAAAACAGGGTCTAAAAGGTTTTTGAGGTCAAGTCCATGAAGGGAAGCATGGGTGGAAGGAATTCCGTATTCTCCTGATGCTGCATGACTGTAGCCACTCTTGTGCCTTCTCTTTATGTGTCTTGTTCAGCTTTTTCTTCTGTTTCATGAGATACCCCAATGCCCTTCCAGTGACTTCTTCCTAAAAAAAAAAAAAAGATTATTTAAAATTGATTTCTGTTGCTGGCAACCAAAAGAACCTTAATTACAAGAGACACAGGATTAGTAGATAGCAACATTGGTGTTAGAACCCAGATCTCAGGGCTTTTATTCTAATGCTCTTTCTTGTATAGCATGTTGCCACTCAATATTCTATAAATCCTTGGTATAACTCCTGCTTTGTCCAATAATACTTATTGGACAGTGGAAGTTCTAGGAAAAAAAGAGACTTTTCTGGGAATCCTTACTGAAAGCTCGTTTGGGAAAAAAAATTATGAGTTAGAGAAAATCAAAATCACACATATACCTAAATACTCTATTGCATTAAACTAGAATAATGGATTCAGTTTACTTTAAAATGAGATATAATTATAACACAATCTCTAGATTTACCAAAGCATTAATATACAAAATAGAGAGACATTCTCTGAATTTTGAAATATCTTTCACTGGCATGTTTAATAATACCACTTTGTTTTCTGAGTTCCTGGAGGGATGCAAATCAATGCTCTATAGACAAATGAAGATGTTTCTCTTCAAGGTTGCAAGGAAAAAAAAATAAAATTTCTATTTTACTACTGTCCCTGTTTTATCAATAGAGAAACCAAAGCACTGAGCACAGTTAATTGCTCGAGATCTGCTGAGGGGAGGCAGAGGCGGGGTCAAGGGATGCAGCAGAATGGAAAGTCATGTGTTTTCTGGTCTCAAAGCTTGGGCTTAGCTTGTGAAATGTATTTTGAACGAGAGGAGAAAGGAGGTTTAGTTTGTGTATTATTTATCTTTATTCTCCCAGGGCCTAGCACATGAACAGGTGCCTAATAAGTATCAAAGGGAAGGAAAGAAGAATGGAGGGAGTGAAGGAGGGGAAGATAGGGGGAGGGAGGAGGGAAGAAAGTCTGCATGCTGCCTCATTGGGGGCCATGAAAGGAGTGCTCTGTTGCAAACTGTCCTATGAAGTCCTTGGGATACATGCGCAGGTGTATTGATGAGCACAAGTTGACAACCCTGTTACCACTGTGGCTGAAATGGGGTCTAATCTGCAGGGAGTGGAGAAGAGATACAGGGCGGGACACACAAAGAGGGAAAAGAGAAATCAAACTAAACCCAAAGAAAAGTAGAGATTGATCTTTACTCTGGAGAAATAGTGGTGCAGCATGGGGAGCAAGTGTTGTGGCGCTGCTGGGCTCCTTCCATCCGACTTGCCTTTCAGCCTCCCTCCTTGTCCAGGGCGCCGAGTACTCTCCTGTTCTAGATCAAAACCAGCCTCCTGGCGGAGACACTTCCAAAACCGAATAAAACACCAATGCCTTTTTAAAGGGTTACCAAACCCTTTGTGTCTTAACAGTTTTAAACCTTGGCCTACAGGACTGACTTTGTAGTGATGGAACTAAGATCGTCAGCCAGAGGATTGGCGAGGTTTTGTTTGGCGCCTTGAAATGAATCTCACAGAATGACTCTCACTGGCTTCTTCCTGCTTTTCCCCCAGACATCCGTCCCCTTCCTACTTCTTGACTCAGCCCTCCTCCAGACACCTGGGCGTGCCTTGTCATCCATCTGTCCAGTTTCCTGCTGCTTACCACCTGACTGCTGAGCCAGGCTTGAAGGAGTTTTAGAAGCAAGTGCGCGCGCGCACACACACACACACACACACACACACACACACATGGGATTGTTTGCTCCATTCAAAGGGGGTGTGTACTGTTCATGCAGCGTATAAGGGGCTCCTCTCAGAGTCAGCTGGGCCTGCTCTTGGGATAAGTGGATGGTGCTTAGGGCCCAGTGGGGCATGGCCTCCTTTCTTGAGACATAACTAGTATTTATCAGTGTCAGAGACTCACGGCACAATAGAAAACTTTAGGGAAAAAGAATTAAGAAGAGCAGCCTGGGGATGGACTGAGGTGGATAGAAGAAGAAGAAAGAGAGGAAAGTGAACAGGATCAGGATGGGGCCATCTGGCCAAAGTGGTTAGATGTCAACAGACACTTGCAGGTGTCCACGAGGGGCGAGGCCACCTAGAAAGGTTCCTATTTTGGTGTTCCGGGAGCAGGCAATTGGGACCCAATGGGAAAACTTTGAATTCCACCGAATATGATGATGGTTGGGGGCAAGCAGTGTAGTTTAAGAGTATGAATAAACCGTGTGTGTGTGTGTGTGTGTGTGTGTGTGTTTTCCAAACTGATGGGAGGCTAGCCATTGAGACTTTGTTAAAGAGCCCACTATATCAAGAAGCTATTATGTTTTTAATAAATCCGTATCAACTTCTGTTCCAGCCATGCCAAATGCTCCTGTAGGACTCTGAAATCAGACACTTTAAAGGCATGTCAGACCAATACTTTCATCTCTTAGTACCTTAGTTTCTCTTCCAGATGAGTATTTTATGGTGGCACCCTCAAGTTTGCTTAGCCATATCATCTATGTAGCACAAACAATTCAAACTCCTGCCTCAATAAAATTGTACATCACATTGGATGATGGACTTCCTGGGTCAAAATAGTGAAGGTTAAACCTGTAAATGCCAAGGTTCTGTCTACAGTATGGAAGAGCTTTGGTGGTGGTAGTGTGGGGGGTGGTGGTTCCCACTAGACTCGGATCCATTTAAAGCTCTGAGCTAATCTGTTCTGAGATGAAGCGAAGGAGGTTCTTCACAGAGTCGTGAATCTATCTGAAAATTCTCCTTTCTTTAGGCTCTGGGGTGCACGATCCAGGCTGGCGAGCCAGCTGCTGTGTAGTTCCCTGTCCTTCTGGGACAGGGTAGTTTGGCTGCAGCATGAGTCTCCCTGGCTCTGAGAGGGATCCTGGCATGGGGACCTGAGCAGGGGGGAAGCAGCAGACAGGGGGAGCCCAGCAGGCGAGCCAAGCCTGGAAAAGGCAGTAGCATCTGCCAAGTTGATAAAGAGCACTGTCACTGATCTTGAAATCTAGTGTGGAAGGAGGGAGGGAGCAGAGGGGGAGGGGAGGGCTGGGGTCCCAACAGGGGAGTCAGAGTACTTCCTTTCTGCTGTGATTCCAGGTCTGCCTAGCAGACGGAATCATTTGGAGAAAGGAATTGGGGAGGGGGGAAGAAAATCAATTGTTTTTCATTTGTATTGATTGCCTTCAATGAATCTCTGTGGTAATGTAGCGGGAGGGGAACGGAGGAGGAAGGGTCAGCCTCCAAGGGTGAGTGTGTGGCCATCCAGTGTGGCAGCGGGAGGGCCATGAGGCCACAGAGGTCCCTAGGACTGCAACCTGCCCACAGTGTCGCCCAGAGGATGCAGAGGGGACTTCACTGAAGTCTATATATCAGGGGTTAGGAGAAAAACCAGAAGATGCTTGTCTCAATGTTTGGGGTTGGAGTCCTTTCCAGGTGGATTAGATTTTTACCCCCTATTGTAGAAAATGATACACATTAAAACAAAAACAAAAATGGCTACAGGAATGAGAAATATGGTAGAAAAATGCCTAATTGCACCGGAGTATTGTAACCATTTCAGTCCTATCTCTATACATGGTTTATACAGTTGTGGTAGAACTACATGTACTTTAATGTATTTTGCTTTTTTTTTTCTTTGCTTCTCTGTAAAGTGCATTTTCCACATTATTAAAAGCTCTTTTTTTTTTTTAAATTAAGTCTATTAATTTATTTTGAGAGGGACAGTGCTCAGGGCGGAGATGCAGAGAGAGGGAAAGAGAGAATCCCAAGAAGGGTTGGTGCTGTCAGTGCAGAGTAGGATGACATAGGGCTTGATCCCACAAATCGTGAGATCATGACCTGAGCCGAATTCAAGAGTCCGGTGCTTAACCTACTGAGCCACCCAGGTGCCCCAAAAAGCTCCTTCTTTTTAAAATGTTTATTTTTGAGAGAGAGGATGCACATGTGTGCACAGGCATGGGTGTACATGTGGGGGGGGGGCAGAGACAGAGGGGGATGGAAGATCCCAAGTGGGCTCTACGCTGATAGTGACAAGGGGCTCAAACTCATGAACTGTGAGATCATGACTTGAGCCGAAGCTGGACGCTTAACCAACTGAACCACCCAGGTGCCCCTTAAAAGCTCTTTAAAGGATGCTTTGAGAAAGACTTTTTTGAGCATAAAATAACAAATGGCCATTATAGAAATTTGGAAACATTTTTAAAAATATGAAAAAGAAAGTAATGACACTCATAATTTCACTGCCCAGAAATGATTCCTCTTGATATTTTAGTATATTTCATTTTAAGCGTTTTTTCCATGCATATAAAGTGTATTTTCCTCCACGATCTTTTGATCATGAAGTATGTGCAGTTTTTTATGTTCTACTTTTTCATTGGTGTGATTACAATTTTTTGAATCATGATTTTTAATGTTTGCATAATATTCCATGGTATATGTGTGCACCAGTCTTTGTTCAACAGATCTGCTACTATTTCCAACGTTTTGAACATGGTGATTGCTATCTTTACATCTGTCCTTAATCTGTCTCTTGGTACCTAGAGAAGAAGATTATTTCTTCTTAGGTGGGCCTGGATTTTTCCCTCAGCTTCAGTTAGGAGCTCCCATTCTCAACCCAGTGAGGCTCTGCCTGTACAAAGCTCCTGATCTGGGTTCAGAACCTGGTGGAAACCTCCTATGGCAGTGGTGGGTCTCCTTCCAACAATCCTCATCTTTTTAAATCAAAAAAAAATTTTTTTTAATGTTATTTATTCTTGACACAGAGAGAGAGAGAAACAGAGAGCATGAGGGTGGGAGGGGCAGAGAGAGAGGGAGGCACAGAATCCGAAGCAGGCTCCAGGCTCTGAGCTGTCAGCACAGAGCCCGACACGGGGCTCGAACTCACGAACCATGAGATCCTGACCTGAACCGAAGTTAATCGGCTGACACTTAATCGACTGAGCCACCCAGCCCCTCCCCCCCCAATTTTTTTAATTTAAGTGTTATTCTAGAGCTTTGCTGTCTAATGTATTAATACATAGCCACTAGCTATATGTGGCTCTTCAAATTTAAATTCATTAAAATCAAATAAAACTATAAATTCTGTTTCTTGGTCACACCAGCTACATTTCAAGTGCTCAAGAGACACATGGGATGCATGGCTACCATATTGAATAGTAAAGATATAGAACGCTGTCATGGAAAGTTCTATAGGACAGCACCAGGGAAACCATTATCCTGAGACTCCGGCAGCAATGGCAAAGCAGGGGCTGCAAGGCTGATGCATCCAGGGAGACCAGGTATTTAGGGGTGAGTGGCTTAAACACACCAGGTAATTGGGAAGGAAAGGGCTTGGAACACAAGATACACACCAACACTCGTGGGGAAAAAAAAAAAAAGCTACAGCTCCAAGCCATTTACACTCACATTTCAACTGCAGTGCCAGCATCCAAATTCAAACTGCTGCCTTCCCAGCCCATGGTGTCAGTCAGCTTTATAGAAAGGCCTCCAGGCTTTCGTTACTTTGGAGACAGGCTTGTGGCCACAGAAAATCTTGTTTCAAGCTATGAGTTGTTTGGGAGGCAGATGCTGGACCCCACAGGAGATAGTGTTTAAAGATCCTTCCCAAGCCAGGTCCTTATTTCTTGTCCACTGTAAGACATTAGCTCTGTGGGGAAGACAATGGAGGCATCTCCACACTCTAGGCTGCAGACTGGCCACCAGACTGTAAGTTCCAGAAGGGCAAGAGCAAGGACCAAGCTTGTCTTGTTCAGTGTAGGCGCTCTCTAACGTTTGTTGAAGGAGTGAACAAGCAGCGATTTGACAGCTCCAATTCATCTGCTCTTGATCGGTCTCAACATGTTCCCAAAGGACAAATGAATGTATTTTAGGGGAGATTATGAGATTTGGGACTGTTGTTTTTCCTCATATTCTTTCCTAATATTAAATTTTTTATTATATAGTATTGAATACATACAGAAATATATGTGGTATCCATGTAATAAAGTAATACGTATAGCATGGTAATAAAACACATAATGGTGAATTTACCACCCAAATTATGAAGCAGAGTTTTACTGACACGCTGGATGCTACCTGCATTCTCTCCCCATCCCCGCCCCCGGATTGCTCAGCCCCGGGGCCCCACAAAGGTAACACTGTTTTCAATTTTATGTTTACCATTCCCTGGACATTTCTTTTCTTTCTTTTTTAAAATTTATTTATTTGGGGGGCAAAAAGGGGCAGAGAGAGAGGGTGAGAGGGAATCCCAAGCAGTGGGGCATGGGGCTCAGTCCCACAAACTGTGAGATCATGACCTGAGCTGAAACCCGGAGTCAGACACTTAACCAGCTGAGCCTCCCGGTTGCCCCTGGACTTTTCAAACATAGTCACACCTCCTCGTTTGTGTGAATCATTGGACAATATGTTTCATTTTGCTTGCTTTTGAATTTAAAAGACATATTGATTATAGTCCTTGGAGACTTGCTTTTTATGTTACATTTTGTTTTTAAGATTAAACTTGTGGCTATGGGTAGATGTATGACCTTCATTTTTCACTGCTACTTAATATTCCATGTATTCACTCTCTTGCTAATGGACATTTAGGCTATTTCAGGCTTTTGATTTTAACATCATACTTCCAAACATGTTGTCCTTTCCTGACACGTGTATGAAAGAATTTCTCTAGGTTGTATACAATCCCCTGCTGATGGGAAGTGCACTTTTAACTTTTAAGATGTTTTCATATTGTGTCCCCAAAATGAATGCTTTGACTTTTCCTCCCCCAAACAGAATTCCCCTTGTTTCACATCCTTACCATCACTTGCTGTTCTCAGGTTTTTTATTTTTTGCCAGTCTGGTTTTATATGGTATTTATCATGCGCCTAATTTGTATTCTCCTGATGACTAATGAGGTTGATCATCTTTTCATACGTGCTTGTTTTTTTGTGTTTCCTCTTTGGTGACATTTTTATTCCTTTCTTTCTCTGTTGGGTTATTGTCTTTTCCTAAATTGACTTGTAAGTATTATATCTGTGTTCTGAATACGAATCCTTCGCTGATTAAATATATTTCAGATGTTTTCTCCCACTTGCCATTTACTTATTTAATGGTATCTTTTGATAACTAAAACTTCTTTCGTATTTATGAACTGAAGTCCTTGATTTTAGAGTAGTCAGTATTTATCAATCCCTTCTTTTTGTTTAAGAAACTTTTTTATCTTGACTTTATAAAAAGACTCACCTATATTATCTTCTTTTTTTTAAGTTTATTTATTTGTTTTTGAGAGAGAGAGGAAAGAAGGAGGAGGAGGAGGAGGAGCAGAGAGAGGGGGGGAGAGAGAGGATCCCAAGTAAGATCTGTACTGTCAGCACAGAGCCCGATGTGGGGCTTGAACTCATGAACTATGAGATCGTGACCTGAGCCGAAATCAAGAGTCAGGTACTTAACTGACTGAGCCACCCGGAGGCCCCTCTACCTATATTATCTTCTAAATGTTTTAATGTTTGCCCTTTGTATGTAAATTTTCAGCCCACCCAGAATTGATTTTTATGTGAGATGAGAGTAGGAATTTATGTATTTACCTTCTTTGCTTCCTTCCCTTGGATATCCACTTGTCTCGGTACATTTTATTGTACGTCCCTCCTCTCCCCAGTGACCTGAAATGCCAGTTCTATATCAAGGGCATGGATCTGTATGAGAAATCTTGAAAGCTGGTGAAGTGAGTCCCTCGACTTCACTAGTCTTCCCAGGGAGTGCCTTTCTCTCATTCTCAATGATCTGAGGAAAGGTGGTGCCTGTGCCCTAGGTCATAAACACCAGGGACTTGGAATGCAGACAATTTGTGTGTGAAACTTGCTTGTGAAGGCTGCACCGAGTAGACGAAACCAAAAACGTGTGTCTGTGAGGTCCTCTTTTCAAGGTAGGACATTTTGAAAGTCTTTTAGCTTTGGGCTGTACTTACAAGATCCTTCTAAGTCTTGAATTCCTAAGACAGATGAGCCATCTGAGTGTTAGAGTTTACTCAAGGACAGGAAAAATATCATCGTTTGGCTTGTAAACCAGATGCACTGGATGTGAATGTCTCAGGAGGGGAGCAGCATGGTCTTAGGATGGCTCGTAGACCGTGATGCTGTGCTGTCATGCGTTGGGAGGAGAAAATGAAGCAGAAATACCCTGTCTGAGATACTCTGAGCAAAGCCTTTTCCTCCATGCCTTTGTTTCTTGGCAAACAGATTCTAAGATGTATCTCCGGACTGTCCCTCATGTAGAAAAATCCAAGGTCAGAGACACATCAAGGGAGGGAAGAATCTATTCACTTATCCATGCAATAACTATTTCTTGAGATTGATAACTATTGAGAACCTACTGTGTTCCAGGCACTATTCCAGGCACTGGAGATAGGGGCCTGAACAAGACAGCCAAGGTGGGGGGAGGCAGGCAGTAAATGAAAAACAAAGAAGATAGATGTGGATAACATGTATTTAGAAATGAAAATTGCATGACGCTCAGGGAATTTTTCTTTGAGAAAATATGAATGGCAGGAAGGGGCAGCCATGGGAAGGTCAGGGGGCCCATGCTCTAGTCCTGGACCAGCTGGTGATGCGGTGCTGTTTGGGGGACGTGGAGAGAGACTGGAGAGTGAATAGAAGGAGGACGTGGTATAAGATGAAGGCAAAAGACAGAGAGTGGCCAGATCCTATGAGGACTTGCTTGCCATGGTCAGGAGTTTGGATTTTATTTTAACTGAATGGGAAGCCACTGGAGGGTTTTACAAAGAGAGTGTATGTTTAAGGCTATGGCTTAGAATCACTTAGAAAGTGATTACCTTCCTCAAAAGATGAGGAAACAGATTTGGGGGACCTCAGGAGACTAAACTGAGACCACTCAGCTAAAAAGCAGCAGAAGCTGTGGAGTGGGGGTCCTAGGCCACACCATCTTGAAACATGGCGCTGCCTCCAGCATCATTCCCTGCCTGTAGGTCTGTCTCCCTGTGAGGCTGGATGCTCATAGTAGGAAGCCCTGAGGGGTTGCCGACCTGTCTGCCAGGAGGGTCTCAAGGCCACAGGAACAGAGCAATTCAAGCTTCAGTGGGTGTGGGTTTTGAATGCCTGTGTATATTACACCATTCCTGTCTTTGAGGGTCTGCTTGGATCAGTTGGAATATTTATCAGGAAATCATTCAGTTTTCTGTAGAATTTGGAGTGTGGTTCTCCCAGGTCTGCCTGTCTCTGATTCTCCTATTAGAGCATGCGGGTCGTCCTCCCACGGCCTCTGATTTTCCCTGAAAATCCAGCCATCGATGTTTTCCCTTTTCTCTTTGCTGAGATAATACCATAGCCAATAACTTTGTGCCTTAACAGAAGCCTATCGGTGCAGCAGCTGGGCTGAACCGCCAGCACCTCTGCTCCCTTGTCCTGGGGAGGCTAGCATGGGCTCCCATGCTCACAGGCGGGCCTTCACTCACCAGGGGCCTCACCATCAGATACCCTGCTGCTGACTATGAGGACCTCCTCAGGAAGCCGTCTGCCCAACTTTCCCTCTTCAGAGCTGTCCATTCTGTTCTTCCGGATGCCCCATCTGTATGAACCATGGAACCATGTGCTCTTGGCCACCTCACTCAGCTTGGCCTTCCCTGTTTTGCTGTCATGCTCTGGGCTCTCTGTGGATTCAGGGTTCTGTCACTGGGCCTATTAACCTCGTCCAGGACAGGAAGCCAGGAGACTTGGGTTCTCATTCCAACTTGCTGTGTGACCCTGCGTAAGCCTGTCGGGATGCACATCCATAAAATCCAAGGATTGTCCCAGTGATTCTCAAACTCTTCTTTGGGAGGGAGGAGCGTCTCCCTGTCTGTAGAAGCAATTTGAATAATATTAAAAAACTATTTTTATAGCTGTAATAGAAAAACACAATGCCAAAATGCATTATATGCCAAATATAACATGTTAATTCGACCAACCAACATGTTAATTCATTTTTGCACATGAATTAACATGTAAGTCTCACAGATTTGTTTAAAATGCAGGCCTGGGCATGGCCACACTCAGGAAACAGGACCAGTGGGTACACTACTGCAGCACATATCCTCCATCCATCCATGAGGAGCTCACCAGGCAAGGCTCAGACACGTGTGTTCTAGAAATGCCCCTTATCATACGTAACCTTGTCAGTTATGTGTGGCCGAGTGAACACGTAACACAATGCTTTGTGGTAATGGAGGCTGGGACCGTGTTTTCCTTACGAAACGTTTTGTTTTAGAATGATTTTAGATTTGCAGAGAAGTTGCCAAGGTAGCACAGAGAGTTCCCGTGTACCTCTCACCCAGCTTCTTGTCATGTTACCCTCCTACATACCCATAGTGCATTGCCAGAACGGGGAAATGAACATTGCTACAAGACTGTTAACCAAATTAGCCTTTATGCAGATTGTACTGGTTCTTCCTCTATAGTCCTTTTTTGTTCTCGGAGCTGGTCCAGGATTCCACATTACATTTGGTTGTCGTGTCTCCTTAGTCTCCAATCTGTGGTAAATTTTCAGTCTTATTTTTCATGCTCTTGACACTTTAGAAGAGTATTATAAGTCTTTTTTTTTTCTTTTAAAGAATCTTCCTCAGTTTGGGTCTGTCTGATGTTTTCTCATGATTAGACCGAGGATTTGGGAAGCAAAACCATTTTAATGCACAGGAGTCTTATCCACTAGTAGCCAGATTATTACTTCCTCTTCTTGAGCAGGATTGAGGAAGGACAGACATAGAGGCTGAGAGCGTGAGTGATTCTGCTTTAATTCCCCAAAAGATAGGAAAAGGATTGTGTGGAGGAGGCCCCTCATTAGGAATCTGTGGGAGTATTGTGCAATGTCACTGTGGAGAGTGTGAAGGCAGAGGCAAGCCTGAGAAACAGCTCTTGGTAATGTCCCTGGGACCTTGGCCGTGGCCCCATGGGAAACTGCCAAATTCTATATTTTATGTCACTGAAAACGTGGTGATAGTTGGATACGGGGAAGGATCTCTGTATAACTCATCTCAATAATTAGGAATTATTTGATATTGTTGGAAATGGAAAGCAAGTCTGATCAGAAGGACGGTCATGATATGTGTGTGTGAAAGTACGTGAGAGCATGTGTATGTGTGTGTGTCGGCAGGTTTATGTGTGAGACAGTGAGAGTGTGAGAGAGTGTGTGTACCTGTGAGTGTGTGTACATGAGTGTAAATGTGTATGTATGATTGTAGGGCTGGCAGTAGGTTGGAAATTGGGGTTGGGAATTGGGTTCTTATCCTATTTTCATTTTATTCGGTAACTACGTCTCACTGTCCTCTATCCGTAAGATGAGGGTAGAAATACCTGCCCCCACCAACCATTCAGAGTTACTACAAGGAGGAAGTAAGCACGAACCATGGGGAAATAAGTAGTTGGGGCGGGGGGGGGGATGTAGCATACTGCGCACCTGTAGGGATGGTATTATCATCAGGGGAGTAAAGGAGTAGGACCTGCCATTATTAGTCAGAGAGGTGAGAACAGGAAGTGAAAGGAGAGTGAGTCTCTAGAAACACAGGCTTGGTTAGACAGTCAAGTCTTAGGTTTTGTACCTGAGTCAGTGTGGTGAATTCCGAGGTCAGGAAAGCATTCTGTGTAGACCTGAGGGGCCACGGACTTTTGCATTCTTGCTCCTTGTATTCCCAATTGCTGGCCAGATTTCCATTTCTAACTGGCACTTGCTGCTGAGGTACAGTATATTATAGACTAATTAAGGCTGTTAATGATAATGGCAATCCAGTAAGTAATCTGTGGTATTACTCTGATCTATCTCTGTCACCCTCCTTTCATCAGGCCATTAAGGTGACAAGCTTCATAGAACACAGTAATCGCCCCTCTGTCAGTCCCGTCTGTACTTTTCTCCATGGAAGAGCCATGGACTGACTCTCTGGGGCTGGAGCATATGAAGATATCACTAATGGGCCAGACTGACCAGGCTCCTTCTCCATCCAGTGTGTTCCATTCATGAGACTTGGGCACAAGGGAAATCTCTTTTTTATGTTCCCCTCTCCTCCCCTAGTAGTCTTGCAGAGACTGGGACAATGAAATGAGTGCAAAGGAAGCAGATAGCTAAGATCTAGTGCCTGCTCATGGTGTGGACCCTTCATGGCATCCTTGGCAACAGGCAGGTGACACTCAGCTCTGCAAGCTAAGAAACACATAACCGAGAGGGCATCCCAGTCCTCACTGGCCCACAGGCATCAGGGGTGGCCCTAACTCAACAGATGCATCTACTGGCTTTTCTGCATCTCAGGCTCTTAGCTGCTCTGCCCATCTGTTCTTAGTTGCGCCTCAGGTGAGCACACTCGGTTGGAGGCTGGTTTGGGAAGTGTGAGAGAGGGAAGCAGGCTTTGGGATTTTACCAGAGGAGGTGACTCAGAACAAACCCTCCCCATTGTTCAAAGGCTGAAACTGGGAGCCACAGAAAGGAAGCCTTATCATTAAAAGCCCTCGTATAAAGCACTTCCTTTCATTTTTGGACATTGATTCACTGACAGCTAATTTTGGATGGGGACATGTGTATCATATATTCTTTCAAACCACAAATCACTGCTATCTTTTTCTTCATCATCTTCCTCTTTAAATCTACCATGAAGGAATCACAGTGACTGGGGACCATCTATTTCCCTGGCACTGAGGCTGTAAGGGGGCCAGGATAACAAATGACCTCTTGGAGCCAAGTAACGTTCTCCGCTGAATTGAGACGCGCTTTTCCAGTGACCCAACCCTTTGATGGTTCAGAGGCAGGAAGCTGCCTGGGTGGTTGAGGGTGGAAGCTGAGGAGGAGCTGCTAGTCTGGAGCATTTTCAGGTGACCAGGAAGGTGGTGCTTCCTCAGAACGCAGGCCACCTCACACTCCCATCTCAGCCCGGATCACAGCCAAGTCTGTGGTCTGCTGGTGGGCCAGGAAGGCTCGACAAGATGAAAAGAGTATATCTTGGTGGCAATAATAACATTCTTAAATGATAATAATTTCTGAATTTTGACCATTGCACTAAGAATCTTATAGTAATCTCACGATACTAATGGATTGTGTATCCTTAGTTTGTAGACCCTTCCTCTCGGTGCCCGTGAGAGTATTTAAAAAAAATTTTTTTTAATGTTTATTTTTGAGAGAGAGAGTGTGAGTTGGAGATGGGCAGAGAGAGAGGGAGACACAGAATCCAAAGCAGGCTCCAGGCTCTGAGCTGTCAGCACAGAGCCTGATGCGGGGCTGGAACTTGTGAACTGTGAGATCATGACCTGAGCTGAAGTTGGATGCTTAACCGACTGAAGCCCCCCCGGGCGCCCCACCCATGAGAGCATTTTTAACCACAAAAGAATAATTCCAATAAGGGCACGTTTTTTCCCTGACCCTGAGACCAGGCAGCCGTGAGGAGAAGAGAAACTTCTCAGCTTGTTTACAGTGCATTTGGGTCGGGGTAGACTCTTAGCCAAGGCCATTTTGTGGGGTGAGAGAGGAGCCAGCAAATCCGGCAACTGGAGTCGAAACACCCTTGGCTGTGTCTAGCATGGTGTTAGGCACTGTGGGGATGCTAAATCTGCACATTAGAGTTCCTGCCTTTGGGGAGTTTTTACTCTTTTCTCAGAGAACATTGCCATGTGAAAGGACCGCAAAACAATACCAGACTGATAGAATCCTGGAGAAACCTGAAGGAACCTGAAGGACTTTCGTCATTGTTTGCTCATGCAAAAGCCTTTCCAAAACAGAGTCCCTAATGAACTGCCCTGATACTTAGAACATCTTTCTTCTTCCTCATCTTCTTCCTCTTCTAGTCTCCTCCTCTTCATCCCTAATAGCTGCTACATTTATGAGATTCAAGACTTAAAGGATCCCAAAGGGTAGACCACTATAATTCTACATCCCATCTCTATCTTTGGACACCTAATGCCCTTCTCTGGAGGTAACCAACATTTCTAGCTTCTTGTGTATCTTCCCCAGAATAGTCTAGCCCCTATAAGCAAGTGTAAATTACTTTTTCTTTTTTAAAACACAAATTATACTCACTGTTTTGCATCTAGCACTTAATATGTCTTGGAGATCATGGCATATCGATGGATAAAGAGTTACATCTTTTTTTTTTTTTTTTTTTGTAACTCTAGCAATTTTTGTTTGGGTGGACCATAATTTATTTCACCCCTCATTGATGAAGCATTGAGATTATTTCTAATTATTGCCATGATAAAAATTGAAGCAACAAATGACTGGTGTATACTCGGTTATGTGTCCATGAGACCCAGTGGGCATCTGCCTACATCTCCATCCTGTGGTCCCGCGTGCCGCCCCTTCCCTGGGCTCTCAGCTCCGAGTCTGTCAGCCAGCTTCGCAGTCCCTCTCTCCAGCCCTGAGGCTTCTGTATATGCTGCTCCTCCTTCTTGGAATACACCCTTCTCTCCTGCGGACACCGGCTCACCTGCCAGGGCTCAACTTAGGAAGTATTTTCTCAGGGAAGCTCTGTTTATCATCAGAACACTCTGTAATCAATCACTTGATACTGAACAAGGTAGCTCTAAAGTCCTTACATAGTTTGGGAATTTTAATAAATTTACTCCTGTATGTGATATAAACAATCTCTGCACGATGAACCAAGGAGGGAATTTAATCATAATTTACTATATTTAATTACAAAAATGTTGGCTTTCAACATATCTAACATCATTTTAGATACATTTGGATGTAACCATTCCATATAGCGTAGGCTTTATTACCTAGAAAATTAAAGAAGGAAATTAGAACAAATGACTCATTAAAAATTTTATTGAAATCTGAAGTAAATTCCTTCTTGGTTGCATTTTGCAGCTTATTTATATAGTATATAGAAGTTACTTTATTAAAAACTCAAGCTGCACAAGAACTTTATGGATATCCTAATTAAATTTGTTTTACCATATTTCCTCTAACATATACACACTTTTGTCCATATTTAACATTTCTGAAGTTGGGATATGTCTTACTATGAATACTGTCTTGCAGTGACGTGGGTCAGGCAACAGTCCTGATGCTGTTATTGTCTGAGGAAGCACAGGCTAGGTCATGGTTGTTTATAACATCATCACTTCAATTGAGCTAGGAGCATTATTGACATTACATGGTTTGAGTTTAATTTACATTTAAAATATCTTCAAAAAGATCACACTCTGATTTGGCTCCGAAACAAACCGTGTATGTATAAAGGCAAGGAAACAGAACTGCAGGTTGTCAATTTGATATTAGCAAAGCAAATTTTTATCAATGGGAAGGTCGTATTCATTTAATATATGTTTGCGATGTAACAATCAAATGCTTTACAAGACCGTTATGGGCTTAATTGTGTCCCTCCAATATTCGTATGTTGAAGCTTTACTCCAATAAGACTGCTGTCCTTATGAGAAAAGGAAGAGATACCAGCAGTGTGTACATAGAGGAAAGGCCGTGTGAGGACACAGCAAGAAGATGGTTATCTGCAAGCCAAGGAGAGAGGGCTCAGTAGAAACCCACTTTGCTATACCTTGATCTTGGACCTGTAGTCTCCAGAATTGTGAGGAAAATAAATTTCTGTTGCTTAAGCCCTTCCGTCCATGGTATTTTGTTAAGGCAGCCCTAGCAAACTAATACAAGGCCCTAAGAAAGACTCTCATTAGTAGATGAAACTATGTTACATTGTTACGTTAGTGTTGAAGAATTGTCTATCGGGGCAAGCACGAAAGCTCAACATCCATCTTGCATAATGGGTGTCAATGGCTTGGAAAAGTCTTGGAGACATTAGTGGAGCCTACTTTTAAGAAATGCTGCCTCATCCATCATCCATCCATGGTGCCGTTTTCTACTCTGAGATGAAAAGTGATTCAGGGGAGTTACTCGGAATAATAAGTTTTAGGAATTCTGTAACCACTTTCTTTTGCTTGTATTTCCCTTTTTGGCTGCCTTAAGCACCAAAAAAATTTGTCTAAATGATTCTAAGAGAGTCTTACGTTAAGTATAAATGTTTCAAGTGATAATAAAGTATTATGCTTAATTGGCAGGGTTTCTTTTTCTTTTCTTTCTTTTTTTAGTAGTACATTAAATAATGGCGTGTCACAAAGTCAGTGATATCCTGGATTTGATGTGATATGTTGTATGTCTCTATGGGCCGCCATAACAAAATACCACAGACTGGGTGGCTTCAACAACAGAGATTTGTTTTTTCACAGCTCTGGAGGCTAGAAGTTCATGATCTAGGTTTTAGAAAATTCATTTTCTGGTGAGGCCCCTTTTCCAGGCTTGCAGATGGCTACCTTCTTGCTGTGTCCTCATGTGCCCTTTCCTCTATGCATGAGCAGAGAGAGAAAGCTCTATCTCTCTTCCTCTTCTTTAAGGCTTCAACATATGAATTTGCGGGGAGGTGGGCACAATTTGTCTACTACATATGGTGATATATATTTATTTTTGTGTAAGTCTTCCCTATCAATTGAAAGATCTCTGAGGCCCAAAGCTTCTTTGACTCGTTAGTTCTATAGTGACCACGTCTTCTTTGATCATCATTGTTCTCCAACACCTAGCATGTCGTCTGGCCCTCAGCAAACGCTCCACAGAAGTTTGTTATCTCACTGACAACTTTTTACGATTCTCTCTAAGAACTGAGCATGTTTCCGCTTTGGGAAAGAATGCCAGAGATCTGCCATAGATGCTTCAGACACTGCATCGAGACCCCTGTCGGTCGTAATCACTGATCATGAAAGAAAGACAGTGAAGTGCTGGCTCATCAGAGCTTGGCAATCCTTAGAAATTCAGCCAAATCCTTTTAAATCACAGATGAGGAAACTGAGCAAAATCCTTACCCAAAGCTAATTAGAGGTAGAGTGGGGGCTGGAGCCATGGCTCCTCCGTAGTACCCTTTCCACTCCACGACTCCGGTCATCAGTCTGGAAATTCACAAATGTCATACAAAACTGGGTGCCCTGGCCCTCAGGCTTTTGCAATGCGATGCACGGAAATTTGTCATTTGAAAAATTGCATGCAGTTTTTGTTTCTGTTTTTTTTCTAGCTGGAGATGAAAACTTTAATAGTGTTTTTGAGAAGATTAGTCCTTTGTTCTGCAAGACCTCCTGAATGATTCCTTCCCTAGTGTGGTGTAGCACCTATCCGTGCTGGGAAACTAGCAGGGGTGGGGGAGCATTGACTCAGTGTCAATGTAAAGCCTGAAAAGATAGACATTCATTTAAGGAACATTTTACTGTTGGTGATTGGGGTAGGGGATTTGGGGAACAGTAGGGATTAAGGAAGAGGCTGAAGGGTGAGCCTTTTATTTTGTTTTCCCTAAGTCTTGCTTTTTCTTCTGCAAGTAAATGAGGTTATTGTACACGTGTGGTCATGATGATGAGGAGGTGGGGGAGGCTGGGAGTTGTTTTCAAGAAAATGGGACTGGAGAGGCAAAGACCCAAGAGCATGAGGCTTGATCTTCACTTGGGGGTGGAAATGGAAACTGAGGCACAGGCTACCCTGCCACAGGAAGCAAGCACAAAAGGCCTAAGAATAGGAGGAAGCATCACTGCCCTTTCAGAAGCGGAGTCCTGCTCTGGGCGCCCAGCATTGGAGGTTGGATCTCAGCACAGAGGTGCGTTGCTGGTTTCACCATTCCTGGGATAATGTGCAGGGTCCCTAGGACTGGGTTGTGTGCTGCATTCAGTTCTGGCCTCATCATCCCCAGAGTGAACTTTGATAAGGACCATGTGCAGCAAAGTTGCTGCCTGGGGACGCCAACCCCGTAGAACACAGAGGAGGGGCGCCTACCAGAACTGGAAAGTGCAGGACACATAGACTCCATTCCGGAGACCTTAGGAATACTTGGCGACTTGGTAAAGATGAGATGTCTTGCTAGTCAAGCAGGCAGATGTAGAGCTATTGCTATTTGCGGGCTGAATGTCAATGAGCATTAGTCTCCGGGGCTGAGACATTCCAGGAACACACACACCAGAGCATCCCTTGTTCCCTTTTAGCTCACAATGCTTCCCTAACATCATTCCTTTATTTATTTCCCTTTCACATTCTCAGGGCAAAAGAGAGAGGAGCCGTGATTGCTCAGTAACCATGGGTACTAATGCCCAGTGTAATCTTTTGTATGAGCTTTATCCAGATAGTCTTATTTAGTCCTAGGCCTAGGCTTGCCATGACAAATGTGATCTGCTCATGACACCTTGGGGCAGGCAGGGAGGTGGACTGGGCTGTGCCTGGCCTGATGCAAGGGCCTGAAAGGGGGGGGGGGGGGAGACTCAGATGCAGTCTAGGTCCAGGTTAGGCCCTGGCCACTCAGGAAGTGTTGCTGTGGATGACAGTTGAGTCCAGCTGACTGTGGGGCTCCTGGCAGACTTCAGGACTGAAGGAGGCCAAGGGAACCCCTGCTCCGTATCCTTTTTTGGATTTAGGAGTAGAGATCAAAGTGGAAAACATTATGGGTGGGGCGCAAAGAGACTGAGCCACCTGTCAGCTTCCCATCCCCATCAGGATTGGTTTAGGATCTGAGCAGAGGCTGGGGCAGGGTCAGCAGGTGGGAAGCCCCAGTACTCAGTTTATAGCAGAGGGGAAAGCAGGGGCAGAGGATATGCAGGAAGGTCTGGAACTCATGGTTTTGGGAAGTCCTTTCACTATTTCTATTTATTTGCTTGTTTATGTATTTGCTGCCAGAGTAACTACAATAGAGTGGGGGTGAGGAAACGGAGGTACAAGACAAACCAATGGCCATCCTGCCAACGGTTTCTTACAGACTGGGAAGACAAGCCGGGCCTCTGTCAGCCTTCCAGAATCTTCTTGGGCAGAAGCAGGGGCAGAGGACGAGGGGAAGCTGAAAGTAAATCTGGGGGCATCTGTACTAACTTTTTACTCCCGGTTAAAGGGCCCTTCCAGTGTCTCAGAACTTGGTGCAGCCTTCCCCTTGTGCAGAGGGTGGAAAATTGCTTCTTGTGCGCCCAAGGCAGCCGAGGAGAGCCTGGTTTGCGTGCAGGGGCCCTGTTCGTGTCCCTTTGTCAATTCCTCCGTGACAGCTGCAGACTCAGAGACCACACTTCAATTATGTACCCAGCAGGTGAGGGGTGCTTGGACAGGGGCCATCACGTTGAGATCAAGGAGGTAATTCATCCGTTTTACACTCAAGGGGCCAGAGGAAGGATTGTGCATACAGATTGTAGCCTTGGCCTGAGAGCAGGGGAGAGGAGAGGGAAACAGGGGAGGGAGAGAGAGGAATGGAGAGAGAGGAGGAAGGGAGGAAGGGAGGGGGAGGGAGATGAGGGCAAGGGGAGCTACGAGCTGAGAGACTGAAGAATGATCAGAAGGCTCTCTGGGAATGAACTTGTAGAACCATCTATCTCTGCATTCTCTCTCACCCATCCCTGTCATTCTGGGCATTTCTGCAAAGGACTGTTTCTGTGTCACACAATACCAAGAAGACTTGAGGCAGAGGCTGCCTGGGAGGGAGTTGGTGTGTGCCTGCGGGCTGCTGGATGGGGCAGAATTTTTCTCACCTCACCACCTCCTGTACCCTTTGGGTTCAGCCAGCCGTGCTTCTGGCAACCTTATTCAAATACGAAAGGTGAGGGCAGGCCTGAATGATTGGGTGCTGGAGGTCAGTTGCTTTTGGGAACGGAATGCATCCAAAGCAGCTGCTTAGCCGAGAAGACTCTGCTCTGTTCAAAGAAGGCCGCCTTCCTGGGGTGCAGGACAGGGAGGATAGGGTGGCCTTCACATAGAGCCTGACCCACTCAGGCTTTAAGTGAGCCAAGGGCGCAGCAGCCAGAGCAGGATTTTTGGCAGGGGAGCTGCTGCCCCTGAGCCTGGAATGGCCTTGCTTGAAGCCCAGGTGCACCAGGGGCTTGGGCACTTGCACAGTGACCATGGGTTGGAGGTGAGGGTGTGGGACAAAAGCCACTGGCTGCAAATTTCTATCTCCCTGAGTGACCCCTTGGGAGGATCTCTAAAGTGCACACATTCCTGGAAAACCCATTCCCCAGAAGCCCCATGCCTAGAGCATTGGACTGTAAGGGGATCTTTTCCACCCCATGGACCTGGGATTCCTGGTTGCCCAGCTCCTCAGCTCCCCTCCTGGACTTTGAGAGACCCCTTTTCTCCTCTGCAGTGGCCCTGCTTCTCCTGGTCCCCCAACTCCTTGGCCCCTGCACTCACAGAACCCTCTTGGCTCACAGTTTTAGGAGAATGTTTCTGAAGAGCTGTCCCAGCTTTATGGCTGTGAAGCCCCAGTTTGCTTGGGGTTCTCGTGCAAAGTTGAGCCAACCTGGGTCTTAGATCTGAGGCTTTGCACGGTAGAGGTTTGCAGCTCCCATTCTCTGTCCTTATTGCAAGAGAGGGTGGCTGCCCTTCCTCACACCCCAGTGCACATCAGGGCTCTTTAAAGGGGATGCCTACTCCCCAAGCTCAGTACTCTGAGTTCTGGTGAAGGACTGCTTCTAACAGAACCTTGGAGACCTCTCCTTTATCCCCCAGCCTCCTGGCGGAGTTGCATCCCATCCTCGATGCCTGCAGATAAATACATGCCGTTCTTCTCTTTAAAAGTTGCCAGAAACAGTCATTCAAAGATACTCATTTTCCTATCTCAAGTTCAATAACTTGGCACTCAGAACATTCTTGTGCTGTCAGATGGAAATGCTGGAGGCTTCTAATGCTGCTGCTGTTCGGAATTCTCCTGAGCTGGTGGAGTATTTGGGGCCAGCCTGGCAGAGACCTGGGACAAGGTGCAGCACAGTGGGTACAAAGAGCCAGTCCAGGGGGCTGAGGAATTGTCTAGGTAGTCCTTCTCTGTTGTCCGTGGAAGCTTTCTTAGCGATGACAGCTCACACTGTTTTCTTCTTTTTCCATTGCTGGGAACACATTGTGCCATGTGTTCTAGCTCTTAGTTATCTTGAATCCAGCACTCTGTCTTGTCTTCATACCTGAGGGCATATCATCTCTCCAGCTAACTTACCAGCTCCTGGGACAGGGACCATCTGGCTCTCTGCACACAAATGTACGGTTCAAAGAGCCTATTTGAAGTTCCTCCTCCTCATCATGCACTGTGTTGGCATTGAAAATGCAAAGACCAGTGTGATATGACCTTAGCCCCTAAGGGACAAGCAATGGAAAACATAATTTCAGTGTAGTGCAGTGACCACCATGATCAATGCACGAACGCATATCCATGCGACCCAGCCTGGGTGTGAGGGCAGTGGCCAGGGGAGGATCCCAGCATGGCTCCCTGAGAAGCAGAGACCTCCATGAGCCCTTAAATGGTAAAGAGGATTACATGGAAAAGCGGGAGGACCATGTAGAAAGAACAGCCTGTGCAAAGTCCCAGAGTTACTTGTCCTGTGATGTAGAGAGAAGTCTACATTTCTGGAGGATTGAGTATAAGGTAGGTTGTGCTGTGGGATGGCATGGATGAGTGGGTTCTGTGTGTGTGTGTGTGTGTGTGTGTGTGTGTGTGTGTGTCTGTGCCTCTCTGTGTCTGTCTGTTGCCATGGTCAACTAAAGAGATGACAAGGCTTGAGCCAGGGCAGAAGCTGGGGAAACATGAAAAATATCTAGGAGGTAAAATTCTCAGGACCCGAAGTTCCCCTTTACCAGTTCAGTTGCTGAACGAATACTTGATGGCAGTCTCAAATGGAGGAAGAAATAATAAGTACAAGACTGAGAATACCAAGCTCCACTGTTTCTGAATCATCTTGAGCAAATCGTGCTTGTTCCCCTCTGTCCTAGGCAATTAACTGCCTGTTTCATTTTTATACTTTTCATGTCCACAGGCCCCTCAGAACACCAGCCTCACTGATTTGGTTTCTTGCCATCTCCTCACCCGCCTGCCCCACATACTGGCTGCTTTTGGCCCAGGAGTACTTTGGGTTGAAGGGAGCATGGCAGGTCTGGTTAGGATGGAGGGACCCTCGAATAGGACCAGACACAGGCCTTCCTTCCTTGTAATGTCCCCAGGATTGAAGCTGAGAGTCTGTGTCCGTCCGCAATCTACCACACCAAGAGGACTAGAGACCCTGCTCTGAGTCCCAAGAAAATGCACCAGGTGAGCTGATCCCTGGCTCCAAATGCTGTAATAGGGACACTGAGGTCCCCATCAGTTTTGACTTGTCTTCAGCAAAATGGAGAAAACAGGGCAGATGTACTGTTTTGCACAAATCTAAATTTATTTAGTTTACATGTCTGCTTTTATCCTGAGATTATCTACTTCCCATTTTGTGGTGCTAACAAGTCATTTTAAAAATGATCTGATAGTGATCATAGGAGTTATTTTTAATGTGCTTATTTGGCAAAACATAAAGTTGGCAACCCTGTGTCAATCTACCCTTCCCCATATTATCTTGAAATTTTCTTGGCACGTGAAAAGTCAGAGCCTGGGAGCTCTTGACATAGATGTACATTTCTACTTTAGGAGGTAGTGTAATGGGTAAGAGCCTTATGGGGTTTAGGACACACCACCCCGAAATGTGGTGCCTTGGCATCCTGAATACTCATTTCAAACTAAAGAAATTTGAGGAATGGCAGGAAGGACTCTGACCTTCCCCTGAAGCAGGTCATGGACCTTCATGTGAGAAATGCCCTCCTTATATCTGGAGGAAAAGGAGATCTTTATCTCCAAAGACCAAGGGACACTGAGAAGAATTTGAAGGGACAGGCCTTGTTAACTTCTCTCCAGTTTACTACCCATAGCTCTTAGCCCTTTTGTCCTATCACGTTTTCCTACGACTTCCCACTCTTCATTGAACCTAGTGTAAAAGCCCTCAGCTATGATGCTTCTTTGGGTCTCCACTTCCTTATGAAGGCTGCTGTGTCACGTAAAATTTATATAAAGTAAACTCGTATGCTTTTCTCTTGTTAATCTGTCTTGTTACAGAGACAGCTGTGGTCCTAAGACGGGTAGAGGCACAAAAGATATACTTTTTCCCGCCCACCAGCCTAACTGTGGAACCAGACAGTCTAGGTTCACACGTGGCTCCAGCATTTACTAGCTGCGTGACTTCTGAGGTTCAGCTTCCTGATCTGTGAAATGGGAAAAATGGAGCACCAACCTTCCAGGGTTGTAAGGATGGAATGAGCTAATATGTGTTCTCTATTATTATTATTACTTCTAAAGATTTCCATTAAATGTGACTTCCTTCACTACCAAGGGCTTTCATTCCAGAAATTCTACCCAAGAAACTTGGGATGTTTTCCCCCAGCAGATTAGTCTTATTCCTTTGCCAGTTAGGGCTTTGATGAGAGGCAGGAGTAGAAAGGAGAAGGTGAGAAGATGCTCTGGAGCTTTTTGCATTTAAAATTACAAGGCCAAAATAGAAGGCTCAGAGAAGAGAACCGAAAGGACTGCAAATAGCTGCCTTATCTTCCTAGAAGCTGGTTAACTTTTTTTGTTTTCTTTTTTTTGTACCACTAGACCTGCCTTTGGCCTTTGGCTACATTGGAAAGTTGAAAAGGTCTGTACTTACCCCAGTAGGAATTTCTCTCTCCTTGTGGTCCTCTTACTCCTAAGAGATAGGCAACTGCTTTTCTACCTATTCACTCTGGGATATTAAAGACTTTCTGTGGCACCCCTCCAGGGCCCTTTGCACAGTGAGAGGACAGTGATTCGAGGGAAGAATTTCTGACTTCAATGGGAGATTCGCTTAGATGAGGGGATTGTCCCTGCAGTGCTCAAAGTTGAAGCCTCTGTGTTTCTCGATGTAAGGCCAGCCTTGCTTCCGAGATGGCGCTTCTGGGATTGGCTTGGACATGTAACACAGATTTGATCTTGCCAGGAGCTCTAATGAGGGGTGAGTGAGAAGCAGGTCCGAGCATGGCCAGGGGGAGGTTCAAAGGTTAAATGCAGAGTAAAGAAACCTCAGTAACAATGCTTATCCAGGGACACAGATACCCTTGGATCTCAGGGAAAATATCAAACGTAAGAACATTTGGAAAAGCTCCCAGCCTGTGGTACCACCCAGAACATACTCAGTATGTTCATTCCTCCCTCTAGAACTTGGCTTAGCTAAATGGTCTACTTGATCTGCCATATGCCCCCCTCCCCACTCCCCATCCAAACAAGACCCACCCTTCAAGATCATCCAGTTCAGTTCATTCATCAAGCACATGTTAAGTATCTTCTAAGAGCCAAATACTGTGCTCAGTATTGGGGGCACAATAAGAATAAGGGCCGGGCCTCTTAAATTGAGGTATATGTCTTATGGAAACTCAAAGCAGTGAGATAAGCATGAAGTCTTTCCCAAAGCATCAGTTTTACTTGAAGATTGGGGAAGGAAAGTAAAGGAAAGCAATTTAAGTGCCAATAATTAAAAATAATACTCATATTAAAATAAACAGATCTATTATGGAAGAGAGATAAAATTTGAATATATTTAAAAAATAAAACATGAGATTTCAAAGAAATTGCATGCAAGTGGTTGACTTCTTTGGACTGTAGCCCAGAAGTTTGGTAGTACACATGTTAATTCCCTTCTTCTGCTATGAGAAAATCCTGACTGCATGTCATGAGGAGAAATTGAAGGGGTTTAGTTAGGGAAGAGTCATAATAAAGGTTGCAGTTCAGATATATCACTCTCAAGGAATACCTGGTAAGCTTCCAGACCAAACACTTGCATTTCCTTCTACTCCCTCTCTAAAACCCACTACAATAACTATGAAGAGTTAGGGGAAAAAAAAGGACAAAGTACAGGAGAGGGAGTGACAAAAGGCAGAAGTCTACAAAGTTGTGGAAGCTGAAAAGCAGTGGCAAATGACTTACCAGCACGGAGAAAGCAAAGTGCTATGGGAAGAAACCAAGAAGAAGCAAACTGGTTTGCAGAAAGAACCAGGAATCTGACATAATGGTTTCCTTTGAGGTCCTCTGGTATCGACTGGGACTGTGTGCTATTGAATTGTGTCCCCACCCCTCACCCCCAGATTCACAGGTTGAAGCCCAACCCCCAGTATGAATGTATTTGGACACAGGGCCTTTAGCAGGTAATTAAAGTTAAGTGAGGTCAGAAGGGTGAGGCCCTACTCTGATAAGACTAGAATCCTTATAAGAAGAGACACTGAAGAGAGCTCAGACTCTCCCCACCACTCCTAACCTCACAGCTCTCATGCACACAGAAGGAAGGACATGTGAGGACACAGTAAGAAGGTGGCCGTCCACAAGCCAGGAAGAAAGGTCTCACCAGAAACCTTGATCTTGGATTTCCAGCCTTCAGAATTATAAGAAGATATTTTTATTGTGAGAAAATATTTTTGTTGTTTTTTTAAATGTTTATTTTTGAGAGAGAGAGAGAGAGAGAGCTGGGGAGGGTCAGAGAAAGAAGGAGACACAGAATCTGAAGTAGGCTCCAGGCTTCAAGCTTTCAGCACAGAGCCCAACAGGGGGCTCGAACTCATGAACCATGAGATTGTGACCTGAGCTAAAGTCGGATGCTTAACCAACTGAGCCACCCAGGTGCCCCACATTTTTAGTGTTTAAGCCACCAAGTCTATGGTACTTTTTATGGCAACTTGAACTAAGATACCCTGTGGTACATCATGAATTTTCAAAATGCTATAGACAAAGAGCTTAAAAGCTGAGAGACACAGAGGGAGAGAAAGGAGGGATGAGGGAGGATGGTATATAAAACAGCAGGAGTCAACATGGTGTGGGTCATCTCATCAACATTAGAAGTTAGAGGACTACAGAGCCATGACTTCAGAATTTTGAGGGAAATTGTTTTTGAACCTAGAATTCCATACCCTGCCAAACTACGTCTATGTATGAGGTATAAAGTATGAGGATACATGATAGTTCATTTTATGTGTCAACTTGAGTGGGCTAAGGGATGCCCAGATAGCTGGCAAGGCATTGTTTCTGGGTGTGTCTGTGAAGGTGTTTCAGATGAGGTTAACATTTGAATCCATAGACTGAGTATAGAAGATGTCCCTCACTAATGCTGGTGGGCATTATTCAATCTATTGAGGGCCTGAACAGAACAAAAAGTGCAAGAAGGCTGAATTTTCTCTCTTGAGCTGAGACATCCATATTATGCACCAGGACATCTGCAATCTTAGTTCTTGGGCCTTCTGGTCTGGATTGGAATTATGTTACCAGCTTCACTGGACTTCCTGCTTGCTGATGGCAGATCATGGGATTTCTCAATCTTCCTTGTATGAGCCAATCTCGCATAATTAACAACCAAATAGAGTCCTATTGACTCTATTTTCATGGGGGACACTCACATAAGATAGAATAAATTTTCAGAAATACAAGACTTAAAAAAATCATCTCCTATATACACTTTATTGGGAAGCTACTAGAAAATGTATTCCACAAGGATGAGGATAATTGAGCAGGATTAGAGAGCTTCAGTCCATGTTGGAAAAAGGAGGAGGAGTTTCATTAGAGAAGTCTCCAAGAAGAAAAATATTGAGTGGATTGATTACCAGATGTGTTTAAACATATTGAAAAGAGATATTCTGGTGGAAAGTTTGGAGAGGAAATAGTGTGGGGTACATAAAAAACAAGCAAATAAGAAAACATGGCAATTATTTATTCCAGGGAAAACAAAAACCTGTACAGGGAAAGAAATGTAATCAGTACACTACATGGATCATCTGTGAAAGATACTATAAAGTCAAAACAACAAAACAATGAAAATTGTGATATTACAATCTTGGGAAAATGAGGAGGGGGAAGTGTGTGTGTGTGTGTGTGTGTGTGTGTGTGTGCGTGTGTGTGTAAAAGACCTAACCCTCATCTTCCATGGTAGGATGTCAATACATATCTAACAATCAAAAGCATCAACAAATAGAAACATAAGTAGGTTATTCAGAAATATAAAAGTAAATGCCAGAAGATGATCTGTGATGGGTGGGGAAGGGAATGCCATTCTTCATTGTAAGTCTTAAGTAACATTTGATTTCATAAACTTTGTAGGACTTTGATAAAAGTACAAGTTAAATTTTAAAAAATCATAAATGTCACTTTTGTAGATATTCAGAGATGGAATTGGTGAAGCAATAAATGAAAGCAGAGAAGGAAGTAGAAGCCACTGCAATTATCTGGGTATCACAGGTTGGGTTCCAGCATGCAGGCTGTTTATCAAAGAGGGTCCTTGGTATTGACACCTGTGGAAGGGAAGGGACAGAAGTGGGAGTGGGCAGAGAAATATGCCATGCTGCAACAACAGCCTCTGTGGTTCCATGGGGAGCTCTGGGGCTAGAACAGCCCTTCAGAGTTATTCTGGGTTAGGCTGAGATAGATGAGCCTTAGGTAAGACAGCTCTCTGCAGCTGAAGCAACTCCTGAGGGAGTTAATGGCCGAAGCCTGGGCACCCGCAGTATTCCGAGGCAACAAGGCCTTCCTGGAAGGGGAATCTGGACTTTGCATGACAGTGTCCACTACTTACCTTCCTACCGAAGGTAAGACATGATGAAGTCTCGAACTAGGTTGTAGCAGTGGGAATATGAAGGAGGGAACAGATTTTGGAGGCAATTAGATAATATCTCTCTGACATGCTGATTGATTGCCTACAGTGAGTGAAAGGAAGAAGTGCATTAGGACCATCTGGTATGTCTCCAGGTTTCTTGCTCGTAAGCCTGGGTGGATAGGGATGGTGACTGGGTTCACAGAAAGAGAGTCACTGATATTGGAAAAGGGGTGATGAATTCAGTTTGGGGTAAGCTGAATAGAGTCCTGTGGGGAAGGAGGCCTACAAGAAGCTTCTACCTCAGATCTCTTAATTACAGATGACTTTTATTTTCTGACCTCCACAGTCAAACCCAGAATTATATTTCCTACTATAAGGTAAACTCCATGAGAGCGGGGATTTTTGTCTATATCCCAATACCTAGAGCAAACCCTGGTGGTACTGAGTATATAACACATGTATATATTTTCTATTGATGCAATGTACTGTTCCTATTATTTTGGTATCTGGCCTCTTCATTGAGAGTGCAAGTTTTTTGCTGCCTGATATGACAAATCATTTTACATTCCACAGCACCTAGCATAGTGCTGAGCATAAAGCACACACATACCTATTGCAACTGATTTATGAGTAGCCAGGGGAATCTCAGGTCTCTAACTGACAAGACTTCACACACCCCACTCTGCCTCCAACCTGTTTCTACCTTCCGTGATGTTCTTTCTGGTGCTTGGATGCAGTAGATGCTTTTCAAGATCCATGAAAATAGAATGAAAAGATGGTGCCCAGAGAAAGGGGAAAAACACTGAAATATTGCAGAATTAGCCAGTTTTATTGGAGATCAGCTCAGATTATGTGCATTAGCAGGGATATGGTTTGATTTAAGGCCACAAAAACCAGAAAAGCAGAATTAGGTATCCCCTGACCACCACACTCTGCTCCTTCAAGCGTTGTGCTGGGATAGGGGGTGTTTCTTATTATGTGGTTGTATAATCCTCAATCTAGGGAGGCTTAATTCAGCACCCCCCCCCACACCTGTCCTGGGCTTAAATCATTGGTCTTTACTCCATCAGGGGTGTTTAGGTTCTTGCAAATTACCTAGCACTCATTTTTGAGATGGAAAAAGCAAGTAGAGGAGGAATTTGAAGAAGGAAAGAAAAGGAAAGACCTTAAAGACCAAATATACTGCTTTATTGTTAGGGTTCAGTTTTCTGCATTTGAAAATGCACTCATAGCATTGGCTATTCACAGAAAGGAGTTATTTTACCTATATTATACAAGGAGAATAAATTGGACAACATAGAAGTAGAGTCCCCTGACTTGGGTTCTTTGTTCTCTTTTACAATGGCTTCTCTATACACATGCTCATTTCTTATGGTTGCTCATGGACTGACTTAGAGGTAGGTGAATTTCTAAGGGTTTATGGTGAAGGTGACTCTAAGAGAAGGTGGTATGTTATGGTGAATCTAAATAGGGTAGCCCTTGACAATTTGCTAAAGGGGACTGGTGTTTAACTTTTAGGTCACTAAACACTGAACAAGCCACCTGTGAGTTGTGGACCAAATTCATGACCTATACCAGGACCGAGGAATTTTAGTTTCCAAGACTGAATAATTCCTGGATGTAACTTCCCATGTGAAATAGGACTTGGAGTTTGTGTTGGTTTCCAGATCATGAAACTAACTTTTCATCCCATACTTTTCATGCCCCTGGAGTTCCCTGGCATGAATATTTAGGATGACTGTTTGATATAGAGTATAATCTGTCCTCATAGAACAACGATTGTCCTCCTCAGTGTAAAGAGATAGAATCTGCAGCCACGAGAGCTAATCAGAAGGGTTGTGCTTATGGTCAGAGACTGTAGTCTTTATATGCTTTGCATATTGCTGTGATCCTACTAAATATTATACTACCATCCCCACCAATGGTTACGGCCATTAAGGTAGGAGAATCTAAGAATGTCAGTGGTGAGGACAGTAGAAGCATCATGGGCACTTGGAGCCAAAGATATGGTTCCAGTCCTGCAACTTCCCTTGACTAGTTGTGTGACATTAAACATGTTACCTAACCTCTCTGAAATTGTTTCCATCAAAAGGATGATAATCACTGTCTTGACTATATCACAGTGGGTTCTGAAAGTGCTTTGTAAACTGTAAAATGCTATGTGGCTAATATGCTGTAACTGCTGCTGATTGCAATGTGAAGACCAAACTTCCTTTCTTCTCTCATTTCTTGGATAGTAAATGCCTAGTATGTGCTCCATGCTAAGCCAGGTACTGGGAATACGCCAGGCAAAATGCAACCAAGTCTCTGCCCTCATGTCTTTATGGACCATTAAGATTCCTACCTCCAAGAAATGCTATCACCTTTGGAGGGCTGCTGCATGCTTTGGGGGTTGCTTCCCATTGGACCTTTGGATGGTCCACCTGGAGGGGCCTGTAGAGAAGTGCTTTTCAAACTGTGCTCTGGGAGCCCAAGGGTCCCAGGGAGAAATTCACATGGCTGAGGGGCAGAGCAAGGAGGAAGGACTCTAGGTCTCCCTCCCTGCCTTCATCCAGTTTTGCTTCTCTTTTCCTGCTTTATTTGATTGTTTGAACACTGCTGCTTTGGTGGAAGGAGATGGACAGTCCAGTTTCTTGACCTTTTCTAACTTTTACATTTGACTCACGAGTGAGCCTCTCTCTGAGTCTCTTTCCTTCCCTCCCAGTACTGCCTTTATTAAATGTAACCAGGATATGAATACTTTAATCTCAGTTCTTATGTAGAATGGGGGAGGGGCTGGATGGGTGACAAGTTGCCTGGAGGGATGGGTCAATTTCCTTTCATAGCCTTAGGACAACAACCTGCTCAAATAGCTTTGATAGCCACCCTGTTGAGATGGCTTTGCTTCACAGGAAATGCCTAGTGGGACTCTATGTAAGGCAATTTCTCTTTTCTCAGTAGACTGTCAACCTCAACAGGGAACCTGGTAAGCCATGTGGTAGCCTCACCCCTGTCCCCAATCGCATGGATATCATTCTGATAGCAAATGGCATTCTGGGTAGTCTTTGACCACAGATGAAATTATTCTAGACTAGTGTCTAGTGTCTAGACTCTAGTAATTGACCCTGGTGGCTGACAGAGAGTTTCCAAGTGAACAGAGTTCCCCAGGCCAAGTGCTGACCAACACCCAGAGTCTCTCCAGTAAGTGGTACTTCAGGCCACTGCGGGAACCAGAAAATGGGTGAAATCCCTTTGCTAGCCACATTGGGAAACATTCAGGATTTGCTGTCTTCAGCTAGCTCCTAATTATTTCGAGATTTTCCAAGATGGAGTGTTCCACCCTGGGAGATATCCCTAAATATCTGCGAGGGAACTGTTCCCTGATTTTTTTAACACCCGGCGGTCATTTTAATGAGTTAATCCTCACTGCATTGTATTAGCATACTTGATGGCTGTTGTAATAAACCCCAAAATGCTCAGTCATACTAGAAGTTTGTTTCTTGTTCACACTAAATCTGAACCAAGTCTTTGGATTGGTGGATATCTCTTTTCCAAGTAGTTATTAAGGACCCAGGCATCTTTCCTCTTGCAGTTCTGGCATCTTCAACGTGTGGCTTCTAGGCTCACCATGCTTATCTGCATCAAGCCCGTGTAGAGGAAAAGAGCATGGAAGGTAGCACGTGGAAAAGTTTTATAGGCCAGCTGGGAAGTGGGACACATCCCCACACTTAGGTTTTCATGTCTAGAACACGGTAACAAGACTGTATCTAACTGCAGAGAGGTCTGGAAATGTAGTCTAACTGTATGTCTTGAAGAAGAGAGTTGGTGGATAGCTAGCCATGTCCGCCACTGCCATCTGCTTAGGTTGTGTCTCCCTCATTAGCAGGGGGCAAGACGTAAAGCAAAGTGAAGACAACTGTAGCAGCCACGAAGCTGACCTCCTACATTCAAAACACGGTGGGGCAAAATAAGGCAACGGTGGGAAACTGTTTTCACTCATCCGGTAGGCCATCATCTTAAAGTTTGATGACGGTGGCAGGCATTTAGGGAGGTGGGTTCTCTCATATAGTGCTTATGGGAAAGTAATCTGATGCAGTCATTTTGGAGAGTTATTTGTCAGTGTTTATGCCCCGTGACCCAGCAATACCATTTCTCACTATCTTTCCGGAGTAACCCTCTCATATGTAAACAGTAAAGCATAAATAAGATGCCAATTGCAGGCAGTGTACATAAACTGAAAGATTACAGACCATCTAAATGTCCAGGAGTAAGGAACTAGATAAGTAAGCTATGGTACACTTGTATTGTGGAATATACCATGAATGATGAAAAAAACAAGGTAGATTTATGTGGACAAACCTGGTAAAGACTTTTTAAGACCTATTCCAAAAGAAAAAAGCAAGTCATAGAGCAAAAGATCCCATAGTATACCATTTATAGAAATAAAAACAAGAACAAGATAAAACTATAAATGTCACTGTGTACATATACATTTATATGTTAAAGTATAAAGAAAAATCTGGAAGGATGCAAACCAGGGAAAAGTTTCCTTGCAGGAGAGGACTGGGTGTGAGGCGATAATCAAGGGGACTTTAGTTTTTATTGTTTGGATTTTAATCTTCATAAAGCATTATTAATGTGCTACTTCTGTAATTAAAAATAAATTAATTAAAATAAAGAAATAAAGTCAGTAAAATAAAATAAGAAAAATAAAAAACCCAAGTATATTGGATTTTGCAAATACAAATAGCAATGTTATTTGTTATGTTTTATTGTTATCTCGGTGTTTTAAGATCATAAACAAAGAAACAAAAACTAAACAAAACAACAAGGACCCCCTGGAGGACCCAAATTCTACTCAGAAGCAGGCTACTTATTCAGGGTCACTTCCAAAATCACAGGAGTTCTTGGGATTAGGACGTCATGCATGCTGAGTGTGTCACTCAATCTTTCAGGACCCCCGTGAGCTAATGTGCCTTTGAGCATGTTTATCCAGAAAAAGAGAATCTCGAGAAAAACCACAAGGGGTGTTGCTGTTGTCCAATAATTTTCTTTTTTTTTTTTTTAATGTTTAAAATTAAGTTTATTTATTTATTTTGAGAGGGAGAGAGCACAAGCAGGGGAGGGGCAGAGGGGGAAAGACAGAATCCCAAGCAGGCTCCGCACCATCAGTGCAGAGCCCAGTGCGGGGCTTGAACTCATGAACTGTGAGATCATGACTTGGGCTGAGATCAAGAGTCGGACGCTTAACCAACTACGCCACCCAGGCACCCCTGTTGTCCAGTAATTTTCAAATCATGTGCCCGTTGCAGCAACAGGTTCCATAGCTAAAATGCCAGAGTTGCTCACACATACCCCTAGAATGTCAGACGCTGGTGGTGCCTGGGTGGCTCAGTTGGTTAAGCATCAGACTTTGACTCAGGTCATGATCTCACAGTTTGTGGGTTTGAGCCTGGCGTCGGGCTCTGTGCTGATAGCTCAGAGCCTGGAGCCTGCTTCGGATTCTGTGTCTCCCTTTCTCTCTCCATCCCTTATCTGCTTACTCTCTGTCTCTCAAAAATGAATAAATGTTAAAAAAATTAAAAAAAAAAAAAAAAGAATGTCAGACACTGGATAAGAACTGAAACAGAGCAGTGAGTAAGACAGACAGTCATTGCCACTTCCTGTGTGGAACTTACAGTCTAGAGCTACTCTCCTCACTTACAGAAACTATGTAGTTAATGCATAGAATTTGCTCCATTTTCAGTTTTTTCCCATATGCTTTTCCTTTAATTTTTGATATTGCTTGTATATCAGCAAGCACAGACAATGGCCATAAAGATAAACCAGTGGCAAATGGGGATGAACAGAAAAATTCTGTGAATGTTTCATTTGTCAACTAATCTTTTAGGACATGTGTGCCCGGTTGTAATATCATATGACAGTATACATGGTATATTATACTGCATATACTGTCTACCAAAATTGTTGTTTTATGAAATGGAATTAAAAATAAAAACATAAATATCTCATGGAGCTCTACAGAGGACATCATGATTTCGAGGCTGGGAAAGTACCTGAAAACATTTGAAAACCACTGCCATATTCTTCAGGCTTTTGTAGGGCCGTTTATTTTTGCCAGGATTCAAAGCAGAATCCTTGTTAAGAAGGTGTTCTGGGATGTATGCTTCCCTGACATTTTCCCGGCGTTCTGAGTCATCCTCACGCTGAGCCACAGCTTGCCTAGTCACAAGGCAGAGTCTGGGTCACAGAAACATCGCCTAACAAATTTCATTTTCCAAATAATTTGTGTCCTCTTCCCTGCATTTCTTATCCTGCCATGATGTCTGCAGTGATGCTTCTAAAATCTACTTTTCTTTCCTCGCCGCTTCTCTCACGCATGCGGTTACTCCAGCACTGTCCCTCCAACTTCAGCCTTCTGCTCCTTTTCTCTCCTCCTCCTCTTTTCCTCACCACTGTGCATCACAGAAAGCCCAAAGCAGCAAAGAGTGAGCCTAGCCTAGAGAGGACTGAAAGAGAGAGACCGGGAAGACCGCGGGGCAGGCAAAGGTAGGCAAAGCCAGAGGGCAGTAGGGAGGGACAGACAGAGGAGGGTTAATAATCACTGTCCTTTCGCATAATTGGCAGTTCGTCCACTTAGTCAATAAATATTTACTAAGCACCTACTAAGTGCCAGAGCGTGGGGGTACCAGTGTAAACAGAAGGAAGTCAACCTGTGTGTTTGTAAGCTTCAACTGGTGGAACACAGAGAAGAGAAAGTAGGCATTTATGGTGCCCTGGACGAGCGCTGTGACCAGCAGTGCAGGACCAATATGGGAGCCCATGGGCCAGGGTGGGGATAGGAGGAGAGGCTTCCAGAAGATGGCTGCATCACACACTAGGGAACCAGAGCTGCTGGTTGTCTGCTCATACCTTTCCTCCTTGTCTGCCTTTAATAATAGCATGTTCAAAATATAGCCGGCACCGTGGCTGCCCAGGTAGAGACTGTATTTTTCCAGCCTTCCTGGCAGCTAAGTTTAGCCATGTGTATGTCTGGTCATACAATTGGAGCACAAGTAATGTGTGTATCTTCTGGTAATGCCCCTGAGATGAAGGGTGTGCTCTCCTTCTCCTATTCCTATTGTGTGGAAAGTGGGCCTGGCGGTGGTACCTGGAGCAGCCAGCTTAGACCATGGAGTAGAAGCCCAATGGGAACAGTAGCAGAGGAGAAAGGCAGAATGAACGGGAAACAGTACTGTGCGGCAGAGTTGCCTGGCCAGCCCAAGACCTGCAGAAAAAGAAAAATTCTGTCCAGTATAAGTTACTGTTACTTCGTCTCAGTTAGGGTTGCTGGACCGATCTATTAAGCCATATGTCTGGTTTAAAAAAGGATTCCGAGTTCCTAATCTCCTCTCCTTAACCACTTGAGATCCCACGCTGTAATTCAGTAGTGGTCCTTGCATCAGCCAATGCGGGAGGCATGGGGGAAATGGGCTGTAAATGTTTTAGATTCGATGGGGAGGTAGCTTCAGTGAAATAGGTACTCTTCCAATTCAATTCCCCTGAAAATTTCTTAAAAGACTGAGATCCACTGCCTTAGGAGCCAAAAGAGTAGCCTAAAGGAGGAGGATTTATGTATTTGGTCTGAAATCGAACTCTTTTCTATTAGGAAGATACAGGGCATGCAGAAACCAGGGCTACAGCGTCATTTTTTACTCTCTGGCTTGGAGGTCTTCAGCCTAGAGTTCAGGGATGGCTTTTGGATGAGGGTGGAAAGTGCCCGTCAACTCCTGCCCAAGGCTGCCCAGGTGGTGCCTACCTGGTCCCCCTACCTGGTCCCCCTTGTTCCCTGCTTTTCCCACCCGCCCTGCCCCACGGCACTCTGGCTACTGTCAATGCCAAGGAGTGCCCTTTTGGCAGTGTGAGTTGGGAGAGACCAGCCCTCGGAGACAAACCCATGACCATGATGGCATCTGGTTCTTCACAAAAGGTGTCAGTCAAGATAAATCAGTTTGTGCCGTAGTAAGAAACAATTGACCGACCTCAAATCCAACATGGCTCGGCAGTGTCTCCTCATCGTAGCCACTTGAGGGACCCTGGATGACCATCTTATGACACCACATTTGAACATGAGGCTTCAGGCTTGGTTGTGGAAGAGAGGGGAGGGCATGGAGAATCATGGTTCTTCGTGCTCCCAAGTGGAAGTGACCATTTATTGGATACGCAGGTCACATCGCCACTCTTACCTTCAAGGACTGGGCCATGCAATCCTCTTGTGCATCTGGAAGGGAAAGGGGCCTGGAACGTTGCTGAGCAGCAGCAATGCTGGCCACAGAGATCACACTGTGAGAACACTGATGGGTGAGCTCAGTGAGTCTTCAAAGCGGTGTGTGCCCAGGGGAAGCACAAGAGGAGCCACGGGGTGTGGGAAGGATATGGTGGAACTTCCAGCTATATTTACTCTTATCTTCCGCTTTGTAAATTTCTATTTTTTGAGTATGTCTATTATATCTATTATAATGAGTATGTCTATTTATAAGGTGCATAATGTATATGTAGTTTTACATGATTATAATTTATAAGTAAATAAATATGCATATGCTGGGGGTGGATGCTCAAAAAAATTTTATAAATGGGACGAGCAATCAAAAATGTTTGAGGACTTGGGGCGCCTGGGTGGCTCAGTCGGTTGAGCATCCGACTTCAGCTCAGGTCACGATCTCGCGGTCCGTGAGTTCGAGCCCCGCGTTGGGCTCTGGGCCGATGGCTCGGAGCCTGGAGCCTGCTTCCGATTCTGTGTCTCCCTCTCTCTCTGCCCCTCCCCCGTTCATGCTCTGTCTCAAAAATAAATAAACGTAAAAAAAAATTAAAAAAAAAATGTTTGAGGACCACTGAACCAGATAATAGGACCCAGAGATCCTTAGGTTGTGGGTGTTGAAGGCTCTTTGAAAATAGGGCCTAGAGCCCTTAAGCCTGAGGTGACTCAGTTTCCTTGGCTGTGACATTTCTACCGTGATTCCCTTTTCAGAAGCTTCCAGGATTGATCCGCCAAAGATCCGTGGAGAGCAGAGGCCCAGACAGGGTAGGGTCAGGTCGAGTGCTTTTTTTCCTCTCTTTCCAGTAGCCAGCAAATGCAAGAGCAGTCATGGTGCTTTGCAGGACTGCCAAGAGGCCATGTGCATTCATGACTGGGGTGCACGGTGTGCAGTGTGGGTACCCTGGGGGTGCAGTGGCAGTCCGTGGCAGTCGAGAATGCTGCCTCAGTCTGGAGAACCAAGGGAACCTCTGTGTTATCTGCCATTGCTTTCCCTGGAATGGCTGAAAACCTGTGAAAGGTTCACTCCGGGGGAAGAGTGTTCCAAAATCCACCTGGGGTAAAGAGAAAAAGAGTGAGAAAGAGAGAGAGAATAAATGCATGTGCATATCTGCACACATCGCTAGAAGCTGATATGGACGGAGCGTGTCAGTTTTTCTTCCTGTGGCTAAAATAGGGTCTCCTATCTGTGGGACATGAAAAGAAGGGAAGAAAAACCACAGAGGGGGAGACTGGCCCAGGGAGTAAGGGCACAGGTACCAGTGGGAGAGGTGTGGAGAGAAAGTGTCAGAAGACAGACCTGAAAGTCAACACCAGAAATGACTGTTGTATCCCAAACTATTAGCAGACGAGGAGACGAAAGCCTGTGATCCGGAGTCCTTGTGGGACTGTCCAGACCAGAGAACTCTGAGGATGGGCAGGAGCAGCCCCAGCCACCGTGTTTCACACTCAGCCACGGGCACCGGTGGCCCCATGTCTCCACAGTCCCAGCTAGGGCAGAGAGGCCAGGAACTCATGTCTATACATAATGCAGCATCATTTTCCCTTAGAGACCTGCCCCGCTTCCCCCTCCCTCCCATCTGTGTGAAGGACACCATCAGTTTCCCAGTCATCCAGGCTCAAACCCTCAGCCATCTCCCTAATACCCGCTTCCCATTCAAACAGTTGTCAGATCATGGCAAGCTCACCTCTCACGTGGATCCCTTTCACTCCCTCCCTATGCTTCTCCGCAGGTTAGGAGGAAAAACAAACAAACAAAAACCCAACAACAACACCACACTGCATGTTATAAAGCTCTGTACTAATAATATTTCTTAGGACTTCTAAATCTTTAGTTGCATGGAACAGAAACCAGCATTCTAGAAGAAAAGAAAGGGAGGGAGGGGGAGAGAGAGAGAGAGAGAGAGAGAGAGTTTAGTTTAAAAGTAAAGGATGTCCCAAGGGCAGTATTTCAGGGGAGGCTCAGAAGAGTCTGGAAAGCTGGAACTTGGAAGCCAGAGGGCCATGGGCACCTTCTCGTAGCCACCAGAACTTGGTCTCTCTCTGCACACCTGCTTCCTTTCTCTGCAGCTCCTCAGTGGGTGGGTGGAAGTCTCTCTCTAGTACCTTAGCACTGCATCTCCCTAGTATTGGTGTCTCCTCCATCGAGGAGACTTGAATAAACTGAACTAGTCTCACGTCCCTTGGAATTTACTTCTTTAGCCGATTTGGTGTGGCCAGGCATACAGGTCATTATGTGCGGTCGTGGCTTCTGGAGACACATACCTGTGTCCTCCAGCCTTGCCTCGGGGCTGTCATTGTGGGGCTCACAGTCATAACCTGTGCTTTTGACCACGCTCCGGCAGTCTTCTGCCTTTGAGCTTTGTTTCGGTAACTTACGGTATGAGAACGGTACTACGCGTGCCTCTTTGAACTTCACCCTCTGTCTACCACGTTCTGTTATTTTCCCAGGGTAAGCCTGCCAAGTCCACAGTGCCTAAGTGCACTGGGCCTGTGGCCACATGTGACGACTGAGCACTTGAAGCGTGACCAGTGCAAATTGAGATGAGCAGAGTCAAATACACACCTGATTCTTAACACCCAGGAAAAAAGAATGTAAATGGCTCCTTAATAATTGTTTATATTGATCATATGTCGGAATGGTAGTATTTGGATATATCAAATTAGATAATATATATATTAAAGTTAATTTCACCTGCTTCTTTTCACTTTTTTAAATGTGGTTATCAGAAAATTTAACACTACCTGTGTGACCCACATTTCATTTCTGCTGGACAGTGCTGGACTGAAATACCTCTCAGGAAAAACCTGGAAGTTCTTACTCACTGCCTTTATTCAAGCTGTTTCTCCCTCCAGGAAGGTTTTTCCATCTCCCCCCCCCCCCCACCCAACTCCTACCCATCCTGCAAAACCCCCCTTCAATGCTGTCCTGTGAAGCTCCATGCCCACAGACAGAAGTCTGTCCACCTTCAGAACTGTTGAAATCTTTTTTTCTTTTGCTTTTTTACTTTTTTTTTTTTGTATTTTAAAATATACTTTTGGCACATTGTATCTTTACTATAATTATTAGTATGTGTGTGTGTTCTGTATTATATTGTAGGTCCTGTGGCCTACAATGCTTTATTTATTTGTCTCCTCCAGGTTTAGATACTTAATAAGTGCTGATAATGGGCTGGAAATACTAAGTATGTGAAAGAAAATCCTTCCTTGGTTGTTGCGTGCTCCAGTGAGGCTTTTGTTCTGATCTGTGTTCCAGTTCTCTCCATTATTCCTTTACCCACTCCCTCACACCCCCTGCACATACACACTCTCTCACCTCCATTACCATATTCATTCATTCATTCATTCATTCATTCATTCATTCATTCATCAAATATTTAATGGCACTTTATCGTGCCAGGTACTGGTGAATACAGGTGAATGAAGAGATATGGTCCCTGCCTCCATTTAGGTTACAGTGTAATGGGGAGAGTGATAACAAAAGTGAATAGATTAGTATATGCTTAAGGAACCGTGAGATGGAGAATTCAGAAGAGGAACCCGTCAGTGGGAGGGCAGGGTGACTTAGATTCTTGGTCAAGTTGAGGCAATGCCATTTAAGCAAAGCCTCAGCAGAGAGCGGAGGAGTCAGCTGTGTGCTGAGTGGGAGGAGGGCCCAGGCAGATGGAATCTGGTGTGGAAAGATTCCTGCGGGGGGAAGAGGAGAGATACCTGAGGCCAGAGGATATTATCTCTGGCCTCAAGAGATATTATCTCTGGCCTCCAAGCTCTGGATGGGCGAGAGGAATCTCTAGGAGGGCAATTTCCTCTCTGTGTTGTGACTTTACTCTTTGGAACCTCGTGAGCATCAGAGGGTACACATTGGCTCTTCAAATCTCTCCAGATGCTTTTCAATAAAGCATAAATACTAATTCCATTTCTTATCATAATGTCACCCTTAGGTGAACATGTGTAAAATTCATACTCTTTCTGTATGAAAATCATGTGTCTAATCTCATTGTAATGCCCTTTTGATATACATCAGTGGTTCTCAGCCGGGCGTGATTTCTGTCCCCCAGGGGACATTTGGCAATGTATGGAGATATTTTTGGATGTCTCAACTTTAGGGGGCTGATGGTGGTGCTATTGGCATCTAGTCGAGAGAGGCCAGAGAGGCTGCAAAACACCTTATAATACACAGGGCAGCAACTTCCCCCACCCCCCACAAAAGAATTATCTGGTTCAAAATATCAATAGTGCCAAGGCTGAGATATCTTGATATATAGTCAGGGTAGACATTCTTTTGATGGATGGAAAGCTGAATCTCTGTGACAGAGACTGCTAGTTGTCCCCTCATATCCAGTGTTTCCTCAGTCCTTAGTGGATGATTCCCAGGGTTTCTGAAGACCACAATGCACCCAGCCAAAGGGCACTATTTCCCAGTGTCCCATGCAGTTGGGTTTGGCCATGTGACTAAATCCTGGCCACTAAGGTGTCAGCAGAAATGCCTTTGGGGAAAGTTGCTATGAAATGGAGCTGCCATTTCTGTGGCCTGCAATGGTGTCATGGGGACATTTTGCTCTTCTCTTCCTCCTTGCTACCTAGCGTATAGTGTGATGGCAGGAGCTCAAACAGCCATTTAGAATACCAATGATCTAGGGACGCCTGGGTGGCTCAGTCGGTTGAGCGTCTGACTTTGGATCAGGTCATGATCTCGCGGTCCATGAGTTCGAGCCCTGCATCGGGCTCTGGTGTTGACAGCTCGGAGCCTGGAGCCTGCTTCGGATTCTGTGTCCCCCTTTCTCTCTGCCCCACCCCTGCTTGTGCTCTGTCTCTCTCTGTCTTTCAAAAATGAATAAACATAAAATTTTTAGGATACCAATGATCTTGAAGATAGAAGTCACGAAGTGACCTTGAGGTGACCTTGAAGATGATAGCGCACAAAGACAGGAGCCTTGGTCTTGGCTTCATGGAGCCCCTGACTGCCTTCCTGCAGACATCTTTTACATGAACAAGTGAACCTGTGTGTTAAAGTCTCTGCTAGTTTGGGTTACCCGTAATATACCTCTGAATTTACTTCCAGCTGAGAGACCGTCACTGAGGAGCCTGAGGTCCACAGCTCTTTCGACCGGGTCTTGGGGACCTCTTTCTCACCCCAGGCACCTGCACTTCTCTATTGGTACTGGTCTCCTCGCATGCTACATTGTCAGCCAGCCTCAGATGCAAGTTCACAATTTTTCAAGTTCTGGACCAGGCTCTGCATAAGGGGGGATGAGCGTGTGGCTCGTGTTTCAGGATTGTGCCCTGAGATAATGAATTCCCCACCTTCGGGTGTATGTTACCGTGTGGATTTAGTACAGTAGCCTCCCTGCCCGGGGGTCGTTCAAGGAGCCCTTCAGAAGTTGCGAGCAAGTGGGTGCTTAGGCCTGTGCGTGTGCTGTCACTTTAGAAGCCTGAATTCAGTTCTGTGCCGGAGCTTGGATTTGGAAGCACGAAGACATGTTTGCCAAAGGCTGGAGTTTTGATGTGGAGTGGAGGAATAGCTGTTACTTTGTGGGGGAGAAAAACACCTTTCGTTTCTTTAGGGAAAGATAAGTACTGCAACTTTGTGGTTTCTCACTTCTGATCTTCTGGAGAGCAGATGTTCCTTGAGGAATGGCTGGTCCAGAGGCGACATATTTAAGTTCGCAAACACCACACATTTAGATGTTAGACATTTCAGTGTTGCTAAAGAAAACCACCAGATTAAACAGCCAACTTTCCCTCTTGGTTTTTGTCAAAGAGATTTTTTTAAAATTAACTTGGCTGCCGGCAGTGGGATTGGCTCATTTGCCAGTCTCGGGGATAGGGAACAGGGTAGATGTGTGATTGGGGTCGGGGAGAGGAGTCACGGGAGGAGGTGGGCTGTGGGGTGCCTTGCCTGGAGGGAGAGGGACACTCCTGTGGGCCATGCATACTCAGTCTCCCCCGCCTCCCAAGAGGCAAGCCTCTGCTCCTCCAGGAGGCCATGTCATCATACTGAAGGGCAAAAACACCCCTTTGCCATAAGGGCAGTTGCCTCCTGAGAGATGCGCCCTCCAGGGCAGGGCAGGGGTGGGGGGGGCGGAACTGGCAGGAGAAGACAGCCTTAGGTAAATGAGCGGAAAGTATTTATTTGGATCAGAATGAAAGCTGCCCGGGGTTTAAATGGTGCGCTGTGGGCTGGGTAAATTGCTTCTCTTAGCCTCGTGACCCTCTTATCACTTGTGCAAGCTTTAGTTCTTAAAACGTGGGAGGGGCTGGATGTTGGGGGAGGTTGTTGCAGAGAGCCAGGAAGTGGAACTTCACGCAGCTGTATCCTAGCTGTGGTATGGATACGATGAAATACAGCTTTTTATTTTTAGCAGGGGTGGGGAAGCAGGGAGAGTCTTCGGTGTGGGGTTTAAAGAGCTTCTTCTGGAGGATGAAGATGTCAAGGTTAGGGACATTCCCTCCAAACGCCCACCGAAAGCACCACAGGAATCACCAGCAGCGGGGGCGGGCCTGCCACGCGGATAGAAAAGTGCCATCTCCTCTTCTTGGGAGCTCCAAACATCAGTGCCCTGGTGGAGAAACTGAGGCCCTGAGAGTTGCAGTGATTTGTCTGTCATCTCCCAGCAATTCCCTGGGCGGAGCGAGGCCGGCCCGGGTCCTCTGGCACCTAGTTTAAGGGTTTTGTCTGTGTGATTGCTTTGGCTTCATAATATCACTTTCTACTCTGGTACTTGGACATGTTCCATAAGTGCCCTGCTATGTGAAGCTCTTTCTTAAAATAGGAAAAGGATAAACTCATCGGAAGGGCTGGAAGGACCTTGTGAAGAGAGCCGGGCATGATTACAATTCACCCTGGTTCCACTAGTTCAAGCAGACAGATGGTGGATAGAACTGAAGCCAGACAATTTGCACTTACCGAATTAGCACCCGTCTGTTAGTCTGCAGAAATGGGGGAAAAATGGGCATCTTTCTTCTCGCCATATAAGGTAAATAACAACCAGTGCTCATGGAGCGTTGCCCCTACAGGATTGCAGAGGCAGTGTTATCCAAGCTGCCCCCCTATTGGCCACTCACGGGAGGCAGCTCAGAGTGATAGAAAGAACCCAGACTGTGGACCCCGGGAGTCACAGGTTCAAATCCAGGCTGTGGTACTTACTTAGCACGGCTAGCGTGGCCTTGGGCAACTTAACCCCAGAGAGGCTGTTTGCTGACCTATCAAATAGGAATAATAGCTATTAATCTGATGAAGTAAATAAATAAAAGTAATAAGTAAATGAAGTAAATAAATAAAAGTAAATGGACAGTACCCAGTAGGTCTGCTACAGTGAGAACTCATCAGTGGTGGCTGTCAGCCATACTCCGACCCTGTCTAGCCTTCACCTGCATGGGACAGTGGCCACAAGAATGGTGGTAGAAGGGACCAAGGAGTGTGGCTGGCCTAGAGCAAATTCCCACTTGCTCCAGGACATGCGTCACAAACCATGTGTTTGTATTCAGCCTCGAGTAAAGGAAGGATGGGGGTTTTATGCTGCAGGGCTTACAGTCGCATAATGGAATCTCACTTACGTACTTTGAGGGGAGCCACTGGCTTTGGAACAGGCAGTTTGTCACTCACCGTTTCTTTTGCCAACCATTGCTGAGTCCATTCAAGCCATGTTAGTCCTGACCCGGCGCTCGGGAGACTGGCCCTGCCCTCGAGGAAGTCAGAGTCTGGGAGGGAAGATAGTTAGTCAAACAAACAATTATGACAAACTTTAAAAACGCTCTAATCATTGTGGTGAATCCTACCTGGCATGAGAAGGAAGGTGTTGGGAGATCCCTCATGTGGACTCTGAGCCGGACCTTTCGGGAGGACGGGGATTTCTGCAGATTGCCAGTGGGGCCGAAGGACAACGTGTGAGCAGGGCCTCCGGGTGTGGCGGTGCCAGGCTTCCCCGGGAGCAATGAGCACCACAGGGGTGACAAGTGTCAGGCCCACCTGAGTGTCAGGTGTGGGCTGCTGATCACGGCCGGGTCCCACCCTGACCCGGAGGGGCTTTCGTCAGGGGAGTGAGTGGCTCCTTCAGGTTTGCATTTTGGGAGGATCCGTTTGGCTGCACTGGGCATAAAGGATCATGAGAGGCAAGAGTGGGGGCAGGAAGACTGGTTTTGGCTATTCTAGGAGGGCCTGAACCAAGGCAGTGGCCGAGGGACAGATTTGCGTCACTGTGAGAAGGGAGACGGGGCAGGCCTGGTGATGAACTGGACGTGAGGGATGGACGACAGAAGGCTGTGGATGATTACCTTATTGCTCTCTGGGGCAATTAGAATCTTAGGCCAACTTTCTCTCACGGCACTTTATGTTCTAATACTTACGGTTAGTTTCTCCTTTGCTGTTAGGCTGAGTGTTCCTTGAGTGTGGGGACTTAGGTTTTATTCATTCCACCTGTACCCTTCATGGTACTACAGAATAGGAACCAATTAATGCTATTAGCATTAACATTTTGATAAAAGAATGAATGAATATTCTTTCTGCCTTGTACTGCACGTCTCTGGGGACCAGAGCTGGGGAGAGTGTCTGTCCGACTTGTTACAGCTCCCAGCATGAGGTGTCATAGATGCCTGTCAAACCCCATGGGATGATGGTGGTGGTAGTGGTGGTGATAATAATGATGGATAGTGATGATGGTGATAAAGCCATACCGCTCACCTTCCCCTTTCCAGAACACAGTGCTTCTGAGCTTCCTCGGGGAGTGCAGGAGGCCACTTTCATTAACGGGAGCAAAGTCTCCTGATTGGAACTTCTTGGCCAGAAGAAGGCGTGGGCTCAGAGAACATTTCCATTCCAGTGATCGTTGCTCTCACAGCGTGTGAGGGGGCCCGTGAAGGCTCTTCTGTCAAAGGAAGATAAAACTGCAGTCCCCTTAGCCTGGTTACTACACTTCAGAACTATCCGTCTCTCCTTCTAGAAAATTTCCCCTTGATTCCTCATCTGCTCAGTGCAGATTTCCAGCTGCTATTCTGCTGTGCTTGCTGTTATTCCTGGGAAGGTGAGGGGAGCCCCCAGGGGAAGCAGGAGGAGGTCAAGAACTGCTGGAGGGGGGCAGAGAGGCAGTTTCACCCTAGACGATTTGAACCATCAGAGCAACGTCTCCAGAATTTTGAACTGTGATATATCTTACATGCTCAGAGGGCATGTATCCTGTGGGCATATGCGGGCAGCCTCTGGGAATTGGAAAGCTTGGGGCATAGGAGTTTTTGGCAAACTGAGAATTACCAAAATTCTTGTTTGGGTTAGCCTTGTTAAACTTCTTTTTCAAAGGCCTCGGTCCATTTCCCTTCCTTAAGCTGTCTGAACACTAACTACCATTTATTCTTGATTTCCTGATTCAGAAAGCATTTAGGATCATGATTCAGAATCCCATTCTGAAATGCCAATTTTTATTACACGTATGCACAGGTGTGGAAGGCTAGGGGAACTGGGTGAATCTCTTTCCGGGACTCATTCTTGATTTTATTTGGCTAATTTCCACATATCAGCTTGTTTCTTGTGATTTGCTTCTTCTAAAAATTGAAGACAGATAATTCCAAATATACGAGGATTCAAGTTACTTACTGCTTAATGAAAGTTTTACTACCTATCAGATGCTCCCTCCTCCCTATCTTTTCTCAGGCTAAAAGTGAAAATTGTCCGTGTGAAAAAGGAGTTCGTAGCATAAACTATGCCTAGCTGGGTTGCTAACTCCCTATGTGAATTTGGATATACAGTCAGTTCTGCTATTAACGCTTGTTTTGGAAATGCAAATTTTTTTCCAGTGCAATTCAATTGATGCCTTAGGGAACAATTTAACCATAACACGAATTTCACATTTCTTTATGTGCCATTTACCATGTGAGAAGCACTAGGTGAGTGCAGAAAGCTGCACACTGCTGAACCAGGAAACCTAACAATGTATAGAACACACGCGCCTATGCCTTAGACATCTCCCGGCTCCCGCAGTTCACCAAGTGTGCTGGGAGCCATTCCCATCCACACCTGTGTTTCCAACTCTCTGTTGACTCCATGTCCCAAAAACACAGCTGTAACCTTTCCAGTGCCCATTTCCACAAGCAAACACCAAGAGTTTGTCAGGGTAAAGTGCCATTTTTATTGTAGTATTTATTAACTATTTTACGTGTATAAAATTGTGCTACTATTTTTATCAGATTCTTCTTTTTAAAAAAAAAATGTGTCATTGATGGAGTTTTTGAGTGTTGTGCTTCTAACCCCATTTTCCCCCATAAGCTCTGTGGGTTTTATCATGTGATTTTGCACATGATGGTGATTTTTAGGAACATATATGTTGTGTTACAGCAAAACTGGCCATAACTTGGGGGGCGGGGGTCCCTGAGCTTCACTGTAACCTGCTAGGAAAGGAAGATGGTATTTATGTTGAAGAGAAGGGACTTTACCAGTTATACAAGTAATATTTGATCTCTTTACTACTTTGATTACTCACCAAAGATACATAACTTATAAAGAACATTTTTAGAAGACTGAGTATATCTTCAGTTAAAAGAAATGGAAAACCGAACAAAAGTTTAAAATAGATATGTAAGGTGGTATCACTTCAACTTTACTTATGGGGCACCCAAAGCATAGAACACATGTCCTCTCTGTTACGCATAAGATTTCTTTGTGAAATATAGGGAGTATTCAGGGACATACAAGGGACAGCTTTGGCACCTACTAAGTCCTTCCTATGGAGAATAAATGCATTATACTCACCATCTCACATAATCTTAATATCACATCGTTCCCATATTCTTCAAGTGCTTGTTGAACCCCTGCCATGTGTCGGGTGCTGATCTGGACATGGGGTTATATCAGTGAGGAGAATACGTTGCTTATTCCAGGAGCTGAACTTCCAGTGGAGTGAGGTAGGCAGTAAGCCAACAAACCAACGTACTCTTGGCTCTAATGTGATAAGTGGAGGCTTACCATGTGTGGCTATGGAGAAAGATAGGACAGAGAAAGGAGTGTTTGGGGCAGAGGGAACAGAAAGGACAACAGAGGGGGCACCGAGCAGGGAACAGACAGCACTGTCATCCTCATTTCTATGGATGAAGAAACTGAGGTAAAGAAGGGTCAAGTTGCTCAGAGCTTTCAGTGGGCCAATTGGGAGGAAGGGGGAGGGAAGGAAGAAAAGGTGGAATTTGTACCTTGGTCTGTAGGGAGAGATAGAAAGTAGAGTGAGGACTGTGCTAAATCTAATTTTACTTCAAAGTCTGTTTTCTTTCTATGCCTTTGAGCAGTTTCTACTTTTTGAGCTTGATCTTCCAAAAATATGGCTTCCCTCTCATTACCTCAGTCTTGCTCAAGGACCTGGGAGGTTTCTCTGATGATGACTACATTAGTTTTCTAGAGCTGTGTCTAGCAAATGCTCAATGTGCTTTCCTTTACTCTCACACTACCCTTTTCGTCTGACACTGGATGTGTGGATCTTCCACACATGTGTGTGCTTCTCTCTTGGCCTCCAGTGGTGGTCACCAATCCTTGGTTTTCCTTGGCTTGTAACTGTATCACTCCAATCTGCCTCCCTTTCTTTACATGGTGTTCTTTCTGTGTGTCTCTCTGTGCCAAATTTCCCTTTTCTTGTAAGGATACCAGTCATGTTGGAATAGGACCCACCCTCATCTTAACTTGATTCCATCTGAAAACACCTTATTTCCAAATAAGGTCACATTCACAAGTGAGTGCTAGGGTGTTAGGACTTCAACATATCTTTTGGGGTAGACACAATTCAACCTATTGGCCAAACTAAGTCCCGACTCTCTGCCTGGCTTCCTCTGTCTCCAGAACGTGCTCGGATCTACCAATGTCACCTGCCTACTTCCCAAAAAGCCCTCCACACGTGGTCACACCTCTGGGCCTTTGGCCTTTCCACCATCTGTCATGTCCCCTACCTATTCTCCAGGGCCAAGGGCCAAGGGCCAGGGCCACGGTCCTGTTCACAAATCCTCTCTGATGATACTGTCACTCCATACTGATACTTAGTCATCTAAGCATCATCTGTGTAGCACACACACACACACACAATCAAAGCCTAGCTTGAAGGGTCCTCTTTTAGTGCAGTTAAGAGGTAAAGCACATGGACCTTGGCATGTCACAGCACAGATTTGGGTTTAGCTCTGCCACTTCCTGCGTGACCTTCAATAAATGTTATCCTCTCTGTGCCTCAGCTTTTTCATCAGTAAGATGTGGATAATAGTGGTGCCAATCTCATAGATTGTTATGGGAATTAAATGAGATGATTCCTGTGGAGTGCTCAGTGTGGGGACCACACATTAGCTATTTTTATTGTGAGTACCTGGGGAGTTTGCCTTTTAAAAGCACCCCTTTCTCGGTTGGTGCTGAGGCTGGGCTGCTCTACACCACCAGCTAATGAAGGAAAGGCCATCAAGGGCTGGGATAGGAGGAAAGTCCAGGACCATGTAGGCCTGGTCCCAAGAAGTGGCTGCAGCCACTCTGGAAAACAGTGAGGAGGTTCCTCAGAAAATTAAAAATAGACCTACCCTATGACCCAGCAATAGCACTGCTAGGAATTTACCCAAGGGATACAGGAGTACTGATGCATAGGGGCACTTGTACCCCAATGTTTATAGCAGCACTGTCAACAATAGCCAAATTATGGAAAGAGCCTAAATGTCCATCAACTGATGAATGGATAAAGAAATTGTGGTTTATATACACAATGGAGTACTACGTGGCAATGAGAAAGAATGAAATATGGCCCTTTGTAGCAACATGGATGGAACTGGAGAGTGTGATGCTAAGTGAAATAAGCCATACATAGAAAGACAGATACCATATGTGTTCACTCTTAGGTGGATCCTGAGAAACTTAATAGAAACCCATGGGGGAGGGGAAGGGAATAAAAAAAAAAGAGGTTAGAGTGGGAGAGAGCCAAAGCATAAGAGACTCTTAAAAACTGAGAACAAACTGAGGGCTGATGGGGGGTGGGAGGGAGGGGACCTTGAGGAGGGCACCTTTTGGGATGAGCACTGGGTGTTGTATGGAAACCAATTTGACAATAAATTTCATATATTGAAAAAAAAAAAAAAAAAGAAGTGGCTGCAGCCAGGCACAGAGTCTGGTGTAAGCAAGTCATGTCCAGGGGACATGGATGAGAGATGTGGACATCTGCACATGGAAATAGAGGTCTATCATGGTCCCTGCCCTTTGTCCTTGCCATTTGTTCAAATGAACAAATTACTGAATAATGATAAGTTTGGATCAGAATTGTAGGAGGAGACATGTATATGGTGGGGCTCCCAGTAAATAAATATTTCACATAAGGGACTGGGAGAGTGGGGGCAGAATCTGACATCACTCAGCCAGTTCTGTCATTTTATATAACGGTGTAAAGTTTTTAGTGTGTAAAGATATAAACGGTTTACTGTCTATTGAATAAGCAACTGTTTGCTAGATTATTAAGACTCTTCTCTATCATACGTGAGAACCAGCCTGAGCTAACTTTGACAAAAAGAAACCAACCGCCAAAAAACCCAAACACCTTATTTCGAAGCACAGGGGTGTGAGTTTCATGTAACCCAAGGGCAGAGATGATCTAGGGGATTGGAATGTCATCTGCATTGTCTCTTTCTTCCTCTTCTGTCTTTCCATTTGAACACTGGTCTCTCCAGCTGCTCTGCCTGGCAGAACACAGAGTCCCCATCAGCTCCTGGACTCATGGGAATGCAGGGTCCTCTATCCAGAGGGAGGCCCATCTCTCTCAGCACACATCCAATGCCAGGTATTCGGGGAAGGGACTCATATTGGCCTGCCTTGGGTTAGGGACGCACCCTGGACCACAGAGAGGTAGGGGAGTCTGTATGCTGGGACTGACCACTGGGATCATGCAGACTGGAGACAAAAGGGGGACTTCTCATAAGAGGGTGGTACACAGTGATGGGCACAGCTGGGCAGATGACTCAATCAGAGCCTAATAGAACCAGATAGTCCGCTATGTACTTTATATGTATAATCTTTTAAATCCTCATTACCACCTTGCAAAGTATGCGTTAACCTTCCCAGTACTGGTGTAGAAACTGAGGCTCAGAGTGATCATGTAATTTGCTCAGGGTCATCATTAATATGTAGTGGATTCAGAGTTTTAATTTAGATCTGTGTGAAACCAAGCCTCACAGTTAAGTGATTTGCCCAAGGCCAGAATTAATTGATATCCAGAGATGGACTAATCTGTGTGATACACTCTAGAAAACACAAAACCACACCCAAGGAAAATGTATCAACAGACACCAGCCTCACAGCTGGTGGTCTAGTATATTTGATGCCAGTTAGAGATCCCATCTCCCAAGTCCTAATGTAGGCCCTGCCCTCCTACATGCTGGATGAGTTGGGCCCTGGGACACGGGGTCTCTCTCCCTAGCAGAGACTATACTTTCAGCAGTGCTTCCCTAGCCAAGATGTTTACCTGCAAAGCTGAATCCTGTCCTGAAGGTGGTCACAGAATTGGCACATACTGGGGCTGGGCTCCCCAGCTTCTTCCTGCAGCCAAAGCTGGTACCAGAATCCTCTTAGGGAAGGTCAGTGAAGCTTCTACTTGGAAACCCAGACACAATCACCGTCTGGATTATCTGCAACACAAGGCTGCAGAGTAGCTGGGCAGAAGTGTTTTATGGGGGAATAATTCCCAACAAGGGATTCTGGTGACCTTATAAACCAAGAGACTGAAGCAGCTTGGCTTCTGTCTTCCCAGGATGGGATTAATTCCACCTAACTCTCTATAATCCATTTGGTGTTTTTATTTTTCAAGAAAAAGAATACAGATCCCAGGGGTCTGTGCTGTTTCTTTGAGACATTTAAACTACCAATCACATCAGTGTGGGAGCTACCTGAAGGAAGATTGAAACCAGCAAATTCACTACGTGAAGAATAAAAACATGGCGTAGAAAGGAATGAAAAAAATAATTCATTCATTCATTTCAAGGCTAAGAGCTCTTTTCTGGGCCCTTGTGGGGTTTCTTTTATTTCTTATTGATTCATTATAAGTGGTTGATGGGATACACACTGGGAGTTTTTGGTTATGGTGGGAGAGATTCTCTTGCTCCATGTTTTTTCTGGTTCATAGAATTGTACCAACACTTCTTGATAAGTTCCGGAAGAAGCTTCTTTCTACTTCTCACTGGCTCCTCCAAGGGTGGAGGGGGATTCCACTGACAGGGGAGATGGTGAGAGTCTGACATTCTTTGTCCATATGTCCCCATGAGGCAGGATCTGCATCAGAGAATGATTTTTTTTTTTTTTTTTTTTTTTTGTCTCTGGTCTCTTTTGTACTTTCTTCCCTGGCTACGATGGGAGACAGGTCCTTGTTCTGTAGATCCAAACCTCCCCTATGTGTGATCATGAGGATTGGGACTTGGGAAGAAAGAGTTGGAAGTTTGTCTTGGTCTTGCATCTAAACCGTGTCCTCTGCTCTTACCAGTAAAAATAACTCAATATTTTTATTCCTGTTTAACTTTATATCTCAGCTGATTTTGTCATCAGAGAGGGGACGGCTATCATCAACGGTACATTTTCATTGAGTGCCACAACCACTAGCCATATTAGTGACCCTGATATTAAGTACTTTTTGTTATAAGGAGTACTAAATTGTGTTTGGAACAATCATCCAGGGAAAGGTTGGCTTTCTGGAAAATGGCTGGAGCAAAGATCAAGGAGGCTGGAGTTAGATGAACTTGGGTTTGAATCCACCTTCCTCCACTTATTAGCAGTTGACCTTGGAAAGTTATTTTAAGTCTCTGACTCTTATATCCCATAGCTTCAAAAGGGGCATGATAAAACCCATTTCAAGGTGTCATTGTGATGATTAATGATAATAGCCAGCAAGCAGTTATTGAGATCTTACGATGTGACCCGCACTGTTCTAAATACCTTGATCATATCAACCTTATGAGGTAAGAACTACTTTACCTCTTTTTTACATGAATCTCAGAGAAATTAGTAATTCACCCTAGATCATATAGTTAGTAACTGTGCCTAACCTTTGCATTATACTGCCTTTTAACCGAACAAGAGATTCAGTAATAAATGTATGTGAATATGCCTGCTACAGCTCATGGCACATATAAAGCTCATAGTAAATATCATTTTTTTTCTTTTCTTCTCTACTGGTGAGATGACGGGGTCAGAGTCCACTCACTTTTAAGAGCACAAGGCTATTCATACTCCTTTGAACTCCCCTCTTCCGTACCAATCCCCAAAGGCAGAGTTTAGCTGGGACTTTGGATTCTTTGCATTATATATCCTGGCTCTGGTATCCAGGAGACATAAGCCCTTTTTTTGGACCTAGAAGTGCCTATTTCTTTCCTGTAGGATTCTGGGGTCAATCCAGAGCTGATGTTGATGGTGCCCATTGATAATGATGCCACATAAGAAAAAACACTCTTAGAAGCCTTCAGTAATAGCAAAGAGACTGTAAGGAGATAGAGAAGCTGATAGCAAGACAGAGGAAACATGGCCATTTGATTTTATAGATTATAGAGCATGTAGGTGTTATCTATGAAGCTTGCTCTAAAGTGTGGAAAGCCATGCTGAGTGTGGACCCTAAACCACAACTCGTGTGGGAACAGGTAGAGCAGTACTTTGAGAGTCAAGGTCATCAGCTGTGTAGTGGACAAAGTTTTCATCATTTAATTAAAAAAGTTTTTTAATGTTTATTTATCCTTGAGAAGTGGGAAGGGGCAGAGAGAGAGAGAGGGAGATAGAGGATACGAAACAGGCTGGGCACTGACAGCAGCGAGCCCAGTGCGGGGCTCGAACCCATGAACCGTGAGATCATGACCTGAGCGAGCCAAAGGCAGACACTCAACTGACTGAGCCACCCAGATACCCCTTTCATAGTTTAATGTAATTGTGTTTGATCTTCTTGAAAAGAACTGGGAACCTGATTACCTAGTTAGCCAGAGTCAAGCCTGAGAAAAATCATACCAGAGTCTAAAAATTTGAGGTTTACCTGGAATATTCCCAGACAATTACTGCACATTACTGGGGCTGCACATTACTGGGAGTTCACATGGGAAAACTTAAGATTTTCCTGTGTTAAGAACCTTTGGGAGCAGACTTTTTCTAAAGAGGTAAATTTGGTCAGCAAATTGGGATCTGAGTGAGAATGAGAGATGAGTCTTAGTCTCGGCTACCTCACTGATTTTCCCATGTGTGAAATGAGGACTTTATCATCACCTTCTTTCTTAGGTCTTTGTTGTGTGAGGAAGGACATAGAAAAGGATCAACATGTGACCAGTGAATCAGTTACTAATTTGATTATATTATCATCAGTTAATATGTTCAGCTACATATGATAGAAGTTCCATCCACCCCAAGAAAAGACCCCAAATAAATTATTGACAAGATGAGAATTTGTTTTCTTGTTCAAAAGCATTCATCTGGGGCTGCCATAGAGGCTTCCTGGTGCAAGAAACCCAGACTTTTTATCTTATTCCTTTGTCATGTGGGTTCCATTTCCAAGGTCATTTCCTGATCTATTATAACTAACTGAAACTCCAACCATTGTGTCCACATTCCAGAAAGCAAGATGAAAAAAGGGGAAGAAGAAAGGCACATCTCCTCCCTTGAAGTACACTTTCTCAAGTTGACCCCACCATTTTCACTTGTATCCCATTGGCTAGAACTTAATCACTTGGTCTTTATTCCAAATGGTTTTGTGCCTAGCTAAGATTAGTAGTTCTATCACAGGAGAAGAAGAAAAGAATAGGGGATCACTAGTATTACCAATGGTTTCTACAACACTATCAGAAATGTCTTTTTTTTTTTTAATCACAAGTGTCAATTAGATGAGTTCTGGAAGTTCCTTTAGGACGGAGTATGTATATTTCTTTATATTAACTATTCCCTCAGTAAATATTCTCTCAGTCTTTACTGAGGCCTCTTATTTATTAGGTAGTATAGTAAGTTCTTTAAGGACTCTGAAGTTGGATAAGACATATTATCTGATCTCAAGGTGTTTATAGTTGATTCATTTATTCAATAGACGTTTGAGAAAAAGCTTCTGTGTACTAAGCATGTACTCAGCTCTGGAGATAGAAAGTAAAAAAAGAAGTATGGATCTAACCCAAAGAAAGAAGAATGGATGAAATAATAAGTATAATAAAAAACTTTTTAAAAATTGAGTACAAAAAAACATAATAGAAAAGATTAACAAAACCACAAGCTGATTCTTTGATATCGTTAGTAAAACAGCTATACCTCTGAAAACACTGATCAAAACAAAAGAGAGAAGACAAAATAAATAAAATGGAATGAAAAAAAGAAGTAACTATAAACAAAGCAGAGATGAGAATAATAATCATATTATGAATAGTACTAGATGTAATAATAGATGTAATGGATACATTTTTAGGAAATATAAAATTCCAAAATTAGTGTAAGAAAAAAATTTGAGAATAGAATTAGAGCAGTAAGTATTAAAGAAATTGGAATGGTAACCAAAGACCCCTTACCGCCGCCCCCCAAAATCCAAGCTCAGTTAGTTTTAAGGTTTCACTCTACTGCATTTATAAGGAACAGCATATTTCTACTTATATATATATACAATTCTAGAAACATATATATAATTCTAGAAATATATACAATTATATATATGCTAGAAAACATCATGAACATGTGACATTATCTATTTATGTAAATAAAAATTCCATGTGCATAAAGATATATATATACACACACTTTATAAGAATACATATAAACAAAAGAGCCTCATTAACTTCATTATAATGGTAGCCAATGATCAAGGTAACAAGATTGGGACAGGGGAACAAAGGGAATAAATGAATACAAGAATGAGTGAATGAATGGAGAGAGATCATGCAGGGATAAATGTGTCATGAACTAGGAGTGTGGCTGACTCAATTCTCTGACCTGCGGTCTAGTAGTATAGAAAAGAAGGGATCGAATTGCTGTCATTAGGGCTTACAATTTGGTAAAAGTAGATAGACCTATGTCATTTAAAAAGTGGAATAAAATGATTTAGGTATTTTGGAATAATTCTGGTCATGGTAGGGTGGGGACACAAATCATGGTATAGTGACCTCTCTGGATGAGCTTGTAGAGACCACACACCAGTAGAAGAGACCAATGTGGAATAAGGAATGTGATTCAAAGGGGGATAGAGAAAAAAAATAAAAGTGAGTACTAAAAATAAGTCCAATGGGAATGCAAAGGCAAGGAATGAAAACCCAGTCTAGGGCGTAGAAAATGGCCTCTTAATACCTCAGCTGAGCCCGCAGAACTGGGCAAATGACCCAGACAGCCAGCCCGCCAGGGCCGTGTCTAGGTGCAGAATTGGATGCTGATTTGGGTTCCAGACTATCCGCGGAGCCCATGTTAAAACTCTGCACAATCATGCACCGCACAGAGTGTGGCCTGTGAGCCAATCAAATGATTAGTAATAAAGCATAAACTTTTATCCTGTTTCTTCAACTAGGAGGTGAATTCCTTTAAACCACTTCCCAGTGCTGGTTGTTTGTTGTTGTTTTTTTTCCCATGACCATGGCATTTAGATTTTGCCTTCGAATTGCAGATATAATGAGATGATTTATCATGGAAAATTATTGCATGATCATCAAAAAGTAATGAAAACTGTCACAGCCTCTCTTCTTAATGGTATTTCTCACTGACCTCCTTCCCCCTACCCTGAAAATGAGCTCTAGGAGTCTCACATGGAGCCAACCCAGGGCTCTGACACTGTTTAATTCACTCAGGCAGTCAACCATAAACACAGTTTTCCGAAGTAAAGACAACTTCTGTAACTTTCTAATTAAAGCATAAAAGCCCGTAATTAAAGAGACATAAATCACCTTTACATCTTCGGAATCTTTTGCGGCGTTGCACGCATGTTTCCAGCTGTGTTCACTCGGACCTCAGAGGCAATCTGGTCCAGAGAGGGAGGGGACGGCGCTGCTTTCCGGTGGTCCTGGAGCAGTGGCTCGCCAGGACCAAACATTTAGTGGCAGTGCCCTGGTGGAGATGCTGGCACGGAGCCTGCACTTGATGGTGGGGACATGAGAGGACCTCAAACAGGAGTATTCAGTACTGTTTCTCCCTTAACTAAGTCCACTTTCAGTGTTTGGTGGGTCAGGATGGCAGCTGCCTCCAGAGAATAGAGGGACAAGTCAACACCATGAGGAGAAACAATCACATGGTTTGAGACTATAAAACATTCTATGAAACCATCAGCCTGGTTCCTCAAAAAGTCAGTGTCATGGCAGAAAGGAGTTGGAGGACTAGAGTGGATTAAAGGAGTTCAAACAGACGCCAAAACCAAATGCAGCATGTGAACTGTGATTGCATCCTGATTAGAAATAAACACCCAAACTATGAAAAACCTTCCTTCCTTGGGATGATGGATAAAACTGAGTGTAGACTTGACGTTAGATGATATTATGGAATTATTAATTAATTTTAGGTTGTGTGATCACGGTACTGCAGTTAAGTAAGCTAATGTTTTATTCTCAGGTATGCTGAAGGATCTAGAAGTGAAATTTCATGATGTCTACAAATGTGTTGGAATGGCAATTATTGGGCATAGGCGGAGGGCATCCATTGGTTCGTGTTAGTAGTTTTAAAACTGTTTATGCATGTATGAAACAATTTGTACAAAACTTGGGGAAAGAAAGAATGGAAGTTTCTTTTACTTGGTCTCTTAGAGACCTCCCCCCACACGTGGGTCATACATCTGACATGGGAGCAGAATCAGGTTGGACAAGTATAACTGGACAGGTCTTCCTCTCTGCTGTCTGGATGTTGCGAATGCGTTTCTTTACAGCTTTTAAAATAACATAGCCAAAACAAAAACGAAAGCAAACACATGAGCTTTGGGAAGGAAGTAGCTCTAGGAGGTAGGTAACAGAATCTTTCGACTGGCTGGATCCACTGGGGAACTCAAGGTGATGATGAAGGTCTGGAATGGGACTGAGTCTGCAGGACCCAAGCCCAGCAAAGATACAAGTATCTGAGTGGAAATGCCACTGGGCTAGACCAAGAAATCTGCAGACTTTCTAGCCACTGGTAAAGTGGTCTCATCCTCCTGGGGCTCAGTGGCTGATGAAGCATGGCAGATGTGTGTGGTATGGAGATGTGTATGGGGCCAGTTAAGGGACTGGCCTATCCTCATAGCTAGACAAGTAAATGTCCTTGGAATGTCCTTTTCAAAAGTCTCAAACATTCCTCTGTGAAAACTGAAAAGGGCTTTAATTTAGAGAGAGGTGGACCTTGGAGATCTCCTGGCCTCATGGTTTTCAATTTGTGCTGCCAAGAACTTCTAGGACTCCGGGGACTTTCCAATTTAAGTCAAGACTCAGTCTGAAAGTCACAAACCTGGTCCAGAGCACTTCAGAAGCAGAAGCGATGTGTCAGCTTCCTCTGAAGGTGCTAGAGGAAGGTCTGCTCCAGGCCTCTTTCTTAGCTTTGGTAGTTCCTTGACTTGTGGCAGCATGGCTCCGACTGTGGAGCATTTTCCCTGTGTGTGTGTGTCTATGCCCAAATTTCTCCTGTAAGGTCACCAGTCATTCTGGAAGAGGGAACCACCCTATTCCAGTGTAACTTCGCCTTAACGAATGACATCTGCAATGGCCCTCTTTCCAATTAAGTTTACATTCAGAGGTATTGGTGGTCAGAACTTTAACATGAATTTTAGAGGGGCACAACTCGACCCATTGCAGTGAGCTAGAGGCTCAATAGTCTTGCCTGGTGTGGGCACCCACATCTAGGTCTGGGACTCCTGATTCATTCCTCGAGAGCTCTTTTCATTATTGTAAGCCATCTCCTACGGGGTACCCAGACTAAACAAGGCATCCCCAGCATGCTTTGCTTAGCCCTATTGTGTGAGTCATTTGCCACTTTTGGGGTGCCCATCATTCAACCTCTTTGTATTAGCACCTGATCTTCCTCGTGGGAAGTTTCCTACAGTGTGACACTTTCTGGACAGAGAGTGCTTGTTTCTCACTCCCAGAACTGAAAGGGCAGAGCCTCTTCCTATCTGCAGTGAGCCCGGATGGATGCACGCCTTGGGTTCAATCTGTCAGTCCCATTCTCCTGGGCCTCATCCCTGGCATGAGCGATACCATGAGGTGGGGGCAACACCCAGACTACCCTGTTCCAGTAGAGTGGCCTTACTGGGCTTCCTCCTGGTCATCTCCAGAACACCCTGGCATCCCATTCCTGTGAGTCCCTGATGCTTTTCTAGGAAGTCCCATTTTCGTTTAAGAGAGGCAGAATCCATGTCTGTTATGTACAGACATAAGCTGACCAATACACGTGTCGTCACCGGTTACCTGGAGAGGTGTGACTAAATTCATTTTATTTAAAAAAAATTTTTTTTTAACGTTTATTTATTTTTGAGACAGAGAGAGACAGAGCATGAATGGGGGAGGGTCAGAGAGAGAGGGAGACACAGAATCTGAAACAGGCTCCAGGCTCTGAGCCATCAGCACAGAGCCCGACGCGGGGCTTGAACTCACGAACCACGGGATCATGACCTGAGCCGAAGTCGGACACAACCGACTGAGCCACCCAGGCGCCCCAATTCATTTTAATTTAAAATGAATCGAAGCACATCCTGAGACCCAGAAGATGACAAAGTATCATTATGTGGATTTGGTTTGGGATCCAGGTCTGAGCTAGGACCTCCGGCATGTGCTCCGTGGGCCTCACTAACCCAACCTGGGTGGAGCCGGGGTGAGCAGGGCAAGGAGGCGACCGCCAGCCAGCCGCCACATGCTAATCCATATTCCATGACAGCCCGCGTTGCGTGTCAAGTGTGTGGAAAACAGCTTCGCCAGTAGCAGATCACAGGGCCTGACGATTTTATCTTGTTAAAATCGAGCCTACACAAAATAGATAAGCGCTCTATCATCTTCCGGAATTAATCCACATACAGTTTATCTTCTGAGAGGTTTGCCATGGTGGCCGCGGTGCCACTGTAAACATAGGTTGGGTGGGTCACTTATTTATTTAATTTGCTTTCAGATGTGTGTGTGCGGGACCTCCCTACACCAAATCGTTTGGGATAATAGCGGCATAAAAGCGAGTGAAATAATATACATGGTAAACCAAGATCTAAAGTTTTTGTGTTTTTTTTTTCTTTTTTCCTGAAGGAAAAAAAAAAAGGACATGTATGGCATATATTTATATTTTTTTATTAAATGCCTTAGCCTTGCTTTGGTATTTATCTTCCTGTGGCAGCCCCTGATCCGGTCACAATGTGTAATTCCATTAGCATTATCTCTCAATTCACTGGAGGGGGCTTCAGCCCGGACAAGAGCGGCAGAAAAGGCCGCACTGTTCAGGAGGCTTCTTTCTTGTTTCTTCAGCAAGTTTATGCCTTTATCGGCAGCTCGTTTAAAGGGAACTAAAGGGGAGCCGGTCAAATCATTAAGTGAGAATTTAACACGGGTTTTTAAAGGCAAACGCAGAAGCTTTTTGAGGGGTGAAAAATGGTGAAAGTAAATAAATGAACGATGCCCGCACTGCTAGCGTAGCTGTTGGCAAAGGATACTATTGAAAGGCCTTGTATTTGTAAAGAAGGTTTTATCTTTGTACGTTTAATGAGAAAAGTGATTTTGATCAGATGTCAGGGCTCCTGGGTGTATTCCAGCTGAGCCACTGAGTGACTCTGTGACTGTGTCCCCACTTGCGCCCCACTCCCATCTTTGTCTCTTGCCCACCACAGAGGGAAAGCTGGGAAGAAGAAAGAGATGATCTTCTTCCCAAAGCTCCTCGAGCACCTGTAGAGAAGGATGAAGGCAGATGGGAAGGAGATACGGGTACTTCTTGTTTGTCCGTGTGAACGGCAGGTGGGGTTCACAGGGAGAAATGAATTGCACAGAAAATCCCCACACCCCATTGGTGTTTTAACCCTCCCCTCTCAGGGGGACCTTTCACTTCGTGTGCCAGCCATGTCCCCTCCCTGGCTTTGCTTCCCTTCTCCCCCGTGTTCACCGTTCACAGAAGTGCCCACCAGCTCTATTCAAAAGATAGACAGCAGGTGGAAAGAGAAGAAGATGCCAGGGGTTGGGGAAGCTGCATAATAGCGACTCCTGGGAGCTGCTTGTACAGCATGGTGCTTGTAATCCTGTTTTCTGGGAGAGGGATTTGAGGTGCCAAAAAAGCACATGGTGTGCGGCATTTTGACAGTGGAGTTGGGAGCCCCTGGGACAGATGCCTGTCCTTGCCATTAAAAATTGCAAACCTAAAACATCTGAAAGGCAGCCCAGGAGTGAGCCTTTTTCGAGGGTTCAAAGTACATCCAATCTTGTGCTAAGGGCTTCATATACATTATGTTCTTTAAAAAGTGTTTCCAAGCTGTTTTTTTTTTCCTTAAAAATTGGAACCCTTATCTGTAAATGTTTTGAGCAATCCCAATATCTGTACATTTATTTATTTATTTATAAGTTATATATATATATATATATATACACACACACATATATATACGCACATATATATACACACATATATGCAATTGTTGTGATGTATTATGCATATTATGATACATGAACAACTGTGTGTATTTTTGAAGAATGAGAAAAAAGAAATAGAAATAAAAGTTACAATGCTTTCTCCTTGAATCTCCACAGAGTCTTGGGGATACGCTGGGTACTCGCACCCACTCTGACAATTTCTGCTCCTCACAGCCTGCCTGACACGTAGGTGTTGTCACTTCTGTTTTATAGATGAAGAAACCGCGGCTGAGACTGTTTTAGTAATTTGCTCAGGGCTGGGATTGTAACTCATGTCTTCTGATTCCAGATGCAAGATCTTTCCATGACACCGCATCCCTCCCTTCTCTCCTCCTGTCTTCTTGTGGGCCCTAATGAATAGCCCTGCATTCCTATCACCCACTATTCCCTCCTTTTTCTGTTCCAAGGCTCTCCATGTTGATTGAATCTGCAGGGGATGACTCTGAATCTTGACCAGTCCAAATCAGTGCCAGTGATCCCATTCCCCTTTGCCAGACACTCATTTTCCCAGCTTCCCTTGCAGCTTGGAGTGGCCATGTGACCCAGTTCTGGCCAATCAGACATGCGCAAGTGTTCTGAGAGATTTCACCTGCTGTTAAAAGGGAGAGCCACTATAGAAGAGCGCCCTCCACCCCCCAGCACTTCTTTTCTTCTCTTGGGTCTTAAATATGATTACGTGAAGGGATGCTTGGAGCTGATTTGGGCCATGGGGAAATGAGTCTCAGGACAAAAAGCCAGCTTGCTAAGGATGAGACACAGACAAGACAGAAAGAGACTGGCTCCCTGATAACCTCACTGAGTCCCTGCACTATACCAGGAACCACTTACCTCCAGGCTGCTCATGTGAGATATTAAATGTCTTCACTGCTTAAACAGCTAGATGGACATTTTGTTACTTGCAGACAAAGCCTTGATAACCGATGTAGTCTCTGTTCCACAGTTTTGGTTAGCATTTTCCATCCTCAATTCGCCATTTTGTCAGTTCCTTCTGCTCCTCGGTCTACATGTTAACCTTTATGGAACCAGGCTTGATTCATATGGTCCAAGAAGTCACATGACCTAAAGATCTTCAAAGACTAAGCACTATTTTCCTGACTCTTCACTGTTTTGTTTTTCCAATTGTATTACTATGTGTGTGTTTGTGTGTTTATAATGGCTTATTCTAGTTCTTTGCCTGGGACAGTTCTGCCCACATTGGCCCTTTCATGGGTCCCAGAGCTTGCCTTCTTTGGAAGTATTATTCTTTTGCTATGACCCACTCCAGGGCCCTTGTACTGGCTGCTTCCACTCCCCACATCTTCACTTACTTGGTTTCTTCTTGTCCTTCCATCCTCAGCTCAGATATTAACACCTCAGAGAAGTCTTTCCTAACCTGTGTGCCTTCACCCCTTACAATACTATGTTCCTTAATCTTCTTCATAAAACTAACCACTACCTTAGATTATCTTGTTCATTCATTCAACTGGTTCATTCTTGCCTCCGTCCTCAGTGCATACTGCCCAAGAGCAGAGACCTCATCTGTGTGGAGTTCCGCTTTATCCCTAGATCCTAGAAGTTGGCACATAGTAGGAGATCAGAATATATTCGTATAACAAATGAATAAAAGAAAGTATGAATGGGAAGCTCCTTTTTATCTATTAGGTTGGATGCTGCTTAATTCATGAATCGCTGAAGAAAGCCAGTAAGATCTTTAAAATTAAAAAAAAGAAAAAAGGAAAGAATGAATGGGTATGAGGTACCTGCTCATCCCAATTCTTAGTTTTGTTCCCCAGGGGAATATTTCAGTATTTATGAAACAGGGGTATTTGAAGCGATCAGCCACTCTATGCAAGTGCTATATAAATACTGTACCGTCATGAACTTTCTACAGCTTAAAATCCTAACTTAGAAGACCATATATTAGTGTTGTTATTATTTCCCATTTCCCTTATTTTAAAAATGTTGAACCAGCAGAGACACTTCCAATAAAAGAAGGAATAGTTGTAATTATAATGTGGTGCTATGATCAGAATTAAGAATAATTGCTTTCTGAATTGAGTGACACTCTCTCCCTTACAATTCCACACTACCTGGTGAACACTTTTATCTTAGCATTAATAACATATTAGTGCACTTATTTGTTGATGGTGTTGTTCTCCATTCACCCGAAAACCCCTAAGGGTAGGGACTGTGCCTGAAACAGCTTTGATCCGCAGCGCAGTGACATATGGTAGGCATAAATGCTTTTTGAATGGATAATTTTAAACATGATATGAGTTACACAAAGTATCCCCTTGGCACATTTCACTCTCCAATTACAGTGAAATTAAAAAAAAAAAAAAAACCTTTATAGTTCCACAAAAATCTGTAATATCTGTTTTGATCTTTGGAAGATATCCTTATCATTGTTACCATTGTCATTTCACCCTTTTTCTCTTAAGATGTATTCTCTCTTTCTGTAGTATTTATGCCTGAATAAGCGTGAAGAGTCAGGAAGGGACGTTATGACCACACCCAAAAGGTGTTGATGAAATCACTGGAGGGAAAAAGATAGGATGCTTTCATTTTCTTTGCAGAAGAAAATGATGTGAGTATCAATGATACTGATCATAATATGGGAGGAAGCATATTAGGAAAGGCAAAGAGACATTTAGGCTGGAAGTTTGGAAGTCCTGCAGAAGGAGCAAACACATTCCTTCACAGAGAGGTGCATTTGATGATGGAATAATTTCCCCCGAGAGAGAGAAGAATGCCGTTGTTCAGGTCATTTAAGACAAACAAGAGGATAAAAGAACAGTCATTATTTATAGTTTGTCCAGTGTCCACAGTATAGGTGGATGTAGGACAAAAGCCTGTTTGGCCCCCAGGTGTGCAGTCTATGGGACAAGATGCCATGAATTGACATGGAGCCTGTTACCTGCAGTATCTCTGAGACACAGGGACCCCTGGCCTGGTTTTTAGGCCTGTAATGGCTGTAGGAAGTTCTTGAGGCTAAGAGGTAGGGATAGAACAAAGGACAGAACCCCCCTCAGAGAAGTAGAGGCTGCCTAGTTGAGGAAGGACGAAAGCAATCTGAGCACACAAAAGGAATGACTGAGGAGACTCAGGGGAGTAAGGATTCGGGGGAAAAAGAGAAAGGGAAAGAATGAAAATTCAGAAAGGTCAATCATATGAGCCTCCACTGGACAGATGATATGGTTCCATATAGGCCCGCACTGGGCAAAGGACAGTATATCTGGTGAATGGGGTACGCAGTACAGAGCAGGGAAGAGACAGTGTTTAATGTAGCTCTGCGTCTGCTCATTCCCTTCATCCCACTCACTGACTTGACCATATTTCTGACTTCATCCTTGACTTCTCTCCCTGGTGTTGGTCTTGAGTGGGACATAAGTTGGCTTCCCTAGATATTTCCCCCAAAGCATTGAAGTTCAATTCAGTAAACATTGACTGAGTCCATGCAAAGCACATGGTGTGGAGGATACAACAACAAACACGTGACAATTAAACTATCAGACCCTTGAAGACATCAGAGATCATTTCATCCAAACTCCTGTCTTCACCTAAGGATCACCTAGTTCTCCAAGTGACAGAGAACTTACTACCATCCAAGGAAATCTATTCTGTCTTTAGAGAGCTCTATTAGAAAGGTATTCTTTATATTGGACCAAAATATCTCTACATAAGATAAATTTTACTAATTGATCCCACTTTGCTATCTTGAAGTTATATAGAGCTAACGCAGCAACTCTTCCCCTTGACAACCCTTCAAATATTTGGAGGTGTCCTATTTCTTTGAGTTTTACTTTCCTGAAGCTGAACATCACCAGTTTCTTTGAATGTTCCAAATATAATAGGGTTTTAAGTCCCTTTGAGGCTTGGCCACTCCGTCTTAAATGTGGTTCAATTTTTCTTAAAGCACAGGGCCTGGAACTGTGTACAAAAGTCTGGGTATGGTTGGCTATCGCAAAGCAGAGCAGGGCTATCACTGCGTTCTTTGGGACTCTGTTCTTTATTAATAAATACAGCGTGTAATTTCATTGACTTCGGCAGCATCTCACACTGGTAACTTATTGCCAACTTTAGCTCATACTTAAAAAAAATGTGGTCACATTTCCTTGATCCGGTATTTACAAAGTTATTTCTATACCCATATATAGGACCTTGTTTGTATTCATATTACATTTCATTTTGTTGAAATTTCCCCATAATTTTAGCACAAAAAATTACTTTTGAATACAGACCGTATATTCTATGTTGCTAAGCTTTGATCATATACTTGTAGCCTGAATAAAACAGGTTCTTCTTGATTCTGCGTTCAGATCCATGGCACCTTGATAATATATCCAAAATAAATGCAAAATCGACCCTTTCAAAGCATAGAAAAATTACAAAGTTCTATACTGATGGTCTTTTGAGCAGGCATCAAAAGAAGGAATTACGTCATACCCTCTGAAAGCCTTTCTAGAAACCCCTCTTTTTGTGACTGATGCTCACGTACCTCAGTCTTCACCATCATCATAGCCTTCCTTATACCTGGCAGCTCTCGTCCTGACCCCCCACTTCCCTCCCAGGCTGCTGCTTTACTTTTCTGTCATTACCACATCCTTTTTCTTTCTGGAGTATTCCACACATTTTCTTTTTTTCTTTCTCCCTCCCTCCTTCCCTCTTTACTTCCTTCCTTCCCTCTTTCCTTCCTTCCTTCTTTCCTTCCTTCCTTCCTTCCTTCCTTCCTTCCTTCCTTCCTTCCTCCCTTCCTCCCTCTCTGTTTCTTTCTTTCTTTCTTTCTTTCTTTCTTTCTTTCTTCCTTCCTTCCTTCCTTCCTTCCTTCCTTCTTTCTTTCCTTCTTTCTTTCAATTTTATTTTTAAGTAATCTCCACACTCAACGTAGGGCTTGAACTCACAACCCTGAGATCAAGAGTCGCATGCTCCACTGACTGAGCCAGGCAGGCACCCCTTGTTCCATGTATTTTCTTTTTTTTTTTTTTTTTAATTTTTTTTTTCAACGATTTTTGGAACAGAGAGAGACAGAGCATGAACGGGGGAGGGGCAGAGAGAGAGGGAGACACAGAATCGGAAACAGGCTCCAGGCTCTGAGCCATCAGCCCAGAGCCTGACGCGGGGCTCGAACTCACGGACCGCGAGATCGTGACCTGGCTGAAGTCGGACGCTTAACCGACTGCGCCACCCAGGCGCCCCTCCATGTATTTTCAAATGTTAATCAGCTAAACTTTCCCACCTCTTCCATTCCTCAGCGTAGTGCCCCAAGTCAACACCAAAATGCCTTACTAAAGCACCAAAAATGCCCAATATAAAGCAAAAGTATCGTTCTCCTTTAGAAAGGAGGAAGATTGTAAATGTATATTTATATTTAATATTCTTCTTTTATTGCATTCATAGACAAATTTGATGGCCATGTCTCCTATGTCTTTACCCGAGTTGTTAGTAAATCTGTTAAACAGGTTAGTTTGAGAACAGAGCTCTGAGACAGATCCCAAAAAAAATCTTCCTGCAGATTGTCTTGATGCATTAATGAGCATCTTTGGGGGTTAACCATTCAGTCAGCTAATCCATTCAGCCTGCATTGCCCCGTGTTATAAGGATTCTATTAAAGAGTCTACTGAGCTCCTTGGTACGATTCAGATATTTTCTTGTGTTTCCTCGATCTAAAAACCTCACTATCTGCTGATTTAGGGAACAAGAATAGCCTGACAGAGTTTGTTCTTCAAGATCGCAGACTGATTCCTAGTGATCATTGTGTCACATTCTAAATAATCACGTCTACCTTTTACTGAATGAGTGGTCAACATCTGGGCCAAGCTCATTTGTTTATATTTTTCAGAACTTACAATATTTTCACCTTTCACAAAACTGGAATGTTATTTGCCTGTTAACCCTTCTTTGTCTCCCCCTGCATAGTTCCTGGGAAGATTAATAACTCACTAGGGAACGTTTACCTGTTAATATCTAAATCATGGCATCGTGGTAACTTTAGCCTGGACCATCTCTGGGTGTTAGCTTCCAGGAGTTTACTGATCCCACTGTAGAAGAATATGGCCTTTGACTTGACCTAAAGCTGCTTGTTTATCCAGAAAGGATGTTCTGGATCATTCCTGGAATCTCTCTGAGCAATTAGGGCCAAATAGAAGTCCCTAGGCCAAGAAGGGCACTGGGTGGTCTTTAGAAAATGAGAGCGGAGGACTCAACCTGTGGGATGTGTACCCCATCATGCCTGGCAGACAGGATGCCGTGTGACCTTCAAGGCGGCCCACAAAAGAGGAGCAAGATGGCACCGATAGTCGGAAACTGGAACAAAGGCAAGCTTGACTGTGATACAGATGGGGTGGAGGAGTGGCTGGCTGGATTCAAGAAGAGAGAGCGTAGAGGACTAGAGGCGTGATGAAGATGCTTTTAGCAGCAGTGTTTTTTGTTCCTTTTAAAGTAGCTTTTCTAAAAAATGGGGAATGAAATACTTGCACATGGTAAAATGTCAAAAAGAACAAAGGATGTACAGTAAAACAATGAAATATATATCGCTCTAGCTCCCGCTCTGAGGTTTCTGCTGGTAACTTACAAAATGTTCTATGTACATTTAAGCCTATATAGGTATATGCATACTATTCTGTAGGTTAACAAATATGCAAATATGTATACAAATACTCTGCGCTTGTTTTTTCAGAGCATAGATAACATAGATTTACTTCATTTGTTTAAGGTTAACACTGGTTCTACTGCATGACTGTACCCTGATTTTAACAGCAGTGCTTTGAGGGAACGAAAATAGAATTGTTGCCAAACACAGAGTGTTAATCTTAAATTTGAAGCCGAGGCAGTAAATGACAGGTGTGAACAAGTTTACAATTTGGATACCTATGTAATCTGAGATATATCACTTCAATGACCCTTGCCTCAGTTTACCTAGCAGGGAAGGGAAATCACTTTCCTTCTTGATTCTGGTGTTAGAAAATATGAGTCAAATCCCCTTAAATATAGATAGGACTTGGGAAAAACAGCTACTGGAAAGGGTATATATTAATTTTTTCTTACTATCGAGAGGTGGGGTATTGGCAGAAGGCAGCCCTTACTCTGATTACAGCTACACTAAATTGAGCTGACATTGGTGGTGCGTTTTCTGGGTGTCTGTGAATAGTCAGCTGAGTAATGAAGCAGGACTGATCTGGGCTGACCCACCTTATTCTTGGCGTATTGCTGGTCCTGGGGTGCACTGGGAAATGTTTAACAACTGGCTGTCCACGAAAACAAAGGCCCCGGTGTGTGGTTTGATTCCCATGGTGTAAATGTTTCCAGCTGATTGCTGGCTATCAGTGCACCATCACTGAATGCACACTTGGGGAGAGAGGCACACAGTTGGCTCTCCCCCCAGCTCTTCAGCAGCTGTACACCGCGGTGGCCTTGGGGCTCACAAGAACCTCACAAGGACCTCACAAGGGACACTCAGCATTTGTAAAGACTGCAGTCAGCGGAGGTGCACTGGGAGGAAGCCCTTTAAAAACAGGGGAAAGAGAATGGGGCCAGAGGGAGAATGGAGTCAGGTTTCAGAGTCCTGGAGGGAGATGTTAAAGAGGAAGGAGGTCATGACAGGCCCTTGCACCGTCTCTGGAAACTCCCAGAGGCCGTCCACGGCTCTCTTTCTACTCTGAGTTAGTATGGTCATCTCTGTCCTTCTTATTCTTCTCTATTGCTACTTTCTTCCTTCCCCCTTTCTTCCTCGTGCATGCCTTGGCCTCACTGCCAACCCATAGGCTCTGCTTAGTTTTCCAGAAGCTGCTCAGGGTTGAGGAGATCCTCTGAAGCCCGAGAGAAGATGATGTGACCCAGTCCTCATGGGGCCCTGTGTGGACGGAAAACTGCAGTGTCAGCTTCCAGCCACTTCTTATTTCCAGTCTCTTCTTGCTGTGACAAGAAGAGTCCCTGGACTTCCCTCCTCCCCTGCAGTACAGTAAAGGTCAGGGTCAGGACTAGGGAACTCTCTTAGCACCATAGGGTCTGGTGCTCACACTGAAGTCCCACACAGTCTGACCTCCGAGAGGATCCTGGGAAGGCAGGTGCCAGGCAGCCAGTTCAAGAGAGCCGGATCCAGTACCACTTCACTGCTGTGTGTCCCCGACACTGACTCTCTGGAACTGACTCCCCCCTGGGACTTCAGGTGAGTGCTTGACTTGAGCGTTCCGTGGGCTGATGGTTTCCAGTGACCTGGCTGGGTTTTCTCATTTTTACTTAACACGTTGGGATATTCTAAGATGCTTGATGCAAAGAGCTCTGAAGGGAGTCCCTGGCAGGGCACATTTTGGTGCCCAGCCCTGCCCAGTATGGTCACTATCATGCACCAAGCATGGCCTCCTCTGCCCTTCTTCTAAAGCCAAGTGGGCTCAAATAATAAGAGTAAGAGGCTAATGAGGCCAAGGTCAGGGGAAGGATTCCCTCTCTGTAAGTCACTGTATTAGTTATCTATTGCTTCAAAACAGAGCACCTCCAATAACATCTAGTCACTGCTCCACAATGTCCAGGACCTCAGTCGGAAGACTGAAAGCTGGGATCATCTGAATCCTCTAGACAGGCTAGAGAATCCTCTTCCAAGGGCTCACTCATGGGATGTCAAGTTTTGCCAGGAGTTGTCTGGGAACCTCAGTTCCTTTCTACAAGGCTGCTCAAGGGTCCTCACCACAGGGCAGCTCCCTTGCCCCAATGTGAGTGATGCAAAAGCCCAGGCTGGAAGCTGCCATGTCTCTTGTGACCTAGCTTGGAAATCACATGTGGTCACTCCTGCAGTAAAGTCTTCTTAGTCACTTTACTCCAATTCAGCTCCAATTCAGTGTGGGAGGGGACTGCGTGAGGGCATGAGTACCAGATGGCAAGGATCTTTAGGGCCATTTTGGAGGCTGGCTGTCACAGTTATTTAGGAGGTTATACTTAGGCCACCTGGCAATCATCTTGGAAATGTATGTTACCAGACAAGACTGTTCAACCTATCAGCACAAACCCACCTTCATTGCAAAGGAAAGTGACTTCGGGCCTTTCTGTTCTTTGTATCCTAGTCAGAGGGGCCAAGTGACTCACTTAAGCTACTTGGCAAGTGCTGGGAAGAGGCAAGATGGAGCCTTCATGTGGGAGCCATGAATTGCATTCGGTCCGTGAATTCAGGCACACTGTAGGACCTCGTGCCTTCTGGGACTGAAGTGTTTACCTTTTCTTGTTGAGCAAGATAAAGAACTGGCCAGAGCTGGGACTCTGCTATTTTCTGGCAAACGAGGTTAGGTCACATCCCCTCCCCCGCCACCTCACCCTCCATCCTGCTTCTGCATCCTCTAATTTCTGGTTCCTGCAGTTGAAAATACAAATTTGTGTGTTAGCCGAGAGAGAAGGAAGAATTGTGGAGAGGGTGTGGTGGATGAAGGGGTCTGGGGAGGTAGGGGAGGAAGACTTGGACCACGGGAGCTGCTTCAGGGCCCGGATCACCAATACCTGCACAATGTGTGAGTGGGGGTGGGGGAGGCACCCTCCCTACCCTGGTACCAGCTCCCCTGCCCCCGCCCCTGCCGTGTAGCCTGGGAAACCACAACAGAGCAGCATGGCCAGTTGTGTCCAGCAGTATAGGTGGGCAGGGGCGATGGGAGTGATGTCCTTCCATCAAATGGCTTACGTAGGCGGTAGACTTTTGTGATGGACCCTATGGAGAAAAACATGATCAGACTGGTTCCTAAGCACAACCACCATGGTTGTGCGTGGGGGAGGGGGTCCTGTGACATAATGAGGGGAGACAGGGAGGGAGTTGTCAGCAGAGGCCAGGTCTGTGTGAGCAGGGGCAGGCTGGGAGCTGCGATTCAGGTGTTAACATCTCTGTATCTTTGCTAGCACCCACAGGCTAGAGAAGCCTGGGACGGTGTGGGTCTACTGACCGTACCTAGCTACCAAGTTCAAGCCACAATTCGGGACTGTGGTGACCCAGGGAGACTCCTCCCTCAGTTCCAAGGGCAGCCATTTCTCTGTCCTTTTTTACTGTTCTATGGCCTGGAGTGTCAAAAATAGAACCGTTGGGTTAGAAGCTTAACCCCTTAGGCATCAGAGGAAAGAATAAGTTTGTTTCAATGGACTGAGAATCTTGAGAACAGCTGTCCTACATCGAAGTGTCAGCTTTCAAGGACGCAGAATTGAAGGTCGCTGGAATGTACAGTGGACATCTGGTGACACATCCAGGAAGCAGGGGGCAGTGGGGAGTTGGGGGCCCTTCCTACTGTCTGCATCGCATCCAGGGAGGTGTCACCTGGGAAGGCTCTCCCTTCCCTCCCAGTCTCTGCGCAGTTCGGATAATGTTGATATTTCTACTCTCCTGCAGGTGGCGCCACAATTTAGGTTTTTAAGCTGCTGCCTTCCTGTGGTTTTCATCTAGTGCACTGGGTGCTGTATAAAACCCAGCCATGGGGCCAGCTCTTGGGGGAAAAAATTTCTCTATAGCACCACCAGGCTCTGGTGATTTATTTAACAAGCAAATCTGGCTTTTATCAACTTAAATAGCGGTTCTGTTCCTAGGCTAATAAAATGGTGGTAGCTAAGTGAAGGAAAACTTAAGGATTTCTTCTCCTCTCTCCTATTAAATCTGGCCCTTTTACTCAGCTGTGAGTGATGGGCCAATACTTTTCTCCTCAAGCCCCTCAATAAACCACAACCAAATTGCCACAAAAAATCGCCTCCTTGGAAGATAGGACGTTATGAAGCAATATGACATTTCACTTCTCCCTCTTGTGGCCATGGGGCCAGGCAATGACGACTGGGTTTCCTCACCGGCCTGGGATAGAAGGGGTGACTTACAGATCCGATGTCAGTTGGAGAAAGTTTGGGTTCCTCTTTGCCCCTCACCAGCTGGCAGGGGCTGCAGGAGGTATGAGAGGGAGAAGGGTTTGTAACTCATGCAGAAACCCATTTTGAGCTGTTCTAGAGCTTGCCCTTCCCAGTGTGTCTATTCATAGAGAAGGGTCAAGACAACAGAGGACTTTCCTGCCCCCCCTGTACTGTGCCATTAAAAAAAGGGGGGATATGTTCTTCTGCAAAGCAGTGCTAATTCCTTGGATGTGTATTGCACGTATTCGAGAGTTTCCAAGTGCATGAGTAGGTAGCATTTCCTTTGAGTGTCACTATCTTTAAGGGGTAAGTGGGGCAGATGAGAACGTGAGATCTCCAAATCATAGCATTCGTGGGTGGCGGTGCCTAGGTCTAGGACCAAGAATTCTTGCTTACAGTGTAGAGTCCTACCCATCCTACCCCATCTCACTCTCCAGCTTTGAAAGAAGAAATCCAAGAGGCCATAATAATAATAATAATATCAAGCCCCACACTGCTGCTAATTTGACCCTTCCTGTTCTCCCTTACAATGGTATTATATAACCACCCATGCAACATAGCTTCCTCCGTGTTACTAACTGGAGGGGAAGGAGGGAGAACATGGTTGGCCATATGGCCCTGTTAATGATGAGAGGCTCAGCTGGGGCCACTCACCGTCCCGTGGTTGGGCCAACTTTTTGCCTCCCTTCTTTTCTGTCATTTGGTTCTGTTATTACTCTTCAGGCACCACATGACATCCGTTTTTCTGAATGAAAATAAGTGACACCACACACTAGGCAGAAGATAAAGAATAATAAATATGTTTTATTTGCCACCTGTAAAAAAGGTGTTTGACTTACCATCCATCCATCCATCAGAAATTGACCCTGGGGCTCACCAGCAATATTCACACACACACACACACACACACACACACACACAGTGCACAAAGAGGCTACAGGAGGGAAAATCAGTTATATTAAAAATACATGTTAGGGGTGCCTGGGTGGCTCAGTCGGTTGAGTGTCTGACTTCGGATCAGGTTATGATCTCACGGTTCGTGGGTTCGAGCCCCGCGTCAGGCTCCGTGCTTATAGCTCAGAGCCTGGAGCCTGCTTCAGATTCTGTGTCTCCCTCTCTCTCTGCTCCTCCCCTGCTCGCACTCTGTCTCTGTCTCTTTCTCAAAATAAATAAACATAATTAAAAAATACATGTTAGAATGGCTGAGAATGGAGGCAAAGATGTTTTCTTGCTTCCTCTCGCTTTCAGCATTTTTATGACATACCCTGAAAGCCGAGTGGAAACACATTTGAAAGGCTCGCCTCCTCCCTCACAACCCCACTCTGCCTTTATTGAGCCATATTCCTTAAGTAGCCCATTATGGTTTTCCATGGGGTTATCTATCTGTGCTGTCACCTCTGGGAAAGGCTTGTGATGATCCTGTGCAGAAATTTTAGAGCAGAAACCTTAGAGTGGGACCAGGGCCGGTGCGAGGCCAGCCTTACAGGACCCTGAGCCTGAGCACCTCCTTAAATTTTGCATCCTGGGTGCCTCACCCTAGTCTCAGTCCTTCCTAGAGAGACATTTGGCCCTGGGCTTCCTCAGCCTGGATGGAGGTCCAAGGAACAGTGGCATTGAGTTATTTTGTTATGTGTTTCTCCGGACTTCCTAAACTAACCTGATATTGCGGGCTTTATCTAGAGTCTGGGATCCAGGGTTTCTGAGAGGACAGGAGCCAGATCAATGTATTAAGGCACACTAATGAGATAACTCCTTGCTGCTTTCTGGGCCATGCAGTGCTCAGCAGAGAACAAGAGGCCACAAGGGCTCCACGCTGTCTCCTGGAACAACCTCTAACCAAACAAGCAAATGTCTGGTGTCCTCCTCGCCCCGGCTCTGGCTTGGCTCATCTTTTCATTGAGGCCCCCACCTTTGAGAGCAAAGCTTCAACAAGGTGCTGTCTGGACGGACCAGCCTGACCTGACTATGTTGCCTGCCTTGGGGCTGGTAGAGCTGGTCAGCTCCCAGCGCCTTTCAAAGACTCGCCAGTTTACAACTTGGATTTCTGTGAAAGTATAACCCCTACAGGAAGGTGTCAGGATTTATGCTGTCGTCCATCACGTCCACCTAATGGGAAGATTCTCAAGAGATGTTTTGATGGGAGGGACAGTAAGGGACAGGAAGTTGGGCGCCTATAGGAAAAGGAAAGTTGAGTCCTGAGAGAGGAGGCCAACAACTCTGGCTCCTTTGGATGGTCCTCAGCGACTGCTGCCCACGTGAGGAGGCACTTAGTGACACAACTGATGGTTCCCTGGGACTATGTTGGGGGTGGGGGGTAGGGCCTTGTGCAGAGCTGGTACCTGAGTGTGGGAATCTTTTAGGCTTCTCCTGGTGGGAGGGGGGCACACCCCCAGGAGGATCTAGGCAGAGGTTTCAGAGGTGGTGCTACCCACTTCCTTTCCGCATATTTCCTCTCTGCCAGATGGCTGTTGAAACCACAGCAACGTGATTTCTTTCTTCGGACTTCCGAAACTGCCCTGATGTTGGCATTGTCTGTTCTGTGGTCGAGGTTTCTGAGAACAGGAGCCAGGTCAGCCCCTCAATATAAACATGAATAGACGCGTCAGGTTACTGAGTAAGCTCCAGGGCACTCAGCCATTCATGCTCTCTCGCCCGGGCCTCCGTCCTTGGGTGCCGCGGAGGGGTGCTGGGGTTCTGATTAGGGGTAGGTGCGTGCGCCTGTGTCAGCTCTGCGCACCTGAGGGTCCCTCCGACCGGCAGCGCCCGCATCCCGAGGAGGCTGAGCGTGCCTCCTTCCGAGTGGGCGCCCCGCGCCCGTGTCACCGCGTACCCGTCCCTCTCTGCCCCACATCGCCACAGGCAGGGTCGTTGGGCGCGGGCCGAGGGGACGAGGGATGTGTCCGCCAACGTCCGTGCGGGGGGGAGCGCCGGCGGGGCGGGCGGCCGCGGGCGCGGAGTGGGGGAGGCGCCCCCTGCCCCCTCTGCCGGCCGCCCTCCGTCGGTCTAGATGTCAGCCGCGAGCTCCGAGCCAGCCCGAGCGAGCCAGAGAGGGAGCGGCGGCGGGCGGCGGGCGGCAGGGGAGGGGAGGAGGCGAGGCGAGGGAGGGAGGCAGGGAAGCAGGGAGGGCGGGAGGGAGGAGAGGAGGACCCAGAGAGCGCCAGGCAGCTGGAGTTTTTGCAGCGCTTGGCCGGGCTTCAATGCACAGCAGCAGCGAGCCGCGGCGGCAGCAGGCAGCCCGGGAGCTCCGGCGGCGGCCGAGCCAGCGGCGGCCCCGCTCCCTGCCCCCTGCAAACTTTGCGAGCAGCCCGCCCGGGGGGCCGGGGGCGCGCCCGGGAGGCCCGGCTCCGCCCGCGGCCGCGCTCTCCGCCGCCGCAGCGCCAGGCGCCGCCGCCGCCACCGCCGCAGCCCCGCGCCTCCCCGGGGAGCAGCCGGCGGCTCCCGCGGCCCCCCAGCCCCGGGCCCTCTGCACCGCCCGGCCGGTCCCCCGGCGGGGGCGGGGGCAGGGGCGGGGGCGGCAGCTGCGCGGCCGGTCGCGGACTGCCGGGGGGCGGCCGCCGCTGCCCAGGGAGGCGCGCAGAGGCGCCGAGAGCGCTCCCCGGCGGGTCCCCCGCGCACTCGCCGCGCCCGGGCAGCGGCCCGACCGGGCGAGCATGGGCGGCGCGGAGTGACGCCGCCGTGCCCGCTTGGCATCAAGGACATTCAGCCCGCGGGGGTGGGGACGAAGGGGGGCAGCCCCGCGTCGCCACCGCAGCCCCAGAGAGCCGCCGCCGCAGCCGCCGCCGCCGCCGCTCCGGCTCCGGGCTAGGTGGAGGAAAGGGGTGCTTGGATTCGATCCACATTCTCCGACCTTTTTGTTGGACATTCCGCCCACCTCGGACGCCGCCGGAGGAGCTGTCAAGCCCCGCAGGCTGTGATTTCGCCCTCCGTTTCCCTTGCCTCCTCCCGGGTTCTCGGTGCCTCGGCGGAGTATTTGCGTTCGGGGCTGGGGCTGGAGGAGGCAGCCACACGCGCGCACACGCACACGTTCAGAGGAGGACGAGAGGCAGCGGCACAGGCACCATCTGCAGTGTCAATGCGGCGCTCCCGCTGAAGGAGGCAAGAGCGGCGCTTCCAGGTAAGGAGCCGGCGGGAGGGCGAGGGCAGCGCGGGCGGAGGTACCCGGCTCGGTCCGGGAGTCCTCGGCTGCCCTGGAGCCAGCCCGCTGCACGCACGCACACACACACACACACTCGCGCGCGCGCGCATACACACACACACACACACACACACACACACACACACACACACACTGACACACGCCGCGCACACGCACCTGCCCACGTCCCACCTGGACACCCGCGTAGGTGCGGCGCGGCCAGAGGAGCAGGTATTTCCCCCTGTTCTTTCTCCTCTGACGATCCGGACTCACACTTCTCTTACCTAGGACTTTCAGGGTGGGATTCTGCGTATGCCTGCCTCTCCCTCCCACCGGGGTAGGCTGAGGGAGCGATTTTTCAGTTCCCGGCCCCTGGTATTTCTAGCTGGTTTTCAAAACGGGAGAAGTAATGGGAGGTTTGGGGAGACCCGCCCAGCGTCATCTCCGCTCCATGGCCTTTGGACACCCTGGGATTTTGAAGGGAGACAGACCCACAGATAGATATTCTGACAGATATTTGGAGAGCGTGGTGGCCCAGCGTGCAGGGAGGAGGCCACATAGGCAGATGGGGCTGCAGTTCTGTAGGGCGGTGCATATGGAACAGGCACTGCGTTTCCCCAGTAAGAGGCAGCACAAACGCCTTTCTGAAGCATTGCACTGCTTCCCCGGGAATGCGCCGGGATTCCAGGCAGGAAGGGGCTTCCGCATGGCATTGGGTGTGTGGCTGGTCTAGGGAGAGCATATGGGGGTCAGAGCCTCCATAAGAGGTACGACCTATTCACATCTCCAATCTCTCGGCAACAGCAAGCCGCCAGGGCTTAGGGACACAGGTCTTGGGTATCCCTTTCACCTCTCTACTCTTCCCTCTACGCTGTGTGGGAAAGCATGGGGCTGTTTTGCTGTGCCTCTGGCTAACACCTGTCACATGCCTTTGGAGGTGTGTGTCTGAGAAATAGAACTGAAAGGGGGCGGAGGAGGGTGTTGTAGGGAAGGGAGGAAAGTCCCCTCTCTCACGACCACCTCAGCAGTGCCCCCCTGTAAGGAGGCCAGGCATTCTTGGCCAGTGTTCCCCAAAGCCAGGTTGCTTTTGACTGTGCGGAACGACTCTCCAGAAGCCTGTGGTTCAAGGTTGTATTTCCCTAAAGCCTTTCCTTTCCTTTTCTGCCCAGCTGGAGTTTCACAGGCTGCTCATTTTCAAACTTTTTCTGGAGGAGGTAGGAGGTGGTTGGGGCTCCAAAAGGGCTTTTTTGCAGTTTCCATTGGGGGGTCAAAGAGCAGTTCATTCGGGCTCGGTTGTTGTAGGGAGAAGAATGTGAGGTCCAAGTAAAACATGATTTTGGAGTTGCACGTAAATATAGCAGGGCCCCGAGTTTCTCTAGCTGTCCCTTTTGGGGTAGCTTGTGGGGCAGCCTGGCAAGAAATGGGGTGAACTTGTACCCTTTATATAAGATCATGTGTTCAGAGTGTCCTACAAACTCACCAGTGGGAAAAATATGTTGGGAGTCTTCCAGAGTGCTAGGGGAAAGGAGTCAACATTCTTTGGAACAAGGGGCCTCAGTGTTGGGCACAGGATTCGGTTGATTCTGTAAATCCTGAAGATGGGTGCTGAAATAAAGGGCCCTCTGCGCACCCCCATCTCTGCTATGTTCAAACTTTTTTCGGCTCCTGCAAAGGTCTCTCAGCTAGGCTGGGGAGGAGAGGAGCAGACGCCCCTGGGGGGGGGGGGGGAGATTGTATTCCTGCCGTGTGCTGTGTGTAACCGCCCTTTGACTGATTGGAAAGGGTAGCTGGACTAAAGCAAAGCTCTCACAATGGGGAGAACCCAGTAGGGGGAAGAAACATTATTTTCTTTTTGAGAATGGTGTGTGTGTGCACACCCAGATACACGCGTGCTTTCTCAAATGGTCAGTTCAACGCGATCCGCTCGTCCAGAGTGTGATGGCGGGACCCACCTCTGTCCTCCAGGCTGTGGAAGAACTGGAACGTTTCCACACACATACCCTATGAGTGCGTGGACAGGGAGGTCCCACGTATGCGTCGAGGAACACATGGTTTTCAGAAGAAATAGCCCCAGCAAGAGTGGATGGCTCCCGGATAAACATTCTCTCACTGGACCTTGATGGGGCTGAAGCATGGTGTACCGAGCTTCCGGAAATGTCTGTGTGTCTTCCACACAGACTTCTGCTCCCTTCCTCGCTTCCCTCTCTATCTTTCCTTCCTCCTGTATTTGCAGCCTTAGGATCCGTCACGTTCATGCAAAGCCAGCAGTCATGCTAGTTATAAGCTAAACATTTTTAAACATGGGTTCAAAAAATCCCCACACTTTTTGCACTTAGAATTAGGTACCGATTTGGTTTCTAGGGCAAAGCAGGCATTAATTAACATCTGTGTAAAGCTGAGTGTACATCATCTAATTTTTTCCTGGCTCTCTCGCTGAGCCCTGGAGCATGGCACGTTGCCTCTCTCAATCTCTCTCTCTCTCTCTCTCTCTCTCTCTCTCTCCCACCCCTCTGTGGACTTCCTTCTAAGTTCTCTAGGGTCTTTGCACTCGCAAGGGAGTCATACTAGAAAAACCCCAATCACGAGTGCTTCTTTTCAGCGGACCCTGGCTGCTGCTAGGCTGTGCCCTAGGGGCTCCTCCGTGAGCGTGGGTTGCCTGCGAGTGCTGTTCCTTCTTGCCCAATCTGGGACTCCCTTGTGGGCTCGCCTCTGTCCTCCCAAGACTTCATCCTGGATGCCCACTGATGCCTGCAAACATTTCCAGAGGCATCTGAGGCCACCAACTTGTTTCCTTTCTCCTCTGCTCCTCTCCATGGCTTCTGCTGCTGCTGTGCCCTGCAGACAGGGAGATCTGCACGGCACAGTCTGCCTGCACTTGGCCTCCGCATCCTTTTAATCACAATGAGGGCTGCTGGGAATTGAGGGGGGGTGCCTTCTAGGGAGGCAGTGGTCCTGAGGTGGGGAGAGAGCTGAGGGGGCGGGGAGATTAACCGCTCTTAGCTCCTAGTTATCACTAGGCTTTGATGCAAAGAAACTGCAGCCAATCTCTCTCCTCCTAGCCAGCTAGGGGGCATTTCTTAGCCGCTTCTCCCCATCCTCACTAGGAGAAGGCACTACACAGACAATGCCACCTCAGAGACCTGTTGGAGTGGCTCCGTGATGGGCGGGGATGGGCGGCAGCCCTACGGAAAACCGGCTCGAGATCCACGCTGGGATTAGTCTGTGTGACAGATGTACCATTCTTTTTTAGGCTCTCCCCTCCTCTTCTCATTTGTGTCGATGTGAAGCTCGGTGGACCCTGGGGTAGTAGAACAGCGCTCATTTCCTTCCCCTGACACCCCATTCCTCCTTCTGCATCACTCCCTTCCCCGCCCCCCCCAACTTGCTAATTCACCTCTTAGCTTTGTGCGCACATCCGACAGCCCATTCGCCCTCAAATTTGTGGCACTCCAAGAAATCAATATGACATGAATTTAACGACAGCTGGATGATTAAGTGTTATTTATATTTAAGAGCGGCATTTTAAAAAGACGTCGCGCTAATAAATCAAACGGCTGTTTGGGAGATGCACATGATTAGGGTAATTGCCCTACAGGCCCCATTGTGCAATGCCTGGCCCGTGCAGAGCCCTGCGGACAGTATCTCTTTGGAAGCTACCGGCCCTGCTGCTGCCTACCCTGACCTCCCACATGATCCCCTCCATCCAGACTTACTCTCTCTCGTGCCTCTCTCCTCACTGCGGGCCCGCAGGCTTCTTTGGCAGGAAGGTGGAGTCAGTGGGAACACCGAAGGGGGCTCTGCTGCTAAGTGGTAGGAGATGGGTCTTTTTTTTTTTTTCAACGTTTATTTATTTTTGGGACAGAGAGAGACAAAGCATGAACGGGGGAGGGGCAGAGAGAGAGGGAGACACAGAATCGGAAACAGGCTCCAGGCTCTGAGCCATCAGCCCAGAGCCCGACGCGGGGCTCGAACTCACGGACCGCGAGATCGTGACCTGGCTGAAGTCGGACGCTTAACCGACTGCGCCACCCAGGCGCCCCATGGAGATGGGTCTTAAAAGCGAAGGCAGGCAGGAGGTCCTCATTGGCAGAGCAGAGGCCTTGTTCTGCAAGGAGGAGGCTGCTTCTCTGCTTCCTATGAAGCAGCTTGGGAGAAAGGCTGCCTGAGTCCCCGCGAGAGTCTGGGCCGGCTCCCAGACCCTTGTCCTGACGATCACGCGGCATCAGCCTCCCCAGGGAAGAGGCTGTGTGGACATGAGTGTTTGCCCTTGTGAAAGCTAGCAGAATGGAAAGGAATAATAATCAATGGTGATGGTGGTGGCTAATATCTATTCAGCGCGGACTTGGATGGGGCATCATTTTAGTGGTTTACGCAGGTTGGCCCTTATCCTTCATGTAACTACCCAGAGAGCCAGTTACTGTTATTATTCCCATTTCCTGCATGAGGAAGCTGAAAGGCCTGAGGCCAAAGACTTTGTCCAGGATCATACAGTTGGTGGGTGGTGGGGCCACATCTCAAGCCTGAGCAAACTGACCTCCTTCCTTATCACTGCGCTGTCTGCCTCCTTAGGTCTGTAAGGAGCATGTTGTCACCTGGGGAGGTTTGTGGGACAGTGTGCAGAGGGAGCAGAGGGCATGTAGCTCCTCCCTCGGACATGTCTGTGACCCCAGGTGAATCTGTTTGTTCTTGGAGGCTCGAGTTCCCCGTGCATCAAGTGGGGCTGCTTTGTCCTTGACTGTTGGTGGGCTGTGAAATTGCATGGGTCGTTGTAACAGAGTGCTCAGTTCCTGAGGGTGACTCTTGCCTCTTTTGGTAGCTCCCATCTCTCCCTGGGAGAAAGTAAGGAGGAGTGAATGAGTGCAGATCTCATCTCTTCTTTTGATTCTGTGAGGCCCTGAGTCTTGTGCTGGTCGGAATCTAGCTCTCTCCAGCAACGGCTTCAAATTTGCTGGCATTGTGGAAATACCACTCTCTCATTTAACCCTTCAAACCATCCAGCAAGGGAGGGGGGCACTGTTTATTCCCATCTTGATGCTGTAGGGACTGAGGCCCAATGCCCAAGGCTCTAGGACACTACATAGCGGATGGTCTTTTCACTCTTGGGGAAGGATGCTTACAATAGGGACTTGTTGGTTCATTCATTCATTAGCCCTCGGGTTCATTAGCCCCAAAGATTCCCCAGGGAATCTTTGAAAGCCAGGAAAGGAGTCTTTGCCTGTGGGTGTCATGCAACGCTGGACGCCTGGCACATGTAATTGTGGGAGCAGAAGTTCACTGGAGGTTGGTGCCAACGGCTGCGTGTGTGGAAGGTCATCCTGTGCAGTCAGTGTGAGTGGAGCACTTGATTAGGAATGACATCCGGATCCTGAGCGGTGGACGCTTGGAAGTCCTGAAGGAACCTGTAGACCTGGCCGGGGGCTGCTGTCCCATCCCAGAGCCAGGCCTCAGCTGCCTGACTTGGTCTCTCTGGCCTCAGCATTTTAGGGAATAGCCACAGGTGATACTCTTGTGGTTAGTGGTTTGTTCTTTTTTTCCCTCCAAAGACAAACTTTTATTCTGCACTTCCTTTGGCTTCTCTATGCTGTAAGGTGAGCAGAAGTTTCTGCCAAACTCGAGGTGGCTCCCAAGGGTGCATTTCGTCACCTCCCCTCTGGCGCAACAGTGGGAGTGGCCGAAACTGGTGGATGCGGGGTCCTGCTCAGACGTGCAGCAACAGGTGCATGCGAGGTGTTCGGCACCCTCTCTTTGCCGGCCAAGCTTGGCTAGCCCCTCCCGCTCCACAGTGCCTTCTCCATGAACCAGGATTCGCAGCAGCAAATTGGATTTTGGAATGTTTTGTCACTCCAGCACAAAACAGATCACTAGCTAAGAGGATATCACCTCTGCAGTCGATGCACTGAACGTAGACTAGCGGAATCAATTCCGAGGTCTTACGGGGAAGAGTATTTTCATCAGGAAGCATGAGGAGAGGAGCAGTAGAGGAAGAGAGCCCTGGGACTGTAGGAAAGGAAAACCATAGCATTTCAAGGGCTTTCCTGGTCTTCGCTCAAGATCAGCTTTACATCTGACATACTCATTGAACTTGCCTTTTACGAGCACAGCTGGATTTCCCTCATGGTGAGTGGGGTCTAGAGCTAGAGGCTCAACAAACCATTCCTTGGCTTTGGCCCAGAGGGCGAGGAGAAGGAGAGTAAGCAAAGCAGACTTGGCTGATTGTTTCCTTCTCATGGCAGGAGTAGACAGTGAGAGGAGGGCATGTCAGGTCAGCAGCCATCGGGACGTATAATTGAACCAGCCTACGTAGAACGTCAGCTAACCTTGCAGACATAGTTAGGGTTTATTTCCTCCCTCTCCATCTCAGGCTTGCTTCCTGAAGGCAAATTTAAAATACAGCAGAATTTCCCCAAGTTCATTCTGTGGGAGTGAATGGGTGTTACATACATAAAATGTTCTCATGGCCACAGTTGGAGAAACCCTTAGTGTAAAGAAAAGCTAGGGTTCCTTGTTGCAGAACTTCTCAGAGCCTTCAAACACAACTAACTTGGATTGTGAAACCCCAATAAGGAGATGTACTGTGTGGTGGCCCTGGGAATCCACTGAGAAAGGCTGGCCCAAGACAAGCACTTCATTTTTCTATTCTTGACCGAATAAAGGATGGATTCTATGAGGACAGTTTCAGCAGAGCATTCATTCTATATACACAAAGTACAGGGTTCTAGTGATTAAGTAGATATGAGGGTTTCAAGCAGAATTTTGCCAGATGGGCAGGCAGTCTGACTCCAGGCTCGGTGTTTGCCCCTTGTCCTTCCTAGGCAACAGGGAGGTTCTCAGGCAGGAGTGAGGTCCAGGCAGGTGTATATTTTCTCAGGTTCCTAGACAATTCTGGTGTGTTCCCCCTGGTTAAAAAGCAGTGGTGTTGTGGGGAAAGCTGTGTTTTGGGGAAAAATATGTGTAGACTATCCCAGATCTGTCACTTACAGCCAAGGGGGCTTGGGAAAAATCCCCTTATGTTTCAGTATCACCACTGATAAAATGAAAGGGTTGGTCTAGCTCAGTGATTTTAAACATTTTAATTTTTTTTAATGTTTATTTATTTATTTTTTTATTTAAAAAAAATTTTTTTTTCAACGTTTATTTATTTTTGGGACAGAGAGAGACAGAGCATGAACGGGGGAGGGGCAGAGAGAGAGGGAGACACAGAATCGGAAACAGGCTCCAGGCTCTGAGCCATCAGCCCAGAGCCTGACGCGGGGCTCGAACTCACGGACTGTGAGATCGTGACCTGGCTGAAGTCGGACGCTTAACTGACTGCACCACCCAGGCGCCCCGAATGTTTATTTATTTTTAAGAGAGAGAGAGAGAGAGCATGCTCAAGTGCACAAGCGGGGGATGGGCAGAGAGAGAGGGGGACACATAATCTGAAGCAGGCTCCATGCTGTAAGCTGTCAGCACACAGCCCAATGTGGGCCTCGAACTCATGAACCTCGAGACCATGATCTGAGCCGAAGTGGGATGCTTAACCGACTGAGCCACCCGGGCACCCCAAAACACATTTTAATATGGATGGGGTGGAGCTCTTTATTCAAATGAAGTTCTATATGGGATTCTGACCCACAGCACAGGTGGGAGAAGGACTGTTCTGGTCAGAGCTGTGGAGGAGCCCAAAGCCTTGTACTTTCCGTCTGTCTGCCCCTCACCCGCAGTTTTGGCCTGGGCTCTCTAGCAAGCAGAGCCTGAGGCAAAAGCTGACGTGGGAACACTTTCTTGAGAGGTGGAAGCCCAGAGCAGCAAGAGTGAAGGAAAAAGGGGGAGAAGTAGGGAAGGAACAGAAACACCAAATGTACAAAGAATCCAAAGAATGTGTTGCCCAGCCAGCCAGAGCTTCCTGAGGAAGCACAGCTGGTGGTTCATTACCTAGACAAGCCTGATGGGAGCATAGCCTCAGAAGAGTCTGGAGGGCAGGCACAGCCAGCATCTGTGCTGGGACCTTGTTGTGAGCTGTGGTTCCTTGGGCACCATTCGCCCCAGGAGGCAGGAACTCCCCCTCACTTTGAGGTTGTGAAATTAGCTCAAACCAGAGCCTGTGTGGTCAGGCCCCTCGGCTGGGGCTTCAGTGGCTCCCCCCACAGTGGACCTGCTGCGCTTGGCCTTTGCCCTGAAGGAAGAAAGTCTTCGAGAACTTTAAGAATAATGCGAGGCATGCCAGGGGCCCGTGGCAAGTGGCTGAAGGCCAGAATTGGGGGTGAGAGTGGGACTCAGGAAAGATCTGAGCAGGTACAGAAATTGGGGGTCTGGGATAATGGGTTCTGCATAAGACGCATGGTTCTTCAGAATAGAATCAGATAGTGAGCCAGAGCAAGCTGCTCCAGGAAGGTATCATTCAGCCCCCAAAATTCTTGACTCCATGGCCACAATGGCCAACCACACTGTGGGTTACCTAGTTAAGCCACATTAAGAATGGGTTCCAGTTAGGGAGTCTAGGTGGCTCAGTGGGTTAAGCGTCCAACTCTTGGTTTCCACTCACGTCATGATCGCACGGCTTCGTGGGTTCAAGTTCCACATCAGGCTCTGTGCTGGGAACGAAGAGCCTGCTTGGGATTCTCTCCCTCCCTCTCTTGCTGCCCCTCCCCCACTCATGCTGTCTCTCTCTCTCTCTCTCTCTCTCAAAATAAATACATAAATTGAAAAACATTAAAATAAAGAGAATGGGTTCCAGTTAGGCTTCAAGAGGCTTTTCCTAATTTTTAGGCTTTTTAAGCCAAAGGAGTGCCTGCCTTCCACATGATGGTGTATGGATATCTCAGACACTTCTGTCTGCAACGGCTGAGGGGCATGGCTGCTTGGAAGCTGGGGTCAGAGGCAAATGCCCTCTGCCTTTCTCCTGGTTTTAAGAAATATTGTAAGCACTGAAATATAAAACAAAAGAGGGCATTTTTGCATAAAATACTTCCCATAAGTCATGCCTCCAGCCAGCGTCCTTTCCATTTTACATCTCTTGGGCATTGAAGCCCCTCCCCGGTCAGGCGGAGCAAAGGAGTGATGCTTGCCCTATGCTTGTGACCCCTTTCCCCGCTCTCTTCACCATTAGATACTGACCCCCACCTTTCTTCCCAAAATGCACTTGCCTTTAACTGCTGATTGATGTGAGCAACTCGCTGACTTGGAGACATGTGTCTGCATTAGCATGTCTGCCTGAGATTTCCGGCTCCTGCGGGTCAGGACCAGCCGCTGGTTGAAGTGTGTCTTGTGTGATCAGAACTTAATTCATACTTTGTAATAAAGGTGAGGAAGCTGATGCTGGTGGTAGCGATGATGACCATAGCATTTTATTTTCTTATGTCGGTAGATGAGAGAGACCATTTCTTACTTCTCTTGTGTACTTGTGCCCAGATTAGGGCCTATCATACTGGAAGCAGTCAATAAATATTTGCTGAGTAAATAGAATTAATAAATGGAGCAGGAGAAAGTGGAGATGAATGGCCTGTAAAGGACAGAAGTAGGGGCATGCGAATCAGCTGCTATGGCAAGCGCTTGCTCTCCGGCAGGAGCAGGGTTGGAGCCACATCAAGGAAGGTGGCTCTTTGAGAGGATAAGATGAACAAAGATGAGTGCAGGCTGAACCCAGCCGTCACCTTAGAGTGTCCTGGGTGATAGCGGTTTGGGGGCAGGTGGTCTGTTGACACTGACCCACATGGAGTTGAGCTCCTGCTTTCCATATAAAACTAAGTGTGGGTTTGGGTGCTGGGAGATCGGGTGGAATAAGCAGATTGCATTTCCCAAAGCATTCCAAAGACAAGTCCCTTCATGGAAGAAGCATCCGTGGCCAAGTAAGCCTTGCAAACACCTTATGCTCTGTCTTCCTCTTGGAGATTCAAGACTTACGTTAAAGGCATAGGACGGGCACCTGGGTGGCTCAGTTGGTTAAGTATCCGACTCTTGATTTCGGCTCAGGTCGCGATCTCACAGTTGTGAGATGGAACCCGACACCGGGCTGTGCACTGTCAATCTGGAACTTGCTTGGGATTCTCTCTCTCCCTCTCTCTATGCCCGCCCCAGCTCGTGCACACCCTGTCTGTCTCTCTTACTCTGTCTCTCTCTCTCAAATAAATAAATAAACATTAAAAAAGGCATAGGAATCCCACTGTAGAGACACTTGTTTAATTATTCTTAGCCAGCCATTTTTCAGCTTGCTTGGTGGTGTGTGTTTAAACCAATCAACAGCTCCTGGAACAAGTGTTGGACAGAAGACATTTTGGTGAAATCGTTTCAAGTGAAAGCTTTCAGGTTTGAGTTTGGTCCGGAGGAGAAGAAACCGGAGAATGAATGTACTGAACTGTTACACAGGGGAACATGTGGGCTCCAACTGCCTTCTTCTGGTCCTTGTCACTTGCCTTTGAGACTCTCAGAAATGGCTGTGAATTGTTATGAGATATTGACAACCATGGTGTCTTCCCATGTACCTTCTCTAAAAGGACCATTTTAAGGAGTGTGATTGTGGCTCCAACAGGTTTGTGGAAATGTCTCCAACACGTAGCACCATTTGGTTGCATGTAATAGATCAGGATGAATGTTTGTAAAGTATGTGAGTAATGACATTCACCTTCTCGATATTGTTTTTTTCAGCTACATTTATCCAATAAGAGGTTTCAATAGAACTGGCAAACATACACATTCTCATTAACAAAGAGGGCTTGAGTTATTAAGACATACCTTCCTAGATTTTGGGTAGTTGAAACAAAGGATTTTCTCTTGGGAAGGAAACTTTGCTACCCCAGAGAGGCTAAAGTTTTATAATTAGACAAGAAATCCATGGTTTCCATCATTGGGTACTGACCCGGAGAGTGGAGTTAGACATTTCCCATGGGCAGCATTTCAGTGCCCAGTACTCATCTTACATAGGTAATGATGTGTGTGTGTGTGTGTGTGTGTGTGTGTGTGTGTGTGTGAGAGAGAGAGAGAGAGAGAGAGAGAGATAGAGAGAGTTGGGGTGGGGGTGGGCTAACACCCCAGTGGTATTTGGATTTGGTTCACATGGGGACACAGGCTAGTGACTCACATGCCCAATTATAAGCCCTCGGCCATGCTTTGCCCAAGCACCATGCTCCTTTCCAAAGTGAATAACAGTTGCTAACACACACTTACTAGCAAAATTCCCCTGATGCCCATTCATGAAGCATTGCACTGGTGATTCTATCAGCATTAAACTGTTTGGTGACGGAGTTTAGAATTATAGGAATCGGAGAAATGAATTAGCAGTAAATCAAGTCCCAGCTGAGTTCGAACCCAACTGCAGTGAGTTTTAAATTAAAAATATCTTGCTATGATGAAGCAGTTGTAAGTCAAGAACCGGAGCTCTGTCACTCTTGACTTTGGAGAACTGTAGCAGTCACCCTTTGAAAGAAAAACCCTGGCAATGGCTTGTATTGATTCCCAGCCATGCTGGGAAATTGCCACTTCATTTCTTCTTCATAAACTGTTGGCTTTCATTTTTTTTTTTTTTTTTAAAGGAATCCTATTTGCAGGGACCTGGCAGAGCTCTGAGAACAGGGCAGGTGGGAGAGGGCTCCGGCCCAGGGGGCTCATTCATTGCATTCTCTTTGGTCCTTCTCAGGAGGAGCCATGCAGAAGGGGAAGCTAGGTCTGCGGGTGTTGTGCGATTTGTTTTCCTGCTCGGACCATATTTGATTCTTCTTTCTGGGGGATCTGTACAGAAAAACAACAAAGAGAACACTTCAAGGAGGCTGCAAGACTGTCATGTTGCAGTGACAATTGCAGTGTAATAGGAAATCATTTATGTAAGTTACGGTGCCCTCTGAATGGAGCTTGTCGGAAATGTGGCTACAGCTTCTCAAGGCCTATTTTTTTTTCTCCTGCAAAATAATCCCAAGATTTTCATTTTCAGAGCAATTGAAGAAGTATTATGTGCCGACCAGGGAATAGGGAGACCCAGCTTCTAATCCTAGGCCTGCTGAATGTCTTTCAGCAAGTTCCCTCTCTGGGATAGGCCTCAATTTCTCTTCCTTTAAAGCTGGAATAAGCCCTTGCTGTTCCTGACCTGAAGCCCAGGAGGTGAGGATGAACGTGGCCATGCATATTAAAGGACCAGGTGAGCAGCAGAAGATTGTATTTACATGCAAGGTCAGAGAAAATCAAGAAGGAGAGAATGAAGTCTAAGCTCAGGCCTCTCGCCGTTACACTTGTACGAGTTCCTGTGTGCTTGCGGATCTGGTGAAGAGCTGTAATGATGAAAGCAACCTGCAGAGTTCGAAAGGAGAGTGTATGTGGGAGAGCAGGAGACCAGGGGAGGGGATGGTGAGTACAGGAAGACGGAGGCCTAGGTAAGAGGAGAGACCTGATCCTGGCACTGGTGGGAAAGGGGTCATGATTTCCCTGGAGTCCTACCTTTCACTTTGCTCCATACAGATATATTTACATATTATAGTTAGAGAAGTAGAGGTGAGGTTAAAGAATATTTAACCAACAAATTGATTGGTCAGTTAAGTCAATTCAGTCAATATGTATTGAGTGCTTACTATGTGCTAGGCACCATGTAAGAGCTTGGTTGTACCGAGATGAGATGGTTCCTGCCATTAGGGAGCTCACAGCTTGGCGTGGTCACAGCACCCACATCTATAGATAATTTAAACCCAACGTGGTAAGAAGTGAGATCTGTGTGCACAAAGCCATCCTGAGAATACGTAAGAAGGGGCATCCGTCCACAAAGAAAGGCAGGACGTGGAGAAGGTCTTCTGGAGAAAGATGAGGGTGTTTTGAGGGGTGTGTGGGATTGGAACCTATGAGGAAGAGGTACCCGGTGGGGGAAGCAGCACAGACCAGACAGGGAGGCGAGCTCACTAGCACCAGCTGCCTGCCGTAGTGCAAGTCAGGCTGGGAAATAGCACAAGATGGAAACGCAGGTGGATGCCGGGTCAGGACCAGTGTGCTGCAGGCGGTGGCCAGGCCTTGGGGATTTCCAAGTAAGAGATCAAGATTTGCCTTGTAGAAAGATCACTGTGTTGGCAGTGTGAGAAAGGGTTGGAAGTGGGGGGCTATGATAGTAATTCAGAAGGCATGAGAGAGGGTTAATCAAAGGTAGTGGCAGAGGAGGAAAGGACAGATCTGAGAGGCACATAAGAGTTTGAGTTGACAAACTCAAGAGTTTGAGTGGGCTTATGGCAGTGAAGGAGGTAGGGAGCAAGCAGAGGGGGTGTTGGGAGGCCTCATAGGTGGAAGGTGACACATTCACTGAGCTAGAAATTTCTAGGCTGAGACTTGGTTGAGGGGAAGTAGTGAGGAAGGGGGATGTGTTTGTTCTGGACATGATGAATTGGGGTGCATATGGGATTTCAGGTTGAAGGGAGCAGGAGGCCAGCAGACATATGGCCCTGTGTCCCTGGCAGTTTCATCTAAGTGCTCACCATGCTGAGCCCTTCTCATCTCAGATGTACACTTAGTTCACACGTGTGCACTTAGTTCCCATGTGGGCACTTAATTCCCAGGTGTGCACTTAGTTTCCATGTGTGCACTTAGTTCTCACGTGTGCACTTAGTTCCCAGGTGTGCACTTAGATCCCACGTATGCATGTAGTTCCATGGTGCGCACATAGTTCCCAGGTGTGCACATAGTTCCTAGGTGTGAACTTAGTTCCCAGGTGCGCACATAGTTCCTAGGTGTGAACTTAGTTCCCATGTGTGCACTCGGTTCCCAGGTACACACTTAGTTCCTACATGTGCATGTAGTTCCATGGTGTGCACATAGTTCCCAGGTGTGCACATAGTGTCCAGGTGTGCACATGGTTCCCAGGTGTACACTTAGTTCGCACGTGTGCACTTAGTTCCCATGTGGGCACTTAATTCCCAGGTGTGCACTTAGTTTCCATGTATGCACTTAGTTCCCACATGTGCATTTAGTTCCCAGGTGTGCACTTAGTTCCCACATGCGCACTTAGTTCCCAGGTGTGCACATAGTTCCCGGGTGTGCATGTAGTTCCATGGTGCACACGTACTTCCCAGGTGTGCACATAGTTCTTAGGTGTGCACTTAGTTCCCAGGTGCGCACATAGTTCCCAGGTGTGCACTTAGGTCCCATGTGTGCACTTAGTTCCCACGTGTGCACTTAGTTCCTAGGGGCACACTTAGTTCCCAGGTGTGCACTTAGGTCCCACATGTGCACTCAGTTCCCAGGTGCACACTTAGTTCCTATGTGTGCATGTAGTTCCATGGTGCGCACATAGTTCCCAGGTGTGCACATAGTTCCCAGGTGCGCACTTAGTTCCCAGGTGCACACGTAGTTCCCAGGTGTACACTTAGTTCCCAGGTATGCACTTAGTTCCCACGTGTGCACTTAGTTCCCACGTGTGCACATAGTTCCCAGGTGTGCACATAGTTCCCGGGTGTGCATGTAGTTCCATGGTGCACACGTACTTCCCAGGTGTGCACATAGTTCCCAGGTGTGCACTTAGTTCCCACGTGTGCACTTAATTCCCAGGTGTGCACTTAGTTCCCAGGTGTGCACATAGTTCCCAGGTGTGCACTTAGGTCCCACATGTGCACTTAGTTCCTAGGTTTGCATATAGTTCCCAGGTGTGTACTTAGTTCCCAGGTGCACACTTAGTTCCCACGTGTGCACATAGTTCCAAGATGTGCACTTAGGTCCCACGTGTGCACTTAGTTCCTAGGGGCACACTTAGTTCCTAGGTGTATACTTAATTCACTTTGGGATCTGGTAGAAGTTTGGTAAGGAAGCAAGAAGACCCACATATATAGAGAGTTTGGCATTCTTCAGGTGGTTTACTTTTCAAATTAAACATACTATCTTGAACCTTTTGCTTGAGAGTGTTCTGAAAACACCCAGATATCCACTTTGCCATGGGAGATCCCCACTATTTTCCAATGGGAAAACAGTGGTACCTGGAGGTTGAGTCCTACACAGAAGATGACTGAGCCAGCTCAGGATAAAGGCAGAGTTTCCATAATAGAGAAACATCAGGCCTTTGTCCTGGACATGAGCTGGTTCCCTTTTTTGGCATGTGCACCCCATTTTCAATGTGCACACACTCAAAGCAGCATGGTCTGCTGAAATGCGCTCTACCAGGAGCAGAGAGGTAGTGATGAAAATTTTGACCCTGCCCTTTCAAAGTCATGTTTTGTTTTCTAGGTGTAGGAGCCAGTCTGCACATGTCTGGCCTGCAGGTGGGATCTGGCCACTACATAGGTTTTGCTTGGCTTAAAGAATGTTCAAGAAACATTTGTCTTATTTGAATGCTGTTAGGTGTGGCCATCCCTCTCTGGGGAGCCATGGTTTCTACTCCGCGTAGTCACACCTTTGCTTCACACATTTGTGGAGAAGGTAGTTGGATTAAAATACCAGCGGCCTAGTACCTGGTAGATGCTCCAGCAGTGTCCCTTGCCCCTCCTTCCAATACGTGGGGGAGAAATGAGTTAACATATTAGCGTGGAGTGCTTTGCATTCTGCAGGGAAGCTTTGTAATTTAGTAACCCTTATTAATCCCAGCAGATGTAGAAGTGGCTGGTGGCAAATCTTGTAGTCTCCCCATGCTAGTGTGTTCATACTATGGAAACTTTAGAAAACGGGCCATTGAGTGTGAGCAGTGAGTGGAGAGAGAAGTATGGAACTCCTTCAAGTCTATGCAGACCTTTCAATCCCTGGTTCCTCTGCGCTGCTGTGGAAAGTCTCCAGGCTTATGGGGAAGCGGGGGTAGAAGTCCTTAGACAGGGTGAGGTGTCCAACTAGCATGGGCACAGTTTCAATAGGTCCTCCAGAATGAGGAACTCTGAGCGTCCAGCCCCAAAGAGTGTCTTAAACTGCAAATTTGCAGGGCATTTTCAAGTGAAGCAATGCGTCTACTCTCTTCTCTGGATTGCTCCTGGGTATCACGGAGCTAATAAAAATGGCTTGTGGACTCTCTTATGGAGTGGAAGCAGGGACCCCGGGTGGGTATTTTGGAGTTCTAGCCTTTCAAGAGCCCCAAAGAGGTGGTAGGGTTTCTGTACTTCCCTCCGTCATGTCTGTGCACCCAGCCCTCGTGCATTTGGTCAGCTGCACTCAGTATATAATATTTTGACGTGGCTACACTTTCTGTCTCGGGGAACTCAGCAGTTTTTCCCAGTTTATCTGGTGGCAACTTGTTTCCCAGGAGGGGACAGAGAGCAGGGCCTGGGGTCCTAAGAAGGGAAGTGATCTAACCACAGTGATCTGTGGTTAGGACCAAAATAGTGTTGTTGACACTACTCTGTGGCGTGCCCCGTGCATGACTCTGCTGGGGGTGATGTCCAGGACTGGGGAGCTGAGTCCTCTCAAAGGCTGCCTCAGAGTCTGGCACAAAGGTAGGGAACCCATGCTGTTTTCTGATGCACTGCCCTCTTGTATTTCATTGTAGAGACTTCCCACTGACCCACAGGTTATCAGATGTCCTCCAAGGGGCTTCTGGTTCTGTGCTCAGATGAGAAGATCTAAGACAGGTACAGATACTCAAGGTGCTGACCATGTGCATGGTGTCTAATTGGCTGTTGATGGCCTGGGGCTGGGTGGTCGGGGTGGTAGGAGAGAGTAAACTTTGCTAAACCCAGGACTGACTTCATGAAGAAGTAGCTGTGACTCATTCTCACCTCTGTTCCTTCTTCCAGGAGTTGAGGCTAGCAAGATTCACTGCTTCTCGACAAATACTTAAAGATTAAATATTCTGTAAAAACCCGTCTTTGTATTTATGGTTGTTGTTGTTATTGAGTAAAATGGTATGTTCTTTGCCTGTAGGATTTGAGATGTGGCAGAAGCCCTCTGGCTTTACTTTGGTGATGGCCATGCTTGGCTTGTTGATGAGAGCTCGCATCAAAAGCTTGAGGGATACCGCATGCCAAATAGAGAAACGTAACTTCTAAAAGTGTCAAGCAACATCTCCTCAGCTCATATTGTTTTGAAAGAATGGCATTTTCATCCCCAGCTTTGTATTTGCAAGTTAAAAAAAAAAATCTTTAGGCCTGGAAGAGTTTTTACCAGCTGACACATTTTGCAAGCAGCCTTGTTCACCTTCCAGATGTTAGCTAGATCTGAGTATTTTTGTATCAAGACAGTGGCATACCTAGAGACTCTGCAAATTCAGGCTGCCAAGAATTTATTTGTAATATGCGATTTATTGACTTCTATTTGAAGCATTTATATCTCATGTTCCCACTTAATTGCAAGCACCTTGAAAGCAGGCACCTGTCTTAGACACATATGCAGTTCCCTTTGGACCCAATATTAGGGTGGTTTGATTTTCTTCTCATGATCCCCACATTAAACTTGGTTTTCTAGGGGCATCTGGGTGGCTCAGTTGGTTGAGTGTCCGACTTCGGCTCAGGTCATGGTCTCGCGGTCTGTGAGTTTGAGCCCTGCGTCAGGCTCTGTGCTGAGAGCTCAGGGCCTGGAGCCTGCTTCAGATTCTGTGTTTCCCTCTCTCTCCAACCCTCCCCCATTCATGCTCTGTCTCTCTCTGTCTCAAAAACAAGTAAACATTAAAAAAATTTAAAAAAAACTTGGTTTTCTAAGCTTAAAACAGAAGTGTTCTAGAATGGCCAGACAGTAGAGGGTATCACACATACTGAAACCACTAAAAATCCACAGGAAGCAGGAAGTAGCTTCATGGGAAAGTCTGCACGCAGTGATGGCTGCATGCAGGCAGATAGTCTTTTATTTAATTGTCATTGCCTATGATTGCAAATGAGCATCTACTGAGTTGGAGTCTTGACCACAGACTTACCATATCGCCTGGGAGGCACATAGGAGCAGCTCTTACTTCCTTTCCAAAATGAAAACTTGGCTGACTTCTTGTTGTCTTTGGCCAGAAGGTTCTGAGGTTTTGTAAAGGTGAAAAAATAAAAGTGATAACATCAAAGTGCAATTCAAGGAAAGAAAGATTTTTATTGAGAAGCACAAATGGTTGTCCCTTGGTAGTTGATTGACTGCTTTTAAGTCTCCTGTCCCCCTGGGCCCCCACTCCTTTCATCTTCTATGAAGAAAATCTTACCATTTCAGGCTTTTTATCAATTCTCCTTCCACCTCTTGTCTCTGAGCCACACATCTGGGCTTTCCTGGCAAGTTGGGCATCTTTAGAAGGCATGGGAACCACCTCGTTTGGGGAGCAATGATGGAGGGCTTTCTCTCTTCATTACTTTCCACATCGATTGAAAGCTCATTGCTGCTCATGGCACATCTAGACCTGCCTCCACATCTGACTTTGGGGTGGTGTGTGGAGAAGGTCAGAGTCTGGAGGAGGTAGGGCAATGAAGCTCAGGGTCGGTTCCTGTGTGTGTCAAGGTTATTGGGCACAGGCTCCCTTAAGCACTCGGGCCAGCCCTGTCCCACGGCTGGTTCATCACTGTTGGGTTTCTACACTCCCAGGCTCACTTCATGTGTATTTTACATGAACTTATGCCATCTGGAATTTTATTCATTATTACCTTTTTGAAACTTATATTTTGAACATGTTTACCACATTAAATTTCATTTTGGGGTCCAATTTGGACCCTCTTATAGCCTGCTCAGATAGTTTTGAACTATCATCAATGGATAAAGACTTACAATAATACAGCATGACTTCTCTCATACTATCTCATTTGACCTTCACAAATCTTGGAATTTGTCATCTGCTAATTTGATAAGTGTGACTCTAATCTTTACTCAAATTACTGATAAAAATGTGAAACAACATAGCACCAAGGACAGAACCCTTTATTTTTATTTTTTTATTATTTTTTTTTGTTTGTTTTTTAACGTTTATTTATTTTTGAGACAGAGACAGAGCATGAATGGGGGAGGATCAGAGAGAGAAGGAGACACAGAATCTGAAACAGGCTCCAAGCTCTGAGCTGTCAGCACAGAGCCCAACGTGGGGCTCGAACTCACGGACCGCGAGATCATGACCTGAGCCACAGCCGGACGCTCAACCTACTGAGCCACCCAGGCGCCCCAGGACAGAACCCTTTAGCATGGCATTTCCTGGAGAGCTTCCCTCATTGGTTACACACACACACACACACACACACACACACACACACACACACACACAATTTGATTAATCTACTTTGGGCCCAAGAAGCAGTGGGGCATCCAGGACCCAGCATAGACACTGGAGGCACACAGACCTGGCATCGTAACCTGGCCTACACCAACTTGGCCATTCCCAGTGATCAGATTATTTGGGGCTCAGTTTCTAATGATTACAGGTAGTGAGAGCTATAGGCCTCTCCTCCACAGGCTTCCAAACAAATCAGGTGTCAGACTCAGTTCTACCATATATCAACCTTTGCTCATAAGCAGACACAGGAGCAGTCACACTACCTGTTCTTGAAGTTCAGTGAAGACCCCACCTTCTGTTTTGGCTAATGTGTCAGGGCTAGTGAGTGCCCTCACACCTGAGGGTAGAGCCCCTGGGCCAGCCCTCTCTGGCCCCAGGGTATAGTACAAATATCATCTTCTGCGTGTTCCAGGGAGTAAGAAAGTTTGGGAAGCTCTGACATGATGACTGTCTTAGTCAGTTTAGGTTGCTGTAACAGAATACATTAGACAGGGCAGCTTAAACAACAAACATTATTTCTCCCAGTTATGGAGACTGGGAGTCCAAGATCAGGGTGCAGCATGGTTAGGTTCTTGGTAAAGACCCACTTCCTGGGGCGCCTGGGTGGCTTAGTCGGTTAAGCCTCTGATTCTCGATTTGGGCTCAGGTCATGGTCTCACGGTTGGTGAGTTAGAACCCCATGTCAGACTCCATGTTGCACGGAGCCTGCACGGATTCTGTCTCTCTCCCCCCACCCCTCTCGAAATGTAGAAATAAACTTAAAAAAAATAGACCCTCTTCCTTGTTTACAAACAACTGACTGTCTTCTCGTATCTGAGAGAGAGAGAGGAAGAGAGGGATACCTAGTCTCTGTCTCTTTATAAGGACACCAATCCCTTTTCAAGAAGGCTCCACCTGCATGACCTGATTCCTTTCCAAGGGCCCCATCTCCTAATACCATTATACTGGGCGTGAATTCGGTTGGACATAAACCTTCAGTCCATTTCAATTACTCTGAAATCACTTGTGTTTATTTGCAAGAAGGTTTATTTTAAGAAGCTGCAACAATAATTTGGTTTTAGGTTTCAGTTCACCTTCTAGTGGTATTGGAGTTCAGAATCTTTGGAAAGATGAAACATAGACCCAATGGGAGCCCTAGACCAAGAGCAGAGCCAAAAATGCTCTGGGCTTGCCAGATTTTTGTGCCCACAGGGCAGAGATTCCTGGACAGCATTTCTAGCCAACAATTCTATCTTTGACACCACTTAATTTCCCACTGAAAAATTATTTCTAACATCTCTTATGCTCTTTAATAAACCTAGGAGTGCTGATGAAGATAGTAGAGGTGAAACACTGGGGTGAACTATAATGTGAGTCTATCAAAAGCCGGCTCACCAACCCTGGAGTATACCTTTTTGATGACAGCACTTCAGATGTTGATTAACCATCCTTGGGTGCAAATTAAAACTAACTTACACCCATTCTACCACAAGTATTTTAGGTAAATTACAGACATCATCAAACCCTGGCTTCTTAGCTGTATGACCTTGGGCATGACCTACCTTCTCTGATGTTCCATTTCCTTATCATTAAAAAGGTAAGAGAATACATGACGGGGTTACTATCACAATTAAGTGACATAATGCACACTGCTTGGCACATACTAAATGCTCAATAAATGGAGGCATAATATCATTTAAAATTATGGTCTACTCTTCAGATACCTAAAACTTGGTAGTTACGCTTCTTACCACTGTGCATTAGATTAAAGCTCTTCAATTTTCTTGGTTTATAAATAGTCACATCTGTTTCTAACACTGGGCTTCTGTGGGACTATTGCTTTGAGGTTCTAGAAACAAATGGCAAGACAAGAAGGGAAGGGGCTGGCTTTTTCTCTAAGGATGACTTTTTTAAAAAGATTTAAAAATATATATGGCGGGTGCCTGGATGGCTCAGTTGGTTAAGCATCTGACTCTTGATTTCAGCTCAGGTCACGATCTCACGGTTCGTGAGATTGTGCCCCACATTGGGCTCTGCACTCTGATAAGACAAGCTGAGCCTGCTTGGGATTCTCATTCTCCTTCTCTCTGCCCCTCCCCTGCTCACACTCTCTCTCACTCTCAAAATAAATAAACTTTGGGAAAAAAAGAATTGCTTAACTTCTGCCACAAAACCACATACACACACCCACACACACGCATACACACACCCACACCCACACACCATTAAAATATATACACATATGTATAGGGATTCCTTCATTTCTGGAAGATCCAGCACTTGCCTGGAGTTTAGACTTAACAGCTGTATTTATATATCTAATCTGTGCATAATACAGCCATCCTTTTTACCACTGCACACATGTAAACATACATTGTTTTTATAGGACCTCCACCTATAGCTTAGATAATGTATTTTTCTTGTCAGGCAATGGTGATAGTTGGGTTTTTTTTTTTTTTTTTTTTTTCTGGTTTACTACCCAGGACCCTGGATTTGTTTTAAGAGGGGAGCAAGTAGAAAGTTCTTGGCTTTAACTCAAGGCAATGACTAACCATTAGCTGGTAGTTATTGCCTGATACCTACTTGATTATTATGTCAAGCTTTGCCGGATGAAGCATTTGCTAATGTTTGCCTGTGACAAAGTCATAAAGCTGACATGGTGTCCACTGGACAACAGAAGAAGGGGTCATGTATGCGTGGCATTGACTACCTGGATATGCTCACCTGCTTCCAGTGGGATATTTATGAAGACAGCCCATCTCGCCTGTCTTCAGTCCCAGGCCTCTGTTTCCTGGCAAGATAGACTTAAACGAGATGGTAAGGGCCTCTGGGATTTTCTCGTAGTTTACACTGTGTGTGTCCCACAATCCAATCAGAGTCCTTTGCCCTGAGGCACTGTGGTTATCAGAACCGGCCCAATTCTTCGAGGCCCTGAACTCAGTAAAATCTCTGCATGCATGATGACCAACTGTTAAGCTTGAGGCATTGCATTATTCCCAACAGCACTCTGGCTGAGAAAGGAAGGAACCAGTGGTTGGCTGTGGAGAAGGGTGATTAGCTACCATGGAGGGAACTGGATGCTTGGGGAGTCTGGGAACTTCTGGTGCGTCGGTGTATTTTGGTGATGATGGGGCCTCGGTGAACAGACTTCAGACCAGCTCTGAATGAGATGGTCCTTCTGCTGCAGGCACAACCACGGAAAGACTTGCTGCTTCTCCCTTGTCTCCTGAAGGAAGGGAGGCTTCTCGCTGGCACACTGTCACCCAAGATCCTTGTCACGGCCATCCTCTGTTCTTCAGCCCATCTGCAGTGACCATAGGCTCTGGAGTTAGAATAGCCTTCACTTCAGATATTCCATGCCATTGACAGACCATGTGTCCTGATATTTTTGGTTAGAAAATAGTTGTTTTATATATATAATAACATATAAATATATAATATAATAATATAGTAATACATAATTTTATATATAATATAAATGTGTATTTATATATGTATACATAGATATACATATATACATCTATCTATCTACCCAATTTCCAAAGGGCATCCTTGGACAAAATTGGAAAGTAGTTGGGTTTTTCCTAAACACTCCATTCAGAATGAAGGTACTTCCTTTCTGTCTTTCCTTTTCCTTCCTGAGGTAGGGTCTCCAGTTCTATCCACTGTGGTTTGTGTGCCCGTGACCCAGGGGCGAGTGAGAACTGGCATTCAGCCCATGCTCTGTTGGCCAAGCCCTGCTGCATCTTTTGCTGGGGACAGGGTTGCCTTTTCTTCCACCAAGATACCTTCTGCCCACCAAGCTTGGCAGGCAAGAGATAACGGCTTCCCCTAATTTTCACCAAGTAGCCTTCTAGACCAGTAGGGACCCTGCTGTTTGTCCCCTCTTGCTGCTTCTGCTTACTACTGTCCTCAGCGTCCCCTTGGCCACAGGGAAGGGGAGGTGATGGAGCAGTTGCACTAAGAAGGGGGTTGTTGGAGGAGAGAGTGTAATGCTTGACCCAGAGAAACAGGATCCAGTGGTAGCATTTCAGGCATTCGGTGGAGGTGGTGAGATGTTGATTGGCACAGGGAGACTTTTCTAGAACCTCTCAAAGCAGACAGAGAGGCCCCTGAATACCAGCTCTGTGTGTCTGTGGTTTGGATTAGGACTGGGGACAGGTATCTCTGGCCCTGCCTTCTGCATTCAATTTTGTGGATCTGTCAGGAAGCCCTCCCCAAGCCAATGGCTGTCACCCTTTGGCTTTTCTGATGGGTCTGGGGAGGTCTGGGGGAACATGGAGATCCTTCCAGCAGTGTTATGGGTCTCCCGGGGCAAAACATCATCAGTATTAATGTGGAAAATAGCTCAAAGGTGGTGGGAGCCGCTGTTCCCCCTGTCCCCACACTTCCTTTCATCTGCCTTCTCTCTGTCATTCCAGGAAACGCTGACCTCAGGGTGAACAGATCACAGGCCACACCTGGGGCTGGCAGAAACAGACCTCAGGATGCAAACTCTGCTTCTAGATCATCCGGGTGTGGATGTAGGTGCCAGAGATAGGTATTCAGAGTAGCAGGGTTTCTGTCTGTGAAGTCTACCCAGAGACACTTGCTTGTCCAGGAATTACAATTAAAGAGAACCTCGTTTCCATGGCGTGGGGGCCCTAACGTGCCCCAGAGCACAGGCAGAGCACTCCATCCAGGGCTAACAAGCCAGTCCCCTCACTCCTGGCAAGACCACCCTCAGGCAGCTTATGGTAGGCTGTGCCAGACCCAGGGCAAGATTTCTGGCTTCTGCTGGTGTCTTAGCTGGCATTGGGGAAGGCACTCAGGCTGTTACTCCGGATGTTAATCTCCAGGGAAATGAAGCCCCAGGTTCCCCTAGTTCTGTGTTTCTGGGCCCAGGACTGTGTGTCTCCAGGTGGGGGTATCTTGGTATATGGGTGCTGACCTGAGCTCCAGCAGCTGGGGTGGTAGGGGGTGGGGGAGGGGCGGGGTGGGGGTTGCACGTAATCAGATCACCACTTCAGCTGGAAACCTCATACCTGCAAAAGAATTTCTTCTTCTCACCTTCCAGAGCCTTTCTGCTCTGAAATGTGCCACAGGAAAGGGGGAGCTGATGGAGGAGTGGGCTCGCCCCCTTCCCATCCCCACGGTGGTCTCTAGAGCATCCAGGCCCTTGGCTCCCCAGCGCCCCATCTCCTGGGGCAAAGGTGCTTGTAACTACTCTTGATGGACTGGGATTTCTGAAGGGGAGTGAACCTCAAACAGACAACTCCCCTTGTGGCTTCTCTCTTAGAGCAAGTATTTGCTGAGAACTACAACAACCCCCCTGGCTTGTTCTTTTCCAGGATTTTAAATAAAGGTCTAGTAGTTAGATCTCCAGCACCAAGGTCCTGGGTAAGTTTGCCAGCTGTGACCTGGACACACAGTCTCTGAATGTTTTTTTCCAGCCCCGATTAATATTGTCTCTGCTTGTCACATCAACCCTCACAGGGAGCTTTCCTGTCCAAGACTGGGAGGCGGGACCAGCACTCAGCTTTACCTGCTCTGTCAACGCATCTTGGTTGCATGTGGGGCATTGATTTTACATGTCCCTCGTCAGCAGACCCGCTAATAAGATTCTTTTCCCTCTCTCTCCTCCCCCACACCCCCTTCAACCTGGCTCGACTCCTGGTCAGACCTTGATTACATGTCTCATTGATTCCATTCAGCTATTTATTAATACGCTAATTAGTATGTTCATTTAAAGGAGAGTGACACCGCTTTTTAAAAATAAATGTACAGAGGTGCAGGTTAATGGAAATTTCTGTTTATTTAACATTGATGTCTGGTGTGAGAGGATTAGTTTTGGATGTTAAAAGGACATAAGGGTTTTTCCAGGGTTTAAATCACTTTCGCTGACAGTCACTAACACTCTTTGAAAGGTGACGCCTAGAATCGTATTGCACTTTCCTTCAGTGATCACAGGCACTCAGCGTTTTGGGAAGGGAAACTGTGGGGGAGGAGGGGTCGACCGAGGGGGTGTGGGGCTGGCTGTACACAGTCTTTCACAGACGGCTTGGATCCATGCGAGGATGGCTGACTGTCATGGTCGAAACGAGTCAGGCACACTCACTATTCTGCCTGTAGGACTGTCTGGAGTTTTGTAATTAAAAGTCTATGATTGGATGAATGTTACTTTTCTATTATAGTCTCATTCTGTTTGTTCTTGAGTTGCTTGGGAGTGGTGTTTTAATCAGAGTAGGCGAATTCTATCATGGACAACCCCCAAATGTCAGTGGGTTCACACATTGCAGAGTAATATCAGTTAGTATGTGGGGGGAGTTTGTTCCATGCAGTCATCTAGGAAACTCAGTTTCCTACTGACACTTCCGCATCTGGTCAGGAGAGGAAGAAAGAGAAAGTTATGTAGCTGGTGTGGGGATCAAGATGCACCCGGGCCCACTGCCTTCCAGCCCAGCAGTACTGGGACTGGTCACTGAGTCTCTCTTTATGTACAGGAGCCAAGGGCACCTGCAGACCAGCTCAGAGGCAAAACGGCCCTGAGAAAGCCCACAGGGCACTGCCAATCCAGGAGAGAGAGCATGTAATGCTACCTACCTTAGATCAAGGAAGACTTTCCTTAACAGGTAATTTCTAAACTTTGTGGACAACAAAAAAGATCTGTAAGTTGAAAAGGAAAAAAAAAAATAAAGCAAGTAGAAGAGAAATTCGTAAGATCCCAAAGGGAATAGATTTGTGTTTCAGAAGTCTCTGGGGGAACATTTTCCCTTTAGTTGGCTAGGTGCTGGGCTCCTTGCATAGGGACTGAATGGTATCTTTGTTACAGAGAGGAAGACAGTGTAATGTGTCTGGGATGCTGGGAGCTGCTGGTTAATCATGTTATTATGGGATGCATTGGTTTGGAAAGAGGAGTTTTGAGAAGATTCAGCATTATCTATCTCTCATTGCCCCCAATGTTAACAAGAGTGAGTCTTAGCCAAGGGCACCGTTATGGTACCTTCTGCTTTTCTCCATTGACCTTGCCCTTCTACCTTTTCCCCAAAGCCCATGGCAGCTTAGTGTATAGTTCTGGCATCCTTCATCTCACTTCTGGGTCAGACCACACACACACACTCTGGCATCCCAGTGATATCCTCTCTTAGTAAGAGGAGGTGCCTACGAGACTACCGTATGGGTTAAGTCCACTTAGAAGGTGGCACTGATTGTGAGTTAACTGGGCCCACGTGAAGAAGGCAACAAAAAAGCACATAGCAGTTTGGCAACGTCTAATAAAATGGTAATTCCTGTTCCCAAGGATATAGTTCATGGAAATAGCAGTACTAATATGCGAGGATATATGTGCAAGGATGTTTATATGGAATCAGTTTTTGCACCAAAAAGAGGAGGGGGCAGGCTAAAGAGAATGCCCATTGACAGGGGAATGGCTGAATAAATTAGGGTACATCCATGCCATAGATTATTATATAGCCATCCTCAAATAAAGTCATAGCTAAACCAGGTGATTTGGAGGGTTTCCATGAGGTATTGTTGAGGGAGAAAAGCATGTGTAATATGACTTTATGTGTGTGTTTGATTCTATGAGTGTGGAGAAACTCGTGGAAAATACTCAGATGTCAACAGTCTCCTGGAGAAGGGAGGTGAATGGGGGACGGATGGGAGAAAGGCAAAATAAAATATGAGTTTAGATTTCTTTTATGCTGTAGGATGTGGGTACCTATAGAAGGGGGTTGGCAAGTGAAGTAACCTAATTTCATTTACTTTTTAGAAAGATCCCAGTCTTGGGGGTGTGGTGGGTGGTGTGGCAGAGGATGACCCTGACTGAGTCAGGGAGTCCGTAAGGAGGCTAACACTGCAGTCTGTGAGGAGGTGAAGGCATTGGAGTGAGGGAAGGAGAGGAAGGGTCCAGAAGTGGGTCAGATGGTGATGAACAGGTCTTGATGGTAATTAGATGAGGGGCTTGAAGACCCTGTGGGTGATGCTACACCAACAAAAGGAGGGAGCACAGAAGGAGCAGGTGTAGAAGCGGAGAGGCTGGGTTTTGATGAGCTGCGTTTGAAGTGCCTGTGGGATGTTGACCAGACACGTGCAGGATGTGGTGTGTGAGTGGCTGGAGAGGGGAGAGGGGACTGAGGGCTAAACTGGAGATGGGATGAGGGGCTTTAGGCAGAGATGTGGTCATTGTAGCCTGATGGGAGTGTGTGATTTATCCGAGCCCTGGGCCAAGGTGGGTTTTGGGGGTTGTGGTGGGCAGAGGAACTGGACTGTCTCCCCCCTCTTCCCAGTAGGTCTCTCCGACAGAAACCTTGGGGGCAAAAGGAGGTGATTGTGTACAGCAGGCCTCAGTGCCTTGTGAATACAAAACAAAATCGTATTTTGGTTAAAATCTAAATTATGATGATTTTTTTAAACCAGCAAGCTGTACTCAGAACTGCTTTAAGTGTTCAGTAATTGCCTCCTGCAGCTCAAGAAGTGCTGACTGACTCCCTGATGTTGTGCTCCCCATGAATCTAAGCTCCCACATCCCTCTCAGCAAGAGGGCAGGCTGTAACTCTGAATTAACTTTACCAATGGGTCCAGGTTAAGGAAGGGAACAGGAGAGTGACATAGAGGGTTACTTAGCCTGATTCACAATGCAAGGGCAAGCCCCTGACTTAAGAGGTGACTCATTCCTCATTTCTGGGCATCTGGAAAGGGGGGGGGGTGCTCATTCTCATGCTCTGGGCTGGGGGTACTGTAAACTCCAGTTGAACCCCCACGTTCCAGCCCTGACTTTCATCTCAGGGAATGTCTGCTCCTTCAGGGGATGCCTCCCTATTGGATACAGGGGTGGAGTATGGCCTTAAGGCACCAAGAGAGAAACAAGAGAAGAGCAAGATTGTCTAGCACTAGTGTGATTCCCCAAGTCTGGGTCATTGCCCCAAGCTACACCTGGACCTGGGTTCAGCCTCTCCTCCTGGTAACGGGAGGACCCACTCACCTGTTCTGTCTTCTCCTGCTCCTCCTTTTTGTACCTCATGCTCAAACTGTAACTCACATGTCCCTCCTCAAAAATGAGTGAAGCATTTGAAAATCATTTTAGGAAAAAAATAAATCCCAGCCCCCTCCCCCCACTGCTCAATAAACAATCAAACAAACCTCAAACCAGGGAATATTAAATATGTGGTGGTAACTTAACCCAAATAGCAGTTTGCATAACTGCTGAGGACATCTCTCTGCAGTCAACGTACTTTACCATTTTCTAGAACACCAAAGTGGGTAGTGGTTGAGGCAAATGGCTCCCCCAGAATCAAGAAATCTACCCGCTGGGGTATTTGGTGTCCACTCACTTTTAAAATTTTTCCAGCATCTGTGGTTCCAGGTTTCAAAAATCTTAGGAGAGACCAAGTATAATGAAGTCACTGGGGCTGGGGCCCAGGCATCACGTTTTATAAAGCTCCTCAGGTAATTCTCATGTCCAACCAAGTTCAGAGCCATTTCTAGTGGTTGAACTACACAGCTGTCTGTCTCTGCCTGAGACATCTAGGAGGGAGGGAGTCATTAATACATGGTTTGTGCATGGGGTGATTAGGTTGCATGGGATTCTCCTTTCCTTGGATGTGATGGAGATAGGAGTGAAATTTTATTCATATCAGTTAGGAAAAACGCATTATTGATTCGGGCCCCATTTCTAGCTTTGGAAAGAGCTAGGTTGGGTATTTATTGGAAAGCACGATAGAATGTTTGGTCTTCATCTTCGGCGAGAACATGCCCAACTCTGAGTCAGAAGAGGTTTTTCTGGGATAAGAGGTGGGAACAGAACCCAGACTGCCTGGTGTCCATCCAGCTGCAGGCTCTCTCACTGTTCTCAGTATCTCCAGATCGGCGCCCCTTTTCCTGGACACTCCCTGCCAAGTAAAACCCTCAAAGGCATACAAAATGATGGGACATTAAATAAATAAATAAATAAATAAATAAATAAATAAATAAATAAAACCTTACATGTGCTTGATATTGCCCTGGGCTCATCGGCTTATCATAAAAATCCTTTCTCAGTCATCTCGAAGTTAGAATTAAACCCTACTCTGAATTAATTTTGCATTAGGATTTAATTTGATTAAAGACAGGGCTGGGTGAGTCTAGAGCTCCACTTCCTACTATGACAACTAAGGGCTGTTCAATGTGCAGGGCTCTCCAAGCCCCTCACAAACCCCACCGGATTTGGGACGTGGCATTCCTAGAAACTCCTTTGAGTCTTTCCAAAGCGAGGCTTTGTCTCTCTTCACTCTGTCCCCATCCGCGGCCCTGGAGTGAAGCCACCAATTCAAAGGGCTCTGTTTGGCTGTGTGTTTTCTTCGGTTTCACGTTTTGTTCGACAGCATTAGATGTGCTCACGCTCAGACTCCCCGGGGCCCGTGTGTGCGTCAATGATGTCTTTCCATCCTAATTTGGTCATGGTGATCTTGGGATCTGTAGTTGTGGCTACAAAGAGAGGTGCTCTCTGGTTTCTTGCCATCCCAGGGCTCATTTGCAAGCTGCTGCCTCAGCCTGAAATAGAGATCAGTCCAAAGAATAGAAATCCAGGCTACCAACAAACTCTCTTGTTATCTGCACCCCTGATCTGATTCTCTTGGCAGGTGTCTGTGGGGTCCTGATGGCTTTTACTCCTTCCCTATCTTCTCTGTGGATCTGGAATGCCTGCCCTTTGGCTCTTGTGCACGGTAGACAAATGAGTCAGAATCTCTGGAACAGCTCTGTCCTTACCAGCTGATTCCAGGAGGAGCCCTATGTAGCTCCCAGGCTCTTCTCTTGACTTCTATCCCCCGCTGCATCCTCAACCATTCATGGAAACCCTGGCAAAGGCACAGAAGGAACTACATCGGCATGGAGGAGATGTTTGTTAAGTGACCTTCAAAGACCCAGAAACTTAAACAGAGATGTAGACATCGGAAGGTTTAAGGAAGCAACATGCTGCAGGCTTAAAGGTAAAGGCTCTGGGATCAGATCTAGAGGCAATTCACATCCTAGGATGTCCTACTTAGGCAAGTTACTGAAGTCTCCCTGAGGCTACTTCTTTATCTATAGAATGGGATGATGATACTTTCCTTACAGGGTTAAGTGAGATGACATATGTCGAGTGCTCAGCACAAATTCCTGGCCCACGACAAACATTGTTAAAGAACGGGCCCTACTACGTCTTCCTTTTGGGAAGAATTTCAGCTTCAAATTATCTCTGCGAGCAGGAATCAGGGAAAATATCAGTGTGGAGCTAGCCTCTTATAATTCAGTTTAATATGTCAGGAGAGGAAGTATTTGAAAAATAAATGTATTTTTCAGGCCACTTGTAACAGATTGGCATACTTTTGGCCTTCCTTTCCTTGAATAGTGAAACCAGATGGGCTAGTTTGGCATTTGACTTACGTATTTTCATTTTGTGGATCTCATGGGTTGAACTCATGGTTCCCAAGCCCTGCTTATCCTAGGATCAACGAAGGAGTTTCTGAGAAAGTACAGATTCTCTGGCCTGATCCCAGGCTGCTTGAATCGGAATCTCCAAGAGTGTTGGGAGTGGAGGTGGAGATGGAGAACCTTCTGGAAAAGGTTTCGAGGGGGATCTGGTGATCAGTCAGTTTAGGAAGTCCAAGGAAAGATCACTGTTACTGGTGTCGGTTCACAGGTGGGGGATGAGCTGCAGCCATTCGCACTGATGGTGTTTCTTCCCCGCTCAGATCTCCAGTGTATCATTAAAAAATCTCAGTACTCGAGGGATTATCAACACCTGACCCCTTCTGTTCCTGAATCTAAATGACTGCGTCTGGCCCTGAATTAACGGTGGCCCTTTTTGGCCACAGTGACACTACATTGTGGAGATCTTCTCACAAATAGCTTTCGTTGAAATTCTCCTTTCATTTAGGCTTTTCCACTTGATACACCCATTGGATTCCTTCTCTTTTACTTCCTCCACCCTGCAGTGCAACATGCTGAACCCACTAGGATGGGCAAAGGAGATTTTAAGGTCAAAACCACCTTGTGCAAATCCATGTCAGTGCAGCACCCTCTCTCTCTTCCCTTCCCCTTTCTTGTCTTCAAACCTTCTTGTGAGGACTCTCCCCTGCTGTGACCCTGGGGAGGTGTGATGGAAGAGAAGGGAAGCATGAGACTGTGTGCTTGTGGGTGTCCTTCCTTGACCCTTTCTTGCTGCTTGGGTGGAAAGTAGTAACACTCAGGACATGATGCTCAGTGGCTCCTGCTAAAGTTTGAGCAATGGCTCTCTGCTGATCCTATCAGCATGCTTCTATGCGTGTTCTATGCATGTTCCTATGCAGAACATGCTTCTGGAGGGTTTCACTGATGTCTGTTAGATCCACTGCAGGGAGAACAGACTTTAGGAGATACAGAGTTATTTCTTCCTCTTTTTTTTTCTTCTCAAGGACAAGTTTTAGATGTTGTGAATGATCATGTTTTAGAATCATCTCAGTTTTGTTTCTTCTATAGATTATGGGCAAGGGAGGCTCAAGTCTATGAGTTTCTAAGGATCTTCAAGGACTTTGACATATGAATTAGGACATCGGTGAGGCATATCCCCTTCTCAGCAGCAAATACCCCGAGCCAGCAGTGGGTGCGCTTGTGATAGGGGTTGTGGAGTCCGCCCCTGGCCTGACAGTGGGATAGTGAGACTGGATCACCTTGAATGATGATCTTAAGAATGGGATCTTCCTCCCCTTCCCTTGGAGGAGCCAGAGGGCTACCTTAGAGCAGACGACGAGGCCACTGGCTCCTTTTGCATCAGAGGGTTGGCCAATGTTATCCGAGGAGAGGAAGGAGAGAGTCTTTCTAGGCATGGTTGAGAAGCATCCTCCCAAAATTTAGTGATTCTCAAATTGGCCCTAAACCAGTGGTTCTCAAGTATGACTATTAACTGGAAACCCACAGGCCAAATCACAATTGTGTTTCATTTAGGCCCATGGAATGTTTTGCTGTTTGACAGATGAAAATAGAGTGGATTCTGACTTCAGGGCTCAGAGATTGGAGGAGCAAGAGAATAAGCCCCACCAAGGGGATGTCTAATACTTGTCCCCTCCTGGATACTAGATTTCATGTGGTCCTGGAAACATCCATTTCCACATATCCACGTTCAAAACTTTTCTGTAAGTGCCACCATTGTTTTTCATTCCAAAAATTAGCTTTGGGAGTAGGCATGGTCCTGTTCCTGAAGCTGTCACTAGAGGACAAGGCCCCAGGTCTGGGGGTGTGGGGTGACTAGAACATCACAGAGGGAAACTAGACCTATGTCTGGCTCAGACAGGTGCACCCTTCTGGAGCACCTTGTCCGTTGGGGCAGTTGTTAAAGCAACTGTTGGACTAGCTAGTTAGCAAAGATGACTGACCATTCAGTACTATTCAGTTTCCAGGGTCAGTGGGTTACTGGTGGTCCCCTCCCCTGCTCTGACCTCCGTTCTAAATATGTAACATTGTTTCATCAGTCAACAGGAATAGTCTGCGAGGCCCAGACCCACAGGTGTTGGGGAGCTTTGTGGCAGATGATGTCAGCCTATCAGCCAGACCTTTCTCTACCTGTTACACTTCTTAACACCTTCACCCCAATGGATCTTATCCTCATCCTCCTTCTTTGCTTACATAAAACACGGCAAAGTCATATAATATAGCCCTCCCTTTCTGAGGAGTCTGGAAAGGTACCCTCCTTGGGACTGTGTAATGAAAGAGTGAGAAAAACATCAGGTCAATCCATTGCCCTGCTCCCAGGTGGCAAAACGTTTAAGAATTATTTGAAGAGAAGTGATGCCTGGCTTGCTTTCCTCATCCCAGGATCTCAGTTCAACAGCTGCAGTATTGATGCTGGATGATGCCTTCTTTATGCCGGGGACAGTGCCAGGAGCTGGGGTTTGGTGGTGAACTGGCAAACACTGCCATACCCTCCGGGGGCTTGTGGACTATCCCTGGGCCATTGTTGTTTTGGTGGCCTCACTCTGCATCAGTACCCATACCTACTGTCTAGCTTTCATTGGGTTAAACTAAAGCCGCCCACAGGAGCCTAAGAAGGGATGGCAGGAGGTGGAGTTCTTTTGGGAGAACTACTAGGAACTTTTTGACCCCAGAGGATACTGGGAGAGTGGCTGGCCCACTCTTGAATTCAGGTCTGAGGTGGGAGAGAGAGGAGTCCTAGGATAGGACAGGAAGAAGAAAGTGCATTTGTTTCCTTCAGATCTTATGGATTCCGTACAGACAATTAATAAAAAAGGCAGGAGCAGACAGGTTATGCATGTGTGGTGAGCCTTGCTCGATGTGGCTTGCTGCTCTCCATCTGTAGCACACGTTCAGCTCAGATCAATGCCAAGGGCGGTAACTTATTTATGAAATTATATAGCCCTTCCTCAAGTAACATTTTACTTTTATCTTATTTCATCTCCCAGATCCCCACAGTGAGAGCAGAAGTTATTTCCTCACAGGTAGCTACCTTTTGACACTCATTCATATAAATGGAGGGGAGGGGATGGGGAAAAATATCTGTAGTACGTGGCAGACATCTGGGCTGAGAAAGACGTGATTATAGTTTAAAGGTTTACATTTCCATTGGATTCAGTCTTTACCTAGAAACCTGGGAAGTTAACCCTAGTGGGCACCTTCTCATCACTCAATGGAACCGATAATGACAGACCTAGGAGTCCCCCAGGATCATCTGTCACATAGTGATGGGATGTGCACCTCTCACCCTCTGCACACTTGAGTCTGTTTCTGTGAGCTGTGTATTTTCATGAAACCTCCTGGCTGTGTTCTGATGCCCCAGGATCTCTAGTTATTAACAAGGGGACCTGGGAGCTTTCCTCTTGCCCCAAGCAAGAATTGTGCTGTCAGCCAATGTCACTTATGGGATCTCTGATATCACAAAATGGGGTGACCTCCTTACCCCCCAAGAGGCTGTTCCACCTGCTTGTCCACGTGCCACTGAGAGTGGATGTGTTCCAGGGGCAGGCTCTTTAGTCTCACATGCCGTTCTCTCTCCTCTGGGACGTTTCTGGGCTGCAGAGTGACCACTGTCACTAACTTCCAACTGAATTCTTGTCTTGGAGCTATTTCATGACTAAAAGGAGGATGGGTATGGTGTGGTGTAGACTCCTTCTTCTCTTTCCCCAAACCCAAACTTTAATTCCCATCTTTGAGTTTTTCCTGTTCAAAACCTCAGTGTCATCTTTGGCTCTTCCCTCTCCTTCCCTCCACCCCCCACTGTCACTCTCCATAACTGACTAATCGAATCATTCTACTTTTCTCCTAATTCTGTTCATCGGGTTTTGTCCCCTGGGCCAATTCCTGTCGCTGGCCCCTGGTTTGTGTCCTCACTCACATGATGCCCCTGTGTTTCCCATCTGCCTCTCTTTTGGGTCTCGCCGCTATTCCCCCAGTTCCTGTGTGTTTACCTTTTCTCTAAAAGCTTGATAAAGCCTGATAGCTCTCCTTCCTGATTTTGATCTCGTGCCCCTCCAATGTATTAAGCATGTGCAGCCCAATTCATTTTCCTCAAGGCTAGCTCTCAGGTAACCCCTCCCTTGCTCAAGAATCTTCAATGGCTCCCAATAGATGATTGAACACCGTTCCTTTTTTAGCCTAGGTTATGAAGTTAGAAATATTTTAGAATCAGCCTATATTTGGCTTTCTCTTTTACTTCCTCCCTAATATAAATCCAATGTTCGAGTCATGTCATGTATTATTTGCGGGACATTTGTTTCGGAGAATGGCAGACTAGCTAATCCAGACGGACCCACCTATTGAGAAACATTCAGCGAGTGGGAAAGATATTTTCAGAAGTGTGCTTGAAAACATGTAAAAGCTAGCAAGGTGGTGAGGATTTACAGGGCCAGATTTTGGAAGAAGATGGAAATCAAGAAATAAGTTACCAGAGGAGTGAGACTTTTTTGCTGGTTTCTAAAGAGGCAGATGAAGGTCTAAGAATTGCATTTCACAGCTTTCTGGTGGGTAGGGGACAAAAAAGCTGCAATTCAGAGCCTATCAAGGTTATAGCATTTGGGGCTGAAACTATAAGTAAATCAGTTCTTGCAAGTTTTGAAGTCCAACTTTGAGCAGCTGAGAGAAATCTCTGTCCCTGAAGTATAATTAATGTTATGCCATATTGTAAGTCAGTCACCTGGCGGAAGCATTAGAACACTTTCTGGAAGAATGTAGTAACATTATCTTAGTCATCAGATTATTCCCACAAACAAATCTTTGAATACAATGTCAAAGCACACGAGCAAACAACTAAACATGAATAAGAACCAAAAATAGACCTGCAAGTTTTTTGGATACTGCAGGGATCAGGCACTGGCTTTAAAATAACGATGCTCACCATTTTCAAGTAGAAATAAGACAAGATTACAAAACCCGGCAGCAAACTAGAAACTATAAACATGACATAGCAGATTTGAAATGTGGACCAAAAAGAAATTCTAGAACTTAAAATATAGCAACTGAAATTAAGAACTCACTGGAGGTATTTTGCAAGAATTTATACACAGCTGAAGAGATAATTAATGAAGTGGGGGACAGGGCAAAACAATCCGTGTGAAATGAAGGATAAAAAATACAAAAAAGGGGGGGGGTAAGAGACATAGAGGATATCATGAGAAGGTCTTTACCTATTTAATTGGATTTCTACAAAGAAGGAGAGAGAATGGGGAATAAATATTATTTGAGGAAGTAATGGCCGTGAATTTTCCAAAACTGAAGAAAAATATCAATACACAGATTCAAGGAGGCCTACAAACTCTAAGCAGGATAGATGAAAAGAAACCTACATCCAGACATGTTGTAATACAAATGCAGAAAGTCAAGCAAGTCCCCAATTTCTTTGCATCTGTACCTTCGTGTATACACATTCCCGACTTCTTCAGCTTCACCTGAATAGATGTTACCTATCATCTATCAGGCTTTATCCAATAATCTTCCTGTTTTTACCTTCAACCAGATTTATGATTAAAATTATCAATAATAATTTAATGTCAACAATATTAATCTTACTTTTTGGACTCCTGCTACCATTATGGAACACGTATTTAGTTCTGGCCATTGTTCTTGGCATTCATCATACATGATTTCATTTCATCCTCATAAAACTCAGCAGGAGTTTTTACACAAGAAAAAAAAAACTGAGGCCACCCGCCTCTCCTATGAACTTAAATGGGAGCATTTTACCTATTTTGTGCCATTTATACCATTTTTTCTTGAACCACTGTATTTTGTATACAAAGCCCATCTCATCTAGAAGATGAACTTCATTTTCCTTTTGTGTCTCCTGCTATGCCTAGGACCTTAGCTTTGCACGTGCATAGGAGGTGTCCCTTCATTTGTTGAGTAAGTCTTGCATGTGACATGTCCCTGAGATGCCTTAAATGCCTGTGGATCTGTTAAAAGTCTGAGCAGACGCACCAACGGAAGTTGTGAGCCTGTCCCCACACCTTATCATTTCTGCCTGCCTCAGCGGCTCCCATTCACACGTTAAATTGAAAGCAGCGACCGATGCTCTATTTAAAGTGTCCTCGAAAATGGTACTCAAGTGTGGAACACAGCTATTTCACTGACGTGGGCAAGGTATTTATGGAGAGGTTGTTTTTCCTTTGGATAGGGGGGTTTGGAACCAGGAGCCATTATATGACACCTGTGTGGATGTCAAAAGGAAAACAATGAGAAAAAAAAAACCAAAAATCTCCTCTACCAGTTACCTCCATCTCTATCAAGACATAATCTCCCCGGTTATTTTCTACATCAAGCCATGTCTCTTCCATCAGCATCCAAAGATCACAGAGTATGACCTCGGGGCAGCAAAGTCGAAGCAGGAATTGTCCAGAGCAGAGAAAATAATCACAGTGGTCGCCATTAGCATTCCAGCAACAGCTCTCTCTGGATTTGTTCTCTACCTCAGCTTGACAGCTTAATGGTTTGCGGAGAAGGAATATTTTAGCACGACCAGTCTCTACCTGTTGTGGGGAGGGGGTACCTGGTGAAAGTACTAGGTGAAATCTCTAGAGGAAGGGGGCTGCTATGGGAAAAGAGGTGTTAAGTTAGGGGAAATGGCCAATTTCATCATAGCTGCATGCCATCCCTGCCTCCAGCAAACCCATGATTTGAGTGTGCTTCCATGTCCGTGGCTAATCTTTCCCTCCCCAGCTCTCTGTCTGGGCACCTTTTCACTTGGGCATCCTTCCAAATAAATCTTTATTGATTTTACTGATTAAATCCACTGCTTGCATTTTTGACAGCCAGGATTTTTTACTTTCTGAACAGCACCTCCCTCACCTGCCCTTAGCAACCAATAATGAATAGCACAAAGTTTTTAAGGCAAGTTCACACTTCTCCTTCTACTGTCTGGACCCAATGTCCATTTCCTGTAAGAGCTTTTGGAGAATATGGGGGAATCCCTAATACCAAAGTGCTGGAAAATGTTTGCCTGGGTCATGGAGGTGCAGACCTAGTGTAGGTTTGTTAGGGAGTGGTTGAAGCTACAGGCTTTAGGCAATTGCATTTGAAGGTGAGGACAGAATGTCTAGACTAATAACTAGCCCTCAAAATATCTAAAGTAGGAGTTCTGGGGACTCCGGCAACAAATATGTCCCATGAAACTTCCGGTACTGCAATGCAATTGCTGTGATTTGATTGATGGACTCTCCAGGCAGCCTCTGACATGGTATCCTACTGGATATCTCTGTGCCTCTGGGGCAGTGTTTTTCTTTTTTTTTTTTTCTTTTTTTTTTAATTTTTTTAACGTTTATTTATTTTTGAGACAGAGAGAGACAGAGCATGAACAGGAGAGGGGCAGAGAGAGAGGGAGACACAGAATCGGAAACAGGCTCCAGGCTCTGAGCCATCAGCCCAGAGCCTGACGCGGGGCTCGAACACCCGGACTGAGAGATCGTGACCTGGCTGAAGTCGGACGCTTAACCGACTGCGCCACCCAGGCGCCCCTGGGGCAGTGTTTTTCAATGACATGTTGGGCAGGACAGTTCTTCTGTATGAGGACCATCTTGCACATTGCAAGATGAGCATCCATGACCCTCTGGGTGTTGAACACCAGGAGCACTCAATCAAAAAAAAAAAAAAAAAGGGGGCTCTAGACAGTTCTAGATCCCCATGGGAAGAAACTGCCCAGATGAGAGCTTCTGCAGGTCTGAGAAGAAGTTTATGGTTGATACCTGTGCTTCTTCCTGAGGAGGGGCACTGTTGAGATATCTTTGACAGCTGAGTGGCCTTGGACAAGTCACTTCACAAGCTCTCTCAGCCTTCAAGTTTCTTACGCGTTGAATGGTGATAGTAGTAGAACCCATCCCTAAGGTTTGGTAGGAGGATTGATATTAGTGAAACTTTATGAGTGTATACAATGTCCTAGGCAATTTGCTAAGCACATTATATGTGTGGTCTCATCCTTATTTTTGCAGCCAACCACCCAATGAAGTAGGATCCATTATCATTCCCATTTTACAGATGATGAAACTGTTTTTAGCCCCATCTCATGGATGCAAAGACTCGAGGTTATGCAGGTAGTTGAACTATAACTTTGGTCAGTTGTTCTCAAACTTCAGCATGTTTCAGAAACTCCTGGAGGGCTTGTTAGAAACCACACATTGCTGAGATCCACTTCCAGAGTTTCTGTTTCAGTAATTATGGGACAGGCCTGAGGATTTGCATTTCTATAAGTTCCTGGGAGCTCTGGTGCTACAATTCTGGGGACCTCATGTTGAGAGCCACTGACCTAAGTCTTCCAATTTATAACTCCTAATAATCTGCAGTGTGTTATAAGTTGTAAGTAGGCAGGTGGAAAGTATGTCCCCTTCCTCCATGCACACACAGTGCACATCAAGGGATTTTTGTATGTCCTGTGTGGCCTTGGACAGTGCTCAGTGTCTGGGGCAGGGGACAGAGTATTACTTGGATTCTACCTTCGCTGTCAATCTGTGGAGGTTTCATGTGTCCCTTAGCCCTGGATGAAGAGGCAGGTCCTAAGTAGGCACTAATGATGTCCTTGAGCCTTGTAGAATGGAGAGAGAAGGGCAGAATGGGTGACAGGGTGGCAGCCGCCACAGGGAGACAGACAGGGGCAAGGAGCTTGGGAAGTGCTGTAAGATGTGAATTATAATAGGTTCAGAGACCTGTACACAGAAAATGTGAATTTTTTTTATTGTGCCTGTGTTTTCTGTGACTATCAGATTTTTATTCTCATCTGACAATGTCAACTTGTGCAAAGAGGAAATAAGGAAAGAGATTTTTCTTTCCTCCATACTTGGGCCAGGGTGTTGGGTGGGGGGAGCAATGGCTCTGTGTGGTTGGTCATGGTAGTAACAAAGTGTGAGAATCCCAAAGAAAGGTAGACATGGGGTGGGGCAGCCACCAACAGCATCCAGGCTTGCTTGGTCCAGCTGCCCTCCCCATCTGGAGAGCCTTCCAATAACAGTATTGTAACCACCACCCTGTTTATTGATTGATTACTTTGTGCCAGGGCTTATGCTGAGCACTTTAAAATAGTTGTGGGGATGAATCCTATTTCCAACGCCATTTTCTAGATAAAGAAAGTAATTTTGGAGATTCAGAAATTTGCTCAGGTTCATGCTGTGAGCAAGTGACAGAGTAAGACCTGGAGCCCAGGGCTGCCTGGAGTAAAGCCCATCACCTTAGCCACTTTGCACCAATGCTCAGTTCCAATGTTGGCTCTTGGGTTGTCAGAATTTGGAAAGACTCTTCCCTCACTGCACAGAGGCCATAGTTCCACTCTTCCTGCCCAGAAGGAGGTACCCCCTAAGACTTATGGAGCTGCTCATGTCCCAGGCGTCAGACCAGCCTCTGCCTACGACCCTGCCCATGAACATGAGTTGGTCAGACAACCTCACAGAGTCTGAGTGTCGCCTCTTTGTGAGCACCAAGGCCCCTCTCCTCTCCTGCGGCATTGCCGTGTGGATGGCCAAGTCCAGGCTCCTGGGAGTAGGTGGTAGTGGTGTCCTCCACCACAGGGGCTGTCACAAGGAGCCTTGGCTCTAGCTGCCACCCCTGGTGTTTGTGAGCCTGTCCACGTGCCTCCTCTTCTGCGTAGGTGGCTGCACTGGGAGTGCTGAGGAAGGGGAAAGTAGGGGATGGGGCTGTCTTGATGTCTTTTCTAGGAGGAATTGAAATGCAAGCAGGTCCAGGGTCAGAGCAGGATCAGTGATGCTCAGCATGCTGTAGGGGAGTTGCTGTGTGCTGGGGATTTTCCCCTCTGCTGGTTTGAGAAATGATCCAGGGCTTAGGTGTCCAGGCCCAGCATGTGGGTCATGGTGGCCCCCACTGCCCATGCACTTCCCTGTGAAATTGACAGCTGAAGCTCCTGGCTTGAAGGGCTTGATCCAGATAATGACCCCATTTTTAAACTTTTTAAATTTATTATTTATTATTACTTTTTTAAAATTTCATTTCTATTCTTACCAGAGGTTTCCTGCCATTGTGGATTTGACACCTCACTCTCAGAGGGAGTTTGGCTTCTGTTTCACTCTTCCTTTCTGTGCCCCCTCCTCCCCATCCCTCTTTCCTGTGCAGCACTAGCTGTAGATGGTACTGGGTGAAGGGCCCTGCCCTCTGTGGAGGCACATGACCCTCGGTCCCGGGATACCCTGAAGTCCTGTCTCAGGATGTCTGTCCCAAGCTGGGAAATCCCAGCAAAAGCCCTTTAAACAGGTTTTAACTTTTTTTGGAATAGTACTTTGGATGCTGAAAATGATCTCATCCAGGCAGTGAGTAGACCTAGAAGATTAAGACCCCTTCCCAAAAGGCTGGCTGGCTTACTTTTGGCTACAAAAGAACCACAAAAGTCTCATCACTAGATCAATAATGACCATAAAAGCACTCAGGTGTTGAGTTGTGAGTAGGTGATTCATGCTGCTAAGTGCTTCTGTAGGCATCACCTGGTCCAACTTCCTGCCCCACATGGGACTCTATGCATAGCATCGCTGCCAGACAGATGCTTGACCTTGGACTGGGCAGCCTCTCCCACAGCTGGGCTGGCCCCATGGACTCAGGCAGGATGGGAATCTCTGCCCTATGATCTCCACTCACAGGCCCTATTTCTGCCCTTTGGAGTGCTCTAGAAAGGTCACTCTCTCCTCCAGGTGGCAGCCCCCAAGTTTAGTTTAGACATCTCGTCCCTTCAAGATGACCTGGCCCTCCATAGTTGTTTCTTTTCATCTTTTTAATCAGCTTGATGCCTCTGCAGGTAAGGCCAAGGTGGTAGCCTTTCTTTGCAGAAAGCAGAGTCTGAGACACAGAGTGGAGACTCAGTAGTTCATTCTCAAAAGATATGTTTTTCTTCTGAAATACCCCTCTCATGAATATCTCTTTTCCCCCTAACTTCTTGGAAGTAGGACTTTCGACTAGGCCAAGCCAGCCGTCTGTATAAGGCTGCTTCTCCACATTTTGGGTAATGGTCTAGGAGTCCTGGCTGGAAGAGGCAGCTCCTTGCGCTGGCTCTGAGATTACAGCCCCCAGCCTCTCTCAGCAGCTGCCTCCTGCTGGGGTCCTCTGGGCTGATTTGCCCAAGGACTGGATGCCTAATTAGTCTCCAGGCATCTGCAGCCTCAGTGGAGCAGGCTATATTGGGCAGGCCTACTCGGAGCCATAGGCTGCCTGTGCCAGGTGGGGGCCCCACAGGGGCTGTGGGAGGCCTTGTCCGGGAGCCTTCTCCATCTTTCTTCAGCTCTATTCACGTCCTGGGCCATTTGCTGAGCCCTGGACATGGCAGTGGGGTGTGTGCCGCAACAAAGGTGGAGGCAGGGAGGGTAGTTTAGTCTCTCCCTTCTGAGATCTGCAGCTTCTCCCCAGGCCTGGAGCAAGAGTCAGGATTGGGATAAAATGATAAGGATTAGTCTCTCATAGGGAACAAAAGGAGGAGACACTGAGCTTACCGGAGAGAGCAATATAACATGAGAAGGACTGCGGCAATGATGGCTAACACTGATAGAACAGCTATTTGTGCCCAGCACTGTTGGAAGCATTTACACCTATTAACTCACTTAATCCTCACAAAAGCCCCATGGGATATGTGCTATTTAACTCCATTTTATACACAGGGAGCCTGGGGTTCAGAGAGTAACTTGTCCAAGGTCATAATACAGATGCATGCTTTTCTCCAAGTTCGGCACTCCCAATCTCAATGAGGAGCAGAAGAGAGGTGGGGAGCAAAGGTTCTGAGCCTGGGATAGAGTCTGGGCTCTGGCCCTGAAAATTGCCTACACTCTGTAAACTCCAGTTTCCTCCTCTGTCAAAGGGTAGTAGTAAGAGCTCCCTTGTGGTGTTGTGGTGAGGGGTGGTGGTGTAGTAAGATGATGGGGTCAAGTGTATAACTCAGTGCTGGGCATGTGGCAAGGTCTCAGTAATCTGAGAAGGGGAGGAGCCTCGATTCTCAATCGCAGAGAAAATATCCTGATGGTGGGGCCTGTGGAGAGGGTCTTGGTCAAGGAATAAAGTAGAGTCTGGGAATGAAGAGACCTGGGCGCTCATTATCTGTGGTATATTTTCCTCTTGACTCCCTTGGGTGAATTGGTGGGACAGTGGGTCGTGGCCTACAGGGTGGCTGCCATGGAGGCAAATGAGATGAATAAAGTGCTTGGATAGGAAGAAACCCCTTCCCCTTCCCTCTGGGGCCCCAAGTCTGCAGCTGACGTGAGGTACGGGGTAGGAGGAATGGTGAGTCCCATTAGATGGGCTCAGCCACAAGCGCCTTTACTAGAAGCTGGATCTTGAGATTCCTGAGAGTGTAATGCCACTTCTTATTCTCCTAGCCAGAGCACCGTCCCTCCCCTGCACAGTGAGCCCAGCGCAGCCCTTGAAAAAGAGAGGCAATGGGTATAGTCTGCCATGTTGTCGGTATGCATTGCCATCCATTGGGCAATATCTCAAAGTAAATCAGTGCTTAAGAGAAGGTTCATTATTAATGATGGTGACAATAATAAATCAAGATATGAAAACAGTCTTCCTAATAATTTTGTTTTGGAGAAGAAAGTGATGAGTTGGTGTGGTTGGTTAGTTGGTCCTGTAGCTTCTAATGTAGATGATGAAGAGTTTGTGCTGGCAGGATCACCTCTTCATTTTCATATTGACCACTGGTTCCTGCATTATCTGTATTATTTTCTATCCATACTCTCCTTATAGGTATCCTTTTTCAGTTTATTTATTTATTTATTTATTTATTTATTTATTTATTTTTAAGACAGCATGAGCAGGGGAGGGGCAGAGAGAGAGGAAGGGAGAGAAAGACCCAAGCAGGCTCCACGCTGCCAACTGTGGAGCCCAATGTGGAGCTCGAACCCATGAACCAAGAGACCATGACCTGAGCTGAAACCAAGAGTCAGTTGCCCAATCAACTGAGCCACCTAGGAGCCCCTATCCTTACAGGTATCTTTTAAGGTCACTTACTAATTTTTAAACACACTGGATTATTAAAGTGAAATAATGCAATAAATAATAAATCCCCTTGGTTGGCACAGATATGCAATAATACCTTGCAAATGCTGATGGGAAGCTAAGGTATGAGGGGATCACGTCAGCCTTTCAGCATCATGAGAACCCTTTGCTGCCCTCAGGACACCGCTGTGCCCTGTCGGACATAGGCCTGTCAGCAGAGCAACCTGTGGGCAGGCCAGTTCTATATATAGGATATTAGTAGAGCTGTTTTCTTTTATATATATATATATATATATATATATATATATATATATATATATATATATATGTAACTAGAAAAATACTAGAAAAACATATATATATATATATATATATATATATGTTTTTCTAGTATTTTCTTCCCATATCTCCTGAGATTGGAGACCACAAAGTAAAAGACCTTCTGTGCCAGCCAACCCAGTATCTGTCCACTTGCTCTAAGTCCTAGCTGTTCTTACTCTGGAGACTCCATCCTCCTCCCTTTGCTCTCTTCATGTCCCCTTCCCCCACTGCTGTATCTCCACACACTTGCACACTTGTGTGTGTCTCCATGAGCATGTCCCTAGTAGCCAGGCTTTTGTCTGTGCACTAGGTGTAAATGTGTGGACACTAGGGTAGGGAAGTCTGAGACAGGAGGATCCCCAGGCCATGCTTCTTTCTCCTGGAAGATGAGATGCTCCTCCTTCACTGAGACTCCTACAGCAAGGAGTGAGTCCAATGATAGAGTTAGGAAGACAGGTGGCCCTATAGCAAGTTAGTTGGAGACCCTGGATTAGGATCAGGGAAGAACTGGAATTGCTGGGGGATCTTACTAGGTATCCCTGTTATAGCCAAGAAGCAGAGAGAAGAAGTATTATATCCTTTCTTCATCTATGCTGGCCCATTTTCCATTTCTGTATGAGCTCCTTCTTCCCACTCCTCTTTACCCCTACACGCACGCATCAAGCTGTGGCTTCCTCTTTACTGGCTTTCTCTTGGGGAGCTTGGGTGGCTCAGTTGGTTGGTGGCTGACTTCGGCTTAGGTCATGATCTCACGGTTCATGAGTTCAAGCCCTGTGTCAGGATCTGTGCTGACACCTCGGAGCCTGGAACCTGCTTCAGATTCTGTGTCTCCCTCTCTGTCTGCCCCTCCCCTGCTTGTGCTCTGTCTCTCTGTCTCTCAAGAATAAATAAGCATTAAAAAAATTTATTGGCCTTTTCTTCTAAATAGTGTTAGCCCTGGGAGTCGTCACAGAATGGCCATTTTTGTTTCCCAGCCTCCCTTCAACCTTCTCCTCTCCTATCAAAGGAATGTCTCCAGTCTCAATGCATTGCCTGGTGAGTTGCCAAAACAACAAACAAACAAACACTCTTCTCTTTGGAACAACTCCACAGGGGTCTAGTTCTGTAGGCCATGGGCTCAAACCAGACTTCTGGGCCCCCAAGATGAGGACGTGTCCAAGGAGATGGGTTGGTATTGGGTGATGGCACTGAGGCACGCGGGAGCAGAGGAAAGGCGAGATGATGAGGGCAGGTGAGGAAGGGAGCGCAGAGCCTGCTGGGCCTGCACCCTGTGTGTGGGAGAAGCCCGAGGACTCCACTGAGTCAGAACTCCCCAACGTGGGTAGGCAGCTGCAGCCTCACAGACTAGCAGAGCAAAAGGAGAACAGAGGCCCACAAGCATCAAATGAGAGAAAAATGGTTTTCTTGTGGAGCCAAGGTTTTTTGTTTTAAGTATGCACAAGGGACTCCTGATGTGGAAGGGAATCTTTGAATTATTGGAAAATGCTTTGGGGATGGAAAACTGGGCTGAGGCTGGTCTCTGTGGATTTGGGGGAACTCTTTGAACAGGGGGTATCTGGAGACCCTTCTCCAAAGCTCAGCGGCTGGTTCACAGGACAACTTAAATCTTTTCATGTTGGAGGCCTTGCACCCATCCAATTCCTGAACTAATATCCTACTCAAGGATTTGGCTAACTTTGATGGGGACTTAGAGCAGTGTGAGGGATGCTGTAGGGTCTGTTTAGGGTCATATGAGACTGATCGTTTCTTCTTCCAAGTCCTATTGGGCACTTACGCTGTGCAGAGTACTGTGCACTGAACTATAAATAAGGAGCATATTTTCAAGTCAGGAGGGTTTATTTAGCAGCAAAGTGAATACAGATGTAAACATTATGGCAAATGCAAAGTAGAAAGTGATCCGCTCTGACATTTGCACACATTGTTTTGGAAAGTTAGGGAAGGAGAGAGATTCCTTTGGCTTGGAGGTTAGGAGGGGTTTGTGATGGTGGTTAAAATGGATTTCCTCATTTATTCCTCACCACCACCTAGAAGGCAGGTCCTATTGTCATTCCCATTTTATAGTTGAGCAAACTGGAGCCTAAAGGGAATAGGTCATTCGTCCAAGGTCAAATTTTCAAGTGTAGAGATAGGGAAGCAAGAAGGAGAAAGGAATCTCAAGCAAATGGAACAACTAGGTGAAGCCATGAAAGCAGGAAAGCACAGGACATGTATGGGCAGTGAAGAGTAGTTCTATTTGAGTGGAAATGATGAAAGCTAGGTGGAGGAGGTCTTTGAGTATAAGGCTAAGTCTGTCCTCCATTCTGTAGGCAATAGTGGGAGAGTGGCATGATCAGATCAGACAAGTGGTTTGGAAAGAGGAGAATCAGAGATGTATAAAGCATTAAGTGGTGACTGTAACAGAACATGTAGGAAGTAATGCACTGTGCCCAGAGGACGTTATAAAGAACTCTTGTCTTGGACAATGCAGGGGAGAAAATTTCTCTTCATTTTGGTAAGAGGCAGCTGATTTCATAGGAATGATGAAAAGTAGTTCATATTCCAATTCCTTCCAACTCCATCTACCCATTTATACATATTCTCCTAACCACTAAACTAGAGCCTACTCATTACTGCTCCACCCTTTTTCTTTCTGCTTACTGGATTTCTTTACAGAAATGCAGTCACTCTAACACCAGTTCATTGGAATGAATTAAACATTCTTTTTAAAAAATGTTTATTTATTTTTTGAGAGAGAGACAGAGTGTGGGCAGGTGAGGGGCAGAGAGAGAGAGAGGGAGACACAGAATCTGAAATAGGCTCCAGGTACTGAACTGTCAGCACAGAGCCCAATGTGGGGCTCGAACTCACTCACCGCAAGATCATGACCTGAGCCCAGGCTGATGGGCTCTGCAAGATCATAGTTTAATCAACTGAGCCACCCAGGCACTCCTAAACATCTTTTTTTTTTTTAAGTTTGTTTGTTTGTTTATTGAGAGAGCAATCACGAGTGGGGGAGGAGGGACAGAGAGAGAGAGGAGAGAAAGAATCCCAAGCAGGTTCCACATTGTCAGCATGGAGCCCGATGTGGGGCTCGATCCCATGAACCATGAGATCATGACCTGAGTAGAAACCAAGAGTCGAACACTTAACCAACTGAGTCACCCAGGTGCCTCTGAATTAAACATCTTTATGTCTTCAGACATTTATTGGCTTTGAGCCACCCAGGTACCCCTGAATTAAACATCTCTTATGGCTTTGGACATTTGTTGGCCTTGAAGGAGGTGGTATGTGAGTGCAAAGTTGGAATATGGAAGCATCTAGATCACTGGGGTACAGGTATGGTACTGTAGTGAAGAGCACTGAACTCAGGTTCTACATAGAGATGACAACTCCTTTGGTGGTGCTAGGATGTGTGATCTTGGATTTTGAGTTCTATACCTGCAAGATGGGGATAAGAATACCTATACTAGTGATGGACATTTGGGCTCTTTCCATACTTTGGCTATTGTTGATAGTGCTGCTATAAATATGGGGGTGCATGTGTCCCTTCGAAACAGCACAACTGTATCCCATGGATAAATGCCTAGTAGTGCAATTTCTGGGTCATAGGGTAGTTCTATTCTTAGTTTTTTGAGGAACGTCCATACTATTTTCCAGAGTGGCTGCACCAGCTTGCATTCCCACCAACAATGCAAAAGAGATCCTCTTTCTCCTTGCCAACATCTGTTGTCACCTGAGTTGTTCATGTTAGCCATTCTGACAGGTGTAAGGTGATATCTCATTGTGGTTTTGATTTGTATTTCCCTGATGATGAGTGATGTTGAGCATTTTTTCATGTGTCGGTTGGGCATCTGGATGTCTTCTTTGGAGAAGTGTCTATTCATGTCTTTTGCCCATTTCTTCACTGGATTATGGATGAATGGATAAAAAAGATGTATATATATACAATGGAGTATTACTCGGCAATCAAAAAGAATGAAATCTTGCCATTTGCATCTACGTGGATGGAACTGGAGGGTATGCTGCTAAGTGAAATTAGTCATAGAAAGACAAAAATCATATGACTTCACTCATATGAGGACTTTAAGAGACAAAACAGATGAACATAAGGGAAGGGAAACAAAAATAATATAAAAACAGGGAGGCGAACAAAACAGAAGAGACTCACAAATATGGAGAACAAACTGAGGATTGCTGGAGGGGGTGTGGGAGGGGGGATGGGCTAAATGGGTAAGGGGCACTAAGGAATCTACTCCTGAAATCATTGTTGCACTATTTGCTAACTAATTTGGATGTAAATTTAAAAAAATAAAAAATAAGACAAGTTAAAAAAAGTACCTATGCTAGTGAGAAGAATGAGATGGTGGTAAGATAAATGAATGTGTATGTCAGTAGTGCTCCCAAGTGTGGTCAGGCCAGCATCATCAGTGTCACCTGAGAACTTGTTAGAAATGAAAGTGACCAAGTCATGCTCTAGAACCACTGAGCCAGAAACTCAGGGTGGGCTTTCCAGGTGCTTCAGTGCTGCATGGTCAAATTTGGGACCCAGCATTCAGGCTCATATGTGAACTCTACCTTGGTCTGTAACAGGAGTTCTCAAACCTGATTTTTCTCACAAGCACCTGGAGGCTTTGTTTAAACACAGGTCCCTTAGGTCTGGTGTGGGGCTTGAGAATTTGCATTCTAGAAGTTTCCTAGGTGAAAACCCCTGCTCTGTTACATGCTGACTTCTGTGGCTTTGAACATAAATCTGGCTGTAACTCAGTTTCCTCACCTGTAAAATAAGGATCATAATAGTTTCTACCTAATAGGCTGTTATGAAAAATAAATGAGGTAATTCATACAGAGTGCTTAGCCATTGTACCTCCCTAAACATTCTCCTCGTTATTAATGAATTTGTACATGCTTTACAGACAGAGAGGATCGTTGTGAAAGCTGGATCAGAGGACTACAGTGGGCCTACTTAAAAATTTCTTTGTTGTAGTAAAATATATAAAACATAAAATTTGCCATTTTAAGTGTACAATTCAGTGGTATTAATTACATTCACAGTGTTGTGCAACCATCACCATCATTCATCTCCAGAACTTCGTCATCTTCCCAAACTGAAACTCTACCCATTAAGCAATAACTGGCCCCTTCTCCCTCCTACCAGCCCCTGGTAACTGCCTAATCTACCTTCTGTTTCTCTGAATTTGCATATTCTAGATATTTCACAGGAGTGGAATCATAGGACATTTGTCCTTTGATGTCTGGCTTCATTCACTTAGCCTAATATTTTGAGGTTCATCCATATTGTAGCATGTATCAAAACTTTCTTTTTTTAAATCAATGAGTCATATTCCATTGTATTGATACACCACATTTTGTTCATCCATTCATCTGTTAATGGATACTTGGGTTGTTTTCACCCATTGGCTCTTGACCACTGGCTAAATGAACATTGGTATACACATATGTGTTTAAGTCCCTGTTTTCAATTCTTTTGGGTATATACCTAGGAGTGTAATTTCCAGATTGTATGGGAATTCTATTTTTAGCTTTTTGAGGAACCACTGAACTGTTTTCCACAGCAACTGCACCATTTTACATTTTCACCAGCAATATTCAGGGGTTCCAATTTCTCCACATCGTTGAAATCATTTGTTATTTTTCATTTAACTATAGCCATCATGGTAAACATGAAGTGGTATCTCATTGTAGTTGTGATTTGCATTTCCATAATGACATCTTGTCGTGTGCTTATTGGTCATTTGTCATTGGTCATCTTCTTCAGAGAAATGTCATTGACCATTGGTCATTGGTCATCTCCTTTGGAGAAATGTCTCATCAAGTCATTTGCCCAATTTTATATTGGGTTCTTTGTTTTTTTGTTGTTGGATTGCAGGACTTCTTTCTGTATTCTAGATACTAGACCCATACTAGATGTGTGATTTGCAAATATTTTATTCCATTCTATAGGTTGTGTTTTTTAGTCTGTTTTTTAAAATACAGGTTCATTGAGATATAATTGATACACCATATATTACATCTTTAAAGTGTATAATTTAATGAGGTTTGACATATGGAAACAGCTGTGAGACCATCGCCACAATCAAGATAACGAACAAACCTATCACCCCCCAAATTTCCTCATAACCCTTTGTAATTCCTCCTTCCTGCCCTTCCTCTATATGCCTGTTAATAATAATGCTCTAAATACCCTGCAGTTGACACTGAAGTATGATGGGAAGATACCTAATCTGGGACTCAGGAGACCAGACTCCTGGTGCTCTTGCTCTGTTGTTAGTGGATGCAGATTTTCAAACAGCCTGTCCACTTCCCTGGGCTTGCTGTCTAACCTGCACATGACAGGATCCTGCTATCAGTGGTTCTCATCCACCCTGGCTGCATATTAAAATAATCACTTGGGAGACAAATAACCATTGCTTTTTTTTAAAAAAAGCAATGTTTTAATAATTATTTTATAGTTAATTTTTAAAAATTACTGATTTTTGAAAAATACTGATGTCTATCCCCCATCTTTTGAGTGAGAGTTTTTGGGGGTGGGATCTTGGTGTCTATGCTTTTTTTTCCCCCCCAGTTTATTTATTTCTTTTGAGAGAGTGTGTGTGTGTGTGTGTGCAAGCAGGGTGGGGCAGAGAAAGAGAGAGAGAGAGAGAGAGAGAGAGAGAGAGGAGAGAGAATCCCAAGTAGGCTCCATGCTGTAAGCGGGAGCCCAGCGTGGGGCTCAGATCCCTCGACTGTGAGATCATGACCTGAGCACAAATCAAGAGTCATACATTTAACTGACTGAGCCACCCACCTCCCCCTCTGTACTTTTTAAAAACCTCCCCCAGTGATTCTGATGTACAATAAGTTGAGATGATTTTCTTCTTATTCAAAATTCCATGGTTTGTATAGCACTTTGTATTTTTCATATTGATTTCCTTTCATGCTCCCCAAAACACCATAAGATAGGTAAGCAAGATATGGCATTTTTAGAGACAAGGACACATATCTAGACAGTGGGTAATGGACTCGAGTAGATAGATGTAAGGTAAAGACTGCAAGATAGCACGTGTTTTCTGTTATTCCCCTCTATTGCTGTTAAATGAGATTATACCAGCATGCAAGTGTTTGACTTTGCCATTGTATCCAGAGATGACCAGATTCTCGAGACTAAATCTCTCTAATTCCTTAGGACATTGATATTTAAGGTAAAATGTCACCTTATTCTTTGCAATCGAGTCTGTTTTTATTTGGTTGATGAAAGAATGGTGATTGCTCTCCTAGACGCCCTTCATGGCCTTCACAGTAGCAAGGTATCTAGAGAACACACCTGTAACCTGAAGGTGTACTGGGTGAGTCAGTGAGATGTGTTCAGATGCTTTCAGCTGTTGGTACTTTCTTCTCTGCTCAGCCATGGTGGGCATATCGACAATGTCTCCCCTCTTTGTCAGGAGAAGTCTGCAACAGTTGACGTCACTATGAGTGGTGGGCAAGTAAGGACAAGGGGTGCTCTCCTTAACATGAAGTCCCCAGCAGGCTTCTGGTCCAGTGGCCAGGTTTGAGTCTTGTGAATGGTCAAAAATGTATTACTGGCAGAAGGGAAGGAGACCATGACGACTGGTTTAATCCAGTCTCGATTGATCACTGGGGCTGGTAATCACTGCCTGATTCTAATCATGACTGACTCCCTTCTGAGGTAGGGCCCCAGGTGGAGGATGAAGCCCTGAATAAATTGGGGAATATACCAGTAGGAAAGAATCAGTGGGGTCAGTTGCCTCACTGGGGGAGCATATAATGGGGACCAGGAGGCTGGTGTTTTTGAGAACCATGTCATCTCTTCTTGGAGTGCACTTCCTGTGGAGCCACATAGTCATGTCTCGAGGCTATAACAGCTCTCTCTCTCTCTCTCTCTCTCTCTCTCTCTCTCTCTCTCTCTCTCTGGTTGGTATGAGATTAAAAGCCAACAGTTCTTTGCTGTTTTGCTTTGTACTCCAGGCTGACCATCCCGAGTTGGTTAACACCTTCTTTACTCAGACTCTTTAGATTACAGCCTTCTTGAGTTACATGTTTGTCAGAGGAAGAAACTGTGTCACCTGAGTGGGCTTCAATTCCCTGTTCTTTCAGCAGTGATCTAGGGACAACTTGCCCCTGTAAGGTGGCTTCTGCAGATATCTAGCGCTTTGTGCAGATGTCTTGTTACTAAATTAACTCTCAGAAGGTCACCTTATCTCCTTGTTCCAGGGACTTCTTTCTATAGCCTCTGTGTTCAGACTCCATCAGCTACCTCTCAGCTCTGTTTGAAGATGTTGATTAGGTCAGGTGGGCGCCTGGATGGAGGTTGAATCTGGCACCTGGGCAGTGTGCTGGCAGGTGGCATGGGGAGTCGGTTTGGGCATATACAAACATGACTGTGATGTGGTCGGGTGTCAATTCAGGTGGGAATGCGGGTCATTGGTTGGTTGCTGCATCGATCTTTCCAGGCTGAGCATTCTGCCTCATTGATTTTCACTGCCGACTGACTCTTGTTCATCTGTTCACTTGGAGATTACTTCATTTCTTTTCAGTTCATTTTTCTGTGCCCATTTGACATTCGGCCACATTGTATTGCCCTTACTTGCTGTAGGTGCTGATCACCCCTTTCCTAGGACAATCTCTGTGACCTTGGCAAAGGCCTCAGTTTCCTTATCTAGATAACTCCTGCCTAAAGAATCTAGAAGCTGGGGAGGAAACTGGGTATCTGAGAGAGTAACCCCTGAGAGGTGGTGGTAAGACTCGATTGTTAGGGAACTATGGCCTTGCTCAGACTTGGCATGGAGGGAGAACCCCCACTTGAGGAGGGTCACAGAGATCCCATGGCCCCAACTCTTAATTCTGCTGCCATTGCCTATAGCTCCAGCCATGCTGGCTCCCAAGAATGGGCTGTGTCTTCCTTGTAACCTCAGCCCAAGTATGGATTTATAACTGTCCATTAATATCTAATAGCACAGCTGACATAAGGCTGGACATTTTAACAGGACTTTACTAAGGGTCTGGGGGTAATAAAAGGGAAATGAATAGAGTTACTATAACAAGTCAATAGAGTTACTATAACAATAACAAGTTATGGTTTATTTTGCTTCATCAGTGGATGAAACCCCAGTTTAACACCTATTGTGCCGCCATGGAGCACTGTCCATTTTTGACCCTTAGCTAGAGCCAATAGATCCCATAATGTTTAGGCATAAAGACTGAGGCCCAAAGGATGGGCGTTCCCTCTCCTACCTGCAAAAAATGTGCCATCAGACCTAGTGACCATCTTACCTGGATGACTTACATCATGAATGTTCACTCTTCATGAGCCTAGCCTTACATGACAGATCAGGACAGAAGAGTCATTGTCCCTAAATAAAACAGCAGCCCCACACGGGCACCAGGAACACCTGCATTATAGGCAGTAAAGAAGTGAGGCATCCAGACAAGGTGCTTAGAATTGAACCAGCCCTTTGTGTGCGGGGGTGACAGGGCCTTTGGGTCTGGGAATAAGTTAGGAATGGATGAAGCAGAAAACCATACTTTGTTTGGATAGACTCATTTTATGCTTCTTCCTTTCTCTGTGTTTATTTTGTTTTCCCGTCGATTTCATGTAATCACAGAGAAAATTATGGCCAGCCTCTCTCAGCTGTACTAAGAGGAACCAGGGGGAGAGGGTTGTAACAGGTGTGCAGTGTTCTGCCAGGAGGTTAAAGGGAGGAGTGCAATGTACCCATGGGGCTCTGGTGATGGTGAACACCGTATGTTTGACAGTGGACCTTCAACAGAAAAGGGAAATCAGGGGACAGGGTCTCAATCACTTGTTCTAGCTGCTTCTCCTAACCTAGAGATTTTCTTAGCAGACCTACATCTTGAAAGCATTTTTTCCTTTTTCACTAAGTGAAGCAAATTAACTTAAATTTCTCAATCTACTTGACAGAAGTTTTATAAAGACTAAGTGAGAAAATAGATGTAAAAGTGTTTTCAGGCAGAGAAGCCAGCATACCAGCATTTCTCAAAGTATGTACCATGGAACAGTGTTCCTAGGGATAGTAATAGGGGTTAATCAATAAAGGATTCCTTAGTCAAACACATTTGAGAAATCCTGGTTAACAATCCTACAACAGGTATCTTTATCAAAGGACTTCTTGGGATATTTATGTATGTATGTATGTATGTATGTATGTATGTATGTATGTATGTATTTATAATTTTTATTTGTTTTTGAGACAGCAAGCATGGGGGAGGGCCAGAGAGAGATATTTGAAATCCAGAAAATTATTTTTTGAAGGGGAATCCTTTTTTTTTTTTTAGTTAAAAACTGTCTTACCGCACATGCTAGAGTGTGGGTGAAACTTGAAGACATTTTACTAAGTGAACTAAGCCAGACACACAAAGACAAGTACTGTATGACTCTACTTAGATGAGGTCCCTAAAGTAGTCCAATTCATAGAGACAGAAAGCAGAAGGGTGGTTGTCAGGGGCTGCAGGGAGGGAGGTTTGGGAAGTTTGCAATTGATGGGGACAGGGTTTCAGCTGGGGAAGATGAAAAGTTCTGGAGATGGATGGTGGGGATGGTTGCACAATAATGTGAATGTAATTAATGCCAATGAAGTATACACTTAAAATGGTTAAAATAGTAAATTTTATGTAGCATACATATTACCGAATTTTTTTTAAAAGTTGATATTACAAAAAATCTTGTCCTCAGTCTGAGTTCTTTTTTTATTTTTTGTTTTTTAATTTATTTTTTTAAATTTACATCCAAGTTAGTTAACATATAGTGTAATAGTAATTTCAGGAATAGAATTTAGTGATTCATCACTTACGTATAACACCCAGTGCTCATCCCAACAGATGTCCTCCTTAATGCCCCTTACCCATTTAGCCTATACCCCCACACAAAACCCCTCCAGCAATCCTTAGTTTATTCTCTGTATGTAAGAGTCTCTTATGGTTTGTCTCCCTCCCTGTTTTTATATTATTTTTTCTTCCCTTCCTTTATGTTCATCTGTTTTGTGTCTTAAATTCCACATATGAGTGAAGTCAGATGATACTTGTCTTTCTCTTATTTCGCTTACATTAATACGCTCTAGTATTGATGCAACATCCATGTTGTTGCAAATGGCAAAATTTCATTCTTTTTGATCACCGAGTAATACATTGTTTATATATACCACATCTTCTTTATCCATTCATCAGTCGATGGACATTTGGGCTCTTTCCATGCTTTGACTATTGTTGATAGCGCTGCTATAAACATCCGGGTGCATGTGCCGCTTTAAAACAGCACACCTGTGTCCTTTGGATAAATACCTAGTAGCACAATTGCTGGGTCATAGGGTAGTTCTATTTATTTTTTGAGGAATCTCCATACTGTTTTCCAGAGTGGCTTCACCAGTTTGCATTCCCACCCGCAATGCAAAAAGATTCCTCTTTCTCTGCATCCTCACCAACATCTGTTGTTGCTTGAGTTGTTAATTTTAGCCATTCTCACAGGTATGAGGTGGTATCTCATTGTAGTTTTAATTTGTATTTCCCCAATGATGAGTGATGTTGAGCATTCTTTCATGTGTCTATTAGCCATCTGGATGTCTTTTCTTAGAAAAGTGTCTGTTCATATCTTTTGCCCATTTCTTCACTGGATTTTTTTTTTGGGGGGGGGTGTTGAGTTTGCTAAATTCTTGATAGATTTTGGATACTAACCCTTTATCTGATATGTCATTTGCAAATATATCCTCCCATTCCACTGGTTGCCTTTTAGTTTTATTGATTGTTTCCTTTGCTATGCAGAAGCTTTTTATCTTGTTGAGATCCCAATAGTTCATTTTTGCTTTTGTTTCCCTTGCCTCTGGAGACAAGTCAAGTAAGAAGTTGCTGCAGCCGAGGTCAAAGAGGTTGTTGCCTGTTTTCTTCTCTGTTGCCTGTTTTCTTCTTTCTGTCTTATGTTTAGGTCTTTCATCCATGTTGAATTTATTTTTATTTATTATTTTTGTTTTATTTTGTAAGAAAGTGGTCCAGATTCATTCTTCTGCATATCCCTGTCCAGTTTTGCCAACACCATTTGCTAAAGAGACTGTAGAATCTATAGATCTGTAATCTGTAGAATCTTCAGAATTTTCCATTGGATATTCTTTCCTGCTTTGTCAAAGATTAGTTGTCCATACATTTGTGGGCCCATTTCTGGGTTCTCTGTTCTGTTCCATTGATCTATATGTATGTTTTTGTGCCAGTACCATACTATCTTGATTACAGCTTTGTAATACAGCTTGAAGTCTGGAATTGTGATGCCTCTGGCTTTGGTTTTCTTTTTCAGGATTGCTTTGACTATTTAGGGTCTTTTCTGGTTCCATACAAATTTTAGGATTGTTTTTTCTAGCTCTGTGAAGAATGCCAGTCTGAGTTCTTTTGATTCAGACTCTGGCCTTTAGACCTTCGCTCGTTTGCGTAACTGAGTGCCCAGGATGCTCTTTATAACTTGAGTGAAGAGAGAGCTCTTTGCTAAGAAATATGTGACTGATGCCAATTATCCCTTGCGAGTTTTACTCTTTTCATATTATTAATTTTCATTGGAAATTTATGAAGTTTACAAATTAGCTTGTACTTCATAAACATTTGTAAGTTTCCTTCAGTAAAAGAGAAAGTTTGATGTGACAGTTCTATCACAAAAAGTAACTGTAAAATGCCAGCCCCTTAAGTGAAATATGTTTTATTTTTTATTGGCATCAACTTCTTCCAGTTGAGGTCATTGATACACCATCTGCATCACCAGGGAACTGTCAGAGCAGAGGGTCCTGATGACTAAGGGCCTTTCTGTAGGTCTAGGTTCAGGTCTTAGCCTCATTTTATATTTCATTATGAAGAATCAGTTTCTCATCTAGGAAATAAGGATACCATTACCATCTTTTTGGGAGTGTTTAAATAAGGTGCCTTGTGCAGACCACACAACTGGGTTCTGTGTCAACCACTCCTCTCCATGATTCCCTTTCACATCAACCTGGGCAGGACTGGCTCTGCAGATGATCTTGCCCTTTATGTCCCAAACAGAACTCTTGATTTCTTTGCTCCCCTGCAAAGTTTTCCCATAACAGTAACATGGCACTACTACCCACCCAGTTCAGTTGCTCAAGCCCAAATCAAGGAGGTGTTATACATTTCCCTTCCTCCCTCCCCTCTCATTTCCATACTCACCAGCAATGCTGTTGGAGCAGGTTCTCTGTTTTCAACACTGGCACCTGAGCCTGGCCACTATCACCCCTCAGTGAACTACAGGTCTTCTGTTCCACCCACAAACCATTCTCCATCTAGCAGCCAGACTGAGTTTGTCAGTGATAAACCTGACCTTGCTTAAAACCTTTTCATGTGAAATTCACATTTCTTCCCATAGCTTTTATTTTTTTAATGTTTATTTATTTTGAGAGAGAGATTGAGTGCAAGCAGGGGAGGGACAGCGAGAGAGGAAGAGAGAGAATCCCAAGCAGGCTTCGCACTGTCAGCACAGAGCTCAACATGGGGCTGAAACTCACAAACCAGGAGATCATGACCTGAGCTGAAACCAAGAGTCAGTCACTTAACCGACTGAGTTACCCAGGTGCCCCTCCCAGAGTTTTAGATGTCCTCTGCCATTTACCCCCTGCCTTCCTCTCTGACCCCATTACTCACACTTCTCTGCTCATCAGTGCCTTCCAGACCCTCAGTCTTCTGCCTTTTTCTTGCTAAGCCTGCCCCTCCTCAGAATTTTTCCCTTCACTTTCCTTTGGCCTAGAATGCCCTTTCCCCTAATCTTGGCATAGCTGACTCCTCTTTGTTATTTATTTAGCTCCTTTGTAAGCATTACCTCAGGGAGACCTCCACTGGTCACTCCAGTTGGGGACTCTGCCCCCTACCCCACAGCTACTCTGTATCAAATGGCCATGCCTTCTATTTTTTAAAGTCTTAACACTATCTGAAAATAATTATGTTTTCTTATTCATTGTTTGTATTCTCCCTATTAAGTGTAAGCTCTGACATCAAAGACTTTTGTCTTACTCATTGTGTACTCTTAGTACCTGGGTTCCTGGTAGGAGCCAAGTAAGTGTTGTTGAACAAATGCACAAATGGACTTGGGTCATCTTCCCTGCTTGGCCATTTCATATCATCCTTTGGCCACCCAGGCCTTGTCCACTTGTGTCATTTCCGTGGGATGAAGGAAAGGGGTCTCGTCTCTCCTTCACATGCAAGATATCAAGGCCTATCAAGATGATGGCACTCCAAAACAGTTCAGTTTTTATATTCCAATAGGCTAGAAGGACTTCCTTCCCTCCCATTTAACAACCACACATCGGTCAGAGGCCTCCTAGACTCACCTGCCCTCCTACTTTTGATATAGAAACGTCAGTGATGACCTCTGATGGGTGACTTTGTGGTTTACAGAGAAGTATTGGATCTGTCAGAAGACTTGAGTTGTAGACATAGGAAGAGCATGGCTTTGGGCAAATTAATGATATTCTCTGAGTCTCTGTGTCCCCATCTGGACATTAACAATCATTGGATAGGGATGGATATATATTTTTGGAGTCCTGAGTGTTTATTTCATATGAAGGAGCTTATGGAAGGCAAGGTTTACACACAAATGAGAGGTAGTGGGGGTGGAATCTCAGGCCATGTAAGAGGAGGAGGTGGGTGGAGCTGGCAGGCATTTTCCTCTCTGTGGAGCACTTCATGTTTCCGTTCACTGGGCAATGTGCAGAACAGACTCATAAAAGCTATGAGTCTACTTAAAGGCCTCCTGGGTTTTGCAGTGGATTCAACCCTGTATCACACCTTGGATCCATCTCCTGGCCTCTTGTGCCACCAGTGATACAGCTTCTGAGCAGGTCCTGAAAGTGGGTGTCAGCAGTATCCAACATGAATCTTCCTCTGCCTGGCCTTGCCGTGGGCCCTCCACCAATATGCCCCACCTGTATTCTTTCACCTGGAGGAGAAGGGCACAACTAATTCACAGGGGTGCTCTGGGAGGGAACCAGTCCTGTCAGGAGTGAGGGCAAGAGAGCCTGGCATTGATGTTGGGGCAGAGGTTGACTTGTTGAGGACCGTGTTCTGTTGCTACTTTATGGTGATGGACACCTTGGAGAATGACATCTGAGGGTCTTCACCATTCTGTGACTTGCTTGTGAAAGGGTGGTGGGATGGGGGTAAAGATTTCCTACTCCTTGCCTCATATGTTTCTGGTATAAATACAGAAGTAGGGTGAGGTCTCAGCAGAGTGGGACAGGCAGGGGAGAAGGAGTTGGGAGATGGGAATGTGTTCATTACTTTAGAATTGTTGCCAGAAAGCACACATGTCTCCTTAGTCATTTGATTCATAGGTGTGTTCCCAGCAGGTAGGAGGAACAGTATGACTTGGTGGCACAAATCCCCACTGTTGGGGACCCAATACCGTAAAGCACACAGGAATAAGCAGTAGGTGAGCCAAGAACAAGCATCTTAATAGGAATAGCATACTATACTAACATTACTTGATCAATACTAAATACTTCAAAAATTCAGTGTTGTCATGGTGATGGGAATTATTTCCAAACTTGAAGATATAAGACCTATTCTGCTACCTCCTTGCTTACTTCCAGGTAGCGGTGTCTGGCCCCAGAACTTTGTTGCAATCATTCTGAACACTTTTTTTTTTTTTTTAAGGAGCGAATATAGCTCTGTTCAGCTTCCGGCTGCAGGGGAGATTTCTGCCAAGATTTGCGGCACGCAGCTGAAATATGTTTTGTATTTTATGAGCTTTGGCTCATCGTGGAATTAAATAGCACTAATTACATGAATATAGACCAGCAAGGGAGACAACTGTTCACTTCCTGATTTTTCCTGGAATTGAAAAAGAAAGGGAGGAGGTAGAAGGACAATGATGGGACTGGGAAGAGAACCCTCCTACTAGACATTAGATGACAACAGAAGTACTGTCATTTGGCCCAAATGTGCCCCAAATAGGCTGCTCCTTCACAGTGCCACTCTTTGGTGGAAATACTGGCTTCCTTATATGAAGATTGTGTGGGCAGGAAGGGTGGTGGCCCTGATGCGGGCAGCAGTCACAGGGCCTGGGGTCGGTGGGGGGACATTTGGGGAACCAGGTGCTAACTGGGGGAGATGCTGAGGCCCAAGGATCTGAGAGCAATGGGCTCCCAGCTGGGATCCCCCAGCACCCTGTATTTAGCATCCTTTGCAAACCTCTTAACCTTTTTCGGCTAGAAAAGTCGAGTTAGAGAGTTCACACTTGTCTAAGGAAGGGAATTTTCATTCCTTGTTAACATTTATTTTCTTACTAGTGAAAGGGAAGGAAATGGGCAAAATCACTCTATCACAGATGTAAGTTAAACCCTTGGGTTGGGGTTGGGGGGGGGTGCTTCAGAGTCTAGAGGACTCCTGCTGACTTTTCACTCAACTGTTGTGGGTGGGGATCCCCAGAGGCCAGAAGAAGTGAAGGCCCCTCCCTGAAGGGCTAGTTTGCTCACTTGGACCTGGCTCTGTGAGATGGGCCAGAACCTGAGCTGACAAAGTATGCCCCGCTCCAGCCTTCCTTATTACAAGAGAGAAAATGGCTCAAGGCGGGTGATTTAGGGCCACTTGACAGATGAGTGCTCCGCATTCTCGAAGGGCAGGCAGTGCAATCCGACCGTGGCAGGCTCTCCCAAGGCGCTCCACAATTTAGATTTAGGCCGCTAGAAAGTCAGTTTAAGCAAAGACGCAAACAGCCTCAAGAGAGAAACTTCAATGCCAGCCTTTTGTTTTCCAGTCAACACCCTCCCACCCCCTACCCTGTGTGTTGTAATTGTCACCATTATGTGGTTCTGTGGCACGTGCCATCTGTGGAACCTTCCCAACACAAGTGATGGCCTGTATCCCAGGAGGCCTAAATGCCTTACTCTCACTTCGAAATGTAGCCCAAGAAGGAACTTAGTGATCTCTCTTGCCTTATCACCCTATTTCCCGAAACACTATTTTACAGATGGAGAAACTAAGGCATTAAGAAAGAAGGGCAGCCACTGAGCAGGACTGTGACCAGTTGGGATTACCATTCCTGACTTCTGTAGCATCCTTGCCATGGTGACTCAGAGAAAGGAGGCTTTTGTGGGTGACTTTGGGTGACACATTAACCACGACCCACTGTGGGCTAAGAAGATCCTCCTTCTTCCCTTGACCATGAGAGGAGAGGAGGGTATGGAGAGGAGGAGCTCATTGGGGTGAAGCCATGTGATATGGTTTTGCTTGCTGCTGCCACACTGGGAGTCCAGGCAGAGGAGATGTCAGGGCTGAGGGAAACGTGGCTGGAAGAGCTGTAGTGAGCCTTGTCTCCAGATGAAAATCAGTCAGCTAAGCAAGCCTTCAATCTGCTTCCCCCCAGGCCACATGTATGTGAATGGCTGCATGGAGTATTGACTGTCCCCAGCCTGTGATGGACCCCCAGCCCCATCTCTGTGATCTGAGTGTCCACCCAGATCTTGGAGCAGCAAAAGTGACTGCAAATGCCCTTTTGCTATAGCTTTCGGGTGTCATGAGCACCTTTGCATGATGTCCCTCCATTTCTATACATCCAGAGGGAATAGGCACCCTCAGAATACTGGGAGCCAGCCCCCTGGGTAGGGCATTCCTCATGGGCTGGGCCCAGGGTTGGGGTGGGAGAGAGTGACCACATTGATGCCAAGTCCAGCTGGGGCATCTGACCCTGAATTCCTGGCCAGCCTGTTTCTTTAAATGAGACACTGGAAAGTTTATGATTCTGTCCTCCCAGCCCAGACTGCTATTGAGAATGTTGTGTTTTTAAAGCCTCACAGCCAGACTTGGAGTAAAGAGAGTCATTGCTTAGCGACTCCCCCACCCGGAGCACAGTGCCTGGAATATAAAAGGCTGCTGCGATGTAATAATAAGAGTTCCATCTTGAGCTGCCTGGGCTCGCTGAAGCTCCCACTCAGCTCTGCTGGGAACGGCAGACTTGGCCAGAGAAAGGTGGTTTTGTCCCTGGGGGGCTCCCTCAAGGCCAAGGGCAAGGAGGCCTGGGGGAGGGGAAACCATAGATGGGGACCTCAGGGGTCCAGAGACGACCTAATCTCTGAATGGGGGCGGCTCACAGACTCACCCTCCTGCAGAGGCTTCTTCCAGGCTGGTTCCAAAGGCTCTGTCCATGGTAATCACATTTCGCCAGCCCCCTTCAATAAACTGGGAAGTAAGGATTAAGAGAGCCCTGAGCAGCTTGAGCTTGGTGCTGAATTTCCTGGGGACCAGGGCTGGTTGCCTGGAGGCACAGGGACTCTAGGTCTGTGCCTGGCTCCCCATTCCTCTCTCTTCCCCGCCCCTGATGGGGCCTCCAGCCCTTCCCCCAACCACCAATGTCACATTTCTCCTTGTTCAAAAGAACAGAAGCAGAGCAGAGGGAAAACAGACTGGAGGGATTGACTCCTGGGCTCCTGACCTGCCCTAGCTGTTGTTGCATTCTGGTTTTTGCTGGGTTATGGCCACGCTGAACTTTCAGAGTCCTGCATGCACATATGACTGTCTGATGACAGTGCTGTGACCTTCTCTTGGAACGACAGTTGCTTTGACTTGATTTTTCCCCCTAGCGGTAGTAATGGATTGCACTGCAGCATTCACACCCTCAGGCACTTTTCCATTTATGAATGTGGCACTCATTTCTGAGATGGCGATGGGGAGGGGGGCAATGAACACATGCTGCACGCACATCACAGGCTTTGGGGGCAGCCATTGCATGACTAGACTACAGATGTCACATGTAAATGATTCTTGAGAAAAATAAAATAACAATTCATGGCTCCCACTTAGAGAAACTAAGAGTTTAATGTGAGAAAAGCAGACACACACAAAAATACTTACTGAGGATGTTCTTCTGAGCACATAGATTATAAACTAGAGTAGGAATCTAATAAAGGCATTTGTCCATTTTGCTAATTTGGATCAATGGATGTCTAGTGTTTCTTGAATTAAATAGAAAGGAGACCTGTGCTGTGTCCCCAGCCCTCTCTCTGCCCTCAGCTGCACACACATAATGCCTCCCTAGTTCCCAAACTTTGGGAGGGCCACTGAGGAACATGAAGATTTTTCTTCCTTGTAGACATTGGCATGGTCATCTTGTACCCATCTAGGCACAGATACTTGAAATCTGGCTTTAGGAACAAGGAGGGGGCTGCTGGCATTTAAAGCCCCTCTCCCCCCCCCCCCCCCCGCCAGGGGCAGCCTTATGTGCTACAAGAATCAGAGCCCCTACAGCACCCAGGCTGGGGTTTGAATCATGGCTCTGATATGCTGGCTCTTTCTGCCTGTGTTAGTCAGGGTTGTGCCTACAGCTGTCACACAGAAATCCACCATTTCAGAGCCTTGTTCCAGTAAAGGTTTCTTTCCTGCCTTGGTGGATGGGTCCTTCTACCTCTAGGCTCCATAATCCTGTAGAGCCTCAGAATCCTCTTTTTCCAACTGGTGAAAGGCTCTGTAGGGAAGACATATCTATTTCTTAACTGCTTTGGTGCAGAGGTGGAACCGTGACAATTCTTCACTATTCACAGGGTCACACCTGGATACTGTGTGAAAATGTAGAGGCTGAGAGAGGTGGCTGGTGGCCCCCTCTTACCAACAACTTCACACAGTCAGCCGCATGGATGGAGAAGCACACATTTTTGGTGGATCATTAGCTTTCTGTCCTCCAGCCTTGTCTCGACAAGAGATGAATTACATAAAGTGGGGCACTGTAGAGGAGGCTAAGGGAAATGAGTTTCCTGGTTCCTAGCAGGGGCTGGTCAATGGAGCTCTGCAGAACTTACTAGTGACTGGAGATGACCTCAAAGGGGGACAGCTAGAGGGTCCTGTAGGAGACCCTCAGCCACCTGAGGACAGGGGTACTGTCTTCTGCTTTGGAGCGTCTGTACCCCTTGCAGCCAGCTCAGAATGCCTCTCATGGTACATGCTCAATCAACATTCGTTGGCTGAATGAAAGAATGGGTGCTGATTCTAGCAACTATGTCTCCTGCCTCATCTAATTTTTCCTTGATGCAAGTTTGTCTTAAGGCCCAGCTCCTTCTCCTCAACAGGGTCTGTGCTAATTTTCTCAGCTGAGTAAGTGGTGGTTCTCAAAGTCTAGTTCGTGGACACAGGGCAACTTGTTATGATATTCCAGCTGGTGGACTGACAGTTCTCATTGTAAATCATATACGAAAGATGTAGTTTTCCTGATGCATTTGAAGTCATGCTTTAAGCAGACAAAACTGAGTATTATAAGTGGTTCTAAGCCCTAGATTAGAGCAAGGGAAACCCAACATTTTGCATTTGGTCACTGTTTGAGCTAAGTGGCCCAGCACCAAGATTCATTTTGAACTTCAGCTGTAGGTGATCCCAGCTGCCACTTCATACATACTGCTGTGGAGTAGTCATTCATTCATTCATTCATTCACTCAGCATTCATTTATTTATCCATTCATTCATGTGTTCTCAAACATGGATTACATACCTACCATGTATTAGGTTCTAGTCTTGGACCTGGAGAGGATAGTGGTGAAAAATACATAATTTCTGACTTCTAGGAGCTCATATTTTTGGAGAGAGGACAGCATATATGGGCAAATACAACATAATTTGTAAAGTGTGAGACTCTGGTGGGAACTGATTCCTGTTTTAACATATCACAGGGGCATCCTATGCATTGCCAGGGTCAGAGCTGGCTTCTTTGAAGATGAGATCCTAGGCAAGGGGGGTTGAAGGGTGGGGATTCGGGGAGTATAAACCACCTATGAAGAAGACACAGAGGCATGGCCAGGTGGAGAACACCCCAAGAGGCCTGCCGGCACAGCCCTCTAAGCAAACACCCAGCAGAGAGGGGAGCATTGTGTTTGAATACAAAAGTCAGCACACACATACATGCACACAAACCTTCCCACACCCAAATCTTACCTGAGATAAAGCCCCACTATTTGCAAAATTCTAGATTATCTCTGTGGCCAGTGGGACATGGAGATATCTTTGGCATGCTTTCCTTTTCCTGTGAAAGAATAGTCTATTAGAGAGGATGTGGTAAGAGACACTGTCGTCTTTTGGCTGGAAGGTTGGATTTTTCTGTATATGGGTTAGGATTCTTTCATTAACAAATTCCAGAACCCACACTGGCTTGTGCAAAAGGGAAATTTTGGCTCGTGCAACTGGAAAGTGTAAGCATAGAGCTGGCTTCAGCATGCTTGATGTAGACATCTGTGTGATGTCACCAGGCCCCGAGATCCAGTAGTTTCCAGTGGCTCAGCTCTGCTCTTCTCCGTGCTTTGGCTTCATTCTCTTCAGGCTCCCCTTCCCATCTTTCACCCCCATGGTTATAAGATGGTGCCCGCAGTTCTCAGGCTCACACCTCTCCAAGGTCACATCCATGGAGACCTAGAACTTTTCCCTCAGGCCGTGATCTCTCAGAGATTCTGATCGGACCAGGTAGCCATGCCTGAACCAATCACTGAGACTCCCTGCCCTGCCCTGCCCTGCCCTGCCCTGCCCTGCCCCCTGCCAGCAGCTCTGTGCTGATTGGCTTGGGCCCAAGTCATGTGTTCCCCCTTGAACCAGGGGTGGTGACCACTCCCCCAGAAGCTTTTGGGCTGAAAGAGGGTGAAGAGGTGGGTCCCTAGGGGGTAAGTGAATAGGAGCAAAATAACAGATATCCACTATCTCTAACAGTGTCTTTCAAAACTCTTTTTGATCATGACTGCATTAGTCAGGGTTCTTCAAAGAAACAGAATCTGTGTGTGTGTGTGTGTGTGTGTGTGTGTGTGTGTGTGTGTGTGTGGAGAGAGAGAGAGAGAGAGAGAGAGAGAGAGAGAGAGAGAGAGATTTTAAGGAATCCTACAATTATAGAGTCTCCAAGTCTAAAATCTACAGGGGTAGGCCTGCAAACTGGAGACACAGAGGAGAGCCACATAAGCCCACAGACTAGAGACTCAGCAGAAAGCCAAACGCTATCTGCTGGCAGAATTCCCTCTTGCTCAGAGAGGCCAGTCTTCAACTAAATAGATGCCCACTTTATAGGGGGGAGTGTGTATCACCCCAAGTCCCCTGATTTAAATACTAATTTCATCAACAGGGACGCCTGGGTGGCTCAGTTGGTTAGGCGTCTGGCTTCAGCTCAGGTCATGATCTCACAGTTCGTGAGTTTCGAGCCTGGAGTTGGGCTCTGTGATGACAGCTGGAGCCTGGAGTCTGCTTTGGATTCTGTGTCTCCCTCTCTCTGCCCCTCCCCCGTTTGCTCTCTGTCTGTCTCTCAAAAATAAACATTAAAAAATTTTTAAATATTAATTTCATCTGAAAACATCCTCACAGAGACATCCAGAATAATGTTTTCCTGTGTACCTGGGTACCGTAGCCCAGCCAAGTTGACCTATAAAATTAACCATCTCAGTGACTAACAGGAAGAAATACATTCACATCACATTCAATGCATACATATATATGGCTGAAACAAGAGTCTCACTAAATAGTGGCTACCCTTCCTAAAAGTGGCATAGTCTTATTTTTCTCTTCTACTTTATTTCATAAAAAAGCTCGTGTGACTCACTCAATTGGTTTCTGGGTTCACGGTATGTTGTAGAGATGGTCTTTTGAAACATCATCCTAGAATATGTCTTCAGAATGTTCTGTTATCCCATTGCAAAGGTCCTGTGGACAACTGAAGAGCTGTCCAAACCCCAGCGTGACTTTGTGTTGCCTCAGCCCAGACCTGACTTGTATCTGTTCATGCCTCAGTTTCCTTATTTATAAAGGAGGCAGACTTACAAATACCTCTTCTACCTAACAGTGAACAATAAATCCAGAACAAGGTAATGTATATGAAAACATTTTGTAAACTCTAAAGTAATTTCGTGAAGTAATTGCTATTTTAAACTAGTCTGTAATAACTTTCCTCTCTTCTACTCAGGAATCTGAGAGGAGGGTGCTATTTCATGAAAATTAGTTTGAGCTCTTCAACACTTGCCACATAAAACAAAGACAGCCCCAATTTCTTTAATCAAAATGATGATCAGCTTCTAAAAATGAGTCCCATCTCCCCTGAGATCATTCAGAATTAAAATCTGATTTCAAAGAAGGGAAATGTGCAGTGTGTTTGGGTTTGATCCAGAGCCTTTTTGGTCCCCAGCTTTCCACTCATTACCCATTCTGCTGGTTCAGTGAGGTCTTTGGGGTGATCTTGGGGTGACCCAGTCACATCACTTGCCTTTAAGAATCAGAGTTGGGATGAATGCTCCCTCCAATACTTTGAAAAGCGGCTAATTGATGACCGAGAGAGAAATGATGTGGGTAGGACGTGCCACTGGGGGCAGGGGTTCCTAGGTTGGGTCACCACTTATCAGGACAGATGTCCTGGAATGGAGCCACCCTGGAGACAGAGCAGCCTCAGGCAGTCCTAGGGAGCAGGGGACTGGCAGCTCTGCCTACTTGTGGGCCTGGAGCTTGGGGGGGTGCCCTGTGTTTGGGTCACCCCTGCAGTGGTGGTGCCCAGCAGGGTCTCCAGTGAGGCAAGCCAGAGCCCGCACCCTTGCTTGTTCCTTCTCTCTTCCACTTCCCTGTTACTTGTTTTCTAATCAGTCCTTTCGTGGTGTGTAAAAAGGGAGGCTGGTTATTCCCATCATATGTTATTGTTTTCTGTGGGTTCCCCTCTCTCCAGGCACAGTAATTTCACTATCCCTAGATGAGGGTGATAAGTGTTTGAGATGCATAACTGTGTCTCATTTCAGTGTCTAATAGAAGATGGAGAGAGAGCCCTGGCACCTTTCTGCTCAGTAAATTCATAATTACAGGCTTCCTTGCCTCGCTTCTCGCAAACTAGAGAACTGTTGATTGGCGTGTGGGCCCATGAGTGTGTACAGTAAGGCAGGGGGTGTGGCAGGCACACTTCCCTGGTTCCTGGCAGGTTCCAATATGGGAACTGCTGAAAGTTCCCTCCAGAGAGTTGGTGGCTGAGTCCTGACTGGCACCTGCCTGTCTGGAGTGAGGATTACCAGCCTTGCTGGAATTTCATTGTTGCCAGTAATGTTCTGAGAGCTGTGTTAGCCAGGCATATGGCACCCAAGACAAAGGCCAGGGAGCAGGTGCTGAGGTGGGTTCAGACAAAGCTGGAAGACAGGCTGCAGGTGGTAGAAAGGGGACTGGGCTGGGAGTCTGGAGACCTGAGCTCAGTGCCATCCCCACCTTCAACTCACTACGTGAACTTCTACAAATCACCTCACCTCTCTGGATCGCAGCTTCCTTGTCTTTAAAATCGGGGATCGGAAATCATTAAACTGGATTATCTCTTTCAGATGAAAAGCTTCTAGATTCTTCTCTGATGTTTAGATTTGCACAGGCAGTTCAAGATGAACCATCCTGAGTCCTCATCACTCTAACTGAGATGGTGCCATCACGTACTATCTCGTTATCATAATCCTAACCCTTTTCATCTCATTTCTTCTTGTCGACAAGAAGAACAACTATCATTTAATAAGTAAAATACCGTGTGCCAGGCCAAAGGCCCTGTGCCAGGCACTTTCTGTCATTATCACTTTTTAGAGGTGAATAGTGGTGCCTGCCTGATGGATGTTATCTGCCAGGTTATGCCCTGTGGGTCCCAGGGGCTAGGTTTCCTCCTACAGAGCAGGTGGGGAGATGTTCCTGGGTGATGTCCTGGGGCTTTTCTGTCTGGGGACTTACATGGATTAGAAAGGGCTTCCAAGCGCTCTATATTCTGGACTCTGGAATTGTGTGTCTCTAGGAACAGTATGGGTTTTGTAGGGGTGCAAACCTGGGTTTCAGCCCCAACTCTGCCATTTATTAGCCCCATGCCCTTGCAGACCCTAAGTTTCCTCATCTGAAAAGCAGATGGAACAACCCCAAGCAGAGCAGACAGCTGTACTGATTGGGTGAGGTAGGCAGTGTGCAAGCATGTGCATGGGGCCTGGGTACGGCCTATGACCCACACATACTGACATTCCTCCTGGCTTCCAGCCCCTCTCTCTGCCGGTCAGAAAGTAAGTCTTGAGTTTCTGCTGGACGTCGGGCATGAGCCCGGCACTCTGGACTCACCAGTGAACTCGGTGGGCCTCCTTGCCCCCACGGAGCCCACAGCCCTCAACCCCAAAGTCAAGTCCTTCTGCAGAGGCTAAATTGAAGCATGGGACCCTTCTCTGGGAGCATGTGCTCTCTTCCTTTAAGTGTCTCTCCTCAATACCATGAAGTTTTGTCTCCCCCTCGCAGGGATGTCCTGACAAGGCTTGGGGCTCCTCTTTTCGCCCTGTCTCCTACCAGACCCTGTTCTCCAGACAAACATTCCCTGGTGAATATGCCATTTGACATGTTCAGACTTTTGCTACACTGACCCCTCCCCTTCTCTTCTGGCCCCACGTGTCCTCCCTTAGTTCATGGCCAGGCCCAGATGCCATCCCACAGCCTTGTCCTTGCTCTCTTACCCTAAGGTAGAAGTCAGCGTTCCTCATGGGAGCTGCCGTCACATAACCTTTCACTATCTGAATCAGTTAGATTCTGGTGGCATCTACTGGGACCTGACCCCAGCCTCGGCTGTCCTTGGATCCTGCAGCATTTGGCAAATTCTGTGTGTGCCCTGAGCAGACATTTCCCACATGGGGGTGTGAATGAAGGTACTGGACTCACAAGACTGTTCTGGGCTGTGGGTGTGCAAACCATTCTCCTCTCTGATGTTCACTCGAGAAGACGTGTGGCTTTGGTTGGGATCTTAGCTGACGACGTCATGTCTTTGCTTTCTTCTTTCTTCTCTTGGTCTTTGTGTAACCTCGCACTCTCCCTGTGGGGTGTTCTCTTGCTTCCTGGTCTATCTCTTCCCACTGCTCCATTACTGAGGATTTGGGTGAGAGAAATTCCACAAAGCTGAGATGCCCCCAAGTAAGATGCAGGCCATTCCTGCCCTGCTTTCTCTCAAACTGGAAGAAATATGAAGCCGTCCTCTTGAATAGAAATGAATAAGACCATTAGGACCAAGAGCTATTTTGTTCCATGGGGAGTTATTTATTTATTTATTGGACCACTTCTTAAACCATTTGTTCTCTCCTTTTAATGAAAACCTCTCAGAGGAGGCCCCAATATGGGAGGCAGCCAAGATCTGCCTCATTAAAATGACATCAGGGCTCTGAGCCGGGCAGTGTACCCGGAGGACTTGGTGGCTGTCATGGTGCAAAGGGATCCAGGATGTGGTTTTGAAGTTTTGACCTCATGCACTATCTGGCAGTGGGGAGGTGCGAAGGAGAAGTGTCCGCTGCATAAGTGTAGACCTAGAAGACTGGGGCTGTGACCAATGGACCCCAATAAAGGGTTGTTTGGACTATTCTGCTGCAGATAAACAGTAGCTGGTGCACATCCCCATCTGTTCCAGGTTGGGGTAAACTGAGATGGATTAGCAGTTAAGAATGAGAATTCACTGGGGGTGCCTGGGTGGCTCAGTCGGTTAAGCCTCTGATTTCAGCCCAGCTCACAATCTCACGATTTTGTGAGTTTGAGCTCCGTGTCAGGCTCTGTGCTGACAGTGCAGAGTCTGCTTGGGATTCTCTCTCTCTCCCTCTCTCTCTGCCCCTCCCCTGCTCATGCTGTCTCTGTCTCTCTCAAAATAAATAAACTTAAAAAAATTAAAAATGAGAACCCACTGTAGACTTGCACACCCAGGTTTGAATCCACTTCTGCTTATAGCTATGCAAGTTGTATAACTTCCCTAAGCTGCAACACGAGGATAAAAGCACTACTTACTTCAAGGGGACTATGAATCAGGGTCCCAGCAGGAGATAGTGCGTCCAAATTCAGTTGTTTGTGCAAAGGTCAATATGGGAGCTCTTCACAAAGGTATGGCTCCCTAAGAGCAGAGCAGTATTTGGGGGTAGGAAGAGTGAGGCCCGTTACCTCCTCTAGGACCAAGTGGGGTCAGGCGGGAGGTGGTTCACAGCACCTGGAGACAGAGAGGCAGTGTGGAGAGGCACGCCTGGAGCCACTGAGACCTGTGGGTGAGCGTGGAGGCCCATCCCCATCCCCTGTCCCCTCCCCCTCCTGCCAGCCTTCTGCTGATGCTCCCATCTGGCTGTACCTAACCAGGCCTGAAGGCAGGCAGCCCACAGATATAGCGTCCATACAGGCTAGCCTCTGAGGCACAGAGAAGGGTGGGGAATGGATCTGGAGGGGAAGGTAGAAGATACCCAACTCTGAAGGGTTTGTAAGATGAAATGAGATAGTCTCTGGAAGGTGCTGGACAGTGACTGCTATGAAGCCAGGCGCTAGATAGCCAATGGCCGTGCTTCATCATCCTCATCATCGCTATTATCATTACTATTAGCATTGTTGTTATTGTTGAAGTTGCCCTCCCGGCCCTGCTGTCACCCAGACCTGGGTGACCCACACATGCATGGGGGCCGAGTCCCATAGCCTCCAGCTTTTCCAGTGCAGTTCTTGGTCTCAGCATGTGCAGAGGGCTTTGAGGGGCCAGCCACACAAGCCCTGTACCATTATTACCCAGTATCACATCCTTCCTTTCCCCCACAGGGAGCCTCCACTCCTGAGTCCTGGCCCTCCGAGGAGGCCCCTGTGCCAAGTGCTACCGTGCCGCGAGGACCCGTTTCTGAAATGAAAGCCATGCCGTGGAATTGGACTTGCCTGCTCTCCCATCTCCTGATGGTGGGGATGGGCTCCTCCACTCTGCTCCCCCGGCAGCCACCCCCAGTGTCCCAGAAGCGGTCTTTTGTTACGTTCCGCGGGGAGCCAGCTGAGGGTTTCAATCACTTGGTGGTGGACGAGAGGACAGGGCACATTTATTTGGGGGCCGTCAACCGGATCTACAAGCTCTCCAGTGACCTGAAGGTCTTGGTGACCCACCAGACAGGGCCGGACGAGGACAACCCCAAGTGTTACCCACCCCGCATCGTCCAGACGTGCAATGAGCCCCTGACCACCACCAACAATGTCAACAAGATGCTCCTGATAGACTACAAGGAGAATAGGCTGATTGCCTGTGGGAGCCTGTATCAAGGCATCTGCAAGCTTCTCAGGCTGGAGGACCTCTTCAAGCTGGGGGAGCCTTTTCACAAAAAGGAACACTACCTGTCTGGAGTCAACGAGAGCGGCTCTGTCTTTGGAGTGATCGTCTCCTACAGCAACCTAGATGACAAGCTCTTCATCGCCACAGCAGTGGATGGGAAGCCAGAGTACTTCCCTACCATCTCCAGCCGGAAGCTGACCAAGAACTCAGAGGCGGACGGCATGTTCGCTTACGTCTTCCACGATGAGTTTGTGGCCTCGATGATTAAGATCCCTTCAGACACCTTCACTGTCATCCCTGACTTTGATATCTACTATGTCTATGGCTTCAGCAGTGGCAATTTTGTCTACTTTTTGACGCTTCAGCCTGAGATGGTGTCTCCACCAGGCTCCACCACAAAGGAGCAGGTCTATACATCCAAGCTTGTGAGGCTTTGCAAGGAGGACACCGCCTTCAACTCCTACGTGGAGGTGCCCATTGGCTGTGAGCGCAGCGGGGTGGAGTACCGCTTGCTGCAGGCCGCCTACCTGTCCAAAGCCGGGGCTGTGCTCGCCCGGACCCTCGGAGTCCGTCCGGAGGACGACCTCCTGTTCACTGTCTTCTCCAAGGGCCAGAAACGGAAAATGAAATCTCTGGATGAGTCGGCCCTGTGCATCTTCATCTTGAAGCAGATCAACGATCGCATTAAGGAGCGACTGCAGTCCTGCTACCGGGGCGAGGGCACGCTGGACCTGGCCTGGCTTAAGGTGAAGGACATTCCCTGCAGCAGTGCGGTGAGTCAGGGGAGAGCCTGTGGGCTGGGATGGCGTGGCGTGGCAGGGGGACACTAGCCTGTGGTTTCCATGGGATGTGAATCACCCATCCCATTTTGCCAATGGGACAAACACATCTCTGGGTCTCACTGGACTCAGATCAGCACCAGCTCAAACATGCTATGGCTATGGCGCTGAGCTTATGACAGCTGGAGCTAGAGCTGCAAGGTAGATTTCCTATTTGATGCTTTTCTCTATTCTGTATTAGCTCATGGCTCTAGGAGGGCATGCTCGAAATAGGTGGGGATTGTGTCATACAGATGTCACATACACCGGGCATTGTTAAGACAAGATTATTGTGTCCTGTGGTATAAGACACATATCCATCTTTCTTACTGACCATGCCAAAAATCACTTTCCTGGGAACTTAGAATAAAACCATTACTGGGAGTAATGGAGCCAGTCATTCTATACTTGGGATAGATCTAGGGCTTCAGGAGCATCATGTTTTTGTCCCTTGAGGATCCTTAGGAAATGGCTAAATGAGAGCAGTGGTATGGTGGGAGTCCAGGGAACACAGAGGTGAAAACAGAGCTTGCTGAGAAAACTGCATTTATGGGGCACCTGGATGGCTCAGTCGATTAAGTCTCTGACTCTTGGTTTTGGCTCAGGCCATGATCTCATGGTTTGTGAGATCGAGCCCCATGTCAGACTCCATGCTGACAGTGCAGAGCCTGTTTGGGATTCTCTCTCTCTCTCTCTCTGCCCTTCCCCTGCTCACTCTCTCTCTCAAAATAAATAAACTTAAAAAAACTGCATGTATTAAGCGTCTTCTGTGTGCACTGTTCCGTGGAAGAGATATGGCAAGCAGCCTCGGAACCCTACTGAGTGACAGAAGTGCTGAAGGAAACCAGAGAAAGGGGAGAATGAAGGGCTAGTTTAGAAGACCTTTCCAGGGACACATGCAACAGGTGACCCATCCTCCTGCCTCTCGCAACCTAACTCACTCGTGACCCAGCTTGCTATGGCTTGACATCTGTTCATCTTTAAAATGGTCCATTTTTTTCTCATTGTTCCAGTGACTTAGAAGTCTGATTTATGAGCATCTTCTATGCCCTGTGTCCCTCTCCTTCTCCCTCCTTTTTTTTTTCATTCACTTAAAAACCTAGTTTGAGGAAAGTCTATCCTAGAGAGAAGAAAGGAGAATTCACACACAAGTGGAACATGTGTTTGCACGGATGTGATTCTTGACTGCTAGCCCAACTTTGGTGGGATTCCACATTAGTGAAATGTATTTTGATTGATTTAAAAAGTCTAAGTTTCCCTTCATGAAATATGGCTACTTGCCAAACCCATCTCAGAGGGTGCTGGCACCCAGGCAGTTTGTGGGGGAGGGGCTGTTCTTGTGGGCTCTGGGACTTTGAGGTAGGGGTTGGGGAGATGGAGAAGAAGGAAGGGACTTGGCAAGGTTTGCCTTTGGTGCCCTAACATTTAGGCTCATGCTGTTTTCCACTGGTGGGTTTTCTAGGTAGTTGGGCTGAAACTAAAAGATGCCATTTATTTCAGATATCCTGAGAAGCCTAGTGTCACAAAGGAAATGAGAGAGGCCAGAGAAGGAAGCAACAAGTTGACATTCTTAGCCAGGCCAGAGAGTGGAGGGGACTCCACTGTACCTGCTGAGACTTAGTGGGTGGCATATCTTTGGGAGCCTTTGGTTTAAGGCAATGGCAGATTCACTCAATAGAGTCAATGAAACAAGACAGGTTTATGACCTGGGGGCCATGGACTTCTCCCAAATGCAGGCTATAAAGGCCAGGTGCTGTACTGTATGTACATATATTACAGCCTCAAGCACAGCTCCCTGGGGAGACGCAGTAGGGAAGCCGGCATGGAGAAGGAAGGCCCTTAGAGACCCTCTGATCTGTACCTTCATTCCGAGGCCCAACAAGGTGAATGAATTGCCCAAAGTCACATAGTTTGGGAAGGAATGGCAGACACAGCACTCGAGGAAAATTTCCTTTGCCTCTTGAGGAAAATCACACTTTCACACATGCATGCACACACATGCACACCTACACATGCATGTGTGCACACGTACAATAAATACCCCCACGAGCATGCACACAAGTATGCACACCCTACGTTTGAAAGTGCAAGTCTATGCGGTGGGCTTACCAAACAGCTAGTTCTTTTGAGATCAGATGGGTTGGCTATTTTTTCCATAGATGCTTTTCTGTAGAAAACTGGCTCAGATTCTGTCTTTTCGGGTGATGCTTTTGGGAGTAGACTCAGCTGCAGGGATCAGCCTGGCTGCCCATGGGCAGGTGTTTGCCCCGCCCTTGCTCCCTGCCACAACACAAAAAGCAAAGTTCATCATGGAAGTCTGCAGAGCTGCGGGTCCTGAGACCGCATGGTGGCCTTGGAGAGAACAGAGGGACGACAGCTTTGCAAGACAGGCTAATGCCAGGGCTGGGAGTCATGGAGCCAGATAACAAGCTTTTGATTTTTCTTTGGGCTTTAATTAGCCCTTTCAAGTTCGAGGCAAGTTCAGGGCTGAGAGCAGAAAGGAGGAGGCCAGAAACTCCACACCAGGCTGGGCTGTCTCCCCAGCCAGTATAAAAGGGCACACCAGCTTGTAATGTCAAGTATCAGTTTCCTTTGATTCGGCCGACGCTCGGATTACTTTGCTCCAGTCCTCAGGTGCTTGGCTACAATTCATTTGGCCCCAGCTCAGACCACACATGCGCCCCGTGCCATCAGCCAGGCCAGGCTCCTGGGCCTCCCCAGGGAGGAGTCCTCGTGGGCACACCACTTGCAAACCCAGCTTGTCCTCCACCCATTCATGTGGCTGTTGGGTTCCTTTCCTCTCTCCCTTTCCTGCCTTGAGGCAATGATGGACTAGATGAATCTAGAGTTCTCTTTTGCCTGTGAGTCCAAGATTCCCTTGAGGCCTGCGAGGTGGGATGGAATCTCGATGGCCTCTGTCCTGCAGCCTGCCCTTTGTAAGACCACGGTGGAGGGAAGCGTAGGCCCAAGAGATTGACTTTTAAGACTTGTGGTTTGTAGGCTAAGGGATTCCCTTAGCTTCATCGTAATTACAATCCATAGAGCTTGAAAAGGTATGATTAGTGGTTCATTTTTTCAATTGAGACATAATTGACATACAACATCATGTTGGTTTCAGATGTACAACATGACAATTGAGTATTTGTATGTATTGCAAAGTGATTGCCACATGACGTCCAGTTATCTACACACAGTTACATGGTTTTTTTTTTTCTTGTGGTGCCACCTTTTAAGATCTATTCTCTCAGCCACTTTCAAATATACAATGCAGCATATCAACTATAGTCAATCATGCAGTACATTACATCCCCAGGACTTATTTATTTTATAGCTGGAAGTTTGTACCTCTTGACCAGTGACTCATTTTTATTGTGTTCCTGTTTTCCTAATTCCCTAAGGTAGACCACTCATCCCATGGTATTCTTCAGGGTTTTCCGGCCCTTCCCATTTCTTGGGATCCACATTCCTTCCCCTGAACTCAGGCCTCCCGAACTCAGAGCAGGAAGCAATATAAGCCCTGGGGCCTCTGGCCCCTTTATTATGTCCCAGCTGGTCTTTTGCCTGTGTGCAGGGAAGGCCAGGTAGAGTGGGAAGAAGACATCTGTGTGACTCAGCCTGCCATTCCATGGGGCATTCGTGGTGGGCCACAGCCTGGTGAGCAGAGGGGGAAGGGCTGTATGTGAGGAGGGTTCTCAGTCTGCAGGTCCCCAGAGAGCTCCCCATTGTTTTGATTTTATTCCAGGTGAATCAGGGAAGGGTGGCGGAGTCCACATCAGAGATAAGGGCTGGCAGGCTCGGAGTGGCCTCCTCACGGGGATGTAAATGCATGTCGCAAACACGAATCTCTGAGTGGGTGTTGGGCGTAGAGGCTGGCGAAGCAGCCCAGGTGTTTTCGGGTGCTTGTGGGAGATGGAAGCAGCTTCCCCCTTTGCCTTCTAGGCCATTCTTTTCCTGTGTCCTGGCTTTCCCAGCCTGAATGGAAAGAGATATCCAAGACCAAATGATCTGTTGTCTGAAAATTGCTTTACAGGTCTCAGGAGGGCACAGGCAGAAGGAGGGTCCTAGAGACATCAGCTGGGGGTCCCATTCTATCTTGGGACTCAGCAGACTGAAGACCGACCTGAGTCCCTTTGCTTCTGAGCGTTCAGGAGGGTTAATGCTAATGATGTAATCTCTGTTTCTGCTACTTAGCACGGGATGGTCTCTGTCTTTCCCTTTTGAAGACTGTCATGTCACCCAGGCTCCCCAAACCCTCTGTCTACAGAGCACAAGATGACTGGCATGAGAAGCCCATTGTCTCTGGCTTCTGTCATGTGCCATGGCCCTAAGCAGGCCAAGGTGACAGTTCCCAGCCTTTTCCTGGGAGCCCTGACACTCCTGACCCAGAGTGGGGCAATGAGGCTGGGGAGTGTGCTGTTGTGGGCCAAAGCTCTTGTGTTCACATGGGCCGAGTGGCCTGGCCTCCCAGATCCCCCAAGCAAGCTATCTATGCCTCCTCAACCTTTCTTCAGCCTTCTAGGGTAACTTCATGGAGCACTAGCCCTTCCACCTTCGAATTAATTAATGAATCGATGAAACATTTGTCAGGCCCTTGGCTACGTGCTCCCTCCTGGTGGGTGCCAATCATGAAACGACATCGGTCTCCAGGGGCCCAGGATCCCAGGAGGGAGCTGCGCCCCAGCAGGTGATTATGGCCTGTGTGATGGGAACAATGGCTGTGGTCATGGGACAGGTCATTACTCATGCCACTAAGTCTTCCCTGAGTTTGGATCCAATTGAGAAGTGGACATAGGAGTCAGGCAGTGTCAGCTTTAGTACTGATAAGGCCATACGGGGCAAAAATCAGCTTTTTAATCTTCCCCTTAAAACTTGAACTTCAAGTGACCTTCCAATACAAAAATGTAGGTGCTCAGGACAGAAACTATTATCCAGAATCATTGCCTCCCACCAGTCACGTCTCAGTAGTGGGAACAGAGAGTGGTGGCCTCTGGGCTGCCTCAGGAGTTCATCTTGTGCCTGACAGTTTACAGAGGGGTTCATCACCTCCTTTTCTTCTCCCAACAGTGCAGTAGGATAATAGAAAAGGCAGGCATCGCCTCCAGTTGAGGAGCTGGAGGAACAGAAAAGTCAAGTAGATCCCTCAAGGTCTTATGATTGGTGGACTAGAACCTACATCCTAATTCTCAGCCCAGTGCTCTCCCCACTTGTGCTCAGTGGTGTGCCAGTGGCATCCAGTGTGGGGCAATATGGTGCAGGCACTGTCCGGGCATTGCAGGGCATTTATGATCCTGGGATCTCAGGCTCTAGAACACTGAGTGCCAACGGGACCCTCATTCACTGCAAGAACTAGAAAAGCCTCTCACATTTCCAGAAGTCCCTGCTTGAGAACCATTGCTAAACCACACCTCTTTATGACTCGGGGTTTACCTGCCAGTCCTGCTCCATCCCGCAACATTCACAGGGGCACAGGGACTGAGCTTTTGATTTTTAACCCCAAGCTTCGCTTCATGTCTGACAGTGAGGAATAGTGAAGGAGAACCCCGTTCACAGGTGCCCTTGCTTTGACTTGTGTATGCATTGGTTTAGCAGGCACGGCAGCCCTGGGAGGAGACAGGGTCACCCCCCGGCCCTGGACATGGGCTGGCCTCCCATCCCAGCCTGGATGGTTACTCAGGTTCGTCTGGCGCCTGGGATCCTGAAAGTCCATGCGAGTGAGCATCCGGCATGGTCAGGAGGCCGTCCCAGGCTCCGGGTGCTGGTTTCTGCTAGTCTGCTTAGGGTGTTTTCTTTTCCCAGTCAGCAGGAAGTGCCGCTCTGGCTGGATGGGGTGTATCCTGTTGTTCATGGTGCTAGGCAGCTTTCTCTTGCTGCTCAGACATAGTCCCTGCTCAGACCAGGAACTCCTCCTCTTGCCTGCCCCATGCCTCCTTCCTCACCTCCACTCTATCTCTCTCTCTCTCTCTCTCTCTCTCTCTCTCTCTCTCTCACACACACACACACACACACACACACACACACACACACACTGGGCCCATCAGACATGCTCACCGCACACCACACTCTCACCCAGTGAGAGCTCACATCACACTAATTTCTCATTGGTCCAGGTACCCACCCCTCATGGCCCTTTGACCCAGTACTCCAGACTTCAAATTTGGGATTTGGGAATCTGCCATATTGCAACTGCCACATTGCAAACGTTATAGAATCAAGTTTTCCCTCCCTCCCCTTGACATGGCTTCTGTTCCAGGTATGCAGGTGAGAAGGCCACCCACCTTCCTCTTTTTGGCCAACGGGGTTTGCAGTCAAAGTCATATCCCAGCTAAGTACACACGGTCCTTTGGGATACAGGATGGTGGCTGAGCCTTGGGTGGTGTGCTGGGCCAGGTGAAGGGACCTGTCCTCCCAGAATGCTCTGGAACCTCTCGAATCGGCAGGGAGAGTGACAGGACCCAGGAGTCCCACACACAGAATTTTAACAAAGACAGCTGCCGGGAGACCTGAGGAGGCCTTCATCCCTGTCTCTGCTGCTCTCTCTGCTGTGTCCTGCTATCTCACTTGTGCTCATCCTCCGGGGCCCTCTTCCCCCTCCTTCTGTGACACATTCTCCCTCCACCCACACACTACGCAGAGCAGCTAATGCGGCAAGATCTCTCTCACGTGCACACACATGCACACACATGTGCCCCATACGGTGTGTTAGTAGCCCAGCCGAAATGGGCATCCGGGTCTCTTGTTCAGTGAGCACGCAGACCAGCCAGGCTCCACGGTCCGCGTCTGCATTCTGGGCCTTTCCTTCAACTCCTGTCATCCTCACAGGGTGGTGTCTTGGCTGGGATTCTGAGAATTTGGACCTCTGGGTCTCAGCCAGTCCTCGCTCGTGAGATACCACTGGGCTGGTGATGAAGCTTCCTTTTTGCTTTGAACTATGTATCTCATCTTCACAAAGGAGGTGAGGAAAATAATATCCCTTTCATAAAGTGTGTTGAGACTCCTAAGGAAAGGGAAATACGTAGACATTAATAAATAATGAGAGTCGTAGAACACTTTGTGTTTGTAAGATGCTTAAAACCTCCACGGCCCCACCTGTATATTCTCCTTTGGTTATAATAACCACCCGATGGGACAGGAAGTAACTTAGTGACATTACTAGGATTTCATACTTGTATTTTTTCTTCACCAGGATCTGTTTCTGAGAGATTTGGGCTCTGCCTAACCCAGATGTCATGTTCCATATCCCAGGCCTGGTGTGTACCCTGTTCGTCTTCCCCTGCATCTGGCACATGTTATGAATGCTCAGTTAAGGCATTTGAAAGAGAGGCTACATTCCAAGCCAGACTCTCCCTGCTGTTCCCTTCAGGTGTCCCTCAGCTTTTGCAAGGCAGAGGGGAATGACCACACCTCCGTGCGGGGCGCTTGCTTCTTTTCGTTAACAAACTTAGTGGAGAGAAGGGGAAAAGACAACTAAGAGAGTTTTTCACTCAGCCTCTCCATTTACATTCTTTTTTCCCCTGTGGATTGGGCCCCCCATGCTGTCCACGTAGATGGAACGGGATCAGCGGGAAAAGAAAGCCCACATCTTTTCCCGGTCTCGGTGTCATTACTGTGTCTCTGTCAGTGTTCCAAAGTATAATGGGATTTGTTTGGCTGATTTATCCCGCATGCAGGCAACATTATCCAGACTCACTCACGAGCCCGAGGAGCAAGAGGGGAAGATGCACGGCAACAAGAGTGGGGCTAATAGAATTTATTCCCACTAACAAGGGAATGACCTACCCCATAATTCAGCCTGGCCAGCGGGGCCGCTGCTTCCCGGCGCCCGCCAGAAAACACACAAACTTAATCACTGTGGCGCGCCCCGCTCCAATTACAGCCCTCGTGGCGCGGGGGCTGTCTGCTGCGTTCTGGAAGGGGGTGGGAAGGTGGGATTGATAAGCTTCTTTGCCCTTGACAGGTAGCCACTGGGGACCTCTGAAGTTAAGGTACAAATGGAGAGAAGCGGCACCCAACAAGGCTGTGCTTGGTACCATTCCCAACGCTAGGAAGCCTTCCCTGGTATTTCCCACAGGTCCAGTTTGGACTACTGGGCTAGCCCCAGCATGGTGGCCATCTGCAGAGCTGGGCCAGTGGGGTCCTGATTCTCTTGCTTGGCTGGACTATAGCTCTGGCCATGGTATCATGAGCCTGTCTGCTTATCAGGGGATGGAACCCAGGGCTCTCAGCAGCTGAGCTAATGAGGAGAAGGTCATGGGTTCAACCCCCGGGATCCGATCCCTTGTTGGAGCTACTCTTTGCTGGCTGTGCTCAGCAATTCCTAGGAGGGGTATGTTGCTACAGCTCACTGTTGGTTACAGCGAGGCCTACAGAGAGTGTGCTTGGCTTAATGCCTCTCTCCTGGGAAAACAGCTCAAGATACTGGCATTAGTTTCCTATCAGAAGGATAGCTTATTATGATGATGAGGGAAAGACCACTCAGATACCTGGTGCGATAGGGCACAGACGATCTCAAGCACATGCAGAAATATTAAAATGAGTACGAAAATGAGCATTGCTTTTAGCAAATTATTCCCATTGATCCATAGATAGTTAAGTGCTTTCATGATTGTTTGCATTGGAAGCCACAAATACACACATAACTCCTAAAACACAATGACCTCTGTCCTCTATTTTAGTACCCACCCTTTTTAGATGCTTAGAAATCTGGCACTTGACTCTTGGGATCCTTGGTGTGATTTGTTGGGTTGTCCTTCCAAGCCCGAGATACTTCTCATGAAGCCCCTTCAGTAACAGTCTTGTCTAACCAGGTTGTTGTGACTGTGGTTTGCTGGCTTCCCCTCTCTCGGTCTCCGTATACATTCATTGTCCCTACAATCTCATTGGAAAAGACAATACGGGAATCATTCTGAGATAGCACTTAGTAATGAGGTGGATGGGGCCTCATTCCCTCTTTCCGCTTCCGATGTCTGTGCTCACAGCCAGGGTGAGAGGGCCGGCCTTCACTTGCTGCAAGGCTTTCTCTGGCTCTCAAGAGAGTTCAACCCATGGGGTCAGCATGGGCCACAGGCAGACTTTCAGGGGAGGAGAGGTTAGAACGAAAAGAGAAAGGAAATTTTATGCAGAACTGTAAAGGAATCAGTGGGTCAGAGTCCAACTTGGGGGATTTTTCCTTGTCACAGAAATGAGCACTCGGGCACATGGGACTATTTTATGGAGTAAGAAGCTTTCTGATAAGTAAATCTAAAACCTACCAGAGCTACCTCAAGATGTTTCCACCTCCCCGAGGATTCTCTTTGCTTACCTTCTCCCCCTGCCGTCAAAGTCAGAGTCATCTCAAGGGATAGATGCACTGTGGGCATCAGACGCTATTGCATTTATTAACCCCTTAGGGGTCAGTGGTCATATTTGAGCTATGGCCCCCAATAAGTGGGTGATTATTACCTTCCTATACTGCAGGGCTTTACAACTGGAGTCTGTATTTAGACATGAGCTACTTCAGCTTATCTGATCAATATCTCCCTTTAAAAAGAAATCCCACCTGCGTAATTCACTGATTCCCTATTTCCAGTGGAAGTCTGCTATGGTCAGCTTTCAGGATGTGTGTGTGTGTGTGTGTGTGTGTGTGTGTGTGTGTGTGTGTGTGTGTGTAATTAACAGGAAGAATTTAGGGCTGCTGAGCATGAGGAATCTAAAGACCTTTTCTTTTCCACATTAGCAAGGACCTCATGGGCCTTTGATCCTCTTTTTTTCCTAACTTCTATTTCTTTTCAAAACTTCAGCCCTCACTTTCTTTGGGACCAATAGACCCAGGAAAGGAGGAAGCCCTTTTCTGATGACTGGCCAAGGGCCTCCTTCATAGGGGAGAGTTAGTTGCTTCCACAGGTCCCAGAAAGGCAGAGCACATATCCTGCATGACAGGAGAAGTGGAGGCAGGGGCTCTTCCCTGAGTAGTCTTTGGCCCTGGAATAAGTTCCTTTGGGGTCACCCTATAGCAACCCTGCAGGAAACCCCTACGTAAGATCAGTTTTTGTCCCTCTGGACTGAGGATTTGGAGTTCTGGTACCATTTTCCCATCAACTTACTAGGTCACCAGTGGTGGGGACATTGTCATTGGACGCTATAGGCCTCAATTTCCCCTTCTGCAAAATGAGGCTGTTGGATTCTAAAATCTTGAGTTATTTTCCTTTTCTGAAATAGCTGATATGTGGAAGAGTGGCCATGCCCTGTGCTGGATGGAGCTCTCTGAACTGAGCCCAGATGTCAGCCCTCCTGCACAACCCTGCTGCTGCCCCAGGTCATTGGTCACCATGCCCGCTGTACTTCCAGCGCTGGGTACAAAACTGAGGCAGGGCATGTGTTGCCTTGTCTCGTTGTAGCCCAGGTCTGTCTGTCTCCACTGGGAAAGGGGCAGGGACAGATGAAATGTTTCCATCTTTATATAGTTGGGTCCTCACCTAGGCTTTTATTTAATTGTTCCTTCTTACACGTTCTTAAGCATATTAATAAGTGAAGATCAGTAAGTAGTGTTGTCCTCACTCACTGCCTCAGTTTCCCCTAACAGAAACAGGAGCTCCAATAGCCTACGATACCAAAAGTTTGACGGAAAATGGCCCAACACAAGGCTCTTCAGAGGGTAAGCCTGGGCAAGTCTCTGGCACCTTCTCTCCCTGTGTGATGGTCTGGCTTTCCAGCTCTGTGGCGGGGAGCCCGGGGTGCTCAGAACTCCTCTGCATGAGGTTGAGTGCTACTTTTGCATTCAGGAAGGGCAGGAGAGCTGGTGTGCTCCCACATGGAAGGACTCCTCTCTTTGCTGGACCAGGAGCTGCCCACGGAGCAAGGGAGGACCAGGTCTGACTTTGTATTTCCACGCCGACCCAGAGCAGCTGGGTCCCTGTTTGGGAGACTTGGCTGTATCTGTCCCTCCCTGCTGGCTCACCTGGTCAGCCTCTTTTGGATCAATTTGGGATATTTGTAAACAGTCGATGCCCGGGGTAAGGGGGGCAGCCTGTGGCTATGGAACAGGCTGTGTCCTAGAGCTGAGCTAATTGGCCCACAGGGGGATGGACCTGGTGACCTTTACCTCATTAGCACCACATTTGGATCACTGAGCTCTGGCCTAGTTCTGACCTTTCCATAATAAGGACTCAATGTGGGGTTTCTGCAAAGGCGGGGCAACCGAGGGCGGGGCCACGACTGTTCCACTTGACTGGGGAGCTGCCAGCAGGAACCAGACTAAGGGCCACGCTAGCAAGGGTGAGAAGTGGTTTCAGGACCAGATCGTGTCCCACCTCATCACCCATGGCCTTCAAAGTGGTTTGGCACACGTATCGGGTGACAGTGGTTCTTTATGAATGTGTCACCAGGGCGTGGGGCTTGGGGGCAATGCCAATGAACTCCTGAGGAGATGCCCCCACTGTGTCCCAGCCCTGACGTCTTCCTCAGCCCTCCTCAGAGTCTCCTCAGAGTCTCCCCACTGGGGTTCGCCAGCGACCGCTTTGGAGCTCCGGCCCCCGGAGCCTGGGGAGGCTGTTGCAGGAAGGATGCCGGCAGAATAACACCCCCTTTCCATGGAGATGATAGAGCTTTTCAGAGTGCCAGTCTCTCTACAGAGTGGGAGCAATTTCCCTGTAATTGGTAAAGTAACCGTAACTGCTCTGTCATTTGTATGTAGCGACACATAATTGCACGGTAACCTTTGCGGCTGTGCGCGAGGGAAGCGCAGGAAGCTATTAGATTGTAATTTGGAGTGTCAGCTCTGGCTCTCCACACCACCTCCGCCACCACCGCTGGGGAGGCTGCCGTGGGGCCTCTGCATCCGGGGCCAGTAGGGCCTGCTAGAGTGGCTATGCTTTCTCTCCCCGGGCCTGGTCTGTGGCGCCCCCGGCAAGGAAGGGGACCTCCATGGTGATGATGCAGGTCCCTGAGTCTCACTTCCAGGGGTCCCGATCCAATAGATCTGGAGGCCATGCAAGAATTTGTGTTTCTTTCTTTCCTTTTTTTTTTTTAAAGACACAGAAAGAGTACGTGCACATGTGCAAACAAGGGAGGGGCGGAGGGAGGGAGAGAGGGAGAGAACCCCAAGCAGATTCCACACCTGGCTGGGAGCTGAGCTGGGGCTACATCTCACCAGCCATGAGATCATGACCTGAGATGAAATCAAGAGTCAGACGCTCAACCAACTGAGCCGCCCCAGTGCCCCAAGAATTTGCATTTCTGGTGAATAACGCTAAATGTTATGGATCTTACACTATTCCTCTGTTCCTTCCTACAGCCTCATAGGCCTCATAGATCTTTAGGAAGCACGACTTTTGAAATTTCATCTTGATAACATTAGTCTCCTTAGTTGTGATAACACCTCTCTGAGGTAGATACCATGAATTTCCCTAAAAACATGAGCCTCCCAAAGCTTGTCTGAATTGTCTAAGGATGACAAACGATATGAGCTAACATTCCCATAGCACTTAGGAAGCGTCAGACAGTGTTCTACGTGCATTAAATCATGTAATCCTTACCACAGCACTAGGAAGTATATACTCATATTATTATCCCCATTATACCAATGATAAGCTGAGACACAGGGTAAGTGACTTGCCCAAGGTCACACAGCGCTAAGTGGTGGAGCTGGGATTCAAATCTAGACATTCTGATTCTAGTTCCTCAGTGTTAACCGCTGTGAAACTCAGGCTTTTATTTGCTCATCCGTCCATCCGTCCATCCATCCATCCATCCATCCATCCATCCATCCATTTAACATCCATCTTAACCTTCTATGAAGCTAAGGCCACAAAGACACATAAAACATGGTCCTGTGTTTGAGCTCATGGGCCCTGGAGTCCTGTGGATCACAGGTCTTAATTTATAAGCCATGTACCCGTGAGGACATTTGTGGAAAGCGAATTTGAGACTTCCTGTTTGGGGCAGAAGGGTGTGGGCCCTGGCCTGTTCACAGGGTTGCCCAAAGAGACACCACATATATTTTCATGGAACAGATCCTTGTTTTTGCCTTGATAAGAATGAAGCTGCTCTCTAATAAATAAACATTATACCAATGGCCAAAGCTCATTTGTGGGCATTTGTGGAGCAGCTGAGGGAGAGGTGTGGCTGGGCTCCTGATTACAGTGGGGTCCAGTCCACTCCTGGCTCCTCTGGCTGCCACTCTAATCTTGCTGTTAATGGGGCCCAGGGGAGGCTCGGCCAGGGCAAGAGCAGACACTCTCCTCCCCCACTGCCCAGGGTGTTCTGGAATCCACACCAGTCCTCACCTGTCGAAGGCTTTCACCAATTAGCCTTTTCTTCCAAGGCCCACACGGCCCTGGCATCTGCTCCTTACACCTCAGCCTCCCGGGTCTGTGGGCCCTGTGGGGTCCTCCCTCCTCCTCCCCCTGGTGCTCTAATTACCCTGTGGCTGCTCAGACCCAGCATGGTGGTGTCCTTAGAGAGCCTGCTCTGGTCAGGAGCCATGCTAGGGGCACTCCCTGCAGCCATTCTGTCCCTGTTCTGGGCCAGATTTCCATTAAAAAAAAAACTACTATGAAATATCACCTTGAATTGACAAAGTGCTTTCCAGTTTACCCAGTGTCTTCACTCCCGTTTTCTCACCTGGCCCTCATGACAGTCCTGTCTTGCTGTATTACAGTCAAGGGGAAGTGAGGCTCAGAGAACAGAAATGCTAAGTTGTATAGTTAGGAAGCAAGCTGCCGTGTGAACCCGAGTCATGTGTTGTTTTTTTTTTTTTTTCTGTTATTTTAGTGTTAAAAACCCCCTTTCCATTGCCCCTGCTTTGAGGAAACAAAGAGCAAGGACCCCTTGTGCCATAGCATCCATGCAGACCTGGGCTGCACCTGGTCAAAGGCCTTGCTCACATCTCTATCACCTGGGGCCCTAGGTAGAGGGAGAAACCGATGCAAGGTGGGGGCGTGGGAGAAAGCCATCATTGTCCCTGGAATCCCAATGTCACATTGGGAACTCCAGCTGCAGCCTTGGCCTTCTTGGAGCCTGATGACGACACCCTGAGGTAGGCAGAGTCAGGCACAGGTGAGCTGACCAGCTGCCTCCCTCTCAGGGAGCTGTCACGAGCCGAAGACAGGCAGAGCCCTGGCCACCAGGCTTCCAGGCTGGGCTGTCCTTGCTTCTTCCCAATGAAAACATTTCTCCCTGGACCCCTTGCTGCTCAAGGTGCCAGAGTGGCAGAGACTTGCTGCCTCTGAGCAAGCAATGATTTAATGCTGCAATTGGCCAACTCTTTTTGTAGGTGGTTGTTTATTTATTTGCTTGTGTTTTGCTCAGCCAAGGGGAAGAATGGTATTCAGTTACTGACCACTCAGAAATGTAATTCTGGGGGCTGAGGAGCCTAAGTCTCCCAGGTCAGTGAGGCACGCGTTTGTGCCAAGGGTGGTGGGAGACTGTCAGACATGGCCTGCCTTGCTCCCTGCCTTAGTTTCTCCTTGTGTGGCGTGGCCAACCATTTAGCCTTATCTACTTGGTAAATGGTTCTTAATGGGCAAGATATGTTTGCTAATGGCAGAAGTCTCTGTGGCACAGCTTAGAGCCAAGAAACTTGGGGACAAGGGCTCCTTATAAAGCAGAGGCAGGAACATGCAAGGCCATGAGGATTCCCAGCATGCCTTAAGCCTCCCCTGACATGCCTTTCTGGCAGGTCACCCTACCATTATGTCCGGCAGGGAGAAGACACCATCCTCCCTTTATCTGGATTTTTCTTTCTTTGTTTCTTTCTATCCCTTTTACCCTCCACCACCTGTCTCCTCCCCCATTTTCTCATTTTAGGAAAGAACCATAAAGATGAGACTAGACCTTGAAAGCTTGCTCCTAACTTTGACTTCTTATATTGTTTTTTAGCGGGGAGGAGCTGAGGGTCGTGTTTGGCCTGGGCTATTTGACCAGACCAAGAAAGAAAGGCCAGGGGGGATCAAAAGCGTGGAGCAGACATCTGCTCTGCACGTGGCTTGCCCAGGCCTCCCCCTGCTCTCTCCAGCCCTACCCTGACTGCCCCCATGATAAGAAGTAGGGGAGAGGTCAGGGAGAGGTTTTAGATGCTCAGCGTGTTGTCTTTCCTGAGATGGACAATCTTGCTCCCTCCATTCTAGGAGGGAGCCAAGGGGTCCCCCAAGTCTCCGGAAAGCTCAGAGTTGGCCACTTTCACATAGCTTTGCTGGCAAGAGCCTGCCTGCTGGTTCTCCAGATGCCTTTTCCTTTGGCTGGATTGAAGCCTTTAAAAAAGTGACACCTTGTATTTTATTTCACTCCTTTTTCTGCAAAGTCCAAAGACGTTTACAGGCATGAGCTCTATAGGCTTTATGGAAACCCATCAAAAAGCAGGGGTTGTTTCCTTCATCTTTATAGAGTGGAAAATAAAAGCACAGGAAGACAGAATAGCTCTTCTAAGGCCACACAGTTCTTCTTAGAAGGAGAGAAAAATCGGCGTAGGTTCCTAGAGCCTCGGAGAGGTCTGTGCCAGACCAGAGCTGTTCGGTGGTGGTGCTGGGGGCCCCTTGCCAGCCACGGCAAGGTCTTCTCCACTTCCCAGTAGGACAGAACCCAACTGTGACCCTGTGCTCATGTGGGGATCTGGGAGCCTGGAATAAAACAGGGCGAGATTCAGCCAAAATGGGCCAAAGGTTTTTCCTGTTGGTTCTCTGGCTCCTGAAACTGTCTGGGATTCAGGAGCAAGAATTGGATCCATGAGTCTCACAGAGTATCTAGGGGATATTCTCTTTAAGGAATGCTAACAGGTGTCCCAGTCATTTTTAGGGAATATAATGTTTGGGAAAGGCTAAAGGAATGTTAAACATATTTCTTCTTAAAAAGACTTTTCAGACCTTTCCTATAATTGTTATGAGTCTCCTACATAGTGTTAGAATGTACTATGTTTCAGTACAAAATAATTTGCCCAAGGAGCCCTGTTTTCGTAGAGCATCTTGGGGGGCTTGGCTTCCACAGAAGACACTTTGGCAAATGCTGGTGTAGGTATGACAAGGCCAGGGTTGTCCACCTTCACTGTGGTTTTGAAAAAGGCAGGGCACTTCAGATGGGGCATCATGAGGTACCACTGTGGTTTGTTGAGTTGTTTGTGAGTCTTCCACCTCTCCTATTTCTCTTTCCCCAACTGATTGTCTACACATGCTTCTGTCATGATATTGTCATTCACATGTTAATGTTTCTAGTTCTCTATTCTACACTCTTGAGTCTTCCTCTGTGGTCTGTTCAATAGGAAGGGTAGATGTGGAGGCCATGTTCCCTCTTATTCCTAAGCAGAGCTGCCTGGAGCCCATGCTCATGGGTGCTGGCCCAGTGCCTTCCGATGTGACAGTGATGATGGGCCATCTAAGTTACCAAGATGGCGCCCGGAGGGGTTGGAGGGGGGGCAGAGAGACCATGGAGGCCAAGAGAGGAAAGAGACTCTAGGGATCTGTATTTTTTTGCCATGGTCCTACCACCTACTTAGGTTGACTGTTAACAGGTCACCTAGTTTCCCTGGAGCTGAGTTTTTCTTGTATAAAAGGATTCTTCTAGCCCTGTAGTTCCCTGACTCAGTATTTCTGCTTATTGCCCTGATGTTTCCTCCTAATTTTTCATTTCTTTCTTTTTTTTTTTAATTTTCAGCTCTTAACCATTGATGATAATTTCTGTGGCCTGGATATGAATGCCCCCCTGGGCGTGTCTGAGATGGTGCGTGGCATTCCCGTCTTCACGGAGGACAGGGACCGCATGACTTCTGTCATTGCCTACGTCTACAAGAATCACTCTCTGGCCTTCGTGGGCACCAAAAGTGGCAAGCTGAAGAAGGTAGGAATGAGATGCCGTCGTTTTGGTTATTGTGAAGGCAATCTATCCCCTCCGGGATAGACATTATCTCATGCTTTCTTACTACTTTGGGCCTGGTGGGCAAGTGATACAAGTTTGAGCTAAGGAGATATGTTGCTCTTGAAGTCATGAATGACAACCTGCCCCTTCTCTGCCTCTGGGTGGAGAGTTATCGTGGGCATCACAGTGGGTGAATGTGCAGACTTACTCCTTCCCTAGGGCTGGTATGCATGTGGAGGAGTTACCCTGGCCTCACTAGGCCATCCTAAATGGTGTGCTCTGTCCACCTTGGGTTCATGCACTAATGCAAAGGCTTTCTAAGGGCTGGGTGACTGGGGAAGGTGGGCAGGGGCGAGGAAGGTACCTTTTCCTCTCGCCTCAGCCCTTTTGACTGGTGCATCCATCTGGAATCCATGCAGGGAAATAGATGGGGGGAAATTCAGGACCTGCTAGAGTTGGCGACAGGGCTAAGAGCCAGATCATGGGGTGAAGAAACCGTGGATATTATTGGAGCATAGAAATTGTTTGAGGTGGAGTAGAATGGTGTGATCTGAGACATGAGCCTTTCCTCCTCGTCCTCCGGAAGCTTGCTCACCTCAGGTGCTGGCTGATGTTGGCCCATCAGCAGTTTGGGGGCACCTTTCTATCCAGGACTCTTCTCTCACCTGTTCTCCTTCTCAGGCTTCTCATCTCAACGAGTTAGAGCTGGTGCCCTCAAGAGCCCCCTTGATTGAATCAAAAGCCTTCCTAAGACTAAGCAGTGTGTCCTGTTTTATGTTGACTGGTAATTGCACTTCAGTCTTGTCCCAGGGAAATATTGGTGAACCCACGTGGAGCTCCTGCTTGTTTTATTTAATAGGCTTCCCTTGGAATTCTCTGGATATTGTGTGATTTACATCGAGAGAGTGGCACTGCCAGACCTGAGACAGCCTTGAGCTCTGCTTTCTCTTTGCCGGGTTCCTGGGTATTAGCTGGACACGGTCAAGGGGAAGTGCTTTTGGCAAATCTAGAAGACTTTGCCGACTCTCCCATCCTACTGTGTAATGGCCTGGCAATAATTTCTTTCTTTAAATTCTACAACTCTTGGAACAGGCAGCGGGGCTGGTGTGTGAGAGTACGGAGGGGGAGAGCCAGGGGGAGGTGTGTGTGCGTTGGGAGATGTGTGGGGAGTAGTTGCATGGGTAGTATCTGGAAGAGGAAGCCTGTGTTGGTGAAATGCCATAATGCTCCACAAGGATGATGCAGGCGGTGTGCTACCGTCTGGTACTGCCCAAAGAGGTAACCAGGAAATTGTAGTGTATGGCCTTATGCGTCTAAACAATGACTAATTCAACCATCATCTACATAGCTTTAAGCACTATATTTCATAGTTCCCTGCCTCTCTGTGAAGAATGTATTAAACACAGTTGAACGTTTTGTTGCTACCTTGGCCTCCTTGTTGTGATTACTGCTCACACATCGAAATGAAGCTGGTGGACGCCCAAGAAGATGCCGCGTGCAAGGCGTAGATGCGTTGTCCTGGCACGACTCCCGTGTCTTGTTGTCGCTGCCTCCTGCCTCTTCCTTTAGTGCACATCGTCGCTCGTCACCTCCAGCTGCTGTCAGGAACCCTGGGCGACTCCGGTCTTTCTTCTTCCCTTCATCTGTGGCTTCCAGCTTTCCGTGAGCTGAGTGTCCAGTATCCAAACTTGCTGAAATTGTGTCCGCTAAGCCTCAGTATAAACCGAGGAGGGAAGCACCCGAGCTTTGGAGCAGGGGCCTCGAGGGTGTTTCTGTTGGATGCTCAGATGGTTTCATTCTTTATTATGATTCAGTGAGTTTGGTTTGCTAGAAAAGTGAGTTGTAAATACCAAAGGCATTCCCATATGCAGTTCATACAATGAAATGTCTGTTGACCTGCTCCGCCTGGCCCGATGGGTGAATAAGCACTATTGAGAGTAAAAAATAAGCAAGACAATTTGGGCTGCCTTAACTCTTCTCTCTAGTGAGCCCTGTCTCTGTGCAATGGAGAAGTAACTTACCTCAGTATGCTAAAAGATTCCTGTCCATTGACCTTCCTACTCGGTGCAGCAAGATCCTTTACTTTCTGGCAAGACTGAATAGATCCTGGAGGAGGCTTTTTTTTTTTTTTTTTTTTGGTCATTGAGCTGGTCGGAATATGGTGTCCATGAAATAAACATTGATTGAGAGTTCAGTGCACATAACAGAACAGTTATTCTCTCTCGGGGGAGAAAAAGGGACATGCTCCCTGGCCATGGCTGCATTGTAAACCCAAGACAGTCAACTTGCAAATATGTGCTGTTGGTCAGTGGGTGGATGGAGGTCAGTGGGGGCTGGCTCTCCGGTGCCCGTGGAAGCCTGGCCCCTGATGGGGAGGTCAGAGTGCAGCAGATCCCCATGACGGTGGCTGAGGATGCCTCTAGGAGTCTGGGCACACAGAGCGCACAGGGACAATCCTTGTGGGGTAGGCTGTAGGCAGATCCTTGCCTTCAGGTGTTCCGGGAGGTCGGCCCAGCCAGCAACGACAGGCACCTGACCAGGAGGCTCGAGGCTTTATAAACCTCCGCCGGCATTTCCCATTTTTTACTTTGGGGAGTTTATATAAGAACAGTTCTGTTTCAGCCACCTGGGATGTTCCATTTAATTTCCCGAGCAGTGGTGGGATTGGTGAAGCATAAACATTTGGGAGGTAAAGAGCAGAGAGGGTCATGTGGGGGGAATGAGCCAGCGGTCCTCCTGGGGAAAGCTGGGCCATCGGGGCAGCCAAACTTTCTGCTCCATGAGCTCAGAGTGGCAGACTTTTTAATAGTTTTGCTGGAGCTCAGCTACTGCCGCTGCAGACTCAGCACAGCCGGCCCAGGGGACAGTCGGAGTTGGGAAAGGAAGGCTGGGCCGCCGAGTCTGTTGTTTGAAATAACAAAAAGCAAAACTGGCCAGTTTATTTATTTTTTCTGAACAATAGAATTTCCCACCACCCCTGCTCACTGAGCACTAACCACTCCCCTTTCCTTGCCATGACTCTGTATTGCTTTTCCCAGAGGTTATCAGACCACATTTACCTTTTGGGCAGAGGCCCAGCCATGAAATGCTTTGGGGCTACAGGAGGATTTTGCGGGAAGTTTTGTGAGCTACTGCAACCAGGGGGTGAGAATAATGGAGATCACACTGTAGCCGTAATTACAGAGTTGTCTTCTCCGAGCCCTGTAATAATCTCCTGTGTGTATCAAGGGCTTCGCAGGGTTCTTTGCAATATGACAAGGGACTCGAGTGGGGAGGGTGGGTGGGAGGGCTTGGGGGTTTGCTGTGGGTTTCAGGGTCTGGGAGCTAGACTGTAGCTATCCATAGGCTGCCCTCAAAATTACTGACTTTTCCTTTTGTTTGAAAGGTGTGGGTCCCCATCATTTTCAACCTTGCCTCTGATGACCATAATTTCACTCTTTTAGCGCACACATCACATGAGGCAGAGGGAAAGGAGGTGAGGAAAGTGCCAATTTGGATGTCTTTTATGTTTTCCGGTATGTGAGTGTGTGTGTGTGCGCGCGTGTGTGTGTGTATGCTATGGCTAGTATTGGCAGCTTTTTCATGGTGAGCATTACAGGCAAGTGCTGGTAAGCAATGTGACATATAAATGCTGACATATAAATAGACACCAGGAGGTACCTAGGAACTTAGAAATAACCCACAGACTGTTAAAATTTCACCTGCAGGTAAAAAATCTTAAGGCAAACACCATCCCGATCTGCTTTAGGGTGTCTGTATAAACCTGACAATCTTTGTCCCAAATGGGGTAATGAGGTCAGTGTGACAAAAATCTCTTTGCTTAAATACTTGGGCTGGAACCCTCTTTCCTTGCCTCTTGCATTCCTACCACTAAGTGATCCTATTTTATGGCTGCTGTTCAGCAGTGAATTACTGCCTGACATTAGTGGGAGAGACTAGTGTTCATTGTGAGCCAAAACATCGTAAACTTCCACTTGACGTGTGATTGCTCCTTTCATTTGGTGAATGCATCATTCCTGAGTGTTTCGCTAGGTTAAACTATTCACACCTAAGGGGCGGAGTACTTTGTGGATACTGGTTAAGCAGAAGTCTGGCTGGCCCAGCCACTGGCTTGTAGTATGATATGTACCCAGGTGTGTGACATACCAAGCCTTACCAGCCTCTCGTGATAGGAATTGAGTGTGTGTCTGCATGGAACGTCAATAGGAGTCGATGTCACAAAATAATCATTCTCATTGGGAATTATTATGCACATTAATTTAATCTGCCGAATTTTTTTTTTTCTTGACCCTGTTTTGAAATCAGTTTGCTTGTGTTCCATATCCCCTGGTCATGGATCAAGAAGGGCAAATAAACAGAAGTAGAGTGGGGTAGAGGGAGACCCACCTGGGTCTGTGTCATTCTGACCATAAGTTCTCAGCAATGGATGCTGTGTGTGTGTGTGTGTGTGTGTGTGTGTGTGCGCGCGCACACACGCGATGCTCACATCAAAGAGCAATATCAGATTAGAGACGTATAGCCCCTGCTTTGCAACTTCCTGAATGTGTCTGAGAATTCTTAACATTCACCTGGAAATCTGAATCAACTTTAAAAGTAAATTCATGCCATAGAAAGGACTCCCAAGTGGGTGAAGACATCACGAAATCAGATGGAGAGGTAGTGTTGGAACTCAAACTTGCCTGGGGACCCTGAGATTAGAGCACAGGTGCAGGTATCTGGTAAAGGACTTGGTCAGTGAGCTCTGCAGAGCTGCTGGCTAGTTTGCGTGTGCTTAGGCACTCAAGCAGAAGGGAAAAGAAATATGGAAGAATCAATGCTGGACAATTTCCATTATGGAAAAAGACCATCAAAGCATTTTTGTCTGATTGTTTTGTCATGTTGTTTTTGCACTTCCCACTGCTGGCTTTGCAAGTATTAAGCCTGTATAGATCTTAAGCCATGGGTTAAGTGCAGAGGAGCTGAGGTTGAAGGAGCTGCAGACAAAAGAGCACCACAGATATTCCAGGAACTATCATGCTCCTTCCACTGATGTCAGTCACGTCTAAGAGATGGCTGTTCTGTCATTAGTTCTTTAAGCCTGGGGACCAACCTCACCTCATGTCATCTGCCCCCCTCTAATCCACCTCTCACCTTTTGCAGTCTCCCCTGCTGGGTCTTAAGTCTTTTTGTGCATGCTGTAGCCAGTAGGTGTGGACAGCAGCTGAGCTGGTCGATGTCCTCTTGGGCGTGTCTTACATTCTTGAGCAATATTAAGTTTTCGCCCAACCATCCATTCTACATAAGTGTATCCCACTGGCACTCATTTCTTACTCCTTCCTACTTACACTAGTCTGCCCTTGGGCCCACCCACTGTCTCTGCATGGCCTGGGTGGGGCGGGGGGTTGGGTCTCAAGTGATCGCTCAGAGCAGACCTGAGCAGGCATGGGGGAGGTGTCCTCGTGACGGAGTTTCGGTCTCACCCACTCTCAGAGCAGCTTGACATCTTAAGCTGGGGAAAAGCCTCCCTCTTCTCCTGGCATCCTCTTGAAACACACTTTGAGATCCCCAGAAAATACTACCTCAGGAACATTTGTCATTTTATTTTCCAAATGATCATTAGTAGTGCACATGATTTAAGGAGAGAGTCTCAAATGAGCTTTGCCAATTCAAGACTTATTGATACACGTGTGCCACTTTTTTGAATCATATGTGTGTGTATATATATACATTTGTGTAGAATGATCCTGATCATAAATTAAAATGCAAACACGTTAAAATTGAAGAGAGTGCTACAGAAACACCCCAAATCATAGAGCACACTCAGTCAGCTGATGCTCAAATGCCAGACACGCTGGAGGAATTTATCCAGTGACACATGCAATTGAAGTAAAATATTGTGCTTTACAAGAACATATCATTAAAATGAAAACTAGCAGCATATCAGGAGTCTGGCCATGTAACCAAGACAACAAAAATGGAAGAGTATGAAGGACACGATGTACCAGAGCGAGAGGGGGGAGCAGGGGCGAGAAGAGGAAGGGGCCCCCAGCTGGAAAGGGCCCCTTACTGCTGGGCTCGCATCGGACAGATTCTGCACCAGAGGAGAATAGAACCTTTCTGTCAATACCGATGAGGGCTCTCAGTGAGGGGCAGGACCAGGGAAAATCACTGCACTTCCCCAGCCACTTCGATGGGTGGACCGACTCAGGACCCGCCAGTCGGAGCTCTGACTGGGAGGTCTGCTTAGAGTCCCTACTTGTTCACAAGTGACTTCTGTGAATGTGGCCACGTGCCTGGCCTCTTGGGAGTGTCACGGTGTTTTTCCCAGCAGCTTCGGCTTCTCATAGAGGCATGCGTGGGACTTTTAAAATAGTTCCCTCAAGCCTGCTGTATTCACTCCACACCTTCTACCCTGCCCCAGGTGACCAAGGGGTATTAGTTAATTGCGGTGTTAACAGATTACCCAAAACAGAGAGGCTTAAACAAAACACGTGTTGTCTCAGTTTCTGTGGTCAGGACCCTGCAGTCATGGCGTAGCCGGATGGTTCTGGTTCGGGGTTACTGACAGACGACAGTCAAGGTGTCGGCTGGGGCTGGAGGGGGAGGGCTGGGGGGGAGGACCCACTTCTCAGGTCATTCACGTGGCTGTGGGCAGGTCTCAGGTCCTCACTGGACACAGCACACACCACGTGGGCCTCTCCATGAAGGCTACTAACCCAACATGGCAGCTGAGAGAGAGACAGGAGAGGGTGAGCAACATGAAAGCCCAGGTCTCTTTGAAACCTAATTTCAGAAGCAGCATCCTGTCGCCTTTGCTGTATTCCGTTCCTTAGAGCTACCAGTCATGTGGTCCAGCCCACCCTCAAAAGGAAGGGCTTCCAGCTTCCACAAGGACGTGGATATCAGGAGGCAGGGGCCACGGGGACCCTTTTCGAGGCCGCTTACCACACGAGGGCTCTGTGTCAGAGCCTTGGGGGGCACCTGAGCCAATACTTTTAAACTGTGAGTGATGTGAGAAGGGACACAGCCTGGCTCAGGGACAGCTGTGGCCCGGGCCCTGAGTCCTGCTTCTGGCTCCCTAGGGTTTGATTGTACAGATGTGTTCAAGAGTCCGGAGGATGAACAGGAAGAGGCCATGTGGCCTGCCGTGCCCAGGGCCAGAGGGTGAGGGACTGTCCTCAGCAGGAGGCCTGGGAGCTCAGAGAGGCAGTCCCAGGCACTCTACTAATCTTAGGGCAACAGCGATGGTTTAGGATGGTGGGTGAGTGATGTGTCAGGTCTGAGAGCTCTGCATGGCCTTAGAGAATCTGTGCCTCCTGGCTTTGCTAGGAATCACCTACTTCCTTTTTCTTTTTTAAAGTTTTACGTATGTATGTATGTATGTATGTATGTATGTATGTATGTATGTATTTAGAGAATGCACAAGCAGGGGAGGGGTAGAGAGAAGAAGAGACAGAATCCCAAGCAGGCCCCTCACCATCAGCGCAGAGCCAGACTCACGAACTGAGAGATCGTGACCTGAGCTGAGGTCAAGAGTTGGATGCTTAACCAACTGTGCCGTGCCCCCCCCCCAGACAACCCGGGAACCACCCTTCTTTAGGAAAGGGGTCACGTTTGAGGGATGGAGCTGGCAGGAAAGGGGATGGGAAGGGAACCTGAGTGCTTTGCACGGGGGCAGAAGTCCCAGGCACTGTTCTAGGTGATCCACATGCACAATCCTCAGCATTTCCTTTGGGGTACATTCTATGACCTCCATTTTACACAGGATGCAAGAGATTGAAGAATGCCCCAGAGGTCACATGTTTTGATCTAAGATCTGCCCTTTGATCCATTTATATAGTAATATCATGGACTCTACTGGGGTTGTGCTGTCCTGGGTAAACCTCACCTCCACAACCATGAGTGAAAGTGGTCACCTGGCCTCCTGCACCCGGCCAGCGTGCCTGGTGGCCAGAAACTTCTTTCATTCCCTCTGCCACTACCCTGGCTCAGGGCCCTGTGCTCAAGCCTGAGTGGCTGTAACTGATTTCCCATCTCTAGGTCCCTCCCCTCTGTTAATTCTCCTATAAATGGTGCCAGATTCATCTATCCAAAACAACTCCAATCCCGTGTGTTTCCTAGTTAAAAAAAAAAAAAAGAAAAAGAAAAAGAAGAATCACCTCATCCAAGCTTCTGTGGCCCCGGGGCTGTTGCCCTGCATGTAAATGGCCTGACCACCCTGTCCTGCAGTTCAGCCCTTCAGCCTTGGCCCCTCATGTTTTGAGTCCTCGAATGCCCCGGCTAAATTTAAATACCAAGGAAGAGGCTCCCACCTGAGAAACAATGGGGCTCCCACCTACATGGAAGCTCTCTCTCCTCCATGACTTCCCTCTGGAGGAGCAGTTATGCCGGGCCCCGTCCTGCAGCAGAGTGGGCGGTGGCCTTGGGGGAGGGCCGGAGCTTTCTGGGAAGCAGACAGGCTGTGCTTTTCCACTTGCGCTGACCTGCCACCCAGGACACACTCGGGTGTTCCTTTGTCTTTCTTTAGCTTCCCACCAGAATGCTCTCTCCCAACAGCCTGGAGGACAGGGTGTAGTGGTTCTAGAGGATTTTTCCCATTACGTACAGGTCATCCAGGGTCCCTGTCTTTACTCATTTGGAGGATGGCTGCTTCTACATAGATCCCAGAACTGCTTTGCAAGCCCTGTGGAGCTTAGGACCTAATTATACCGTCTCCTTACCACTCCTGGTCATTTGACCACCTCCCCCAACCAGTCCATCCCAGGCTTCTTTTTCTCCCTAAATGCCCATCCCTCCAACCCAAAATTCTTGGCCGTGCCCTCAGCCCTCTCTCCACTGCCCCCTCTCAGCTCTTGCCCATTTCTCCCTGTCGTTATGTAGTATTGTACTTCTGCCAAACAAACATCCACTCACAAACATTTTCTTGTCCAATTCACCCAGGACAACTAGTGAGGCCTGGGACAGCTCAGCCTCCACAGTTCCTTTCTAGATTTGGTGACCTGGAGGACAGTGACTTGAGGGGCACCCTTTACCCCCAAGCCACCCCTTGATGCTCATCACCAGGTGGCATTATCTCCATTGTTCATTGGAGAGCCCAAGGTTCAGGACGGTGAGGAGTGGGAGCCAATCTTCATCATATCCCGTGTTGCCGGCATAGCTGGATGGGGACCCAGGTCTACTCTGTTGACCTGCTTTGCTCCCACTCGGAAAACAGGGCCAAGGAGTGGGTCTGAGAGCAGTGAGTGTTGGCTCAGGGGTCTCCCCCACCCCATAGGCTCTCCCTTCCTTGAGGCCACTCTCAGGCTACTGAAACACTGGCATCCCCAGTGCCTCCCCTGGTCCCGGTTTTTCTGCTTTCCAGAAGACTCTTTCAGAAGCCCCCTCCCCTCCCCTCCACCCAAGGCTCCTGAAGCCTTGGAGGCAAGGAGGGTGGAAGGGAAAGAGAACAGGAAGGAGAAGACTCTCCCTCCTGTTCTTGCCAGGAGGATGGATCGTCTTTCTGCTCAACTACTCCCATCTCCCCACCAAGATGTGAGCATGCTGGGGTGGGGGCAGCTGAATCAGAGTGTGCCCCCGTGGTTGGACTTGAGAGGCCAGATGATGCTGAAGCCACTGTACGACTTGCTCTCATCACAGCATCTGAAATTTCACCCAAGTGCTACTGCTTTTCAAGTCTTCCCAGTGGGAGGCCCCGATGCCAGTGGGTTTTCAGGTAGAATTATACCCAAGATCCTATGTTTTTGATAGTACGTCTCATGTACTTTATGTTTTCGATAACAGTGAAGATGGTTAGAGAGCTTTGGTTTATTCTTTAAGATCTGTAAGTTTATAAATTCTTTAACTCAGTCTCTCTGCCGGCTCACCAACATTTCCTCCAGTGATCATTCAGCTCTTTCCATTTTCTTCAGCCTACTTCAAAAGATCATAAACATGATTTTCTACCAGAAACAGGACTCCTCTATGGGGACTCCTCACAATGCGTGAGTAGGTTTTTTGAAAACTTGTGTGTAATTATATTTTAAATGCTTCAGATTAGCATACATAGATGATCTTTGTTAATCTTTATGTTCACAGTTGTTTTGGGGCCTTCCCTCAGACATACTGGATGTGGAAGAAGAAAAGATATTTTATACCTCACTTCCAGGGTGAATTTCTTTTAGATCCTATGAGGTTTTTCAGGCAGAATCAGCTTAGGCCTTGGGTAAACCAGAACTTGCACATCGTTGACCTTAAGTGCCACCATGGCAATATTATGCCCAGAATTCGTGATCCCCAAAGACCACCAGGGAGCCGAGTCCAATGCAAAAGCAAAAGAGCCTTTATTCGAGCTAGCTCGAGCTCAGTCCCCTACCTGCACCGAGGCAGCGGTGAGATACCAGGGAGAGAGAGAGAGTTTCAAAAGCACAAAGGTTTTATAGGGGTCTAGGGGCAGCCGATTGGCTGGGGAAGGGGCGTGGCCTCAGCCAATTGGCTGGGGAAGGGTCAGAGTCCTGTTACGCAGGTCGCTGGGCTGTTTTGATCAGGAAGTTTGAATGGGTGAGCAGGAGGTTACTCAAGGGGAGGAGGCGTGGTCTAGGTGAAGGACACAGAACAAGATGGAGTCGGCCGGCGTAGGCCCGCCCTTTCAGCAGCTGGGGACACTAGATCCCACCATGATCTGGGCAGCATCAGGCCGCATGGATTCCAGCAGTGCTATTTCATTGCATCCAATGGAAAGATCGTGGGCTTTGGAGGAAGAGATATGAGCTCATTGAAGGAAACCAATGAATACTTTTCCAAACGAAAGATCCTTTTCCAAAATGGATACATAATATATCCATTTTATCAATTTGAGCTGTTATTCAGTGCTGTTTTGATGATGTAGAAATTGCAGACAATCAGAGATTTCAAAATCTGTAGTCGAGAACGTCTTCTGAAGGCAGTTTGCTTATTTTCTTCACGTAAAAAAACAGTTTATTAATATCACTGGATCTTTGTCCTGGTGTGTCTAAACCTTCCCACTTAGACTTCAGGTGCCCCATGCAGTGCTGTCTGAAGGTAACAAATGTATCTGAAGACCGACTGTTGAGGCTTACAGCACATGGATGTGTGAGGAAGTGTATCAGCTAGCTTAGGCTCAGTTATGCTGTGGTAACAAATGGCCCCCGAATTTAAGTAGCTTACCCCAGTAAAGGTTATTTCCAGCTCACGTTCACGTGCACCCTGGTTGGGTGGCAGCTGTACTTCACGTGATTTATTTGGGACAGAGACTGAAGAGCATCCCTTCTGTCTGGAACATGCCAATCTTCCATCAGAAGGAAAACAGAGATGGTAGAGCTACCTGATGGCTATTCAAGCTGTCTCTTGGAAATAGTACTCATTATTGCCACTCATATTTTATTTTATAAAACCAAAATGAGTGGTGTGGGAAATATAACCATGCCACAGGAAGAGACCTGGTGTGTACATGTGTAGGGAGGAGGCCGGGAGGGACAGAGAACATTTTGTCAATAACACAGTTTACCATAAAGACTATTCATGTGAATGTAAACATTGAGTCAAAGGAAATATCAGCTTGGTCATCTGTAATGCGCAGGATGTTTCTTGACTTACAGAGTTATGGTCTCTTCTGGCTTAATATTGGAGAAAATGTGTGAGAAATATAGGATATGGCTGATTTCATATCATCACCCCCAGACATGGTGTTGGAGATTTTTTAAGAACTAAATTGTCCATAAGCTGTTTTGTGTGTGTGTGTGTGTGTGTGTGTGTGTGTGTGTGTGTGATTTGCTTTTTCTCCAAAAACCAAAACTAGAGTTGTTCAGTTCCTTCTATTAGGCTCTGCATGCTTATATTTCCCTGGATTCAGTTTTCCATAAGACTGAGGGCACTTTTCTACTTAAATACAAAGATCAGATTGTGCTCAGCAGTTATCTCTGGGAGGTCATTAAATTGTCCAAATTTATTAGATCATTTCTCTTACCTACTATTAAATGGAGCCTCCCAAATTAATTTTCCCTGAGTAACTTAACCCCCAAAGATCCCCCCACTTTCTCCTCTAAACTCTGCTTTTCTAATTGTGAATTCTGAAATTCATTCTGGATACAGGCAGGACCGCTGGCCCCTAAATTTCATTCCTCTGTGCAATGAATCCCATCTGGGCATTCTGGCTCCAAAGCTAGCTCCCTACTCACAGCTACCTCATGGACCTCCTTATCAGGGCTCCCTACCATCCACTGCCCTCTGGAAAAGGCAGAAGTGCAGAGCTGGAATCCTGAGGGGAGGAAGCCATCCTGAAGACTGGTTTGAAAAACATTGATTTTTAGTTCTCAAACTTATTTTGTAGCCTGCCAATTTTTTGGCTGACATGTCTTAAACTTGCATCATATTGATGATGCATGAGAGTCATTGAGCATCCATAACTGAGGAAAATGATATGTATTTTCATGGCTGAGCTGGTGGCAGTGATTGTGAGGGCCTTGGCAATCACAGAAAGCTGATGGAGGAGTTGCCTTTTTGCAAATATACTGGGAGGGGGGTCCTCATATCCCTTCTAAGCTGTCCACCTTCTATTTCCAGGTAGGTAAGACATATACCCACATATGCATGTTTCTGCACGCCCTCCCATATATATACACACATTCATGTCATAAACATGTGCATGCACCTAATCCCCATGTGTACCTGTGCGCACCGTGCATGCTCACTTAGGAGCCAGACCCTTCTCTTTGCACTGAAGCCCGGGGCTGGTCCTCCCGTGTGCCGCCCTCTCTGACTGGGCCCCACCTCCCTCGTGTTCTCTCTGGGAAATTAGCAGCACAGCATCTAATCAGTTTACCTCTGACTCTCCCACTTTGGCTTCAAGATGATGACAGAGTGGAGCTATTTAGCTGTCAAATGTGCTGACTATTGCCCAGATGGACAGCATCTCAAACATCAGAGTGGGTTCTTTCTCCTCTGTGTGTGTGTGTGTGTGTGTGTGTGTGTGTGTGTGGTGGGGGTGGGGTGGGGTGGGGTAATGAGTCTCCCAGTTGCTTTTTTAAGTGCTTCTTGCATCTGCCTTTCATTTTAATGCCTCCTGCCTGCTGACCTCGCTTCCCAGCAGCCAGCCTAAGTGTGATTCCCATAATTAGCTTAGTGATAATTTAATCTCTCTGCTTTAAATTTGATTGTTTTTGAGAAGCTTGGGTCTGGGGACAGAGGAAAGGGGACCTTTGTGCCTCCCTGGACCTTTGCTTTTGTCTGGACTTTCTCTGTCAGGGGGCAGGAGCCGAGAGGAGTCACTGGGTTGGGGTGGGGGTGGGGATAGTGAGAGAGAGGCCCATGGCATTGTGGGTAGATACTGAACAGGAAGCCAAAAGCTCTCCTTTCACTCCTCCTCTTGTAAAGGGGTTCCCTTTATTTGTCCCCAAACCCCTTCGGAGTATGAAGGCATGTGGGTGTGGATATACAAAGCCCTTTAAGATGCTTAGGTGAGGAGCAGCTCAAAAATGGGAAAACAGTATACTTCTTCCATGGTCATGGCAGCCATTTTCTTAAGCCAGAGAATGGCAAGGAACAAAAGGAGCCACTGAATGCCACCCTGTTGCTTCCCACACTCATTCCTCAGCATCACCACAGTCTTCATGCCCAAGAGTGTGTATCTGTGGGTTGCCCGTGCCTCTCCATGGTTAGGAACCAGACCTGCATGTTACATGAAGAGTTGGAACTGACATCCAGGAAGGCTCAACTTTGTTGCTGGCCCCACATTTTGGGCAAATTGTTTATCCATATTAAATTTCACCTTCTGAGCATTGAGCATATTGATATATGCACTCTCCATCTCTCTTATGAAGAGCTGAGGATAATAGGACTTCAGATCTGGAGAGCACTCTTTGATTCACCAGAAGGAAAAAAATAATAAAAATTAAGAAGATGGTGAGGATCATATGACTTTCTGTGCTTAGTAAACTTCTAAGAATAGTCTTCAAAATCCATGGATGTAAACAGCCCCGTGAACCCAGGCAAGGAGTGTGAAAAGGTCTCCAGAGATGGGAGTCTCTAGGGGAAACCTCAGATGCTCCAAATAGATGCACTAACCAGTCCTTGTGGGGTTTCACTGTGTGTATGTGTGTGTACCTACACACTCAAGATCTCTTTGGCAGAAGTTCAGACGCCCAATGAGGAAGGTGAAAGGTAAAACTCAGCTGAGTCACCCTGAGCTACTCACTGAGCTGCTGTGACATGTGAGATGCTGTAATGGGTGAATAACCTGGGCGAAGAGGGGGCACAGGCAGGGTACCACTCAGCTCTGAAAAGCTTGGGTTCCCTCCTACCATCTTCTGCAGCCTGGAAACAAGGTCTTTGATTTATGAGCTGACTTTTAATTAAAAGAACAGCAGAAAAGAAATCTCATTTTGCCGCGACAGGATAAATGGTTCACAATCTGAACTAATTTTGTTTCTTCTCCAGATGTCCCAGCACTGCAAGTGTGTGTGTGTGTGTGTGTGTGTGTGTGTGTGTGTGTGTGTGTGTGATGGGACGCTGGCCCAGTGCTCTGGGTCTGACCCCTCTAATGCTTCTTTGCTCTCAGCACTGACCTTGCCTCCACATTTTGGGTCCTGCTGTGCAGCCCTAACGCCCACCTCCAGGTATACATCCTTTCCCTGAGTCACGATGTCTCTTCGCAGCTTTCCCCAGCATCTCTCCTTGAAGAGACGCTGTCAGTTCTGTTTTAAGTTGCTTGTAGAACTTTCTTTCCTTCCTTCTTTCAACCATGTTGATGCTTATGTGCTCTTTGTCAGAAGAGATGTTATTTTGGTGGTCACCCCAAATTCTCAGGATGTTTTTATTTCACTGACAGCCCCTCATGATGCACTTCCCAGGGTGGAATTTACCAGACTTGCAGCCCCTGTTCTCCGGGAGGCAATCTGCACTAATATGACTGAAACTGACATGGGAGTAACCCCCACCCCCACCCCATGTGTTTGGATGCAAACTTGGCCTTTCTTATGTGACAACATTTATTTACCATCGCTATCCATCACCTTTAGCAATATGATATGGGCTGCTCTTTTCTGCAGTCCCTATGTTCTAGAAATATCGATATTTGCTATTTAGAAGTATATTTCCTTCTATCTGAGAAGGTATCATGTCTATTCTTAGTATCTTTATCCTTCCCTCTACCAGCGAGGTTTGTCAGGCCCTGTCCACTGGCTGAGGAAGCAGAAACCAAGGGTCCTTATCCCAACCAAAGGACCCTCCTGGTACTACCCTGCTGTGACTTTTGGGCACTATTAGAGAAGCCACCGTGGATGCTTTGTTCAAGAGAATAAGAGATAATCTGCCCACGGAACATACCGAAAAACCTCAGGGGACCTGGGCAGCAAAAACCACCAGCTAAGATAAGCCAGAAAAACAACTGCAGAGCCATGGAGAGGGGTCTTGAGCCAATGGCAAGAATTTGGGTTTGCACTTGGTGACAGACTCTCATCCTTCTCTGCTGCTGACTCACTGTGAGGGACAAGGGACAATCCCCCCCCCACCCCGCCTTTGCAGGGTCTCAGTCTTATTTGCAGTAAACAACAGAGGGAATGAGCTCTAGTCCTCCCCCACCTTCTGTCTGCTGTTGCATTTATAAATACTCAGTCACATAATGTCCTGGTGTCAGCACGGGGGAGGTTCACAGGGACATAAGCCACCACTTCACAGTTAGAATGTTTGCCTGCCACTCACATCAGACGAAGCATGGGTATCTGTGAACTCCCTTAAAGCACCAGCTCATGCAGCCTGATGCCCGCTACCAAGCCCGGCCATCACCTGCACCTGCTTCTCTTTCGTGCGTGGAGGGAAGGACCCCTATGCCCTCCACCTGTGTTATGGGACCAGTAGTGACGTCCACTTTCCAACCTGTCGAAGTGATGCTTCCCAGAGCCCTGTGAGGCCCTGGGGGCTGTTCTGCCTGATGAGGTCACTGGTGTTAAACTTGTCTTTGCTGACAGCCTGGAACCGGGTTCCAGGGTTCCTGGCAGGCTTGGGAGGTAGTCAGCTCAGGGGGGGGTAGTCCCACAGATGCCCCAGCTCCTGCCACCATGGCTGTCTGTTGAGAGGGACTTCCTTCTCCTCTGACAGTTCTCTCCTCCCCTTTTGGCTTGCCAGCTTCTCTGTTCTGAAGATGCGGTTCTGGGGCACCTCCGTGGCTCAATTGGCTAAGCATCCAACTCTTGATTTCTGCTCAGGTCAGGATCTCATGGTTTGTGGGTTTGAGCCCCACGTCAGGCTCTGTGCTGATGGCATGGAGCCTGCTTGGGATTCTCTCTCTCTCTCTGCCCTCCCCTGCTCATGCTCTCTCTGTCTTTCAAAATAAATAAAGAAAACTCAAAATCAAAACAAATGAATAAAGTATTTCTGTGCCCGCCACCCTGCCCTGATCCTGGTGGCTTAAAGTGCTAGGTATAAAGCAAGGTTGGAGAACGCACATGGCATGGGTGAGAAGTGACATGTCACTTCCCTGTTCCTGCATGTGGACGGTTGTCTTGCATCACAAGCACTGGGGTTTTGTGTTGTGCAACTCTGCCTCCAGGTAGGGGCTGAAGGTGGGTACTGGAGCCTGAAAGAGCTCCTCTCCTCCTCACGCTCCTGTATGTCTGTGGTCTGGCATTCTGACAAATGAGTTTGGGGCTCGAAGGGTCCCAGAAATTTAGAACAAGACTTGGGAATCCATCATCAGGAACCAGGGCCATTTGAAATGGAAGGAGAGGGCTCTCCTGGCAAGGGAGCTGGGCCAGGGAGCCCCCCACAGAAGCAACAGGTGAGGTAGATGAGCTTCCCTGCTGGGAGGACTCCACCGGGAGCACCATCAGGGAAGTCAGCTGTGGAGGGGTGAGGGGAGCGAGCACCAGGCACCTCTCCAGAGACCAGTAGTGGGTGTATTAGTCTCCTATTGCTGACGTAACAGATTATCACAAACTGACCGACTTAAAACAGCACCGATGATTCTCTTACAGTTCAGTAGGTCAGAAGTCTGAGATGGGTCTCACCGGGCTAAAATCAAGGTATCCAGCAGCTGTATTCCTTTCTGGACGTTCTCAGGGAGAATCTGTTTCCTTGCCTTTCCAGCTTCCAGAGGTTCATTCCTGGTTCAGGGCCCTCTCCCTCCATTTGTTGAAGGTCAAAATCACTACTTCATCAGTCAAGGCTGGGGAAGGGAAGAGAGGAAGGTGAGAGAAAAGTGAGCAGCTACTATGTGCTGGGCCCTCTGCTACCCAGCCCTTACATGTGAAAGTCTAGGGCTCTCACGGCAGCCCCACGTGGTAAATGTGTTTGCTACAGTTTTTCCCCACAAGGACACTGAGATCCAGACCCCAGAACCCACATCCTTGTATTATATTATGTTCCCTCTCCTTTTATGGACATAAAAGATTTTGTATGTGTGTGCCCGTGTGCATTTTAGAGTTAGATTTCGTTTCTTCACCCAAAATCCAGCTTTGTGTAGGGGTGAGGCTGGGCATGTGGAGAGTTTGAGGCTCCAGAGACGAAACCCTTGGTACTAGCATCTTGGGCAGCTTCTGAGCATTCCAGGGCCCGTGCTCTGACCTCAGAGAGCGTGGGCCTTTTCTCTTGCTGCTTGTTGAAATCCCACATCCCTGGACTCTCACCACAAGCTTCTATACTAACAGGACTGATCTCAATTGGGCTTGTGAAAAGGAACAGCTGATGTGTTATATAATTCCCTTTCAAATGTGTGTGTAACAGTAGGTGCATAAATATAGTGTGTGTATGTGTGTGTGTGTGTGGGGGGGGGGTTGTTCCTGGAAAAGCTGAGGAGGACCTGTTTGCCATTTTTGATGACTTCTTCTAAAGCATTCCTTTGCCTGTCTTCTCATTCCGTTCTCCGTCTCCGACTTTTGAGGGAAGAGGGAGAGAAGTCACAGGGCACAACAGCCATAGAAAGGGACATTGGGAACATTGTATGGGGTTCTGACCGCCTCTTCCACTTTGTCACCATAAGGCAAAGTCCTCTCCATCTGACCTCGGCTCTTTGGATTGTTGAGATGAGCAATTTTGCCTTCAGGCTTCACTGGGATAGAATGTGCAAACAAATAATACGATTAGGAAAAGTTATTTGTGTAGAATATGTATGGTGTGTGTATAAACATCAGTTTACAAATAATAAATGGGGACAGTTTCCAAACAGAATCTTCTAAAGATGAATTATATTTTAAATTTTCAACAATCCCGTGTGTGTGTGTGTGTGTGTGTGTGTGTGTGTGTGTGTGAGTTAAAACATTGACAGTGTGAATGTTCCTATGTCCATTGTAATTACTTTAAACTTAACTTAGGCCCATTTGATTCCAGACTAGAGTTTTGTGTGACAGTTTTCCAGAGAATTGAAAACTGGGAGGAGCTCTTCCAGCTGATTGTCACCAGGATTGATCAGGGAGCACACCCAGGTCTATACCCAGGGAACCAGCCAATGAGCCAGCTGGAGTCTGGGTGTGTAAGTGTGTGTGTGAATATGTGAAAGCTGTGTGTAATTACTTCTGATGGTACCTTCTGCATTAGGGGGACAGGTGTTTCATTAAGTTTGAGAGATTTGGAACATGTCAACCATGCCGTGGTGGGATCTTGGCATTCCAAAGTGAGCAAGCAAGGATCCCACTGCCAAGAAGCTGGTTTTCTCAGCAGTGCGGTTATCCAAGGATAGCATATTTCACCACTTGGACACCACTGTCCTGAATGGCGAGGTTATTTAAAGTATTAGAAAAACTGAAACAGTGTGCTGCCACACCGTCTGTGGGCATGCTCTTTTGGGCATGGTTCGCTGGGTCCCTGGTTCACTGCTTTTTCATTTTGTGATCTTGGGCAGTTACCTTGCCCTCCCTGTGTGTTAATTTCCCCACTGTCTACTGCAGACCAGAAAATGTGCCAAGGAGCAGCCTTGGCGAGAGCAGCCTGGGAGTGGCTTTCAGAGCCTAGGATCGGTGGCCAAGTTGGCTGAAGTAAGACTGTAACAAGGCCAAGGTCTCTCACGTGCCTTCCCCCCTCCCCAGCAGGGGGACAGCAAGTGACTCTGGCCACTGGCCTCAGGCAGAACCCTGAGCTCTTGCCTCATGGGTCACCTTGGCCTCAAGAGTGTGTGACTGATTCAGCTCTGGAAAAATAATGCAAACTCCATGCACTCCCCATTATAGGTCAGTGAGCCTCACACCTCTTTTGGCCCCAAGACAAGCCACTCTGCAAAGCTGTGGGGATGACTCCAGGCGGGGGGCGGCGGGGGGGTGGGGGTGGTGAGAACTCCTTCTCTTGTTTGGTTGCTTGATGAATTTCAAGGAGAAGAGCGGGCAGGCAGGAAAATCAGGGCCTGTGGGACCTCAACCCCCTTCCCCACCAATAACTTCTCAGCCTGTCTTCCAGCTTCTCCATGTGTGAAACGAGTCGTGGGCAGGTTTACCTGACAGAGCTGCTTAGAGAATTGCTAATGATTCTGATGGCCAGCTAAGAGGCGGTGACAAGGCATATTTCTCTAAGAAGCTGAGACGCATATTAGCCAGGTGACTTCCCCCAACAGAAGTCTCCCGCTAGCTGCCCAGAAAGCCAAGAATCTGTGAACAGGCACCTACATCTATGGTCATACTTATTTGGACTTCTTGATAAATGGTTTGGCAACTCAACTTTACTAAAAGAGCACACAGGTAAACTTAGAAATGTTTTAACACTAAAGAGGAGGGAAATGGAGGGATCAGGGAAAGGGAAAGATGGGGATTCCGAGGTGGAGCGAATGCCCCCAGGGGAGAGGCTACACCTAGAGAAGATGGCAGTTGGGGAGCTGTTCACGTCCTGCTGCTACTTTGACCCACACCCACGCGGTTGGAGGAGCTGAATCTGGTGGGGTGCACTGCCAGGGGGGCTTAACCATGACCTCTCTGGCCAACATTTATCTCATGCTTGCTGAGTGCAGGCACTGCTTGGGTGATAGGCCTCTATTAATTCAGTCCTCCGAACTGCCCTGCAAAGTAGATATGCTTGTGATTGCCAAGAACAGTTGAGGAAACTGAGGCCCAGAGGAGTTAAATAGCTGGTTCAAGACTATGTGATTAAAGGCAGTACAGGGTCTGGGTCTAAGCCCATGCTTGTTGATCTCAGGCTGAGTGTGGTCCCCTGCAATGCCCAAGGGAGGCCTGCAACCTCCCAGAGATGTCAGACCCCAGCCTCTCTTTCGTATCTGTCCCTTGGACTAAAGCAGGTCCCCCAACTTGCATTCTCCTTGCCTTAAGATCTTTGGTGGCCAGGCAGTGATGGATGGCTCTTCCCTGCCTGTCTGGCTGATGGCTTCTTTCTCCCAGCGGGAGACCTGGGTTGCTTACCTCCTGAGTTTCCTGGGTTGAGACCAGGCCCCCTGGTCCATATGGATACCTAGATTGGCCTGGTGTTGCTCATGAGTTTCTACTCCCTTAGAAGGGGATACTGTCTGCCTCTAAACTGGTATCTCTGCTTCCCTAGCCTTCTCCTCTTTTTCCAAAAATGTGCATTTCAAAAGAAGCAGATGGGCTTATGGGTGCTCTTCTGGCCTCTCGCTCCTCCCTCTCCACAGGGAGAGGTTTTCTTCTCTTGGTCTTTTTGTTTTCCTTCCTTCCCCTCAAACCTTCTGCCCAACAGCCCTGCCAAATATGTGGTCACACTTTGCTCATTTGGGCCCATGTAGCCTGGGCTGACATGCCTGGTCCCCATGGCCTTGAGAGGAAGAAGGGCTTTTCTGTGCAATAGGACAACCCCTTGCAGGGACAGCAGCCACAAGTCCAGAGAAATTCTGGGTGGTGTTACTGTTGAACTGCATTTTCCCCGTAATGAAAACATTACCATTATTTGGGTGGGGAAGAGACCTTTAGATGGCTTCACTCCAGTCCAGGGACCAAGGTCCTCTTTCCCTAGACTTCAGTCGTGGTTCTTCAGAGCCTCTAGGGCAAAGATTTTGAAGCTTTTTAGACAGAGAAGTCATTCTCAAATAAAATCCTTACATGGGAGCCAAACATAAAACTGATACAAAGCAAGTCAGATTGAGGTTGATGGATGGGGCGGGTGGGGGGGTGGGGGGGAGTGTGGGGTGGGGAAGTGGTTTCAGAGCTTCCCTTTCTATCTTCCTAATGTCTCCCCAAGACCCTAGGGTACCCCATGGAGCTCAGGGAGCCCTATGGAGCACAACTGCTACACATTTGCCTTGTGGGTGGTCTAGACTTAGTCATGACATCATCCCAGTGTATGGACTGTGTGTCCTGTGTTGCTGGGGTGAGGTCTGGGGAATGCGGGGTAGTGTGTATGTAAAGGAATGGAAAGAGGGAGGGGACCTTCCACTGCTTCTCCTTTGCACTCTTACCATAGATGGCCCCTGGGCCTCCTGGGACTGCTTCAGGCCTGGCATGATGGTCCTTAAGTTTTTTCTTTCTTTCTCTTTCTTTCTTTTCTTTCTTTCTTTCTTTCTTTCTTTCTTTCTTTCTTTCTTTCTTTCTTTCTCTCTCTCTCTTTCTTTTTCTTTCTTTCTTTCTTTCTTTCTTTCTTTCTTTCTTTCTTTTTTTTTCTTTCTTTCTTTCTTTCTTTCTGTCTTTCTTTCTTCTTTTTTAGGGAGAGAGAAACAGAGAGAGCATGTGAGCAGGGGAAAGGGGCAGAGGGAGAGAAAGAGAATCTTAAGCAGGCTCCATGCTCAGTGCAGGACCTGACGTGGGGCTTGATCCCACAAACCTGGGATCATGACCTGAGCTGAAATCAAGAGTCGGACGCTCAACCAACTGAACCAGCCAGGTGCCCCTGGCGTGATTGTCCTTAGAGGGAAGCCAGCCCTCAGGGAATGTGCTGAGTATGATTGTGCATCTTCTCTCTTAGCCAAAAAGCTCAGAGCTATGAAGAAAACAGCTTCTGGCCAGGCCACCTGTGTCTTTAGGACGAGATGTTTCCATCGGAGAAATATCCGTGAAGGTAGCTTCCAGCCCGTGTGCCTGGGTTACGAACGGTGTCTCCTGGGCTCGTGCAGGAGAACACCTGTGGGACCGGCGTGTTCCTTTAACCGGCTGAACGGGGTGGGGGCCGACTCGGGGCGATTTTCATTTTGGTAATCCGTGATGGCTGTGGTGGCAAAGGTCACCTGCATCACCACCGCCACCAGATACTCAGAGATCTCCTCTAACATTTGAATCACACGTTGCCAATTTGCAAAGCCCTTTCACAGGCTGCCACATTTACATGGCACACCCGCCTGCCAGGTAGGGGCCTTGATCCTCAATGATTCTCCGTTTTATAGATAAGGAATCAGCTTGGAGGGGTTATCTGACTCGAGCAAGGTCACAAAACTAGTTCGTGGCAGGGTGGGCACGTTCCCACCTGACAGTCAAGTCTCTGATTCTGAGTCCAATGCCATCTTTGCTTTCCCACAGGTGCTTTCAGCTGTCAGATGTAGCAACTCTGGCTGGGAGAGGAGCAAGGTGCAGGAAGGCCCTTAATTCTAGCGGGTTCTCTGCAGCCCCTTCTAAATCTCCCATGATGCTGCCTGCCCACCCCTCCCTCCTTCCCAGGCTAGGTAGATTGGGGCTCTTCCAGAGCACATTCCCATTGTTATTTTTTGCGCTTCAGCTCCACGTGTACAGCTATTTTTATCCTGTACTAGAAACTATTAAGAGGGGGAGAAACGCTCATTGGTATTATTACAGCAAACTGGGTCCTAGTAACATTGCAATTCAGAGGTAAGCTCTCCGCTCCCCTCCCCCGCCTTTTAGGCGAAGGTAGGGATTTTATTCATTTGGCTGCCAGCCAGCACAGGTTTCCTTGGCTGGTGCGGGGCCCGTGGGGAGAAGTATTCAGGACTCTGACATATATTGGACAGGCCGCTGGGCCTGCACTCCACGGTTAGTTTATGAGGGAAGGATGTGGGGGCGGGTGAGCTGTGATGAAATTGGTTCTGTTTGATCCACCGAAGCTAGACTGGAAGGGATAGTGTGTCTGCTCAGGAAGCTCTCCTGGGGTGCAGCTTGCAGGGTCTTTGTGAGAGAATCTGGGGCATTTGTATTCATGGCCCAGCTGAAAGCAAGAGATAGCAGCGCTCACAGTTGTGTCCTCCTAAGCCAGAGTGAAGAATGAACAGATTAGAAAATAATAGCAATGAAGTCAGACAAGTTTCGCTTAACTTCCAGGAGGAGGAAAAGAAATGGGATTCAACGAACAGGCTGTCTGCTGGCTATCTGGGTTCGGATCCTGGCAGTTTCCCTTCCCCACCGTGTGACGTCAAGCAAATCTCCCATCCTCTCTGACCTCAGTTTGCTCATCTGTAAAATGGGGCTGGTATATTTGCCTCTTGGGGCTGTCGTGAGGATTCAAGCATGTTGCACACAGCGTATAGTAAGGATTCTGAAAAGTGAAGCTTTTCTGGTGAGATTTTGCTCATGTGTCTGGAAACTCCTGAGGGAGGCAGCAGGAGATGGAAAATCCAGATTCCAGCCTAGTGGGGTCTGCTGACCGCTTGGACCCAACCCACGGCCCATGATATCTTCCAAAGCCTCTCAGTGCCCTCTTCTCTCCCTTTTCTCAGTTTGATTTTGTGGGACCCTAAAACTTTTATTTTTTTTGTAATGCTTATCGCTTTTTAAAAATTATTGTAGCGATATATATTGTGTGTGGAAAACATAGAAAAAGAATAAATAAGAAAATGACAATCACCTGAAGTCCTATCACTTTCAGAAAATTATGATTGATACTTGAGTGTATTCCATTTCTCTGTCTTTTTTTCTATAGACATGTACTTTAAATATATACAAAGTGAGATAATATAACATATAACATATATATATATATATTTTATATCATGTCTTCTTTTTATTGTGAACATATTCCCATGTGATTAAATATCCTTCAGGCTCGATTTCTAAAGACAGCCTAGTGTTTCATAATGTAATCTTTGCTCTTCTGTTCTTTATCTTTAAGGTTTCTGGTTTTCTTTCTCAATGCTTTTTCCTTCCTGTTTCTTTTTTACCTGTTAATTTTTACTTTATGGATTGGATTTGCTCTGCTTTCCCTCCTTCTGGTGATTTGGGGAGTATTCATCCTATTTAAACTTAATAATGATTACCCTTAGGTTTTTGAAAGAATATTTAAACCCATAAGCATCAAAGTTAAGAATTAAACAGTATGGTTTTATGTCCTTCCCTTCCCCATTTTCCCATTTTTGCTACTATGCTTTAGGTTTTAAGACCCATGCTAATAATTTTTACATTCTGGTCACTTCAATTTCCCTTCGTTCCTTTCAAAGATTGTTTGATATTTCTACCCTTCTACCACTGAAATTATTCTAAGTAGTTAGACACCTCAACCAGCTTATCATTGTTCATGTATCTCTTACCCTTCACATTACCCACTGCGGGTTCTTGATTTTGCTTTGTCTCTTGGTGGATCAGCATTCGCCTTTAAAACTTTTTTTTTTTTTTTTGGCCAAGAAGGAAATATTTGTAACGTAATTTATTTAGCCCTTGAGTTTCCGAGAGTGTCATTCTGTTGACTTTACATGTAAATGACAACCTGGGTGAGTATTTTTCTTTCCTCAAAGTTGTTGAAATTTCTCCATTGTCTCTGAGCAATGAATGTAGGAGAAAAGCCTGAGACCCATTGGATTTTGATTACTTTTTTTTAAGAGAGTCTGAGAGAGAGAGGGAGAGAGAGAGCTGGGGAGAGGGGCAGAGGGAGGGAGAGAGAATCTTAAGCAGGTTCCACGACTGAGCGGGGCTCGATCCCATGACCCGGGGTTCATGACCTGAGCCGAAATCAAGAGTTCGCCCTCAACTGACTGAGCCACCCAGGCGCCCCTGGATTTTGATTCTTTTACAGGTTTTCTTTTCTTTTCACCTGTTTGAAGGTTCTAGTATTTTCTCTAGATATTAAAAAAGTTTATCAGGATATGTGTCCATGTTGATTTAATTTCTTTTGCATTGCATTTAAATATGCTCTTTTAATCTGCAGCCTCAAGTTTTCAACTCTGAAAGGATGGTGATGATGATGATGGTGACTATGATCATGATGGTCTCTGCTCTGGGCTGTTCTCTTCTTGAAGGATTCCTTCTATGCATGGATCAGTCCCCTGGTTTTGTTGTCCAGGCCTCTCTCTTTTCCTCACTGTCATGCAAGTCTTGGGAAAGCTTTCCAAGTGTATCTTTCCATCTTGAACTTAATTTTTTGCAGGACGCTTTTGCTGCTGACTGCTTTCCGTGAGGTTTTAACTTCAACCTTTCACGTAAAGTTCCATGACTCCACATCCTTCCTTTTAGATGAGCTGTGGCGGGCAAGCTAGGGCTGAAGTCTGTGTCTGGTCCCAGCCATTCTTTACATATTGTCTGCTGCTTTGGGGAGCCCAGCTGAGGAGTTGCAGAAGAGACCATGTGGCCATCAAAGCAGTTAATATTTACTATCTGGTCTTTCTTTCTTTTTTGTTTAATTTATTTTTGTTTTATTAATGTTTATTTATTTTTGAAAGAGAGAGACAGAATGGGGGAGGGGCAGAGAGAGAGGGAGACACAGAGTCTGAAGCAGGCTCCAGGCTCTGAGCTGTCAACACAGAGCCCGATGCGGGGCTTGAACTCATGAACTGCTAGATCATGACCTGAGCCGAAGTCAGACGTTTAACCCACTGAGCCACCCATGTGCCCCACTACCTGGTCTTTTAAAGGAAAAGTTCATTGACTCTTGCTGTAGATACTATTTAGTTTGATTTTTTTTTCCCCAGCAAAAGTCCTCTTGAATCTTACTGAAAAACGAGTAAGAAAAATTTCCAAATATTCCCTTTCTCTTTTTCATTATGTTAAATCTATCTCATAGGATGATATTTCTTGTGATTCTTTCATCTTTTTATTTTCTGGACCTGTAATATCCCTTTTGCATATTTTTTTCTGTTTGTTCAGCCCTCTGTGGAGAGGTTGTATGGGGAGGTGAGATGGGTGTACCAGAAATCAGTGTGGGCTCCATTCTGAAACATTTAGATTTCCAATACCTTTCTCTCTCTGCCTCTTTTTGTATGTGCGTTTGTGTTTCACTGAAAAGTCAAAGTCACCCTCATAGTGAGTGATATGTGAGATTAGCAGAAGGTGAGATTCATTCTTCCCACTTTATGCAGTAAAAGAAGGAAAGAGAGACACAGAAAGGCTGTGATGAAAGGATCAGAGTTTTGAGTTTAAACCCCGCCTTCTTGCTTTGAAGTCCCCAGTCCCACTTCCCAGCTGATAGCCCCACCTCCAGCTGTCCTGACCTGTCCTGACCTGGTTTCCGTGTGGCAAAACCTTCCCCAGAGTTCTTTGGCAGCTGAGGCTCGGGGAAGGCTGCAACTCTGTCGTTCCAGGGATGAACTGGATGGACCCCCAGGAGGGAGGGGGAGCCACACGGCCAATGTTTTCCATGCAGCTATTTTTGAAAACATTTGGAGAATTTATGATTTGAATTCTTGTTGTGTTGTACCTGAATACACCCGTGACCATAAGCGTTCTTGCCATTGGCTTCCATCTGGTAATTCCCACACCTGGACTTTCAGAAGCAGAAGGTGAGAATGTCTACCTGCACGAAGCCCGGTATATTTGCTGTGCTTCTGAGGAAACATAAAATATTGTTTGGATGTGGTTCCCCTTCACTACATATGTTCTCACAGGCTAGCAGGGTGCGTGTGTGTTAAGTGTGCTTGTCCAAGGGGAGAAGGGAAGAGAAGGGGCAGGGCCTGGGCGTGTTTCTTTGCACAAAGGTGAATTTGCAAATCAGGCATTTTCACAGTTTGGTCAACCCCAATTGTCTGCACTTCTGGAAAGGAGATGTGAGGCAGATCATTGAAACCAGCAGATAACTTAACGAATTATTTCTACTTTGTTTTGGGATACTTGGTATTACGTGCAGAGGAGACTGTCAATTCACACTGGCCTGCCAGCCCTCGCCCCTCACAGATTTCCCCTCTGGTCTGGTGTTAAAGCAAGCCCAGATTCTCTGACATGCTGACCGTAGGTCTGAATGTCGTTGGGGCAGGGGTGTGGGAATATGAATTGAAAATGCCCAAGGGGGTGAAGCCTGGGTGGCTCAGTTGGTTAAGCGTCTAACTTCAGCTCAGGTCATGATCTCACCGTTCGTGAGTTCCAGCCCCGCTGACAGCTCAGAGCCTGGAGCCTGCTTCGGATTCTGTCTCCCTCTCTCCCTGCCCCTCCCCTGCTCACACTCTGTCTCTCTCTCTCTCTCTCTCTCAAAAATAAATAAAAAAATACCCGAGGAGGATAAGCTCCGCATAAAACCTCAGGACTGGACCCCCACCCATCTTCTTCTCAGGGCGTCGCTAACACCGTTTTGTGCTTCCCCTGAAAGAATCTCACAAAATCAATTTCCTCCAGCCCACTTACTGCTTTTCAGCCTGTCCCAGGTTCTTCTCCGTACGGCCAAGGATATATGATCATCCCATTTCACATTTACTGCCATTCAATTTGCTCCCAGCTTCTCTTGAAGGATAGATTATGACCACAGAGGTTGAATTTCAAATAATAAAGGAAGGTGGGAAAATCTCTTCCCAAACAAAAAATCTTATTGGTGTTGAAAACAACGCCAACGTTATTTAAGTTCTCACCCTGTGCTTCTTCATGCAGTTTTTAAATTATGGGCTCTGTCCCAGAAAACTGTTTGCTCAGGAGAACTTGTCCTCCGAGTCGCTGTCTTTGTTCAGACAGGCAGCCCAGAGGGTCCGAAAGCTTCATGGCCGCGTGGCAGGAGGTAGGCGGCAGCCGTGACGAGCTCTCTGATTTGGTCACGCCGTGTAAATTACATGCCTCACCTGGACTCACGTAGATGTGTGTATTGACACTTACTAAGTTGCATATTTCAGGGTTGTAATTGCACCCCGTGTCCCCACATTAGAGACGTGAAGGGAAAATGAGAGCTTCACATGTCCCTAGAGATGTGATTATGGTAACAGGCGGACCCTGTCTGCTGTGCTTGTCCCGTTCGACATTTAGCCCGGCTCTCTGTCGCGGGCAGCGTCATGAGTGGATGCGATTGGCGGTGGCATTGCTTCCCACCTTGGGTTGCTTGGGTAACTTTGAGCTGAACTTTCATATTCACATGGGATAGCGTGTTCACCGTTAAGTGTGCACCTTAGTGACTTTTCACCTGCAACCTGTACCCAAGTCAAGAAATGGAACGTTGCCCGTTTCCAGAATACCCCCCGGTGCCCGCTTCGAGTTTCTACTGCCGCCTTCCCAAGGACGGCTACCCTCCTGACTTCTCACGGCGTAGATGAGGTTCTCCAGTTTTTCCATAAGTGGGATCATGCGGCACACACCCTCTTGTGTCTCATTTCTTTTGCTCTGCTTTATGTTTAGGAGACGGATCCCTCTCACCGAAGTAGGTATCGTTTGTTCATGCTTATGGTTGCATAGCATTCCGTTGTGTGACTCTACTAAAATTTGTTCTCCTGTTTTATTGTTGATGAGCATTTGAATGGTTTCCAATCTGTGCCTTTTATGAACGGCGCTATTCTTAATACTCTTGTGTATGTCTTCTGGAGACCACAGATTCATATTGCTACTGCGAACATACCTAGGAGTGAAATTGCGAGGCCGTTGCGTGCTTTCAGCTTTAGGAGATACTGCCAAATATAGACTATAGATGTTTTTAAAGTGCTTTTTAGTTGTGGGAGGCTGGCTGATATCCTCAGCAGAAAATAACAGGAAGAGGGGGAGCTTTTCTTTTTTCAGACAGGCCAGCGTTGTGGATTTCAGAGGGAGATAGACCTGGCATACTAGTTCAGCAAGTGTTTGTTGAGTGTCCACTGTTTTAAGTGGCGGCTATAACAGATTACCACATAGTTGGTGGCTTAAGACAGCACGAACTTATTCTCCTGCAGCTCTGGAGGTCCACAGGCTCTGGAGGGACATCCATTTCCTTTCCTTTTCCACCTTCTAGAGCTGCACTGGCTCACGCCTCCTCCCTCCATCTTTAAGGCCAGTAATGTAGCATCTTTCAAACCCTCTCTGCCCTGTCTCTGCCTTGCTCTCTCCTCTGTGTAGTAAAGTCTCCCTCCACCACCCTCATACAAGGACACTTGTGATTGCATCTAGGACCCACCCACATTATCCAGGATAATTATCCCATCTCAGCATCCTTAACTTAATCACATCTGTAAAGTCTCTCTTGCTATGTAAGGTAACGCACAGGCTCCAGGGATTAGGGCCCGGATCTCTTTTGGAGCCATTACGCAGCCTACTGTATGGGGAGATATCATCCTCTCTAGATTTATACCATGTCATCTACAGAACCTGTCTTCATGGAACATCAGCTTCCTACGTCACAAAATTGCCCAGCTGTTCTGCTATTCCTGATGATTTTTATTGCATCGTGGGGAAAGGTTGATGGAAGGGACCAGAGTAGTGTATTTAAAGGATAGAAGACAAGATTTGTTTCATCAAATTGTAATTTATTTCCAGTGATAATAAAGACTCTTAAGCAGGTAAGAAGAAAACATACCAAAATACAAGACACCATAAGTGCAATGTGGGATCTCAGATTGGATCCTGGAACAGAAAATGGACATGAGTGGAAAAATTGGTGAAGTCCAAATGTAAGTTTATAGTCTAATTAATTTTGTTTTCGGAATTGTGCCATGGTTAGGCAGGATATTGCCATTAGGGGAAACTTGGTAAAGAATATGTAGGAGCTCTCTGTATTATCTTTGCAATTCTTCGATAAATCTAAAATTACTCCAAAATAGAAAGTTTTAAAAAATTCAAGGCATCCACTCAGGTATAGTAGAAAAGCTCAAATTCTCCTTGTTCATGTGGTTTAGGAGACAGGGTCCAATGTTGGCAGAATGAATTTCAAAGATCCAAATGGTAAGGATGCGGCTTACCAAATACATAACCATTGAAGTATAAATGGAGATGGGTGGGTGTGAGGCCAATAAGATGATGCATGTTATCTTGGCGGGAACATATGGGTCCTCAGTACCACCCGAGCCCCCCTCCCCACCTCCACCCCACTCCCCCTGCAGGGAAGCTGGAGCTGGGGGCTAAGGGTGCTGCTTGGGTGTGAATGGAGAGAGGCTGGCCTTCAGTCTCTGATTGATTCATCAACTCCTCCTGCCCTCCCCCTCCTCCCTTCCTGGCCCATTGAAGTGCTCAGTGTGTTAAGGGCTCCCCGGTGGCCAGCCAGCTCACAGCTGAGTTGTTATCTTCCCGCACACACTTATCTGGGCACGGTTAGAGCTTCCTAATAAAATTTGTCACTGAATTTAATCCCATCACTGTCCAGACCCGGTGATTAGTCCCTCTGGTTGTTTTGGCTTTTGCTGTGTACCTGCAGCCTCTACGAGGAAATTGGTAGAGATAGGAGCTCACAGAAAGCTCCTGGCCCTATAGAAAGAGAACACAGAAGAAGCAAGCCAGGACCACGAATCATGCTACAATAATTAGATACAAATGGCTTCGTCTCCCTCCTGCCCTCTAGTCAGCCCCATTTCAGGCCCATGAGGCACAGAAGCAGGAGAGGGGGGCTGTCTTCTCTGGTCTGTGCTGTGAGCTGCAGAGGCTGGTCTGATCCCCACACTCTGGGCAACTCCACGTGCCCCCCGTGTTCCTCCTTGGTCTCCTGAGATGGGGAGGGGGTGATGGACGGGTCTGGGCAGGGGAGAGGAGGCTTTTAGTCAGCTCACCTGGAGCTGTGCACCCACACCCCGAAACTGGGTGTGGAATTTCTGGGCCTCATTTCCCCTCCCCTCTGCCAGGCCCTGTGGAATGTCCTGGCAGGCTTCTGTGGTTGTATAACTCTCCGTGCAGCTGCATACTTGATGCACAATTTTGAAGCCCAGAAAGAGAGTGAGTGTGGAGAATGCAAACGGGAATTCTCTAAGGGGTGCGTTTACTCAGCAGATATACTATGGGTGCTCCCCACCAGACACGTAGACTGTATCTGGTGTGTGTGTGCATTAGTGCACTGAGAATCGCTGTGTCTCCAGGTGTGAATGCAAATATCCCCCCACTGTGTGTGTGTGTGTGGGGGGGGGGGGTATGTACAAGGGCACACTTTTCCCTGTGCTAATTCTGCTGTGCCACACAGCTGCTACCTGCCTCCCTCTCGTTCCCTCTGCGCCATCCTGAGAGTCAGATGCCCCTCCCACTTCCTGAAGGTAAACCTGTTCTCTGTAAATCTGCGTGTTGTCTCAGCTCTGTAGTTCTCCTTTCTCAGCCATTGGGGCTTCATGCTCTGTCTTTGGGCACCTGCCAGAAAGGAGGCAAACACCGGAACGGCAGGAGCAGCGGGTACCTGCCATGCGTGTGCAGACAGAGCCCATGTGAGACTGGAGGCAGCCGGCCCCAAGGCAGACAGCCAGGACTGCCTCTCAGAACTGCCTGTCTCTGAGGTCCTGCTCTCAGTGCAGCTAGGAGGTGGCATCTTTGTCATCTCCAGCCCCTGCCCAGGGCCAAGAGGCACAGAATCTCTGCTGCCGGCTAGAATGAGACCCTGTGGGGGCACCACAGGAGCTGTGGGAGGGTGGACAGCTCACACTGCGGACAGGAAGAGGTCAGTCATAAGAAAGCATCACAGACCAGGTGGCTCAAACAACAGAAATGTATCTATTGTCTCATAGTTCTGGAGGCTGTAGGAGATCAAGGTGTAGGCAGGGTCGGTTCCTTCCGAGGCCTCTCTCGTTGACTCGCAGGTGGCTTTCTTCTCCCTGTGTCTTCACGTGGCCTTCCCTCTGCCTGTTTCTGGGTCCAAATTACCTCTTCTTATAAAGACTTCAGCCATATTGGATTAGGGCCACCTCAATGACCTCATTTTAACTTAATTACCTCTTTAAAGATCCTATTTCCAAATACAGTCACATTCTGAGCTGGGGTTAGGATTTCAACACATGAATTTTAGGGACACAGTTCAATGCATAACAAGGATGTCTCTGGCTCCTCTCTGTAGGGGCCATTTCCTAGCTGGCTTCGGGTTAGAGCCAGTGAGCCCCCTCCCCAACCCACAGAACCCTAGCTCTTTCTGCTTCATGAGTGATAAGCCAGTTTTTGGTGTGGTGGCTTCCAAATTAACTGCAAAGAAAATGGAGTGGTTTGGGGGGCTATTCTTTGAATAATTTTGGATTATTCAAAATGTAGTAGCACATACAGGAACTTTGTGACCCAAGACAGTAGTTGTGTGGCCTTGACCAAATTATTTCAACCTCCCTGAACCGGTCTTTTTTTTTTAATTTATTTTAAATGTTTTATTTATTTGTGGGAGAGAAAGAGACAGAGTGTGAGCAAGGGTGGGGCAGAGAGAGAAGGAGACACAGAATCCAAAGCATGATCCAGGCTCTGAGCTGTCAGCGCAGAGCCTGATGCGGGGCTCGAACCCACGAACTGTGAGGTCATGACCTGAGCTGCAGTCGGGCACTCAACCGACTGAGCCACGCAGGCGCCCCTGAACCAGGCGCCCCTGAATTTTATTTTTTTTTAAATTTACATCCAAATTAGTTAGCATATAGTGAAGCAATGATTTCAGGAGTAGATCCTGTCATTTAAATCTGTGCAATGAGGCTATTGTTGAGGCTTGAGATAATGTGTATGAAATGCTCAAAACTTCTTTGCTTCCTTTACTGTAAGTTATGTTACTGGTGCTCCCACCATTTCTGCATATAGGAAAGTGTGACAGACGCTGAACCCAATGGGCTACTGGCAAATACCTGCTGTCCACACAAAGGAGCTGGAACAACGGATGCTGAGTACGTGGTGCAGACCTAATTCTGCTGTTTCCGAGTGAACCACACTCAAATGTCATTTCTGCTGATGGTGGGTCAAAGACAAAACCTCTGTGCAGAAATGGTTATTTTTCATTGAAAGCAATGCCTGGTCTCAAGGGGGAACTTTGAACACAAAATTTGAAAAAACTCATGCGGGCAAAGGCTGGAAACAAAAAAGGATGGAGTCCCTTTTCCCTACAGGGGCGGCTCTCAGACTTGAACGTGAACCAGACCCAGCTGGGAGGGCTTGTTAAAACACAGATTGCCGGGCACCACCCCCCGGGTTTCTGCTTCAGCAGACTCAGGGTGGGGCCTGAGAAGTTGCATTTCTAGAAAGTTCTCAGGAGATGCTGCTGCTGCTGCTGCTGGTCCAGGTACCACACTTGGAGAAGCCCTCCTGCACAGGATTAGTCCTGGTTTAGGGTCTGCAGTCTGTTCCTCCAGTCTGTTCTGTCTCTGCTGTTGTCCTGGCTGCCTGATCTGATTTCTCAGCCTTCACTGGGGGGGTGGGGGCAGGTTTGTTGTAACTTCTCCATCCTTTCCCTGATTTACACAGGATTTTCACCTGTTAAGAGACAACTGTTCCTTTGGCCCCTATTCTCTCCTTTTCTCTTTTTTTACCCCTTTTTCCTATTTGGGCCTCCATATATGAAGAGTAGGCCACGGTGTAAAGCTTCCTCACTGATGCCAGCACTGACCCCAATTAGGAGGAGGCAGATGCAAAAACAGCATCTTTCCCATCACTACCCTCATCTTCTGTGCTCCATGTGCCTGTACCCCAACACATCAATTCCCTGGCCCCAATTCCCTAATCACTTTGCCAGAGTAAATAATTGCTGGTGTGTGATGACCCAAGGTCATCGCCAATGGAGGAATGTAATTAGGGCCTTCATTTCCGACCATTTTGGGAGCTGTCTTCCAGCTGACACTTGTTCCTCTGATCTCTTGTGCTAATGTTCATGTCTTCCCTCATCCCCGGCTTTGGAGACCGGAGAGCTTGGGCTGGAATGGAACCGCTCGTGCGCAGAGTCTTTCCCCACAGAAGGGAGAGGGCAGAACATCGTGTTCCAGGGACTGGGAGCATGGGCCTCCCACCTTTCACGCGCACCTCATAGCGTGTGAGTGCTCTCTCATGACTATTTCCGGGAGGGACGTGGGACTAGAAACTTGCCCCGTGCCACATCTTTTTGGACTGTCCAGCACCTCATGGGGCCACCACTGCTTTTTTCAGTGTTAGACCGTCTTCCTTTTTCCTTGCCTTTGGAGCCCTGCTTGATTTGTGCTTGGGAGAGATGGGCACGCTCTAAGCGTTCTGGGCTGGGAAGGCCCGCCGAGTACCTCGAAATGTGTTACAGTGGGTGGGGTCCTTCAGTGGGAGGCAGAAGCCTTGCCTTTTATTCCTGCCTATTCCATCTCTTGCTGCTGGTGCCACGATGCCTTGCTGGGAGAGATGATGAAAGATAACTGCATTCCAGGTTCTTCTGGAGATGCTTCTCCTGGTCAAAGCAAGGGAGGAAAACATCTTCTTGCCTTTACTCTAACTCCCAGAGCTAAGGCAAGACTTGAGACAAACTCCATGAGAAGAAAGGGCCAAGACTCTCTTGTGTGTCCTTCCAGCATGCCTTTTGGATGGGCAGGGGGCTGTCCAGAAAGGAAGAGGGCAGTGAGTGATGCCATGTTTTGGTATCTGGTTCTTTCAGCCTCAGTTTGGAAGAATGTCAATTTGAAGACTAAGAGAAACAGATTTAAGAAAAGGAGGCCCATTGGCTGTCATCTCTAGGAAGATCATTGCTACAATAAATTTGCAGGGCCCCACATCCCCGTGCCCATGTGCAGGTCCCAGCCTGGTGAGCTCGGTCAGTTCTGCTAAGGCAGCTAAAGGGTGTGAGCCTATTGTTGCTGTCTCTTAAAAGGGCCTGGCCTGGCCTCCCCTTCCTGGAGCCCCCTGGGTCCAGGAACCACGCTGTCCCCTACCTTCTTCTCTTAGAAAACTTTCCACAGACAAGGATGTGTCCTTGATTGCTTGCCCCACTGTTCCCTCCCCACTGGGCACCTCAAGCACAGAAAACAACAAAATATAAGCCTTTTTTCAGGGGTGCCTGGGTGGCTCAGTCAGTTAAGTGTCTGACTCTTGATTTCAGCTTAGGTCATGATCTTGTGGTTCGTGGGATTGAGCCTCACATCAGGCTCTGTGCTGATAGCGCAGAAACTACTTGGGATTCTCTCTCTTCCCTCTCCTGATCTCTGTTTCTCTCAAAATAAATGAATAAACTGTAAAAAAAAAAAAGTAAATAAAAAGGTTTTTTGTTTTTTTTTTTTTTTTCCTTGCTGGAGATCAGTGCAAGAGAGCCCTCTTTGAAACTTTGGTTTGGGAATAGGCTTCTGTGTTGCTTAATATTTGTTCTCTCCATGCGTATTCCCACGTATTCTAAATTTCCCCGACTGTCTGAGGGCTGGAACTGTCGGTCCTTTTAGACTTTCTGCCACAAACACCTCCTAAGCTGCTCAGCACATCAGTTATTGTTGGGGGATGTGATGCGGACTGGGAAAACAATGGCCGCTGCCTCCAGCTCCATTCCCGTGGTAACCCCCAGGGACCTCAAGGAAGGACAGCGAAAAGGGAGCCCAGAGTAACAGCTCAGCCTGAAGGACCTGAAAGTGGAATCGAGCTGTCCCCTGACTGCTCCCTGGGGAAAGACTTCCAGATCTGCATCGATAGGCCTCAGCCGTGAAGGGTGAGCCCTCATCCACCTGCTCCCACTTGCCTTTCTTACCCATGGTCTCCTGAAGGTTTAGACATTCGCCATTGAAAAAGACAAGGGGCGGGTGGGTGTTGGTGAGTCGGGACCTACCCTGAGTTAGCAATGAGGACCTTTAGGTGTGTACCACCCATACCTGAAGCATGTGGACACAGAAGGGAATGTAACCTGAGAATTTTCTTCAGGCTTGAGTCATCTCATTTCTGAGGCCTCTAAGCCTTGGGTGGTAGAGTGCCCAAAGATGGGGTCCCTGCCTGGCTTCCTGAGCCCATGAAGTGAGAGACCCAGGATCAGACTTACTCACCTGGGCCTCTCTGGTTTTCCAGCTTTCCCAGAGAAGCCCCAGGCCAGAGTGGAACAGAGTCCTTACTCACAGACATGCAGAGATCATCCTGGAATCTCAGAGAGAGAGCTGAGAGGCTGAGAGGTTATGAGTCCAAGGGGACAGCACGTCTGCCTCCTTGGCTGTTGGCTCTGGGGCAGGCTGAGCCGGTCCCTTCAGCTCCATCAGTGCTGCACTGAGGGGAGAACTGGCCTCTCTGGTCCCCCAATTATCCCTGGTCCCTGCAGCCACCTTGTGAGGACAACTCCTCAGCAACCAGGTGATGGAAGAGTCGGGGAGGGGGAGTGAAGTGAACATGATCACTTGCTGCTGATAGAACAGTAATGAAATTACCGGGCAGTTAGAGCTGCCCCATTAACAGTGGAGTCAGTGTGTCAGAGACACTTAGGATATCAGCGCTCCAGATGTCATCCCGGGACAGACGTAGAGCTGCTCACGTGTCCTACCTGCCTTTGTGGGAAGACCCACCTGCTCTGCAGGAGGAGCACTCCCTTCCCTTTCGAAACCTTGCTGTGTACCCCTAGCTGAGGAGACATAGAAGGCCAGGGTTTTGCTCGGGTGCTTTCTGAGGCCTATGAAAGCTGATGATGTAGAAGCATTATGTAGAAGCTTCTTTGAGTGCCAGAGAGAACCACAGCCTCCTGGACCTGCATTCTAGTCTCATCTCTCGTAGTCACTTACTGTGTGAGCCTGATCTACTTACACGGCCTCTATGGATGCCAATTTGTTCATCTGTAATGTGGAGGGATCCTATGGAACAGTCCTCTTCCTTCCAGGAGGAGGGAAGGGATTCGAGATGCAAAATAGGAGCGAGTGTCCAGGAAGGAAATGGACAATGATGTGACTGAGAAGCATTTCATCTGGTGTCCTTAATCTGGAGTCATTTGGCCTGCACCCCCCCCCCCCCACGCTGGGGTTTTGGAGAATGATGAACTCTGTGAAATTGTTCATAAAAACAATGGATGAAGGAGCATTTTCCAGAACTTTTGAGAAGATTCTCAGAGAGGTCTTGGCCCTTACCAGGTGAACACCCACTGGCATCTTTTTGTGGGAGCAGCCTGGACCTCAGCCACTAGATTGGAAGACAGGCTTCCCCTTAGAAGTGGCACCCCACTCAGCAAACTTGGCCTTTCATCCAGCAGATGGAGAGAGGCTTGCTTCTGATTCTAAATGAAGCTGTCAGGGAAGATGGAGAAGCATGACAAGTGGAGGCAGTCACATGTGACAGGGGAGACAGAGAAGGAGAGATTTCTGAAGGAGCTGTGTTTGCCTCCTCACCCCTTTATAGGAGCAGAGCTGGGACCATGAAGAACAGGATGTAATTTCCCTGGGCGCTGGTTTTCCCTGAAGTGGATCAATTGTGGATTGAAGTAGATCCGAAACACTGATCAGGCAGAAGTTTCGGAGAGATGGCTCCTCCTAGCTTCTAAACCCCATTGAATGTGAACCTGGCAACAATTCTTGGCCTGGATGGACTTTGGGTTGCCCTTATTTGCGGGTGCTCCAGGTGCAAGATTGAACATTGTCAGGGATCAAGTTGCCAGGTTAACTAAGACTCGCAGTATCAAACCACATGGCTCCAAATAAGGGGCCAGAAGCCTGGGAAACTGTGGAGAAGGAAAACAGTCAACTGGACAAAGTGGGAATGAGGTAGAGAGCCATAAGCACAAGCCCAGGTGAAGTTCTAAGGTCAAGCTTATGCCTGAGTGTCTATCCATCTGGCAGCTGATTTTCAGCTCATTGGCAAAAAGGGATTTGTAAAGCTTGACCTCTGGTAATAAGCCAGTGGTCTGCCACCAATTCAATTCCATTTAAAGCAATTCAATGAGCAAACCAAATATTTGTGAATTACCTTTTGTGTCTTCAGTACCTTACCAGGTACTATCAAAGATGTCTAAGAAATAAAAGGCATTATCTCTGCTTTGATGAGCTCATCAGTTAGCTGGGGAGAATAAATGTGTATAGAAGGAATAGCTAGAGAGAACCATGGCTGGGCTATGTGTAAATGTCCATCAAGAATTCAGTGTCTGGTTAAGAGTTCTTTGCTATTTTTATACCTCCAGTTCACGGCTTCTAAGAAATGATAGAATCCAGAGTCCCTTGTGTCTCTTCACCTTTTTCCATTCCAGGCCTGAAAACATGACCAGTGATTGTTTTCCTCAGGGGATAAATAACATATAGGTGCTGAGGGAATGAGGTTGTGCCTGATTAGGAGATGAGGAGGTGTGGCTGTTCGATTAGAGGTTGCTCTTTCCAAGAGATCAAAGAATGTGGTTTCCTTGACTTCCCTCCATCTCTTCCACCTTGCCCATCCTTCCTATGCCTTCTGCCTCTGTCTAAGCTGACCATAGGACTGGCCACCCTCTTCAGTAAACCCCTCGTTCTCCAGAGGGGGAAAAAAAGCCCTGACTTATAGCATATGCCAATCTCTGTGGTGTAAATAGTCCCATTGTGGTGAGCTCACGCTGATTTAACAACCAGATCACAAAATTCCTAAAAATGTAATAATTAGCTGTCCTGAGGTGGCAACAAGCTGGTTGCAGCCCACCACTATTGGCTCCAGATCACCCTGTTGATCTGAACATCACTGACCACTTCATGGAGCACCGGGTCCAGATCTTACTGGAAGAGTAGTGGCTTCCATAAAATATGAGCTTAAGCACTCACCGGGCAGTATCCAGTGGGAATATGAAGTTCAGGGAAGAAAATGTAGCTCCATTTAGTACCTCATAATCCAACATAATTATCAGAGACAGAAACTGAACATTGAGAGAGAGGGATGGGGGGGGGGTGGTCTGTGTGCTTGTTTGGGTTCTTAAACTTAGGAGAAAAGCCTATCTTTTTGAAATATGCTGTGTGACCTGGACAGAAAAAACTGGTTTAGATGACCTCTGAGGATTATTAGAAAACTTTTTTATTAGAAAACTTTCCATTTTTAGAAAACTTATAATTACGTGAAGTCTTCTGATGAATTAAGGGGTTAGGGCCCCTCTGTTTGCAAGATGGTAGCCTGGTCACCTTCCAGTCTCTTTCACTGAGCCCATCTTCATCATACCTTCCAGTCTATTTTGCTCCAGGGTAATCCCCTTCCTCATCCACAAGAAGTCAAATTACCCCTAGTCCCACTTCACAGGGCTACCTATTTCCTCCAGTTTCCCCTTCCCTCCCCTCCAAGTTGACGGCCCTGAAGGATTGAGGAGAGCCTACCCATCAACTGGATAACAGGGACTGAGTCTAGGGGATTATGAGCACCTGCAAACAGGGAAAGAGGGGAAGAGTCCAGTTCAGCTTCTCCAGGTGATGAGCTACCCCATCCTGGGCCCCAGTGGGAGCCTGGCCAGCCAGCTGAAGGTCTCTGAGGGGAAATCAACCAGAAATGTCAGTCAGGCAGTGGAGCGGGACCAGAAAAATCAATGCTGAATTCCAGATGCCAGGAGGGCAGGGGAGGGAGGATGGAAGGATGAAATGAGAGCATTTGTTTGCAATTCTAATATAACAAATCAACAGATCACCAGGCAAAGATGCCTAATGAAAATGCACATGAAGGACGCGGGTGGGTGGAGAGAGGAAGGGAGGGAAGGAAAGCCCAGGCACAGGCCTACTGAGGAATTCAGAGGCGTCTGTGTCCACTGTGACCCTGCTCCCAAGAGCAAGGGCACCCAGACCAGCTAGCCTGAGGCGGGAGCCCCAAATCTGCCCCTGACCATCATGTGGCCTTGCCCCAGTTACCTTACCTTCCTGCTTCTTCATTTCCTTCTCTGCAAAGGGGGGCCGTTAGGAACACCCACCAGATAGGGTTTTCATGAGGATAAAATGAGGTAACTGGGATAGCCAATGCCTGTTGTATGGGAACAGCTATTATTTATTTTCTTGTTTAAAACCCTCATCAGGGTGCCTGGTGCATAAAGTTAATGCCCTTCCCCTCCTCGGAGCAAATTGAAGGCTAAAGAAGATGGAGAGGTTGGAGCCCAGATATCACCATCCAGGCCACGTCAAGGCCTTCACCAGGTTTCCTCTCTGGGCCCCTCAAATAAAACCAACAGATCCAGTCTTCTCTAATTCTGCTTTCAAATCACCTTCTATACAACACGGGATAGGTATTTAATAGCACAGGGTCTGGATTTCCTCGTGTGTGACGTCATGGTAACGGTGCCTAGCTTAGCAGGCTATTGCAGGGGTGAAACACAAGGTATTCTGGGAAGGTTTTTTGTTCTTAGCTCACCTTTACTGGTGTGTATGAAGTGTAGTCTCTGGTGTGAGTGGGCTATGTGCATTATCTCATTTAACCGTTAACAACCGCAAGGAGTTTGTACTGTTGTTCATTTATGACTCGGGGAGAGTTAGTCTGACTAGTTATGCCCAAGGCCATACCTGCCCGTCTTAGCCTCAGCCTGGCGGTCGCCCTGCCCTGAGGCCTTCTCTTCCTCCATCTGAGCTGGTGTGCTTTTCTCAGCATGGCACAGAGCTGAGTTGGACCTATTAGGGGGATAGCTCGGTTTTCAGAGCTGGGAGAACAATCCCCTTCATCGAGAAGTACCTGTGAGTTTTTCCCCTGTAATTGTGGCCTTGATTTTGACCAGCTTATCATGTGAGCATGAGAGACTGTGTCAACCACATCAGAAGGCAGAATCTCTGAGGGAGGACATAAGGAGAGCCCAGCAGGGTTCCCAGTGACAAGGAGAACTTCCTGACATTCTTCGGTACCACCCAGAGCACTCCATCCCGCTGGAGGGGGTGAACAGAATCTCTGAGGAGATCCACAGAATTTTGTTTTCATGCTTCTCTCTTTCTTTCCTTATAGACAGAAAAGTGAGGTACTTAAATGGTCTGACCATGAAATTGGGCAAGGTTTTCCAAACCGTATACTTGCCCTCTTTTCACAACCGGGCACATTTCAGAGCATTTTGGGTGTGAAAGATACCATTATCTACCCAGGAGTGAGTATCACAGTTTTGCAGGGGTGACGTGTGCTATAGAATAAAAGTTTGTGTCCCCCCTCAAAATTCATAAGTTGAAAACCAATCCCTGATGTGATGGTATGTGGACAAGGAGATTTGGGGGAGGTGATTAGGTCATGAGAGTAGAGTGCCCTTATAAAACAGGCCCCACTGAGCTCTCTGGCCCCTTCTGCCTTATGAGGACGCAGCACGGAGAGGGCTGTCTATGACCCAGGAGGTGGGCTCTCACCAGTGAATCTGCCGACACCTTGACCTTGGACTTCTCAGCATCCAGAACAGTGAGAGGGAAAGTTCTATTGTTTATGAGCCATTCATTCTATGGTATTTTGTTATAGTAGCCCAAATGGACTAAGAATGCAATAATTGCTGATTCATCCCCTGGAGATAGGTCATTTGTATACTCTCACCCATGGCAATAGGCAACTAGACGTGTCTGTGTATCTGTGACGTGTGTTCCTTGGACATGCCCCACAGGGGCTCTGTTGAGGGCACATGAGTGGATACTGAGGCAGGCATGCCCACTCAACTATTGTGAAGAAAGGGCTCCAAAAGCTTAAGAGAGAAAAATCAGATGGTTTGGGATGTGAGTTACTCCAGAAAAAAAAAAAAACAAAAAAAACAAAAAAAAACTCTTGTCATCTGCTTCAGAAATAACAGAAGGAGCAGGGGGCAGATTTGGAATAATTCAGATTAGATGTGGCGAGGTGATTTGGTTGGCCAGATCGGGAATTTAATGAGAACCAAGCTTAAGGAGAAGCCCTTCAATGGGCCTGATGGCGCCAGTGTTCGCTGTGTGGGAGCAGGGATGGTGACTGTCAGGTTCTTCTGCACTTCTAGAAAAATGAACTCGCATGAACACTCTACAGGTGGTGGGTAGCACAGCTCTCAAATGTGGGGAAGGCGGAGAACGTGTGTGGTTTAATGGACTTGGTGCCTACCCACTGGTAGTCATACCCTCACTCAAACCTGACCATCCCTCCCACCCCACACCAGCACGAACCTTCACAAGATGCACACCAGGCTGCCTGGGGTTCCTAGAACATGTATCCCTTGCCACCTGCCGCTCAGGGTGCTCAAAATGCAGCATATGGTCCTCGTTGTCCACAAGGGAGTTAATTCCTGAAAATATATCTGAGTAAAAGGGCATTGCTAAGGAGGGTGAGGTAAGTGTTTGGTTCAATTTCCAAATTGAAGAAGTAAAGTATGTGTGGGAGAGAATTTCAAAATAAAAGTTTCAGGTTCTAGACAAAAAAAATAATAACGAGGGCTAAAATTGAGCAAGAGAATGCTCTTAAGTTCACCGAAATGTTTTGGATCTGGCTCAGTTTGTAAGCCGCGCTTTTGGGGAGAAGGGACCGCGTAAGGGGGGTCCCCTGGAATTCACAGAGGGAATGTGTGGCCAGTCGATGCCGGCTTGAGTACACAGAACGATGATAATTGAATGGGTTCATGGTCCTCTCTGCTCATTGATAGGATCAGCCTATTATTGTGTTTCCTGGAATGGAAGCACACATTTTTAAAAAGAAGGGATGCCAGACTCATTTTAATTTGAGAGAAGTGCCAATTTAGAAAATGAAGGGGAACCCTGGAGATGCTACATGTTGGTCTTCGGAAATTTTCTCTGCTGAATCCTCCAGTGACAATATTTTCCCTTCAATGTAATGAAGAAAAGATACAGACGTGAGGTTAATTAAGAGGGATGTATCTAAAGGAAGGCTGAGTAGGGAGCAATCCAGGGGGACGTGGCCATGACCACCAGCAGCGGCATCGTCACCACCCTTGATTCCTATCGACTGAGCACGTGCAGGGAAACAGATCATGGGCCCACTGGCAGCTAGAAATCGACACTAGAAACAGCGGGCTGAGAGGGCCTGGAAGTCACAGTCATGAAGCCATCAGTCTGTCTGACCATTCAGAGGGAAAAAAATAATATACAGAGTGTCAGTAGAATTGGGCCCTGGGAAGAAAATTGCCCAGCTGATTTGAACTTCAGGTAGCAAGACTCCTCTTTCTGAAGGCTTGGGACTTGACAATGTGCTCACAAGCAGCCCAGGAGATGGGAATGCTCCCCCAAAGAGAATAAGGTGTAAAACAGATGATGCCACTGATTGGATTTGCCTTTGCTGCAGAAAAACAACCACGAGGGGAGGGCTGGCTCTGAGCACCAGGGAAGGAATATCTTCCAGTGAGGTAAAGCTTCCTGCTCCTCCACAGAACTTGGGGGTGCTGAGCCCTGAGAGACACCAAAGGTGTGAAAAGCAGCAGAGAGGTCTGCTGTCCTGGTAGTTCTCCTCGGTGACGAAGCCTGGGGTGGGGGCAGGCGGGAAGCCTGTTGCACAGCTGGAACATCACAGGCTCAGCCGGTTAGAACTAACACTGTTAACAGCCTCTAGGACCCTACTAACACCACCCTGCCAACATCAGTCAGCCTCGGGCGTAATGTAGGGGTTTGACCTCTCGGGGCCATACCAGTCCCAACAATCTAGAAGCTCAAGCCCACCAGATCAGGGTGAGATAAGTCAGAGAGACTCTCAAGAAGAAGCCACCCAGAAGAATCCGGAGCATTGCTTCTGGTTCCCTGTTGAATGCCCGTCTTTCATACTAATTTCTAAGCTCCGGATGCCTGGGATTGTTTTTGTTCCACACATGGCTGGTGCTTAGCCCAGTGCCTGGAACACAGTGGGTACTTGGTAAGTGCTTATTAAATGCATAAGATGAGTTTGTAGAGGGAGACTTCTCTGAGCAACAACATTTGGGAGGGCAAAGGTCAGAATCTAAAATAAAAATGCAAAAGAACAGGAATGATCCCATGGAGAAGCAGCAGATTGGAATCCAGAAAGAAAACGTAGGTGGTGGGGAAGTTGCCCATTCGCGAAAAGTAAAAATCTTGAGGCATTCCCAAGAAGCAAGGGGGTGGAAAGGACATCTGTTAAAACTTCTGAAAATGGACTGGGTGCTGGGTGGGGGAGTGCTTCATTCGATCTTTCCAGGTTTTTAAGCCCTTTGTTTTCTGTTTCTCTGTTTACTTACACGCAGTCGTACGCACAACTGGCAGGCTCACCTCTCCTGCCGTCTTCTGGGACCTCTGTGGTCCTGGGCCCTGAGATCCAGGCTGTTGACTCTGAACGTATTCCTTTCATCTCCAACTCTTTGCTTCTGACTGATAACTTCCTCTGCATTCCTCAGACCTAGATTTGTCCTCACTTTTGTCCCTGGGTCTCCCAGGACAGCCCTGAAGGTCAAGTGTAACCATTTGGGGTCTGGGAGCCTCCTTTCACCTCTAACTCTGACAGAGTGGTGACTTGAGGGCAGGAATGTCACCCTTGATGCTACTTTGTAAAGCAGTTGGCACTCCTCACCCTGAGGGGCCCTCCAAGCGCAGCCTGGTAAGACCACTGGCCTCATTAAGCCGGGTCTACCTTTGGGAACACCATTCTCTGACATTCAGCCTTTATTGGCCTTGGGCAAGTCATTTGTTGAGAGACCTTTGTTCCCCTGACTGGTGGCCAAGCAATAGGATTATTATTTGACTGAATAGGTATTTTAAATGTGGTACAGTCAGGATATGCATATACATATATATTTATAATCAGGATAATATAGGCAGGATATATATCTGTATATCTACATAGACATGCTACCGCTCTACAAGCTTGGGATCTCTGGGCCGTGTCCAGTGCTTCTAAGCCTGGGTTCCTCACTTGGGGCTGTCCATGGGAGGTAAGAGATTTCTGTTATTATTCTCAGTTCAGTGAGCACATATGGAGGACACACACTAGACCAGGCACTTTGCTGGGCCCTGCAAACCCAGAAAGGTTTAACTGTGGCCTGAGAAACTCCCAGCCCCACTTACAGATCAGTCTTCTAAACCAGGGAAGCATCTTGTCTAGGACCTCGTAGCAAGCTCAGCGACAAAGCCATGTTTAGATAACCCTTTCAGAATTCGTATGTTGTGCGAGGCAGGTGAGATGCAGTCTCATGGGGCAAAAGCCAGCTTGGGGGATTGTCTGTGACTGATTTGCAAGACATAGGTTCTAGCTCTGTCTCTGATGGAAACTCACCACGTGAATGTGGATGGGCCGTAATGTTGTTTACCCTGGAAGGAACCGTGGGCCCCCTATTGCTGTGATCGGATTGAAGAAGGTGAGGTTTTGGTACTCTAAGCCTTAGGTTGCTCCATATATAAAATAGAAATAATAATGCTTACCTCCTTTACCTTACATGGATTTTAAGAAATAAAACGTGAAGACAGCTGTCAGAATGTTTTGGAAGAATCAGCATACAGCCATCGTGATTCTGCCTCTGGAGGCAAGTGTTGCCCTGCTCACCAGCCTTCTTCGCTCCTCATTCCCTTCTCTATTGAGTGCCCAGTGAAACCCTATAGAGCCCAGCAGGGCTGCCTAAAAAGAGAGTCAGATACAATTTTAAAAACATTCTACTTACGGGCAAAAATCCCATAGCAGCAGTGAGGCCCTGACCCCTGTATAGTTGACTCTTCCCACAAACAAGCGCCTGATAATCACCCTTCATGGTGAAATATTTGATTTATTCTATGGAGGTTCATTGAAGGGCCTTTAAAAAAGGAAGCTGTGTAAAAACATTTGCTAGCAGCTTTAGGGAAAGGGAGGAAGGAGCAGAAAGAATTACGACCACACATCCTTGGAATTGTTATCATATTAAGCCTGTTTCCATGAGTGGATGGATTTTCTGATGCAGTCGGGTATCTTGCCTCTGGACAGTGAAATTGCTATCCTCTGCCACAGAATAAATTACCTGTCAGGCTCTTTTAAGCGGTTTCAGGATGGTTAGTTTGAAGACAGCAGCACACGCTGGGGAAGGCAGGCGGGTCCAGGGTGGGGAGAGTGTACTTTCAAAAGTTACCGTTTGTGTGTCATAGTGTTATTTGCTGTGTCGTGTTGATCTGGTGTGATTTGACAGCTGCGTGTGAGAGGCAGCAGCCTCAAAGAATTGTGAACTGCCCTCCAGGTGTTTATCTGTGCAACACATGTCTGTGCAAGGCAGTGGGGAAGGGAAACCGAGCCTCCCTTTTTAAACACAGGAGTCCTGGCATTTTCCTGCCCGATGAAACTCAGAACTTTCATGGTTGCCTCATTGTGGGGAGATGGGAGGATGTAACTGATTCCTAAGAAGTGGCAGCAATGCACAACCCACACGGACCCATGCACATGCACGCACACACACATGCACACACACACAGAGTAAGGTTTTCCAATTAGCTACCCAGAAGCATATTATCCTAATCCCACAAAGCTTCAGAAAGCACCACACTACTCATTCAGCTTTAGGACATTTTCTGAGGCCAGGAACCAGATGCTTCTCACCCTGGTAATCTCCCACTTGGCAGGGCCTGGACGACCACAGGTAAAAAGGCATCAGTATTAAAACATTTGCTAGTGGCTTTAGGGAAAGGGAAGAGAGAGCAGAATTACTGCCACAAATTTTGGTTGATCACCTACTGAGTTCAGGGCTTGCCCCTTTCACCAGCGGTTTGCCAGTGTTTGGGTTCCAGAAGCTGAGCAGAAAAGGACACCCTGTCTCCCACAAACACCTCTACCCAACGTGTCACCTAAGGTGAATAAGGAGTGTAGTCATGCATTGGATATATGCATAAGCATAGGCTGATGCATATGTATGTGTGTGTGTATGGATATGTATGTGTACAGATGTGCGTGTGTATGTGTGTGTGTGTGTGCGTGTGTGTTATGTAGCTAGCCAAGTAAATTACTTATTCATGTGTTCTAAAGCATGGATGGTCACACATTCTGAGAGACCTATCTGTAGACAGCCTATATGATCTTCAGAGGCTTCCAGAGATGACTTCTTTCTAAAGGTCTAGCCTTCAAGATCGCCGAGCCCGAGCAAGGTGGTCCTGCATCTGTGGGCCATGTGTCTGAAGCTCCGGCACCTGCCAGCTGAGCTTCAAGTCACAGGGCAGCTGGATCTGGCAGAGCCTATTTTCTGCTTCTCAATTCCCTCCAGGCCAAAGATAAAACGAAAACTGCAGTTTTGAATGATACCTGGGCTGCTGAATGAACCAGAGACGGTTAACATTCTTGCCGATAGTAAAGCATGTTATACGTGGTAATAATTGCAGGTTATAGCTTGCTGCCTGGGATGAAGGGTTTAAAATGGACATTCCAGTTCATCTCAACGCCGGTTGAAGAATTAATATGTCCACGTGTTTCAGAGCGTCATGGCACGTTAAACCTTAGACACCATCCTGTAAAAGCCTTTCAACGACTTGCTGTCCAGCGGTGGCCAGTTGATTTGGAACACAGTTTTTGTTTTGATATGCTGGCAATCAGTCATCAGGAAGATTGGGAAAAAAAAAAAAAAACATTAAACCAAGAATAGAATTGTCGATATTAAGCACATCTAAACCTATACAGAATTGCATTTCTTTAAAGCATCTATTAGATTGTTAGCCAATGCTGGGCATTGGGCTAAGGCAGACTGATGGCTGGCAAGTGAAAACTATGGGTTACTGCCATGGCTTGACATCAGAGTTTTTGCTTTACCATGACGCTATATGACACTTCGAAATATATGTTGGACTAATGTTGAGGTTGTCTGACTACAGGTATCATTCTATGCTAATACTCATTGTGTGGTCATGAAGTGGGCATTTGCATGTTTGCCTGGGAAACACGAACCATAGCTGAGCTGCAAGTGATAACATCTATCTGACACTCCCCCACTTTTACTGCCTCATTTTAGACCTCTGATGGGGGCTCGAAAATAATACAATGAAGATGTATTGTGCACCTAGTACATGCGAGGCACTGTAGCCAGTGCTTTATCTATGCGTTATATCATAAAAGAAACCCTCTGAAAGAGTTACTTAATACGACCTACATCTCCTCGGTGAGGAAATCAAAGCTCCAAGGGGTCACAATTTAACCAGAATCTGTGGTCTTAACCACTTTTAACCTCAAGTTATTAGGGCATGCTTTTGGCACTGTTTGTATGTTGTGCTGAGACCTTCCCATAGAGTGCACCAAAGCCGTGGCCTCCCCCATGGAAGGTCCCAGGTCAAAGGTGACCCCTTTTCAGGAGACGAGCATCATGCCCCTACAACCGCAACCACACATGCAGTGTGGCTCCTGCCACCAACCTTTGCCTCACCCCCAGCCTCCCTCTCGCTGAACCCGTGGCTTTGTCTTGGCTCTTGCCTGCTCCCGCTCATGCTCCTTCCCCCCCATCTTCACCTCCCTTTCTCCAGGGGACGGTGGTCTCCACCTGCCGTGACTGAGTGACCGCCAGCGTCAGGCTGCTCTCCCCCCTCGTCTGGACACCACACAGGGCGGTGGGAGAGATTCTGTTGGTGTGTGTGCATCATCCTGGCTGCAGCCTCTGGGTTTTTCTGTACTTTCAGGTTGTGTGTACTTGGTGGCATGGGTCAGCCCAGGGAGGGAGAGATGGGGGAGGTCTCTGTCTGCTTTGCACTGAGTGAGGTGAGAACAGGAGGAGTGGGAAGAGACCAACCAGGGCATGGCGGGCTAAGGATCTCTTGGAGTAAGTATAGATCCGACAGGGTTTTTCGTTTTTGTTTATTTCCACTCAGGTGTAAGCTCTCTTCCCCTTCTAAACTGTTGCATACAGTCACATGCAGCACCCGCCCCCCCCGCCAACTTTCACACATACACCCACACTCCACCAATGATTGCGGTTTCCTTTGTGAGAATGTGTGCGTGTGCACGCACATACCTGCACACACTGTGATCGCATTCCCCCCTGCTAGATTCTGCCCCTCAGAAATCAACGTCATTAAGCCCTCTAATGATGTGAGCTGGGGACCATGAAGGGGAGAGGCAGCTACTTTCCGGCTGTAGGCAAAGATCTGTACTTTTTCAGGGTTTGACTTTTTATGCTCCATATCCTGACCATTGCGCTTCTGGAGAGTCTCTTTGAAGAGCAAAACAGACATGCCATAGGGACGCCTGGCTGGCTCAGTGGGTAGAGCATGTGACTCTTGATCTCAGGGTTGTGAGTTCAAACCAGAGCTTATGAAAAAAAAAAAAAAAAAAAAAAAAAACTAACCCCCCCTACCGCAAAACAGTCATGCGCTACTAGTTGGTGGGTCACGAGACGTGGGTTCTCTTTTCCACAGGGACAGCTAGTAGCTGTTTCGTCTGAGGACTCAGGGAAGTGGGAGGAAGGAACTTGGAAGGAATGCTCTTCTGCATCCATGATGTTGGGTCCAAAGTCTAGATGGGCATCATCTCTGAACACGTAACGCTTGCGTAAGATGGAGCGCTAAGGGGCACTGCGGCCAGGAAGCCCAGTAACATCCAAGCCATGTGGCTCCACATGGCTTGCAGTGATGGCGTCTGAGTGGCCAACAGTCCAAGTGTCCTCAAGCCCTGAAACTCCCCACTTTTATCTGTGGAGCATGGCAGCTGTGACCTTTTCAGTGACCTATTTATTTATTTTGATTAATTTCTGTCCTTTGCTGATTTTAGGCCTCCCCATGTCTCCTGGGTGGTCAGCCATCAACTGAAATTCAGGACCCCGATTTCTCCGTGTAGCAATTTAGGTGGGGGGTTGAATTGAAATGTTTCTCTGAGACTCTCCAAGGGCTGGAAACTGGGGGAAAGATCACCTTGTTGGATTGGGCCCTTCTACCCCGCTGGCGACTTTTCCTGTGCCTCCAACAGTGGCCGTGACACTTGCAGCTAGGGTACAGGTGGAGAGCTGGAATTCCTGAAGCCGACTGGCTCGGTCCCCACACTCATAATCTATGGGGCAAGCCTTCCCCTGTGCCCCACTGCCCCGGCTCCAGGATGGCTAAGGCCAAGTGATTATCCCAGACAGCTGCGCGGTGTTCACTGCCATGGCCCTTACCTCATCAGCCCCCCGTTTGTGACTCTAGCTGCTTAAAATATAAACCAGATCCCTCGTCCCCCTGGACGGACTCCCTTCAGAGCAGGACGGAGTGCGGCGTGTCATATGTCATCTGATTTGCAGCGTGTTTGGGTGATTGCCAGATGGGCATAGGAGGAGGGAGAGGGTGGCTCTGAGCAAGCAGAGGGGAGCTCAGTTTTCTGGGGACAGAGTCTCCAGGCCAATACCAGACCCAGTGGGTGACTTTGACAAGTTGTTTGCTCCTGAGGCCCCACCTGTGGGTTGCTGGAAAACCTGTAAGTCACCAATCATTTTCTGGGCACTTGAGGAGTCTGGAGTCTGGGTAGGGAGTCGCTGAGCCATAAACCCTCCACTTCAGCAGAACTCTGGAGAACGTCAGTGCGGGTCTTCGCTCCATCTTGGCTCATTGAGAGATGGTCAGAAGCTGCCAGGGCCTGCTCCCGGCTGGTCACTGACCCTGGCCTTTTGCCTTACAGGGCTTAGCCTTTGGCCTGCAGCCTAGAGCTTTTTACAGGAGACGAGAGAGAAGAGAACGTTCCATGGTGTCAGAAAGGAGGAAGAGAGATGTGGACAGTCTCAGGTGACATGCCCACAGACAGCCACACTGGCATGATGGCCAGGAGCTGTGACATGTCACCCACATGGCCAGGGGCTCCCCTGCAAAGATAAGCATGCCCTGACATGCCCGCGTGTGCACGCACACACACACACACGCACCCCATTCCCACACTTCTGTTTTCTTCCACTTCCCACAAACTTCACCCCCATCTTCCTCTCCCCAGCAGACCTCACCCTTCCTGCCCAGGCATATGGGGGCATTCACGGACTGGGGCCGAAGGCTCCATCGGCAGCGCTGATTAGAACAGGCTGCAGTTTGAGCAACTGTAATAAGGAGCGGTTGTCATGGAAACCGGCTCTTGATGTTGTCCAGATTTCAGAATCTCTCCCCTCTCCCCACCTTGGTTATTTTCCTTCCTTCCTTGTTTTTCCCCCGAGGCTACAGCTACACGTTTGGCAGGAGTTTATGGGTCCACAACCGAGGATAAGGACTGTGGATCTCGGCCAGGCTCCGCCATGCGGCCGCCCTTCTAAATGAGGATATGGCCCTGTGTGGCCAGGAAGCCGGAGGCAGGGTGCACGCGCTTTGTGCTAGAATCCTAGAGATACGGGCCGGAGTGTCGGATGCCAGAAGTGTAGACGGGTCCTGAGAAGTGCCCTTCACACATGGGTGGGTCGGGAAGCTGAACCTCAGCTCTGCATACTCCCCAGTAGTGGCCCCGGAGCAGAGCAGCTGGGAGGAGGAAGTGGATTTGAACTGTCCATCCTGGGTGAAAAATGAGAGTGGGACCTTGGTCATAGCTGTCTTCAGGGCCGGAAAGGCAGGTGTGCCCAATGTTCCACCTGCACGGGGGACTCATCCTCTAACTACCCTACACCTGCACTAGTCGGGGTCGTGCTCATGCAGCTGAAGGCGGTCAGAGCCCAGCATAGCCTGCCAGTCCGATTCACGGGGCTGTGTGCCTCAGCATCCCTGAATGCAGCAAAGTGGGCATCATGTTCCTTGATCTGCCTGCATCCATCTCCAGGATATTGGGAGGCTAAGAGGAGACGATAGGTGGCAAGCTGTTTGGAAAGGAGCGAGTCTTATACGAAGGGAAGAAACTGTTGTTGCTGGGAATCTACCGCAAGACAGAGTTGGAAACGGCAGGACGTAAGGAGAACCCCAAACTTACCCTTGTTGTAGAGAACCTGAATTTCTAAGTTGGAGGGTTTTGTTTTCGGTTTTTTGTTTGTTTGTTTGTTTTTTTACTTTCTGGGAGAGAGACCGCAAAGCGCCTACCGCATGTTCGCCCACCTGTCCTCCCTCGTTGCCTCCCGCTGTGACAAGCGGGTACAGGTGTGGCAGAAGATGCCAGCCAGACTGGTCGATGTGGGCTGGGCCCCAGGGACAAACCATGTGACCACCCTCAGTGGCCAGAATATCGTGGGACTGGGGGTTGAGTGCAAACTGTGACCAAAAAGGAGCACCAAAACTCAATGCTGGGAGCACCAAATCGGACGCCAGTGTGGGAACTGGGGATCGGGGATGGGAGGCAAAAGGAAAATGTCAGGAGCTAAGGAGACATAGGACCAGAAGGGGGGGGTGGAGGCCACAGGTGGCCGGTGTCCCTGGAGTCAGGTCAGGCTGTGTGGTGGTGGGCGGGCCAGCCCGGGTTAAAGGTCCAGGTTGGAGCCATCACATAGTAATTGCACTAGAAGGTTCTGAACAAGCCTTTGCCCGTTGAGTGACACTGGTCATCATCCCTAGGGCCTAGATCTTCAACTTGTCCTTCTGCGTGTCCTTAGACTGGATTCTATCATTGTCAGACACTTTTATTTCTCATTTTCCTTCCCTGCCTACTCAATGGAGTATAGCAAGGGTATGCAGGGAACTTCCCAATATGGTGGTTCTTTCTAGAAAGTGGGGAGTGGTAGATGAGATGTCGGGAAGGCAAGGGACAGCCCGACTCCTTTCACCGCCTTCTCAGGTTTGGGGTACCACAGGTGGGCACCCCTGTCTGGGGGCCTCTCCTTCCAAGCAGTAAAATGCCTTGCTGTTTGTTAGGAAAATGGTGAAAGATAAGGTGGTGGCCGGCTGATTCTCTGTTCCGAGAACAGAGAGGAGGCTTCAGAGGCAAGCCAGCCGCTCTCTTATTACAGTGCTGTTTGTGCTGTGTCCAAAGGGAAATGAATGCTAGGCATAAAACGCAGAAAAACATCCCACTTAGAACGGTTCTGCCCATGGTCACGTGTTTCCTGTTTCAGGTGTATTCTACTTGTTGTCCTTTACCTCCGGCCACCCGTGTTTAGCACTAACTAGCAAGGTGGGCACCAAAGCCTTTGCTGGTGTTTAGGATGGAACGTGTTGAGGATGGGCCTCGTCTCCTTCGGGGACCCCAAAGGCGTGTCTCTGGCATCACTTTGGTTGTTACAATAAAAGGGTGACGTCAAGCCAGTTGCTGCAGGAACAGATAACATCACAGAGTTGTCAAAGTGATCCATGATTTCACACTCAAAAAAGACTCATTTTTTTTTTTCTCAAACTTTTTACTCTGGTGAGGGGGCATCCATAGAAATTTGGGAATTTAAATAAAGCCCCCAAGTTTGCGAAGCCAGCCCAAAGCTTTAATCTTGTCATTATTGTCCCTGTTGCCCATTTAATACCAGCATCAACCAGGATCCGAGAGAATTACGTATGTCAGAGTGACTGGCAGAATGATATGGTGTGACAGCAGCACCTAGAAGAGACAGGCTAGCTCTCGTGCGTTAGAATTCTTTGCAGAGATACCGTGGGGAAAACACAGGAAACAAGACTCAGAAGGGTTCGAGTTTCAGCAATGCGATTTCTAGGTGTGTGACCTTGGACAATCGCTTCGTCTTTTGGGTTTCATCTGTAGGAGAAGTGAAATGAGCCTACTTCTCAAGGAGAAGGAATTGAGAGAGTATTTGTAAAAAAACAAAACAAAACCACGTTTCACATGCTAATTACTATTAACCATACTCGTCTCATGAAGCAATTCTTCACGGCTCCCTTTCTTACCCCTTCCCTCAGTTTTTCCATCTGTTAAATAGAGGCAGTGGCTCGGCACTTCCCCACCCAACCCCCAACATGCACACTTCCTCCCTGCGTCTCCCCCTTGTTCGTGAAGAAAGAAATAATAGATGTGAAAAGCTTCGAGTTCCTTGAAACCAAGAAGTGGGATAAATACCCTATATTGATTATGATGATTATATCTGGGACTAGAAAAATATGATTGCCTGGTTGCCAATAGCAACCAGATGGCAATGCAGGAGTAAGGGGCTGCGCTGGGAACAGAAGCACATTCCTTTTCTTCTTCTTTTTAAAGTCCCCATTCCTGCTCCCCTGGTCTGGCTTTGCTGCTCTTGGGAGACGTGGTCAATTGTAAAATGGGGTTTTGGAGGGAGTCGTGGAGTAGGCAGGCTAAGGGTTTCTTTGGGAATGCCACGAGGGGCTGCGGGGCTGGTGGGTCCTCCTTCAGAGATGTTTCCTCTTCAGATACGGAGGTGAGAGAGCCAGCTGGTTGGCAGTGAGGTGGGCAGGCGGCCCCCGGACCAGGGAAGAGAAGAGAGGCACAGGACTCACAAAGGAGAGTGGGGGCCACCTCAGAGTAGGTGAGTAGAGCCCCCCCACAGAGGCCCTCTGGGGAGTGTGGGGATGCTCTGGGCTTGGTTCGAGCCACTTCCCCTCCCAGGTCTGAGGAAGGTGTTGATTAAGAGGAGAGGCCCTAACCTCATCTCAGATGGTGAGCCAAACCTGTCACGTCCCTGAATTCCAGATTCCTGTGCCTTTACGCCAGAAGTCCCAGGTCCTGGGCTACAGTATGTGCTGAACACAAATTATCTCACGTACCCTCATTTAACTGCGGTCCTTGTTTACGGTCACATGGCCAAGGAGTGGCGACATCAAGATTGGAGCTCATGGCTGCCTGCATCCAAAGCCCGTGCTGATCATTTTCCTAGCTGGTCAGAGGATTGACAAGTATCTGATCACTAGCCTTGAGCATGATCCCCGAAGAGAGCCTCTGAGTATTAGAGAGCCCCTGTGCTTGCCACTGGTTGTAAGCTTTGGCTTGAATCCCTCTGCCTTGCCCCTGTGTTCTAAGAAAGAAGGCATCTGACCTCTGGGTCAGGACTTCCTCCCTCCCTCCCACAGTGTTGGGGGCTGTGAGTATTCTGTAGAGCACATTGACTCTCTTGACAAAGGCCCCATGTGGAGCCATACATTTCTTGCTGCTGGCTGCCACCGGCTGACTCTGGGAAGTGACGGGGAGAGTGTATGTCAGCTTCCAAGGATGTGGCGAGGGCCCCACCATCCAGGGTTTGGAGGGTGAGAAAGGGGGCAAGTGGGAACTGTAGAATTCCCACCCTCTCCGAAAAGAAGCTATTTTGGCTCAAATGTGACCTCTGACCAGGGGACACAATTTGACCACTGGTTATACAGAAATACCTAGTATTTATCACGGCACTCAAAGAGCAGTTTAACTGATTATGAATTTACCTAGTATAGTAAAGCTATTCTGGTCTAAAAGTAACAATAATAGCTAATGTTTATTGAGCACGCATAAGCACTTCGCATGTATAACCTCAGCTGAATTTCACCACGGAGTTTGTTGTGAAATTTACTCCATTTTACAGATGGGGAAGTTTGGTCCCAGGGAGGATCGACCGTTTCCAGGAAGTTCTTTAGCTGGACAGGGCCTCCAGGCTCAACAGTCATAGCCACTAACCTTTACAGGTCACCCCAGGCCACTCTTGGGCTCCTCCCCCACCCAGAGGAGTAGCTCAGTCTGCCTACTCCTGTCCTGCTTGAGGGTTTCTTTAAATGGACTCCTTTCTTACTCCAGTCCTGATGCCAGATTAATCTCCCTAACCTCATCAGCACCCAACCACCTCTGTTCAGAAAACCCAACCCCTCCCTCCACCCACATAAGTTTAAACTCCTTTGTCTGACATTCTGGGCCCTTGGTGATCCAGACAGAAGTCAACTCTGAGCTCTTAGCACCCATTGTTATTCCTCTAGCTGCATGCATGGATCAGCAAAGCTAAACGACCGATGTTCTCGGTGTTCTCTTATCCTTCTGGCTGGAATGTCTCCTCTCTCTCTCTCTCTGCCCCAACTACACATGCCCAAACCCCACCCATTTTGTCAGGCTTGGCTCATCTGGGTCCACTGTCATGGGGCCTTCCTTGGTGTCCCTAACTGGGCACAAATTCTCGTTCCTCTCAACTTCCATAGGATTTGACCTATCTTCCGTATGCCCCTAATCATTTCCCTCTTGCACATACGTTCACTTACTCATTTATCCACCATTTACTGAGCCTCTCCTTGTGTCCCATGCAGTGCTGGGTGCTGGGGGTGAGAGAGGAATAATAGGGCCCAGTCCTCAAGGTAAGAAGGGAATGGAGACTTGGTATCGGTACATATCTGATAGCCTGTGCCCACCTGGCATCTGGCACAGTGCCATAGGAGGCAATCCACACAATACGTTTGCTTTAAATGAATGTAATTGTAGCCCCTGATGCTAAAAGGAGAGGATGTGGGGGAACACGGTGGTAAGCTGGGTTGTGCTGAGGGGAAAGCCTAGGGGTTGGTCCTTTATTGCCTTATATGCCAGGAGACCCACTGTCTCGGCGAGAGAGGGCAAATTGAAACCCAATCCCTCTTCCATTCATTTCTGAAGAGGGATTACTTCCTCAGCTAGGGAGGTCTCTCCTCTACTTGTCCAGCTCACTCATATTTGGCATTGATGTCAAATCACTCTCACAGGGAGATTTCCTGAGGTTTTCGCATGATTGGTGGGGCCTGGCCCACTGTGCCAGTGTGGCCCAGCAAAGACTGACCATCAGGACTCTAATGCCAGGCTGAGTCCATGAGTCATGTCAAAGCGGTGTGTGTGAATCAATCAGAGAACCACAGTCTTCTAGCGGCGTGTAGAGTAGGTGTTGGCGAACTCTGGTCCACAGCCCAGTTTTGGGCCACGTGTTTTTGTACAGCCTGCAAGCAAACAATGGTTCTGACATTTTTAAATGGTTGGAGGAAAATGTTTTCAAAAGAATAATATTTTGGGGCACCTGGTTGGCTCAGTCCATTAAACATCCTACTCTTGATTTCGGCTCAAGTCATGATCTCACGGTTCGTGGGATTGAGCCCTGCATCAGGCTCTGTGCTGACAGTGCAGAGCCTTCTTGGGATTTTCTCTTTCTACCCCTCCCTGCACCCCTCCCCACTCATGCACTCTTTCTCTCTCAAAATAAATACACATTAAAAAAGAATAACATTCCGTGGCATATGAAAATGATACGAAATTCAAACTCCACTGTCCATAAATAAAGTTTTGCTGGAACAGAGCCATGCCCATTTGCTTACCTTTGTCTGTGGTTGCTGCATGCTACAACAGCAGCACTGAGTAGTTGCAACAGAGAGCACATAGCCCACGGGCCTCAATATTTGCTCTCTGGCCCTTTACAGGACAAGTTTGTGAGCCTTGTTGCAGACGACAAAGTTCTTCCTATACTCATCCTTTCTGATCAAGAATAAAGGACTTCCCAGCCCTCTCCCAGTACATAGGGCCGATCAGCTGCTGGGATCAAAGGCTGGTGTTAAGGAGCCTACAAGTGGACAAAGCTGGAGTGGGGGGTTGGAATCCCGAGTTCTATGTGGTTTGGGGCGAGACCTCTCCCATAAGTTTGGGATGCGTGGTCTCTAAGGCCTTACTTCCCTGCAGGTGAGCACAGTTCTCTGGTCTACCTGGTCTGTTCTATAGAATAATCTGTGCAGCATGAGGATGGCCCTGGGCCCCTTGCAGATTTGTCCTCTGAGGCTTTGGCCTGGGCAGCAGTCTGGACCCAGCCCACTGGACTCAGGAGCACCCCTCACTGCGGGATCCCAGCCCTTGCACCCCGCTGCTCACCAGGAACACCATCTTTTTCTTCGCGTTGATTCCTGTTTGGACTCAACTCAGCCATTTTTTTTTGAAGCGCCAGAGATCTAGACGGACTGTAATTATGTAATTCTTTCTCGTTATCTTTTCTAATTGTTCTCAGAGCTGTTTCCTAAACTGATTGGAAACAATTGCAGACAGGGAATGGAGCGGGAGGTAGGTGAGGACCTGGAGGCTGGCCAGAGCCAGCCTGTCTGCTGGAGGCCGCGTCTGAGCAGGGTAGGTCCAGGGTGGGGACCGAGAAGAAGCCACCGCTCACAGTTCCTCGTGTCTGGGTGCTGGGGTAGCAAGGAGAAGGACTCATTGAGGTGTTGGGAGCTTTGGTTTAATCATTCACAAATAAATCTCCCTCCTCCTCCAGGCCCCACAGGCCTGGCTGTTTTCCCTTTCTCTGCTGCCTCTGTGACGTGGGTAGGGCTCCCTGGGGATTCTGCCAGTGGCCAATGGGGAGCAGGGCCCTTTCCTCCTGGCATTGAATTGTTTGTGCGTTCCTGACAGAAAAAAAATGAAATGCAACCTTGAGCCCTGTATCACCCCCAGGAAGCCAGGGAGGGGCCAGTGGAGGGAGAATGTGGGGACGTCTGCTGATTTGGGCCCGAGTGGGTAAAATGCGGCTGCTGGTATGTGGTCCTTGGGAGAGCAGGAGAGGTGCCACCTTCCTTGGGCCGAGACCAGGCAGGACAACGCACACAGAGCATGTGAGGGGCACTCGCGGCCATCGCTGTCGCCTCAGGCCTTCTTTGTGGTGTACCTCAGTTTCTCTCTGTGATGACGACGCTCTCCCCTCCCCCATTGCTCTTCTCCCCTGCTCTGCAGAAACGATGTGAGTCGGCTTCGAATAAAAGTGCTGAGGTTCTTAGAGAAGACAAGGTGGGACAGGGCAGGGCCGCCTGCCTCCCCTCCCCCCTTGCACTTGGTGAGATTCCCCCCCAGGCCCACCATCCACATCATCTCTTTTACCATTCACAGAGCCCCACTCACACGGGGGAGAGTATTGTTCCCATTCTCCTTTTGAGAAAACGTTTGAGAAAGAATTAAATTCAACTCCACCGCTGGTGTGTGACAGGCGCTAGAGAAGGTATTGGGCACAGAGAGCCCTTCTCCAGGGACTTGACTTTGTAAGCTCTCGTGGATGTTCGTTCACAGCAGGCTGGGAGCTGGCATGTGAAGCCAGCATGTGGAGCCCAGAGCTCTTCCCACCAGACCCAGACCTGCCCGTCGAGGCCGACCCTGGTCAGGTGGGAAGCCGCACTGCTTGCTTGCAAGATTCGGCCCAGGGTCGCTTGCAGTGGGGGTGGGAGGCAGCGGCTATCCTTCTGGGTATTTCTCTCTCTCTCTCTCTCTCTCTCTCTCTCTCTCTCTCTCTCCTCCTTTCCAGCCCCTGTTCAGAGTGGGGAGTAAAGGGGGAGGATGAGGGGTGCCCATGGAGTGCTGGGGACCCAAAGGTCTCTTGCCGTCCCTCAGTCCTCCACCCAGAGCACCCAGGCTCCACGGGCCCTGAGTCCTCTCAGCCCCAGACTTTGTTCCTGCCTCAGGTTGTCTGGGGCATGTCCATTGGGTATCCTGTTTCTTTCTGGGCTTAAGGTCTGGGCTGAGGGGTGGGAAGAGGCTCTTGAGGTGGTTTGTGTTCTGGAAGCTCTTTCCTCTGACCTGATGGAACATACAGGGTGGCAGCTTTCACCAATGGTTGCCCTGCTCTCGGGCTACTTCAGTCACTAGGATGGGATCTCTTACCACTTTTGTTTTTTTTCTTTTTGAGACAGAGAGAGAGAGAGATAGAAGGGAGCGTACAAGTCGGGGAGGGGCTGAGAGGAGAGACAGAATCTAGGGCAGGCTCTGTGCCATCAGTGCAGAGCCCGAGGCGGGGCTTGAACTCACGAAACCACTAGATCATGACCTGAGCCGAGATCAAGAGTCAGGTGCTTAACTGACTGAGCCACCCAGGCATCCCTCTCTTGTCATTGCCTTCATGGGGACATCTAGAGGTCACTGACCATCTCGGGGCAGAGTCCACTCCCATGTCCAATTTCTTGTTCATTCCAAGGGGATGAACGTGAGTGGCTTCATGTCTGGCCTGTGTGGCCATGGAGTATGTCACCCTGGGGCCACTGCCCTGGGCCAGCATTTCTCAAACTTTCTTTATTATTATTATCATCACCTCTCATTAGGAGGAAAATAAACTAAATGTAAATTCTTCCCAACAAGAAGTGTTAACAATTCGTCGGGTAGGGTTGAGCTTTGGAGGGCCACATACGGACGGTAATATGTAAGATTTTTGTTTGCCCTCTAATTTTCACCCTCTTGGGGATACCATTGCCCACGTTGATGCTGTAGGCTTTCCAGAACGTGTTTCCAAACTGTGCATGGTTTCTGTTGTCTCTGGTAACATATAGAAACAAGGGTCTGGTTGAAGAGCACGGTTTCAGACATACAAATTTGGTACTAAATCCTCTACTGGAGTGGATGGCTTCCCATTTCTGGGCCTCACTTTTTCCACTTGTAGAACTCAGGCACCTGCTTCTTGGCCCCTCAACCAACTAGGGGGCCAAGCTAGGGTCAGGCGAGCAGGACCCAGGCCACACATGTGTGCCTCGCGTAGGGACACAGGTCAGGGCAGGACAATAGCGTCCTGCTCTTCCCTCAGCCTCTACCCCGCCACCCAGCCAGACACGTGGTCCTCCAGACGGTCGGGGGGAGCCCCGTGCTTACCCTCTTGGTAGCTCTTCTCCTGTGTCACGGTGGGACATTGAAGGGCTGGTGACCGGCTGGTGGCTGGGGTCTTCAGGATGACTGGGGGACGCTGCAATCTTCCCCTCCTTGGCCTCCTTTTAAGTATCCCCGTCCGCACACAGATGTCCCTCCGGAGGACATCCCTCTGCGCTGCCTTCATCCTAAACGAGGCCCCTCAGAGCCTCGTGCCTGCACTTTATGACATTTCTGTTTCAGGACCCGGGAAATTTGAGGCTGCCAAGCAGGGTGAGCCTGGGCAGGAAGCCGACGGGCCGCCCTGTCAGCCTCAGCGTGAAACGGGCTGAGCAACTACAGCCCAGAGCCCCAGCCCAGTCGCACACACGATGCACAGTTTAATAGGAGGCACAAATGAGACGCAGGCTTCTGGAATTTGGCTTCGGTTCCTCGCTCTTAGTTTCCTCAACTGTTTCTTTCTTCTCTACTTTCCCTCCTGTTCTTCTCTCTTTTGGTTCTTTTTTCTGCCTCCTTGCATCATTGCCTGGCTACATGTCTGCCTGCTGCCTGCTTCCCATTCAATCCCTGACCCACCAGGTACAACCTGAGGTGGGATGGAGGGAGGAAAGGTGGGGGAGGAGTGAGCCGAGGCCCACTGATTCCAGTAAATAGAAATTAACCCTTTCCTGGCCTGAGGAGGTCAGCCAGTCATTTCCTTCCCCTTCCCACCAAGGTCATAAAATCCGTTTCTAACTTCTACCAATTCCCCTGTTAGTACCAGAAACACACAATTAGCTTTAAAAAGTGTCTCCAAGCTGTGGCCAGTTAGAAATTTATGACTTTTTTTTTTTAAAGCTTTCCTTTAAAGTGGCTAATTAGGTGTATTTCTCCAATGGTAATTTTTAAAATGCTAATTGGTCTACACTCTGGAAGGAGGAGAAAAAAACTTCCCCCTTTTATTGTCCTGGCGCTAGGGAGACATAAAAGAGACTGACAAAGCCTGAACAGTGAGAGCAGCCTCCAAGGACAGGGGCCAGGTGCCGGCCCTTTTATGGGTTTGGCAGCCAGGAGGAGGCCAGGGAGCGTGGCTTGCTGGGTTCCAGACAGTTTCCTTGGGGAGGGGATACAGTGCATCTGAAGAGGGCGGTGAGGGTAGGGCAGGGCCAGGCACCGCCCTTGGGGGCAGTGGCGCTCTGACACCAAACCCCTAGGGTGGGCCGGAGAGAATCCTTCACTGTGGCCTCCAAGGAGGATGGGTGGATGGGAGGGGAGGGTGCACGGAGGGCTCGCCCCAGCCAGGACCCTGCTGTAGCACAGAGCTCGACAGTTGCCAAAGCACACGCTGGCAGAACGCGCCATTTGGGGGAGGCTGTTTATTCTAAGGACAATTCCAAATTGAGCCTATGGGGACAGAGTCCATGGTTCTCACACTGGAGGTGGGATGTTGCAAGGAACCCCAGGACAGGAACTCTGCCAGCAGAAGCTCTGGCCTGGGTGGGTGCCACCCGCCTCCTGACTTGCCAGGCAGGGTGGGGGCTACCCAGGACTTGTGGTCCCCACGGATGGATGGAAAAGGCCTCAGCCTGACTGGGCGTCCTCTAGAGGTGCTGCCTCCCACCCCCTCTCGGCTGGGCAGTCCGCAGCTCCCCAGCTGAGCTCCCTTTTCTGCTCCCTCCATCACAGCCTGCCTCAGGACTTGGGAGTTGGCAGTGGGTTTCTTCGAACTGCCTTTTCTCCAAAAGGAGCTCAGAGACCGGACAAAACACAGCCAAGGAGCGCCAAGGCAGCCCAGCAGAAGCAGCGTGTGAATCCATAACTCTTGCATTTCCGAGGCGTGAAGTTGGAAGACGGGGGTCAAGTTTACCTCCTTCTTGCAGCTGGGAAGTCCGGAGACCCTGCTGAAGAGGAAGCTTGGGTTCCTTCCCTTCCATTTGTTGCTTGTTCTCCTTGGGACAGCTAAAGTGGAGCAAGCCTCCAAGGGCAGGCTCAGGAGATGGTGCGGGGGCAGTGCAGACCTGGGGTGGGTGTGGGGGGTGCCCTGGGTGCTTCCCAGCCCAGCATGGAGGGGCGGGATGGGGGTGAGCGGTACGTTCTCTTGGAGAGCAGTCACGTTTTCCTCTTGGCCCAGACGCTGGTGGCTCTAGTCCTGCAATCTCCGTGCGTTGCTATGAGAATAATACAATTACGAAGACATAGGACAGGGATAAACAGAAAACATTCTGCAGCAGGGAGAGCGAGGGGGAGGGCCAGTGACAATCAGATATTTTGTTATCGGATCATTTCAGGGAGGAGTAGAATTCTTTAAAACCCTGTGCTATTGCGGAAAGGAGGAGTGATGAGCAATTAAACAAATTACTCCATTTATTTTTCAACATTAGCTTTTATCAGGCATCTCTCACAGTTCACCTCCTCTGTTTGGCTCCATTACCATCTCTAGGAAAGCCAAATGGAAGTGGGACTAGAGTGCAGCCCCAATTCTCTGCAGCCAGTGCCCTGCTCTGCTCATGGACTCAGTGTATCCATCAGTAAATTGGGAGGGGGAAGCCTCCGCATTGTCTCCGTAGCAGCGGGATGGAGCTGTTAGGGTGGGTGGAGCAGGGCCCAAATCTGGGCTCTGCGCTTCCTAGCGGGTGAGCCGGGGAGGATCACTTTACCTTGCAAGCTTCGGTCACTTGGGAAAAATCAAATGAAATGTACAAATGGTGCAAAATGGAAATATAGGCTTGATGCAATTGTTACAAAAATGAGAGGAGACGGTGGATGCGAAGAATCTAACACAGCGCTGGGAGGGTGGAGCCCTCCCTAGTGTAGCTTTTTACCTTATTACCGACTCTTCTTAGATAATTCCACTGTGTTCACGTGGGAAGCTGAGGAGGATAAACAAAGCTGAGGAGTTAGGTAAAGAATTCTGAGCCACCCCGAGGGGCTGGAGGGGCAGGGATGATAAATGTTCTTAATTTGAACCCACCACATGATCTGTTTTATTCTCCCCGCCTCTCCAAGGCTGATGAGGCCAAGAGGCTTGGCTCCTTTGGCTAAGGGAGGGTCTGCTTGAGGGTTCCACCTTTAGTGGTTCCCCGAGCTGCGGGGCCACTTGGTTCATCCATCTTCTGGGACGTCCAGAATAATTTAACCTTTTGGACCCTGTGTCCAATGGGGTGATAATACCCACTTTACAGTGTTATTATGGGGATTAAGAGGGCTAATGTACGGCCAAAAGCTCCTGGAACAGGGCTGGGGTTTGGAAAGCATTCAGTGAATGCTACTTCCCTTCCCTCCGCAAACCCAATAACCAATTAATCAGCAACTGGACATTGGACTGTGCACATCACTAATTAGCTTGAGCCATAAAGGAGATGGAAAGGAACAAGAACCAGGCCATTAGATAGGACCAATGTGAATCCATCTCTGAATGGGTTTCTGATGGACAATTAGGACGGCTCCTTACTAATAAGGCTGCCTGGAAGCATGGACACTTCATAGATTCTGGAGGGAGACAAACCTGTTTTTGATCAGCTTTATGATATATCAGCTGTGTGCCTTTGGGCTGAACACATATTCTCTCTGTGCTTCTTTCTATTTGTCCACATATGAGGAGGATTAAGTATCATTGTGGATGGAGAATACCACAGATCCCCAATAAATACGAATTTCTCCCCGTCCTCCCTCCTCTCTCAGTTGGGATCAGTTTGGTCTGCGTAAGGTCCCCGTCGCTCTGCAGTAAAGTCAAAGTCTTTGGATCACATATGTGCCCCGCCACACGCGGCATTGAGTGCAGGGGTTACTAGTTTATCGTTGTTCCCTAGCCCCTCAGATGAGGCTTGGCATACGGTGGGGACTCAAAGCATTCAGTGACCAACTGAGTGAATTGGTTCCCAAGGTATCAGCATTTGTCTGTAACCACAGGTATATGTTGAACAATGACTTCCCTGTGAAAGGCTCAGAGCCCTTTGAAGACATTGCCTCGTTGTGGGGAAGATTTTAGAGGCATTATTTGATCTACTTCACAGAAGAGGAGGTCGAGGAACAGAGAAAGACAACGGCTTGCCCAGGTCACAGGGAAGCAGTGGTGTGTATATAACACCTGAGTCCCAGGCCCGACTGTGGGACTTTTTGTAGTAAATCAGTTGGTGTCTCAAAAAAAAGAGGTTCTGGGATTCTCCTGGGGGGATTTCCAGGAATCATTCTAGGAATCAGACTATGACCCTGACACTAATTGCGCTAATAATAATATTTATTATTATTGTTATTGTTATCATTTTGAGCACTATATTCTAAGCTTTGTATTAGACATGTTGTGCCTTTCAGTTCATTTTTACCACGAGTGTTATACTATAAGGCCGATATTTCCATTTTATAGATGAAGCTCTGGTTAAAACCTTTAGCTAATGAGGTGAAAAAGCAGCTACGATTTAAATTCAGGGGTGCCGTAAATAAAGCCTGCCCCCTCTCCCTGACACCCCGCTAACCGAGAGCCAGAGGGCGAGCAGGACTGGGGTGGGGGGTGTTCTGAGGACTCAGAGTGGACGAGGAAGTGGATATTGCTAGGGAGAAAGATGAAGAGTTTGCCTTGAACTTTTCATGTGTTAAAACTTGAGAAAGGCCCAGTTATGCCCTCACTTCCTAGGAAATTGGGGGACTCATCTTTTGAAAGTCAGCATTCACTTATTCGTCCGTAAGAAGGAAGGTAATTCTGGCACACGCTGCAACATGGATGCACCTGGAGGTACATCATGCTAAGTGAAATAAGCCAGACACAAAACGACAAATACCGTCTAATTCCACTCCTGCGATACCTAGAGTCGTCAATCCATAGAAACCGAAATTAGAATGGCGGTTTCCAGGGGCTGAGAGGAAGGAGGAGGGGGAGGTGTTATTTAATGGGTACAGAGTTTCCGTTCTTCAAGGTGAAGAGAGTTCTGGAGATTGGTTGCACAACAATGTGAATGTGTGCTTAACGCTACCACTTAAAAATGGTGACGGTATAGGTTTGATGTTATGTATGTTTTACTACAATTGTTTAAAAAGTGAGGGTTTTCATTCCTATTCATATACTCAGAAGTGAGGGGCCTTTTGTTGTGCGGGAGCATCTGGGGGGCCACCCAGGACCACATGGTTTGAGGTTAGGTGATGGAGCTGTGATCCACTAAAGCCCAAGGGTAGTCATGAAGGAGCACTTGGGGATGAGCTCCTGGAGTAGACCGTGTACAAAAAGCCAAGAAAACGCTTGGAAAGAGCAGAGTCTCTCTCCCTTTTCACTGGACTAGCAGCTTCTGGAAACTACTGGCTCACAGTCTCATGGAGAAGATAAGCGACACAGATAAGTAACACAGAAAATGCATTTCCTCTGAAGAAACCATTCAGGGAAAACAGGGGCCAGTAATGAAATATGTTATAACTCAGACTAACGCAGAGGCTGTAGGTCAACATGCGCCTGTCCTTGACTTGTGGGTAGCTATGGCGAGCTTGTTGGGACCTGTTGCTAGAACACTTGAAGAAAAGAATTGGCAGCATGCCATAAATATCGGCGACACTGTCTGGGCTGCAGGTTGGCAGACAATGACCTGTAGGCTAAATCTGGGTCACCCCCTGATTTTGTATAGCCTGTGAGCTGAGAATAGTTTTAACATTATTTAATGGTTTAAAAAAATCAAAAGGAGAGTATTTCATGACACATGAAAATTAAATAAAATGTGCCTTTTAGTGTATGTAAGTAAAGTTTTATTGGAACATGGTCACACTGGTTTATGTATTGTCTGTGGCTGCTTTCATGCAGCAATGGCAGGGTTGAATGGTTGTGACAGATAATATGGCCTGCGAAGCTGAAAATATTTCTCATCCGCCCCTTACAGGAAAGTTCATTGACCCCAGTATAGTCTAGTATTTTTTTCAAACTGTGGGTCACAACCCATAAGTCAGTCGTGAATCAACTTAGTGGAACATGATCAGTATTAAAAATAAGTTAAAAAAAAAATAGAACAATGGACAGAAAATACAAGCGTACAATCACTTGTTGTAAGGTTAATTTCTCCTTACACATTTTGTTTTCTTTCCTTAAGCTTTTATTTCAGTTAAATGTGAATGTATATACTCACTCATGATGAGCCCTGTCTTTCTTATTTATGGGTCTTGGTGAAAATGTCGGAGAGCTATCAGTCTAGGTGAACCTACGAAATTTACTATTGTTCACTTGGATATCTGGGATAAGATTTGGATGCACGCCTCTCAGTGACCTCCGCTCAGGGGTGCAGTATTCTGTTCCTATAGCCAAGCTCAAGCTAGGTTGATGGGCTCAGGATTCTGTACTATATCCCCCCACCCCTGCCCCAGAGCACAGTTGTCAACAGTGGCCACGATGTGACCCCATGTAAAGCTGTTCCCTTGTTTCCATCCAGTTTTCTCCCCCTTGAAGAGGAAGGTTTCCTTTACCCCAGAGGGCAAAGAATGAGGAGTGCTCACTCTTGGACAGAAAAAAAAAAAAAAAAAAAAAAAAAAAAAACAAGCAAGGCCAGGGCCAAGGGTACGTAGCTCCCTTAGTGACTCCTTCGATTGACAGCTGATACGCAGTGATGAAGGACAGCTCTTGTGCAAGGTGACAAGAGGTAAGATCTGAGAAGGCTTTGTGTTTACAAACATATTGCCAAAAGTGTCACGGATATAATTGAAAAACATCAATAGTGATCAATGGGAACAAATCACTGGCCCAGCCATTAGAAAGGAACAGAGATTCAGGCATGGAAGAAGTGAAGGGGAAGAATCTATTACTACCCTCCCCCTCCCTCCTTCCTCTTCCCCTCCTTCATTCCCCTCCCCCTCCTGACCTCACCCTGTCCCTTTTCCTTTCCTTTTGCTCCTCTGCCCCCTCATCACTGCCCATTTTTCTTTATGCAGTGGAAGGAAAACCATTGATTTGTGTGAGAGAATTTGCCTTGGTCTTAGAGGCAGAATGAGAATAGGGCTACCTGCTTTCCCCTTCCTCTCTCCCAGCTGTGCCCAGTGTGTCTGTTGAATTTCAAATAGTGAGTCTATGAACAAATGCATAGCCAAACTTCATATTCTCAAAGCCATTAACTCTAGGCATCCTCCATGAAGGCCTTAAACGACCAAGTAACAACGGTTGCTGTAATACAATATGCTTTGTCTGAAGCATACTATTCCAGGTCTTAAAAGCTAAGCTGGGTTGGGTCCATCCTGATCCTGAAACTTTTGGAAGGCCAAGGAGGCATCTTCATCAGGAGGCTTTCAACCCTCACATCATGATGGAAAACAGACTGTGGTCTCCTTTAAGTTAGGAGCAACCAATAGGGGAGGATTCCAAGAATTTGTGGTGAATATTATTGTAGTCTGAGAGACCAGTGTAGACATCTGGGAAGGTGAATCTTGTAGGTAGGATGAATGAACCCGGATGGACAGTAAGGAGAAACTTTCTTAAAGTTCAAGTCATTTTAGGACCTTGAGAAAGGGTATGATCTTTCTTTAATAAAATATAATAAAACTGGTAGCAGTAGCAAGAGGGTGGCTAGGTGCCACCTACAGGGCTACAGGGGAGTTGGAGAGCCCAGGCGTCTGAGGGCAGGGTTGGCTGGGTGCTTTGACTATGGGTGATCACTAAGAGTCCTTCAATGCCCGGAATCTCCCATGCTAAATTTGCTCAAGAAGTATCAAACACGAAGAACAATGGGTTCAGAGAATTTTATCCAAATAAGACAAATGACCAAGGAAGACAGACTTTCAGAGGATGAATACCAGGCAATTACAGAGAAAGCAGTGTCCCCATAGAACTGAAGGAGATAGATTGGGGACCACAAGAAAGAAAACAGAGACCCAAGGACCAAGAAGCAAGTAAATTATCCTTCCTTGGGATGAAACAATAGCAGACTGGGTACGAGCCAGAGTAACAGGTTTAGTGCCAATGGGCTCCCTCCTTCCCTCCTCTCTCACTCTCTGTGTCTCTCTCTGTGTCTCTCTCTCTTTATGTCTCTCACTGTCTCCATCCCTCTGTCTCTGTTTCTCTCTGTCTCTCTATTTATTCTTCCATTATATTGGTTGTTTATTATATATGCCTGGCATTTTCCTGAACATCGGGAGAAAGATTTAAAAGATACAGAATTAAAATCTCTACCCTCGAGGAATTTGTGAGCTAAAGCATTACCTCATTCCTTATCTACCGCACAAAGTCTATATTCTGTCATTTCTCATTCTGTCTCCAAACAGTTTTATCATTTAAATGGCTAAATATGATGGAGCAAGGATCTAGAGACAGGTGAAGGAGGAGCCCCAAACCCAAGTGCAGGCCCTCTGTGCAGGGGAGGGGAACCAGCTGTTTTAGGTAGCAGAGAAAATAATGCCCAATAATGCCTTCAGACGAGGGGTACCTTCTGCCATCTCATCTCCGGCTGTCAGAGGCTCCCTGACAGCCCCGGTCAGTAAGTGAGATGTCAGGAGGATGGATTGGCCACACACAAGAAGATAGGTAATGATCTTTGAGGCCAGAAGGGAAGAAGGGGTCCTTGTAGAGTGGTCATAAACTTAGCCTAAGAGAGAGTCTGTGGCTTTCTAGTGCAGGCAAAACAGCCATCTGGCAACTTTCTCTTGCAGAGACACAAACCCTTTCTTTGTCCTGATTATCATCTTTAATGTTGGGCTCTGAACTGCACTTGAATTTGTTCCATATTCTGAGACATTTTCCCCTTTGGGTGGTTTGTGGAGAGGCACCTGTGCATGCATGAATAGCAGTGTGTGGGAGGTGGGGATGTGGCACTAGTCTATAAAGTGGTTAAAGGACTCTTTGACAGATGTCATCCGTCCAACCAACCAGTCATGGGTTTGCTTGAGAAGTATTTACTGACTGCCCACAATATGCCCTAAGCCATACCCTGGGGACAGTAGAGAACAGAATCCTACTTGGCTGCTTTCCAAGCTCCAGGTTTGCCGCCGATCTTTCCAATGGATGCTCTTTTACAAAGGCCCAACTTCTCATTCTTGGACAGCCTTGTGCCATCACAAGAAGGGAAGACACAGCATTAGGGGTAATGACGTTATTGCTCTCAAGCAAAACCTACCTGTTAGGAAGCAGAATAGTATGAGATTAATGATGGAAATAGCCTCTGGGCACACATCTCAAGAGCAATCAAGAATAAGGACAAATGGGAAGGGCCCAGGGGGACAGGCTGGGTGGGAAGGGAAGAGCCCTGGACTTAACTGACTGTGTGACCCAGGACAAGTGGCTTCCCTAGTGGTCACTGACCTCAATTGTAATGAGAAGGGGTTGGGCATTCAAATCCTCAAGTCTCTTTCTTCTGTGACATTGGGTGAAGTCTCACTTGTTAAAGACGCCAACCGATTGATCTTTGTCTTGCTGCCCTCACTTCCTTCTTGTTGCCCCATTTCTTTTCCTTTCTACATGTGATCCGCTCACCTGTCATTGCAGTCCTTTTCCTGAAGGGCATTCCCTCTTGCCAATGTCTTGCACGGTCCTCTCACCCAGTGCTATCCAGTAAAACTCTCAGGGATGATGGCAATATTCACATCTGCTCTGGCAGACGCTATGGCAGCCGCGAGCCCCATGTGACTATGAAGCCCTTGAAATGGTGGCTAGTGTGACTGAGGCGCTGAATCTTAAATTTTATTTAATTTTCACTTGACACCTGTGTCTAGTGACTACCTTACTGCATATCACTAACCTCTGTTCCCAGCACTCGTGCGCCATTATTGTGTTTGTCTATTTGTTTCTTCTTATGTCCCCGATTAAGACCTTGCTGTCTGTAGTCTCACTTCCTTGGCTTGAATCTTCGTGGCTACTCACTAGTGCGGGACCTTGAGCAATTTACTTCACCGTTCCAAGCCTCAGTTTCCTTGCCTGTAAACCGAGGGCACTTAATAGTCCTACTTGCTGGGATGGTTGTGAGCATTAACCTGATAATGAAGGTAGAGCATTTAGCACAGTGGCTGGCATTCTGTAAATGTTAGCTGAGAAGAAGGGGGAAGAGGAGGAGGAGGAAGAGAGGGGGATATATGCCCTTCCTTTCTCTTCCGTTAGAGTGAAGTCTTGAGGACTCAGACTATCTAACTTTGAGTTATAACCACTTAGCATATGGAGACAATCCAGTGTCTCCGTGGGCTGACATGGGTGTCCTTTTTATCGGATTCCTATTCTCCCTGCCCAGCTGCCAACTCTCCCCATACCTCTGTGCTCTGTACCGGGCCAGTAACAGCGCCTGCCCACCCTCACACACGTATGTGTGCACACTCCTTCCCAAGCAGTTGGACGTGAGATTTCATTCCTTCAGACACATCTGTGTCTCCTGTCTCTGGCTCTTCCTCTTCTGGGCGATGGGGAGCAGGGTGATGACCCCATTAATTCTAGGCAGGCCCTTGTTACTCTGCAGGTCCCACTCCCTTCAGACCTTGCCTCTGGCCCACCCTATCTCCCAAGTGACACCTCTCAATCCTGCCCCAGGAATCAGGTGTCTAAATAGCAAATGAAAGATTAATGCCAGTGGCCAAGATTGGGGCGTGAATAATTTAAAGGGGAGAATAACAGCCAGCTCTGCTTACCACCGGGGCCGCCTGGGCAGAGGTCAGGGAGGGGTTAAGGGCCAACTTCGGGCCAAGGATATGGGTTGTGGATACTAATGAATTGACTGGGAAAGGATTTGCTGTCATTGGCGTTTGGAAGAATTTGTAGTTACAACCAGAAAATGGGTTCTTTGGCATTCTTGCTGATACAAACGTTACGGTTTTCATGAGGAGTGTGGGAAGTTTTCCAAGTGGGTGCCATGTTTCCACAGACATTGCAGCACCAGGAACCACCCATCGGATGAATATCCTGAGCCCCCCACGACGAGGACTCCTCGCACGAGGGTCTCTGTTCTTATCACCACCTTGAACCTGTTGGGCTATGGGATTCCACATGGCTGGGATATTTGGTGGAATGCTTTGTGGGGATATGGGCTTTGAGGTGAGGAGGGAAAAGCGGCCTAGTGTTTGTGAAACGAGCAGAGTTTTTACAGACAGTGTGGCTCTTGTCCAAGCAGAAAACCTCTGGGTGGATATTTTCCTCTCTTCTCTCTAGCACCTCGGTCACCTCTCTGCTACCCCAGCCTCCTGTTAGGTTTACCGCAGTCTCTCCTTTGATGGTTTGGGGTTTGATAAATATTTTCCCCTCCGGAAGTCTTTAGCAGTGCAGCAAGAAGGTTACATGATGGATTCTCCCCATCACTTAATTGAAGCCATAAAAAATGGAAAGAGAGTTTCCAATAAACCAGACCATTACTCACTGGTGGATAGAGAGGGGATCCCAGAACCAGGCCCTGGGAGGCACAGCTGGGAAGCCCTCCAGCTGACTGTCTATTATGATTATTAATCACAACGGCAACAGGGTTCATCTGCACAGAGCTTCTTAATGAACTTGGACTCATGTCCTTACAAGGTTGTAGCCATTAGAGCAGCCAGGGCCTTTCTATTTTAAATCCCTGAAGGCTTGGTTGACTGGGATGGATGTCCAAGGGGGAGCATTTGTCTGGGTGCTCCCCAAATTATGAGATATGTGTGGTTGTGTGTAGGCCTGAACAATGAAGGGGAAAAAGCCACATCCGCTGTGCCTGGGAGACTCAAGTGTTATTAGAAGTATGAAAATATGGCTTGTGGCTGGGCGCATGCTGTTGATGCGTGCCAAATTAATGGTTACATGCTGTGTATGGCGTAGTGAGAGTTTTGGCTGGTGGGTGGTTGATAGAGGCGTGGGAGTGAGGCGTGCTCATGGTAATGGGTGTATACACTTTAAAATAGCATCATCTCTATGGGGATCCCATAACATTTGCTTTTCCAGGTAGGTGCTTTATAAGTAGGAAGACCCTGGAATTTGTTGTCCAGACTAGTTGAGCCTTGAAGGTAAAAGGGGACACTCCTACCATTTTGCCGGGACCACTCACATAAACCAGGTCTATTGCAGGCAACGACAGATGTGTGCTAACTCCACATACAAGCTACCCCTGAGTTGCTTAGGTGTGTTTTCCATTGAGTTTGACCTCTGGTTGGGTTTATGTTGAGAGAGAGTCTGTCAAGAGTTTGAACTTAGAGGCTCGGGCAGAGGGTTGCCTCTGAGGTGGCATGATAATCACTGGCACCTTCCCTGATGGCAGCCACAGGTTGGGAAAAGCAGCCCCTGGGCTCTTCCCCGGGCCCATTGCTCTAGCTTCAGAGATGCCCTGGTTGTGTGCTCAGGTCTCCATACCTGAGGGACTCTGACTCCCACTCCAGGAACCCTGTGCGCTCAAGATGGAAAGGGTGGCCAGCAAACCTGTGGGCTGCATACAACCTCACTGTGCTGAGAACGACTGAACTGACCCGACCCAGGGAATCTTAGTTTAGACCACAGGTTTGCTGTGTATGCCTCCTGGGTCACAGTGCAGGGAGCCTGGAGCCAGACTCTGTTCCATTGTGGTTGGGTCTGACTTTGACTTGACCTGGGCCTCAGTTTACCCCTATGTGAAACTCAGGGAAGAGCAGTATCTCCTAACAAGAGTATTAATGTTTGAGACAGCATTTGGGATGAGCTGTGTAAGACAAACACACCTTCTTTTCCTGCTTCCTTCCCTCCTTCTTTTCCAGCCCCTCAACTCTGCGGCTCTATTGTGTATCAGGTGACTTTGCCTCGAAAGACCCCAGACCTCTGTTCCCCAGAGTTCTTCCATATCAGCAATAATTTGCCACCCTGCTGGCAAATCCCTGAGGTTTGGGAGGAAAAGAAAGGGGAGCCTTACCGGAATCTTGGCTGGTCCCTCCCCAATGCCCTGGTTTTCTTTTCAGCTTGCTCTGTGACCCACAGCAGGCAGTGGCTCCCCAGAATAACACCCAGAATAATTCTTCCCAGGCTGCTTTCTGCAGAGGCTCTCTTTCCCACCTTCTCCCTGAAAACCAAGAACTCCCCATGCCACAAGCAACTAGATGTAAACAGACATTAATCCATCTGCAAAACCTCAACATGTCACCTGATCCTTATCAGGGCCTCATAATCGCCTCCAAGGAAGATCTTCTTCTATTAAAAAGCAGTTGCCCTCTCTGCTGGTAACACTAATAGATTTTGTGTGATATTTATATCAGACTTTGCTTTCAGCACGTGAGAGGCTGTCCCCTTCCTTCCGCCTGGGTCTCGGCCATTAGCCTTTGCAGATGTCTCTCACGATTTCAGTTTCCTGCAGGGCCTCTGCTGGCAAGACGCTGAGCTCCATGAGGGCCTCTGTCTTGTTGAATGTTGTATCACCAGCACAGAAAGAGCGGCTAGTGTACAAGAGGCATGTGATTTCCTCCATCTGTCCAGTTCATTCATTCATTCATTCATTCAACAAGTGGAGCCAAGGTCTAGAGGGGGAGACAAGACCAAAAAAAGTAATAAAAATAATAATAATGACAAGCAGTTACAAGGACTTTGAAAGAACAAGTAGGGGTTTGAAACAGAGAGTAATCAGGTTTGGGTTCTACCTCAAGTGAAAGGCAGGAATATCCTCTCTGAGACCTAAAGAATGACAGGGTGTGGTCATGAGAGACAGCGGAAAGAGAGGGGTCTTTCTAAGGAGAGAGCTCCACCCGGGGTCTGGGAAGTGGGGAGAGAGCTGAGCTCCCTTGACAGCCTAGGAAAAATTGTGGATAGAACTTTTTGAAAGGGAGCATTTGTTGGGTTTGGAAAGGTAGGGAGAAGTGAGGACATTTCAGAAATGTCTGGGTGATCAAGGCACTGGGGTATGCGATTCGTGGGTGGAACTTGAGATCTATCCTACTCAAAGCAGAAAGATCTAGAGGATCCAGAGATGAGGCCCCTGGAAAGTCTGTGTATGGAAGCGAAGAGTGAAGGTGATGAAGAACGTAATCTGAATAAGGGATGTTGGGCAGTGGGTCGGATGCCAGAACTTCTGGGTCTCCTTCTCTGCTCACACTTTGATTGACACGCTGTTTGCTTACGTCTTCTGTTCCTCCACGTTTATCAAGATGATGTAGCTCCAAATAGGGCATCTGGACTCATAGAGCTCTTGCTCAGACTGGGGCAGAAGTTGAAATCAGGGCCCATCTAAAACCTCGCAGTAAGTCGACAAGACCCAGATTTCAATAATAGCTGTGATTGTAACCATGTCAGCAATGGCCCCTTCTTACCTTCTGGGCTCTTTGGTGTCAGTAAACGGAAACCAATTTAACTTGAGACAGATTTTGTGGCGAGAGCCAAGCCCATAAAATGCCCTGCAAAGGCTATGGCCTTGTCAATTAAGCATCAGAACAAGTTGTTGATGAGAAATTTCAGGGCTGAGGCCCAAGCAGGGTGGCGATGTGGCAGCACACAGTCAGATGGGTGGGAGTTGCTTCACGGAACCCAGGGAAGTGTAGCCTTTGTGGAGAGTCACCCAGCTCCAGGAGAACTTGGGCCCCCATCTACAGAGAGGGACATGGGGGAATTGTCCGGACAAGAGGAGCAACTCATTAATTAGAAGTTAAACGTCCTCCTTTCTCTGCCAGATCTGAATACATTCAAGTGAAACCATATGAGCACAGCCCCCTTTCTTTCATCCTCTCTCCGTTTCTAAACATTTCCTTGCCTTAAACCCCCCTGTGTTCCTTTTTAATTCACGACAGCTAAATCATAGCACGCACAAACATAATTGGGGTGACAGACGAGGCACCAGAACTTTTTCTACAAGACACTGCTGAGGACTGGGCTGTTATCTCCTGGGGCTCATGTCTGAGGTTTTGGCTATCGGTGGAGTCCCTGTCCACCGGGACAGGGAAGGATGCTAGCCCACAGGGACAGGCTAGACAGATGGATGGATGGACGGCCCGAAAGAGAAAGACCAGGAGTCCAGGAAGTCCCATCCTCTGGCCCTCCTAATGGCGGTTAGTGAGAGTAGAAAATGGGGGTGGACCTGGGGGTGGGGTGAGTGCTTGGTGGAAGGCAACCCAGTCCCCCTCTCCGTACCTATGTGCCCATCACTGTTGCCATCCCCCAGGCAGTAGAGACAGCTTGGTGATCCAACCCAACACTTGTCCTTATTACTTTTAAAACAACTCTCCCTGCAAGGATTTACTGTCCTAGCTTCTGTCAACCCAGTGGGCTCAGTTCAGGAAGAGGGGGCAGGAGAGGTGAAATTCAACACATTTTACCACCAAAGGCATGAAGCCTACTGCTGGGTCAAGATCTTGAAGGCTACCTGCTGGGCCAGGCATTAGCCCTTTAGGTGATGGAGCTTAGGGAGGTCCTTGGGGAATCCCCTCCAGAAGAGGGGCTGGGGCAACTGGGAGGTGTTGGAAAGCAGTGGCTTCTTACTAACCAGTGTGGACATATTTCACTATGTAAACTTCCTGGCGTATAACTGGCTGAATATTAAGTCTAGGAGCAAGATGTTTTTCCTCCAACTTGTGGGAAAGGTGGTGCAGGTCCAAAGGAGAGAAACAATTACACGTAAATATACATGTAAATATTCCATCTCAGAAGAGAGCTGAGAGATTCATTCATCCTCTCCTCCTGGGTGGGAAGCTAGTTCAGTATGTGGATTCTCCTCATTTCCCCTCCCTGTGAACTCTGCAGGTGCTGTGGGCTCATCAAGACAGGGACAGACTTAAGGGAATGGCAGGTAATGCTACCGAGGAACTGGAACTCGGAAGCATGACATACAGCTTGTGAGGAGGTGCCCTCATGCCCAAAACAGACAAAAAAAATCCATGGAGTTTGGTCAAAGGGAGATGTCTGGGGGCCAGAGCTGTCAGAGGGAGTGTAGGGTGTGAGAACTGTCCTACTCCCAGCGTGGCTCATCCTGCCGCCTGGTCCTAGCCTTAGAGATCAGCGTCGGTGGGGCTGTCAGACGGGGAGACCCAGTGCTGAGGACCCGCCTCCCCCAGCAGCGATTCCCAGCTTCACCGCACAGCTGCCGGCAACCCCCTTCATCTGGGTGTTTGGCTCCAGATGTCTAAGCCCAAGGACACCATGTCAGCACGTTTCTCTGCCGGCTGTGAGAGAGCAGCTGTATCTTCTCGCAGACCCTTCCAAGTCCATCGCTGATCACGATGATTACAGTATTTCATTCGTAAGATGGTTACGCCTCTTGGGCCCCTTTCTGAGATCCCATTCTCAAACACAGGAAGAGGGTATTTCAAGGCACCGAGGGTTAAAGCAGAGTGGGTTTTAGAGGTCATGTGGCCCCACACACTCATTGTGGAGGTGAAGAAGAGGAGTGCAGGGGCGAGTGAGGCCGACAGAATGGTCACATAATGTCCCTGAGGTCACCTGTAGAGGTGGTGGCAGAGATGTGACTGGCCCTTCCTGTCTATAACACACCTTTTGGTTGAAGTTTTAAAAAAAGTTAAAAGAAAAATTATTCTTTTTTTACCTGGAAAATACAGAAACATATAGAAGAGAACACATACCCAGAGTGCTACCACCCACACCATTGTTAATATTTCCTTTCAATTTTTTACATTAATTATTTCCCATAGTTAAGATTATCATATATTTTTTTTTCACTGACTAGGCCAGAAAGAAAATCATATGTGTGTGTGTGTGTGTGTGTGTGTGTATACATATATATATATATATATATATATATATATATATATATATATGATTTTATATGTATATAATCATGTGTGTGTGTACATATATGCATACACAGACATATATGATTTTCTTTCTGGCCTATTTAGTGAAACATTATAACTCAAGTAATTTCTCCACTTGTTATAAACTCTTCATAAACATAATTTTCAGCATGCGCTTAATATTCTATTACGTGAATGTATCATAATTTACTTACCTACTCCCATATTGTTTTATGTTTAAGTAACTTCTATTTCTGAAATTATAAATAATGCTAATATGAAAATGATTATGTGGAAAGGTTTGCTTTTCTTTTTTAAAAAAATCCCTGTATTTCAGACTCTATTTCCTTTGGCTGGAGTCCCAGAAGTGGTGTTTCTAGGTCAGAGAGTATAAACACGTTAAGGATTGGCAATCTATTACTAAATTGTTCTCCAAAAGTATTGTTCCAATTTATGTTTCCACTAGAAAGCTATGAAATTTTATTAAATCTTTGTTAATGCAGCAGACAGTCCTCATTTCTGATGTGAAAAATCTCAGTGTTCTAAGTTCAAGTGCGGCTGTGTGAACAGAGATTTTGATGTGAATCGAACACTGATTTGTTGAAAATTCAACAAAACCCTGGATCTACTCTAGAAAGCAAAGAATTGGCCCCATTTAGCCCAGTTGGCCAGGACCAGGCCCTAAAAGTGATGCCTACACCCCAGACCAGGATAGATGCGCTGACATAGCCCAAGGAATACAGATAAAGCAGAGTAGATTGAACTCCGAGGGACCTGCTAGAATGAGGACCTGAGCAATCCTTGTGCTCATGTGTGTGTGCGTGTGTGTGTGTGTGTGTGTGTGTGTGCACGGTTATGTGTTATGTGCATGCATAGACATGTGCACATGTCCATCTTTCTCAGCCCTGCTGTTCAGAGGTTGTCCGGGTCCTGGGGTGGGTCTCCCAGCAAGGGTCAGGCCATTTCAGCCAGGCTAGGGGAAAAGGCTGGCTGAGCTAATGAGCCCCTGCTCATGCCAGGGCGGTCTGGCAGGCAGGGACCTCAGAACAAATGAGGATGTTAATATCTGTCTCTCCACACCCACAGATGAAGGGCTGTCAGTGTAGATGTTTCTAGAGCCCCCGTTGCCCCTGCAACTCTGGAAGGAACGTGAAGATGCTAGACGTGGAGATCCCACTTGGGCTTGTTTTTTTTGTTTGTTTTTTGTTTTTTGTTTTTTGGGTTTTTTTTTGTCTTTAGAGAAGGGGACAATGAGAAGGTTGGGTTTTCCCCTCAAAATGATCACCCACTCCATTTTAGTTCCCCTGGGATACCCTCAGCCTCTCCTGCTCATACACTGTGGGTGACCCTTCTCGTTCTTGTTCATGGGGAAGTTGCGGGGGAGGTAGGGACCTGGGAGACAGAGCAGCTGAATCCTGGCCCTGACTCTGGTAATCTGTGTGGCTCCGGGCAAGGAACCAGCCTCCCTGCATCAGGCTCTTCTCCGTGCAAAGTAGGAATCGGGGTTAGCTGAACACTAGGCCTTGGCCTGAAGTTTTATATATTAGTAATATGATTTTAAAAAATCAAGTATGCCTAAATGAGTGACATTTTGGCCAGAAGGGAGCAGCTGCTCTGAATCCGAGAGGCCAGAGGAGTGGCCCCTCCTGTAAGTCATGTGTTCAGGAAGCTCCCGGGGGTCATCAAAGAGTGGGAGGGAGAGCTGAGGGTGAAAAATAGATTAGAAAGGATCTGGGTCCCTGTAAGTCCTAAAACTCTCAGAAGTGAGGGGGAAAAGTGTACCAGGTGAGTGACTGCCTGTGCTCTTGGACAGCATCAGTGACTCACCTAAGGCTGCTTCATTCGTGTCCCACGAAGAAGGTACGTGAAACACTGTGTGGCAGGCGTGTGCCACCCCTTTCAAGGGAGGCCGCTTATGCGTGTGCTGAGAATCAGTCCGGAGTGACAGAGGGAGTGTGGTCTGTGCTGTGGCCCAGGCAGTGGGGAAGACTCTCTCCCCCTGCCCTTTAGTCCTAGGCACATGTGGTCTCTGCATTTGTCAGGCTATCTGTCCCCCTGCAAAATGGAGTCATTGCGTTGTAGCCTTGGGAAGTCCTTGTCACGTCCCCGCCTCTCAAACAGTGCTTCCCAAACGTAGGGTGCTGCTGAGGCCAGTTAGTGGACTGTGACCAACATGTTAAATAATGGACAAGAGTAAGAAAATAGAGTGCATTGCAGGTAGCAAGGGTAAGTCTTGTCTACCTGAACATTTTTTGTTTTATCCTGGGTTGCAATGAGAGTAACTCCTGGGTAGGTCTCGATCAAAGCAGTTAAAACTACTCCACAGGAGATAGGATCTGAGGGAGAAGGACGCCGGGGGCCCTGCATCTATCTTCACAGTGTATATTTCGTGCCACCACGGTAGGTGTGGTGACAGCCAGAAGTACCGCCTGGCTGGGGGCCTGGGGGGTGGCCAGCCAGCCCCCTGCCTCCTGGCTTTGTGGCCCGGGCTCCTGACTCAGTCGTCTTGCTGTGCCATTGCCCACCCCACCCCCACCCCGCCGGGGGATGACAGATACCTGTTACCAATCCTTTCCAGGCCAGCAGGCAGCTGGGACCCTCCATTTCCCTTTGTCCCTGCTCCTCTGGCCGTTTTCAAGCCCAAGGAGGTTGAATCAAGGAGGAATAAAGTCAGAGAGAAGCGGCTGCTCAGCACCTCCTGGTGAGTCCACGCGGCAGGGATAGAGCCCCAGGAGCTGGAGCTTAATAACTAGAAGGGGCTGTACGAACAGCCTCGTCCTGCCCCATCATTTTGCAAGGAATCTGATACTCCGTGACGTGATGGGCAAGCAGCTAGTAGTGGTCAGTTTAAAACCCAGGTTCTCAAGCAGCAAATCTCATGCGCTATTCCTGTGTGCTGCCCCCGTCCTGCTGAAAGCATCATATTTTAGCAAATAGCTTCTGAGAGCTTTGGGGTGAAAACATATATCCCTGAGAAGGGAATGTCAATAACACCCGCGCCTGCCCCCCACATGCACCCACCCCCAGCTGCCCCTTCTGTCTTCTCTGGAAACAATCCATCCCCGGATGTTCTCTCAGAGCAGAATGGTAGCAGCAGGTCTCAGCTCAAAAAGCAGGACCAGCACTGGGGTAGCCAGAGGGGATGTTGGGGGGGTGACAGGGAGGCCCCTAGTATCCCTCCCTCTGCACTGCTCACACCCTGCAGCCCCATCATCTTTCCATACCTCTGGTCTCAGCCATGAGAGAGTGAGAGAGAGAGAGGAGAAGGACACTGAGGAGGAAGAAGGGGAAGAGGAAGGACAGGAAGGAGAAGAGACGAGGAGGAGGAGGAGGAAGAGAAGGAGGAGGGACAGCAAGAACAACAACCATGGTAATCAGAGTAGCGATCAGAGCCTACACGGGGCACTGATCCAGGCTTGGTGTTGTTCCAAGCCCTTTACATGAATTATCTCAATTAATCTTTATGCCCCTGGGAGGTAGCACCATTGCTATCACCCCCTTTAGCAGTAGACAGCACCAGGCACAGGAAAGTTAAATAATTCATTGTCACACAGCTCGTTAGCATCCCAACCAAGCAGTCTGGCTTGGGGCCCCACTGTTAACCACTGCCCTGTATGCGTGGCCGCCCTGTTGCCCAGTTCATGGCCAGGTGCAGCCAACAGGGTCTGAGCAGCCTCACTGGCCCTGCAGTGTCCCAGTTCTGTCACGGGTGATGCCTGCTTGGCCCCTCCCAGGCTCAGGGCCTGTAAGCGCTGGATTGCGACAAAGGGTGAATGGAGGCAGGTCCTGCTGCTGTCTTGCTCCGGCCCCTCCTCCACCCCATGAGAGCCAGGGGCAGGCACCTTGTCCCCCATGAGGTTCGATGGTGAAGTTACTGGGGTGAGTCTCCCATAGCTCAGTGGAGAGGAGTCTTTCGAAAAATTTCGGGGGGTGTTTCCCGGAGTTGTGCAGGGCAGAGCCCTGCGGAGATGTAGTATCATGTACGGCATCAGGTCAGCCCGCTGGAGGGTTATATAAGGTGCGGGTTTCTCGTGGAGCTATTTAGGGTCAGGCCTCCAGGTGAATTCCTCAAGGGGATCTGACTTGTACTGCATTACGGAGGTGTTTAGGGACCCGTGGAAACAAAAGAAGTGAAACAAATCCTTCTCTGCCCACCGCCCACAGAGTCTCGGGCGATCCTCGCTGCTCAGAATTGACAGAGTCAAGTACAGAGCCCTCCCCCAGCCCCACTGTGTGAGCCCCGAGCCTCCCCAAGGCTTCCTGAGTCCAGCCCACAGGGAGGAGAGCGTAGCTGCTGCGAACTTACCCGGCTGCCCTGGGAACCATGAAGGCCTCTGCCGGGAAGGGGCAGTGGCCACTGAAAGTCTGCAGGGTGGGTCCAGGTGGCCACCCTCCCCCTCACTCGCTAGCGTCCTGCCCCCCAACGTGGGTGCCTAAACACTCCCTTCCTTCTCTCTCCCATCCCCTGCCTTCCCTCCCCACAAAGCGACCTACCTTTTAAACTTTCTATTCCTCGGTCATCACTTTCAGTGGGGATGGCAGTGGAGAAGGAGGTTGAAGAGAAAGAAGAAAAAAAGCTGGGAGAGAACAGAAGTCCCCATTTAAACCCAGGCCGGTGTGGGAATCCAGCTGACGCAGCAAGAAAGCAAGATTAGTAAAAAGTGAGAGAGAGATGATTTATGTTTTATGCCTGAGGATACACAGAAGACTTCCTGGTGTCACCCAGGCTGCCCTGCAGTCTGTAGCAGCAATTAGACTGTCCCAAAGCCCCTGGCCCCTACCTGCCTTCTTGGTCTTAGGCTGATGCTTTCGTTTACTCCCATGTGCACGGGGGCTTCCAGAAGCCTCCCTTCCCTGCCTAATTTGTCTTTCTCAACTCTCCGCTTTGGGTGAAAACAGGACATGGCTTCCCCGATGGGGTGTCGGGCTAGTGGAAGACGGTGCATGGCCACACCTCAGGGTGCCTGGGTCTGGAGCCTCCACTCCCTTCCTCGGGGCCCTAGCCACGTGTTCAGGCCTCCAAGCCCAGGGCAGGGACCAGGAAAGACCAACCAGTCTTCCCTCATCTCCCGGCTGAGCACTGTTTCCTGCGGTGTGGGTGTGGAAAGGGAAGTGGGGAGGCTCTTTCTCTCCGGCTTTGAGCCACACAGAGAGCAAGGGCCACGTAGCTGACCAAGGAGGGGCTCAGGGTCAATACTGAGGGGAGAAGACTTCCAGTTTTTGCACATGGACATAGTGGCATCGGGTCAGCTGAGTGGTTTGTGTTTTGTCAATGAGCTCTTCCACACTAGCTCCTTGGATGGTGGGACAGTGGGTAGGGGTGCTCAGCACGGGAGATGAAACACCCGGGTCAAGGACACACAGCACGTTGACCAAGCTGGCTGCAGGAGTTCACAGCCAGACCCATCGCAGGGAAGGCGACGGTGCCTTCCTTGAGCATCTGATTGACCCAACAGACTGAGCAGTTTGAGGGCAGCCTACCCTTTGCTCTGCATGCCATGGGAGGGCCGTGGTGGGTGCTACAAGGGAAGCAAGCAAGCTTTGAGAGGGGCACTGGTGTTTCTGGCAGAGGGCATTCTCTGGAATTAGAAAGGCTAGCCAGCTGCCCTGTACCTGCTGGCAGCTGGCATCAGGACACACTCACCTTTGCACATACATTGGACCAATTAATAACAGGCACAAGAAAAAGCAAGGAGAGGCTCTGTAAGCCTTTTAGAACATGGGCTTGGGCATCCAAACGTTTTTTCCCCACCTTCACAATGGAGCCCCTCCACCTTGCTACAGTGGCCTCTTCTGCCAGATGAGTGCCCCACATTGCTTTCTGTAGATTTATGTGTACCCCTCTACTGTGGGGGTGTCTGTCGTCTATCACTTGTCACTGTTGTCGGCAATGCTGTCTGATGCATCACCTGTTTAATTTTTCCTTTTTAATTTTCTGTGAGCTTGGAAACAGATAATCAAGCTTATTAGAGTAGTGTGTAAAGCAAGAAGAATGAGGTGTTGAGCGAGTACTCAAGAGGCCTGCTGAGCCAAGTGCATTAGCTATGGTGTGTAGGTGCTGAGATTTCTATTTTGACCCTTTCCAGATCATTTCTGGCATTTTCTAGTGTTTGGCTGGATTCTAGATGGGGATACCTACGGCCAGATGAGTGCAGGTTGGCCAGAGGTTAGGAGCCACGAGGAGGACAACTTACTTTCGTATTCATCCATGCTATATTCTGAAGCTTCTCCAAGTTCTCCACGTTTTGGTCACCCGAGAGATGCTAAATGTCTTCTGGAAAATTGTCTTTTTGCTGACAATTGCTCTGGGCAATTTGCAAGGATTTAAAGCTGTTTCAGGCAGTTGAAGGCAGGGATGGAACCAGTTTATTATTAACCGTTTTGTCCACCCTCACTCCTCAGCCATGTCCAAGTTCAATCCTCCTCCTTCTCCCTGGTATGACCACACCGTCTCCAAGCCTTTCATCCTTGACCTGCACTGCCCTTTGCCTGCTCCTGCATCGGAGATCCCCCCACTCTGTTGAGTCCTGGCTTGATCCCACTTCTGCATGATGCCTTCCTCCTCCTCCGTTCTTTGATTGCCTGTAACAGTTCAGGTAGCAGTTCATTTATTTATTCAACAGGTACTAATGAAGCCTTTGGTGCCGAAGCATATGCAGATTGCTGCCGGATTTCACATGTTTGTAACTTCTCGGCCAGCATCTAGGCTCCTGGAGCCGCACTTCTCAACCTTGCCCGCACATAGGATCACCCAGGTGGCTGTTAGAACTTTGATGGAGAAGGTGCACCCTCCACTCATTAAGCCAGACACCAGCATCCTTTTTTATTTTATTTTTGTTACTTTCTATGTTGAAATTATTAGGGATGTGCATGCAGTTGCAAGAGGTTGCACAGAGAGGTCCCTTGTACCCTCCACTCAAGTTTCCCCCCCATGGTCACCTTTTTACATAGCTATAGTGCAATAGCACAAGTGGAAAGTGGGCACTGGCACAATCCACCAAGTTTACCCATTCACATTGTACCAGTTTTATGGGCACTTGCGTGTGCGCGCACATACGTATTTAGTTCTGCACAATTTTATCACACGCATAGATTCATGGAATTACCTTGTGATCACATTGTCTTTCAAAACTCTCGGGTGATCTCAGTGTCTGACGGAGGTTGAGAACCGTCGCTCTGTGAGCCACACCCCGTTGGTAGCCAGCATGCCCCCCCCCCACCCCCAGTCGATGTTCTCTGTTTCCTTTCTGGTTCGGGAGTTCCTTCTCCACACCTGGCGCACCTGACCCTCTGTGACCTGGCTGGCTCCGCTCACCCTCTTGGCTGCTACCGTTCTCTCTCTCCCTCAGCACCCGACCCTGACTTGGGACCCATGTGTCAGGTTGCGGGAGTCCTGCTCTGTCCTGCTTGCACAGATAGCTATTTCCAGGGCTTGAGAATGAAATTGAAAATAGACCAAACAATGTGACAGTTTTCTGCTGCTATTTTTTCTTCCATGAACAGAATGTTCAGCATTATTTTTTTTCTCTTTGTGCAGTACTGCAAGTGAGAAATAATCTGATTGGAATGCTGGCTTATGCTGTTTATAAGCTGCACTCACCAGCAAGCTGTGCAGAGGGGACTTTCTCAGGGACTCGGTGGGGGGGAAGGTGTTGGCGAGTCATGGTTTATGGCCACAGCGGGTGCTGATTAGGCTAGGAAGTAAATGCCCACATGCAGTTGGATGCTCCTTCTTGGAGCCTCTCTTTTCCTGGAAGCTTTATGATGCTTTTTCCTGGGAGTGATCAAGGGGTGGCCTGGTCCATGAACAGTGGGGAAGGGGCTGGGAAGGAAGAGCGAGGATGTCTGAGGTTGGGGCACATTTGGCCTCAGACGTTGTCACTGAATAACCTAGGGATAAGATGGGTATCCCTAATCCCCTAAATTTGCTTTCCCAGAGAACCTGGAATTTGAGGCCTGTGGCGGACTGTCTGTAGAAAGCATAGTAGAGTTCGGGGGTTGAGGGCAGTAACTGGAAAATGCTCTCTGGCATCCTGTTGGAGACTCCTTTCCAATCACAAGAGAAGGTACAGGAGAGTTTCATGACTGTCAGTGTCACATGGGACCCTAGAGAAAGTGGAGTCTATTATTTCCTAGGAGACTTGAATCTGAGGACATTCATTCCTTCCCTTATTTAAGAAACATAGGGATCACCCCCTCTATGCCACGTGTCGAGCTTGGTTCTGGGGACACTAGGCATTTATCTCTGTAGATATGGGTTAATTTAATTTAATTTTTTCTCCTGGGATGGGAGGGTGACCAGGGATGGGCAAGAGAGGAAGTTGATTATTTTGATTTATACCAATTCACAAATGCCTAGAAGATGTAGGGACAGAACAATCAGATTCTAGAAGTCACCTTCCTTATTCTTCAGGCACTATGGAAGTGTTCTAGATCTTGACCGGGGTGAATGGGTGTGTTTGTTAAAAGCTCATCAAAGTGTACACATCAGATCGATACATTTCACTGTGTGTAAATTTTTCCTTAAAAGAAAAAAATCACTTTCCCGACAGAAATGGAAAAGAAGCACAGTTAAGCGAAGAAAACTTTAATCAAGAATAAAACCGTGACTTTGAAATTTCATATCCTAGCTGCATTTTCGTAAACTACACGTTGTGGCCCCGAAGCACAGGCATGCGCCCGTCAGGAGACTTGCTCTATCCCTGGCCTCGGTGTGCCTGCTTCTGCTTCTGGAACATTCCTCCCACACTCCAGTTAGGGCCAAGGTGGTCCTGCTTCCCCCATGAACGCTGTCTCAATCTCTCCAGTCAGTGTAAGTGACAGTTCCCTTTCCTGTTTCTCCTGCATTGACTGTCTTAATATAATTTGACCCTTTGTTAATCAGTATCTTTCATTTTTATTTACTGAGTAAGTTAGTATGTTGAAAGGGCTTGAGACAGTTCCTGGCACAAAATAAAGGTCAGTAAATGGTCATTGTCATTGTTCTAGTTATATTTTACGCTTCGGGACAGTCCCCCGAGGGCCTGTGTCCCGGACTGATGTTCAAACGCGGTGGGGGCTGAATCGTGCTTACTGAATTCTGCACAGATGTGTGTAAACTCCAGGTAACTCGAAATCCATGAATTTGGTGAGTCTGACCACACCAGAGGTGACTGAGGAAAATTCTAGAAGAGTCTTCTGCACTGAGATGCAGCACCAACCAGGGGGCATGGGGTAGGAGGGCATGTCAGGATTCTAAAACCTCTTTGGGCCCCATGCTTGAGAGAGAAAAGCCTGGTCTCCAACAGAGCCAAGGGGCAGAAGGTTGTGACCTCAGAGTACCTGGTCTTTGTGGATGGTCTTTTGAGTCTCCCATGGCACCCTGGGGTGGGGTAATGAGATGCCACATGATGACAGCAGCCCTGCTTTTCAAAGTGACACTCAGCAAAAGGGCAGCGTGACAATGACACCTGCTCACGGGCCCCGCCCACCTCAAGACTGTGAGGGCTGGGCCACCCCGCTCATTAGGTCGGCATCTGTCCCCACCAGCCTGCCTACAGCTGATGCTCATTAATCCCAGAGCCCTGAGCCTGATGGGCCGAAAGAGGCTGAGCTTTTAGAGCCATTTATGGCAATAGGCTTAGCGAGAGCTGCTAGATTGATTTATAATTGGGCTGAAGGGCCCGCCCTGTGCCCCTGGAGCCCAGGCTCCCAAACTAGGCGAGCCCAGGAGGGTGGTTTTGGCTCACTGGCTTCATGAAGAGTCCCATTGCAGGGATGAGTTTCCTGCCAGATCAGCATGGTGGCCGTGCCACGGAGACAATTCCAGCGCACCCTGGGGCCTCCTGGCTTGGCCCTCCTGGGTTGGGAGACTTAACAGAACCTGCCCTGGTGAGGACACGGTCCCCTTGGGAGGGCAGGACGCTCGTCAGGGTCTTCACTGGCCAACCCTGGGATTGGCCTTCTGAACTCAGAGCAGTTTCGGGGGAGAATAACAATAATGAAAACAGCAGCTGATATGTATTGACTCCTTACTATCTCCCTGACATTGAGCAAAGGCTTCAAATGCAGTATCTCCTTCAGTGAAGCTCAAGAACTATTATCAAGCCCATTTTGCAGATGAGGAAACTGAGGTACAGAAGGTAAATAACCTGCTTAAAGATACACCTTCCTAGAGGCAGAGCTCAGCTTTGTACTGGGTGGCTGGGCTCAGGGTTTTCGTGCCTTTGCTTTCTGCTGTCCCAGGCATAGGACTTGGAGTTACCAGCCTAAGCAATGAGTCCAATGTGTGTCAGAGATGCTAGGATTCTCCGCAGTGAGATAGGAAGCCCTGGCTGGTGGAAGAGAGCCTGGAAGTCAGGAGACTGAGACCCCCGTTTTATTCCAGCCACCTAGCAGCCATGGGATGCTAGATGCATTACCTCCCTGCTTTGTGCCCTCAGCCCAACAGGCATGCTGGTTTTTTTTTTTTTTTTAATGTTTATTTATTTTTGAGAGAGAGACAGAGAGAGAGAGAGAGAGAGAGACAGAGAGAGAGAGCATGTGATCAAGGGAGGGGCAGAGAGAGAGGGAGACACAGAATCCGAAGCAGGCTCCAGGCTCTGAGCTGTCTACACGGAGCCCGGCGCAGGGTTCGAACTCATGAGCTGTGAGATCATGACCTGAACCGAAGTCAGACGCTTAACCAACTGAGCCACCCAGGAGCCCCAGATGCTGTTTTTAAAATAAGGATACCAGCCTGCAAGAAATGTGCAAACACTTAGCAAAAAGTTAACAGTGACAGCGGTAACGGCCCCTGGCCCAGCAGGAAGGCCCCACCGCTGGAGCACCCACCTGGAGGTGTGACACATTTTAGGTGGTAGAGATGATGGGTGGTGCCTCATTCGCCACCAGGGTGAATTCCCAGCCGTCTTCCTTCCTTTCTGGGTGCTGTGGATGTGGCTGGACCTCCAGGAAGCTCATATGCGCTCACCTTGTCTCGGGGTCTTGTCTCGCCCCTGGCATGGGCTCTCACGAGTGTGTGGTGAGGAGTGAGCTCATCTCATTCCTTTCCCCAGATCTTCCCGTCGGCTTCTCTCCACTTCTCCGCGCCTCTCTTTTTCTGCTGGTTCGCGATCATCAAAGACAGCTCTCAGTCTCCAAACTGTGAACCCAACTGTCTCCATTGCTGCAGGTTTCAGAGCAGCCGTGTGACAGTGGCGCTTTTTATGGCAGCAGAAGCTGCTGATGCATAATTCAACAAACAATCCAGAAATGCATCAGAATCCAAATTACTCACATCAGAGGGATCTTGATGTTAAACACGGTCTCTTAAAAACCCACTCCATTCATGCCGGCCCCTGTGCTCTTATCTTCCAGCATTTGTAAAAGTTTGGGGAAGGCTGGGCTGCGGTGGGAAGCTGTAGCCTAAAACGGATGGCTGGGCGTCCCTGTGGAGAATGGGGGTGCTGCGAGGTCCCCAGCCCTTAGCCCCAGGCCAGCTGTCAGAGTGGCAGGTGCCTGGGGCTAGGTTTGGGGGCTGGATTCCCCCAAGTCCCAGGCAGGTGTGGGCCCGGGCTAGCCCTGGAGTCTCCAGTCCTTCTGGCAGGTTACCCCCACACAGAGGCAGGGTCCTCCCTAAAGGAGGCAGCATCCCGATTCACTGTGGAGAGGCTGTGCTGCATAGTGGTTAAGAACACAGGCTTTGGAAGAAGACTCTGGGGTTCGAAGTCTGGCTCTGGCATTAATCATCTATTTAACCTTGGACCTGTTTCTTAACCTCTCTGTGCCTTTGTAAAATATGGAAAATAATAGTGCTTCTCTTACAGTGCTGTTGTGATAACCAGAGTTAATGTATGTGAGTGCTACATAAATGTGAGCTATTGCTGTTATTCTAGAAACTTCCATGAATGTCTAGGGAACCCTTGGGTCTCCCCATCCCTTCCATGGGATCCCCAAATTTCAAAGCACTCTGGTTCTGCCCCAGCAGCACATCAGCTGACACATGACCAGATTTGAACTCTGTAGGCTAGAAGGGCCTGCCTGCCTGCAATACTGTGAAAACAACTCCTTGTCCCCAGCCCACAGTTGCATTCCTCAAATTTATCCTGGTTGGCACTCTTCATAAGGAGGACTCCCTCTGGGGTCTTCTCTCTCATGTTTTTGTTTATTTTTATTTGTTTAGTGTTTTTATTTAGTTTTGAGAGAGAGAGAGAGACAGAGAGACAGAGCAAGCAGGGAAGGGGAGAGAGAGGGAGGGAGACATAGAATCTGAAGCAGGCTCCAGGCTCTGAGCTGTCAACACAAAGCCTGATGCGGGGCTCGAACTCACGAGCCATGAGATCGTGACCTGAGCCGAAGTCAGACGCTCAACCGACTGAGCCACCCAGGCGCCCCTCTCTCTCAAGGCTTTAAAATTTTATCTCCTCCCTCATGGGCTTCAGGGTCTAGAGAAGCTTTCAATCTGTCTTGCCCCACCCCCACACTCTCCTCTGTCCCCGGACGGCCACCAAGCAGCCCCTTATCCTTAGCCATGCCAACTAGCCTCCCTGTCGATTTGTAGCAGACACACCCGTACATTTTCTGAGAGGCTGGAGGGGCTGCTGTGGCTCGCCTGTGCTCGAGTCCAGACCCGAATGCCTAACTGGGTGTTTCTATCTACTACTTCCAGGAGTGGAAAGTGCGGTTATTTGATCGTGGCTATTTATAAGTGGCTCTGGTCTTTACCCATTTGCTGTGGGGCTGCAGACAGGCACAGCATCGCCTCACTGAGTATGCAGCTGGCCCCACCTGCCCCTGCAAGGCAAGACCAGGTTTACACAAGGTGAGGACCCAGCTCCCTAAAGGCTGAGAATCCCCACAGCTGATGGCAGACTCACTGAGCTGGCAAATCTGAGCCACGGATGACAGCAGAGGACTCTGGCTAAGCAGAGGAAGATTTGTAAGCGAGGAGGAAGGGCAGGAGTCCAGAGGAGAACGGAAATTGTAACAGGTGGACCAGGAGCTTCCTTGCGACTGGGATCCCAGCATAGAGGCAGCGGGAGCATGTGGAGAAAAGTGTTTCGTGGATCCTTGGGATTTCTTCCTGCGCTCAGTGTGACCCAATGTGACCCTGCGCTCAGTGTGACACTTACACCAACTCAGGTTTTTTTTTTTTAAATATTTTTGAGGGGCGCCTGGGTGGCGCAGTCGGTTAAGTGTCCGACTTCAGCCAGGTCATGATCTCGCGGTCCGTGAGTTTGAGCCCCGCGTCGGGCTCTGGGCTGATGGCTCAGAGCCTGGAGCCTGTTTCCGATTCTGTGTCTCCCTCTCTCTCTCTGTCCCTCCCCCGTTCATGCTCTGTCTCTCTCTGTCCCAAAAATAAATAAACGTTGGGGAAAAAAAAATTTTTTTTTTTAAATATTTTTAAACGTTTATTCATGTTTGAGAGACAGACAGAGAGAGACAGAGCACGAGCGGGGAAGGGGCAGAGAGAGGGAGACACAGAATCTGAAACAGACTCCAAGCTCTGAGCGGTCAGCACAGAGCCCGACGCGGGGCTCGACCTCACGGACCGCGAGATCGTGACCTGAGCTGAAGTCGGACGCTCAACCGACTGAGCCACCCAGGTGCCTTACGCCAACTCAGTTTTAACCCCATGCTGTATGCGATGTGACCTGTAAACTTGTGCTAACTTTAGCACAGAGAGGTGAGGGAATTTACCTAATGTCACACAGCAGGTTGATGGTGGAATAAAAGTAAGAACCAGGTGCTTTTCTTTCAAAGCAGTGTATGCTGTCCCGACGGCTAGAATCTCAGACTCAGACAATAGGAACACTTAGGTTCGGAGAGGTGAAGTCACTTGCCCGATGCCACATAGCTCATTCATGGCAGAGTTGGGACTGGAACCCAGTTTTCCTACTTCTTCATCTAGTGTTTGTTCCACTTCCCACCCCTGATCGCTTTTGCTGGTTTGTTCACCTGCTCCCCTCATTAGCTAGGGAGGAGGGGTCCTCCTAGGGACTGGCATCTGCTGGTGCCATCTGCACTGAGATTGGCCTGGGTATCTCCAGGGGGTAGGAGAGAAGCAGCCCTACCGGCTGGGCATCACTTCAGAGGGAAGCCAGCCCATCCCCGGGCTGGGCTGAATGGAAGGGAGGCTTTGCATCAGCACAAACTGGTCCCACCCCCTCCGCCCCCCTCCCATGTGTCCTGGGTCTCAGCCAGGGCTTGGAAAAAAAAAATAAATTCTGGATGGCTGCTAGCCAGGCAGACACCCAGGTTGTCAGGGGATTGGGGAAGGTCAGACAGGGATGCCAGTTAGCATGAAGAAAAAAAACAGAGGATGGGTGTAAATTTGTGGCCTGTGTCTCAAGAGCTCTGTGCCTGGAATCTGTAATGGGCCTCAGCACAAGTTGGCTGGGGATTCTAGATGATGACACAACCCTCCCTCTGAGTCAAGCCCTGGCTTTACTGCCACACGGAAGATGACATGGGTCAGTGTCCTGGTAGCGCCCTGCCCTCCCAGCTTCTTCCGTGCGGAACTGAACTGACTCTGATCTCCCTGGGCGCCCTCTGTTCCCAAGTGTCATCAAGCACCTCGTCTGTGGATCAGACAGGCCGCTCTGCTTCCCCTACCATGTCTGTTCCCTTTTCTGTCTCTCCTTCGAGTCTAAGGGTTGCTAGGACTTCAGGGCTGTGTCTTTCCCCCCTCTGAATCCCCAGCACATAGCAGGTGCTCAATAAATATTTCTCAGACGAATGAATGGCTGAATGGACGAATTAACAACGAAGGAATGCTTAGCTAACAAAACGAGGACCTGGGAGATAAAATGACTGGGGCTTCCAGCAATAGTCAGCCCTGTCCCAAGCTGATACGTGGTATAGTTTGGTCTCCACATGTTGGTCTGATATCTAGGCCAGGGGCTCTGATTTCTGGCCCCTTGAGGCTGAAGCCCATCCAATAAAGTACTAAGTGCCAGGTCCTGTCTTAGGTGCTAGGCTGATAATAAGATGAAAGAGTTGGTTTCCCTGGCCTCGAGGGGCTCACAGTCTGGTGGGGGAGTACAACACACTGGGTGTTGGGGGGAGTACCACCCATTATATGGGTATAATCCAGGGTTCACCACCTGCTGTGGGAGCCTGGAAGGGGAGTAAAGAGCCTCCTTAAGAGGGTGGGGCTGGGTTAGGCTCTGGCTGCAGTGGTGTGGAAAGTGTGCTGGCAGAGAAGAGCATGAGCTGGGTCTGGAGGGATAAATGGAACTTTCCAAATGAAAAGTGGGAGGAAGGAGGGGAACACACTTGCAGGAGCATACTGACAGCCTATATGAGGGATTACGATAGCTTTGTTTGGCTGGAGAGGAGTTGGGGGGTGCTCCCGGGCAAGAAAAGCGCCTTCCACGGACCTGACCATGGGACGTGGGTGCTCAGAGAGTGGCAGAGAGACAGCACATCCCAGGGATGTAGGGTTTTGCAATTGGTCATGTCTTACCTGCGGACTGGCCCCAAGCTCAGCCGGATGCTAGTCTACACGCACACCTTGGTTTGAGGCCCCCGGATTGCCACAACCTCCAATGGCAGGGCTCCTCGGACAGTCTAGAGGAGGCTGAATGCTGACAGTTAACATAAGTAACTGCCGAGCAAGGCAAAACACGACGCTTGGCTTCCCACCTCGCTGTGAAGGGCGCTGAGTTCGACGGTAGCTTCCAGGACCTCTGGGGCACCCGGCCACCCGGCCAGACCATCGGCTCCCCCAGATGAGGCTCTTTCCAGCTTGGAGTATCAAGACTCTGGTCAGCGAGAGACCTGGGAAAGTCGGGGAGTGGTTGCCATGGAAAGATTCAGAGGACGGGTGGGGAATGACAGCTTCCTCTGCACACTGGAGAGTGAACAAGTTATAGGTAATAATAACCAGGTTCATGATTAGATACTGGATGAGGGCTAGTTTGCACTCTTGGTGGCATTCCTTCCTTCTTTCATACTTTCCCTTGTTCGTGGAACAAATATTTATTGAGTGTCCTTTGAGCACAGGGCACATGGACCCTACCCTCAAGGAACTCGTGGTCTAGAAGGAGGACAGAAATATAAGTGATTCCCACATGCTGTGGTGCATGTCTGTCTCTGTCTGTTGTTTGTGCCCCAGACCCTCTGCATCCTCCATACATTGTAAAGGCCACCTCAGTGGACTCCCTTGCCTCTGACTTCCAGTTGATTCGAACAATAAGGAGTTTGGCAGGAGATTGGGGTGGAAAACAGAGAGTCTGGGAGTTTTATTCCCTCCCATTCTGTCCTGGGTAGCTTCGGGCTGGTTGCATCCTTTACCTATGAGTATTTCTCTCAAGCTGGTCGTGTGATCCTTTCTCCTTTCAATTTCTGGTAACCGTTCCCATCCGTTTCTCCCTCAAGTCCAAGGGCAGGAAGGGTCCCCCCACTTTCCCAATCCTGAGATACTGCACTGTCCCATGAGGTTTCCCTTTAGTTGATATTGGGAGTCGGGAAAATAATTGGAACCTATCAGCACGTCATTGCCACTAGCAGAAGATAGACTCGCAAAGGGTCCATGGTTCTCTTCCACATTCCTTGCAAGTCTCATTTGCACCAATACGGAAATGAGAATGGGGAAGCTCAAGTAAGAGAAGAGGAGCAGATTCCCCAGCCGGGATTTTCCCCATCCTCGCCCTGCTGAGGGACATCCCGCCTTGCATTTCCCACGTGTGATCTATCTACCTGATGCCACGCTGGTGCACGGCCACGCACACCTGCTCCTACCAGCATCTGGTGCTCTTCATGCTCCTGGATTAGGACATAATCACCCTTCTGGGTTGATGCTGGGTTTTGGAGAGGAGCAGAAACGACTAGGACATGCTGTCATTGCTTTGCTTTGTTCAGAAGGAGAAGGGTGGGGCAAAAGGGAAACACGCTAAGATCGGTGGTTCTTGGGAGAAATTACTTGAGCTCACTCTCCACGAGCCTTCCTGCTCCACGGTCTTCTCTTTCACTGACTTTTAAGTCTCCAGAAAAGCATTTTCCTTTTTACTGTAGGTATCCTTTCCCGAGATTAAAAGCACAAAAGGAGAAAAGGAAAGCCGTTGCTCCTCTCATACCCAACCAATGAGAGGAAGTAAAAACTAAGTTGAACTGTCGAGGAATCTCAAAAGTATGCTGAAATGCTGAGGGGCACGGGCATTGCTTAGGAAACACCGAGTGGGGTGTTGCTGGGGAAAAAGGGGGTGAGGACGCACGGGGCAGAGAATTTGGGGCCATGCTATGGCATGTGTTGGAGCTCACAGTGTCAAAAGGAAAAGTTAGTGAGAGATGTATTTGTACCTGGGTCTTTTCTTTTGAGAATGCTGTCATTTCCAGCCAGAGTTCTGAGAAGGCCATCACCTCTGCTCGGAGATGCTTGTCGCTGCTTATGTGATTCCAGTTCCTTTCATAAGTTATAGAACTTGACAAAAAGAAGCCCCACTTTGAAGCATAGAATAATGAAGGCCAGTGCTCCCTAGAATCTCCCTGAACTAGAAGGGATGAGAGAAGGGGATTGATCTGATGAGCCCCAAGCTTGAATGGGTCCTGAATCCCACAACCCAAGGTCGACATAATTCCTGGCTTGACCCACCGTTGAAGCCAGTGGGGTCCCAACATGGGCCCTGGGGCCTTTAGAGAAGTAGTTGAGTGAAACTTCTTTTATTCTCCAAAGGGCTAGATGGCAGGACCCTTTCATTGGTTAGATAAAAATACGTGGATGGTCAGGACCAGAGGAAGTAGGAGGAGACCATTTTTTCTGAGCCGAAATTGAGAATCGGGGGTAAATTCTTATGACAAAATATTGGGTGAGGAAACTGTCACTGGGATGGACTATCTGGGGCCTGGGGTCAGTACAGGTATGTGACCCCCAAATCCTGTATCTTTCTGTGTTATCTTAGGCAGCAACACAAACCAGCTGGGTAACTTTGAGCAAGACATGTGGCCACTTGGGACCTCAGTTCTATGAATTGATATTCTATGAATTGATGATCTTGGGTGAACGAGGAGAGGAGTCCTGTGAGGGTCAGACTGAGGTGATGGTAACAGTCCAGGGGGGCCATGAAGGCACAGGGTGCAACTGGGAAAGGACGCCCAGGAGCGGCTGCACCCACTCTGCCCCCAGAGATAGGGGCCTCTCATGAGTCAGTGCCCCTCCCTCATGATTTCCTGGGGCTGGACTAATGGGGCTGTGGCTTCTCTCCTCCCCTGTGTGCAGGTTCAATGTGTAATTAAGGACCGGGGCTGCTCCTCAGTGGGAATTGATTGAAGTAGGTCTGCAGCCCCAGACACAGGCATAGACATGCTGGCGGAGGGGTGCAGAAAGCGGGCCCCAGGGGCTGCCAGCCTCTTTGGCACACTGCCGGAGACAGAGGAGGGCGCAGAGAGCCCTTAATGGCCAAGCACATTAGGAACATGGTTCCGGCTGAGGGCGCAGAGCCCCGGAGAATGATAATCAAACTCCTTGCAGCCAGTCAAGCAGCTAAGCAGACAAGATCTAAATAAACACGCTTCTGTCTCCAGTCGGGCGCCCCCCTCCCTTCTCGGTTGTGGAATCAGGTTGTCTCCTCCAACATCCTGACCTTGGACTCCCCACTGGACCCTGGTGAAGTGCCAGATTTTCCAGTGTCAGATTCACCAACATCCCTCAGCCTTGTGCTCAGTCTTCTGGGCTCATTTTAGATCTGGCAAGCAGATGCAGTCATTCTCCGCTGGTTTCTGACCCCCAGCTCTGTCCAGCCACAGATGGGCTACGTAGAACCCTCAGCTTTTCTCCTCCACCCGTGCCCAGTTACCTAAGCCCCATGAAATATTTTGGCCTGCAGACTCCACTGAGTTTTCCACCCACTCTCCAACTTAGTCAAGATGCTTCAACATTAAGAATCTCAAGTGTCTTATTCAAAGAGACTTGTAAAGGTAGTAAGGCTTGGATGTGAGGAAAACATTTGTAATCTATCAACGCATGAGTCTGGTCTGCCCCAGTGCTTCTCAAATTCTAATGTGCACTTACACCAGCTGAGGATTTTACGCAAGTGCGGATTCCGATTCAGTAGTCCTGGGGTGGGGAACTAGGATCCTGCACTTCTGAAGAGCTCCTAGGTGATGCAGATGATATTGGCCCTTAAGCCACACTTTGAGGAGCAAAGGTCTTGGCCAGTGTCATTCAGAATATGGTCTGTGAACTGTTTATTAATGGTCTGCCGCGTGGTGGGTACAGACACTGAGAGCGAGCACTTGGGAATTTATATAGCAATTCGACATGGCTGCAACATCCTACGGTGTGGTCAGTGAATTTGCATTTTGCATTTTTAAATTTCATTTTTCTAGTGATTTCTTTTTCGTGGTTTTTGACAAAAGCATCCATCCACAGTGGGTTGGAAATGTGAGAGAATAGCTCTTCAGCACAGATAACAGGAGAAGCAACGGACTGGGTGACTTCTGGCGTGCTTTGCCGTCTCTGAGGCTCTCCTGTTCTCGGCAGCTCATGAACAAAAGTGTCTGTCGGGGGGCGACAGCCCCTGGTAGCACGTGATCCCTGCAGAGGACCCCCGGCCAGGTCTTTGGCATGTTCTCACCTCGCCTGTTTTCCACGGGCAGTGTTTTCTTTCCCAGGCAGAATTCTGGGTATTTCGGACAAAGGTTGAACGTGTCAGGGGAGTTCAGCCTCTGATGATGCCAGGAAGTGCCAACTAGCGAGAGAGACGGGCAGCCCGAGAGCCTCTTAACACGCAGGCTCGTGGGCATCCACACTGGCACCGAGCAGCCCACTACCCTTGTCCCTAAGCAGGATCTCACTCCACCTTGGCAACCAGCTGCCCCACTTCTGAGAAAGAAAAAGCCAAGCTGTGAAACGGGCCAGTGACAAGGCTTCCAGCCTCACATGCCCACAAGGGAGGGCTGGGTGTTAATGAACCTAAGTGCAGTCACAACAGGAATATGGGGCCAGCTGGAGCCCGCCCATGTTTGACCTGCGGTCATTTGGCAGGCCTGGGACTGCTGGGGGAGTGGTCAGAGACGAAAACACAGTCCGGTCTGCTTCCTGCAGCGGCAGCCTCTGTTGTACTTGGCCCACTGTGGGCTGTCACGAATGCTGGCCAGGACGGCGGGGATGACCCTGCGGGGGCAGGGCAGGCAAGACTCATTTCAAATCTCACCTTCTTTCTCCCATCCCCCGGCCTTGGTGCCTGGTCCAATGTTGGGCAGCTCCCGGGTCCCCTCCATCAGTGCCTTTTCACGGATTGATTTCATATGCTCCCCTATTCTGAGCTAGAGGTAATCCCCTCGGTGATAGAAGCTCTATAGAACATCTCGCCATCTTTACTAAATGCTAATTAGGTTTGAAAATCACAGAGAAAAGGGGTTGATATTGAATAACCATGTGTTGAATGATCTTCTTACATCCTTTGGAGATCAGCCACTCCAGTGTTCAAAAAGGATATGATTTCAGCTAAGCCGGATTTAATTGAGTGGTTAGATTTTTATTTGTGCCTGCGATTTATTAGATGACCCAAAGCTGCTTTACCTTTCAGTTTGTATAATTTGTTAATGATGTTCTAGGTTGACCACAGGAGGACTTGTGATTGAGAATGTATGTGTGTGCACACACGTGAGACTTTGTAGAAAAGGCAGTGCTTGCTAAGGTGGGGATTTTGAGTTGTTCTCTTAGGGATGGGGATGAGCTGACCTAGCCTCGTTTTTCCCCGTTGTTGTCTAAGTCAGATACCACCATACATCTTCCTGAGACAGGTGCCTGGGGCTGGGGCTGGCGTCCATGGTCAAGGAAGAAAAGCAAAGCTATTTGGTTGGACCCATGACCCATGACCATGGCCTCGTTACGACTCTGGCCACTGAGCCTCTTAACGTATTTTGTGAAACTGAACTTTTGTACACATATTTACTACAAATGAGAAGGGGAAGGGGAAGAAGGGACTTTATGGCAACATCTGTGTACCACAGTCCAAGTCTGTTAAGACACTAAAAGGATTCATCTTATTTGGCCTCTTCCCTACAGCGGTCCCCTGGCCCCCTACTACACATGGATCCCGGATTCCTCAGAGTAACAATGGCTCTGGAGATCCTGCTCTCTAGCTATAACCCAACTGAGAAAAACTTCAGAGCTTGCCTAGCATATTGTCTGCTTTGAATGTTGCAAAATGGAAACAGAGAGCCAGCACCTACACAGTATGACAACATTGGTTGTATCCTGCCACCTCATGTCTCTAGGGAAAAAAAGTCTTCTGAGAACACCTCCCTGCCGAGCTCAAGGCTAGAGAGTTTGTCTCTCTTCCCTGCCCCAGACACCATGGGTGCTCCCGGACACTGGAGCTCAGGAATGGGCCATGGGCTCACACTTGTATGTTCCAGCCAAATGATGCTCCCATCAGAATACAGTTGTCTATTAGACCTGGTTTCTATCTTTCATAGTGTGATAGGATAATCTCATGCTCAGTTCCCCACTTCTGCAGCCAGAGTCACCCGGACACGTGTGTGTGTGTGTGTGTGTGTGTGTGTGTGTGTGTGTGCGCGCGCGCACAGGGCAGAGCACATGGAGCCCACCTTATTGTAGCATTAAATCATTACCTCAGTGCTCAGAACCACAGCATCCCTGCAGTAGGAAAGAAAGAGGAAACCGGAAACACATACTAAGGCTGATCATATGTGCTAAAGCTCTGTTAGCATCTGGAGCAGGAGAGTACCAGCAGAAATGCTAGGTTGTCCAGTCTCTTTTCTCTAACACTGGGGCCGCAGCTGGGCATGACCGCATCTCTGGCATGACCAGTAACCAGTATACTTCTGTAATGCTTGGTCAGGAAAATTGGGGAGCAAGGATGTGGCCCGGAAGGTGAGAATACTTGGTGTCATAAGCTCCCATAATTTCTACTAGTTCACTAGGAAAAAAGTGGGGTGAAGAATGCATGAAGGCAAAATGCAAAAGTTAGAGACGGATGCGGTAACCTGATTACTTGGAAACAGTTGAAAATGTTGCAGTTATTCTTCTGTTAAGCACCACCTTTCTTCCCTCCAGCAAATCCCTGTGGGATGCACCGCGGCCTGGTGGTCCAGAGCCCCCTGGCCTGCAGGTGGGGATGGGGTGGCAGGGTCCTTGAGAAGCCCCTTCTGGGTGGTTGCTCCAGAGCTGGGGCTGGAAGTGAGTCCCCAGACTAGAGAGTTCATGGAGGGGGGGATCCCCCTCTGTGTCACACTGTCCGTATCTGGGGGGCAGAGGCTGTGACAGGCCATCTGAGCCTGCAGGAGGACAGGTGGACAGAGACTCTGAAGGAGTCAAAAGCATTATAAACAGTTCTTCAGAAACAAGTCCCAGGAGTTAGATATGAAGCTGACTGTTTGCATTTGAAGTGTGGCTCTTGGGAATTCTAACTAGTACAACACTGTTGGAAAACAATTTGTAAATATTTAACAAGAATATTAAAAACATTCAGGTCCTTTGAACTAGCAATAATTTTTTATAGGAATCAATTTTACGTTTAAAAAATGGTCCTAATCACCAAGATACATGTTTCAGCATTATTTGGCTAAGTTGGAATTGTTCTGAAGACCTGTTTATAGGGGAATGGCTAGGTAGATTTGAAATATTATGCAACCCCTAAAAATTTAGTTTATAAAGGCCAGTATTATAATCAGTTCTTGTGCAGTAAAAATAAGTAAAAACGCACAATACAATTAAAACCTTTTATAATGCATAAAGTAAAAACTAGAAGGAAATCTACCCAAATGCTAACAATAGTCACGCTTGGAAAATGGGATACGATGTGACTCATTTTTTTGATGTATCTACATTTCCCCCAAATTTTCTTTAATGAGTATTTATTGCTTTTATAAGGGAAAAAATAAAACACATTAAATCCTGGAGAGTTTTTAGGTAACACAGAGGTCTGAGAAAAGATACCAACATTCAACCCAAACATCTGCAGTCAGCCAACCAGTTGACTCCATGGTGAGGAGATCTTTTTCTGAGTAGGTCAATGGTGGCTGGGCCATCGCATGACATGTGCCCTGAGTGGGCCTCAGACAGAGGGTGTGTGAGTGGAGAAATCAGCCTAAAGCTTCCCTACTGTTGGGATAAATCCACCAGCCAACTAGAGTTTCTTAAGGGCTTCCTGTAAAGGATGCACCCTGTTTTGAATGAAGGATGGTATAGAAAAAGCAGAAAGGAAAATCGTTGCCCATAAGAACTTGCCTTCTTATCTAGGGAAAAAAACACGACTCAGACACACACAGAAACAGTTTGTGAACACGATGTTCTATAAGTATGTTGTGTGTATATGTATTTGTGTGTGTGTATGTATATATAAATACACGCACACGTACATAGGCACACACACACACATGCACACCGCAAACACTCTCTCAAATATATTGGTTGCTCGGACAATACATGATAATTGTGCAATGGAAAATAAGCACTTATTGTACTGTGTTAGCAGCATTGTCTTTGAATACAAAGGACAGCATATCATTGCAGATAATTTCGATAGCAATAACAATGATTGCAGACCATGCCAATACTCTCTGTTATTAATGAGCTGATGCCTTAGCAATCTCCATTTGTAAAATGCCACACATAGCAATTTAAAATCTTGATCACTTTGACCAAATTGGTGAGGCATGCTTAGGACGAAAGGCTTGTGGAGGCTCTGGAGGCCCTGCCACAGAGATCTCACAATTGGTTCTCCCCTGCGTCTCTCCAGGTGAGTTTGAACGGCCCTCTTGGTTTTCCAGAGGAAGACCCGGAAACTGGAGCAGGCTGGTGCCGGGCGGGAGCCAGCAACAGCATGATTCTTGCTTCGGGGCTGCACTCTTCAGCTGGCCAAATATTACCCAGGCAGGCACAGCAAACAACCTCGAGAGAATCTCACTGGAGCCTGGGACGGCATTGTCCCGACCCCTGAGATTGGCTTTGGTCTCAACTCTCTCTCTGTCTGCTTCTTCTTCTCGTGGCTTCGGGGAACGATGGAACCTCTCCCATTTGCTTAGTCAGAGACAGCAAATGCAGACAACTTAGAAAGCTCCTGACAGATCTAGCCTTACATCCTGCAGAGAAAAAAGACCCCTGGCCTCCTCTTCCCCCTTCTCCCGCATATTTTCTCATCCCTGTGACTTTTTTCTTTTTTTTTTCCCCCCTCAATACAAGCAAACAGATAGAAGTGTGGATAATTGATTGAGAGAAGCTGCAATGACTAACAGTTCTAGTTGGAATCTCTAGCCCGGGAAGCCTGGGGAGGTGCAGAGGGGAGGTTATCTAAATGACAGCCAGGCCCCCCTGCATCCTACCCTGGAGGGTCTACAGGCTGCAAGGGGCTCCACAGAGCCATGTGGCCACCAGGCTGTGTCTGGGCCCTCCACTAGAGGTCTGTGCCCTGGGCGAAAGGTGAAGGATTCTGGAAAGTTCTCCTCTGTTCTTCTCCGACTTGGATCACATCAGACATGGTCTGCATGTTTACCCCAAATGTGTGTGTGTGTGTGTGTGCGTGTGTATTTGCGTGTGGAGTAGAATATGGGCTGGCAGTGTAAATTCTTTGCCTTATTAATATTGATGCCAGATGTTACCAGACTGGGTTCTACATAACAGTCATGTCGCTTGAAACTTAAATAGTTGCTTTTGAATAAGCATTATCAGATCAAATTTGGGAAATGCTATCTAGCCTCCTCTTTGAGATTCGCTCTTCACTTAAGTTTATTAAAATACTCAAAAGGTCTCGCGGTAAATTCTTGGTTTCCACTTGTCTTCCCCAAACCTATTTGACCATGGGATCACATTTTGGGTCATTTTTTTTTTTTAAACCTCCTGTAGGACACTGTCGCCCCGTATAGGAAAATATTGGTGTGTGTAGCTCTACACACCAAAATACCTAGAAGAAGACACAGTGAGATTAGAGATGTGCGTTTGAATCCTTTTCTACCTCCCAGCAGCTGAGGGACTTTGTAGGAGTCTCTGAGCCTCAGTTTCCTCATCTATAACATAGGAATAAAAACCAACAGTCAACCCCCAGATTGCATGTGCGATTGCATATAATAGCAACTATCACAGTGCTTGGAACGTAGGAGACTCTGTAATCTTGTAAAGAAACTGAATATAACTATAACCCGTGGTAAATAAAAGTGTGCCATAGCTGAGCAGAACTGATTCAGATCCTTTGCAGAAACGTGAGCATCCTGCCCAGGAGACTTCCCCACTGTCTTTGGTAACCTGATCTCCTGCCTCGTGCCTAACGCTGTCTGTAGGAAATTCTTCCTGGTATCTCTATTGCCTAGTACCCTGTAGTTCAAACTAACCCCATTCTCCTCTAAGGCCGTGACTCCTGGACGTCAGCATCAGCATCACCTGGGAACTTGTTAGACATTCACATTCTGGTCCCAGCCTTACAGAGGCAGGCACTCTGGAGTTGGGGACCAGCCATCAGAATTTCAGCAAGTTCTCCAGGTGATGCGGATGCTCGCCAAGGTATGAAAACCACTGCCGTGAAGCACTGTCTACACTGACTTTGCCAAAACCCGTCAAAGCTCACTCCCACGTGGCCCGTCCCCTGAAACTTAAACCTGACCTATGTCCTTTGTAGCCTCCACACAGAGAACGGCTGCCTATTTCTCGGGTTCTTGGAATGTTGGCAGATTTCTTGAAATCAGGGTTATGAAATTCGAGGCTGGCCATTCTCTGTGCTTAGACAACGGACTAAGGGATGCAGGGCCCCATCACCTCATCTGCTCCCTCCAAGCCTCACTCTGCATCCTGGGCAGGTTCTTGGCTCCACTTATCTGCTCCCAGACACCAGGGCAGTGAAACCAACAGCGGAGAAAGAGCAGGCTCTCCAGGGAGAGGGTGGGCTGGGCAGGTCTCCTGGTTGTTACCATGGAGGTTGTTACCGTGCCGCCCTTTCCATGTGACCGCAACGCTGCAAATTCCACAGGCTTCTCTCTTGGGGAAGTTGAGCAATAGGTAACAACTGTCCAGAGGGTTATTTCTTAGGTATTTTGGTTCATTAAAAAGTTGTCTGCAGTTCCCAGAAGCCTCCAGGGGGAAGGACTGCTTCTACTCCTGGAATCCCATATGGGGCCAGTTTCAGCAACGTGCAGTCAATTCTCAAGCCATAAGTGAGTCAGCACCTTTATATTATGTGGTGAGTCGTACCTCAGGGTGCATGTGTTGTGGAGGGGGGAGTTGGCTCCAAGATCCTGTGTGCAGGTAGTAAAGGTCGGGCAAGAACTGAAAGACTTGTCCCGACCTCAAAGGCCTTGAAATCTAAAGATCGATTTTAGCTTGCATTGCTTGTAAAATTTGTAGAATTAGCATGAAGAACCATACCCCAGATTTCAGGAATCCTGGGATCTAATATTGACTTTGTCACCGATGGTTTGTGATATGAACAACAATGTTTCCTCACTTATTCTTTTATTCTTTCCTCCAGCATTGGATTAATGGTGATTATGTTTCTTGGCACTATGCTGGTCACCTGGGGAAACATCAAAGGGTGAAGCACAGCCCTGTTCTCCAGTAGCCCACAGTCTAAGTAGGGTCCGTGGATGTACTCTCGAAGTCCAGTAGGAAGTGGAAGAACAGAGCCATGGATGCTCTGGAGAGAGGAGTGCTTCTCAGACAAAACTTTGAGATGTTGTCTCTATTTCTTCCTCTCCCGCAGTGGTTTTATAAAAGACAGGTTGTATCCATTGGGTCCTAGCTCTCTCTTCCACATCACAGACTCCCAGAGTGAGAAGGGAGAGAAAAAGTTGCCTAGTTGAACCACTCCTTAGATGCTCACACACACCCCCTCCTGCAATATACACCCACCCTTGCCTACATGCAAGAACCCAGCCAAGTTTCTGGATTACAAGCCAACCTATGCTTGAACATCTCCAGTCTTGGGGAACTTTTACCTCACATTTTATGGACATCTGTTACAAATAAGAGAACTAATGGCCACTTCAGAAGTTTTAATATATGTGCTGCTGAAGCGAGCACCATTTCAGAAGTTTTAAACAAGAGGAAAGACACCCATTTCAGAATGGGGTTGGCTGCCATTTTGGTTTAAAGTCGACTAACTCTCTACTAGAGATTTCAGTGGTTCAAAGAAAATTAGACATGGGAGGGGATTTTGAATATTCTGAACGATTCTCATTCTCTCTTTCCCTAAACCCAATTTTACAAATGAAGATCTGAGATCTAGAGAGGTAAAATGACTGACCCAAGTTAGTAATTTACCAAGAAACTTCTTGGAATATCTGGTAATTTTTCAGGGAATGCAGAGCTTGTAAGGGTACTGCTCTGGCCTCCTGAAGTCAGGGAAGGTCAGGGTCTGCAGAAATATGCCGCTGAAGGGGAACAGGGATGGCTCACAGCACACGCTGCGTGCCTCCTCCTCAAACCACCCTGATCTCCAGCGGTTGCTCCATTTGACATTGACCAAACACTTGAGGAATAATCACCCAGAACATACCATGTGCCAGCCATGGACCATAGGTGGTGAGAACTCTGGATTAAATACTCTTCCTCTTCACGCTAAAGCAGGTTTTCTTTCTTTTTTTTTAAATGTTTATTTATTTATTTTGAGGGCGGGAGGGGCAGAGAGAGAGAGAGAGAGAGAGAATCCCAAGCAGGCTCTGCATTGCCAGCACAGAGCCTGACATGGGGCTCCATCTCATGAACCGCGAGATATAACCTGAGCCAAAATCAAGAACTGACGCTTCACCGACCGAGTGACCCAGGTGCCCCCTAAAGTGGCTGGAGTTTTTATGGCTGGAGAACACTAGACCTTCAGCACACGAGAGAAAAATCACTTGTGCGGTGTAAGACACTGAGCCATAACGATTAGCGCCCACTTACAGGTCGCGTCGTGACTCGAGAATAACTTAGGCGTTTCTGACAGAAACAAGATAATTGGAGAACTCTGGTGACAGCATAGATGATTTTACCAGAAGCAGGTGATGGTGGGGGCAAGAGATGGAGTCACCAGGGTGTCCCTCCTGCCTCCTCCCCTCATCGTCAGGAGAATACGGTGCCTCAAGTGGGGCGGTTGCTCCAAAGGCCGTGGGCCCTCTCGTGGCCTTCCTCCCTCCTCTTCGTGCCCGGCAGTACAGCCCTGAAGCCCCAAAGCCACAGGTGAGGTGCGGTGAGCCACAGGCGTGGGTGCCACAGGTGAGGAGCAAGCCACATCTTCCACCTCAGGTCCCTTCTCCACGTGGAGATGATCATCCCAGCTCTCTGTGTTCTTTTCCGTTTATTCTGAGCCGGAAGAAGCCCATGTCTGTAAAGCTCTGTGCTTATCGGAGAAAGACATTCTGTAAGTGCCATCCTACGAGAGTCTATAAACAGGAGGCAGAGAGAGCATTCGGCTTGGAAAGATGATCTTTAGGATTGAAATCGCTTGAAACGATTTTGGTACGAAGAGGAGAGAACTTATTTATTTTCGGACCTGGCTTTTTTCCAACTGGGTCCCAGTAAACAAGGCTACTGGGCTGCTGTTTTATAACATAAGCATTTCATATTCACCGGCTCTTCCTCAATAGCTCTTCCTATAGCCACGAAAGAGAGAGAGAGAGAGAGAGAGAGAGAGAGAGAGAGAGAGAGATCCTCCCATTGTCTCCTAGAGAACATCTAGGGAATACCATGTAGGGTTTTTTTTCCCTGTGTTTTGTTTTTTACAAAATTCATGAGGCCAGGAGAGGAGTTTTTGCTGGCATTCATGTTTGATGAGGAGAGAGCAAGGCAGGCAAGAGAAGTTTCTCCGTAAGCAAACATAGCCCACGGCGGATTCGGTGCTTCCCGCTGAAAGCAGGAAGGTGATTAACCCTGCTTCCCCCCCAAAAGCCGAAGGTTGACCTAGAGGGGGAGAGGCACAAGGAAGCCTGGGTGTGGGTGAGGCCCTGTCGGGTGACAGTCACTTATGTCCTTTCTAGGACATTCACACAGAGACCGTATCTTCTGATCCCAAGCCTAGACCGAAGTCGAGGGCAGGGCCTGCATGATGAAATTAGCGGCGATGGGCTGCCTCCATTGTGGGATGGAGATATTAGGAGGCTGGGAGGCTTCTCCTGTCTGAACAGTGATTGATCAGGGCTCCTGAGAAATGGTTATCACTGAGCAAATCACTTCCTGCAAGCAGGATTTCACAGCAGCAATTTTGTTTCCTTACGGTTGCTTCCCACCGAAGGCGCCTTGCCTGACATCGCTGTCTCTAGTTACAGAGCTTGAAGGGCCTTCAGAAAAGAAAAGAAGAACCATTTAAAAATGAAGGTATTTGGGAGAACCAAGATGAGTCCGCCTGATTGGGAGGCAGTGGACTAGAGGACCCCAGCCTCGCGCCCCTGCTTGGAGCAGATGCGGGGTCTGGAATGCCTTCCTCCCTCCCCTGTGTCCACACCGGCTTGTGCTCTGCCTCACTGAGCACGGCGTCGTTCTCCCTCTGGCATGTAAACTCGAGGACTTTTCAGCAAACTTTATATAGCCCCCGGGTCAATACCGACGTGCCCAGTGATGAGTACTAAAGCCCCGCAGATTTCTTCATTCTCTGCCGCCATATCTACATTTCATTCTCATGCATGCAAACACTGGGAGGCAGGTAGCCCTTCCTGTGTTACCAGTGAGGACACTGAGGCACTGGATGATTCAGGCGTTAGTCTGAGGTCACATCCATGGAACTGGGATGCGAACCCTACTGTCCACCCTTTTCTATCACATGAGCTGGCAAGAAATAATTGCTGTCAGCCCCTCTTGGTTCCTGTGAATCTTCTTCCTTTCTAAGTTCTATGCAAGGCCCCCCCTACTGTCCACTTTTACTCCAGTGATTTTTAGATTGTGTTTTGTCTCCCCAATAGGCCACGCTGTTTCCCACCCCTCTGATCGAGCCTATCTTGCTTTTCCTGTCTACAGCATCTTTTTTGCCCTTTGATTGTTCTAGGAGCTCCTTCTCAGATTAGATGTGACCTCCTCTGGGAAGTCTTCTCTTATCCATTCTCTCTCCTCCTCACCCTCAAGCAGAACCAGTCACCCCAATTCTGGGACTATTGATACATCCCTTAACGTTTCCATATTTGTGTAGATCACACTGAATGATGGTTATTTAACCATCTATCTGTTTTTCTTATGGAGCTTTTTGTGAGATCCTGTGGGGCAGGGATTGACATATGTCTTTAGGTCCCCAGTGCCACACACTGAAGAATGCACATAGAATTTGTTTTTGATGAAGGGAGTTGAGGGCTGGGGAACCATGCCTACATGGCATGTCCCTGAGCCTACAAAGACTTTTCCACTTCTTGGGGGACAGCCAGACTTCTAGACCCCTCAGAAAGTTGTCTCTGTGAGTTTAGTGACACTGTCCTGAATCCTTCCGGAGGCTGGGCTGGGACGAAGCTGGGAATGGTTTGAGTCTCTGGAGAATGCTCAAAGGCAAAGACTAAGATGACATGGAAGATGAGTAAGCACCAGTCAACACATTCCAGAAGACTCTCCAGCCTTGCTCTGACCGAGGTACCTATGCTACCACAATCCCTCCTGGGCCTCCACCAGGACTCAAGACCCCGGCCAAACTCTCTGCTGTGTAGTGAGGAACACAGACAGGTGGGCCATCAACATTAGAGCCCTGGCCTAAGTGAGTTTGTGACATCCAGCATGGAAATGGAGGAGGGCAGGAAGGCAGCCCTGCCTCTGTTGGTCTTTACCACACACACTCAGCACACCGTTTATCGGGGCATCTCGCTGGCACCTTGAAAAGGATGGAGAGCTCATCCCAGGGGAGAAATTAACTTGCCATGGCCAGAACTAACTCTTGGCACTCTACTTACCCCTTCACATATCTTTTTTGTTCCCCTGGAGAAGGTTGTGGATTTAAGAGTAAGCATGCCTGTTTGAAATGACAAAAAAAATGCGAGATGAAAATGATATGCTCTCTGTCGGTGCAAGCGCTGCCCACAGATTTGCCTAGAAGTGAAGACTGTGTTGCTAGTCACGGCCTTTCTGCTTGTCTTGGGTTTAGGACTCAAGTGCTCACAACTTGTGTGCCTTTTGCAATAGCGGAAGAAGAGCCCAGAACCAACCTAGTGCCTGTCGAAAACCCTGGGCATGTTCATCTCTACAGGTTTCCGATGGATGCGCTCTGATACCCGCCAGTGACTTCTACTTACGAACTGTCCTTGTTCACTTTCCCCTCAGCCTCCATTGGCTCGGGCCTAGCGTTTCCCAACAGCTTTGCCTTTGACATCCCACTTGTCTGGGGAAGGAGTCTGTCATGCGGTATTAGGTGTGGAGGATCAGCCTCTCCGAACTGAGAGTGAGACCCCCAGATAGAACTGCCTGCGACAGGAGAGATGAGCTGGTTACAATCCGCAGCTCCTAGTGAACGTAGCCATCCAATGCTGATGGGAACATTAAGGACTCAGACATGGATTAAAGCCACAGAGCCTTTCAAATGCGCATGCCCTCCAATAAACCACACGTTGAAACTGGTCAACTTACTCTTTGGTCCTCTCTTAATAAAGCCCAGGACAAACTTCCTGTTTCTCAAAGCAGGAATGCATGGGACCCAGGCTGCCATCTTTGTCTGGCCCAGGTCAGGGTGAAATGGTTCGAGGTTCTTCTCTGATGTGCCACGTCTGGTGTGTTGCTGGACCGGCTGCTTTGCAATCGATCCCAGCTGCTGGGCAGGAGGGGTGGGGGTGGGGGCCCAGCCACCTGAGCCTCAGGTTGGAATCATCTCTTATATCCCCATTAAACTCTGAGCCCCTACCACATGGGAGAGTTTAAGGGGAAAATGAGATTTTATTAAAGCCAGGGGACCTCCCTGACTGAGCAGAAAGCCTAATAAGAGCCGTAAGGGTTTCTTATCTCGGATGAAAGTTTCCCATTTTCCTAGATTCCTCCCTTTTGTTGCTGCTGTATCGCCCCTCCTCCACCTCCTCACTTCCATGGGTGCCTCATTATTTAAAGCCACCGCTAAAAAGTCAAAAAGCAGTTAGTAGCCAAACCATCCAACAGCTTTTTCTCCCCCTAATGAAGGCCAGAGGTTTTGTGTGTATGTGTTTTATAGTGTGAACACAATGACTTCAAAAGGCTCCTGAGTTTCAGAGCAATAATGTGATATGGATTTCAGGGGGGAAATAAGACAAGCCAGAAAGGTGGATGTGCGTCTGTATCTCCTGCTCTAGGAGGTGTCCGTGACCCAAACAAGCCACACTGCCAGCTGGTCTCAGCGGCTCACATCAGTGCATCTAGAACTCAGCAGCCTACCCGCAGTCATAGCATCCCAGCATGTAAGGAATGGTCACTTTCCCCCCTCCCTGCCTCTTAACTTGTCCCACAGACCCTGGGGAGGACATTGCAAGACTGGGCTTGGCCAATGACTGGGTCACCGGTCAGCCAGGACTGGGGATTAGCTCAGCCATGAAGTTCAGCGAAGACAGGGCTTGTCTGCCTGCCTTATAGGCTTCCTCATTACGTCTTCTCTCATGCCCTGGCCACTTTCAAAACTCGGGATTGTTGCCCGTGCAAAATGGGGATCATGATATTTATCAGCCACATAGCACTGTGAAGATTAAAAAGGATCATGGATTCTAAGCTCTCATTAAAGTGCCTACTAATAGTAAGTACTCACTAAGTGTTTAGTATTTTATCATTGGCATCGCATTAAAGTGTTTTGTGATTTTGCTGGCAGACACTTGAGAAATCCCAGTTGCCTTAGTGCTTCCCTCCTTTCCATGCCAAGCCCTCTACTGAACCCACAGACATAGACGATTTTCTTTAAGCCTCCCAACCTTCCCTGTTCATAGGTGAGAAAGTTGAGGCCTTGAGAATCAGCTCAAATCACACCATTGATGAAGGCAGAGCCAAAATTTCATTCGTCAGGTATTTATCCAGTGCCTACTATGTGTCAGGCACTATTCTTTGTAACTTTGATTCTAAGCCGTTGTCTTTCCTATGCATCATGCTGGTTTCCAGTGTGCGAAATGCGGGAAATGGTGAACGACATCTCCTGACCCGGGATGTGCTTAAAGATAGAGAAGACAGTGGCTTAGCATAGAGCTTCTGCCCCTGCCTGAGGAAGGGATGGAATAGCTGAGCAGATGTCATTCAGAGGAGCGATCTGCCGTGGGCCTGTGTCACCTCTGTTAGAAGACCAGCACCCCCCTCCCCCAGAAAAGGAACCACTTAGGTATCCAAGACGTCCTCAATGAGGAAGACACTGCTTGAGGAAATATGCACAAACCACATCGTGTGTGTGCAGACTATGGTGATACAGAATGCTATGCAATTTATTCAGGTGAAATTTAAAAATCAAAATGGCAGAACCACTTAGGGTTATCATCTCTGGCTTAGCTTAGCCATTCCTTTCTGCTGCTTTTTTTATGATTGAAGTATAATTGACATACGATATCCTATTAGTTAAGGTGTACATCATGGTGATTGGATATTTTTATACATTTGGAAATGATCCCCCACAGTAAGCCGAGTTACTATCTATCACCATACAAAGTTATCACAATACTATTGATTATATCACCTATGCTGTGCATTACCTCCCCATGCCTTATTTATTTTTAACTGAAAGTTTGTACGTCTTAATCCCCTTCACCTATTTCTGCATCTTTTGGATTGGAAAATTTAAGCTCTTTGCTGTCAGGAACTCAAATATTTGCTCAATATCTGGCCCCACATGGTATGCCACGTGAATATAAGTCTTTTTTCCCAAAGCATACTTGTTTGTCTGGTCACTGGAACACTGTGAGTTGATGAATATGAGATAAGAGCAAGGCTGGGGCACAAATAAGACGGGTCTCAATCTAGAGGCAGTGATCAACAATAATTAAACAGAGTAGTGACACAGATAATGAACAGACTGCATGGTTTTGCAGTTTCTTTTTTTTTTTTTTCTTTTCTTTCTTTTAGAGAGAGAGAGAGAGAGCATGAGAGGGGGGAGGGGGCAAATAGAGAGGGAGAGAGAATCTCAAGCAGGCTTCACACTCAGTGCAGAGTCTGACCCAGGGCTTGATCCCACGACCCTGGGATCATGACCTGAGCCAAAACCAAGAGTTGGACCCTCAACCGACTGAGCCATCCAGGCACCCCAGACTGGTTTTGATCTGGGAATGCTCAGTAGCAGGCTTTCATACCAGGTTGAATTTCTTACCTTCACAATTAAGTTTCTCCAGGGTTATTTCTCAGCCTGTTTTTGTGGACTAAAGCACTCTTCAGAGGCTGGGTGTGTCCTTGACTTTGTGTATGTATTGAGGGTGGGGACAGACTGGGGAGGCCCCAACCTTGGGCTGTGATAAAGGAGCACTGTCCCTGTGCCTGGACCTCTGGCACAGTCTCGCAGCCCCCACCCATGCCACCCTGCTCTGGGGCTCCCTCCCGAGGCTCATTGCCACTATGGTTTTCCTCATTCGTTCCCTCAGTGCCTTGGCTTTATGAAGCCCTCCAGGTGGGTGAATTCCCCACCCCAGCACTTCCTTCTCAGAACTACGTCCAGAAATAGGCTTTTGTCTGAGAGGTACTGAGCTCTTTGGAGAGAAATTTTCATAAGAAGTGATTCAAGATCCTAGAGGCGATGAAACAGGCAACTGAAAATGGTGGGAACACTCTTTCTTTGAGGGTCCTAGGCAATCCCTGAGGGGCTCCTGGGGTAGTTCTTGGTAAACTTCTTTCTTGTCCACCCAAATGGCTCTGGTCTTCATTTTCCATATCCTTTCCTTCTGTTGTCTTCCCTGCCTCCCTTCTTCCCTCATCTTTGTGCCTATTGTGTATATAACATGGAGCCAACTTAAAACTCAGTTCATCATTTCCTTTTTTGCTCCTGTCCCCGTCCCCACCCCCAACTCCTTCTCTGTTCTCACCTGCCTCCTCTCCCCCAAGTCCAGAGGCACATTCATTAGCAGTCAACTCCACCCTTCCCCAACTGCCCCCCAACCCCCGCCATGTTCTTCTCCTCCAGGATTTCCTTTCCACTCTCCTGTCCTCTCTCCAACTCTGCCTCTGCCCACCAGTGAGGCTGTCCACACACAGCCCACACTGCCCACACATTCAGGTGCTCCCACAAACCCAGCACCAGTTCCCACTACCTGTCAGGACGTAGCGCCTCCTCACTGGGGACCCTTGAGGCCAAAATTGGCTTTCAGCTGCTGAGACATATTATGCCCTTTGGGGAATATAGTTGTATCTACAGACAGGGGCTGGCCTAGCTTAGTCATAGCACCCAGCGGCTGGAGCAGGCTGGGGAGAAAGGACTCGAACAATGAGTCAACAGAACCCAAGAAAGAAATCTGCTTCCGGCTCCATTGAGTGAATTTGCTACTCACTGACATTTAGTTAGGTTCTCTTATGTTAGTGGTAGGAGAGGAATAGAAATAGGTAATACACGCCGAGCCCAGGAGAGTTGGCATTGTTAAGTATAGGCAGAGCGAGGCAATTTTACCAGCTAAGTAGAGACGTTTTTTTTTTTAAAAACCTAAATGGACGATTTTATAGAAGTTATTTTCAAGAGTTAAGAATTCTAAATAGGGCCAGGGGAGGGGTGGGGTCATCACCAAAGGCCGAGAGCTGATGTCCTCCAGCATTGGTTACATCCAAGCTAAGAAACCACGGCCACTCTGTCATGGAGGCCTGTGTGCTCTCGGGGAACCCCACTCCCGCTGGCTGCCTTTTACATCCTGGGGTCTTGCGCCAGCATCTACACCGTCCGGGACAACATCACAAGGTGTAGACTCTCCGAATCCCAGCAGAATGGCATTTGGGCAGAATGGGTCTGGATTTTTCTCTGCTCAGATTCCCAAACAGGGTTAAGACGGGGAAGGAAGGACACCCAGGTTGACTCTGTCACTTCAACACTAAGCGCTTGGGTTCTCTTGCTGGGGGACCAGTGCTTCAAACTTGCTGTTCCAGGCCACACTGCCTCTACCTCTTTGTATTTACTTCCTGGGGGGCCGTAATGGATAGATTAGGCATCAAAATCACTCCTCTGCAGAGAGTCTACAAAATTCTCTCTCTTTGATGAGCTCATTGTTCAAAGCAATGGTTTCAGGGCAGACATGAAGTGCCTGCTTGTCAGCGGAAACTCTGGTGGAGTTTTTCTCTGTCAACAGGGTAGGTGCGTGCTCTTTTTGGTGAATGTTGCATCCACCTGGGGCTCTTCCATCCTTTGCACACAGCCCCCTGGCTTCTCCCATCAGCAGAGCCACGAGGATCGCTGGCCTATGCCCCCTGCAAGGCTCCTCTGGACAGTGGCTGAGGAGTAGGGGTCGGGGACGTGTGCTCCTGTTCTCACCAGGCTCCGGGAGTTCTCTGCTCACCCTGCTCCTGGAAGCTGCTCCTGTCATTTTCGCTGAGAAAGAGATAATGCACACAGTACCAGCAAGTGGTCTGGTGCCTTGTCTTAGCAGGATGCTAGCGCCTGGGTGGCTCTGGGGGCCTGGGAATCAAAGGAGGGGCTTAGGCCACTCAGCTTAGTGCTGTCTTTGCTGCTGATTTTGCCCGAGGGGAAGACAGAAGTTGAAAGGAGCTGCCTTGGTTGAATGGCAGAGAGCTGGGATACTCTCATCTCCTGTTAAGGGGCCAGGAGAAGCTCTGTGCCTCTCTGAGCAGCTGGGCTCAATCAGGCCCACAGACCCAAGAAGGTAACCCAGATGAGAGGCAGAAATGGAGAGGAAGAGTCAGGGCAGGGGGTGGAAATGAGCACTGCCAGGAGAGGCCCTCAGGTCGCACTGAGAGCTGCAGACATTTATAGAGTGGCGTGTGAGGTGAATGCAGATGCCAGTTACAGTGGGATGTGGGTCCCAAGGTCAGTGCTTGAAATCCAATGTCACCACGTGACTCCGGGCTGGCGACTGCAGGTTTCACTCTGGCAACCTTGCTGTTTGGGGGACTGGGCCGCAGTCCTTCAGGGCTACACCTGGCTCCTCAGCAGATGTGTGTGTGTGTGAACCCCCCTCAGCCCAGGCCTTGTCTGCAACCGTTGGCTGAGATGGGCACAGTGCCCAGAGCGGAACGAGGTGTCCTTGAGCGAGGCAGGACAAGCCTCACCTGTGCACAGGTGCTCTGAGACCACATGGCTGGGTGGGGGCCATGCTGTCATCCCCTTGCCGCTGAGGTTCCAGGCCTGGACCCTTCCGTGTGCCAGCTGGAGCAGGGGCAGGGGTGGTAGGAGGGAGCAGGCCCCTGGCTCCTCCTCTGGTCCCCAGGTCAGTGAGGCATTACGCCAGCTGGACCCGGGTTCACACAGCTGCTCCTCTAGATTCAGGACAGGCCCACGGAGCCACTGGCAGGAAGGAGAGTGACAGGAAGCGAGGCCTGTGTGGACGCAGCCCCTTCTCTCCCTCCTCCCCTCCCCTCAACTCTCTCCTCCTGGCATCATATCTCTTTGCTGCTTTCCTTTTCTCTCACACCCTAATGATTGATCAGATACTTTTTGTACATTAACTTAAAAAAATAACTAACTGGAATAGAGTAGGCACAAATGCTCTCATTCTAACTCCTCCTTATTCTGTGTCATCACAGAAGACTCCTTGCCGTGAGCTCTGCCCCTTCCATGATCTCTTTCTTCCGTTGGGTCTGGAACATTTGGAGAAGGGTGTCACAGGGGAGGAGGGCTCTGGCCAGCAGACCTGGGTGGGTTCCAGTTCCACTACTCCCTGCCAGGGGACCGAGGGCCAGCCCTTTAGCCTCTGGTTCTTGGCTTTCTTCTGGAACACAAGCCTGCACTGCGGGTCTACTGTGAGCGCTCAAATCAGTTGCAGGACGTGGCTCCCAGTGGCCATTCCATCCCTGCTTATCCCCTTTGTTCACTTCTTCCTCCCCTCTCTGTGCCAGTCCCCAGGGATGCTCATTCTCCAGGGACATGCTGCCTCCATATGTGGTCATGGGTCCCAGCCAGATGGGTCCTCCCTCTAGACCGAGCCATCTGCGATATTCCCTGCACATTGGGGGGGGGGGGTGAGGGGGGAGGGGTGGGTCATTGCCGGTGTCCTCCTTCCCCCACAATTTCTTTCCTGTTTCTCCAGCTTCTCTGTGCTTCCCTTCATCCCTCTCCCCTTATTCCCGGCAGGCCCCATCTCTCGCCAGTCCACCCCCCATCTTCTCTTCCTGGGACCGCCACCCTCCCCGCCAACTTGTGCTTGAATCCTTCTTGAGGGCAGTATGGTTCACACCGAAGCCGGCAGCTTGCATTACCTCTTTGATCATCGTCTGTGGCAGAACCACCAGCCCGGCCTCCTGTGCAATGTCTGGTCCCAGGCAAGGGAGTCTGTGCAGTGTCCAGGGCCTGGCCCCCTGCCACTGACCACACCCGTACGTTTCCACCCCTAAACATAGCCAACCGAGTTCCCGACTTGCTCTCTATCCACGGGTAGAGTGCTATCTTTAGCAAGGGTTTCATTTCTAGGTAAGTTTAGCTGTCTCTTCCTGGGCTTATTTAAAGCTCTCATTTCCGTATCCAGTCAACAAGTCTCAACTGTTTTCCAGTGAATTTTTCCAAGGTGAATGTAAGTGGCCCTTTGTTGGAGTCTCTTTTCTGGAATACCAGCTGTCCATCTCCTTCCCAGATGGTGGCTCCTGATTTCCTGGAAAGCTGGAGGCTGGCTGGAGAAAGAGATCCTTCTTATTTAATTCTCTCTCTTTTAGAAGGTAGGAAAACCCGAGGCCTAGGAGGCATAGGGCCTATTTCCCTAAAACACCGGCCTTCTTCATCCAGAAAGTGAGAAAAGAAGTGAGGACTCCTTCTCCAGGTACTGAACCACATCTTGTAGGGCTCTGAGCAAGGGGTGAAACACACCATTTCCTCCGGGGTCATCCTTGGATTACAGATTTCTTCCAATTTCTCTCAGTGTGAAGCTCCCTGTAACCAGACAGTCATCTTTGAGACAGGTTCACAGCTTCTAACTAATGGAGCTGTTCCTCTTCAGGAGTCGCCAAGCTCCCTGAGAGGTAGGGAGGCACCCAGGGGACTGGGAAGCTGAAGGAAGCTACCTCCTGTGATTAGTGATATGAAAGGAAAGGTGGCAGGACACCCAGCTTTCTTCCTTGCAGAGTGTTCTGCTAACTCATATTTTAAGTTCTCAGAGGACTAGAGTTTCGACAATGTCCTTAGTGATACAGGTTTCTATTTAAGAGGACTTGGCAGAAGAAATATTTCCTTGCTGCCGCCTGTCTCCTCCCTCTGAATCTCCTTCTCCTCTACAGCCTGGGTATCAGCAATCCTGGCTTTGGGCTCCATTTTTACCCTCTGCCTCATGGAAATGCTCTTTTTTCCTTTCCTGTTACTTGTATCCCATCAGCTATAGTCCCAGAATTGTGGATCCATGAAACTATGGAGCATTCTAGAAATTAATTTATGCAGACCTTCATTTTAGAGATGAGGAAACGGAGTCCCCAAAGGGGGGGTGTGAGGAAGGATAGCCACATAGGTGGGCGTCCGTCAAAAGGGACTCTGGATATGTTCCCCAAGGGGGAGGCTCCACCGGAAAAGATCTAACCTTTGTCACTTACATTGCGCTCCTGTGTGCCAGGCCCCTCACATCGCTCAATGAGGTAAGGCTGGCGTTCTTATTTATCTCCAGTTTACAAATGAGGAAGGTGAGGATTAAGCAATGTAGTAATTGTAGTAACTCCCTAAATTTACAAGCTAGTAAATGTCAGTCCTGAGAGTCAACCTGAGTTGGTCAAATCCCAGAGCCTGCCTGCTTAACCACAGCGTTTAACTATGAAGACAGTGAGGAAGAGAAGCCATCTTTCTCCACATCCCCAGAGCAAGAGCACAGAATGGGAATTTTTGGTAGTAAGAAAAATTCCTGCTGGTCTGTGATGATTTTGCTAAGGTCTGTTCTAGGCAGGAGTGTGGGCTAAACCCTTAGTGGGTCCTGGTAAGTCCAGTGACTTCTAGACAACTTTATGGAGGTGGAAAGAGACCCTCAAGCTAATCGTCACTCCCAGATGCCAATGACACCCTGGGATGGGACGTGTCCAGGAAGCTCAGCCTCTTAATGGCTATGAGCTGGCATTAAATCGCTGGCCCATCACAGGAGGACAAGAACTCCAAAGCTTTGTACTCTGGCAGGCTGGCTCTGATCTCGCCAGCTGCAAGGCCTTTGTGGAACAAAGAAAGGCAGTAGCATTTCTTTCTTTTTAGCCCATTATTTGAGAGCTGAGTCTCTCTATCAGAATATCCTGTTATTTGCTCCACATGACAAGATCTGAACATAAATATGTCGCAACCAAAATGCTAATGGCTTCCTCCCACCATGGCTGCCCATCCTTCTCCAACCTTCCCTCCCCCTTACCCTTCCCATGCCTGGGTCTGTGTTCCAAGAGGCAGTATGTGAGCATTCCCCCCTGCCAAGGGAAACATTACTGCCAATGAGTGGAATGTTCTTTCCCACTAGTGCGCTGGTCCTGGCCCAGGGACCACATGCCCTCCACATACCAGCGGGTGGCAGGGCGGATGGGATCAAGCTGTTGCTTCTCCGACCTGGTACTCTGCTGGAGCAAGACAGCCTGCCAGCCAAAGCCTGGGCAGCAGCAGCAAGGGAGGGGAATTTGCCACATGCTCTTGGCCAGGCCTGGGCCATACCTGGCCAGCTTCAGCTGCAGTTTCATCAGCCTTTGGTATATGCAGATAATAGAGTAGTATTCAGCCCTTAAAAGGAAGGAATTTTGGGTACCTGCTACAACATGGATGTATTAGGGACACATGTTAGGGAGATTATATTCAGTGAAATAAGCCAGACACAAAAGGACAAATACTGTGTGATTCCACTTTTATAAGATACCCAGAGTAGTCAGATTCATATGGATGGAAAGTAAAATGGTGGCAGGAGGGTGAGGAGAATGGGAGGTTAGTTCTTAATGTGTACGGAGTTTCAGGTTGGAAGGATGAAAATGTTCTGGAGATGGATGGTGAGGATTGCAGAGCAGTGTGAATGCACTTAATGCCACTGAACTGTACGCTTACAAATTTGTTAAAGTGGTCAATTTTATGCTATATAATTTGCCATAATAAAAAAGAAATAACATACTTGAACACGTTTCACAAATTGCAAAGTCAATATACAAATGCCAATTTTCATGCCATTCATATTATTCCCAATGACAGGGCACCTGTGGCTCAGAAAGTTGTCTTTCCTAAGGTCATGGATCATGAGCCTTGGACTCCATATCTGGTGCTGTCTTCAACGTACCAGGGATGGCACATCCATGGCACGTGTACCAGTGCTTTCTTCCGCCCCTATGGCAGACACCAGTTAATAGATCACCACGCTTTTTCGGATGAAATTCACACTGGACCTCGGAATCATTCTTAACATAGCCCTCCAGGCAGTTACTACCAATCGGTCAGAGTTATCCAGGCAAGTGGCAGCTTACTTCTCATCCCTGTACTTCTGGCATTTGTATTCGTTTCTTAGTCCAGGTGCCCCATTCCCCTAGGAAGTTTTGAAGATGCAACCGACTGGTGTAGAAGGGCAGGAGCCTTCTGCAGAGAGCAGGGGGGCTAGTTACACAGGTTCCCAGCCCAGAAATGAGTCAAGTGCTTGCAGCGTTGTCTTGTATGAATACTGCCTCCAGCCACCTCGTCAAGATCAGTGTAGCAGCCCTACCACATAGGGGGCACCCCTTCCTACAGGTGGCTCAGCAGAGAGTCCATTCAAGATGGAGATATGAATTGAAGGCCTCTCAATCACCTGTCCCTCCCACCATGGTCTGACTTGACCATGCGACCAAGACCTCTGTCTCATGCTTTATGTGGGGACCAGGGGAGGGGACAGGATCTGTGACTGAGAGAGGATCTTTGGTGACCTACTGGCCTTTTGAACTCCCTTTTGTTATAAGCTCCTGGTTTCTATTTGTGGGAAGCCTGGACTCAATAGCTGTTCAGACCCTACTTCATTTCCAGTTGAGTTATTGACACAAGTGAAGAAAAGAAAGGAAACAAGATTGGTGTCAATTTCCCTTCTTCTTTTTCTTTCTCTAATGTTCTTCTTTACTTTGAAAGATCAAAAGAGGGCCAAATAGGATTCTTTTTTCATTTTTTTACACCCTCCCCATCATAATAGAATACAGGAGGGAAAACTCCAGCAAACCAAATTGTTCTCAGACATCTTTTTATTTTTCCTTTCAATAGCTTTGATTTAGGTCCCATGGCTTTAATCAAAGTGTTCAGGGGGCACAGAACTGATTCTGTAAAACGAAGTCCTTGCTGCATTCACTCTTCCTACCCTAACCCTTTCTGCTCCTGTCCCGCTCGCCACATTTGTTATTATTGGTTTTTATTAATGTGGTTGGAAAAAAATATTCTCCCAACAAAGGAGAGAGGACTGGAGAGAAATTTTATTTTCAGAGCTAATAACTGGAAGCTGGCTCAGCCACTCTGCAGCTGACAGACTGTTATCCAAACCCAAGTCCCTTCTCTCCTCCTCTCTCTACTAAATTCATCCGTCACTCTGGGCAAAATAAATAAAAGGCCCCAAAACAAACCAATCCATCCATCATTTTCTGTGAACTCACAAGGCATCTAAGGTGGGCACACGAATGGGTTCCTGTGCTCGAGGCAGTGAGTGCCCACACCAGGCACTGAGGGCCCACGGGGGCCTTTGAAGACGCTGGCTTCCGTCATTGGATGGCACAGTGAATGGCCTCCGTGGTTGCCATCTCTGCCTTCTGCCTGCTTGAGACACTTCCCTCTCTGCCAGCTCCTCCCAGTTTTCCCTGGAAGGTACCCTTTGAGTTTACCTCTAGAGTACAGCAGCAACACGCCCCCCTGGGGCTCATTATGGCTGACTCTTTGGGCAAGGGGATGGGATTGGCGACCATCCATATAAAGGCCAGTTCCCGGGACAGGCCATCAGGCAGCTCACAGTAATACATTTACTCACCTCTTTGCCCTCTTTAGCATTCTTCCTGCAAACACTTAATGAGCAACTGGGCACGGTTAAGAACAGGGCCAGCCACCGGGGGTACAGGTGAATATGGCAGGTGTGGCTCCTGTCCTCAAGCCATATGCACTCAGTAGACTGACTTAGAGGAGTAGGGGCTAGACAAGGGTGAGTGTGCAGGCTCTGCATGCTAAAGTCAGCAAAACACTAGGGGCGACACCCACCATCTCCCTCTTCTGGCATACCTCCCTGCCACGTTCGAAGCCGCAGTGTGGACTGAGGCACTGGCCACTCTGCAACACTTCTATAGCAGGTTTGGCTTTCCTCTTCCAAAGCTGCTCATTTTTATATTTTTATTTTTCGGTTGAGAGAGGCATCATTTAATTCTGAGGGCCATTGCTAAGCCTGTCAAGAGTATTCAATGTTCCTACGAAAGAAAGAAATCAGGATTCCCTCCCTGCTCCCCACCACCACTTTTTAGTCCCATCGTCCTGGGAAGTAACTGAGTATCACTGGTCTCCATTTTTAGGATGAATCCTACCTCTGATTTGATATGCATAGTCTTTTACCTTGGAGTTGCAGGGAAGGGGTGATGCCTGGTACCTGGCAGACAGAGCATATTCTCCCAAGCCTTCTTGGAGTTCATTAGGAAGGCCTGAGGGATAGCAGGAAGGCTCGTATCTATTTATAGATGAGGGGCAGGTGCACCTGGAGGTCCTGACCTTGATTTCTCCCATGCCCTCTGAAACCGTGTGGTCCTGAGCAGCCGGCCCGGCAGAAAGGCAAGCTAAGGAGGAAAAGACACCCATGGTCTGGGGACGTATGTAGCAATGGTCCTGAGAGTTGTAATTTGGCAGGATGAGGGAAGGGATGTTGTGTCTTTAACATCAGGTCCCTAAAGGGAGTATATTTGTTAAACATTATAATTACCCTTCAGCTGCTGAACTCCATGGCAAATGAGAACTCCATAGCAATTGAGAACGATATAGCAATTGAAGCCACACCGAGGCCCATTACTGTTCTCAAATGATGCTTTCATTTAGATAAGGCAGATAATTATACATCTTGATTAGGTCACTGCTCCCAAGGGGATACAGCGGTTTGTTATTTTTTTTCCAGGAGTGCCCCCCTCCCTGTAAATAATGCCATAGAGCTGCAGCCAATCTTCCAACTCTCTTTCCTCTTTTCTCTCCAGATCTAGATAATGAGATCAAGAGACACAGACACAGATGTATATACATACATATGTATACGCAGGCATGGCTCCTTTTTTCTCTCTGGTCTTAGTCCTTAGGGACACTGAGATGCATGAGTCTGTGGCCAGGATGGAAGAAGTCAGAAATAATCATAATAATAGTCATAATATCATCTTAGGTGTATATATTATCCTTTATTGTACGAAATGTATTTGCATGCATTATTTCTTTTGATCACTGCTGCAATCAAAGCAGACAGAATGGGTATTAGAAGCCTTGATTTTTTTCTTCAGACCTAGGAGGGAGCTGGACTCAACAACAACAACAACAACAATAACAACCTTCTGAGTGCCCTCCAGTCCCAAGTTTGAGTCTATTTGTGTTACTGTTTTATAAATGAGAGGACAGAGATTGGAGAGGCCCAGTGGCTTTCTCAGGGCCACTGGCGGGTTAAGATGTTGAGCTGGGTCTAGAGCCCAGACCTTCTGATTCTGATGTTTCTTCCTTTCTCTGATTCTAAACCCTTCAGTAGATTCTTACTGCATTCACAGTAAAACCAAGAGCCCCTTGTGTGACCAGCAAGATCCTGGCTACTCCAGGCCATGCCTTGTTCGACCCCTCCTCCCCTTCACTCTTCAAGCCTCAGCTCACCTGCTCTGTCCCAGAGCGATGCCACCCAGGTGTGCCGACAAGAGCATGCCCACCCGAACTCATTCGAAGTCGTGGTTCCTTTCAGCTTGACATCACAGAATTTACACAATTGTAATTATTTGTAAAAGTAAAAAAGAGGGGCCCCTGAGTGGCTCGGTCAGTTAAGTGGTTCGGCATCCAACTTCAGCTCAGCTTGTGATCTCACGGTTTGTGAGTTCGAGCGCCATGTTAGGATCTCCACTGTCAGCACGGAGCCTACTTCAGATCCTCTGTCCCCTCTCTGAACCCCCAACTCACTCTCACTCTCTCTCTCTCTCTCTCAAATAAACATAAAAATTTTTTAATTAAAAAAGTAAATATTAAAAAAAGAAGGAAAGTATGTTTTCATCCCTTTATCTCTAGCACCTACCAGAGCTCCAGTCATATAGTAAGCATCGAGTCCATAGTTGTTGAATGAATGCATGTGTTAAGAAATTAGCTGTGAATAAATAATGGTCTGGATGCTCTGAAATCAGCACACCTGAAGATCCTGTAAGGCTAATTGCTTCCAGAGAATTTAATAAAACACAATCATTCCCTTGCTTAGTTTTGTTCTCCACCAACTCTCCCCCAAATTATTTGGCCAATTGCTACTATATTTAGAGACCCCGCTGCTGCCTCCTTGTATGGGAAAGACGTATTCTTCCCAGAGCGTGCAGGCTGGGGCTTCAGGGCCACTTGTTAATATAAAGGGCATCCCTGTGAGATAATTGAGCTCGAATCCTCCCTGGTTTTCAAATGAGAAACCTGAGTGGCACATACTCTCTACAGATGACAAACATCTGGGTTAAATTGGAAATGGGGGAAAAAAGGGATTCCTAGATTTCAAAATATCTGGATAATTAAATAAACCTCTCAATCCCCTTCCAGATGGCTGATGCCGCATAGATGCAGAAAGACTTTGTTTTGGAATCTAAAACACAAGTTCGTGGTGGCAATGGGATTTGAATCTTGGTCATAAATCGTCATCACCCCTGAGGTAGCTGTCCTTCCCTCTCTGTGGAGTACCCTGTGTCCAGCAACCTCCTGCTCTCTGGTGTGGGTTTCTCCATAATTCCTTTCCCTGACTCTGGCCTAAGAAAAGCCTGTACTTAACTCCGCCCGGCGCTCAGCCGAGCACTGTTATTTATTTATTAGAGTTGCCTGCAGAGTTCCAAGACCACCAGGCCTACGCGCAAATCTATAAAAACACACAATGCAATTTCCAAACACTGCAGTAAACTCCCCCTGAAGAGTCTGCTGTCATCGAGGATCCCAGACTGAGAAGGTTTGTGTAAAGGCAAAGAGAAGGCCGGCTCTCTACGAATTGAATGCTCAGGGAGATGTGAAGCCCTTAATTCTTTCTTGGGAAACGTTCTGGAACCCCCCACGTGCCTGAGATGAGATGAAACGTCAGAAGCTCTGGCTGATCCCCCCACATGCCTGAGATGAAATGTTGAAGGATTCCTGGCAACCTGGGTGGAGGGACAACACAGCGGAGGGCACGTAGTTTGGAGTCTCGGTATCTTAAGACTCCAAACTGGACGTGGACTCGGGACCAGGCTACTGCACAACTCCAAGGGGGCGTCATTTCCAAAGAAGGCATGAATTGTGTCCTCAAGAGTTATTTGACACAGTGCCTCTGGGGTTACTCCCATTGGACTGGGACCCTGGGTAAGAGCCACTTTGCTTGAGTCATATACGCCTGACCACCAGGGGAAGGTGAAAACAGCCCTTTGGAAGGGGATTACAAAGGTGAGAAGGGGGGTGAAGAAGAGAGGGAGGACAGGGGACAGGCAGGACACAGAACCCTGCACTCAGTACACCGTGACAGGTCACAGGCACACCGACAGCATTCTTGGCTGGGCAGGTCTGGCTCACAAGCAGCCTCCTCTGTTGACCCGTGTGTCTTCTGCAGGGATCATCATTCCCTGGAGCTGCATTAAACACAGGCTAGGGAGTTCTGTTTTCAGATGGAGGTGTCTCTGGACAAAAGTAAATTTTGAGGCTTCTAGGTGACCAAAATCCCTTCCCTACCATCCCTGTCCATGTAGACAGCGCATCTCCTGTAAGCAAGGATGATGCCTATTGGGTGGGCGCCCTTGGAAACAGGTGGATTCACAAACTCTCCTCGATAATCCTCCCCCCATGTTCCTGTCTTCTTTCTTCTCTAATGTGAATCCCTCGTGGAGCACTTTTGACTCTCTAACATGTGTTAGATTAAAAAAAAAAAAAAAAAAAGAAAAGAAAAGAAAAGGCTGGCCACCAACATTCCTTTGAGAGCCCCACATAGAGATAAGCAGTTCTAATTCAGTCCTGCCCCTGATGTTTTGTTTGGTTTAGAGCTTTGAAAAGTTCTCTATGACCTTTAAAAATCCTCATTGCTTGCCTCTGGACTTCTTAGGACTTGCTGAGGATATAGAACCAATATTTCCTGGGCCAGAATAATTATCCAGTCTTTGCTCCTGGGTGATCACTTCCATAATGCTCTCGCCCGGGCCTTACTTCCGTTATGGTCTCGGGCAGCAGTGGACTTAGATCTGTCTTTGCAAAGCAGCCAAAACAGCTATGGGTGATAAAAGAACGGGGCTACTCCCTTGCAAGGGTTTTCCCTTATGTGGTTTTCTTGGTTCAGAGTAGGAATGAGAATATGAGACTATTTAAAATATGAACCTTCTACTTTTGTTTTTTAAAAACAGCATTGACCGAATGCAGGAAGTTCATCTTTAATATCACTGTTTATAAGCTGCTCAGCAATGTTTACCGTGGTTATAATTGGTATCATTAAGCTTAGGTGACATTATTAATGCTGCTGATTAAATTGCTATAAACCCCACTTCACGATTTATACAAACAGCCGAGTCTGAGCTCCCAGCGTTCACACTTGAGTACTGGGAGAGGGAAACAAGCCCATTGGGGGGCACAGTTGGGAAGGAAAATGGAACACCTATCCATCAGGTAGAACTTCTAAGAAGCTCCACCTCAAAATATCTTCACCCACTATTAGTAAAGTGTGTTCCCTTTGTAAAGTGATTCTTTGCAGCATTGGACTTCTTGATTCTGTTTGTGCATGTGAATAAGGGACATCAAATATCTCCCTTCTTGCTCTCCTATCTCTGGATGTCTCCCTGCTCCTCCCTTCAAACCCTGCATCCATCATCTGCTGCCATGCTGGGGTCTTTGTCTGTACCCCAGTCTACCTCTCTACGACTCTACCACTTAACAAGATGAGTACCCCCTCCTTTTAAAATTTGATTTTGTTTTTTTATTGTGGTAAAAAAAAACACATAACATGAAATCTACCCTATTAACAAATTTATAAGCGTGCAGTACAATGTTAGCAACTAGAAGCACAACGTTGCACAGCAGATCCCTAGAGCATTTTCATCTTGCATGACCGGAACCTCAATACAGCAGCCACCCTCCCTCCAACTTTCCTCCTGCTCCTGGCCCCTGGTGAGCACCCTTCTACTTCCTGCTTCTGCTTTACATATCTCATATAAGAAGAATCATACAGTCTCCGTCCTATGGCTGGTTTATTTTGCTTAGCATAATGTCCTCAGGGTTCACCCATGTTAAAGCATATGACAGGATTTCCTTCTTTTTAATATTCCATATTATGTAAATCCCACCTTTTCTTTTTTTGCCGATATTGAAGTATTTTTATTGAGTTATAATTGACATACAACATCATATTGTTTTCAGGTTTACAAAATAATGGTTCGTGGGGGGCCTGGGTGGCTGAGTAGGTTAAGCGGCTTGACTCCATTTCGGCTCAGGCCATGATCTCATCGTTCATGAGTTCAAGCCCTGTGTCGGGTTCCACATTGACAGTGCAGAGCCTGCTTGAGATTCTCTCTCTCTCCTTCTCTCTCTGCCCCTCCCCTGCTCATTCCCTCTCTCAAAATAAATAAATAAACTTAAAAAAAAATGATAATGGCTCAAATTTGTATATATTGTGAAATAATCACCATGATAGGTCTGGTTATCTTTCATCACCAAACATAGTTACAGCATTTTTTCCCCTTGTGATGAGATCTTTGAAGATTTACTCTATTAGCAAGTTTCCAATATACAATGAATATTATTTAGTTGCCATGTTGTACCTTACCATCCCCATGACTTTTTTATTTTCAACTGGAAGTTTGTACCGTTTGTCTCTCTTCACCCATTCTACACCTGACTCTCTTCTCTGTATCTACGAGCGTGTTTTTCTTTAGATTTCACGCGAGTGAGATTGTACAATATTTGTCTTTCTCTGACTTCTTTCACTTAGCATAATGCCCTCACCATGCATCCGTGTATATAATATACACACACACACACAAGTCTTTTGCCTCCTTGGCTAAGTTTATTCCTAAGTATTTTATTCTTTTTGATGTTATTATAAGTGGGATTGTTTTCTTATTTGTTTTCCAGATAGATTGCTGCTCGTGTATAGAAATGCAACTGAATTTTTTATGTTGATTTGTTGTTGATTCTGCAACTTTGCTAAATTCATTTATTAGTTCTAACCCTTTTGGGGGAGTCTTCAGGGTTTTTCTACATAAGAAATCATGTCATCCGCAAATAGAGATAGTTTTACTTCTTCCTTTGTAATTTGAATGCCTTTATTTCTTTTTCTTGCTGAGTTGATCTAGCTGGGACTTCTAGTACTGTGTTGAATAGAAGTGGTGAGAGTAGGTATCCTTGCTTCGTTCTTGATCTTAGAAGAAAAGCTTTCCGTTTTTTTCCATATGACATGAGTGGTGGCTTTGTCATATATCAGCCTTTGTTATGTTGAGATAGTTTCATTCTATTCCTTGTGTGTTGAGTGTTTTTATCATGACAGGGCATTGAATTGTGCCAAATGGTCTTTCTGCATCTTTTGAGATGATTATGGGATTCTTAACCTTCATTCCGCTAATGTGATATATCGCAGTGATACCACACTTGTATCCCAAGGACTAAATCCCACTGGGTCATGGTGTGTGATCTTTTTAATGTGCCGTTGAATTCAGTTTGCTAGTATTTTCTTGAGGATTTGTGCATCTTTACTCATCCAAAGATATTGGTCTCTAGTTTTCTTATAATGTCTTTGTCTGGCGTTGGCATCAGAGTAATGCTGGCTTCAAAAAAAGAGTTTGGAAGTGTTCCCTCCTCTTCGATAGTTTGGAAGAATTTGAGAAGGGTTGACATTAAGTCTTCTTTAAATGTTTGGTAGAATTCTCTGGTGAAGCCATCTGTTCCTGGGCTTTTCTTTATTGGGAGGTTTTTGATGACTGATTCAGTCTCCACACTAGTTCTAGGTCTTTTCAGATTTTCTGTCTTCATGATTGAGTCATAGTAGGTTCTATGTTTCTAGCAATTTATCTTTATCTTCTAGGTGATCCAATTTGTTGATGTACCATCATTCCTGGTAGTCTTTTATGATCCTATGTATTTCTGCGACATCAGTTGTAATGTCTCCTCTTTCATTTTTTATTTTATTTAGTTGAGGTTATTTTCTTAGTCAGGCTAAGGGTTTGCCAATTTTGTTGATCTTTTCAAAAAAGTATTTCTTAGTTTCATCGATTTTTGTTCTATTCTTTATTTTTGTTTATTTCTGTTCTAATTTTTATTATTTCCTACCTTCTGCTAACTTTGGGCTTGGTTCTAGTTTTTTGGGGTGTAAATTTAGGTGTTTATTTGAAAGCTTACCCCCTCCTTCAGACACTTTTTTCTCTTGGCCTCAGGGGGTCTCTCTCTCTCTCTCTCCCCTTCCTCTCTCTCACTTTCCCCTCCTCCTCTCCCTTTTTCTCTCCTTTCCTCTCTCTCTCCCTCCCTCTCCTCCTCCTTCCCTTTCGCTCTATCTGGTTGTGCCTTCTTAGACCTGTCTGCTAGAGTGCCAGGCTCCTTATCCTTGGATCTCTTCTTTTCTCTAACTCACTACCTAGCAGGCCTCATTTACTTCCCTGTCTACAAACACCATGTAGACATTGGTGGCTCCCCAAATCACGTCTCCGGCCTCAAATCTTTTCCTTGAATTCCACGCTGACACCCATATGCTTGTTCAGCATCTCTGCTTGGGAGTCCAATAAACATTTCAGACTTAACATGCCTAACGTCACACCCTTGATTTCTCTGTAAAACCTGACCCTCCTTCCAGTCTCCTCCAGCTAAGTTAAGAGCAACCCCGTCGCCTACACCTGTGGCAATAACCTACTCACTGGTTTCCTTGCTTCTTCCCCTTCCCCACCCCAAAGTCTATTCTCAGTACAGCACCTGGTGGAGACCCACCAGTGGGGTCATGTTGCTCCAGTGTTCAGCATCTTCCGGTGGCTTCCCAACCCGCTTTGTGGAAAACCCAGGGTTCTTCCAGTGGCTCTGGAGGTCCTTCCCCCGGCGACTTCCTGCTCTCTCCAAGCTCATCTGCCACCATGTTCCCCCCTGGCCCGTAATCTCCAGCTTGGCCTCCTGGCTATTTCTTCAGTACATTTCAGACTCCCACAGAGTCTCTGCATCTTTGGTTGCCTGTTCTAGGGACTCTCTCTCCCCCATGTCTGCCTAACCAGCTCCCTTCCTCTCTGGAAGTCCCAAAGCCATTTCATCAGAGAAGCCTTCTCTAGCCCCACTTTATTAAGCAACCACACTGTATCTCCAGCGCTCTCTATCCCTCTTTCCTGGGTTTCTTCTCCTCCACAGCACTTAGGAACACCTGACACAGGAGTTATTTATCTGCCTGTTTGTGATTGTTTGTCTCCCCAACCTCAACCAGGACATAAACTACATGAAAACAAAGATGTTCTCTTATTTGTTGCTGTATCTCTTGTACCTAGAACGGTGCCAGGCACCTAGTTAGTGCCAGGTAGATGCTAATTGAATGAAGGAAGGAAGGAAGAAAAGAGTCTGCCAAGCACTTGATGGTCTCATTTATCTGAATGTTATATGGAAATGGAGACGATTGGGTGCATTTCTTGCTCATAGCCAGTAATGAAATCTGACGTCAGCTGTCTTGGGGATTTATCAGTTAGGATGTTTCAGTTGCAACTAACAGAGACTGACTCGGGTTATCTTAATCAAAAGGAGAATTTATGGGGAAGGATATCAGGGCCTCCCAGAATGGATGAGTAGCTTGAGGAACAGGTTCGGACGAAGTACAAGAATCAGGGCACTCGGGCATCTGGAAGTGTGACGGGCATCTTTTAGCAGGAACAGTCTGCAGGATGTGCTGTCCCCACTGTGACTCACCACAGCCATCCTGAACAATTTCTAACCATTCTTCCATGTGTGTCATTGCTGGAGATCCGAAGTCTTAGAAGCAAGACTTCATTGACGAACCCAGGGCTCTTATGGCCAGAGGCAGGAAGAGGGAGCATCCAGCCCTTTCTGCCTCCAAAGTGAGGGCACTGGGTCCTGCCTGCCACCAAGACCTCCCTTTAATGGTGGGGGGGTGGTACTCCAAAGGAGGGGATGCTTGGGTCCTGGACTACCCCCGCAGTAAGTCCAGTAGAGGAAGGCATGCATTTGCCTGATCTTTTGCAATCATTTTGTTTCAAAGCCACTCAGAGAAGCACCCTAGAAAGGCGCCAGTGCTGACAAGGAACTCAGGCGCCTTCTCCACGCTTTCCTGGGGCTGTCAGCAAGTTGCCTCCCGGGAGGCCTTTGTGGAGCTTCAGACCACTTCTCTGGTTCTCTGCATTTGCCGCATCTGTACGTGCTGGTTGCTAAGCAGAGGGAGGAGCTAGATCGTCTTCCCTTTTGAAGGCAAAGAATCCCTCTCCAAGAGCTTTCCTTGCCCAGACTAATTAGAGCCATCTGCAGAGAAGGGGTGCATTAGGGACACACACATATGTATACAAACAAACACACCCACGGAGCCATGCACTAAGCAGCCTGCCCCTGCGTCCGTAACCTACACATGTTAGTGCTAAACAATGCTGACAATGTATTCTGATAAAAGTTATTTTTATTAAAGACTCTAGCCTACCAGCTTCCGCCATCTGAATATCCTATTCCTCGATGGGAAAAGCAAAGCTGTAATGGTAGAGCAGCAAAAATGTGAACATAAAGCACTTCAACTCCAGATAACTGAGCCCTAGAAAGATCTTAGACCCCAGCGGGTTTCAAATAAAACTTGTCCTGCCTTAATTATGAAGTCCATGAGTCCTCGATGATACAATACATGTTTGTGGATTTGCGCTCATTCCTGATTTAAACCCCTTGCTATGCATGTATTCAGCACATGCACATGGGCGCGCGCACACACACACACACACACACACACACACACACACACACACACACATTCTGCCAGTGCCCCCAGCTTGCAGGCGTGCACAGTTCTGGCTGTAATGATTCAGATGCCATTAATCCAATCCCAGCAGGACAGTTGCTCCTTTGATGTTCCCTTGGGGGAACATTCCAGGAGGTCCCCCTCTTACTGATGTGGATCTCTCTGGGGGTCAGTGAGCAATGAGGACATGTGTTGGGGGTAGGGAAGAGAAAACCCCCGGGGCTCAGGCTCCATGAGGGAGACAGATCTGACATGAAAAGAGCACAGACACCAAGGAGGTGCAAAGCGCCCAAGAAGCACAGCAGTCTTGGTGAATGCCTGAGTAAGAGGGCCTTCCCTGCAGAGGACAGAGCGGCAGGTACCCACCCGCAAGGCCAACCAAGATACTCTCTGTCCTTCTGCCTCAGTTTCTCCCCTTGATTAATGGGGGGGGGGAGGGCGGTGCAGAACACATGCTTTCTCTGCCTCTGAGATAGAGCCAAGTCATTCATATACTTATTGGCTCAAGTAAGACAGGTGGAGGAAGCTACAAACTGCAGAGCTGAGATCATGCTTGTCTATTTGTCTTTGTTCTTTAATAAGGTTTCTCCTCAGTTTCAGGACATTCAATATCCCAAATACACTGCACTTGCCAAACAGATATTTTAAGGTGCGACAATACGTATTGGGGGGGGAAAGCTTCCTAGCGAATATAAAAAAAAAAAGATTCCATTTGTAAATATCAGATCGACAAGTGACTTTCCCGACATCTATCCGTTACATGGAACTAAGTGCACACACCTGTAATTAAGTAATAATGATAAGATTATAGCAATTGGCATCACACTGATGCTAAGTTTATACTATACAATTAGCCCTTAAACGTGAGTTAATAAGGGCATAAACACATATTTAAGAGTGGATCTAAGAACAACTTAGAAAGTAATCACAAAAAGTATTCTGGGATGGAGCCATAAAACCTAGGCCAATAAATCTCTGCCAACCAACCAGACATTCTGTTATTTGATAAAACTAATAATGCAAAACTTATTGCTATAGCAGAAACGTCATAAAAATGTAGTAAAAATAAACAAGCACATGGCTCTGGCAGAAGAGCTAAAAACAAGTGTGGAAATTGAAGACATCAAAGGAAAGCCAAGAAGCATCTTGGCAAGTGGGAGCAGGCGATGTTCACATATATTAGTGGAAAATCTTAAGGAATTTGGGATTTTTTTTCATGTTTGAGCAATATTTTGGGAAGTGGTATTTCATACATACTTGTCTGTGTACCAAGATATTTCTCTTCCCAACATTATTTTGTAATGTACTTGACTGGTGAGGTCTGTTACTGTTATGATGCCTTTTGGTAGAAATATTTGAAATTTTTCAAGCAAAGGAGAGGCACTAATGTTCTTAAGACATACACTCACAGTTACCTGCATTGTCTCAATTCTCAAATCAACCCTGGAAGTGGAAGGAAGGGGTGTTGCCATTTGACAAAGGAGTTACAAGGAAGTTGATCACATGGCCCAATGGTAGGCAGGGGTCTGTCTGACTCCAGAAGCCATAGGCTTGGCCACGGGACTAGCTGCTTCATACTCCTAGTCCTCAGCAGAGATTGCAAAGGATAAAAGAAGGAGGTTCCTGTAGAGCACCGTTCTGGGTGTTCAGAGCCCAGTGTCTGCTCAGTGAACATTCGTGAATGCTCATCTCCCCATTCCGTGTGTGAACTCCTTTCCACCTTTCTTCCACCTCAGACTCAACCACCTGCCCCTGGGGTGTAGCCAAGGACTGACCGGAGGGAGTTATTTCCCAAAGTCTAGCAGTTGTGTTTGGGGCAGGCGATGGGAGGGGATTTGAAGGCCAAGGCCAACAAATCCCCCTCTTCTTCAGCTCCCTGTGAAAAAAAACCATCTTCCACTGTGGCTCAGCCTTTACATCCACAGCTGCCTGGAACCAGAATAGGTGAAGCTGCCTCTCTCTCTCACTCTCTCTCTGGGACTCTACTCCTGCATCAGACAGATGTCTGCTGCCCAGCCTTGGGGGTGCCCACAGCTCTGAGAACGGGAGAGTCAGTGATGGGTGCTCATATTTGTGGGAGGGGCCTGCTGGGCCTCTGGGCAGTTTATCAAAGGAGGAAGAGAGAGGGGAGGAAGAGGAGGAGGACAGCTGTGTTTTGGATCTGAATGGGTCACAGGCCCCGTTTGGCTCTCGGAGGGCCGCCAGCAGGGGAAGCGGGAAAGCCGTGAGGAGAACGCCAAGTCTCCCCTGCAGGGGCCTATGCAGCTGAGAGCAGCCTCCTCACCCTCAAATCCAATTAAAGGCCAGTACTATGTCAGTGGAAATGTATGCCAATCCTAATACAGTCTAATAAGCCTTAAAATAGCACTCTGTAAGTGGAAAGCCCTGTGGTTTAATTTGATTCACAGCCTAATAACAGGCTTAATAAGAGGGAATTGGCCCCCTTTTATTTTCCAACTGGTCTCGGCATGCTCTTTTCTTCCCTTCTTTTTTTGCCTCCTCTTTCTCTGGAGCTCTGATGAGTGACAGAACGACGAAGGAGTGAAAGGCAGATGGACACTCCTTTCTTTTCAGAACTTCTGGCTGAAAAGCCCATGGCTCCTGCCGCTTGAGGGAAGGTGGTTCTGGCAAGTGGCCGGGACTCTACGTCCTTGGTCCTATGCTTGCCTCACTTCATGCCTGGACAGCCCTGGCTGTTTGCGTAGCTGCCTTCCATCGACAATGGGGCAGATGGACGTGGGGCTCCTCCAGACACATCCTACACACCTGCCTTCTTCCTGGGCCCAGGGTCCTCCCTCCCAGGACAGTGGAGCCAATGGCCATTCTCACATCCACTGCCGGCGGTGATGGGATGGCCAACTATGGGCAAGTCTTAAGAACACGTTCCAGAAATTGACCCAAGGACCTGTTTTATGGAACCTTGGTCCAATTCTCAAGAGAATAAAGGATTCCCAAACATTTATTAAGCAGAGTTCAAGGATTTAGTATAGTGTTTCTTTTTTAAACAGGTTTAATGAGCTATAATTCACATTTTACACAATTCACCCATGTAAAGAATACATTTCAATGGCTTTTAGAATAATTACGGAGATGTGCAACCATCACGGCAGTCGATTTTGCAACATTTTCATTACTCCATAAAGAAACGCCTAACCTTAGCCATCACCCTCCCCGGTCCCCATGCCTCCCATCCCTAGAAAATCACCAGTGTGCCTTCCATCTCTATAGATTCTCCTGTTCCAGGTATTTCATAAAAAACAGAATCATACACTACGTGGTCCCTTGTGATTGGCTTCTTTCATTCAACATAGTGTTTTCAAGGTTCAGACATGTGGTAGTATGTGTCCACACTTCATTCTTTTTTATGGCTGAGTAGTATTCCTTTATATGATTATGGCACATTTTATTTATCCAGCCCTCATGCGATGGTCTTTTGGGATATTTTCACTTTTTGGCTATTATGAATAATGCTGCTTTCAACATTTGTGTATAAGTTTTTACATCAACATATGTTTTCATTTCTCTTGGGTATATAGCTAGCCCTGAAATCTGGGGATGATACCCTCAATCTATATTGACATTCCCACTGGCAACATGTGAGAATTGCAGTTTTCCCAGCTCCTCACCAACACTTGTTATTGTCTGTCTTTCTTCATAGCCATCCTGGCAAACGTGGAGTGATATCTCAGTGTGGTCTTGATTCACATTTGTCTGGATGGATTTCATACAGTCTTGGTCTGAACGGGTCTGTGAGCTGATCAGCAGTGAGTGACCACTGCAGATCTGAGCTATGGTGATTATGAACCGGATAACCTTGAACAGGTGACTTACTCTTTCTGAACCTCAGCTTCCACCTCTATGATTTGAGGCTGAGATACCTCCTCAGGCTGCGAAGAAGGAGAGGATCTAGGGGGAGCAGCCAGCTTGCAGGGGGTCGGCGCACAACACAGGCTCCTTCCCTTCCCCCACTGCCAATACTTCAACCTCCACTTTGATGCTGGTGCAGTGGGAATGATAGTTATATGTGCTCCACCGATCTTACAACAAGGCTGGGAGAAAGACTGTAACTTTAAAAAGAAAAGGAGGATGATGATGGATTGGGATGAGTTGGGACAAAGAAAAAAGGCATTTGCCACTACAAAGAAATTGGAATTTTTTGGTTTTGTGGGTTTTTTTTTTTTTTTAACAAGGAGATGCAAAGGGTTAGGGGTGACATAATAACCATCGTCAGTATAAGAGGGGTTATTAAGTGGAGGAGGGTGACCAGCTGTTCCCCATCTCCACGAAGGACATCAGAAGGCAAAATGCATTTAAGCTGTGGGAAGCAGCCTGTAGCCTAGTTATTGGGAAGAGCTCCTTCGCGGTCAGGGTTGTGAAGCGTTGGAATGGGAATTTATCAAATTTCCTGTCCCTGAAGGTCCTTCCCAAGTATGATGAACTGCATCCGGGAGCATGAATGAGATGCCCTGAGGGGATTCCTTCCATCACAAAAGTGCTACAGTTCCTGTCAGTGCCCGCCCTTGGCGCGTGCCCCGTGTAAGACCCCCCTCTGCCCACGAGGGAGTGTCGTGGTGACCTCTCTCCCCCTCCCCCATTTGGGCTGGACCTGGTCGCTCTCCCTGCTCTCCCGAAATGGTGCGGGGGAGTTGTACAATCTCTATTTTAGTAGTGAGTGATGTGCTTTCTATACATAGCCCTGGCTCAGAACTTCTTTGGCAGCTCCCGGGTTGAAAGGTGCCGTGAAGAGAGAGGGAGAAAAAGAACTAAATAACCCTTTTATTTTGGAAAAAAAAAAAAAAAAGTCTTTCAAGAAAAGCTCAAATGTTTGGTCCTTTAATAGAAGGCTCACCGCGGCCATTGTTGTCCTTGGCAGATCTCTCGGGGCTGGAAACCTGGCTAGCTACCCCTGTTTTACAGATGAGCAGACCGGAGTGTGTATTGGGGAAAGCATCACAGGGGGAGTGTCTCAGCCATGGAATGCCGTTCCTGTGAGGATTCCTGTCCTGATCCGTCTGTGGTGGGCGCTGTGGGAGGTTCCCCACCAGTCATTCATTGCACTTTCCTCCCATAGCACGGTGACCAAAAATGTAAGGAGGGTGGCCTCTACCCCCAAGACTGCAGGTGGGTCCCCTAGGCCTGAGCTAACCAGGGGAATCCTATCTGCCTTGTCTGGCAGGGTTTGATGCAAATAATCCTAAACGAGAAGTGCCCAGAATTTCCCTGGCCCCACCTGCTAACCTAACCTGCTTTACCCCACCCTTACCCTTATTTGGGGGGTTGTGCTTTCTTGCCCCTTGCCTTGGTTGCAGTGTGCCTAGCTATTGATCCCTACAGCCCTGGGAGCCACCAGGAAGGGCCTGGGCAGCCAGAACCCCTGGGGCCATCCGCCTGCCTCTGCTAGCAACCCTCCAGGTTACCTCGGCACACACTGGAAATATGCAGGACTTTGCTGTGTGTGTCACGATGGGGAAATATTTGGGAAACACCGAAGCAGAAGAGAACAGGTTTGGAAAGAGAAGGATAGATGGGCAGTCTCCCATCTACTTGCTCACATGCTGGGATGTGTCTGCTGTGTCCTCAGACTGGAAAAACTGCGAGGCAAATGAAATTTGTCCCTCCTTCCCTTTTAGGGTTCTCCCATGTCTGTCCCAGAAGAGCTGTGTCTGGGAAGGTACCCAAATCATGGTGTCCAACCGTCCCCTGTCCGTGCTTCCTTGCAGGGGAAATCTGGCTAAAATGAACATGCCAGGAGCACTGAAGTGCCTCTGAAGAGCAAAGGCTGCCTGGACAGGCTGTGAAAGGGGGAGAAGGAGAAAGTGAAGCCAACTGAAGAAACAAGGAGAGCCCTGGGCCAAGGGTTAGAAGCCTGGGATGAGGTCCAGGCTCTGCCTCTATCTGTGTGATCCTCATTGACTGCCTTCCCCTCATCCCCCAGACCTCAGGTGTGGTTTTCAGACTCTTCTAGGAGCACACAAGTGCCTGTCCTCCTGGGCAGCCGGCTCAGCACTGGACTCTCAGCCTGCCTCTCCTTCTGCGACCGCCCCATCTCCTCCTGCTTGGCCATCTTGGACAGCTCTTTCTGTGGGCACCAAAATCTCTTCACTGAGCTGGCATTGATTTTGTCATTTCCCAGTCCGTTTCTCAATTTGTTTCTTCCCCTTCCCTCACCCCACTCAGACACTCATCGACAAACACACACATGCACATACAAACAGGCTCATCTTAGGAGAATCCAAACTCCCCAACAGCTACTCCCTCCGTCTGTCCGTGTCTTGTTTAGTTTCCAGGTGATGAAACTGGCCTTGGGCCTGGGTGGTTGTCATGGAGATGCATCCCACCTTCCCACCCCACACTGGCCCTTGAGCTCTTCCCAGCAACCTTTCTGGGCTAGAAAAGAAAGATCTGACCTTGCCCTCTGTTTCTCCTTTGTGGGGAGGGGCTTCAGCTGTGAGGGCCCGGATGCTGCCTGTCCCGGGTCATGCCACCGGGGAGGGGCAAAGGGCAGGTGAAAAATCTGAAAGCTTTCTATTGGCCTTGTTTGTATTAGCTAATTGTCCCAAGTGACAACCAGAAAAAAAGAAAACGTGGTAATGTCCATGATATTTATATTTTATCATCTTTGCCAAGGTCATCAGAGGAATGTAGTTTATTTCTCTCTGACCCTTCACTTAATGTCATCTTCTTGCTGCTGAGCAAATCTCACCACCTACTGATAGCACCATCAAAAATACCTCACCTTTTCATTCAAGGCTCTGAATAATAGACAGCTCATCAATAGTATCTACCTGAGCCTTTGCAAAGGCACGTCCTTCAGGAGCTTAGACTGGTCTGAGTTTCTAGGAAAGTGTGTGTGTGTGTGTGTGTGTGTGTGTGTGTGATTTATCCAGAATTAATCTCTAAGTATCTCAGAGGACTTTGGCCAGTGCTCTCCATAATCCTGACCATTTTCAGTAGGAGAGCAGCATCTGCTCCCGCTGTGGTGGGCAGACAGAGGGAAGCTGAAGCACAACGTATAAATGAAGAATGGCATGTCCTTTCATGGAGTCCAACAGGTTGAAATCTAGTGGCCGCAAGGGGAAAACAAAGGTTTCCTGATTGTTCTGTGGTCTTTCCATCATGTTAGGAAGATAGGCCTACCACAAAAATTGTAGCCACAGGACTTACTTTTACAGAGAGAGGGGTGGAATTAGCCCTGGAGGGGGAATCTGGTAACCTGGGTCTTAGTCCTGCCTCCTCCATTATTGAGTTGGTCAAGTCACATAATATTTCTAAACTGGGGGGATTTTTAAAAGTTTTTTTCCTTAAAAGTTGAGTTAAAATACCCACCTTCCTCCCTCTTGGTGATCCAAAGTTGTGAAGATACTTTGAACCTTTCAAGGCGTGCTAGAAATGCTAAGTTTAATTAAAGCTATGAGATATCTCATTTGGTGCTTACAACCCGCCTGTGAGGTTTGCATTATTTTGCAAGGCTCAGAGAGATCAAACATCTTACCCGAAGTCACCCAGGTAGCGAGCGGCAGTGTCTGGATCAGGATCCGCTGACTTCAACTTGAAAACTTTTCATCTGCCCACAGCTGTCTGTCTGTCTAAACCAGCGCAGAGACTCGGATCCAGAGAGAGGGTCATTTCAAGGTCATCCCAACAAACAGCCTGCTGTACCAGCTCTGGAATGATATGCAGCTCCAGTGACCAGGAATTATAGGAGCCTTATGGCTCGTGCAGCAGATGGGGAAAGAGGAGAAAGGGATAGAGTGGGGAGTGGAGGAAAAGTGGAGGAAAGAGGAAGCCATGTGAATTCCCATGCTGGCCTGGAAGAGGGGAGGGTAATGTGCCACGCTGACGTCTTTGAGCCAAGAGAACATGTGTGTCTTTATCTCTGTCCGTACAATTTATGATCCAGCTGGGCCCTTCCGCGAGGCACTGCCAGGAGAGTTACTCTTGGGGCCAAACACTGGAGCCCCTGGGGCCCTGCCAGGAGCGTACTGTAGTCATGGTTATTGGAAGGAAGCTCCCGAATGGGGTGGGCTAGTAGCGCCCAGATTTAGAGGGCACCACTCTGTGGAGTTCCCAGAGCAATTGACTGGCTTGAAGTCATGTTAGAACCACGGATTGTATCATTTCCTTCCCTGTGAGTTGTGACAGATGCTCTTGTTGACCCATCCATTCATTCATTCAACAGAGATTCATGGCAAGCTACATGGTTATTATCATTGTAGTTGAGATATGACATGTCTTTCTGTAGGAGAGCTCAATATACAGGGTACATCTGAGTTTTTCTGCCCTCAAGAGGTAGGCAAGAGACAAATGTTAATGTGACAAGCACCCCTGGATGTACAAATTATTATAGTTCACCATTATCCAAATGGCTCTTTGGAGTTGTTCATTTACTGAGATTAATGATGATCTTTTGGAGTGTCGGGTTAGTGGAATAGGTAACCAATGCTGTATATTTATATGTGTTCTGAGAACTCGAATATTAGAGTAACCAGGCCTAATGTGCTGTGAATCTGGACTTTAATGCCTGTGTCTTGTAGATTATTAAACACTCTGCCCATCAGTGAATTTCCTACTTTCATACCTACAGCCTTCCCGAAAGCAATTATTTTGAAGATCTAAGATCTAGCCAAATATATGTGTGCATTCATCCATTTGTTCACTTTACCAACATTTGTCAGTGGTCAGTACCTATTCTGTTGAGGAAATATTTATTAGGTACAAATTTCCAATGAGAAAGCTGAGATAAGATGCTTCCGAGGACACACTGGATCCACGATGATCCTCATTTCTCTTATTAGAGGAGATTTTCTCCTTGCTATGGCATGCATTGCTGTGGCTTTAGTTACAGGATCCCTGCGTGCCTTGGAGATATTATTAGCCCCTTGTTCCACTGAAAAGTGAGTTCCTCTCAGCTCTCTCCATCCTTGACACTTAATTAAATTGTAATACAGACAGTGACATGACAGTACTTTGAGGGCAGAGGTAGAAATATAAGATGTTTTGATGAACAGCTGTTGGGAATCTGCATCAAACCAGTCACATAGATAATGAAACAACATAAAGGAGAGCAAAGGAAGGAGGAAGCTGAAGAATAACACAGAGAGAAGGGGTGAGGGTGTGGACACCAGCCCTGATTTGCAGGGGTGAGCACACTATTCTGAGTGCAGAAAGTAGGCAAGGCTCATGGTCCTTGCTCTACAGGAGTTGAGGCTCTAAGTGATCCTTTGTTGCACTAGTCTCCCCTCCCCACAGAGAGGCTCGGTATTCTGAGTGTTTTGTCTTGTGGGATGGGAAGATTCATACTTCAACAGTAGTATTATCAACAGTCCTTTATCATATCATGGCACACACAGGAAATGATCATCTCTGGGGGGCACACTGTGTCTTAGACACTGTTGGGATGCGCTCATTCAGGTGACTTGTCTCATGTGTACAAGAGCAGGTGATTTCGAGGAGGCCATCTATTCCCCTTCCTCCAGGCAGGAACTGCACCTATGTCATCCTGGTAAGGCACAGTAGTCAAGTTGACAGTGGGTGTTACGGGAGCTATGGGCGGGAGCGAGGGAGGGTGACAGCTGTGGATCCAGACTAAGTACTTCTTATCAGAGAGGTGGTACCTGCCTGTGCACTTAACCTATTCACTGCTCGCAGGCAAGCCTCAGTTTCCCACTTGCTCTCTTACCAGTGTTTCTCTAAGCCAAGGACTCTGGAAGGATGACCCTTCCCTCTCAAAGGGTGAAAGTTTCAGAAGGACTTTAGGCTCCCTGAAAGAGCAGTGCAATAATGATTATGAAATGGTCCATTTAAAAGGGACTTTCCAGACAGAAAGAAGGGTGGTTGTCAGGGGGGGTGGGGCCAGAGAGGACTGGGAGGCTCATATTTCATGGACACGGAATTTCAGTTCTACAAGACAGATGGCTCTGTGGATGGACAGTGGTGATGGGTATAGAACAATGCCGACATATTTAACACTGTTGAACTATGCACTTAAAAAATGGTTAAGATGGTATGTGTTACATTATGTAGGTTTTACAATGAATTTTTTTAAAAGGACTTTCCATCAAAAGCATATACCCTATCTACTCTTTGTCATTTCGAAGTAGCTTCCTTTCTTTTTATAGTATTTCTAACCTTAAAAAAAATCTTACTCTGTAAATTGATCCCTAACACTATAACATGGAGTGCTGTTTCTCTTACCCTTTTTCCCAAGAGACATCTGCCAGACCCGGTCACCCTCAGTCCTTACAAACCTCCTAGGGAGGCTCAGCCAGGGTACCTTCTCTTGAAACCAACATGCAAAAGTCAGAGATCAGGGGCAGTGCCTGGGTGGTTCAGTCGGTTGAGCATCCGACTCTTGATTTCAACTTAGGTCATGATCTCATGGTTTGTGGGATTGCACCCTGGATCGGGCTCTGAGTCCGGCTCTGCTTGGGATTCTCTCTCTTCCTCTCTCTGCCCCTCCCCCACTAGTATGTGCACACTCCTGTACTCTCTCTCTTAAAAATAAAGCATTAAAAAAAAGAGATCACCCCTACTCTGGCCTGTGAGGGGACCAATGGGAAATGCTGGCCTCTCATCTGTACCCGCAAACACACCTAAGTCAGTGAAGCAGGAGACAGGACTCTTGCTTTGGGTTGTGCTTTTCAAGTTTTCTATAGCATGATACCTTAAAGCCCAGCTTAACTTATAATAACAACAGCAACAATCACAGAAGCTTCTTATCTTATAGCTAAGATTAATCTGTCTGTAACTCATTATATTCACAGAACCCTTATTTGCCTAAGTATATTACCATGGCTCCTGAATTCTATTGTTATGATCAGCATTGTTATTCATACGTTTATCCAGTGTTACTATTTTTATTGAGTTGCCTTTTCCCCTCCTTTTCAGTAACGCCTTCAAAGTCCGTGTTTTACTTCCAATCATAAATTCCCCAACAGCAGGAATGATTTTCCCGATGTTACGGGGCAGAGGAAGAGGGAGCCACAGAGCAAGAGTAAACAGTCTCCTCGAGCTCTGTCGATGCCACAGGGAAATCCCATGATGGATTGATCGTTCCTGTCCCATGCATTTACTGAGTATTCACTTTATGCCACTTGCGATGCTGGTGCTGAGGCCGCTCAGATCCAAAAAGATCAAAAATGGGGCGGCGGAGTCACCCAGACCTGGGTTTGTTTTTTCAACGTTTATTTATTTTTTGGGGGGACAGAGAGAGACAGAGCATGAACGGGGGAGGGGCAGAGAGAGAGGGAGACACAGAATCCGAAACAGGCTCCAGGCTCTGAGCCATCAGCCCAGAGCCTGACGCGGGGCTCGAACTCACGGACCGCGAGATCGTGACCTGGCTGAAGTCGGACGCTTAACCGACTGCGCCACCCAGGCGCCCCCAGACCTGGGTTTGAATCCCATTTAGATGAGGTACTCTACTTAGTCAATAGCTTGTGTGAATGTGGCACAGCTGCCTTCTGTTATCTGTTTCCCTCACTGCGTAACAATAGCACCCGCTTGCAGGCAGAATGCATGTAGCCGTATACACTTCTATTACCTGGCATGTAGTGAATACTCAGTAAACATGAACTATCATTCTGTCTTCCTTGAGGCACTCATGACCTACAAAAAGAACCTAACCCTGAAATACTCACAACTGTGCTGTGAAGGAATGGGGTAAGGGCCACAGGAGGATGAACCAAAGGGTCAGACGGGCCCAGAGGAGAGGGGGAGGCTGGGGCCCAGGGCGGCCTTGTATGCAGAAGGAGAAACATCGACCCAGGCCCAGAACTGAGAAGGTGTGAGGGTGCCGATGAAGGAGAATCAGGTCTGGCTCAAGTGCAGTCCACACAGTGTGGGGCCTGGGCATGAAGCTAGACGTGTTGATGAGACCATTGGGAAGGGCTTCAATGCCAAGGGATTTAGATTTTCCTGTATTTTAATACCTCTAAGACACACATTTTCCCACACATCTTAACATCTCCAAACTGAACGTATCTTATAATCAATGTGTTGTCCTAGTTAATTGCCATTATTTTTTTCTTTTTCTTTTCTTTTCTTTTTTTTTTTTTAGTAGTACACAAAATTATAGTGTACTTTGCAATCGGTACCTCAGATTAGATGAAATATGGTGTGTTAAAGGCCGCAGGACCCAAGGTCTGATTGGAGCAAGTTTCATGTGCTATCGTTTCCTTTCCATTCCGGTAACTTGTTCAGTGCCCCGTTGCGCTCACCTATAATTCAGTGCTGGTACAGGACGCAGTCCTCCCAGCTCTCAGCAGTGGTCGCCTCGGTGGAGCAGCCCTGGCCGGGATGGAGTCTCCACCCGATGTGAACTCTGAGCCACACGTGGAAAATAACAAGTGCGGGCAAAGAGACAAAACGACCAAGAAAAGGCGCGGTATGTTCCGAAGACAATTTACAAACAACACTCAGAAACCTGCTCTCTTGTCCTCCACACGCACTCACCCACGTGCCCCTTGAAATGTCCTACAACCTCCTCCCAGACTGCTTCTCGCCGCCTGCACACCACTGCCAGTGGGGTCCGCAGGATGAGTTAAGAGCCCAGGCAGAAAACTGGGCTCCAGGGGTGATGCTAGAGAAGAGATCTTTTGCTGTTTCAATTTCTTGGTTCTTTCGTACGCTTCCCCATCTCTTTTGTTCCCCCATTCTTTATGCCTCTCTTTTCTGCTTCTCCGCACTGAGTAGAGCTGTTCTTGGGGCACAGTAAATCCATGGCTCACCTGTTGTGGGGACAGGGGCAGGGGCAGGGGCAGCAGGCAGACACTGGAGAAGAACTGGGAGGTCCTACCAACTGATGCTGAACTAGCGGAGGCTTATCTACATCCGGTCCACACAGAAGCGCCACCCCCTCTTTGGTGGGGGGGAGGGGCTGATTGCCTAGCAACAGTTCCCTCTGCTCTTTGCTCTTTACCCTCCTTCTTCTAGACATCAGGCATCATTCCTTCTCCTTGCTTCCCATCAGACCAGCCTATGAAACTCATTTTTATCCAGCTTTAACTTGAGTAAATAATTGAGAAGTGTTTGATGTGATATTCCTTAGACACTCAGCCTTTAAGTTCAACGAGGCCACTGAGGGCTGTGCATGGAATCCCCCGAGTCCTGAAACTTAGCTGTGCCACAGACTCACTGTGGGACTGGTCAAAAGCAAAGGTTGTGGACAAGACCTAGAGAGTGCAGAAAGCCACTTGGGATCTGTCAGGTCCAGAATCCCACTGTCACCCTTTCCCTGTTATAGCCAGGCAGGGAAGCTGAGTGAGTGTCTAGTCCAGATCTGTATTATTTGTTGTATATGATGTGTATGTTCATTACAGGATCTTTAGTGAAAAACAAGTCTTCATTATTAGGTTCAGTGTCTCTGCGAGGTTCTTTCAGTTAAGAATCATTGGAAGATCTGGGACACCTCGATGGCTCCATCGGTTAGGCGTCTGACTCTTGATTTCAGCTCAGGTCATGATTTCATGGTGCGTGAATTAAAGTCCTGCGTCAGGCTCTGCGCTGATAGTCCCTCTCTCTCTCTCAAAAATAAACTCAAAACAATCATTGGAAGTTCTTTTCAGAGCTTTCAAAGGAACGATCAGTGAGAACCTAGTCTTCCACAGTCTCATCACAATAAATCCTGAATGCAACGTGGTATATAATTCAGCATTTAGACCGAGTGTGGGGGCCTTTTGAGTATTCTCTCCTAACCTAAAAAGATGGAAAACTCAGGTCTAATCAGTTCCAATTTCTGGATCCCAGGAGACAGAGAGAGAAAAGTTATATTTTTAAAGTTTATTTATTTATCCATGAGCAATACATCCCTAATTGCTACTTTTCATGAAGTGGACTGCTTTTTCCTTGTTTATCAGTGGCTTGCATGGGGTAGACACACAATAAATGTGTGTGAATGGAAGGAATCTCTTGTCCCATGACTTTATTAAAACACTTCTGATGGGATAAAATATGGAAAATTGATCTGTGGGGTACATGATCAAAACCTGAGATTAAGTTGGGGGATTATGTCGTTAGATAAGTTTCATATATGTTTTACCGGAGTTGTGTGGGTGGGAACAAGTCACATTATCTGGTCAGAGTTTTCACTTTCAACCTGAGGGGTGGGTAGCAGATCTCTGACTTGTTGACCAGCTCTAACGTTCATGATTCCAGGTGTCGATCACTTCCTTTCACTGGTTTCTTTCCCAGTTTGTCTTCTGGTCCGTAAAATGACACGGATGCCACTTTCCGTATAGTTACTAGCTGAATAATTTCCTGAACCAGAGTGGAGTCCATGCGAGGTCCTTCTCCTCCCTGGGATTCTTGACATTCCGGGAGAACCTGTGTCTCATCACAGAAGGATCTGTGGGCTTCCGTTTCTTCTCATCAGCCATCACATCCCCTGACTGGTGCCTGGCATAGAAAACAGAGATGGGGGTGGGGGTGACTATGTCATCTTGCTATCAGTGATGTGAGCCATCCTTCCTCCTCCATTTGGCACAGGGGCAGCCTGGTACCCAAATGTCTCTTTAGGATGCTGCTAGGGCCCAGAAATTTATCTTCTTGGGGAAGAAAAGGACTATTTTCTGGTCCAGAGGACAGGAGCTAAGTGCCAGATGAAGGAAGTGGGCGGTTGGGGTCATCAGTTTCCAGTTATTTTTTGAGAGCGGATCCTGTGTCTTGTGTTCAGTACTGAGTCCCCAGAGCCAGACCACCCCCATGCCCCAATATTTACAATGTGGTCACTAAGTAATTATTTGTTGAACGCTGAGTGTTATAAAAACATTCCACGGCTAGACTCCAAAGATATCTAGCTGTCTATAGAACATCCTCCTGTGATTCGGAGGGTGAGGATGTTAATCACTGTGTAAATATCTGGGTAATTACTGTACTAGCCGCATTTTTAAGACAATTTGTCCCCAACCTGGGGTGGAGCAACCCATTCTTCCCAGTTACATTTCATCCAGACTTAATAGTTGGCTGGCTCTGACAACTTCAGGGGTATTCTTTTTTGTGGGCTCTGTTCTCCATAAAAGCAAGGCTAGCATTTGCTGGTGGATTTCAAAACATTCAGGGGTCACAGAGTTTGGGGGTGGGGGGCTCTGATGCGCTAGAGTGACCCTGAGGGATTTGAGTTTGTAAGATTCCCGTGCTGGTGGCAAAAGCCAGCTCTCCTTCCTCCAAGCCCAGTGCTCCTTCTTCACAAGGCATCCAGGGCCAACCATCCCACAGTCCTTGCAGAAACTCGAAGTGGTAGGAACTCGACCTCACCACAGTCTGCAGCTGGAAATCTGCGAAGAGGAGACAAAGTCTTAGTGACTTTCAGAGAGGAGCTCACCATCTGAGAGGTGAATGAATAAATACATTTCTACAGTGTAAGCATAACGAGTGTGACGAGCAGCTGTTTTCTCTGACCGCAAGAGGAAATGGACGTAAATCGCTCCAGGAAGGACTTAGGGCAGACAGTCAGGGGAACTTCCTGGCTCTGCGATCTCTGCAAAGACAGACCTGTCAGCTACTGACTCACTCACTGCCGAGGGTGGTTTTCTGTTCTTGCACACCCGTGTTCTTCCAAAGTGCAAAGGAAGCCCCTTTCGTGAACAGGGCTGCCTGGAAGTATGTTAACAAGCAGAGCCTCATTCCCCCTCGGGCTCGTGGGTCTCAGGTTGTGAACTGGGGCGGGCTGCGTCATTCTGCGTCCAGCTAAGCCAGCTGAAGCCACTGGAGCTACCTTGGCGGAGTCTTCTTAGCAAGAAGTCAGGAAGACAGTGTTCCAGCTTTTCAGCCTTATTCCTCACAAATGGTCTGAACTCACTACTACTGGGGTGCAGTTGACCACACATTTCCATGGTGATATTTATGCGAAAAGGGAATTAAGCACATTCTCTCCATATGACCGCCCAGTTACACACGTGTGTTGTGCAAGTGTGAATATGTGCATTGCAGGGATATGTGCATGGGTCCAGCTGTGTGTTTTTGCACATGCACCTGAGCATTTGTGTATATAATTGTATGGGCTTCTATAGCCAGGGCACATGTGTGGACACGGGAAATGTGTATGTGTATATGTGTGTGCAAACGTGCACATGTGACCCTGTCTGTTTTTATTTTCACGTCACCCGTAGCTTCTTATATGTACAGGTATCTGCAGCACATTTGCAGATGTCCATGCTATTTTTTGCTCGTTTATTCTCCCTGCCTTTATGGGGGAGAAATTGTTAAATGTTGGCAATGCAATAAAGAGAAACTGATTTCAATGGAATGTTCCCTTGCCCTGCAGACACATTGCCACTGCTTTTATGCTGCACATTACACCGTGGTGAAATTTAGTTAATTTTATGGTTTGTTATTACAACAGCAGAGTGGATTGAGAGAGGCAGCTTCTGTTGACTCCATGTCCCAAATTTCCTGGGTGTGATGGGAGTGAGAGCAGGAAACAAAGTCAACCCAGAAGCAAAGTGGCTGCCCTAATTGGCTTTCAACTTCCCTAACAAGAGGAATTAATTGGTCAGCAGAGGCTTGGCTGCTGCCCTCATGGAGTGTATATTTTGGTCAGGGAATCAAGACGCACGTTCACGGAAACTGTGAGAAAACAACCAGGGGCTCGACTATTTTGCTGAAAAGCAACACATTTTGGTGAAAAGAGCTTTGCGGTCTGAATATCCCACACTCAGTGTCCAGCTTTGCCAGCTATTGGCTCCCTCTTCTCTAACCCCAACCTCTTCCTCTGGAAAGTGGGGATAGTGATGAACTCCCTCTGAGGTTCCTGGGAGGCAAGCGCCTAGAACGTAATGGGCGTTCAGGTGGAACACTTCCTTACTTCCTTCCTCACTTCCTGCCTGGGAAAACCCCTCTGCTCCAGAATATCTCTGGAGTCAAGAGAAAGCCAGAGCAGCGAGGTTTTGAAATCAGACCAAGTACCAAGTGGGAAAGGAATAAGGATACACAAGTGATTGTGCCCATAATGTCTGAACCCGCAAATTAGGACACACGGTCTGAAAACTTTGCAAGGTCCATTCTGGAAGATCCGCAACAAAAATCGGTATTGCCTGCATCAGATGCTGATCATTCTGAGTGTGAATGTGACTGAAACCCATTAGCTCATTGAGATATATGCCATCAGTCACTCTGAATGAGGCAAAGCTATTAACATTCTTATTTATACTACTAATGAAGCTAATTAAATCTTACATCCGAAACAGAGTTGGTGTGGACTAGAATACTTGGAGAGCAGAAGCTGTTTCCACGAGAACATGGCTTTTCTTGTTATTCTTCTCAGCTGGGTCCTTGGATCCCACCACCAATGGTAGGACAAGCAGATGACAAAGAATATGTCAGCCCTACTATCATTCCCCCGAGGTCTGGCAGCTTCTTCCCCAGGCTGGGAGACTGTTCATCTCTCTACTAGTCACTCCTTGGTTCCAAGCGTCAGGATCCCAGCAACTTCTGTCGGTCCTCCCAAGCATCATGTGCTGGCTGGGTTAGACCCCACTTCCGTCCCAGCATGGGGAGAAAATTTCGATGGGAGGCGAGTAAACAAAGACTTACAGATTCAGGTGCTTGGGTTAGCTTTTCTTCCTCCACTGATTCAGCCTCTCATCTTTGGGAAGTTTCTTCTTTGGGAAGTTTCCTTGCCTGTCCTGTCTTAGAACTCTGGGCACATGGAAATACCATAAATTTATAGTCTCTGCCGGTTTGGATGAGAGAACAAACAACGATACCTTTGTTTCCTGAGCTGAAATGCATCATTTCATGGATAATGTCAGAGCTCATCATTTTAATATAGAGTGGCCTTGAGCTTTAATGCTCAAAAAAAAAAAAAAAAAGTTTCTATTTTGGCCCAGGAAGCCCCAGAATGAAAGTATTCGAAAACCACCAAACAAGGCTGACTCATTTAAAGACCGTTAATTCACGTGCTGTGGGGCAGTGGGGAGAGGAGGGCAGGGCTTAGGGATGAACACTGAACATCCTCTGGAGGAGAACGCAGGCTTCTGAGTCATAGCACCACCGAATAATTTGATTTGGGTGATTTTAGCTATCACTAAACCAACCCCCTTATGGTAGAAAAGAGAACACTATTCATTTATTGTTCTCCCTCCAGATTCAAAATATTCTTATTGTACATCGTCCCCAGTCCTAACTTTTTTTAAATGTTTATTTATTTTCAGAGAGAGCATGAGCAGGGGAGGGGCAGAAAGAGAGTCCCAAGCAGGGTCGATGTTGTCAGTGCAGAGCCCAGCACAGGGTTTGATCCCATGGACTGTGAGATCATGACCTGAGCCTAGATCAAGAGTCAGACATTTACCTGGCTGTGCCACCCAGGTGCTCCTCCCCAGTCCTAACTTTTCAATAAAGCTTGTGGAAGGTGCTAAAGAGAACTGGTCGTTTTTGAAGAACAGGCTTAGGGAATAAGGTATCGTGAGTCACTGAACTACAGATTTGGGGTAAGCGGTGACGACTTTTCAACAGATTAAAAAGCAACACATTGGCCTTCACGATAGCACTAGCTGAATACAATGTATTTTTAAAAATTATTTGGAAGCCGTCAAGATGTTCACAGTGCTTAGAGCAAATGTTAACCTGTCAATGTAAACGTGCAGACATGTGGCTCATAGAAAGATCTGGTAAATAGAACAACAAACATAATGTACGGTATTGAATTTTTTTCCGAGGTGTTTTGTAATCTGGCTTATTTTATAATCAGAAAATTAGACTCTAGTGAGAATCCCCTGTTATATTCCCATGCAATCCTGATGGCCCAGGCACTGGGGAGTGGGGTCTCTGAGGGCAGGTTTGAAGAAATGTCAGAAAGAGCATTTCTCCGGCAGTCCACAATACACGTGGATTCGAGAAGGGCTTGAGGACACTCCCTTTCCCTCTTGCTTAACCCACAAAGTCCAGTTCTGATTCTGGCCCTAAGATAACGAGTGGTTTCTAAGTCTTGACTTCCTCACTGCTTGCATTCAGGCCACAAAATCTGAAGTGCCATTTTCTAAAGTACCATAAAACTCCAGAGGACAATTCTTAGCAAAAGACCTACCTCTTTTTTTTTTTAATTTTTTTTTTTTGACGTTTATTTATTTTTGAGACAGAGAGAGACAGAGCATGAACGGGGGAGGGGCAGAGAGAGAGGGAGACACAGAATCGGAAACAGGCTCCAGGCTCTGAGCCATCAGCCCAGAGCCTGACGCGGGGCTCGAACTCACGGACTGCGAGATCGTGACCTGAGCTGAAGTCGGACGCTCAACCGACTGAGCCACCCAGGCGCCCCAGATCTACCTCTTTTTAAGCGTAATCACTGTGGGGCCCCTGAGTGGCTCAGTCTGTTAAGCGTCCGACTTCAGCCCAGGGCGTGATCTCCCCATCCGTGAGTTCGAGCCCCCTGTCGGGCTCTGTGCTGACAGCTCAGAGCCTGGAGTCTGCCTCGGATTCTGTGTCTCCCTCTCTCTCTGCCCCTCCTGTATTCTTGCTCTCTCTCTCTCTCTCTCAAATATCAAAAATAAATAATATTTTTCAAAAAATAAATGTAATCACTGAGACATCTCTGGGAAAATAATAATAATAAAGACAGAAAGAAAGAAGAAAAAGAAAAAAGACTGCTTTCCACTCTCTGCCACTTAAGTATTTTACACCCAGCCACAAGAATGCCATTAAAGGTATGCTACCTAGTGTAAAAAAAAAAGTTACAGATGTTATAAAATCATCACAATTATCAAATGCAATTTAATTAGTGTACCAACAGTAGCTAAATATGTGTACAAAACACTGCTATGCTCAAAGCACCTTATAAACAGGGAAGAATTAGGTCTTACAGGACCCTGGGGAGGGACTGGAGTTCTTTCCCTGTAGAAGAGAGGAAGAAACAGAGAGGCTGGCCGTGGGAGTGAGTCCTGCGCCATGCCAACATCTGGCCCTCCTGCAGAGTGCTGCTGTCAGTGCTTATGAGACAAGGCAGGCCGGGTGGCATTGCCTTGGACAGTTTCTCACTGGCAAGTCCCCACAGGACTCCTGGGAAGTGGGTAACTGTGCTGATTCTCTTCACTGAAGGGGAGACGCGCTTCCTTCTGAGTGCTTTGTTCTTCTCTGGGGACCCCAAGCCTGGACTCTCACCCCTCCAAGCCCAGACACCTCCTTGAGGACACCCCACAGTGGCCATGTCCCTCCAGCAGCTGAGGGCCAGGCACAATTAGGCAGCCCGGTGAGCTCCAGCCCACCTGCTCCCCCCGTGGGGCTGTTAGCAGCAGGAACCAGCGAAGAGTTGAGGGGGAAGCTGGTGCCTTACCTTCCACAGCCTCCCCGGGGGCTCACCCTTGCCTAGGTCACAGCTTCTTGGTGCTCGCTGCTACCTTCCCACCTCTCCGTTTTCCCTCCTCTTCCTCCTTGCTGGGATCCAGGGGAGCACCAGCTCTGGGCTGGGAGCAGGTGCAAGATAGGCAGGAGCTGGGGGAGCCCATTATCACTCTGCACGCACGTTGTCTAATTAGCATCAGGCGGGAATCCTGGCAACAAGATGGTGCCGGAGACTCCCACCCCACAAACCCCCCCCACCAGCCACATCCGGGGAAGACTGCTACAGGGGGACAAGTAGACGAGGAAGATATCTGCCCGTCCGGATTTCAGACCACAAAACTGGAAACTGGTAATGCCCTTTGAGGTCATCAAACGCGATGACTTTTAAATTGTGGCATGAGACCCATTAATGTGTCATGAAAGCAATTTAGTGGGTCGTGACCATCATTTTTTAAAAAGAGAAAATATCATAATGCATGTCACATATAAATGAGGTTTTCCTTCCGTTGTCTGAGCATGTGTGTCCTGAGTGGAGATGTATTCGTGATGGCAAGTCTCAGAGAAAAAGCTGGAGAAAGGCATGGTAGCCCAGTCCCACCTCCTTCTGCACCGACTTCTCTCCAAGCTCCCTGAGCCATTGAGAACCATCCCATCTGCAAAGATCTCTGTTCAAGTACCTCGGCTCCATTGGCAAGCCTGTCCTGGTTTCATGAACACTCCTCACCTCCACCAAGTTTCCCCTGCTGTCCTGTCTGAATACCGGTCGACACCACCTCTCTTCCTCGGTTATAGAAATCTGACCACCCTTCACATAATAATCCTTGATTAAATTCTCCCTGTGAGGAGTTTAGAAATCCCAGCTCCTCAGGTTAAGAATTGGGCACACTTTCAATAGATGATGTCTCCCCTTGCCACTGTTGTTTGGTTTGTTTGGTTTTTTTTTTTTACCCAATCTCAGCCACCCTTGAGTGAGGCTCTTGCTACAGTTAAATAAGAACTGGGGTGAAGATGTTCTTGCTCCCAAACACAGACGTAAAGACCGGGGGCCACAGAGGACAGTAGCAAGGAGAGAAGCCTCCTGATTTCAGAGCGGACCGGGTCCCAGGAATGGAATGGGAAAAGGCTACGTCCAGGAACGGAATGGGAAAAGCCTACATCCCAGGCACGGTACATCAGCCAAAATCTCAACTTAAATGGCAAGAACGTGCATTCCCTGGCCTGAGGGTCTCAGTTGTTATGGCAAAGAATGGTGATGCCTTTTTACACCTGAGGTGGACACAATGCTTCCATCCGCTCCCTTCATGGGTAGAGAGAGAGAAGAGTCAGGGATTCCAGAGGCTTTCAGAATGCTCCCTTAATGAACAAGTAACTTGTCAGTAAAATGTGAGTGCTTGAAGGAAATTCAGAAAAATCTGTGTATATTTCATAAAGGATACACATACAGCCTGTTGACGTTCAGTGCTTTGCCCAGGGTCACCCAGAATGCTGTGGCTGAGCAGAGTCTGGAGTCCAGCTCTCAATGCCCAAGCGCCCCTTCTACTCTCCCCGGATCCTCAACTGTCACTACTGGGTCTTGTGGCACTCACCGCCCCATCTCCTGCAGGACAAGGAGAACAGGACCAATAGTTGTCTCTCCACAGGACCCAACTGCACATCGTTTGAAGCACATGGCTGACTTCAGGCTTGGTCATCACTTTGCCCAACAGTGGTGCTTTGGCCAGCGGGATGGAGAGCTGGTGGCTTGGGACCCCTGAAGGGGAGACGTGGGAAGAGAAAGCCTGAGAGCAATGGCCGTGCATTATTATGATGAGAGAAATACTGTAAACTTGAGGTTATTACCTTTATCGTTGTTATTATTAGATTTAATGGCTGAGTGAGCAGTTCGCTTGGCCCCAATAGAAAATTGCTCCTGACAACTCTCCATAACCACGTGATCTGGGGAAAGGCAATGGCAAGAAGGGTTCTCACCTTTGCTGGGGAGTGACATGTGCAGGGCTCAGACACGGATGGCCCGGGTCCCCGAGCAACAGAGCAGAGCATCTAGCTCCTTCTCTGGCCTGTGACTCTAAGCAGGAAGGGGTGGGGTCAGGGAGCAGGGAGGCTGCAGGCCCCAGTGACCCTTGGCAGAGGCGAGCACTCTGTCCTTGACAAAGGTGAGGTGTGTGTGCAGGGGTCGGTAAGGTTCAGTGGCCAGGGCCGGGAGAAACTCCCATATATATCTTCTTTCCACTCTCAGCTGAGCCCATTAGGAATGTATCTCTGCCTCCCGATTGCTCTTCTGTGCTATTAATTTGCGGTTGTATTAATTCCTGCTGTTATTATACAGCTAGGTGATGCAGAACAAAGCTTCTCATTAATGTGGCCAAGGAGCTGTTGCTGCTGCCAGGGTTGATGCCCCCTCCCCCACTCTGTCCCATCGCAATCTCCACTCTGTCTTGACACGAGCGGAGGCTTGAACCTTGGGAAGTGACTGGTGGATCCTGAGACCCAGGCTGCAATTCAGACGCCAAAGGTGACTGGGGAATCTCAGTGAAAGGAGCAGCTTTGCTCTGTCACTGCCCTTGGCTGACCTACCCCTTTATTCAAAAAAATTGGATTATACTCTTAAGCACCGCCTGTAACCCCTTATGACAGGCGTCTTGGACCGCTTTGGTGATGAACAGAGAAGCGTGGCACACCAGGTCATATCCACAAGGTGACTGCCTGGGCCGGCGGTGCTGTGACGCTGGACACATCCCTCTGTTTGAGCCCAGTTGACCCATGACCCAGATCGAATCCAAGCCCAGCTCAGGCGCTCGGCCCCCAACCCACCATACCATTCATCAAGGGGTCTCTATGGGGACCACTCACCTCTGCACAGCCAAACACAGGCACAATTTGGAACCGGGGAGGTTCCCTCGTGGGACTCCCTGGCATGTCAACTTCTTTACATTTGTACATTTTAAAGCGTGCCTTGAAGAAATACTCAGGACTGCTACTGGGCAGAAGGCAGGTTTTATTTCTAAGAACTGAGGACATTTTCCACCCTTTCTCGTTCCTGTCCCCTCTGCATCATTCACTGGTAAGTGGGTTATATTTCACTCTGAGTGGTGATTCCTGGAAAGCGTGAAAGCTTCGTTCTGATGGTTACTCTGCCACTGTGAGGCAATCGATTAAATCCCTGTGGCTGTCTCTGACGCCCCAATGGGAGGTGGCCAGCACCGCTATGACCTCCCCTCCTGCATTCACTTTCTCTCCATCACCCCCTCAAGCGTCCTCTGCTCAGCCGCACTGAATGCCTCGCTACCACCCAAACACCCCAAACAAGGCGCGTCCTTCCCGCCTCCAGTCTTTGCACATGCTGTTCCTTAAACTGGATTTTTCTCCTTCTTTACTATGGGCAGAATATTCACTCATTCCCTAAGAATCAACCCAGGGCGGGGCGCCTGGGTGGCTCAGTTGGTTAAGCGTCTGACTTTTGATTTCTGCTCAGGTCATGATCTCATGGTCATGGGATTGAGCCCCACATGGGGGCTGGAGCCTGCTTGGATTCTCTCTTTCTCCCTCTGTCTCTCTCTCTCTTTCTCTCTCTCTGCCCCTTCCCCATTCTCTCTCCCCTTTTCTCTCTCTCTCAAAATAAATAAAAATAATATATTTTTTAAAAAGAATCAACTGAGGCAAATCTGCTCTATGACACCCCCCTTACCTCCCAACACCCACAGCACCTCCTCGATTGCAGCTATAATCCTGAACACACAATACACAGCTCCCCTTAAAAGAGTCTGGTGTCATGGATGCTGTGTGTCCCCAGTGCCTGGCACAGCACCTGGCCTCTTGTAAGCTCAAAGAGTATCTGTTGAATGAATGAGGAAATCTTCCCTATTTTGCAAATAGAAAATTTTTATCACAGGACTCAGAGCGACTGGGTCTAGGTCACCAAATATAGATATAGGGGCGGTGGGACTAGAACTTGGGGACCCTCCCTCCGTTCCAGGCAGGTGCGCCTCCATTCATCTGTCAGTATCCTCGAATTTCCAGAGTGCGTCCAGAGGCCAAGAGCCAACCCATTTTTTTTTTTCAACGTTTATTTATTTTTGGGACAGAGAGAGACAGAGCATGAACGGGGGAGGGGCAGAGAGAGAGGGAGACACAGAATCGGAAACAGGCTCCAGGCTCTGAGCCATCAGCCCAGAGCCCGACGCGGGGCTCGAACTCATGGACCGCGAGATCGTGACCTGGCTGAAGTCGGACGCTTAACCGACTGCGCCACCCAGGCGCCCCAAGCCAACCCATTTTTCTCTCCGTGTCCTGTGATCCCTTGAGAATGGCTTGGTGTACAGGGATTCGAATTGTCATTATTTCGGTAATTAAAAACAACCCGTGAAGCTGGAGGCCCATGATGCAAACAAGGAAAAGCAGCTGGAATTGGCTCCAGAGTCTGTGGCGATGCTGCCACAATTAAGGGTTGTGCTTAACTGATTTTCTCTGGTTTCCATCAAGGCAGGGTGTGACAGACACGGGATCCTGGGGACGTGGGGCCATAGCAGGAGGACAGGCAGGCGGAGGGATGAGCACCCTTGAGCAGAATCTTGTGGGGACGCAAACTGGAGGAGCTCACCAACCATCTCCTTGTGACAAAGGGAAACACAAACAAAAAGACAGAAAAATACACTGAGAGTCAGGGGCGCCTGGGGGGCTCAGTCGGTTAATCATCTGACTCTTGATTTCAGTTCAGGTCATGATCTCATAGTTCGTGAGTTCGAGCCCACATGGAGCTCCACGCTGACAGTGCAGAGCCCGCTTGGGATTCTCTCTCTCTCTACCCCTCCCCTGCTGCACTCCCTCTCCCTCTCTGTCTCTGTCTCTCTCTCAACATAAATCAATAAACTTAGAAAAATACACTGAGAGTCAGAGAGTCAGGCATGGGGTGAAAGAATAATGATGGTTGTTCCCAAAGAGCAAGGGAGACTCCAGAGTGGGTCTGGGGTAAGTGCTGGAAGGGTAAGGTTGGAGCTGGATTCCAGGGACAGACTCAATTTTTAGGGCATTTCGACTTTGCCTAGAGGTTTCCTGAATGGGTTGACAGTAGTGTATGCTTTGAGCGGAAGTTCTCAGACTTGGGTGTGCATCAGAATCGCCTGGGGGGCTTGTTAGAACACACATGGCTGGATCCACCCCTAGCGTTTCTGATTCTGGTCTGGAGTGGGTCTGCAAACTTGCCTTTTGAACAAAGCAAGGGACGCCGATGCTGCTGGCCCCAGGACCAGCCCCTGAGAACTACAGCGAGCCACCCCTGGAAACGGGACCGTGTGAATCTCTTGGCCGGCTGTGGCATTCTGCACGGTTGGGTTCTGGGTAAAGACAGCCTGTCCTCATCTGCCACGGTTTCCCCCCCTTAGAGGTGCCATGAGCATGACCTGAAACAACGCACGTAGTGGTGCTGATGACTCTTGTCTGCGTCAGCTAGCAGGGTCAGCTCGAGATGGTCAGCGAGGTGTCCCTAGCGAAGCCCGGTTCTGATTCATGCTCTCCTCCCCACCCCCTCCACCTGAGAATGATTCTCATAAGAATGGGCAGTTGAGGGGCACCTGGGTGGCTCAGTCGGTTGAGCGTCCGACTTCGGCTCGGGTCATGATCTCACGGCTCGTGGGTTCGAGCCCCGCATCGGGCTCTGTGCTGACGGCTCAGAGCCTGGAGCCTGCTTTGGATTCCGTGTCTCCCTCTCTCTCTGCCCCTAACCCATTCGCATTCTGTCTCTGTCTCTCTCAAAAATAAATAAACATCAAAAAATTAAATTAAATAAAAAGAACAGGCAGTTGGTGGCCCAGAAGAGAGTGTGAGCACCTCTCCACAGGCCGTTCCTGGGTGGAAACTGCACCCAGTGGAGGGGCACCCCCTCCATGAAAAGCCACCCCCCCCATTCAGGGCTGTGCCCTCCACCCCCAGGCATCAGGAACCCTCCTTCCCAGTGGGATGCAGAAGCGAAAGGGTTGATTTTCCTAAAAGCAGGCTCACGGCCGCCCCTCCCAACAACAGGTGCTGCCGGCAGCTGATCGGAGGGTAGAAGTGCTGTATTTATGCCACACGCCAGGCAGTTGGTTCAGTGCTGAGGCCGATGCCCAGTAACATAGCCTGTAGTGCTGACTCCAGCATCCACTTCCTGTTTTTTAATTTCTTAAATGTTTTTATTTCGTTTTGAGAGAGGGAGGCAAGCAGAGGAGGGGCAGAGAGAGAGGGAGACACAGAATCCGAAGCGGGCTCCAGGCTCCGAGCTGTCAGCACAGAGCCTGATGCGGGGCTCGAACCCATGAACCGTGAGATCATGACCTGAGCCGAAGTCGGACGTTTAACCGACTGAGCCACCCAGGTGCCCCTCCAGCATACACTTCTTAACGCCTGCTCTCTCTGCTTCGCGAGCTGTCTCTCCCGACCCCCAGCCCTCCTCTACCCAGCCCAGCCTCAGGGAGCCACTCACTTATGTCCTGCTTGCCCAGAGAATGCCAGGAGTACAAAGTGAGGGGCCTTTTTATGGGGCCCAGACGGTCCACACTGGGTGAGCCGTGAGACTCAGGTTGGCGGTGCGTGTGAAGTGACGTGGGTGACAGGGCAGGGACCAGTGCTTGTGAGGCATGCGTGGCAGATATCTGGGAACATGGAGGCCGTCTCCTACAAGTGGACTCATAAGGTCTTCCCGAGAGCCCCTTCCCCTGAGGGCTGTGGAGGGGAGCTCTTCCTTTCTGGTGTGTTCTTCCTGCTGCTGTGGCGCTGGGGACTCCTGGGTGGTGCGCAGTGTTCTGGATTCTGCCAGCCTCCCCCAGTCCCTGGGAATTCTGCGGGGCCAATCCAGGCCGATCCAGGCAGAGGGCACACCCTCTCTTGTTCTTCATCCCCGTTTGGCTCCCATCACATCCTAAGGAATTTTTACCCTTCACGTGCTCTGAGGCCAGGGCTCTGTTGAACTTCATGGCTTCTGGTAATAATCTCTCCCAGAGTCGAGGCCCCCTGCCCTCTGGTCCTTTCACACCACCCACTGGACCAGGGGTAGGAGGTGTGGGGCAGGGTTAGGCGGCTGCCCCCCGTGTTGCCCGTGCTCAAGCATCTTGCACAAAATGCTCCTTTTGTCCAGCCCTCCCCCAAACCTAGAAGCCTCAGTGACGTCGTGATGGAGACTCGGTGGGGAGGAAGGGGTGGGGGGAGGGTGTCATGGGCCAAGAGGATCAGAAATGCAGCTGAGGAGGTGGCTCAAAATAGCTCGTGGAGAACAGGCTTCTGCTTGACAGGCTGACAAGGATGTGCCTGGAGCCAAACACTCCTCTTTGAATGCTCTGTCTCCTTCTAATTATGGATCTGTCAGGAGGAAGGGAAGCCAGCGACCGCCCGACCCCAGTGACCCTTCACTTAACTTGGAGACGGAGAAGAGAAGCTCAACCCCCATTAGCAAGGCCAGACACCTCACTGGGAAGACATCTGCCCACCCCCATCCCTTCCGTGGGGACCAGAAGTTCTTTTTGCCCAATCCACTGGCTTCCTTCCAGATGGATAAGAGAGGTCACCTGTGTCCCCAAGCAGGGACAGGTCTCTCTGATCTTAGAGCCTAATAGGAAGAGTGAGGACCACCTCATCCAACAGGTGGATGAGGAGTCTGGTCCACAGAGGACTTGCTCGAAAGTTGTCTGCCATCAGGGATTGACTTCGCATCCCTTCTTTATAAGGTGTTGACTTTTATACGAAAATCCTTTTTAATTTAGTACAATTTGATGAGTAAGTCATACACAGTTAAGACTGTATCTTCTTCACACAGAGCATTCACTCCTGTGTCCTGAGGATTTAGAGAATAGCAAGCCTTCAGTGCATGTTCTTGAACGAGTGACCGACGCTGATGTTACCAGGATGACCAGCAGAATGCATTCAGAGAGAGCCCTACTTTCTAGGCCAGCAGGCGGTAGATCTTTTTCTGGAATAATTTACCACTTCAGAAGGTTTAGAGGTAGAGGTGGGGATGGGGGTGGTCAATAGAATTTGATAATTAGCAATTATAATCTTCCTTGGATCTCTCTCTCTCTCTCTATATATATATATATGTGTGTGTGTGTGTGTGTGTGTGTGTGTGTGTGTGTGTGTATTTATACAACTGACTTATCTCTTGACACTTCCAACCCTAGACTGCAGCCTTGTCTTGGAGTGACAAACTATGGGATGCTCTAGGCATAAGCAGACCCGGGGGGCCACCCTTGGGTGGTGGATGGTGTGGGGTCAGGGTTTGGGCCTGCAAGGCTGTTCCCCTCCCTCCCTCCTTCCTTCTTTCACTCTGTCCTCACTCCCTTCCAGCCACAAAACTTATCAAGTCCCCACTTTGTGCCAAGCACTGGGCACAGATGCTGGAGGAACAGTAGGGAATAAGACCGACCTGGTCCCTGCCTTCAGTAAGTTTATATTCTAGCAGGGGAAGTGAGCAGCTTTAGTTTCAGGTTGCATTGTAAAGAAAAATTAAACTGGGCAAGAGAATGGTGACCTGTTAGAGGCATGGGAGCCATTAGAATCGGAAGTATGAAGGAAGGCCTCTCCGAGGAGAGATGACGTGTGAGTAAAGGAGTTGCAAGAAGTCAGGGAGCAGCTGCCTGTGCATCCCAAGAGGATAGAATGGTCCTGAGGCCAAGGCCGAGTTGGGGGGGCATAGCAGGAAGGTGAGAGAGATGAAAATGAAGAGAAGGGGTAGGTGGAACGTAGGCCATGGGAATGCCTGGGACTCATTAGTCGAGGGCTTCCAGGCATCTGACTCCAGGATTTACTGTCTGGGTTCTGCACAGAAACAGAACCAATAAGAGATACAGATAGATGATAGATAGATGGGTGGATAGATCGATAGATAGAAATTTATGATAAGGAATTAACTCACATAATTACGGAGGCCGAAAAGTCCCAAGGTCTGCGGGCAGCAACCTGGAAACCCAAAGGAGCCAACGGTGTAGATTTCCATCCATATCTGAGTCTGAAGGTGGAAGAGTGATGTCCCAGCTTGAACACAGGCAGAGAGAATTCTCTTATTTGGCCTTTTTGTTCTACTCAGACCTTCACCAGATCAGGGGTGGCCCACCCACGCTGGAGAAGGCAATCTGCTTTACTCAGTCTACCCATTCAGTGTGAATCTCACCCAGAAATACCCTCACAACGTTTAACCAAATATCTGGGCACCCCGTGGCCCAGTGAAGTTGACACATAAAACTAACCATCACATAAGGTGACTCGATTCAAGGTCTGTGGAAGAAAAGAGAGACTGGGTGGGGTCAGGGAGGGCTGCTGTGTCCGAGAAGCCAGCTTCTGTGGCACCCACTGCTTTTCTGGCCCTGAGGGCTCTGCACACCCGTGCCCACCCCTCCCCTTTTACAAGACCGTCCCTAACTTCCGCAATGCCCCGCTAGGCTCCCTTGTACTCATCTCCTAGGTCTGCCGTAACAAAGTGCCACAAGGTGGATGGCTCAAAAGAGCAAACATGTATTGTCTCGCAGCTTTGGGGGCTAGAGGTCAAAAACCAAGGTGTCCACAGGGTCCTGCTCCCTCTGAGACTGGGTAGCGCCCTCCTTGCCTCTTCTGAGCTCCTCATGGCAGCCGTCCATCGTTGGTGCCCCATGGCTTGCCTCTGCATCACTCTGATCTATATCACATGGCGTCTTCCTCTTTTATAAGGACCTAATAATACTGGAGTAAAGCCTGCATGAGTAACGTCATCTTCTCATGATCACATCTGCACAGCCCATACTTCCAAATAAAGCCACCTTCATCGGTACTAAGGGTTAGGATTTCAACATAGCTTTGGGGCAGGGACACAATTCAACCCATGACACTTGTTTTCCTGAGCTTCCCACAGGAGCCAGAGACACATCCAGAGCAGTCTTGAGGGTTAAAATTTCGAAAGTTCCCCTGCCATCGTTCAGTTACCCACAAACCCACTGACTATCGCTGGCTAGGTACTCCAAAGGTTCTTTTGAAGCTCTGAGGCATCCTTGCTCATACCTCAAATCCAGGAGAAGTTTTAGGCACCCTGGAAACTACTCTAAGAAATTGGGTGGTTAAACTGGAAACACAGAGTGAGTGTCTCTTTCTTCTCCCGCGCTGAGCTAAGAGTTACCCCGAAGAACGACCCATCTGAGGAACCACAGAAGTGAAAGTGGCTGGGGGCGGGTGTCTCAGCTTCTGTGAGAGTATTGTGGGCAGTTTGCCAGTCAGAGGACCCCGTCCAAATTCCAGCTGGGGAAGAGAAGGCTGCTGTCCTGTTTTGTTCTCTATGAAGGACTTCTGATTCTTGATTTTAATCTTCCCCAAGGGCACGAGAAAGGCTCATGAGTTTGAATCTGATTCCTGTCACCCATCACCCAACACTCATTCACCTTTCCAGGAATCTGGAATGCTTATGTGGTTCTCATCCATTTTCCAGTGCCCCTGCCACCCTGCAGCATCCAGAAAAAAATCCTGCCGGAATGAATGCTGGGTTTAGGCGTCTCTTCCATTAGCCCTAGGGAAAGGCAGTTTAATCTGCAAAATTACTTTAAAGTTATCAGGAGGCCTCTCCAATTCTGAACATTTTTAATAGCCAACACTCATTCCTTTCCCAATGCAAAGAAGAGATTTATTCTGGCCAGCTTATCCCAAGTACATCTTGGGTATCTCAGCTTTACATTTTAACGAGAAACAAGCACTTTATAATAACCGCTCAGATTAAACTCCAACGTACTTTCAAACCATTAACCTGGAAGGAATTGTAACGATAAATTAAACATATTAATGAAGCTGTACTACAAGCTCGGAATTTGTTAGGTAAATTGTAGCATTATTAACAACCAACTTGACTTATCACAATCTATCATTGGAGGGAAATGAACTAAAACAGTGATTACATGACACAAAACCCCGCCAGAATAAATGGAAACAGAAATGATTGTTAACAGCAAATGAAAATCTGCCGGGACATTTTCATGTGAGTGTCAAACCCGGCAGATCTTTAAAATTTCTCTTTTTCTCCTTTCCCCTCCTCTCCCATCGCCTCTGTCCCTTTCACTCTCCTCTTGGGAGGATCTGAGAGCCTGGTTTGGGGTTTACCGGTTGACATACTTGTCTTCAGTTCTGTGTGCACTTGGCAGAGAAAGCCTGGTTTCTGCACACAGCGTAAATCTCTCCGGGCACTTGTTACCTGTTGTTTGCCTGTCTCTGTCCCTGCGTGGCTCTTGGCTGGCTACAGCCCCACTGCATCTCAGTCTTCAGGCAGATGTTGTGATCACTTGTGTCTGAATCAGTTTGCACCCTCGTAGGGGCGCAGAATCTTCTGCTTGGAGGAACCTCAGAGATACAGAGGGCCTCACTTCCATGTGAGGGAGCGAAGGCACAGAAGGTGACCTGTCTTTCTTAACAGCCACCCAGATAATGAAGTGGCAAGAAATGGAAGTTACAAGTCTCCCAAAAGTGACATGCCCGTACGTGAGACCTCAAGTTTCTCAATCCTGGGCTCAGAGCTTTTGGCAGAACTTGGTCCCAGTTCTGAGGGTGGTCTATGCTCTAGGGGGCTCAGCCTGGCCACTACTACCCATGGCCCAGGGGAGTCCCTGGTGCACTGAGCCCCTGCACAGCAGAGCACCTGCCTTGGCCGAGGATCTGGCAGACCTTCTTTGGAGGGTCTGCCTAGAACTGTCCTGGGAGATTGCAAGAGGACCAGGTCAGGCCTCTGGGTTGGGGGGTTTGGTGTTGACAGTTTTACTTTTACTGCCTCATCATAGTCCTTGGGGATCCCAATGCCTAACTCCTCAGATCGCTGTGAGGACCGGATGGGACACTTCACAAAGCCACAATGTAAGCAAACGGCACGGTGTCATGGTCACGATTGTTGGCATGTCAACACACCCTGTCGTCACATTGTCTGAGGAACTAAGCACAAAGCAGTTATTCCCACCATCGGCCCCTCCCCCACCACCACCATAGGTAAACTAAGGCCGTTCCCCAATGAGGAGGGAAAATGTTGAGATGTAGGGCAGGGGGGAGAGGGGAAGAGCGGGTCATCTGGGGAAGGAAAGCAGGTGTAAGGGGAGGAGACTCTTGTGCTGTCTCGCTGCAGCGAGTCTCAGCCAACTTAGCCAGGCTGGCAGGAGCCTGCAAAGCCAGTGGGTAAAGAAGACAGGTCCTGGACTCTTGAGCCAGGAGGGTGGAGGCACCCAGAGAGAGTTGTGGAAACCACAGTGCTGGAATCCTGGAACCTCCTGATGATACGCCTTGACCCTTCAGCCTCACGTTCCCACCAGGGCATCTGTCTGTTGGGTTTCATGAATCCGTCACGAGCTCTCAGCAATGTACACATACAGATGATTTACAGCCAGGTTGGGGGGAGGAGGGAGGGAAGACAGGCTGGACAAGGTGAACTCACGGGATCACAGCTCAGTGGCCACCTGAGTTATGAGTCTCTCCTTCCATAGATCTCTTCCCTCCATGAATTTCCATTATGTCACCCAGCGTACTCCATTGATGCCAGAGGAGAATTCACTGATATAAATGTGCCCCCCCTTCCCAACCTTTGTGTCTCCGATCTTAAGGCCCCTCCGGACTACACTGTCTAGTGGATCAATTGTCCTGTTTAAAGTCTGAACAGATCTGTAAGTCACAGGAAGTTGAACCCCAGGATAGTAATATCTATACCTGGGTTTGTGACATTTCTTCTTCCTGAGGGTCTCTGGCCATTTGGAAGAGTGACCCAATGATCTAAATCCCTAAAGAAAATAAGTCACCATAGTTTTGACAATGCATATGGTGCGCGATGGGCTTAAGAAGGGAGGAGTATTTTAAACCGAATGAACAATAGTGGCAGAGCGGTCAACTCCTAAGTGGCCAGCCACTGTTCGGGGTTGGAGGCTGAGGAGGTTGAGATCAGATCAGAGCTGTGTCTGGTTTGATGCTCAGCCACGCCACCTTTTTTGTTGTGTCACAGAATTTGGCAACAGCCTCTTGCATTCTGACACTCCATCTTGGAGAATCTAATTGAATAAGGCAGCCCTCTTAGGGAATTGGAACTCAAGCCTTTGTCTTTTTGATTTCCAGACTCCATGCAAATTGTGTCTTAGACCAGAGTGCCTGCATGCAAAGATTTCCAGATTTCTCTGCCATATTCCTTTTGCAAACCCTTTTCCTCACCATATTCATTTTGATTGCATTTTTTCTCACTATGACTCTACTATAATTGTGCCCAATTTAGCAATTGGGAGAAAGAGGCGTGGAAACTGGAGGGTAATTTGCCCAGACATCAAAACAGTTGGCTAGATAGACAAATATGCCAGCTTCTGCTTGTTGCCTCCTTCTCCTGGGTGTGGAGCTGTAGCGTTCTCTACACTTCCTCCTTCCCGTATTTGGCTTCCCTTCCTTCCCCGTGCTCAGCTGGGGAGTCCCTCCAGGGGCTTGCAACTGGGCTAGGAGGTAGATCACCTGCACACAGGCCTTTCCAATACCCACGCCTTCGCTCTCTCCCAAGTGCTTTCTGCTCCTCCCCACCCCCAACCCACAAAAATATCTTTAAAATTTTGTCTTGAACGTTCACCAGACTCCAACACATGTCCCCCAGGGCTCCCTCCTGCCAGTCTATCTGCCTTCCTGCAGGTCTGTCTGCCAGTGCATGCCGGCTAGCAAACACACATGGTGCACCAAAACTTCAGCGTTGCTTTGAACAAGCCCTACCAGGGGATCAGAAATGTGGAGAGCAGATGTCAGAGGTGACCCACCGTCTGCCGTTTATGGGAGTTGCTCATTCTCCGGGTCGGGCAATGTGTACGGAGACTGTCGCAGCCAGTGTAGTGAGCATCCAAGAGGTTGTCACTGGTACCTCTCTGGGAATTGGACCGTGATTTTGAAAAACTAAAATAAAAAAGCTTGCCTAGAACACAGACATGCTAGGGTAAACTAGATTTTACGTTCATGCAGATCCTGGGTCTGACATCCTTGCCTTCAGCAGCCTGGCAGATAGAAAAATAACAGTGTGTTTTGCGTGTGATCAAAGTTAAGTAAACCAACCCCTGCCAAGCTCTTCTCTTTGTCAAAAGAAAGAGAGGGACGGAGGTGAGGGCATCATAAGTGTGTGTGAGAGGGCGGCAGGAGAGCCAGGTGAGGAGAGAAAAATGCTCGCTAGTGAGTGTGCAATGAGTTGATGTGCTGGCATCTGACACCCTCTCCAGGCTAGAGATGGGGCAGGGTGGCTGGGGGCTGGCATTGCCAGGGACGGGAGGGCAGAAGAACAAGGGCATTTTGGGCAACAAGTGGTATCAGCCAGTGGCTCCTCTCCCTGGGGACACCCTTGTGCCCCCTCTACTGAAGCAATCATTCCCAGCCTTCAGTGAATTTCACGATTGCCTCGAGGGCTTCTTCTATCCAGATTGCTGGCCGCACCCTCAGAGTTTCTCAGCCAGTAGGTCTGCCGTGAGGCTGGAGAAATGTACATTTCTAACAAGTTCCCAGATGCCGCTGGTCAGAGGCCCACGCTCTCGGAACCACGGTGCCAGGGAAGTCAAGAAGCCGACTGGCTTTAGACGCTTCTAATCCAGGAAGTCACAGGGGGCTATGTATTAACTGGGCTTTCATACTGTGTCCACCAGAAGAAATGTTTTTATTCATATGAAGTATGTAGAGAGGCACTAACCCCCTAAAGCTGCTCTCTTTTTTCAATCATAAGGTAAAACATGACAGCCGTGCCTTTAGCGTATGGTGTGATAGGCTGAATTGTATGTTTCCCTCACCCAAAGAAATGTTGAAGTCCCAACCTCTGGTGCAGGTGACTGTGACCTTATTTGGAAACAGAGTCTGTGCAGAGGTAACGAAGTTATTTAGATGTAATCCAAGTCATGCTGGGTTAGGGTGGGTTCTCAATCCGACATCTGGTGGCTTTATAAGAGAACAGAGTGAGAGATTTGGACTTAGAAATAGACACAGGGAAGAATGCCCTGTGAAGACAGAGGCAGAGGTTGGCTTTATTCTGCCACAGCCAAGGAAAGCCAAGGATTGCCAGCAACCACCGGAAGCTCGGACAAAGCAATGAGAAATTCTTCCCTAGAGCCTTCAGAGAGAACATGACCCTGCCAGCACCTTGGTCTCAGGCTTCTAACCTCCAGAACTATGAGAGAATAAATGTGTTGTTTTAGGCCACTCAGCTTGTGGTATTTTGTTATGGCGGCCCTGGCAACCTTATGCATGGGAGCTTCAGAGTTTGACTGTGTTATCTTAGGAGCAGCCAGCACGACCGCTTTGGGTGGGTTTTGTGTCTGCTGACTTTCAGGGAGATACCGTATACCAAGTACATCCACGTTCGGCTTTGGGCGGCTTGACTGTGGAGCCTTGCCTGGAGGACACCCAGGAGTGGAAGCTTTTCCCAGGCAATCGGATGGGATAGCAGGGAAATGGGAGAAGGAAGGGGTGCGCCCTCCCCGACCCTGCACAATCCCTGTAGAACCCCATAACCACTGAGGTGGGGGAGGGTGCTAGGCGTTTCAGGGGTCCACACAGAATGAAAGAAAGGCTAGGGTGACAGCAAGTTGGAGAAAACCTCCTGGAAGAGCCGGAAGTCAATGATCTTAGAGCACCAGGAGATTAGCATAAGGAAAAAGACGTGGTCTCTGAGGAATGCAAAGCTTGAACAACGCCATGGCAGAGGAGTACGGCGGTGACGTGTTTGAAGAGCAGGAACCAGGTGGCGAGAAGGAGAAGTTGCACAAGGCCTGAGAGCAGATGGTCGTATGAAGGCCTCCTCACCATACCTGGGATGTCATAGTTCCCTGTTTCTCAATTTGGGGCTCCCTGGCCACTGCATGGGAATCACCAGTGGTGCTTATTGGGAATGCAAGTTCCTGGGCTCCACCTCGGCCATGCTGAGAGTGAGAATCCCAGTGAAAGGGCCTGGGAAGCTGTGTTCTCACCAACTCCGAAGGTAGATGGTCTACCCAGGAAGTCTGAAAACCACTGCTGCAGATGCTTCATCAACGCTAATAGGCTTACCCCTTGCTAGATAAAATTAGGGGAAATTCAGAAGAACAGAAGAGAGAGGGAAAGGAGAAGAGGGGGTTTCTGGAGAGTTTTAGGATAGCCCTTCCCCAGTCGTCTTGCTCAGGACCTCTGTGTGGGCCACGCCGGCTTCCCAGTGCACACACCTTCCCTCGCACTGTTGGACCACAGCCGACTGGTGCGTTTCAGGGCTAGTAGACAGGAATCACCGGCCCGTCGCAGCTCTGCCACCTACTGGTGGTAGGGGGAGATGCAGAACTCAACGCGGAGTTCCAGCTGATGAAAGAGCAGTTTCAGAAAACACACACACACACACACACACACACACGCACACACACACACACACACACACACACACACACACACACACACACTCACGCACGCACGCACGCGTGCGCACACGGACACCACCCACCAGGGCCCACTGGCCCTGCGAAGCCGCAGCAGCAGCTGTTGGTTCACCTGTTGCCACAAGTACAGATGCATTAGATTTCTCAGTTCAGGGACTGATGAGATCGGAGGCGGGGGAGGGGAGGAGGAAAAAGGAAAGCAAAGCGCAGAATGGTCACCAGAGGCTCTGAAAAGATCTCTTCCTCCTTCCTTACTGTTTTCCATGAAGAACACAGGAGGTAAGGATGATAGTGAGAGTTGTGAAAAGTGCCCTCTGTGGGGGAGGGGTGGGGGGGAGGCAAATGTAAGCCGCCGAGGTCCTCCTGGCTCCCGGCCCTAGGGGCGGGGAGCAGGGAGAGGGGGTGTGAGCAGCCCGCCCCCCCTCAGCTGGGCTCTCCTGCACCCAGGGCACATGAGCACAGACTGATCTTATGTCCTTCCCCTGAAGCATACTGCTGGCCAGTATTGTGGTCTCGTCTGCCTCAGTTTCCCCGTCGTAGCCTCTGCCTCGTGACTACCTGCACTGCAGGCCCACTTGTTTGGGGTGAACTTCTGTCCTTGCCTTGTCTCATGTGGTGATCTTACGTCAAAACTGCTGGGGGTTGAGTTTCATTGACGAGGTTACCTTCAGTCTTTGGGAAAACAGTCAACAGATCACAGTCATTCTCAGGAGTCACAGATACTTAACACTTGTGGAGAATGCTCCCTGGCCTGCAAACTCTGCTGGCCAGTCCCCTTTGCTCTGACGGTTTCTTGTTCTCCCTCCCTGCCCTTGGCTCTCTTCCTTCCCCTCTCTGAAGCTGCTTGGCTGGCTGTAACCTGAGCCAGCTGAGGGAGGGAGCAGGCTGGGAGGGTCTCTGAAGTGGGTGTCCAGGCAATGAGCTCTGGCCTTTGCTGGTGGTGCCCTACTTTGCTCTTGCTGTGCATGACTTGGTCATTGTGAAACCACTGTGGCTTGGCAAGGGCAAGCAAGTGGACACTGAATGCCACAAAGCATACACAATCAGGGCAAGCTTTGTCTCAGGCCAGTAAATCAAATCCAGCCCGACCCAACACATTCCAATGGACACAACACAACACGATGCAATCCAATCTAACCAATGCAACCCAATCCAACCCAACCCATCCCGACCCAATATAACACAACACACCAAAATAAAATAAGCCCAACCAACAGGCAGTCTTATAGCACCTTATTTACTCACCTCACTCTTCATCGATAGAACTGGGGAGGTAGGAGACTGGGGAGTGGATTTTCCTGGTCATATTCCATCCCTTATTTATAGGAGGGTTAACAACAAGGGAATGTCGAGGCGGCATGGTGAGAGCAGCAGGTTCAGGAGTGAAGAGAGCGGTGCCATGAATTTGGGTATTCACTTAACATCTAGGATTTTGTTCTGCATCTGTTGGCGTGCTGGGGCCTAAAGACATGTTACTAACCTGGCTCACCACATTGTGAGGATACACTGAAACAATGGACCCAAAAACTCTTTTTCAAAGTTTAAAGGTTTAAGCTATTGTTAGCTGCGTAACTGCTTTATAGACAAGTTAAATCTATGTTTTCAACTCTTAGCCTAGAGGCCTTTAAGAGCTGGGGTTTCTACCCCACAGTGACTCAGTCGAGGAAGGCTAAAATAAAAAGCTGTCAGTTACTCCACCATTTTTTCCCATGACTCCAAATTGGTTGATTCCATTTATTCTTTTTAATTAAAAAAAATTTTTTAACGTTTATTTATTTTTGAGACAGAGAGAGACAGAGCATGAACGGGGGAGGGGCAGAGAGAGAGGGAGACACAGAATCGGAAACAGGCTCCAGGCTCTGAGCTGTCAGCACAGAGCCCGATGCAGGGCTTGAACTCACGGACCGTGAGATCATGACCTGAGCCGAAGTCGGACGCTTAACCGACCGAGCCACCCAGGCGCCCCTGTTGATTCCATTTATTAAAGAATATCAAGGATTTCCAAAACTCCAGTTAGAAAGCTTGCCTTGAAGAAATGTGTTATTCCCTTAACGCTCACACAGAGGACCCAAACACAAGAAGTTGGCTACGACAGAACTGACAGAATCCACCTCCGACACAAGGTAGGGAGCCTCTTGGTGGTGTAGTATTTTGTGTTTTTGGTGCTTAAGACAGTAAATATATTCTCACCTTTGTTGAAGGGATAAAAATGCTCACCTTCAAGGGTCTTCTTGTAGGTTCTCCAAATTGGGAAAGTAGAGTATGGGTGATTATCCCCTCTTATAAAAGTCAGATTCCGCCAGTTCCCGCCTCTGAAACATACACTTCTGCCTTGGCTTGCGGCGTCAAGCCCAGTGCTTGGAAGAGCATTCAGGGGTCTCTTGTACCTGCATCCAAACTACCACCCCAGGCTTCCTGCTCACCTGTCCCTCTGAAGTCATCTGTCCTGGCCATAGCTGGCCAGTCCCCACTGCACACACATGACACCGTCTTCCATCCCCACCTGCTCATGCCAGCCAGTCCCAGGACACGTTCCTCTTTATAGCTCCTTCTGTGTGAATCGTATACCTCCTTTAAAAGTCAGCTCAAAGCACCACAATTCTGCGCAATGCTAACCATTCTTTCCTTCTCGTGGCCACACACAGCCTGTTATCTCTGTACTTCACTCAGGAGGAGCTAGGTGTGGGCGATAGGACATGTTGGCAGAGATCTGGTAGAAAATTCTGAACTTACCACCTGTTGGCTGTATCTGACCTCAGGTATGTCATTCAACCCCTCAAGTCTTGGTTTATTTACACCTGCGATGTGAATAAAAATAACTCTCTCCCTTATTTCATCAGAATTGTAGCTCATTTATTAAATCAACAAGTGTTTATTGCAGACCTACTAAGTGTGGTGTGGATTAAATTAGATAATAGATATGAAACTGCTTTCTAAATTGTGTTTTGTATCTGAGTTGTTTTAGACAAGAAACCTTTGAGGGTAGAAAGTAGCCAAATTCCCTTTGAATCCTTTGATTCAAAGATTGTATCTTCTGTGGCAACAGTTTACTGTGTAAACAGTAGGTGCTCAGTTAGTGTCCAACCATGGCACAAACTAGAGAAAACAGGACTCCCAGAGATTGCACACAGTGGCCGATGGAAGAGCCCACAGGGTCCTCTGTCTCCCTGGCCTCAGTCACAGAAATATCTCCCCTGCTCCCAGACCCTCCGACCAGCTCATCTCAGTCGCCAAATGAAAAAGGCAGGGAAAGAAAGCCATAGAGGAAGAGCATAGGTTTCCATTGGATAAACAAAATGCTTGGGAGAGTGAAGAATAGATTATTGTTAATTATCTGACGCCCTTATTTATGTAGTGTCTGTGATAATAATAATAATAAAAACTCTCTGGAGTACTTGCAGCCCATTGGAGGCTGAGGAAATAATTACCTGCTTCGAAATCTGGGAGGAAATTAAGTGACGTGAGACAGTTTTGTTGCTGGCTTCTTTTTGTCTACCTTTCACTAGTGCAACACGACAAGCTGACATGAGCAGAGTCCTCTGGGCTGAAGAGGAACAAAGAAGTGTTTCCATCCTGCTTTTCCCTGGTCTACCTTGAGGGACAGGAAATAAAGCTCGCTGCCTAATGAATGCAGCTACAGGTCAAGCCAGTGGACTTCATGCTACGACCAGGGATGTAGGGACATTCTGATCTAGCGCCCAGGGCCTTGTGGGGGGGGGGGGGGGTCAGTGGGGCTTGTCTTGGAACCTGGAGAGTAATGGCTTGTACAATCTCCTTCTCCCTTCCCGAGATTTCTTGACGCTCAGTTCCCCCATCTTTCCCCTCCCCTGAAGCCATTGCCTCCATTTCCCCTCCTTGATAACTGGGGCGAAAGTTGGAAGGCCCCAAGAAACAGAAGGGAACAGTGACCCCTGGTGGTTGGTGCTGGCATGAGGCCCACCAAAGGTAACCAAGGGAAAAGGTCTGTGAGGAGGAAGGGCCCAAACGCAGGTTCCATGCTTAGAGTCAGCCCTCAGAGTATACTTCACTTTGTTTTAGGTCTTAGGTCAGTAAGGCACATAAGCGCTGAGTTGTTGGTGGTTTTTTGTTTGTTTGTTTGTTTGTTTGTTTGTTTGTTTGTTTTCATAATGATACATAAATTAGGGTTTTGAAAATGACATAGGATTTGGAGAGGAGTTCCAGAACCAGCCCCTAAGCAAAATTTTGGTGGAAAAGGAGACTTCTCTTTAGTTCTTCAAAAATGCCGCCACTTCTCCAACCTGAACCATCCTGGTTTCTGTTGTTCCCTCCATTAATCTTTCGCCAGGCACCCCCATTCTCTTCTGTCGTGGAAGAACTGTAGCTAACGAAAGCCCACATCTAGCCTATATAATCGTGTGACCTGGACCAGAGAGTGAACCTAAACCCGCCATTTTGTTGATGGTACCTAGAGAGACAGGCAACCTCTTCTAGATCAGGGCCTTTCTCTTTACCCCACTCCACCCCACCCCAAAGGTCAGCTTCCTCTCCCTCGTCGGAATATTTGTATCTTAAAAGATGCTTAACCCAAACAAAAGTGCCTCAAATGCTGGAATTCGAAGATGGCAATGACTGTGTGGAGAAGATATCTTTTGTGCGTTCCTCAAAGTGACTCCCTATTCATTTGTAAGTTTATGGAAGTTAAGGCATGGAGCCTACTTAAGCTGCTGGGCTGGGAAACGGGAGAATGTTCTCATTTCTCAACTGAGTGAGCCCTCTGTGGTTATTCAGAGGCAACCTGAAGGGAAGTGGGAAAATGTGACTTTGTGTTCTTCTCTTTCACCACTGACTTGCCAAGCTGTGTTCTTAATCCATGAACTGTGCCAGACCTGATCTCAGAGAGAAGGTGAGAGGTACAGTGGTCTAAACTCTGGCTCTGGAAAATGTCATTGTGTCGCGATTTCATAGTCCACCTCTAGCATGGCAGTGGCCAGTGGCAAGTCCTTAGCAACCACTTTCTACCTAAGCACCAGTCCTGAATCTCCAAAGGCAATCAGACACCATCAACTGGCCGTGCCATCATTATCTCACATTCAGCAGATCTCAGACTCACTTTTCATCTTGCCACCCACACCAGTTCTCCAACCCAACTTGCCCTTGGTCCCGTCAGTCCCTTGGTCATCCAGACATGACAATTCAGAGTTGTCACTGATCTTCAAGCTCCATCACCTTCTATCTTCCTTCTTTTCCTCAATTCCCACTGCCTGGAGGCTAGGCCACAGTCTTTTACTGTCACTCCATTTCTGGTCTCTCCCATTCACACCACCTAATATAAAACCTATGTTCCAGGAACGTGCAATTTCCTACAGCAAAAAAAGACTTGTAAAGGAGAGTTATTTCTGTATGATCCCAGACTGCCACCATTCATCACATTTGATCCCTTAAGATATCCTCAGAATACATTAAATAATACTTCAACTAATTTCATCCATAAGACTTTGAGTAACCATTATTAACTTAATAGTGACTCTGGACTTGAAGAAAAATGATAGGGATACAAGGGCATGTTCCTGGAGTGGAATGTGATAGGCAGAGGGGGTGCATGGAGTTCAAGGACCATCCCCACCCATATTCAGGAGGCCAGCTCCACCTTCAGACCATCAAGAAAGAATGAGTGTTACTCATCGTATTATGAATCTCAATGTCAATATGGACAGGAGCCCAAGCCTCTCTCCCTTACCCGTGATGCAACCATGAAACATGAGTGACAAGAGAAGGGTCTTGGAGTACCCTATGGACCTCCTGTGATAATAACTGAAAAATTTAGATGAGCAATGATGATGACGGTGTGCTAAATGCTTTTCATCTACTGACTCGTTAATTCTTCCTGTCAGCCAAATGTGGTAGGTACAGTTATTCCTCGTATTTTACGAATGAGGACACTAGGGGTTGGAGAAGTTGACTCATTTCCCAGGAGTCTCATAGCTAGGTCATGGCAGAGCTGGGTTTGGAGCCCACGTTAATGGCCTGGGGAACCCATGTGCTTACTCACTACATAATTTCTTGGCCAAGCCTGGAAAGCAACGTCCTGACAGAGTAAGTGTTGGCCAAATAAAGAAAGGAACATAATATTATGAATACGTTACTGTAACATTAGTATATTATACTAACATATTGATTCTTAATGTTAATATTCCAACCAGTGGCTTTCCTGCTCTAGTGCTTACCTCCCACTAGGTCTAGGTTTCCACATCTGAGCATGAGGAGAGACGGTTCCCACAAGAGCAAGGATGGTTGCTGTGGGTTTTGCGCAGCGCCTCAGAGTTGTGAGATCAATAGTTTAATTGCTGTGAAACATGGGCCTTGGTGATGCTGTATAAATAATTGTAATAACTGTGGCCAGTGACGGAGAGGATGGTTTTCCAATATCTTATTTTAAAATGCATTTCTCTGCAATTAACTCCACAAGCTTCTGGCAGAATGAGTATCCCGTATAGGCACTGTTTTTCTTTTTTCTTCAAGACCCTTCAGCTCTGATACCTCATGCTTTTTCCAGACTCTCCCTCACTGGGATCAAAGTTCACCCATCTGACTCGAGGAGAGTGTCTTTAGGCCCCTCAGCGGAGGGTGGGGGCGGCTTAAAGCAGAGTCTCTGTGGTTTTCCTAGGATGAAGGGTGGTCAAAAGACCCTTTGTGATAATCACAGCCAAACTCCCCCTGGCCCTGGGGCCCCTCAGCTTTCTGCATCTGTGAATTCCAGCGCTGTCTGGTGATGTCATCCCCGGACAGGGACGCCCTTCTCCACTCCAGAATTCTAAGCCCCAGGAAGGCTGTTCCCCACAGTGTCTTTGGGAGCGGATTTTCTGACTGCAAACCATTCACATGCCTCACCCAGGCCTCATGAATTCCTGGGTTCTCATTTGAAATAGTTCCAAGTGTTTCTTTCTCAGAGTAGCTGCTAGAAAGAAAGAAAGAAAGAAAGAAAGAAAGAAAGAAAGAAAGAAAAAAGAAAAGAAAAGAAAAGAAAAGAAAAGAAAAGAAAAGAAAAGAAAAGAAAAGAAAAGAAAAGAAAAGAAAGTGTGGGCAGTGGCTGCAGGGGAGATGTGTGGGAATAGAGACAGGGCGAAATAAGTAACACTTGGTGATCAGTGAGACAGTACTGAGCAAAGTCCATTCCTCAGAAAAGATCCAGATAGTTTTTGCTGGACAATAATGAACCCTGTCACTATGGTGCACGACAATACCTACTTTTTTGTCAGTTAAGCAAACTTAAACTCCAGTATAGGGCTCTACTCCCTGGCTTTGTGACCTTGGGTTAGATGAGTAAGACACAGCCCTGCTCTCAAGAAGCACACAGGCAAGTAGAAAGACGGGTACACACACAAGACCCCGTGTTGTGATGTGTCACAAGTGCCCTGATCAAGGCACGCGGGTAAGTGCTTCTAAGGTACCTGCAGGAGATATCAAGTCTATCCTGGGAGACGGTGGGGGAAATTTTTGGAGAGAGTGAAGCTGAGCTGGGTCTTGAGTAAACACCACATGTATCCCACACTTACTTCTGACCCTTATTTTGTCCATACAAAAAAAAATTCCTAGATAACCCAGGACCTGGGCTTACTTCAAAATTTTGGTATAGATCCCAAGTGAGCAAAATTTGACTCTCTGCCTAGTTCAGGACTTTGTAAGTTTACTGACATTTGAAAGGAACCCTTAGCCATTCAGCCAGAAGCCAGATGGTGTCACTGTGACCAAAGTCCTTCCCGAGGTGGGGGGTGGGGGGGGTGCCATGTGGTCTGCAGGGTGAGCGGCTGATGCCCCATCCTTGACTGAGGAATTGTGTTCACCTTCTGGGAAACCAGCACCTTGGTACTTTGCACTAGTAAACATAGGCTGTTCCCAGCCTCACAAAAATACACACAGGTGTCCTTGGATGGTGCCCCTCGAAAGGGCTGATGCCCCAACAGCTTGATGAGGCTGCAGGGAAAGAACCCAGAGCAGAGCTCATCAGAGAGAGCAGATGTCGAGGTGATAAGCACTTGTCTGACGCTCCCTGGGTTATTTATTTGTCAAGGAAATTGCCAAACTGTGCCTAGGGGCTAAGCAGCAGTCCCGTGGCTTCATGCAGACAGCTCTGAACAGTCTGACAAGTGGGAACCAGAGAGGGCTGGCTGCTGCCACCGCCCTTAGCATTAGAAACGGCACTGATGGTCCTTGTAAGGGCAGGACATCAAAGAGATGTACGCTTGGGAGAGTCTCTGAGGAGCTGGGGCGCTAGATCTTTCTTCCATTGTGAATAGAACTCATGCATCCTTTTGTTAATTTGCCAAACTTCTATTAAGCAACTCTGGTGTTCACAAAGCTCTTGGGGTCCTTTCTAGAGGTCTGTGCTCTGCTGCATTAGCATCATCTTCATCTGCCTCCTAACGGACCATGCACAACTCCATGCTGCCTAGACTACTTTCTATGTACTGGACACTTGAGTCAGCAATCCGCCTGATGAAGTCCTGGCGACAGCCTTGAGCTTGGAATTCTGAGCCCAATATTTCAGATGAGGACACTAACTCAATCCTCAAGTTCTGCCTGACGTCACAAATGTTAATAAGAGGCAGAATCAGGAGGCCGGCCCGGCTGGCTATGCAGCCGCGTGCGTAAGCCCGATGCCGCAGACCTGCCCTCAAGGTGCCGACCCTCGTGGCTAAAGCCGACACCCTGGAAGCGTGGGAGCAAATCGGGAGAGACTTCCACGTGGGCCGAGGCACGAGGCAGCTTCAGTGGCTGCACGGGCACCTTGGGTGACGTGACATGAGACAATCAGAGCGGGGCGGGTATTAATGAGAGAGCTTTTGGCCGAGTATCTCGCGCCAGGTTCTGAGGGGCAGCTGGGGTGGTTGAAAGGCAGCAGGGAGGAAACCGGAGGAAGAAAGCAGGTGAGGGAAATGGTGTGAACAGGAGTGTGAGTGGACTGATCCCGTTCCTGGAGGGAACCTGCCTGGCAGGAGGGTCAAGGCTGTACTGAGGAGTGAGGGGATGCTGCACCTACACCTGCTTTGCCTGGGCAGTGCCACGTGGTTGCTGGGTGAGGAGGAGGATGGACGGGGTGGTCCCTGGAGTGAGCAAGGGGTATGGGGGAGGCCTGGGGCGAAGACCTGGGCTCTGCTCTAGGGTGCCCATGGCAGAATATAGAGGATGGTCTGAAGACGGAAACGGCTGGCTAAGGATGAGCAACATAACTAGGAGACCCGAAGGGTGGGGGGCTGCCTCCGAGCTGGGAGAAAACTGGACAAAGCCTACAGCCTTCATTCAGCCACCACTTGATTCTTGAGTCTCTACTCTGTGCCAGGCCCTGTGCTGGAAGCTTCTGTCCTCCGAGCCAGGAGCCAGCTGGTTAGGACCCCTGAAGATCCTGGAGACCCTGCCACAGCTCATGCAAGAGTCCATCCATCTCCAGGCTCCGCTCTACTTCCGTTCTCCCTGGGTGCTCCAGCTGGACAGGGGTTTCTTCTCGTTCCGGCACAGCTGCGTGAAGCACCTGCTGGGTCCCACTCCCGAGGAGCTAGGTTTCCAGCAGGAGAGAATTGCTGACTGCACACCAGCCTCTTGCTGTCATGATGCACCTCTGTGCATTAACCCCTTTGTGACTGCAACCGTCGGGGCAGTGCAGAAGAGAGGGGATGGCCCCTTATTTGGCAGGGGACACATGGAGCTCAGGGACTGTGTGGGAGGACAGGGTGAAGAGTGATTTGTCTCTCATAAAAGAGGCAGGAGGGGAGTGTGGATGAAGAATCGGGAGCACTGATTCTGGGTCCAGGACTCTGTCCCTGACACTATATGCGGCATGGCTTCATCTCTGGGAAACTGGATGCTTCTCAGCATCCTGCCAGCTCTGACTCTGCCTCCTGCCTGCAATGGGTCCTCAGAGATGCCTCTCCTGTCTGTGAGGCCAGGCTGTGGTACTCCACTTCCCCTCCTGTGGCTTGCCCAAGCCATAGGCACGAAGCTGCTTTCTTCTTTCTCCATAAAGTCGCTGGCTTTCTGAATCACACCAAAGTGGAGACAGGCTCAGGGTTTCCCGGACAATCCCCCAGCTTCAGGACAGCCGTGTGAAGGTGTGTGCCTCCATGTTGGCGGCATGCCCGTCTGAACATTCCGTCTATGTGCACAGACCCTTCTCCACCCAGTTTCCTATCTTCTGTCCAGCAATGCCTCCTTTCTCATCTGCCTCAGGTGGCCCAGAGTGGAGCCATAGGTCCTCTTCTCTTTCTAGAGCCTAGGTAACCTTGTCGGATGCTGGAGTCCAATCTGTGGGCCACATCTGATCTCTCTACAGCGCACACGATTGCTACTCCCACTGGGGATGAGTGGGAGTCACGGGATCAGTTCATTTGAATTGCCTCCATAGTAATCATGGCTAACTTTTGTGGAAACTTAACTGTTACCCCTTTCTCTGTGCTAAGTGTTCTACACGCTTGCGACATGATCAGACTCCCACAATACGAATAACAATATCTGTTTGACATCTGAGGGAAGTGATACTCAAAGTTTGGCAGATTTATCTACGGCCACAGAGTTCCTGAGTGGCGGAGGTGGGGTTCCCGTTGTCTGCTCCTGGGCTTACCCCCATGCTCTCCTGCCTGCAGCCCCATCTCAGGAGCCAGAGGACTCGGGTCTTTTGTAACGTGGATGAGACCACGGTGCATCTGCCAAGCACCGGAACCTGCCGATGTGTGTAAAGCACATGGCGCGGCTCGTGGCAGACGGTGAATCAACTCTCTATTCATCCTGTTTTTCCAGGAGTGGGTGCGGTCTGTCCGGGCTCCTTTGTGGCCAGAGGCATGCGGGAAGTGGCCAACCAGGCTTTGGGGTACAGGCTACTCAAACGAGTGGTGACTCGGGGGTTACACTCTGCATGACCCACCCAGGCTTCAAACCTGTAACTTGCCCCATGCTCTTTGGAAGGGTGAGTCTCTGGAGGGGTGCAGCAAGAGAGGCTGGTTTTAAATATTTTACATTTGAGATGTGCTGGTTTGAGCCTTTTTCTGGCACTTCCTTGATATCCGCCATGCTGACCTTCCTCTTTATTCCCTCTCTCCTAGAGTTGTTCTTTGTGTCAGCACCCAAACAGGTCGGGGGAGGGACGGAGGCCACTGTTCCCAATTTTCTCTGTTTGGGGCAATGCAAGGCGACACGTCCTAATGGCAACCTAGAAATCATCATTCAGTTTCATGAGTGTGTGTTGACAGACCCAAAGGGACCCATTTTCCCGACAGTGTTCGGTAACACGGCACGGGATTCACGCACGCACGGGGCCTAATTAATTACTGTTTACACTCCTGCAGTTCCCTTTACATCCTTTTCCTCCTGGCTGGAATCAGGAAATCAAACCAAAGCGCCCTCATTGTACTCTTCTGGGGCAGCTGAAGCTGTGTGAACACGGAAGCAGGGTCTAAGCCCACATTCCGAGCCCTGGGAATGGAGGCAGGAGGGTGGCTACGGCAAGAGTCCACTCTGTGGCGAGCCAGGGCACTGCCGGCCCGCTGGGGTCTGGGCTGCACAGCTCCGGCTTCTCTCCCGTGGCTGAATCTCCCAGTGAGAACACCCCCGCCTGTCTGGGTTCCTTGCTCCTTGCTGGAGCTCTGCATGGTGAGGACAACTTGAGGTGTTGATGAGTAGTCGGAGCATTTCCATCCATTCATTTATTCAACCAGAATCTATCGAGCGCCTACTACGTGATGGGGCTCAAGGGTTTGGGATGCGTCCACCAATCACAAAAGATAAAGACCTTTCCTTTTTGGAGTTAACATTCTAGCAAGGGAGACCAACGATAACGCAATAGATGAGGAAGTCCCAGAGTAGGCGAGAAGCTCGCAAGTGCCGTGGAAAAAAGAAAAGTGAATCCGGGAAAGGGGGTGGAAGCTCCAGAGAGGGAGGGGGAGGTTTTAGAGTGAGAGCCCTGGGGGCCCTGGGATGTTAGGAGTCAAGTTCTGTCTGCAGGTGGCCCGGGTTTGGGGCCAGAGGAATATTGACAGTGAGTGCCTGGGTCCCGAGGGAGCTGCCCTTGGCAGAGGGTAGACTTACGGCCCTTGAGTGTGGCTGGAATCTGGAGGTCACGGTGTTCACTGCCCTACAAGCCAGGGAACTCTTCCATGGGCACAGGGAGACGTGGTAGGGGCCCCTTTCCCTGGACAGCTTTACCCCTGCAACCAGCAAGTCACCGTGATGCTTAGACCTGATGTGGGTGTCTGTCTTCCTGCAGGCCCCACACACCCTTCCCAGGCCCTCCCCATCCATGCAGGGGCTGAATCACCTGCCTTCCATCCCTTTGTCCTACACTTATAAAGGGGAAGTTCTTGAGGCTGTGTGGGAGTTGAGACAGGAGACAGAGAGATCATGTGTGTGTTGGAGTGTGGGTGTATGCCCAACGGTTGCAACTGTAGCAATTGAGGCCCAGAGTTAGTTTCTCAAGTCATTCATTCATTCATTCATTCATTCATTCATTCAACAAAGGAATGCTTACTGTGCCTGATGCTGGCACTCAAGGGCTCCTCAGCCTGTGTGGCAAAATGCCGAGTGACAGTGACCAGGTGACATCACTCAGAGCCTTGGGGGGCCAACTGAATTAACTGTATGAATAAGATCCAAAAGGCTCATTATTTTCCTCCTGAGAGACACCGTGGCCGTTCAGTGTCCCAGGAAAGTGGATCCTGGTCACTTATTCCCCACCAAGTGTTCTTCCTGCTGTTTCTGCCTCAGTGGGAGACAGGTCGAGGCCAGCACAGGGAGCCAGGACACCTACAAGAGCCAAAGCTGTGTGCTTTAGGCTCTTGAGGGGAGCAGAGCCTGAATCCCTCACCTCCTCCTTGGCCATGCTGCCTGCCCCCTCTGGTTTACAGCCCGCCTGCCCCGACACAGGCTCCATTTTGCAAACTGACTCCTCTATGGGTACTTGTACAGGAGTCCCTTGAGATCCTGGGTACTTTGGAGACTTGCCTGAAAGGGACACAGGCCTAACTCCGGCTCTGGCATTGCCTGAATGTGGGGCGTACCTCTCTATAAACCCTGCCCCACTAAGTCTGTGAAGGAGGCCTGGCCATGCGGCCACCCACATCACTGGGTTTCCCACTTACCTTCGTGTTTAGGTCCGAGCGTCTAGGTGGAAATTCAGTGTCCTGGGGACGTCTGTCCTAGCCTTTCCTCAGCCCCAACCCCACCTCTCTAGTTCCAGTTCCAATTGCAGGCCTGCCAGAGGAGACCCCACCCTCTCCTTCTTGGAGCTGGGCCCAGTCTGGAAATCTGGCAGTGTAGACCTTGACCAGGAAGTTTAGGGCAAGTGAGAATGGAAAGAGGGGATCCAAGGGGTGGCCTGCATCTTTAAAGACGAATAGCACTGTTTGCTCATTAGGGAGATTATTCCAAGCAAGAAGGCAGCCAGAACGGTCTAGTGCAAGCATCTGCCTGCTACTGGGAGACGGTATTTATTGTTCAATCCTTCAATGGATGTAAATAAACAGCCCGGCCCAGATAATGTTCCAATAAACAAACAAGCAGCTGCCAGGAGCTCCCCGGATGGCTGACCTTTGCAGAGGCCACCCTGCTGATGTTTTAATAGCGCTCTGCCTGGCAATGCAGACACTCACCGTGCCAGGGAGGAAGAGAGGTGGCAGCGGACTGGCAGAAGGGCTGGAGGGAAAGGGGGCCTCGCCTAGGAATATCCCCGGGCTGCAGATAGAGCGGGAAGGGCAGGCTGGGGACGCCTGTGAACCTAGAGTAGGTGTGCCCGTGCATGCTTTACGGCTGTGTGGGCCTGTCCCTGGTCAGCCACATGGAAGGGACAGTGCAGGGTGTCCTAGACGCTGTGATGGAGGTTCCCGTGTGGTCCAGGCAGGACCGGTGTTCAATCATTTGGTCCTAGTGTGGCCCCACCCATCGTTGCTTCTCTCATCTTTATTGAAGAATATTTGACAAATGAAAATTGTATACATCTAAAGTGTATGACTCGACGTTGTGATATATATACATACATTGTGAAATAGTGGGTACAATTGAGCTAATTACTATATCCATCACCTCACACAGTTGCCCTTTCTTTCTTTGTGTGTATGGTGTGTGAGGAAAACACCTGGCAAATTTCAAGTATACCCTATGGTCACATTGCTGCATATTAGATCTTTAGAATTTATTCATCCTGTATAACTGAAACTTTGTATTCCCTGACCAACATCTCCCCATTCACCTGCTCCCCAGCCTCCGGCAACCGCCCCTCTACTCTCTGCTTCTGAGTTTGACTATTTTAGATTCCACATATAAGTGAGATCACGAAATATTTCTCTTTCTGTATCTGGCTTATCTCACTTAGCATGATGCCCTCCAGGTTTCTCTATGTTGTTACAAATGGCAGGATATGCATGTATGTATGTGTATATTATATATATAATACAAACACACTATATGTGATATATAGATCACATTTTCTTTACTCAGTTGTCAACAGACATTGCGATTACTTGAATGTTTGGCTATTGTGAATAACTCACAGTTGTTAAATATTGAAAGTCTTCCCTGTGATTGGTAGCTAGCTGTGCCCCCAGGACCCTGAGCGCCCACACCATCTCAGCCGCCCTTTGCCCCCAACAGTATTGCCTGGTGCAGCTGGGAGCTTCTGAGATCCTGCCCCTGCAAGCATGTCTTCTGACTGCTTGGTTTTCCCTCAGCAGTTCTTAAACATTTTGACCGTCACCTAGGGTACAGGGGGTTCCTGACATGCAAGAGGTGTGCCCAGAGCGCCTGTTGCCTGAATGTGGAAAGATGCATGGCTGCATCAAACGAGCTTGCTGAGCGCTAGACTGGACCAGAACCGAGCACCCACGGCTGCGTGTTGTAACTTGCTTGGGCTGATGGGGCCCACACAGTTCGTTGGAGCTTACAAGTCGTGAGCTCCAGAAAAGCGAAGACAGCTAGGCACATGCATCTTGCTATAAATTGAAGGTCCCGGGAGACACAAGGGCATTGTAGCAGGGGAAGGAAGTGAGCAAGATCTCAACTGAAGGCACCTCCAGAAGGATGGTCAGCAGCCAAATTATTAACAACACTGCTTGGAGAGTGTAGATCAGAACACAGGGGTGACAGTAATCTAGAGGTGTGCCATCCAATATGATAGTCATTGGTCACACGTAGCTATAAAGTACCTGAAATATGGCTGGTCCATTCTAAGGTTTGCTTGTAAGTATAAAATATATACACATCAGGTTTTCGAAGATTTAGTACAAGGAAACAAATGTCAATTTTTCACTTACAATTTTTTATACTGTATACACGTGAAAATAATAATATTTGGGGCACATTGGGTCAGATAAAGTAGATTATTAAAACTAATTATAATTCATTAATTAATTTTACCTGTTTCTTTTTTTAGGTTTATGTATTTTTGAGAGAGAGAGCAGGGAGAGGCAGAGAGAGAGGCAGAAAGAGAATCCCAAGCAGGCTCTGTGCTTGTCAGCACAGAGTCCAATGCAGGGATCAAACCCACGGACTGTGAGATCATGACCTGAACCAAAATCAAGAGTCTGATGCTCAACTGACTGAGCCACCCAGATGCCCCTACCCGTTTCTTTTTTAATGTACCCACTAGTAGAAAATTTAAAATTGTGCATGTGACCCACACTTATGACAGGCATTATATTTCTTTGGGGCAGCACTGGTCGGAAGAACGTTCTGTTGGGTCTTTGGGGAGACTTGAAGGGACACCACGCCCTACCACAGAGAACACACTTACACACTCAGCCTCCTCAGGACAGTGCTGCGTGAAGACAACCACATTTTCCCCCTCCGACCCCCTTTTTCGTATTTTTACTCCTACTTCCCTTGGCCAACATGGATATATCTTTATAAAATCTGTTAGTACCACTAGTTGTGCTACTCCAGGTCAATCTTCCTATGGACCTACGAGACTTTGTCTCCTAGGGTGGCTTTTAAATAAATCTGGTATTAACCACTATGTGTTTTATTAGTCAAACTTTCGAGAGTTGGGGGTGCCCTGTTGGTAGCCCACATGCTCCCTTGAGCCTCTCTTGGGGCTGGGCTGATAATTCCTGGTTACACTCTAGTCAGTGGCTAGGTCTCCTGGGAAGAAGGAACAGAGGCCTATGAACACCCTCTGTTGTAGCATTTGCCACTTGGCCTTATTTGTGTGATAGCTGAGCACTTCAGGAGGCCTCCTGGAGGGCAGGACGAAGATACCCCTTTCTTCTCCAAACGCTAGCTCGGAGCCTAGAGCACAGTGGCATTCCATAAAGGCACTTTGGATGATGACGAATGAATGTGGAATGTCACTCTGTCAAGGGACATATAGGGTTAGGATGTGATTCTCTCTTCGGTGTCAGCCTCAAAGAATAACATCTTCTAAACACCCAAATTTACATTAGCAGCGTCTTTACATTTTGTACCTTAAAAAAAAAATCTACTTTTTCACTGCTTAGGTGATCCACAAGTATCATCTGCATTGTGTAAAATAATAAATCTTATTTGTCCTGATGTGTACAATAATAAATCCTGTTTGTTCTTAGCTGTCACCTCACAAACTTCAGGTGGCCCTTGAATTGCTGACTGAACCACGGCCACTGGCCAACGCATCTCCTTTGATCTCAGCTATGTCTTTGTGGCCTGAGGCATCTTTCCAAGGCTGTTCTCGCAGGCATCTGGATTATGTTTCTACCTTATCAGGAGTGAAATGGACATGATATTCTGTATTCAAGTGAACTTGGCCAGGAGAATGGCTTCTGTTTGTCTGTTTTCCCCTGAAATCCTATTTGAATGCTGCTTGAATATTGCTGGCCATTGGACTGTCACAGAGGATCTAGAACAGTGAATGATGACACTAAGCTCTCCTTTCTTGGTCCTGCCTCTCACTTTGAGTATTCCTTGGTCTCATTCTGATCAGTCCACGGTCCCATTGGCAGAACGTAGCTTGTTTTTCCCATAGGGAGTTAATCATTTATGTAGTAACTACTTATTTTTTTCCCATCTTTTATAATTACCAAACACAAGTTGTATGTATTTAAGATATACAACTTGATATACGGATGTATTGTGAAATACTTGGCACAATCAAGTTAATTAACATATCTATCGCTTCACATAGTTACTGTTTCCTTGTGTGTGTGTGTGTGTGTGTGTGTGTGTGTGTGTGTGATCAGAACACTTAAGATCTACCTTCTTAGCAAATTTCAAATATACAATTCAGTGTTATTAACTATAGTCAATTGCTGTATTAGATTTTCAGAACTTATTCATCTTATAACTGAAACATTGTGCCACTTGACCAAGATCCCCCCATCTTCCCCAATCCCCAGTCCCCTGGCAACGGCCATTCCATTCCAGTCTTTGCTTCTATGAGTTTGACTATTTTAAATTCCACATGGAAATGAGATCATGCAGTATTTGTCTTTTTGTGTCTGACATATTTCACATAGCATAATGTTCTCCAGGTTCATCCATCTTACTGCAAATGGCAGGATTTTCTTTCTTTTTTAAGGCTTTACATATATGTACATATACATATATATATATAATATGATTATATATACACATATATATGTTTTGTGCAAATATATATGTATATGCGTATGTATATGTGTATGTGTGTATATATGTGTGTGTAGATATAGATGCATATGATCTTTCCTTATCCTTTCATCCATCTATGGATATTTAGATTGTTCTCACATCTTGGCTATTGTAAATAATGCTACATTGAGCATAGGAGTGCAGTTATCTCTTTAAGATACTGATTTTGTTTCCTTTGGATAATACCCAGGAGTAAGACTGCTTGATCATAAAGTAGTTCTATTTTTAATTTTTGAGGACCCTCATACTGTTTTCCATAGTGACTGCACCAATTTACATTTTTTAAATATTTATTTATTTTTGGGAGAGAGAGAGAAAGAGGGAATGCATCAGGGAGGGGCAGAGATAGGGAGAGAGAATCCCAAGCTGGCTCCACACTGTTAGCACAGAGCTGGATTTCATGAACCATGAGATCATGACCTGAACTGAAATCAAGAATCGGATGCTCAACCACTGACTAAACCATCCAGGGCCCCCCCAATCTACATTTTCATCAACAGCGAGCAAGAGTATTTTTTCTCCATGCTCTCGCTGACACTCATCAGGAACTACTTGTTAGTACCAGCCATGTCCTGGGTGCTGTGCCGGGTGGGGCTACAATGCTGAGTCTCTGTGCCCATGAGACACGCAATCCCAGGCCTTTTGCACATGTGCACCTCCCCTCCCCAGACTTTGCTGAGGATGCCCCATCTTTCTGTAGTCGCTCTCCATCATTGGCCTTCTTGCTATCCCAAAGGGCTTAGAATCATCTCCCTAGTTTCCTGCTCCCTCCTTGAGACCACTTACACAAAATATTAAATAAAACAAGTCATAACACCAGTGCTTGAAAAGTCCCCCAGTGCCTACTTCTCCATGCAGAAACGGGTCTTTTTCTGTCTCTAAGTCAGTTCTCTCTCCTTGGTCAAACTGCCCAAAGTCCCACAGAGACTCATTATTTTTAAATACCTTTTCATGTGGAACCTTGTCAAAGGCTTTTGGAAAAATCTAAATCGCTAAGAGGCAAGCAGTGAGCTAGGAATCAGGAGACCTGAGTTCTAGACCCAACTGTCACTGGTTTTATCACTGAACTTTGGGCAATGCATAAGACAGCTCCAACCTCAGTTTCTTCATCAGTAAAATGAGGATTATTATGCTAGTGGTCAACATCATAAAAATCTTACAACCATCCAGTGAGACAATGTTATTTAAGAATGCTGTGCAAGGCATAAAACACAAATGTAAAGGATCATTATTTGAAAATTCATGACAGCATCTTCTTCACTCATGTGCATGATTCGCTCCCGAAAGAACTGTAGTGGATACAGAGATGGTTCCTCCAGCACTCTAAGGGTGCTGTTTGTTTAATACCAACTGCTTTCATTTCTTGAAGGGATGCAGGTTTATATAGCTGAAAGAACCTTGTTCAACATGCACTGGTGTGGTATGTAAACACAAGGAGGCACGGACAGAATCAGTCAGACCTTGGTATGGGTCAAGGCCATGCTGTTCGCTAGATGTGTGACCATGAACAACTTGCTAAACCTCTCTGTACCTCACCTGTAATTGGGACACTATCAATGCACAGAGTCCTGTGGTTTAAATGAGAAGCTAATATATGTAGAAAGGCTGGCATGAGCCCTGGCACACACTAGCCACCCAGTTATTAGCAGTTCTTGTTGCTATTGTTTGTGGGAGACCAAGGGAGCCCACAACTGGGTCATCCTACCTCAATTTTATGATTGTCCATCACTCAGCAAATCCTACCACAAACTCCTTTTATCCAAGATCTGTGTGAGATTCTTTCAGCAGGGAGATGAACGAATGCTTTCCTTTCTGTTTTCTGAGATAAGTAGTGGACTGGGGAGGTGTATGAGGAGAGGGAACCCTGCCTTTCCAATTACTGATTTCCCACCCAGGTGGAGTGTGGAAGGGAGTGTCATAACCCCATCCTCCCTCCCTGGGGAAGGCTCATGAAAACTTGCCCTAGGCGCTCCCTGGTCCACCCCCTCTGTCCCTGCCCCAGCTCACCTGGCTTCCTCTGATGTCTACCTATATGCAGCCTGTCACCTTGCTCTAAAGAGCAGGGAGTGGGGGACCAATGATAAAGAAGATTGATCAGACACTGAATCCAATTTCCCTTGGGGATTAGACCATGGGCACTGGATGGGACTCATATCTAGCAGCATTCCCTAGGGGAGCCTCCTCCTGCCGGCAGCCTGAGGGGGCTGGAGACAAGCCAGGGTGCTCAGTATCACTCTTGTCATTCTTGTGCTGCTGCACCAGAGTTGACTCACAGCTGGGGATGAAGCCTGGCTGGGCTGGGGGCCAAGGCCATCGCCACGCGGTCAGACTTGGGTGGTAATCCCAATTGGTTTTGCATGAACTCTCATTTCATTCAGATTAAGGAAAGACCTGGCCAGGATGGACATCTGGTGGTGTGGGGGTGGGTACAGAAGCAGGAGGGCTATTGGAATCTGAGGCATTTTGATTTTCAGAGCTAAAAGTATTTTCTTTAACTCCTTTATCAGTTTTTGGTTTTGTTTTTGTTCTCATGAACTTAATGGGAAATCTGCAAAGAGGAGGTTTAACATCATTGATTTATTTCTCCATTTTTTAAATAAATATTTGTCAAGCTCAAGTATTTCAGCCTCAAAATTAGGAACGACTAGTGAAAACCACTGGAATTGTGTAGACCAGAGACAGACGCTGACCTCAGCGCCCTGCCTTTATGTGGGTGGCACCCCCCAGGGAGTACACATGAGAGCCATCAAGGAACAAGGTCTCATGTAATCGATGATAGGAAAAGCATGGACTTCAGAGTGGAACTGGATTCTCATTCTGTCTCCAGATTTTAGATCTCAGGCTAATTGTTTCATGTACCTCTGCCTCATTTTCCTCGTCTCTTATATCAGTATATCACGTAGGACTTTCGATGTTGCAGAAAGCCCTTTTGTTCCCTTAACGATAAGGAAATAACTTGAGTAACTAGAAAGTCCTGACATAGGGCAGGCTTTGGGGTCATTTTGTGCCTCGGGGATGTCACCAAAGACCAATTTTTTTCCATCTCTGTACCTTCCCTGGTTTCAACTCCTCTCTTTATTACAAGACGGCTGCCCACAGTTCTGGGAGCTAGCTGTTTCTTTGACCCTTTTGAGGATGAGGAGAAATTCTCTGTTCTCTGATCACAAAACACTGTCTTGCCCTGCTTTGCTCTGAGTGCACATGTTGATTGGCTTGGGCCTGTTTTCTTTCAATCACTGTGGCAACAGAATGAGATTAAACTGATTTGCTTGTGCCCATCAGGGAGCACCCCCAGGAAGCAGGGGGTGGGTCCAATCTTGACCCAAAGGTGAGAGAGGGTGGAATGGATGCTAGAGGGGCCATGCAAGTCAGGACAAATGACCACTAAGCCCACAGGATTGAGAGGATTACACCAATAAGGAATTATGTGCAAAACCATTTCTCAGTGCCTGATGTGTAGGAAGGGCTTAAAAATAGTGCTTAAGAGGAAAGCAAACAAACAGAGCCTGGAACGAACCTAAAATCAAACACATAAATCACAAAATAACCTAGTGTCAAAATTCGGTGAATTCAAAAGAAACGAGAAGCAGCAGACTTTCAGATGAATTGATGTCATCAGTTGACATTACTGTGGTTTTTCCCTTCTGTAATTTGGTTCCTCTGAATAACTTCTCTTCTCCTTGATCTCATGAAAGGTTAAAAATTAAAAGTAAGAGGACATTATGGGAATATATGGAATATAATTGTTCTTTAGTTTTGTTATTGAAATCTCTAAAATTACATTGCGGGTACCTTATAGAGTCATATACAAATGGTATCTAATCAAGTTTGGTGACCCTGTAACTACTGCCTCTCCCTGTCTCCCTCCACTGTTCCCCTCCCCTTCCCATGTTCCCTTGGTCCCAACTTAGGTGAGTAAGTAGCATTATTGGGGCTGGGCAGTGATTGTATTGAATCCATGAGCCCAGACTTTTGACGATTCTGATGCTGGAGACCTGGGCCAGCACCCAGGGTCGGATGAGCATCACGTGGGGTTGGGAAGTCCCTGTCTTTCTAGATTTGTCCTCCACTATGGGGGATGTGGGCAAAAGTCTCTCCTGGTTGTCTCCACATTGTCTAAGCAGTTCTAGGAAGTCCTGTGGATGGCCCAGGGGTAATCTACTATGCTAAGTGTTCTCGGAAGTTTGGAGATGACTCATGCCCAATACGCATTTTCCTGGAATACTCATGTCCCCTTCTTTGGGGACATAAATAGAACCTCTAGGGCCTACATCTACTCTAAAGCTTGAAGCATAAGCCAATGGTTTAATCGCCAGAAGTAGCCCACTCAATGTGAAACTGCTGGGATTGGCTCCTTGCCTGGTTCCCCTCAACAGTATGGCAATGATAGCTGGGTAGCAGTTTCAAAGAATCAGCCCACATCCTTACACCCAGTTTATTTCCTGAGCACAAATGTAGCAAATAATATTGCCTTTCTATTACATGATGGCACTGATCTGTGGCAGTTTCAGTTACCCATTATTCACCCAATCCCCAGCTCCCACTCCCTAATACCAACCCCATCCTCTTCTCCAAAGATGTACAAGCCAGGCCTCAAAGACTTAAGTCTGAGGCAGACGTAGCCAGAGAGGATAACACCGGAGAGGTAGCCAGAGAGGATAACGTGCTTTGTGGAGCCCAGTTTGGTCTCCCTGCCTTCCCTTCTCTTTGCCATTTCCAGCAGGAAGCCCATGGGGGGCTTCTATCACTCAGGCTCCTCAGAGCCTGGCCTCTGGGCACTGTGGAGGCAGAGCTCACTGCCTCTCCCTTAGCTGTTGGGAGGGTCTCTGGATTGTAGCTTGACTTCTAGGATCTGAACTCACATCATCTCTCCTTTTCCTCTTCTCCACAGATCCGGGTAGATGGGCCCAGGGGCAGTGCCCTCCAGTATGAGACTGTGCAGGTGGTAGACCCCGGCCCAGTCCTCCGGGATATGGCCTTCTCCAAGGACCACGAGCAACTCTACATCATGTCAGAAAGGCAGGTAAGGCTCTTGGGCTCTGTTAGACATTAGTCTTGCAGCTAAATGCTAGCCTGTGGCTCGGTAGAAACCTACAGGAGGCCAGCTGCAGAGGGGATTTGATTTATTTGGCTCAGTGTGTATCCTTTTGGTTAGCTGCCTGGGGACTGAGGCTGAGTGCAGTGAAACAGGGGATGAAACATTAAAAAATCAAAATATCTGGGAGTCTAGAACAAATCCACTAACTTCAAAGCGATGGTGAGTATAGATTCAGGGCCAGCATTTACTCTCTTTTGAAGAAACATGGTACAGGTACCCAAGTTTTTTGTCTAGATTTCCTTACACAAAGTACAATCTACTACCAAAGTCAGCTTCCTGGACCCTGGAGGTCTATGGTGGGCAAGGATTTGCTGTGCAAAAATCTTGGTTGAGGGAGCATCATAGAACAATCAAATGGATGGAGATTCAAAAAACAGGGTCAGTGTGTATGAGGTGAGATGATATAGCTGGTGTTCTGAGCCTTCCTGTGTATACCTATAACTCTAACATGAAGTTCCAGCAAGTTCATTCCATGAGGCCAAGCCAGGAAGAACAGAGGGTGCAGACATTACTGTTAACTGACATTGAGTAGCAAGTAGCAAAGCTGGGATTGTTTCTGGAGTTCAGCTGAGTACTATGTAAGTTCTTCAAGGGTCCTTGAGCTTATACAAGGACTGATACGTCTGCAGCAGGCAAAAGTATAAATATCACCTTGAAAATTCCATATATTTAAGAGTATATCCTGGAGTGCACAGCCCAGAGTGTTCCACCCTGCAAGACACACCCACCTCAAGAGTGGATTAGCACTGCCATACCTCATCTCTCTCATCTCTATGTAGGATGGGTCATTCCCAGGAGCTGTCCCTCCAGTCCATGAATATGGATGTGACAAAGGCAGCAGCCATGAGGGGCAGATCCCATCTCTTTATTCATCTTCATTAGCAAGGCCTGTACTCCCCAGAGGACCTTGCCGACAGAGTCTGGATTGTTCTGCCTGTCCCCTCTCTGCACAGTGCAGGAGATGAATACTACATTATGCCACCCACAGGGCTTGTGCATTATGCCTTGGCAGCCCACAGCAGCTCCACCCTCCCCAAGAGCTTGATGACATCTTCTCTTGGTGTGGGACTCCCCACTCAACCACACTGGGACCCATTGTGGTGCCCTCATCGAGACTGCCGTGGCTTGGGAATTGTCTGGTGTGGGGCTCACAGAAGAACATTTTACCCCAGGAGCCAGGACGGGGTATGAGGCTGCTCCTTTGCTTTCATTCCTTGCTCTTTTCCGATGGGGCCCACACTCCCTACTCCCTGCCTACCTTTGAGGCCCTAGACGCTGATGGGAAGCAGCTTTCCTTGAGTCCCTCAGAAAAGACTCAATACCTCTACAAGGCATTAAGTATTTCAGGATTTCTTGCCTTAATGTAAAAACCAGGATTCCTGAACCTAGAACTTTGAGAACTTCCAAAGATGGAAAATATATGCTGTGCGGAGCCTCCTCTGATAACTGAGTTGGGATTCTGAGCTCCTTCTCCTCTCCCATTCTGCTTCCCTGAGAGCACAATCAGTGGTTAGTACCTATCCAAGCATGGAGAATAAGGTGCACTGAGAGCTCTGGATTATAGAAAAGAAAAGAAACAAGAACGGATGGGGCCAGGGTATTCATCCATTCTGGGACTGCTCCTCACAGAGATGGAGGGCAGCCTGCCATCAAAATAAAATCCCAGATGGCTCGACACTGGTATCCAGTGGGTTTGCACATTCTTTGTGGACAGTGGTAGCATAGCACAGTTAAGCGCGTAGGCTTTGGTGTCAGAAATTCTGAGCATGAACCTTAGCTCCACCATTTACTAAGTATGATCTCAGGTAAGTTCCTTAACCTCTGTAAGACTCAGCGTTGTCAACCATTGTATGGAAGTAATAATAACATCCGATAGTGTTCCAAGAATCAAACGATGTAACGTGTATAACAAGCATGAACCAAGGCTGGCGTGGAGTAAGGGCTTGATAAATGGAGGCTCTTATTTTTATGACATTGCAACAGAAGCGTCTGGACATTGTGGCTGTGTTTGAAGTCAGGCATGGGGTGGCATCAAGATCCTGGGTGATCTATCAGGTATAGAGCATAGGAGTTCAGGTCAAGGCCAAGGTGGGTAGGGAACAGGGATTCAGTCCCAGTGGAAAGCCCATCAAGGACCCAGAGCCTGCTTTGAGGGCATACCAAGTAGAGTTTGGGGCAAGAGCAGCCTGGTAAATACACTGGGGACCCTCCAGCCTCTGTCTGCTGGCGGGTTGGTCTCAGCCACATTGTGTCAGGACACCTGAGTCTACAGGTTAGTCTGTATACGCTCAGCAATGATGTCTTCTCTGCCTGGAGGGCACTTCCCTTTCTCATCTGGGTAATTCTGACTCGTTTCTCAAAACCTAGCTCTGCTGTCATGCTCCACAATCGGTGATGGCTGACTTGTGGTTACACACCTCTTTGGTAGCTCTTCTCATACTGGGCTTTCTCTCCTTGTCTTTCTCTCTTACCAGACTTTCAGCAGCTTGAGGGCAGCCCTGTGTCTTGTTTGTGTGTCTAAACCTCACTGAATAGGCCCTTGATAATTATTTGATGAGTTAATTAACTAATTAATTATTGATTGAATCCCCACTGTCATCATTGACCCGGAACTGGAAAAGAGAAGGACTGGAGTGCCTGGGTAGCTCAGTGGATGAAGTGTCTGACTTCGGCTCAGGTCATGATTTCATGGTTCATGGGTTCATGCCCCGCGTTGGGCTCTGTGCTGACAGCTCAGAGCCTGGAGCCTGCTTTGGATTCTTCTTTGGATTCTGTGTCTCCCTCTCTCTCTCTGCCCCTCCCCTGCTCATGCTCTGTCTCGCTCTCCTTCAAAAATAATAAACATTAAAAAAATTTTTAGTGGGGCGCCTGGGTGGCTCAGTCGGTTGAGCGTCCGACTTCAGCTCAGGTCATGATCTCACGGTCCATGAGTTCCAGCCCCGCGTCGGGCTCTGTGCTGATGGCTCAGAGCCTGGAGCCTGTTTCAGATTCTGTGTCTCCCTCTCTCTCTGACCCTCCCCTGTTCATGCTCGGTCTCTCTCTGTCTCAAAAATAAATAAACGTTGAAAAAAAAAATTTTAAAATAAATAAATAAATAAACGTTAAAAAAAAATTTTTTTTAATTTTTAGAGAAAAGAGAAGGACTGATACAAATTATTTATTATTTATTTATTGCTTAATTCCCAAGTTCAAACTTACGTATATAATTAAAAGACCACACTTCAGCCAAAGAAAGTATCTCCCAAATTTCCACCATCTGTTTATCACTGCCATAACTCCTGCCCTGTCCTGAACTAATTTTTACTTTATGTTTTTATTTAGACATACTGTTTAAACCTAAAAGCCTAGGGCACCTGGGTGGCACATCCCATTCTTGACTTTGGTTCTCATTATGATCTCACAGTTCATGGGTTCGAACCCCACATCAGTCTCTGTGCTGACAGTGCAGAATCTGCTTGGGATTTTCTCTCTCTCCCTGTCTCTCTGCTCCTCCCCTACTCATGTGCATGCTCTCTCTCTCAAAATAAATAAATAAAAAGCTTTTAAAAAAAGATTATAAAAACCTAAGTAGCCTACTTTAGCCATCTCTTAAATAGTAGTATTGTAGATCTGATGTGCTAGACATATATAATATACTTAATTGCAATATTGTGACTTATAATAAGAAACATATATTTGGTCTTCATCCCTATTTCTGGCACTGAGTTCCAGGACCCTTGGAGATCCTGAGTGAATAGAGCAATGGGAGAATCTTTTGTTGTAATATTTGGTCTCTTGTCCTCAGTTTCTGAAATCTTTGGGATCCATAAAAGTGGAAGGGGTGTCTTGTTATTCACAATGAGCCCCTTTCAACCACAACTGAATTTATGTTAATTGAGTGACTTTTGGAAATCTCCTAAAGATGGAGGGGGTGGCTGGTTGTCAAGGGAGCCAGTCATCATGTGATTAGAGGGTTGGAAAAGGTAAGGATGGTATAAGAGTAAAAGTAGAGAATGGAGTGTGTGTGTGTGTGTGTGTGTGTGTGTGTGTGTGTGTGCATACAAATAGTATATAAGTCCTGGCTCTGAGACCATAGACAAGTTACTAACTCTCTCACCACCTCATTTATTCATTCAATATTAAATATTGAGCACCTACTATGAGTCGGCACTTTCTAGATACTAGAGATTCAGTGGGGAACAAGATAGACAAAATCCCTGCCCTGATAGTGCTTATATTTTAGGTAGAGAGACAGACAATGAATGAGTAAATGAATAAATGATGTATGTTAGGTAATGGCGAATACAATGAAAAATTTAACAGACTCGGTGGGAAGGCAGTGGTTTCCAGGAACATGATGGGGAATGCTCCTTTAAGGAAGGTTGTCAGGGAGGTGCCAAGAAGGGAACTTCCGAGCAGAGAGAAGGATAAAGTGAAGGGCAGGGGCGCCTGGGTGGCGCAGTCGGTTGGGCGTCCGACTTCAGCCAGGTCACGATCTCGCGGTCTGTGAGTTCGAGCCCCGCGTCAGGCTCTGGGCTGATGGCTCAGAGCCTGGAGCCTGTTTCCGATTCTGTGTCTCCCTCTCTCTCTGCCCCTCCCCCGTTCATGCTCTGTCTCTCTCTGTCCCAAAAATAAATAAACGTTGAAAAAAAAAAAAAGTGAAGGGCAGGAGGCGACTGGGGATCAGTCGTCATCCAGGCAGAAGGAACAGCTGGCACAAAGGTTGTGAGATGGGAACACGACTTGGTGTTTCTGGGGATGCAGACGGGCTTCTCTGGAATGGGGTAGCTGATGCACTGGGAGAGCGGCTGCACCTTAATTTGTGACCTGTGAAATGGGGAATGTAATAAAGGGCATTGATCTCCTAGGGTGCCGATGAAGACTAAATGAGATAACGCCTGTAGGAAGAGCTTGGCTCAGCATCTAGAAGTGAGCACATATCCAACCTATTATGATTATTTGCAAGTTGAATAATTCTAAGTGAGGATATTGCTTCTGCTGTTGGGAATATGTGACTTCCTCTTTATTTCTCACCTCGAATGGCTTTCACTTTCCATATAAATTTCTCCTTGGAGTGTGGCAGTGAGTGTCCGCTGGGTGTGTTCACAGGGTGTGCGTGTGCGTGTGTGTGTGCACACACATGCACGTCTGCTCCCATGTCTGTCCCCATCTGCATGTCTCCCATCAATCTCCTTCTTGCTTTGTACATGTCTGTGTGTGTATATGGTGTGTATTTACACGACTCTAGTACCCCCGAGGGAATGTCTATGCACACTGAAACTGTTGTGATAAAAACCTGCCAAAGCTATGGCAGGGATGTGAGAAAAAATGTCAGCGAGGCAGATCGATGAAGAGATGTGGTGGCAGAGCTGGGCTGTCCTCAGGTACCCTGGAACAGCCCCCCGCCAGGAAAGAAGCAGCTGTCCCCCACGCAAGGCAAGTCTCTTCTTTGAAAGGCTCCAGAACAAGTGGCAGATTCAGCATCCCAGCCATTTCACACACCAGCTCTTCCCTGCCTGAAAGCCAGAGGCCTCAAATGTGTGTTTCTGCATGGGAGATACACTTTGGTTGTGTCTGGGCCAAAGCCATCTTTCATGGCGTCCTTTGTTTTACCGACTCCTGTTGATAGTGGGTCTGCTTCCAGGTGCCTGGGGACACTCACATGACTTGGTGACTCTCACAGTGCTGGCTGTGATCCAGGATAGGATGCCTGTGGGGGCCAAGGAGGTGGGTCATGCAGGTGGGTCCACCTGCTACTTGGAGTTACTAGGAAGGCGGGACCAGGTGGGGTAGCTCTACTTGGTTGCTTCCGGCATAATCCAGGGGTCAAGTAGTGAGCGCCATCTTGTTTTATAACGTATTACCTAGGCCTGAGTTATCCATTCACTCAGCAAATATTCACTAAGCATCTGCTGTGAGCCGGGTGCTAGCCTTGGCATTGGGGCTACAACAGTAAAGAAACAGGTAAACCACCTTGACTGCAGGGGCTTACAGTTTTAGCAAGAGGACAGAGCAAAGAAGCAATCAACATACCAGATAAATCACACAGTAGGTTAGGGGGAAAAGGATATGGAGAGGGGTAAATGGGATCTGGAGACTTAGTCAAAGCAAAAGAGTTGCCATTTAAATTTTTTTTTTTAATGTTTATCGATTTTTGAGAGAATGAGAGACAGAGAGTGCAAGAGCAGGGAAGGAGCAGAGAGAGGGGGAGACACAGAATCTGAAGCAGGCTCCAGGCTCTGAGCTGTCAGCACAGAGCCTGATGTGGGGTTTGAGCCCATGAACCACGAGCTCATGACCTGAGCCAAAGTTGGATGCTTAACTGACTGAGCCATCCAGGTGCCCCAAGAGTTGCCATTTTAAACAGAGTGGTCAGAGAAGTCTTCCCAGAGAGGCATAGGTGTAAAAGGGGGTGAACGGGGACCTGTTGACCAATCCCCTTCCCTGTTCTTCGTGTTTCTTTACAAGCTCTTCACTCAGGGTTGTGAAACAGAGCTGGTCAAGTATGCCTGTTGGGAGGAAATTGGTGAGAGGGTCCCTTTGTGGTTGGGATGGTTACCACGTTGAGTCTTTCACGGGCAAGTTTGATTCAAAGGGAAGGTGGTACTGTGCTCCCAGACAGGCTCAAGCCACTTGGGGCCAGAACCTCTAACTGGATGGTGCCTCTGCTGGTACCCCTTGTGTGATGAGGGGCCACTACTGCTTCTCTGTGCCTCAGTGTCCCTCCCGTCTCCAGCCTGCCTCCCAGGGGTGTTCAGAGGACAGCCAATGAGAATTCTGACAATCTTGGATGTCTGCAGACACCCATCTCATATAAGGTGAAGCTGCGAAGATAGTTTCTGCCCCCACTAGGCCCCCTTAAGAGAGATTCTGACTCTCGGAACCAGGTTCAGGGCCTGTCTCTCGTGAGGTGCATTTGCAGTGGGTGACACGGCTGTCTGGCGTCATTCCTCCGGCCCTTGCAGGGGACTGAGCTGATGCTGCAGCTCGTGTCTGGATGGCTGACACTGTAACAAGCCCATTTGGACGTTTGCTCCTGGCATCCAGACCAGGCTGTTCTGATGGCTCCTGGGAGAGACAACTTGAAGCACCGACCTGAGAGTGAGTGACAGGAAACGGAGCCACCTCAGACACTCGGAAAAAGAGGAAGCCTGTTGCAGTGTTTTACCCAATTTCACTCAGAAGGAAGCCTTCCCGCTCGTCTGGAGCTGATCCCGAAGGTCCCAGTGTGTCATTACTGAGATGCTCCCACCTCTCACCTCCTTCTCAATGAAGGCAGAACATCTCCATTTTACTGTCGTGGAACCGGGGGGACGACTTCCTGCCCCAGCTTCCCACACCCACTAGGTGCCGAGAGCCTGGCTTCTCCCTCGCATCACGAAACCCCAGAACTGGAAAAGCCCTCAAGGCTTATTGGGTCCTCCCCCTCCTACTGCCTTGTCCCAGTGCGGCTGAGGAGCCCACTGACACCCAGAGAAGTTAATGGCTTGTCCAGTGTCACACAGCAGGTTGGCCAAGGAGCCAAGTTAGAATCCAACTCCATTTCTCTCGCAGTGTCTTCTCCAGCCCCTCCTTGAGGGACATGGGGCTCTCTGTGGGGGCCAGGGACACGCTTCCCCTTCTGCCCTTGCCAGCCGAAAGTTATATACCCGACTCCTCAGGTGTCAAAACAAGCCTAAGAGGGCAAAAGAGCTTACTGAGGGTGGAGGGCCGAATGGGGCAGCGGGGGCGATGGCAGGAAGTCAGAGGTGCCTTGGCTTATTCGTCCTTGCTTCCAGCCTGATACAGGTTGGGACAAGAGCTTCCTTGCAACATTTATTCTAGAGCATCTTGGGGCACATGGGACCCCAGACACAGTCAGCCCATCCCATAGAGGGGGTAGGCAGGGGAGTCCCCTCCTCTTCCAACAGACATGCTTCTAAGTGGTCACTCGTGTAGGCACAAAGTCTTGAACTCCTGAATATGATTGAGTTTAGTAACCTCCCCAAGAGGAAACATGACAGTGGCCTGACGTTTCCCAGACGGGGTGAGTGGAAGGCAGTGCAGGATGGAGACCACAGGGTGGTCACAAATAGGCCATGAACTCCGGCTTTCGTCCTGGTCCTTTGCTCTCACCAGGTCTGCCACTGGAGCAAATCACTCATGCACTTTGTGCTTTAATTCCTTCATGTGTAGAATGCAAATGATAATAACTACCTTTCAGGGATTTTAAGATTAAAGGTAATAATGTGAAGTGGCTAGCATGCAGTAGGCTTTCAGCAAGTTGTGGGAGTTATCTCCACCGTTATCATCATTATTATTAGCAATACTCTTAGAGAACGTATTGTCGCCAGGGAAAGGGACGCCTGGACAAACCACTTTGGTCATTAAAGGCCAGTTCAGCTCTGGGCACCAGCTCCCCAGAACGCCCTGGCACAGCCGCCCCTGCCCATTTTGAAATCCCCCGGACGAAACTAAAGCTGACCATTCCCTTTACACCTGCTGGTGCTGCCCTCCAGGAGACTGAAGGGCCAGGAGACCATGGTCCCCCACCCCAGTCAACAGAGCTGTGCAGCCTCTCTGGGGAGCTGGGTGGGTTTTCCTCTGTACTCTACTTCTGCTCGGGGGAAGGAACTTTAGTGTGTTTGAGTCCAGTCCACTGGACTTGAGGTTATCACGCACTGGGCACCTGAAATCGCTTCCGGCTCCTCATCTGTCCGGACTTGCAGGGCAGATGGAGAATGGCCTGTTCCCCTTCTCTCTGCCCAGAACAGCAGAAGAGCTAGTATGTAAGGGTAGGGCAGCAGGGAGAGGGTGGAGTGGGGGGAAAGACTAGGCAATCCAAGGAGCAGGTGATTAGGGAAAAGCTTTGGCAGCTCCTAATTCTGAGCTCCATTAAGCATCTGTCTCCGGCAATTGCCCTGACAGTCCTATCTCCTCTCCACTCGGTGCCTGCGTCCCAAGACTTTTGGGGCACTCCAAGTGCCATTTTAAAGACAACTGCCTGTAATATTCCACTTAGCAGCGTATGTGAGGAGACTCTGACAGTGTGGGCAAACAGGGCCAGGGGCTCCATCTCTGCCACTCCAGTGCCTTCCTCCCACCATGTGTGTTTATCGAGTGCCCACTATGTGCCTACCCAGCGTGGGCATAGATGCTGTGCAGAATAGAAAAGAGCAGAAGGAAGTCGTTGTTCTGGGAGCCTCTGTTAGGGCTGAGGTGGGAGCAAACTCCAGTTTGCAGGACATTGAAACAAAAGTGGTTCTACTGCGAGGATTGCCCTGGAAACCCAGCTTTCTTGTATAGTCAGGGCTTGGGTGGGGTAGAAAACGGGATGTCAGCCTGAAGGGCACATTCTCCTGGTGCATTTGGGTAGGTATCATGAGGACTCTGGTCTAGAGGCCAGAGATCTTGGGTTGTTTCCCAAGACAGTTCTCAATTCTTCAGGCACCAGTCAGCTGCCATCTCCTCTTACATAGGGTGGGTGTGGACGGAAGCTGACTCCTACCATCCTAGCCCTCTGCTCTGTCCTCTAGGGATGGCATCTGAATGGAAGTGGTTCAGGTCGGTGAGATGATGGACTTGTGCTTGAGTCCCACAGAAAGAGAGGCTGGGAATATCGGATACTTAAGTAAACTGTGTACTCACTTTGAATATTGATGGGACATTTTCAAAAGTAAATAGATGCATGTTAATTTGTGCCATTGTTCAAGATGACTAGTTGGCATTAGTGATGCCATGTGACTTTACCAAATGCAGTATAGGTATGAAAGGAGAAATTACAAATGGCAGAATTCTATCCAATCTGAGTCTCTTAAGTATATTTCAAATATTTTGCGTAGACAATGGAGACATGAATTTGAAACTGACTCAAAGGTGATGCCATTGTTCTAAGGAAATGCATCATAGTTAAGGGGGAGACTATCTGGATATTTATTTAAAGTTATGCACAATAGCAAAGGGGTGGAGAAGCAAGTGTGAAAATCGGTGTGTCCTCTATAGAAAGGATTTCGAGGGGCGCCTGGGTGGCTCAGTCGGTTAAGCTTCCACTCAGGTCATGATCTCACGGTCTGTGAGTTTGAGCCCCGCGTTGGGCTCTGTGCTTCGGATTCTGTGTCTCCCTCTCTCTCTGCCCCTCCCCCACTCACACTCTGTCTCTGTCTCTCAAAAATGAATAAATATTAAGAAAGAAAGAAAGAAAGAAAGAAAGAAAGAAAGAAAGAAAGAAAAAGAAAAATGATTTCGAGCTCGTGCTAATATTTCTCTAGTTTATCTGCTGAATGACTTGAACGTGGTTCAGAGCAGCAGCTGGAACCACCCTTGTTTTGGGTCCTAGCTCTGCCACTTGCTACCTAGAGGACCGTGGGCAAGTTATTTAATCTCTGGATGCTTCCGGTTTCTTCAATGTTTATTTATTTTTGGGACAGAGAGAGACAGAGCATGAACGGGGTAGGGGCAGAGAGAGGGGGAGACACAGAATCGGAAACAGGCTCCAGGCTCTGAGCCATCAGCCCAGAGCCTGACGCGGGGCTCGAACTCCCGGACCGCGAGATCGTGACCTGGCTGAAGTCGGACGCCCAACCGACTGCGCCACCCAGGCGCCCCTGGATACTTCCGGTTTCTTAACAGTAACACTTGCTAGTGCCCACTGCCTGGGTGGTTGAGAGTAAATGAGAAAGCATATATAAAATTTTTAGTGCAGTGCCTGGCACATAACAAGGGCTCAATAAATCTTAGCTTTCATCTTTACTATTTTCAGTATGCTGGTCTAGTAGGATGGTGTCTCCATTTTATTTTTTAAAATCCCACCCATAATATTTTTACTTCCAATCCTTCATAAACTCACATCTGTCTCCTCCGAGGCATATCAGGACCCTGGTTTTTGGTGCCCAGAGCAGTCCGCCTCCCTTGACCATGCTTCCCACTCCGCTGAATCCCCAGGTTCCAAGGGTCTCTCATATGTAGCTGTGGTTATTGACTGTGCCCAGTTCACTTCTTGAGACACTGCCTCCGGCAGGGGTCACTGCTCACACCAGCGTGTACCTGCTGGGTAAGAGGAAAGGCCCCTCAAGGGAAAGTCCTACTGCCCTGAAGCCACGTTAGTCTGCAAGGCTTGCAGAGACATGCTACTCTCATTAAGATGAGGGCATCTCAGGACACAAGCAATACACACATGAAGCGTGACATGTAAACGACGCCACCTGTCCCTCTGCCTTGTTACCGCTTTAAGCATCAATTAGTCCAGGATTTCCCAAATTTTCTTCTCAGAACCAAAGTTTTGCAGGATTTTTTTTTTTTTTTTTGGTCAAATACATTTGGAGAAATCTGAGTTAAGCAGATATCTTAGAACATTTGGTGTGCTAATGAGTATTATGACTCTCCAAGCTGGGGGGGAGGTTGGCGAATTTAGGAGCTGGTGTCGCCCAATCTCATGTGATCACAGAACTCACTTTACCAGGAGCACCCAGAGCTGTTAGCGGAGTTCTGGATCCTTCACTGGAAAGACTTCATTTTGATCTTTCCCAGGGTTTTCTCTCCCTGCTCACTGGTGATCTCGCTGGCTCTAGGCCTGGCTCTGGTCTCCCTTCTTTTGTGCTCCTCTCTCTCCAGGCACAAGCTGAATTCTGTCTCAATTCTCCTGAGTTTAGGAAAGGAAGTTTCTTTGGATCCGAGTCTCAAGTTTACATCTGGATGTCGGGCTGTTCTTTTTCCCTTTCAGCTCACTGACCTCTGGCTTCCTGGTGCTCACTTGAATTCCCAAGACTGTCCCTCCTCTGTCCTAGGTGCCTGGAGCCCTCTTCAGCTCTGAGCTTAGCCTCAACTTTAATCTACATAACTCATTGTCCTCCTCTGAAAGCCACCAATTTTGTTAAAATTATTAAACTCCTGCCTCTTACCTACTGTTGCCATTCAAAGTTATACATTTGAGGTTAATGGAATTAATGTATTATATCATTTCACATCTGCTCAGATGGTTCTTAATTTAGGGGCCACTGTTCATGCTCAGGTATTTATTACTCTGTCTTCAACAATTAAATAAATGTTAATGACCCAATATACCCTCAACTCACATGACTTAGAGAAGGCGATTCATTTATTTGTTTATTATTGTTTTGCTCCAGAATACCAAAGACCAAACTCTAAAACATTGAGTGCCCTTTTTGCTTCTCTAGCGTAGGGGTGTTTAAGCACACTTTGATGCTGAGTTCCCACTGAAGGCAATGAATGAGCCAATGGAGTATAGGAAAAAACTATTAGAACTTCTTTTTTTTTTCTATTTAAAACAAGAAATTAGGCTTTACTCATGTTTACTATACAGTCGATACTGGATATTGTTTCCCTGCCTTGGTCTGTATGTCAGGCATTCACATGTCAGGAAGTCGTGGAGGTACATGGGAGTCCCACATCTCCCAGTGGTAATACTAGTGTTCTTACTGGACGGTTCAGATTCAGTATATTACAATAAGTTTGTAATTTATGTCCAACTGATATTATCAATATTGTAAAAACAATCCTCGAAATAGAATCTTTACAATAACTTTGCAATGAGACGGAAATGACCATGAAGATGTTTTTATACCACCCAGAGGTTTGCTGGTTATGAAAACATAATTAAACATTTTTCCTTTAAAAGAACCAATATGTCCCACAGTTGCTGATCTTTCAGTTCTGACAAGCAGCTGTCAGGAGTATGTCACTTTGCCGGTAACTTCAAATAAATTACACACATCATCTGCCCCCTCAAGATAATGGTAATACGTTAACAAAGAGAAAGTAATCACTTTCAGGAAGAATTTACAGCATGGGGAGACCATTTTGAAAGAAAAAAAAAAGAATGTTTGGAAATATTTTCATCTTTATGTGATTTTGTTGGTAATGAGTAGGTGTGACACTTTAAAAACTTTTATCTAAAAACTTTTAAAACTTGGAAACAGAATCTTCTACTCGCCTAAAACTCTTCAAGGAAGAGTTTTAGAGAGTTTTGACCTGTTTTTAAAAAATACATAAAAATTCAGCACCTTTCGATTAGTTGAAAGAATAGCTGATTGACATCAGAGAAGATGGAAATCTACCAGGTGAATTTCAACAACAGTCTTCGCATAATTGGTGCATGAAACCCAAGAAAAGTATCTTGATTTAGTCAGCATAGCCAACAATGCTCTTTTCGCATTTCTGTGTCTATGAGGTGTCTTTTTTCCATTATGACAGCTACGAAAGCAAAGTTTCAAAATAAATTGAACTCTAGACCTCAGAATCCCACATCACTAAGTGCTCAAAAAGATTTTCACAAATAATAAAGCCAATCCCAACACACCAGTCCCATCATTTTTAATAATAATTTTCATGATGAGAGTAGAATGTTTCATATCATTCATTAATAAAACAAAATAAAAATTAAGATGCTATTTTGTCTTTATCTCCTATCTTTATTTCTTAACCTTGTGTATAGTTGATAATGCATTAACATCAGTAAGTAGAACATGTATATTCTTTATAAATAAATATTTGTATTATTGGTGCGTGTTCAAAAAAACTTTACTATTGGGTATGCAATCAATACTCTTTAGTATGTAAATTTGCAGATGCGTCATAAATTAATCTCATTAATGATCAGAGATCATTAATCTCTGATCTTCACTTTCATGTTACCTTTAAAACTACCTCCTCTGTACCCAAGAGTTTGTTGTTCAGACCCAGCTCAGAAATCCTTAGGGCCCCTGTACATTGGCACATCGGTGTGGGTGGTGCCAGTATGGGCAGCTTCTTTATCTTTGGGTAATTTACCCGGTGTCTTCTAGATTTTTCTAAAGCCCAGATCCCTGAACAGCAGACAGAACATTCTCTCTGGAAGGGATGGTAAGGAATTTGAGATGGTACTGAGAGATAAGACAATCTCTAGACAAGCAGATAGCAAGATCATGGCCATGGCCATACAAGCTGGCAGGGAATATTTTTGTAGTAAATATGGCCAAAACGACTGTGGGTCTTGAGAACAGTTTGAATAGGCATAAATCTGTCAGTCTAGAGTTAGCCTTTGCTGATTATATCTCCCATTTTCCATTAATTTTTCCTTTGTCCCATTCTCTTCTTTCTCCCATTTTCTGGTATTACTCTCACCTTCCTCCTTATTTTTGTCTCAGTCTCTTGTCTTACTCTTCTCTGTACCTACCTTCCATTTTCCCAGTCTCTCAGGTGGGAGGGAGATCTGGAATGGGGTCAGGCCTGTGTTTTTTAAACTGCCGGTCATGACACATTAGTGGGTCGAGAAATCAATTTAGTGGGTCACAAAATCAATTTAAAGGGTCATGACCAGAATTTTTTTTTAAATGGAACAGAATAAAATCGAACAGAACAGTGTCCATCAAGCATAGTAAGGATAAGTACTATTTGTGAAACTATATATGTGCATTTATGTGTGCCCAGGGTTGCAATGTAAGATATCTCTTGCAGTGAGTCATGGTCAAAGTGAAAGCCACTGGTCTAGGGAATAACATTTTGCATGTACTGGCAATAAGTTTACTTAAGCTTTGGGCATCCAACTCACATTTCAAGCAGTACTGATGACATCATCTGACCCAATGCTGGTTTTTATTCAAGTGATTTCTCAATTTCAACAATTTGGCCTCAACTAAACTGTTGACAGTTTAGTGTGGCAGCTGTGGAGTAGTGGATAAGGCATTGGATGCAGAGTAAGATCAGCTGGAATCAAGTTCTTGGCTCGCAAGATCTTGAATTCTAAGTCTTAGTTTTCCCTCTTGTGGACCATCAATGCATTCCAACCTGTTATTTCATTAAGTACCCATGAAAATAAATGTACTTCCACAGCTCACTGGGATGATGGAGGTCCCCTCATAACTAGAGGGGACCAGGCTCTTGGGGTGCAGTCCTCTCCAGGTATTTCCCAGCTACTCCAAAGGCTACGAAGACCAAGATGGTAGCACACCTACGGCTAATCCATGGCGACACAGCACATGTACCAGTAGGGAAGCACTGTCCAGATGACCATAATGTACGATGTTGGCCTAGAAATTGTCCCCGCAGCTCTGTGTGTACTCCTCGTGCTGGGAACATACAAAGATGACAAGACACCTGTGCCCTCGTGGAGCTTACTATTTAGTGGTTGCGTTGACCACTTGCAGTTTGCAAAGACACACTGGGTGGTACAGAGCCGGCTCACTCATGATTAGCTTTTCTTTGCAGTGGCCTCTCCTTGTCTAAAGCCCTGGCACTCGAAGTTTCTTTTCTCTCTGTGGGGACTGAACACAGCCCCTAAACTGCCTTACAATCCTGATACTTCTTAGTTATAGATGTAAACCTGAGTCAGGTCAAGATGAGAGGGGCAGACTCCAATGGCTCTCCAAATGCCAAACTCTGCTGCATTCACCATGTGCACCGAAGGGAATAAAACTAATTACTACCTTCCTAAAGAGCTGAGCATGGGTGGATACGCCCTTGAAAATGGCCAGCAGAAATGCTTCTTGCAAACTGTTCTCCCCATGCAGCTGCCTGCAAGTCTCTTTGCTACAGCCTTTGCTGCCCAAGGACCCCTTCCTCGGGCCATTAGCGAAGAGGCTGGTCGTTATTAACTAGCTGGCATTGACTGATGACACTAAGCTTTTTTTTTGGCCTTGTGTGGGCTGGTGGCAGGCGCTTAGTTGACCCCTGGAATTTGGAGTTTATTCTGCCATGAAAACAAAGAAATAAATTAGAGGAATGAACAGAAGCCCGTATGGTTGGACAGTAGTTAGAGACAGCTCAACAGCCTCAGCTGGTCCCCTCCCCAAGTGTCACCAGAAGACTCCTTCCGCCATGGCTCTCCCTCCCAGATTCCTGGTCTAGTGCTCCTGTCGAGGCTAATGAAATGAGGGAGAGATTCCTGTTGTCGTTGTTGTTGTTGTTGTTGTTGTGTGTGTGTGTGTGTGTGTGTGTGTGTGTGTGTGTTTTCCCCTGGAGTCTGGTGTCGTGGAAAGAGATGGTGTCTGCACAACAACTTGCATACTGAAGAAGATTTAGAACTCCCAGTTTCATGTAAAGGACTCATTCTTTAAAATATGCTTCTATAATAGATTGTATGTTGCGAGTACCACAGAAATCTTTCTGCACAGAAAATAACTCTTGACGTGCCCAGCTGACTCCTGTTAGAGCGTGCAACTCTTGATCTCAGGGTTGTGAGTTTGAGCGCCATGTTGGGTAGAGAGATTATTTAAAAATAAAATCTTTTGTTAAAAAAGAAAATAACTCAACATGTTCTGCAGTTTTTTACTTTGTTGGTCATAGTTGATGTATTTTTTAAAGTGAGATGCACTTGTTATTATATGGTCTCCTTTCAATTTAATTCAACAAACACTTATTGTTGACCTACTCAAGGGGTTGGCCAACTATAATACAAATCTGATGGACCCACAGTTTTTGTCAATAAAGTTTTATTGGAACCCAGTCATTTACATTCATTTACACCCATTCATTTACATATGGTCTATGGCTGATTTTGACCATAACAGTGAAGCTGAGTAGTAGAGACAGGCCATATGGCCTTTGCAAAGTCTAAAAAAGAAACTATCCAGCCTTGTATAGAAAATAACGTGGTTTCTCTTGATGTATGTATTAAGCCTCAAGGTCAGGAAACAAAGGGATGGGTACAAAAGAAGTTTCGGGAAGGATCCTTGTCCTTAGGGAGGTTACACGTTCATGAGGGGAGAAGGATCTTTTTTTTATCATTATTTTTAATGTTTATTTGTTTCTGAGAGAGAGAGAGACAGACAGAATGTAAGTGGGGGAGGGGCAGAGAGAGAGGGAGACACAGAATCCGAAGCAGGCAACAGGCTCTGAGCTGTCAGCACAGAGCCCAACGCAGGGCTCGAACCTGCAAACTGCAAGATCATGACCTGAGCCGAAGTTGGACGCTTAACTGACTGAGTCACCCAGGCCCACCGACGGGAGAAGGATCTTTAAAGCTTAAACAGCCATCAGCTGCCAGTTTTCTGCTCAGTCACACATGTGTGTACCAACCCTTGGGTCTCTGCTTCTGTCCTATCTGTCCAGGATGCCCTATGACTCATGTCACCAGGGTTATCGTGTGCATCCTTCAAGAATCCTCACTCACAACCACTGGAGTGTGAGCTCCTCCTTAGGTTTGTCTTGGCGACCTCAGGAGGGCGGCATGGTGATTTGGACCATGCAGACGCTCGATAAGCATTTGGTGTAATTAAATGAATCCTCCCACTATTTGGGGGAAGATGAAAGACACATGAAATGACTTTCTCTTCACCAATTTTTTTTACATCACAAATAGAGGTCAGACCCATGAGATCAGTCTCCCTACATATTCCCTCAGGTGAAGACCTTGGCTTTGGCTTTAAGCCAAGTGCCAAGGGTCCCCCAAATAATTAAACCATTTTGGTAATTGTCTTCTAAGCCAGTCACTGTTTTTGGAGGATATTTGTACATTTTTATCTCATAGATAAAAAGGGGGCCAAATAACTCATCCGTCTCCTGCTTTCCCACTAAAATCTCCTAAATCCCACTACACAAAAGGACATTTTTTAAAAATCAAAATGAGAACAATAATTTTATGTGACAGGATTATTTATATGGCTGTTCTCCCCATGATGAATCCATCTAGGGGCGCAGCACCTACCCAAGATGCCAATTCATAAATCAGGAAATGCTATTACCCACTGGCCATAAAAACAGAGCCCACCCCAATGCAGAGTACTCATTTCAGAAGTGGCTGCCCCATTTCAGGACAGAAATGAGTTCAGAAAATCCACCTGGCTGTCCAGAGAGTGAAGAAATGTCTTTTACTTGATAAATAATCAGTCTTTCTTTCCTCTCAATCCCTTTTCCCCTAGAAATATGTAGAACTAATGGCACAGATATATGCCATTCCACAGAAAAAAATAATAACAGGGCTAACTAGATTGAAATGAGGCAAAGGGCAAGAGTGAGAATGGCAGAAAGCCTGCAGATTTCCTGAGAAACCTTTCTTATTAGCTTAAATGCAGCTCAAGAATAAACAGCTTAGAGAAAATTTAGTGGGAGTCCTCCTTTCTGGGCAGTCCTCCTGCAGGCACCCATTAAGGACAGGCAGAGAGCCAAGGAAAAGTGTCGGGAAGGGGAGAGTCGTTGCCAAAAAAAGCCGAGAGTAAAACAGGGTAAGCTGAAGTCTTTGGAATTGTCTGTGGTTCCTCCAATGTGGTTGTGTACTTCGTTTTCATCTCAGCAGATATAGGTTGGAATGCAGAGAGGACATAAAGAGAGTTAAAGGAAAGAGAAGAAGGGAAGGGGGACAATGAGAAGTAAGGTGGCAGGAAAAAGTCTTCTGTGGGGGGGGGGCGGGTATGGTCACAGTCACTTGGCAATAGTGAAGATCCAGCTGTAGACAAAACAGATGACACCCATGCATTTATGTAGCTTTGTGCTAGGGGGATCAGGATGGACAAGAAACAAGCCAGCAAATAAATAATCAAGATAATTTCTTCTGGCGCTAAGTGCTGTAAGAGATGGACGGAGTCACACGGCAGAAGGGGCAGGTTTGGTCTATAAGGCTTGGGAGGCTCTTTCTGAATAATGACAATAACAAGCTGGCTACTGATTATCTATGAGGTAGACATTCTAGACAGAGGAAACAGCAAGCGGCAAGACCCTGAGGTAGGAAGCAATTGGCATATTCAAATAACATAAGGATAGTCGCCATGAGAGGACAGGAGCAAATGTGGACCCACACTGGGGCACCTGGGTGGCTTAGTTGGTGAAGTGTCTGACTTGGGCTCAGGTCATGATCTCACGGTTCCTGAGTTCAAGGCCACATCCAGCTCCACACTGACTGTGCAGAGCCTGCTTGGGATTTTCTCTCTCTCCCTCTCCCTCTCTGCCCGCCCCCCCCACTTGCTCGCTCTCTCCCTCTCGCTCTCAAACATACATACATACATACATACATACATACATACAAAATAAGCTTTAAAAAAGTTTTAGAAAAATGTGGGCCCACACTGATGTGCAGGAGATAATTTGGGGAGTCTCCAATAGTGCTAGAGTAGCGCTAGGTCAAGATATTGGTGATTCATGTTTTGTCTAATTTATCCAGTATAATAACAGTCAGGGAGCCATGGGGAAAAAAAAAAAGGTGAGGGCCCTTGTGCTTTTATTTTATTTTATTTTATTTTATTTTATTGCCTGTACTGGGCTTTATTTTGAACATCTCAGTCTACAAGTACCCCCTAGTACAGGAGAGAGATGCTTCTTGAGAAAACAGCAACAATGAGAGCTAAGTTACATACTGCTTACTGTTACCTTGGCAGAGCTTGAGGGTTTTTTGTGTTTCTACACATACTTTACGCCAATGTCAATGTCTTGGTTTTGATTTATAGTTTTGTAAGGTGTAGCCATTGGGGGAAACTGGCCAAAGAGTACATGGGAGCCTCTCTGTACTATCCTTTCAATTTCCCATGAATTTATAATTATTTCAAAATAACATGATTTTTAAAAATAAAAAAATTTTTTGATGTAGAAAGAGGAAAAGCCTTTTAAATTGCACTACAATAATAATTGTTCCAGAGAATTATCTGCCATTGGATATAAAAATCAGTGGGCAAAGGTTTGAGGAAAAATGGGATATTTTCAGTCTCAAAGTATTTCCTCCAAGATATTTATTAACTACAAAGGGAAAAATAGTAACTTTACAGTGGAGAAACCACCTTAGCCAAATGATTGAGGTTAACATCATCCATAACAAGACATATCATTATCATGAGCCCCTTGATAAGATGCACTGAGAAGGAGACAATGTTACTTCTATGATATTCTTGCCAAAAATGCACAACCTCATTCTAATTATGTGAGAATCTCAGACAAACCCCAGATGAAAGACATTCTACAAAGTGACTGGTATTCATGAAAAGTGTCAAAATCAAGAAGACAAGGGAAGATTGTTACAAATTAGAGGTGACAAAGGAGATATAATAACTAGGTGGAATGCGGGATCGTGGAACAGACAGGAAATTAAGTAGAACTGGGGACATTAGAATAAAGCCTAGACTTTAGCAAACTGCATTGTACCAATGTTAATTTCTCAGTTTCCATAATTGTAACATAGTTACCTATGCTTTTAACATGATGGAACCCTGGGGGAAGGCGCTATGGGACTCTCTACTATTTGTGCAACTTTTTCGTAAGTCTAAAGTTAGTTCAAAATAAACCCTTCTTAAAGTTGCAAACAAAAACCTACACAATGATGCAATCACTCTTACAGTCCTGACATAATTTCCATCACCCCAAAAAGTTCTTTCATGTTCCTTTGCACTGGATATTCCCCCACTTCTCCAGCTCCTGGAAATCACTGACCTTCCTTCTGTCACAATAGTCCTTCCTTTTCTAGAATTTCAGATGAATGGAATCATATAATATGTAGTCTTTGTATCTGGCTTCTTTTACTCAGCACAATGCTTTTAAATTACAGCCATGTTTATTTAGCTCCTTTTTATTTACTGAGTAGTATTCTATGACATAATTGTACCTCACTTTGCTCATTCACCATTGAACGATATTTGAGATGCTTCTGGTGATTATAAATAAAGTTCCTATAAACTCCTATTAAATCTTTTGCCCTTAAAAAAACAGATTGTTTGTTTCCTTATTGTTGAGTTTTAAGAATGATTTGTAGATTCTGAAACCCCTTTGTCAGATATATGATTTGTAAATATTTTCTCCTGGTCCATGGCAAGTTTGGGGCCCATCTTACAGAATAGGAAATGGAGACGCAGACAGGTTAAGCACCCTCCCAAAGATCACACAGTTTATGAGGGTGAAGACAAGATTAAACCTCAAGAGTCTATGCTCCTAGCCACTCCCCAGTGCTGCCTCTACAGACAGTCACTGTTCCAGGTAGACACATGGATAATCAGCATTATCAGGGGTACTTCTGGTGGACCTTTCCACCTGAGGAAGCTTCAGGTAACCCTGGAATAGCTACTGGGAATCTTATAAGTGGGACCAGCTAGAGGCCCTGACATTTTTACGTGGGGAACTCTGCTACAGAACATTTATTTATAAATGGAGGACATGCTTTGGCAGCCTTCTGGATTCCATAAAAATGGTCGATCATTGATTAAATTATTTTTAACTACATATAACAATCACTTCTTCAGAAAATAAAATACCAACTCTGATTTCTAATGATAGCCATGTCCTGGGTTTATTTTAGCCTCCTCTACCTAACTTCTTCGGAGTTTGGTTTGACAGGCCCAGTTAGATAGTTCTTCCAGTGTTCAGAAAGGCAGAGCCCATCACACATATCTGCAGAGGATGCAGAAGACTAAGGATTTTTCTGTAACTGGAGTTTCCTCAGGTGGGACTTTTGGACTCCAATTTCTGCTTAAAATCCCTTTCTTCTTCTTAGATCTAGAACCTGTCTCTTCTTGTTTTGAACCCTTGTGGCTAGGTGCTATCTAGAACTATAAAATTCTCCCAATTTTATATTTAGAAAAACTATACTAGGGTGTCATAGTAAGGCATGGCCATAAAGAGGAAACACACCCACGGGGTCCTGGGCTCCTGGTCAGGGCCACAGTCATCAGCTTCCCTGGAGGCAGGTGCCTCTAAATCTGCATTACCATGCAGCATGAGAGTACCCTTAGTGGGTACCTGTGCTTAGTGGAAAACGAATTATAGATTCTGTTACTCATCAATATAACTTTCTGCACATCTCAGAATCAAGACCTCAGGTGGAAGGAAACGTTGAAAATTAAACATTTGAGTTGAGTCATCAAAGCTGCATATAATTCTCAAGACTGGAATATGGTGTTAAGATTCTGGAGCAAAGAGACAGGAGGTGTGTGTGTGTGTGTGTGTGTGTGTGTGTGTGTGTGCGCGCGCGCGTGTGCACGTATATGTTCAAAAACAACAAGGCACGAATTAAAGAATTTCAGGTATGACCTTAGTGTATTGTATTTTCCACTAACTTTGAGTTTCAATGCTGCTCCTTTCAATAATTCCAGAAACACACACACCACTTAGAGCAGATGATGTCTGCTTCATGAAGATGTAGACTATATGGGATGATCTTACACCCTTATACTGGTTGTACAACTTGTCTACTTTATTATCACTCCATGTAGGCAAATTCATTCATTTGATCATTTACTTGCCAAGAATTTGATGAGTACCTACCCAGTATTGGTACTGTCCTAGGCAAGACAGTTATAGAATTAAATAAATCATATCCCTTCCTTCAAGTAGTTCAAGTGATCTTGAAAGCCAGCATGTAAATACATGAATGCAATCCAATGAGATAAGTGTGACAACAGAAGTGACTAGATTGTAGAGAGGTAGCACAGAGAAGGAAGTAATAGAAGAAACACCTGAAGGAGGCCACATATGAGTCGGGTTTCAAAGATGAATAGGAGTTTACTGAGAGAACCAGAGAGGAAAAGGACATTCTAGGCAGAAGGGGCAGCATTGCAAAGTCGAAGCAAACTTGAACATTATGCTGTCTTAAAGGAAGCTATAAGCAAATTAATGTCATTGGAACATAAATTGAGATGGGGTATTGGTGAAGGCTGAGGAGTTGGACAGGGGTGAGATCATACAGCTTGCTAAGTGCCAGACCAAAAAAAGAAAGAAAGAAAAAGCTTGGATTTTAATCCATAAACAATGGATTCATTGACATGATTTAAGCAGGGGCAAGACAATGACAGACTTGAATGTCAAACAGATCATTCTGGTAACAATATGGTGAACAAATTAAAAAATGGGAAATCCATTTTTTTGGGACTAGGGATAGCCAAGTGAGAAGTTTTTGCTATCACTGTGTCAGGTACTTATTTAATTTAATCTTCACAGCAGTGCTACAAAGTAGGTATTTTTATTTCCTTTTTACAGATGGGAAATTGAGAGGTGTGTAATTTACCTGAGGTCACCCAGCTGGTAAGGGGTAAAACCATGATTATGATAGTTCCATCAGAATTTAAAGTTTCACAAAGGTGTAGATTTAAGGGATATTTAGGAGGTTAAATAGCCTTTGCAATACAGTATGTAGGGGAATGTAGAGGAGATAAAGAGGTTCAAGATGATTCTGGAGTTCTCAGTCAGTAGAAGTTAGTTGCATGATGATGTCATGGACTCAGACAAGAAATAAGAAATGCAAAGGGAAGCCTTTCCAAACTCTTATATGTTCCCCCTCCTTGTAAAAAGTGCCATCCACCAGTGCTCTGAATCCTACCCTCTTCAAACATACAAAGGATTTTCCATCCACAGTTTTTCATCTTCTATTTCTTCCTGGTATTTGTTGTTGTACCTCCATCTTCACTCAAACTCAAGTTTTGTTTTTCTCTTTTTAACGACAGCCCCATTTCCTTCCTTCACCACCAATACTTTGAGTTTGTGGTTTACAGTTTCTACTTTCACTTTTTCACCTCTAAATCTTTCCTCAACCCTCTGGAATATGATTTCTCCAATGAAACTACTCTATTAAAAAGGTAGCCTGTGACTCCCCATGGTCTCTGTTCAGTTCTCACCCTTTTTAACCTCTGCTTGATGGTTGCATCCATCATTTCATGGCAATGATGTTGACCTTTAACTTGGCTTCTTTAGGCATTGTAGAACTCTGATCATCAGAAATTAAAATATATTCTTTCGCCATTTAACAAAGGAAGTTCAGAAATATAATTTTATGCCAAATAGAAACTTCAGTCTCTGAAAGCATTTCTATCATAGCTTTCCTAAATAAACCAACATCCAAGATGTCATTGTGGGGACATTGTGAGATAGACTTCTCTTTCTTTTTCCCCTAAGTGAACAAACTTACCCTTCTTCCCTTTTTATTTCTTTGATATCTTTGGTAGAAGTGTAAAATTTTATTGTGATGGTCTTGGTTTTAGACACCAAAATGAGTAACCAAGTGTATCAATTAAGATGGGATAGAAGTGTTAATTCATATCATGGCAGACTTCAAATGATGAAAGTAGTTCCATGTTTCAGCACCAGAATTTGAGGACAGCTCCCCCCACACTAAATGATCCTGCCTGAATATCAGGTTTCTTAACAGTACCAATTTCCTGAATTTTTATATAGGTTTGGACATATTCAGAGTCAAATATTGCAGTTAAAACCCTCTCTACTTTCATCCCTCTATCCTAAAAATTGGAGCAACTTCTTTGGTGAGCAGGAGCAGACCATCAAAATGCCATTCTCTCTCTAAGTGTTTGGTTGACAAGTCCATCTAAATTTTAAGTGACAACCTCCACTCTCTGCATTTATGAGGATGCACTGCCTTTTACCCTAATGAAACTGCCAAGTAATTTTGGAACCATGAGGGAAAGTCTGGCTCTAGCCCCCAGGGGATATATTGAATAACTTGGTTCTTGCTGACCTCAATCGGTCTATAATTTCTAGACGTTAGTAGCTATCATCTGAATCTGTCCTTCTCTCCCAGTTCTATTTGGAAACCATCCCCATGGTACATTTAACTTAAGGAGTCACAGGCACAGCAATTACTGATGAAAGAAATTCACGTGTGGCAGCTCCCTCCATACATGGTATGGAAATTAACAAGCATTTATTTTATGGCAAGATGATAACAAAACTGTAGATAGAGATAAGTCCTCATTTCTCTGTATGTATGTATCTCTTTACATGTAGTATTTTTTCTCCAAATAAGCATTTAGGAAGATGAGTCCAGCTCTTAGAAAACCTAAGGGTGAACAGAATGGATTTCTGAGCCATGCTGGTATTCTCAATTATTCCTGTCAACCCCTCAAGCACGTTTCTTTGTCATTCCCATTAAAGGTGTGGGCCTCAGCACTGACTTTCCATAATGTGCTAAGGGCAGCCTCTGCTACCCTCTGCAGGTCCCCCTATTTGCCTTATTCCTTTCTCTTTCTAGTGATAGAAATATCAGACGTCCCAGTATTGTGTCCCTGTGTGTCCAAACCTGGCAGCATCTCAGGAGAGAAGACAACAAGATAAAGCCAATCTCTCAGGAAAAAAAATAAAAATAAAATAAAACCATTAAAGAGACATGTTGTTTTTGGAAAGGCAGCAGTTGGCAGAAAAAATGCCCCTGGGAGGGGGCAAAAAAATTGTCAGAGTTACATCACTGGGTCACCTTTTTGCTGTTTCTACATCAGGACTGTATCTGTACCTTTGGATCTCACTGGCTTTTCCAGACACGTTATAACCTGTCATCAGAACACTATCCAGTTCTGAAGCAGAGCTGATGTGGTGTTCCACTCTGCTCTGGGCCTCAGCAGCAGAGTCTCTGCACTCCTTCCCCATCTCTAATGTTTGTTCACCAGTGAGCACATCTGGAAACATTCCAAAAATTAGGAACATAAGCTAATGGAATAATAACACCCTGTTTTTGTGTAGCACCTTGCTTGGAGGTATGCCAAATCCTCTACCAACTGTATGTCGTCCAGATCCACCACCCCCCCACCCCCACTGCCAGCTCTTAGTGCAGAGCTACTGCCCCTTGCTGTAAGCACAGAAAGCTTAGAATCAATAGGGGCAAGTCAGGAAAGGGGACATGACACTCCTCTATCCCACATCACATACTTACCAGCCAGGCCAGCAGTTAATGTACCAGAAACCTGCCTCAGTTGACCAAGAAAGCAACAGACAACATCCAAGTGAAGAATGCTGACATCTGTGTTTCCACCACGTCTGGCAACCTGCTTCCTTCTGGAGGTACCCACTGTCTGACCTGTCCATTGGGAGTGGCTTATGCCTTGGGCACCTGCACTTTGCATATGAGGCAAAAGCATGAACTTTTAGCTACTTCTCTTAGCAGACTATGAGGTGTTCCCCTCAGCCACCAAATAAATAAGTCCTGTGCCCCTTCCACTAGTCACACTTGCTTTGCTTACAGTAATTTTTCATAAGTATTTAATGACCATATCAGTAATCCATACATAGTTTCAAACTCATGATGAATCTGATGAGGATAAAAGAACAGATAACAGAGAGTGAGCTAGGAGCCAGTATTGTATTTGGGATTGAAGGAAGTGAAGCAAAGGGGTAAATGGTCATGATGGTCTCCTGATTGGTGCTCTGGGTATCTCTCTCTCTCACACTTGTGAGGAGCTTGCGACAAGCATGGAGTAGCTCTACCTGCAAAAAGAGACTATCCTGTATATTTCCCTGTGTAATATATTCTTTTGCCAAAAGACCAGGGCAACCATCAACAGGTTAGGAAGTTCTGTGCCAGCCATATTATATCTCAAGACCCCACAAACCATGGAATGGCACTAGAGGCTGGCAAGTTCATAAATTATCCTCCCACTGGATTGCATTTTTAATCAGGGTGTGCACCATGATCACTAATGGCCCTTGCTTACAGGATGAAGCCCCAGTATTTATCTTGTTTTAATTATATTAGAAAGCAGTGATATTCAATTAACCAACTAATCAAGTAAGCCAATCAATACTGGTCCTGGCAGGATCCTCCATAGCCCAGCTCCTTGTTCTGGGTGGTAGTCCATGCTTTAGAGTCAGATGGAGTTAACTCTTGATGGCCAGGGTCATGCTGCCAAGAAGTAGGCAGGAGCAAGGAAACCAGGATTCAGCTTTCAGACATGGGCAGAACCCCTACAGATTCTTTCCTTTGCCTGATTATAATGGAGATTTGCAGCAGCCTCCTTTAGGTTAAGGTGTTATTTGTTCTACAATATATGTATTGTTTTCCAAGTACATGTAGGAGACATTTTTCCCATCATGTGGATTGGAGATATGAAGTCCCCATATCCTATAACAATCCAATGGCAGAGCTCTAAATATTGAGTGGATCTGATCATGGGATGACAGCATGAAGTAACCTGTGATGTTCCCAAGTCCCAAAGACTGTCCAATGGTTACTAACTATGTGAAGTAGTCTTAACAGCAGGTGCACCAACCTGGAAAGCCTCCACCAGGACCATTTTAGGTATGTGTGTCTATATTTGTGAACAGCTGGGAGACACAGTGAGTCAAGAGCAGAGCTGGTCCCAGGGTGAAGGCTCAGTGAGCAGGCACACCCTTTGCTCCATTCACATGTCCAGGGACACATGGCTTTGTGACTGTGTGGTTGTCCAAGGCTAGGGAGTGGTTGCTGCCCAGAGAGGAAAGTGCATGCCTTTGGCTATACTCATGCTCCTTTAACTTTCACCCAGCTCCTCCTACAGACACACACGGACCTAAATGTTCACTTACCAAGCCCGCTTCTCAAGGTCAACCAATGACTGAAATTCGAGGAGCAGTGCCCAGTCATCCCATTATTTTTTCCGACTTGTGGGGCAAGAACCAGGGTAGGATTTTCCCTGGATGCTCCCTACTTGGGTGGTTTTGTTATTCTTGGACCCCAAGCTCCATGATGGTTTCAGGAATCCCCACCCTTTGCAAAGCTGAGGATCTCAACTGGAACCTCTGAAAATGGTCTACACCTAGTTGAGGATGGTGTTGGAAAAGGAGAAATGTCCAGAGAAGACGAGACAGTGGGTTCCAGGATACTCATCTCATTAGCTCACAACTGCCCACACACAAGTTTCATCACTTTGCGGACCAGTCAGATCATCCTAAAAAGGGAAATAAGTCTGTTGGATGACTGCAGACTACACCCTAGTAATGCCTTTTCAAATGCATCAAAGTTCCTAAGGCAGCCTTGGAAGGAAAGTAGGAATCATTTGTACAATCAGAAAGCCAATGCTTTTATGCAGAAGAACACCACATTGCCAGTTGGAGGAATCATCCAAGTACTCAAGTTCTTGCACCTCTGTGGACTGTTGACTCCCTGCTGCTTCAGGTGGGCTAAGAATTAAAACCTGATTCCCTGTATGTGGCTGTCTGCGCCTAAATGAGTGTAAGGGAAGGTGAGACATTTCACACAGAGATACATTAAAAGGGAAAGAATCTTAAGACTGCTGTTCATTTCCAAACATTTGATGAGTTTCCATTCATTAAGAGTTTTGTAGGCTTGTTAATTTAATAAGAGCAAGCGGGGCCCTAATGTCAGACAACAATCAGTAATTTGAAGGGGGTGAAAAAGAATAAGAAGTAAAACAGTCATTACCTAGCACAATGTTTAATCAAAAGACACCAGGAACTTTCAACTTCACAGTCATGTTTTCAAAGGTTGGAGATTTTCAAATGTACAGTCTTTGACTCTGGCAGGCAGGCTGGAAAAATGGACATAGTTGTGATAATTGGCTCTGATGAAATTTAAACGTTCAACCCCAACCCTCTCCCCACACGTGTACAAATGCCCACACTAAACCTTCTCTCTTTCCCTTGAGCTATTCAGTTCGAGTTTCAGCCCAGTACTTCAGGAAGCAGGGCTTTATCATTGCATGTGAGGCCTGCTGAGCCCTGCACTCATATTAAGTGACGATGTTCTTGACTTTGAACCATTCAAGACCTCCTCTTCTTCTAATGAATTTTTCCGTATTTTCACCTCATCATTTCCATGCTATAGTTAGGACCTCTGTGCTTTTCCATTTACCCTGCTCTTCACTTTTCACAGGTGTGAGTATGTGATATGTGGGTTTTCTGCTCTGGCTGCCTGCCTTTTGATGGTTGCCTGGGATATTAGAGCCTGTGTGAGTGGCCTGGCAGGGTCACAGTGCACAACACTTGCAGCTGTGCCCTATCCTCTTCTTTGAGGAACGTCCAGTTCACATTTCAATCTGCTAGGGCCTGGGCCTGAGTACCCTTGCCTCATCTATACAAGACCTCTAGGTTGGGAGTCAGAGATCTGTATCTGCCTAGGGAGGACAGCATGGGTCTCATCTGCCCTATTCTTCTTTGCCCAAGACTGAAAATGACCCTAATCCTAGCTTATTGCTCTTTTCCTGCCATCTGATCCTTTCTACATAGCACCCTGCATATTGCCACCCAATCCTTTTTTTTTTTTTTTAATATTTATTTATTTTTGTGAGAGAGACAGCGTGTGAGCATGGGAGGAGCAGAGAGGAAGACACAGAATCTGAAGCAGGTTCCAGGCTCCAAGCTGTCAGCACAGAGCCCGATGTGGGGCTCAAACTCACAAAACCATGAGATTATGACCTCAGCCGAAGCTGGATGCTTAACCGATTCAGCTACCCAGGCACCCCTGCTACCCAATTCTTTTTCTTTTTTTTAAGAGAGTTCAGCTCTCATAATTTTTCTTAATGTTTATTTATTTTTGAAAGAGAGAGACAGAGCACAAGCAGGGGAGAGGCAGAGAGAGAGGAAGACACAGAATCCGAGGCAGGCTCTGGACACTGAGCCATCAGCACAGAGCCCGATATGAGGCTTGAACCCATGAACCGGGAGATCATGACCTGAGCTGCAGTTGGACACTTAACTGACTGAGCCACCCAGGTGCCCCCCCCGCCAACTACACAATTCTTAATTGTTTAATTCATCATGCCATTTGACCATCCAAGAATGAATAATGTTTCAAAGGCCTCTCTTTGACTTTTAAGGTTTCTTCTTGCCTGACCTGACTGATTATAGCACAGTACATAGCCTGGGATAGAAACCCCACAAGTGCTTGGTAATTGATAAGCAGAATATTATTTTAAGTATATGGAATCAACTCATCTACTTGACCCAGATGCTTTAGAATGGTTTTGAACCCTGGAGAGTCAGGCCAGACTGAATCAGGCAGGACTTAGCTGAGACCAAGGCACAATTCAGAATTACCACCAAGGACTTCCCAGATTTATGAACCTAATACATAACCTAAGTTCCCCCAGGGCTCTTTCCACTATACCAAACTATCTCCTGCTGCCCCTGCTGGTTGCCTTTTGTATCCATTGTTTTAAGCATGATGAAAAGCTTGCTATTATATCTACTTCTGGGATCTAGTTGCTGTAGTGGCATCAAAAAGGGACAGACTAGAGGCACCTGGGTGGCTCAGTTGGTTAAGCATCCAACTCTTGATTTCAGCTCAGGTCATGATCTCATGGCTTGTAAGATCAAGCCCCACATCAGGTGGAGCCTGCTTGGGATTCTCTCTCTCCCTCTCTCTCTGCCTCTCTCAATCTCTCTCTCTCTCTCTCTCTCTCTCTCTCTCCCTCAAAATAAATAAATCAACTTAAGCAACTGGACAGACTAGGTATTTTTTTCTGCAGCCAATTGGTGCCCAAGGAGCAGATGGCAGTAGCTCAGGGGCATCAGGAACCTGGTGGTGTGGGTGACATTAGAAACCATCCTCCTTATGTACAGAGAAGCAGTAGAAGGACTCCAAAAGCGAGCATTGCGTATGTTATGTGTCCCTGATAACCAGCCCTGAGACAGGGCATATGTTGCCCTTTGGCAGAAGAAATGAATGAGCTCCAAGTCAAGGAGGAGGTCAGGATCAAGTTATTTTGCTGCTGCCCCCAAAGCCTCATACCAGACAGTCACCCCACAATAATCTCTGGGCTCTGTGGCTGCATCTGCCTAAAGATAGAAGCAATTTTAGTACCCAAAGCAGAGAAAGCAGAGGGAGCAAACTCCAGGGGACAGAGTTCTGATGGGATATAGATTCCTTAATAACAATTACCACGAGCACCAGAGCTTTCAATTTAATTAAACCAATTCTTCAGCGTGGGGATCCATGCCTGGGCTTAGTTGCTTTTTCTTCCTCTTTCTTTTTTGTTCTTTCTTTTTTATAATGTGCTTGCCTCCTCGGTGTTGTATCTCAGTGTACCAGGATATCTGAAATGATGAGTGGATGAAAAAAGAAAAATGATTTCTCTTCTGGAGCCTTAATGGAAGGTAGCAAAAGAACTGAATCGAGAAGTTAATAGTTACTATCATTTATGCTCCCTGGAAAGCCTGATCCAGGAGAACTCTAAATTATCTTTGCTAATGGGACAGGGGAAGCAAATGAAATGATGTCATGGGTCTGTTTAGCACCTGCCATCTCCAGCGTCCTTCCCACAGGATATCTCACTGAACATGCCCAGCAGCTCTCAGAGTCCCTATTATCTTACATAACAGATGATAAAGGTCAAATGGCTTCTCGAAAGTCACGCAACCAATGGCATGGTGGCACAGTTGGTCCCAAGCCCATGTCTTTTGATTTTAATTTTTTAAATGTTTATTTATTTTTGAAAGAGAGACAAAGTTCAAGCAGGGGAGGGGCAGAGAGAGGGGGAGACACAGAACCTGAAGCAGGCTCCAGGCTCTGAGCTGTCAGCACAGAGCCCAACGTGGGGCTCGAACCCACAAACCGTGAAATCAGTACCTGAGCCGAAGTCGGACATTTAACCGACTGAGCCACCCAGGCGCCCCAAAGGTCTTTTGATGTTAAATCCAATGCTTCTGCAATGACTCCATAAACATTTCTCATTTGGTGTGTCACTTTTAATTGTCCCTCCCACAAAATCAATGCAAGCAAATGGCCAATTTGATAGGTCGTGTTATCTCCTTCCTGTCTTCAAGGAAGGGATGCTGATGAGTCATAAAATGTTCCAAAGCAGACCTACTGCATGAAGTGCTGTCATAACAACCAAGGCAGGGATTACTCTCCCCGTTTTACAGTGGAGAAACAGGCTCAGAGATATTAAGGAACTTGCACACATCTATAGAGCTGGCCAGCCTGCTCACTGACGATGTGCTGCCTGGCTGCTGGCTTGGCCAGTTCAAAATGCTGTCCATGCCCACTTGCTGGTAACCCTGTGCCAGGATGGCAGTGAATTTACATGACTGGAACACATTCTAAAAGCCGCTTGTGGCCCCTGCCCCACCGGTGGTGGGTCAGCCATATCAGCTTCCCTTCCACACAAGCTTCCCTGTTTTCCATCTCTGCTAACTAGATTTTGGGGACAGAGGGCAGGGGAGAAGTTCAGCCTCTCTCTCCCATCTGGACGTACCATCTTCGTCAATGCTCTTGTGCAGGCTGTGCGAACAGAAGTCTCAGGGTTTAGTTCTATGCTTTACCAGAAGCACACTGAGGGCTTTCCATGAGCTGCTCCCCAGGAAGGAAGTGAGACTTTGGTCTCACTGCTGCAAGGAATTGGTTCCAAGAGCAAATCGCTGCTTGTTAGCTGCCTACCCCACTCCGTCCAAGCCCCGGGCTGTAGTGCCACACGGATGTGTATGAACTTGAACCCTTGACTTTAGCCAGGGGTTCACGGATGACAAGTGACCTCTAGGGCCCAGCAGCACCCTGATGCTTTAAGCCCCCTTACACCCAGTACCTTTTATCTTCCTCTCTAGGTATGTCATTGAGCTCATGCCAGGATGGGGTCTCTCCCTTGCCCCCAGATGCCCACCTGAAACTGATGCTTCCAGTCTCCTGGAGCACATAAGGAATAACTCTAACAGCAATAGTAATTGATCAGTTAATTAATTTAAAAGACTCATGGCCCCGGGAATCTTATTTATGTATAACACCGTGCTGTCTCTCCCTGTTTGTCTGTGTCAGTGGCTCTTTTAGGCCCCCAGACAAGGAGCCGTTTCAAAGGACGGTTCTACTCCCCATTATGCAGCCTCCCCTCATCCCTGGGAAGAGGGGGGAAGGCCCATCAGGGTCTCCTGTCAAGGGGTCAGCTAGAAATCAAGTTACAACCAGCACGACGTGTTTCAGAGCATCTTGGTTCCCATGCATCAGCTCAAGGAATCATTAATAATCCACAGCCTAATGATGGAGATGAATATTGGAGCAGGGGGGGCAGCCTCGGTGCAGTGAGGCAGAGGGAGAGAGTGACTTATTAGCCCTGCTCCAGGTGTAACCTTCTCCCCACAACCAAGCCAGGGCCAGGATGATTTATTAGTACAGTAAACGGATTTTTATAATTAAAATTGATTTTCAGTTTCAGCCTGGTCTGAAAGGACCTGGTCAAGTTCAAGAGGGGAGAGGGGGGCAATCTAGGGAAAGAAAGGGAAATGTGCTCTCAATTTCCCATATGTCTTAGATTATTAGAGCAGGAAGAACCTCTCATTTTACAGGTGAGGAAACAGCAGCCCTGGGAGGTTGATATCTTTGGCCAGCCTCACATGGTGAGATAAGGCACAGCTGGGATTCAACCTGGGTCCCCTGAGTCTCCTGGATCCCTGATACACTCATTTCCCTAGGACTATGTGTGTACATGTTCATAGAACCACAGTATACTGTGATGTAGGTTGTTCACTGCACAAGGACAGCTAACCAAGGGGATTCTCGGGGCTGAAATCCAGCCATGTCTTGTGTGCTAGGGCAAGGCTGATGCTACCCAGAGGATGTGTTGAGGGGCCATTTGAGACTGTTTCCTTTAGTGGTCAGCTCTTGGCCAGCCAGCCACTGCCTCGGTCATCTGGGGCTGTGCCCACTTGATCCTCACCTCACAGCCCAGTGCCTGGAGGCTACATTGGGCTATTTATTTTAAAACCCGAGGGCTCTGCCGTAGATGGTGGAGACACCCTGGGCTACTGTGTGTCCAGTCCAGGGCAGGTCACCACACAGGATACTGGGAGCGGCAGAAGCTAACCTCGAGGTGGTGTTAGTGTGTCCGCTTACTCAGGAACACGCAAACTGGGCACATCTAGAAGACATGACTGCTGTTGCTGGCATTACCACGTGTGCATGCTGCTCTTGACCACGCCCTCGGGGAAGGCCCAGTTGAGAGAAAGAAGGTGAATCCCATGTCCACATCAAAGTCCATGCAGCAGACTTCTGTTCCAGCCCATCCCAGGGCAGTACAGGCCCAGGACTCTGCATCCTTGCCCATCGCTGGCTCTCCACGCCAGGTCCCTCATCCTGTGCTGCTTCCCAGTGACTCTGGTAGCTGATCATTTTACTGTCTCCATAGTTCTGCCTTTTCAAGAATGCCGTGTGGTTTTAACAATTATGTAGCCTTTTCAGATTGGCTCCTTTCACTTAGTAAAAATACATTTAAGCTTCCTCCCTGTCTTTTCATGGCTTGATAACTCATTTCCTTTTAGCGTTAAATAACATCTTGTTGTCTGGTTCTATCACATTTTATTTATCCATTCACCTCCTGAAGGACATCTTGCTTGCTTCCAAGCGTTGACGATTATGAATAGGGCTGCTATACTCATCCGTGTGCAAGAATAGTTTGTTTCTCATCCACCTAGCTGGGTACCGCCCACCATAGGGAAAAGACCCAAGACTCAGATGCACAAAGACTTCAGGGAGTCCAGACTGGCGGAAAGACGCCTCATCGCACAGGTGTCCAACCCACACCTTGCGCTCAGAAAGGGCTCAGTGTCTGTCTGCTAGTGATGGAGGAGGGGCCTCTTTAGAAGGCTAAGTGACTAAGAAATGTAAAGAATGCCCTCAGTCCTTTGTTTCTGTAATTATGAGTAGATTACCATGGTACACGAGCAGTAAACTAGGGCACCAGTACAGATAAGCACAGTTTACTTCTGCATCAAACTATTTCCTAAGTCACAATGGATTACATTTAATGGTGTGCGAAATCCTTATCATTTGTCCTTCGCATTGGGTGTAACTGGCAAACATGTTGCATAAATGGCTGTGGTGGGGGTACTCGTAGCCAATAAAAGCCTGGATTCAGAGGCCTGAAGGTCTCATCCAATGCGGGGATTCTTTGCTCCTTGTGTTAGGTTTGAGCAGCCAAGTCAGGCTTTCACAGCAACCTGTCTCTCCTCCCCATGTATTCCTGGAGCTGTGGTCTTGTGTGGGTGTGGCTACTCTTTCCAAGCATCACAGAAAGTCTAAGCTTTAGACACATGCTGTCACGTATGTGAGGGGAGACTGGTCACAGGGGACAAGGAAGAGGAGATGGGAGAATGAGGGGAAAAGCCTATTTGGAAGGTGGAGGCAGTGGTAGAGAAGGGACCCTCTCCTGGAGTCATGGGGACCAGGAGACTCTCACTCCCATCCCGTTTCCCAGGAAGGAGCCTTCAGCCGCTACCAGGAGGGACAGCTCATTCAGGCTGAAGTGTGAATCTGTGACCCTGCCAGGCCATTTCTGATAAAAAGTAAAAGGGAGAAGACAAGGGAAGATCCAACTGCAGGGAGGGAGGCACTGCCCAGGCAGGAAGAGGGACCTCCCACCCGCCATGTATCTGTACCTGCTTCGTTCTGCCTCCAGCCCTCCCTTTTCAGACACGGGATGCCCTTTGATTTGCACCGTCCCTAAACTCCCTTTGCTCCTTGAAGGACCAGAGGACAGAGAAGCCCTGGTGTTGGGGAGACCCTCTCGAGGTTTTGCTGAGTCTAAGTGAATAGGATGCCGGGCCAGGCCTCTTGCAGAGACTCCATGGGGCCTCTGTCAGGAAGCTTTCTCATCATCTTTTCTGCCTTAAATGCCCACCTCTCCAACTGCACCCTCCATCCCCAAGACGTGGACTTACTGAGGCTTGTCCTGGCAAGGAAGCCTTTGGGTGTCTCTGGTTTTGCTGGGTCCTCCCTATATTTAGGAAGCTGAGTTGACAGGAGGAACTGAACAGCACAGAAGGGCAGAGTGGACCCTCCCAGACTTCCCCTTCCTCAGAGAGGCTGCAGGGTCAGCACAGGTGGCAAGATCACCCAGGCCAACGAAAACCCGTCCACGGTATCCCTCAGGTCCAAGGCCACAGCCGAGCAACTGAGAGCAATTCTGGGTCAGAATAAGCCACGCACGGGAGCGCCTGGGTGGCTCAGCCGGACTCTTGGTTTTGGCTCAGGTCATGATCTCGCAGTTTTGTGAGTTCAAGCCCCACCTCAGGCTCCACGCTGGTGGTGCAAAGCCTGCTTGGAGTTCTCTGTCTCTCTCTGTCTCTCTCTCTGTCTCTGTCTCTCTCTCTCCCTCTCTCTCCCTGCCCCTCTCCCACACACACAGTCTCTGTCTCTCTCAAAGTAAAATAAATAAAAACTTTAAAAAATTATTAAAAAAAAAAAAAAAAAACAAGTCACCCACCCACTTCTGGCATGCGAGCGCTGTGAAATTCAAGTTAGCCCAGGCTTCTGGCCAACCTATGGGCCCAGGCTGCTCCTTGTCTTGAGACCAGACCCCTGAGCCCCAAGACAGGATGTAGATTCACTACTGAGCCCTAGGTAGCAGCGCCCCAGGACATAGGCAGGTTCTGAAGTCTGCAGCCCCCAGAGCCAGTGAAACAATTCCATAATTGGTAAAGTCTCTGGAGGTTAGGTGTACCATCCCCTTCCTGCTCCTCCCAGGGTGACACTGTGCCATGCCGAGGGATAGTCTTGGGTCCTGCCCTGCGTGAGATGATAAAGCCATATTTGGAGATGAGAATCATGGGTGTTGAGATAGACCTTGCCACGGAAACATGCTGGCCAAGGAGCAATTCTAAGGGATGTTTAAATGGGACCTCTCCAACCCAATTCTGCCTTCATCAATTTCCATGATGTTTGGATCCGGCTCAGGCAGCTACTGCTCTTTGCTGGGGACTTTTAGGCTCTTGGCCCCACGCAAGAGAGGGGATTCCAGTGGAGAAAGGAGGCTACACCAGCCGTGGAGCAGTCATAGGTCATAGGTTCTGAGTCCTGGGTCAGAGTCCTGGCTCTGCCCCTCACTGGCTGTGTGCCCGTGAGTAAGTCACTTAACCTCCTCCAGCCGATGACCTCATCTGTAAAATGGAGGCTGTCCTTCCCGGCCTGGCTTCCTCACAGGGTTGTGCGGTGGGGGGGGGGGGGGGGAGGGGGGGGGGGAGGGGGGGGAGGGGGGGAGGGGGGGAGGTCACATGTAATCATGCCTGTGAAATTGCTTTGTAAATTGCAAAGCCAAGTACGGCAGCCAGTATCATTGTTACGCCTGCTCTGCCTGTCTCTGTCCTCAGAGCCTCTGACCTTCTGCACCTCTCAGACTCCAAGGCAGAAATACATCAGCCTTAGACCCCAACTCCTCTGCCACTGTGCCTAAGGCCAGCCTATCATCAGGGTCATCAGTGGGGGCTGAGGGGAGAAGCACTGTGCTTTAAGAAAATATAGATGCCTGGCTCCTGGAAATTCTGATTTTGCTGGTCTGAGGTTGGCCTGGACATCAGCGTTTTCTAAAAACATTACAGTTAGGTTTTAGTTCAAAGCTCCACTAGGTTTAGGGGCGCCTGGGTGGCTCAGTCTGCTAAGCGTCCAACTTCAGCTCAGGTCACGATCTTGCAGTTCATGAGTTCGAGCCCCGCATCAGGCTGTGTGCTGACAGCTCAGAGCCTGGAGCCTGCTTCAGATTCTGTGTCTCCTTCTCTCTCCGCCCCTCCCCACTCACACTCTGTGTCTCTCTCTCACTCTCAAAACTAAATAAACATTTAAAAATTTTTTTTAAAAAGCTCCGCTAGGTTTGGAACCCCTTAGGCTAGACCCCACTTCCCTGCCTTTCCCCTCCTCCCTGGCACCTCCCATGTACCCTGATTCTCCCCTTGGCTTGCAGAGGCTCCCTGAGGGTGGTCCACACTCAGCAAGTGGTGGCATGGGGAGCCTGAGAGGGGAGTCCTACACCCCACACCACCCCCTCACGTGCCCCAGACTCTGGTCCAGCTCAAGCTCTGTTTACGGCAGCATCCCAGGCAGGCTTAATGGAGTAGAAAAGCTTCTTCAAATGAATGCCACTTATGGCATGCTACCTGCCCTAAATTGTCACAATTTGTTTCCTTGCTGCTGCCTCAGTCCTGCATCCCGCAGGTTTGTTTGCAAACTCAGCAAACGCCCCGTGTTTAATCGTGTCTGGAGGCTGCCTCCTCACGTCCCTGTCACAGCAGGGTCTGCTGGACTCTGTGCCAACGCCACCACGCTGAGCCTCGCTGCCCGACCCTGGCCTGCCAGACATGCCGTGCCAACCAACGTACCCACGTGCCGGCACACAGCGTGGCCTCTTGTGTTTGGCCGGGAGCCAGCATGATTTCCTGTCCCGGACCCACAGCCAACTTTTGATTATGCCTGTTCACAGAGGTCAGGGGAGAAGCGGAATAAATTAAGGCCGCAGATAACCCTGACCTCATTTCATCTAATAGCTGGAGCGGCTCCCTAGCTTCACCTAACTTTCCCCAGTGCTGTGGGCAATAAAACAAATTCACTGGGGTTTCCTCCTCTTCCTGCCCTCCGCTTGCTGTTCAAAAGCCCAGGAAAGGCTATCAGAAAAGCTAGAGAAGGGGAAGGGGAAGCAGGGAAGTGGTTGGAAAGTTCTGAGCTGGCTGTGGGGCCAAGCCCCCCTTCCTAGGGCCAGGAATGTGGGTCTGGGGACCAGAGGGGTTCACTGGGTGGGGTTGGCCGGTCAGGAATAAGATCATGAGGTCCCACTGAGAGTCCCCTCAAGCCCTAACTCCTTGTCCAGCACCACTTATAAGGTAAACAAATGGCGGAAGCATTCAGCTGTCCCAGGGACATACCTGGAAACCTTCAAGGTTGAACTTTTCATTTAGGGGAATGCTATCTGCCCCCAAGGAGAAGCAAACAAAAAACGTGGACCAGCCATGGTTGTCATCCCTGTAGTGACAGCTGCCACGTGTTTGGTGAGGATGTCCAGGAGCTGTGTGCAGTATTTTACAGGTATTATAGTATTTAGTTTGCATAACCTTTTGGAGGCTGCGGAATGTTAAATGCCTGCACAAGCTAATAAGTGGCAGAGCTGGAGTCCGAATGGCAACCCCTGAGATCACCAAGCCCAGGTCCCAACAGCCGCACCGCCTGGCTCCCCAGTGAACTTCCCTCCCCTCTGTGGGTTCTACGCACCCAGATCCTTCTCCCAGGCCCTCCGTTTGCTGAGCATACCTGTCATATGTAATGTAATTTTGATATTGGGGGCTGTCTGTTGCTGTAACAGAGACTTGAGTGGACGGAGAAGGAGTGGCTGAGGCTCTTAGCCTCCCCCACCCCAGGCCATCCCACACACGTCCACGGAGAATGGGTACACGCTAGCCAACGGCGGACGCCTCCTCCCCCCGACCCCCACCCCAGGGCCAGCAATCCTTTCTCCCTGAGTCCCCATCTAAAGATAGCCCTGACCAGCCGCTTTTCATCTGTTTCAAGCCTTAGCCCGATGTCGATCAGATTCCCCAGCTGATGTGCAGTGGATGAGTTATCTCTACCACACCCCTCACCCCTCAATGATGAACCTCCTAATGGAAACCAAGTGACCCACAGCTACAGTGCTATGGGGTCAGCTCCTGGCAGATGGATGCGGGAGGCCCCACCTTACCTCCTCAGCTTTGCTGCCTGGACACACGAAGGCTAGTGTGGCGTGGCTGGGCTGCCCGGTATAGCGTGGTCCCACTTAGAGAAAGGCAAGAATGGGCATTGTCCTCTCACATCCGCAGAGCTAGTGCAGAATGCCCTCGGGGCATCATCTCTTAATGAGGAAAACACATTTGCCCATGCGGACCCATGTCCAAGGACACTCAGACATTAGAGGACTATCTTCCTCTTTCCCCAGCAGTAGGCAGGGCCCCTGACCCCACAGGGGGTCTCTCATAGGTCCGGGAGAGTTCTTTGGCTGCCTTGAGGCAGGAGGTGAGGGCAGAGGAAGAGGATCTAGGTTCCTTTGGGGCACCTGTGGCCTCTGTCGCCTCCTTCTTAAGCCAGCAGCACCTGACTGCCTGAGATGCTGGGGCCTAGAAGGCCCCTGAGGTATATCAGTTTCCTTTCATTTGGGCACCATGATTTTTCCCAGGGTCAGACTCCTTTTTGAAGGAAGATGTTGGCCCACTATCCAAAGGAGCCTCCTGACCAGACAGGAAGGTCTGCAAGGAAAGTTGTGTTTATTTGCAAACATGCTCCCATGGCCCTGAACACTCCTGCCCACCGCCGTGTGCAAATGCCGCACCTGTTACCAGGCACACATGTGTAGGCACACACCCTCAGGCTGCCGTGCGCCCATTCACACCAGTGTACCATTCACACACAACCACTCTTTAGTTTGAGCAGTCAGATCATTGCTGGGGACGCTGGCCAGCAGTGCCCTTGACAGAAGGCAGTTGGAGGTAAGGGTTGGGTGCTGGGTGGAGAAGGGAGTGCCTGCCCAGTCTGCCCTGCCGCTTCCCACAAAGAGCCATGCCAGAGAGCCAGAGGGTCTCGGCATATGTCTCAGAACTCACTTGGCTCAGCTGCAGGGGCCTGGATAGAGGTGTCGCCGTGCCAGCCCCTCCCCCTCCCTCTTCTTGGCTGCTGAAACAGAGGCCTCCATTGAGCAGGCTGGGCTTAGGAAACTCACACCAGAAGGTCCCCAGTCCCAGCTCAGATGGGACCGTGGCCTCTGTAGCCTCCGTCAGCAGCGCCTGGTGAAAGATGGCTGGAATGGGAGCGCTTTGATCCCCAGGAAAAAGGCTCCTTCCCACCTGTTGGGCTTGGGGGTAGGGAGGGAGGTTCCCAGTCCCCAGTGGTATGGGTCCCAGAGGCTCTGCCTCTTCCTTCAGCCTGACCTTGAAGCTAGGTCAAGAGCAGACATCTTGGGCAGGAGTCTGTATCAGAATAGGGTCTCAACAGAATAGTGTTGGTAGCCATGTGGCTTTGGACAGACCCTACAACAACTGAGCTTCACCTGAAAAATGAGGGGACTGGCAGCTGGATTGTTCCCAGGGTCCCTTCCAGCTTATTAACTCTGTGAATGCCAGAGCATTCCTCCCATCCTGGGTACCTTCTCTCCAGCATGGTGACGGGGCGGCTCTCAGGGTAACATGTGGGTGCAGCCACCAGTCTCCTCTGTCAAATGCACTGAACTGACCTGCCTGGGAAAACTCATGCCTTGCAATACCACAGCTCTAGAAGTCCTGCCTCCCGGGGCACCTGGGTAGCTCAGTCGGTTAAACATCCAACTCTTGATTCCGGCACAGGTCACGATCTCACAGTTTTGTGATTTCAAGCCCTGCATCAGGCTCTGTGCTGACAGTGAAGATCCTGCTTGGGATTCTCGCTCTTACTCTCTCTCTGCCCCTCCCCCCACTCACTCTCTCTCTCTCTCTCTCTCTCTCTCTCTCTATATATATATATATATATATATACACATTGCTATGTATCCTCCCAATTAATCCTTGCAGCAGCCCTTCAGGGTGCTTCGTTGTCCTCAGATGAGGAAAGGGATGCTCGGAGAAGATGAGCTGTTCAAGTCACACAGGAAGGGGCAGATCCAGGATTCACACCCCTATCTATCTTTCCTCCAAATCTCTGCTTCTCATGAAGCACTGAGATAAAGCTATTCCAAACTCCCTTTTTTTCTCTCCAACCACATTGGAAGGAGCCAGGAAGTCTCCCTGGAGGAGGAAGGCTGCACTAAGATCTACTACAGGTCTCCCTAGGGCTGCTACTCCATGATGGGCCTCTTTGCCCTCCAGAGGGGCCCTCAGCCCCTCGACTTAGCCAACCTTTCCTGGCTTCCAGCAAGAAGCCTGCTATACTGGGAAACTTTCAACCTGAGAACCGGGGTTCAGTGGAGGTACCGGAGGGTTTTCAATCCCCAGGGCCAGCAGCAGGGGAGTCGGTGTGTTGGAGCCTGATGGCAGGCTGCTGACCCTGCTTCATTTCAATTTCTGCCTTTGCCACTGCCCTGCTGTGTGACCTTGGCCAAGCTGCTCAGCCTCTCTGGGTTGTGGCTCTTCCATCTGTGCACCTGAGACGGGGATGGCTCTCTCGCTTGGTGAGGGGTCTGGTTAATAACAAACACTGGCCACTGTGGTGTGGCCCACACGGGGAGGCGGAGGACAGGGTGATTTCTGGAGGCTCTGCAGAAATCACGCTGAGAGCTCCTCGCCCAGCTACTGCCGTTTGCTAATGAGGAACAGCATATGTTGATGATTCCGGCGTCAACACTCGCTCCTTGGCTGTCCGAGTTCCCAGAGCAAACTGGCTTCCTATTAGGCATTTATACTTATTAATAGCAGCAAATTGCAGCCCTCCACAACATCTGCTACTTTTCATTTGCAAGAGCTTCCCAGACCATTTGTATTAGTAGTATTTTGCGACCGGTTCTCCTAGGCAGAGTAGGCCTGGGTCCCCCTATCTAGAAATCAGTCAGGGGAGGTGTAACGAGGGAAAGAATTTGTTCAGGGTTATCCAGACACCCGGAATGGATTAGAGCTCGGGCCTTCAGCTCCCAAGCCTCGTGTTCTGAGGCTGTTGCCCTTGTTCTTGACGTTGCCCTCGACGACCTTGACCCCAGAACTCCTGCCTACAGGCAGGTGGGGACAATGCTGACAGCCAGGGCTGCTGCCCTTGACCCTGTGCATGAGTCTGCTATCGGGGGAGACCCCTGCTGGATTAACCCCATGGCGAGAGCAATAAGCAGGAGAACCTGCAAAGTTCAAGGCAACCCATTCCTGAGGGGCTTTTATTGCTGCTGAGCAGATAAAACCATCTCCTGGCACTAGGGCAGCCAGGAGGCCAGCATGGGGGGTTCTTTGAGCATCTGTGCTCCGGGCTGGCTGTCCACACATGAAGAACCACATTCTCTTTCCAGAGCCTTTTCTGGTACTTTGCCCAGGGGCTGGGCCTCCCTGAGATCTATAGATCTATGGTCCTAGAATTAGGAGAGCTTGGTCAGCATGGAATATACTGGGAAGATTCATTTATGATGTTAGACCCAGCTTTTAAAAGAGAGTAGAGTGGCACCTGGATGGCTCAGTCAGTGAGGCGTCTGACTTTGGCTCAGGTCATGATCTCACAGTTCATGGGTCCAAGCCCTGTGTCGGGCTCTGTACTGACAGCTCAGAGCCTGGAGCCTGCTTCAGATTCTGTGCCTCCCTCTCTCTCTGCCCCTCCCCTGCTTGCACTCTGTCTCTTTCTCAACAATAAATAATTAAAAAAATAAAAAGAGAAGAAAGTAGAAAGTACCACACTGCAACCTTTCCCTCCTCCATTTCCCCTCTCCCCTCTACCTGTCACAGGACCTTTGTACCCTAATGTGACTTTATGGCCAGCATCTGTGTATCAGTTAGCTATTTCCATAAAAGAGCTGTGTAACAAACCACCTCCAAAGTCAGTAGCAGATAATAATAAGCATTAACTCCCATAACCTGCACATCCATTGCATGTCAACTGATCTGGGCTAAGCTCAGCTGGGTGGTTCTGGCTTAAGCTTCTGCACCAGCTGGGCTTGTCTTCTATCTGTGGGTTGGTCTCAGGTCTGCTCCACACGGGTTCATTTGGCTGAAGGAGAAGCAGCTACATGGGAATCTCTTTTCATGGCCATGACAGAAACGCAAGAGGGCAAGGCCAACCACAGAGACACATCTCAAGCCTTTGCCTTGTGCTTGTTGTCATCCCATTGACCAAATCAGGTCCTGAGACCAAGCCCAAGTACAAGGGCCTGGAAGTACACTCTATCTCTCCATTCACCGTGAGGCCAGGTAGGTAGGGCCCCGGGGACGTAGGAGGCTACTTCAGGGGAGTGAAGAGTTGGGACTCATGACACAATCTGCCATAGCCTGTGACCAGCCTCCTGGCCTCAGCCTCTCTGACCAGCCTGCCAAGGTCAGACATAACTGCCATCTCTGAGCAAAGAGGATGTGAGTGACTGTGTTCCAGGCACCTGGCATGACCTGAAATAAACACAGCTTCCTGAGCCAGCGTTCAGCCACCACAGGTTCAAGCCTTGGCAGTGAGGGGGTCAGAGGTCATCACGGGAGACAAGAGCTCTTATGCGGCCCTGGCATGGCCCCAAGTCAGTAGAAGTGAGGTGTGGAAAGGCAGCCAGAGGCCACTAAAGGAAAGAAAGGGCCCTGGAGAGGTTTGGAGAGGCGCCCCAAGACCACGATGCTGAGATCCATATGGATTACCGGGTTACTAATGTTCTGGAAAAGGACTGGCTTTTCCCAGCTCTACTTCCTTTGCTCAGAGACAGGAGGACAGGACGGGGATGGATGGGACAGCACCAGGGACGACAGGCACCAGGCACAGTCCCTGCACAGCTTGATAGCTCTGCAGCAGCCCTTCAGAGTTTCTTAATGGGTCCTCTTGCATCTTTTTTCCCCTTTTTTGACAATTTTGAAGGAAACTGGGTACTTAAGGAGCCTCTCGGACATTTAAATTAACCCCCACCATCAGACTCAGCATAGGCACGGCAGCATTGGCATCCAATTATAAGAGGAGAGACAGAGGAATAACTCACATTTTGACGAGAGTGTCAAATATTTAAAGAAATGAGAGCTATGCACAGAGATGGTAGGCTGTGTCTATGGAACGTGTCTGAATGCAATCCACAGAGCAGCAGGCTCCCTTTGGGATGCTCACAGCAACAGGCGGAGTGGGACTCGACTGCCAGAAGAAAGCATCTTCCCGCTATCAGGGAAACCAAGCAGAGTCTAGACAGTCAGGGGCCAGGACTCAAGAAAACTCCCCCAGCTGCCTTGAGCACACCCAGGGCCTGGCCGCTCCAGGCGGTGGGCTCTCTTGATCAGAGTACAGAAGCTTGTCAAGGTCAAGGCCATGAGCTGAAGTCCTGTGTGGGCTCCTTCACTCTGTCTCAGTCAGTCCTTATCTTTCTATCCCAGGCCACTGTTTTAATACATGCACGGCTTTGTTCGTGGGGCCGGACAGGTGAGAGAATAGAGATGATGATTCTATTTACAGTATTTAAAACCCAGATGAAGCTACGCTCTATGATTTAGGGAAGTTTACCTTGGGGCAAAAGGGCAAAGAAAACCAATGTGAGTGTCGGAAAGGTAATGGGGGGGGGGGGAGGAATAGAGGTAGATGGAGATAGATACCGGCACACAGGTTTCCCGCTCATAATGGCGACTAAAAAGTGCCAAAGTAGAGGCAAAGCAGTAACCGGAGTATCTTACAAAATCAGAGACCATTTGACCTCACAAGACCAATTTGAATTCCGAGACCCTGCCCCGTGCCTCTTGGATGAGGTGGGAGGTGAGAAAGGGTTCTGGGTAGAAAAAAGCTATGACATTCTTTTTCCAAATCAGGAAATGGAGGCCCAGAGCTTGCGAATGACAGATCAAAGTTACATCACAGTCCATGATAAGAGATACTCATCCAAAACCCTTTTGTCCATGTGAGATTAAATTGAAAAGGGTAATATGCCAATCTTTGCACGCAAGGATCTCAGAATATTTTATACACATGAATTTATTAGTCTAACCGGAAATAGTTGTCTTCTTGCGTCTGGCGTATTTCACTTAACACGATGTTTTCAAGGTTCATCCGTGTTGTGGCATGTGTCAGAATTGCCTTTTTTTGAAAAGCTGAATATTATAATAGTCCCTCCTTATCCACAGGGGATATGTTCCAAGACCCCTTGGTGGATGACTGAATCCATGGATCATACAAAACCCTAGATATCCTGTTTTTTTCCTACATATACATAGCTATGATAAACTTTAATTTATAAGTTAGGCACAGTGAGAGATTAACAACCATAATGAATAGTAAAATAGGACAATTATAATAATATAGCATAATAAAAGTTATGCGAATGTGGTCTCTCTGTCCCCCAAATTTCTTATTGTACTTTACGTCTTGTGATGATGTGACATGATAAAATGCCTACGTGATGAGATGCAATGAGGTGAATGACGTAGGCACTGTGACATAGCTGTTGACCTTCTGATCATACATCAGAAAAGGAGATCATCTGCCTACAGACTGCGGTTGACTGTGGGTCACTGAAACCGCGGATGGGGGGGTGGGGGCAGGGGGCCGACTGTATTCCTTTGTCGATCTGTACCACACTCATTTATCCATTCGTCTGTTGGCTTGCTTTGGCTATGGGTTGCTCTGGGTTGCTTTCCCCCTTTTGGCTATTGTGAATAATGTTGTTATGAACATGGGTCGATAAATATCTGTTTGAGTCACTGCCTCCAGTTTTCTGGGGTGTGTACCCAAAAGGGCAATGACTAGATCGTATGGCAATTTTATGTTTAGATTTTTGAGGAACCACTACTATGCTGCCCCATAGGACTTTGCACAAACCCAGTGGCATATGCAGAGACGACCCTGTGCCGGCCCTGTCCGAACCCCTCTGCCTGAGGAGCCCAGGCACTGTCTCCTGAGGAGCCCAGCCCACTCTCCCCCAGCACTGCATAGGCACACACAGAGGTTCTGCAAGGTGGTGGGGCTCCTGTCTTTAGAAGCAGTGAGGGAGCTCATGCAGACACATCAATCAACACCTCTCCTGGAGTCCAGTGACCAGGGGACAAACCTCAATCTTTTGTGGTGTCTGAGACCATCCATCACTAGGATGGCTTGGGTCACATCGCCATCTGATTTGTTCTCCAAGCGGAAGCCCCCCTCCATGACTTTCTTTTCTCACCTCTTCCTGTGGTCTGAATTCCCTCACTCAGTTAATTAGCATGCCTGGCACTGTAGCTTAAGACTTTAATCAGCGTGGGGTGGTTTTAATTAATCGTGTGGCTCTGCATCTGGAGTGGTTTGTGTTCCAGGGTCAGAAGAGGAGCCGACGATGGGGGAAGGGAGAGGCGGCTTTGTTTGGTGTAAGGTGTGGGCGGAGAATCTGGGGATTTGGGGGGAAAGAATCGCAATGCCACGGTGCTCGGAAGCCACCTGGGCACCCGTACAGCGTCCTAGCAAGGTGCGGAAGGTAACCTGAGCCATGAGGGTATAGAATCGCACCAAGATAAATGATGGATAATCCGTCTAGTTTTCAGAAGTGACCTCAAGTGTCAGAAAGTTTTCTGATGCTTTCCAGAATTACCCATGGGGTGGGGAGTGAGGCCAAGCAGTCGTATAGATGGGGAGATGTAGAGTCAGTCTGGAAGGGGTTGGCCGTTCTGGGGACTGCTGCCGAAAAATGGGCCTTTGAAGGTTTCCCAGGACCGACCTTCCTTGGGAAAGGCGAGGTGAGTGACACCTACCTCTCAGGTAATGGTAACCTTTTTGCCTGGTCTATAGCATCCACACTTTAGAAAGAATGGGGGGGGGGGGGGGGGAAACGAGATAAAGCTCAGGAGAGTAATCAAAAATGACTGAGTGTATACATAGAAAGATCCTAAAAGAAAAGGTCGAGAGAAGCTGGGTCTCATAATAACTGCCTAGGAAGGACTTATGCCCCTGTCCCACAGGGATCTATCTAGATGAAAAGCAGAGAAAAAGACAAGTCTGTTACAGTATCTGGTAAAAGCACTGAATAAGTCCAGGAAGCAGGGCTGCCCCGGAGTTTCATCCCAGATGAAGCGATGGCTGCTGGTTAGGGGCAGACAGCACAGTTCAAGGAGGAAACGGTAATATCAAGGTGCTAAAGAAGAAAAATTCCTCCCAGCCTACTATACTCCTGGTGGGGTCCGTGGGTCCAGGGAAACCTGCCGGAGCAGTTTCCTGTGGTGTGGTAGAGAGGTAATGTGTCAGTGCAACGAAGAACGAGACATTAAGGACAAAGATGACAATAATAACCGTCACTTACAATGTCCTTGTGTGTTTACAAAGCAACTTCACACCTATCAGGTGATCTGTGCTCTGGGAAGTCCCGTGAATTCGGGAGGTGCAGGGAGATTTTTATCTCCGTGTTTAAAGACGAGGGAAAATGAGACCCAGAGGGAGAGGAGGACCTCATTGCTGGTAAATGGTGGAGTCAGGATTTGAATCTCACTCTGTGGGCTCCTACACTCTTTCCAACCAAACTAAAATCACTCTCATTTAGAATGGGGAGAGGAAGGAGTTTATAATTCTAGGTATTGGCGTTATTAAACACCAGTTGCAAGATATTTTTAGAAATCTGAATGCAAAGCCTTTTGAGAACATCAGGTTCGCCAGGCAGCTGGCATACCCCCAGAGCCCCATGGCCCATCCATCTAAGACAGATTATAGAACATGTCAATGGGAGAAACTGGGGAGGATATTAATTAAGTTTAGGCCAAGAAAATGCTTTTGATTGAACAAGCCATGATTTTCTCCTTAAGCCCATGCAAAATATGGAGTGCTAGACAAGCATCTGGAACACATGAAAACATTATTATGTACTTGTGTTACCAACTTTCACCATCTATGGCCCCTTTTATTACTTTTTCCCCTCTAGGCATCATGTTTTCAAAGATTTTTGCCTGCTAAACAAGCTGCATTTATTAAGTAATAATATATTTCCTATTCTTAATGTGGGACATACATCACTGAGTATGCACACAAAAAAGAAAACAGCAACAATCCAATTTCCATTACGCTTTGGGAAATATTGAAAATAGCGTGAGGACCTTATTACCACTCATGGATTCCGGGAAGTCCAGGTACTCTGGGCTGGGAACCCCTATTTATATGCTTACATGAACAGCATGTCTGTGCCCACTTAAGGGATGAGGAGAGACATTAAAGAGGCAATAGGAATAGGGTAAGTTCCTGGCTAGGTGTAGAGCCTGCAGGGTAATTTGTACGAAATTGATTGTCAGAATTAATTGCAAGAATGGGAAGGTTGCATGTAGGCAGAGCTCAGGCGTGGCCCCTGCAGCTTACATGAGCAGTAATAACGGGAAAGATAAAATCCCACGAGTGCCAAAAGATGTCTGAGAGGGCCACAAAGGCCAAGGGCAAAGCTAGAAGGATGGGAGGAGGAGGCCAACAGGTAACTAAGAAGAAGTAAAAATGCAGCACACGGTCAGTAAGATGGCTCAGTGGGCACCTGAGGAAACAAAACAGGAAGGTATATAAAGGGAGTAAGTAAATGAAGGTGGAAAGGGAAGAGCGATCATATGGGGTTTGGGTTTAATTATTAATTAATTCCAAAAGACAGTCTTGAGACTAATTGAGCAGACCCTGGTGCCAATTGGCCTGTGCGTGAGCTACAAGTAGCCCCTGCCAAGTGTACATCATTTTAGGGAGTCAGATGCCCGTGCAGCAGCAGGGGATGCAGCCTGTGCATTTGCCTACGAAACACAGAGGCTCGGTCAGGTCGGTGTGGTTTGTGCTTCTTGGTGCCTGTTGTCTGATGGCGAAAAATTAAAAAGGGGCGGCCACATCAAATTCTCTTAGCACAAGCTGAAAAATTAGGTAAGAAGTCTTCTGCTGAGATAAAAAGGTGCCCCAAATAGAAAAGGATGATTAAAAAAAACCTTTTTGTGAGGAAGAAACTGGCAAACTAGAGAATAAAGACCAAGGCTATTGAAAGAAAATTAAAATTCATTTGATCCTGGGTATCGTGATTAAGTACCTCCTATGTACCAGGCCCTGAGAAGTCATGTAAAAAGACATCCAGGCGAAGCTACATTGGAGAACAAAGAAATGCAAAAGATCTTTCCGAGCGTGCAGGCAATGGAAGCAATTGGGCTAGGCAGAAACGTCGCGTGGAGCATTTTACATTAATAAGTGGCTGGGAAAAGCAAGTGGAAGGTTCTGGGGTTGGAGAGGAAGCCTCCAGTCATGAAAAGGGCGTGAGCAGGAGGAGAGGTAGCAAAGGCTGTTCTATGAAGGCACCAGAATGAAACACCTTTAGAGCCAGTTGGCAACAGCATGAGAAAGAGAGAGGACAGGTTAACAGCTACAAGGTGAGGTCAAAGGCATGGAGAACAAGAACGAGAAGAGTCTTGGATTTGGCTTGTGTGCTCTCTGGGACCACACAGATGATTAAACAAAAGGAGGGGAACCAAGAAGAAGGCACAACACTGTATGGAAAGAAAGAAAGAAAGAAAGAAAGAAAGAAAGAAAGAAAGAAAGAAAGAGAGAGAGAGAGAGAGAGAGAGAGAAAGAAAGAAAGAAAGAAAGAAAGAAAGAAAGAAAGAAAGAAAAGAGGAAGGGAGGAAGGAAGGAAGGAAGGGGAAAAAGAAAAAGAAAGAAAGAAAAAGAAAGAAAGAAAGAGAAAAAGAAAGAGAGAAAGAGAGAAAGAAAAAGGGAGAGAGGGAAAGAAAGAAAGAAAGAAAGAAAGAAAGAAAGAAAGAAAGAAAGAAAGAAAGAAAGAAAGAAAAAGGAAGGAAAACAAGAATGAAGAAAGAATAAACATTTGGGTTTATTATATTAATAATAATATTAATATTATAAGTCAGTAGGTCATGGATTGGATGTTTGTAGAGATATTTTGGGGTTTTGACAGTGGGAAAGTTTAAATACGTCTATATAAATATCTTTCATAACAATTTATATGAACTCTAAGGAGGTTGTTTTCAAAGACTCCCAAGAGAATCACAGGTGGCTGTCTCCCCTGGATGCTTATGTGGCCACCTGCTCAAATACTATTTGGAGGTGCCTGGGTGGCTCAGTCAGTTAAGCATCTGACGTTAGCTCAGGTCATGATCTGGCAGTTTGTGAGTTCAAGCCCCACATCAGGCTCTACACTGACAGTGAGGACCCTGCTTGGGATTCTCTCTCTCTCCCTCTCTTTCTCTCTCTCTCTCTCTCTGCCCCTCTTCCACTTGTGTGTCCTCTTTCTCTCTCTCTCTCTCTCAGAATAAATAAATAAACTTTTTTTTTTTAAGATCCCTTCCGGTTCTGGAGCTCTGGACCTCTTCACATTCCTGCAATGATTTAGGTGATATATCTCATAGAATAGTGTCTCTTCCTGGTGAACGCTGGGTGTTCTGCAAAATCCTAATCACCCTTTTCTTGTCCTCCTGTCCTAGCTCACTAGAGTCCCTGTGGAGTCCTGTGGTCAGTATCGGAGCTGCAGTGAGTGCCTTGGCTCTGGTGATCCCCACTGCGGCTGGTGTGTGCTCCACAACACGTGAGTACCTGAGTACCACTGGGCAGCTTCCTCCTGCCTCCTACTTCCCCACCCACCCCCCACCTTTGCCCTCCCATAATTCTCTTCCTCCTCGCCTTCCCTGTCACCAATCTCCTTCCCTTTGATCTCTCTTCTCTCCCTGCCTTTTCTTACTCTGCCTTTTTTGTATCCTTTGCAAATCCTATCCCCTTCTTTTGTTCTGACTTCACTTTAAATTGCCAAATTCCCATAAGATATATATGCAAATATCAGCTTGGGAATGATGATGAGTTAGGATATGGAATCACAAGGGTAGTAACATTCTAGAGGGCTGGAGGGAGGTTCCTGGATATTTCTGACTATGGCTGTGGACTGATGTTCCAGGACTGAACACCAGGAAAAAGGCATTGATTGGACTTTTTTCTCAAGGCTCACGTAAGCCACAAAATCATGTGCGAGATACATACTCTCCATTTAGTGATTCAACGTCCACATAACACTCTTCAATATCCACCCCCCAAAAAAACTTCTGGTATTTGAGGGGTATATTTTGAGTGTGTAGCACCCAAAGACCCTCCCTCTGCTGTCCATGCACTCATCTGGCTGTCAGGGGACCCTGGGCCTGGGGTCACTAGGCCAGTGAAGCCCCATCCCAAGTGCTGGGTGTTCTCCCTATGTTCCCCTTAGTGCTGGTTCCACAGTATTCTCTAGAAGCTGGGAGAAGGCAGTAGTATGTACAATGGAGGTAAATGGTGGTCTGATAAGTGATCTGAGGACTGGGATACAGGGTATAGACAACCAACCCAGACACATGGAGGGAACTAAAGGCACTTCTTTGGAGATCCAAAGACCCTTAGCATTGCTGACCGGAGAAGCCAAAAATAGTTGGGCCCCACTCGGAGGGAATTTGATCCCAGTTAAACTACTGTTGCTGGAACCCCAGACTTCTAGTCAACACTTGAAACAGACATGTTCGTGTTGGACACAAGTGTTATACGTTAAGGAGAAAGGCTTTAGTCTTCCTGCGAAGACTCTGAACTATGTGTGACCAACGACCATTTCTGGTCATTTTCAACTGTGAGAAGGTGGGGGGCGGGCAGGATCTTGTTTGCAGGAATGCTGGCTCAGAATTTAGGAATGCTCCTGAAAGTGAGAAATGTCCTCTTAGGTGTACATCCTCTCCAAGGGAGTGGTCACCCTCCCATCCCTGGGGAACAGGCTCATGCATAATGAGTCCTTGTGCTCTTTGAGGGAAGGTCTGAAATCCCTCATGTGTATTATGGTGGGAAAAACGGAGACCCATTGACCCACATAACTGAGAGATGACTGGAAACTGGGGGTGGGAACGTACTCCAATGTGTGTATGGTAACAGAGAGTAGCAGAGTCCAAGAGGGGCCGGCATAACAGAACGGGGGAGATTGCATTCAGAATTCAGATCAGCTCTGATCAGCACAGCGGAGTTGCCGAAATGGTACTTTGCAAGGCAGAAGGGAAGTCATTTCCTTTTTCCCCCACAATGAGTCCTCTCAGAAAGGGACCGTGTTCCAGACCCATTGCTTCCTTTGGGGCCTAGGCCAGCTGGCTTTCTTCTCAGCAAAGGGTGGCTCAGCTGCTCCTGGCGTGGGGTGCTCACACCTGGCTTCCTTCAAGGACAAATCAGCAAAGCCGGCCCCTCTTGGACACTCTATGCCTGGGGGAGCCAAAGACAGGTCTCCATGTCAGCTTTGATCCTGCCTAGAGAGACTGACCCACCCCACATAGCGCTAAGCCCTATGAGGAAGAGGGACCTGGAGGCTCTGAGAAGGAAGCCGAGAGACTGTGAGTACCCCTGTATCCCATCCCCAGAGCTGAGCCAAACAGGAAGAAGAAGAGGAGGGACCAGAAATTACTTCCTGCATGGCCTCAGTTTCTCCTTCAGAAACATAGTACCTGCCTCCTGTCAAGTGGCAGAAAACAGGGGTGGACTGGGGCCAAGGAGAAATCTGGACAGTTCATGAAGGAGCCCATCAGTCTGCACCGGGAAGCCAGCAGCTCTATGCTCAGTGAATGTGGCCTAAAGAAAACAGCCATGGGCATGAACTCTGGGAATCTGCCACCAAGGCCAAATTCCACATCGCCCAGCTGTGCAGCAATCTGGGGCAGCCCAGCTCATCTGTGAATTCGAGACGGCAGTGCCGGTCTCACCCACCTCACCAGGTCACCGGAGAATGAGATGAGATCCCGTTGGCGAAAGCATGCCATGCACTGTGGAATGCTATGCAATGTAAGGCGGGGGTTGGGGCAGGAATCGTGACGCAGCTGGGAAAGGACTGAGAGCCCCTGGGTGTGGGCGCCCTGCCGCTTATGTTTTCAGTCAGCCCCCATTGATTGTCCAGATGGCTCCACTTAAATTGCATCCTTCCCTTCCCATGGGCATCCCAGCCTCAAACCGCCTTCCTCTGAGTGCTAGATGCTCCCGCTGGATCCCCCTCACCTCTGTTAACCTGGCATCCCGTCTTCCTTTGAAGTTTGCATATCTTATTCGTATGTGTCGTGTGGGAACAGCCCTTACTAGGCACACGTTCTCAGAAAGCAGGGGAAGGGCTTTCTCTGTGCTGCTCAGCACTGAGCGGCGGCTGCTGCTGCTGCTGCTGCTGCTGCTGGAGCTGCTGGCAGCTCTTCCTTTTGCCCAAAATGCCACGGTGAGAACAGGCGTGGGAGAGCCAGGAGGGACCTAGAAGGACGACGGGGATGGAAATCACTGAAGTCTACTTCTCACTCTTTGCAAAAGTGCTATGGGGGGTTGGAAAGTATAGGCAGCTCCCATTACTCATGGTGGTTCTGTTCTGTAAGTCACCACAAACACCAAATCAGAGAATTCCGATCCATAGCTCCTGGGGTGGTTCCCGGGGCTGGGTTCCTATGAGCCTCTGGTCACAGCATGTCTGTCAACCAGTCAGTACGTAACTGTGTTCTGTTTTAAAAACATTTGCGGCGGGGGCGGTGGGGGGGAGCGCCTGGGTGGCTCAGTGGGTTAAGCATCTGACTCTTGGTTTCAGCTCAGGTCACGATCTCACGGTTCATGGGTTCGAGCCCCGCATGGGGCTCTGTGCTGACGGCACGGAACCTGCTTGGGATTCTGTTTCCCTCTCTCTCTGCTCCTCCCCCGTTGTACTCTGTATAAACAATGTTTATTTATTTATTTTTGAGAGAGAGAGAGAGACAGAGACGGAGACAGAGTATGAGTGGGGGAGGAGCAGAGAGAGAGGGAGACACAGAATCCAACACAGAATCATGGGGCTTGAACTCGTGAACCACGAGATCATGACCTAAGCCAAAGTTGGATGCTTAGCCGACTGAGCCACCCAGGTGGCCCAGTGCGTCTCTGTGTAAAGCCACCTTATTTAATAGAAATTGTTTCATTAACACGGAATTCACGGCCAACAGCACCACATCTCTTGCCTGAACACAGCTTATCTAGCACATGTGTTTTCCCCATAAGGCATATCATGGTCTTCTCATGCTCAAGAGCCCTAGACAGCACTTCAGCACAACACTTGGGGGCCATTTTAAAGGGCGAAGTCACCAAGAAAATGCACAAAGATGCGAAACAAAATGTGGCACTAAATAGACCATGAAAAGGACATTTGTTTATAGTATGAGATGAAACAAGAAGGCAGAGTATCACTACCTTGTCCAGCCTCTGATGGAAATGTGTGCATGTGACCACTCCAGTTTTTCTCCACTCTGCTCATGTCCAGGAATGACCACAAAGGTGCCATAAGTATCAGTGGGGGGATTTTAAAGAAATGTCAGCAAGTAGGTGAATTTACAAAAATGGAATCCACAACTAATGAGGCTCAGTCGTAACTCTGTACATCAGAAATTTGGCATCCTTGTTTATGAAGAGGAAACAATACCTTCTCATGGTCGTGGCAAGTGGATGAAATTAGGTAATAAAGGACGTTGTAGGTCAAGGTGATGTTCTCTGAAATCTTGAGCCTCCTGATGCTGGGGTCTATGCCAGTGCATGGTCAATCTCAACTCCTCTGGGAGGATACAGCTCATGAGCACCCCCAGGTCAAGACTGCCTTCCAGCCTGCCCACCATGACACTCCCTCCCAGGGTTAATGACCAAGGAGAAGCTCTGGTCCACATGGCTGGATGAAGAAGAGAAGGTTCCTGGATCTTCTAAGATGCTATAAATCAGAATATAATGTTAAATATAGAGAGAGTGAGATAAGCAGATCGTAAGCATACAGTTTGAACAGGTTTGACAAATGGGAAGGCCCAGGTAATCCACACTCCCATCAAGATACACAAAATGTCCTTCATCCAGAAAGTTCTCTCGTGCTCCTTCCCATTCTTTCCAGTGGACTTTTCTTCCGAGTTACTTCAGTTCAGGTTGAAGCCAGACACTATTTCTTCTGATACACTCTCCATTTCATTTTATTTTTATGTATTTAATTTAATTTTAATTTTATTTCCTTTATTTATATTTTATTTTTATTTTTATTTTTATTTTATTTCCTTCCTTTCATTTTAAATAGATGCCAGCCAGACATTCATGGTTGGGAGAGATGCATGAGGACGCGGCCAGAGAAAGCTGGAGCAGGCAGATCAGAGCAGAAAGTGGCAGAGGACCAGAGGGAGCCCGCAGATGCTTCCCCTGGGGCCCCTCTGTTTGCCAGGCAGGGAGCGTGGTGACAAATGCAGGGGGTTTTATCATGCACGGGGGTGCCATGCCCCCGTAGCCCTTGTCCATACACCTTTCACACTGGCCCTGCTCCCTTGGTGCCAGGCACTGTGCTAGGCTCAGGAGATCCAGGGGGACTACGTTAGACTGGCTCTGCCCTGAAGCTTCATGGGAACTGGGGCCCTGGGGCCAGGGAAGGGGTGGGGGCTGCAGACTGCACCGGAATCGGTGCATTTGGTAGGGCCGCATCATGGGCAAGCCCCCGTGCCAAGTGCTCCAGGGCCCAGCAAGACTGCCCCTAAGGAAACCAGGGCAAAAGAGCATCAGGAAGAGGGTTCCTTTGAGTATCAAGACATGCCATTTTTCTGTCACTTTTGCCAACTTTTTATGGTTGTAAGAAGTAGGAGGGTGGGAACTTGGTAGCAAGCGAGCAGCAGAAGCTGTGTGTGTGTGTGTGTGTGTGTGTGTGTGTGTGTGTGTGTGTGTGAGAGACAGAGAGAGAGAGAGAGAGAGAGATGGAGGGGAAGAAACAAGGAACAGAAGGAGAGAGCATAAGAGAGAGAGTGAATAGTCTAAGGGCAGGGCCCCTACTAACAGGTGGCTCAGGTGGCTGAAAGGGTCCTTTCTACCAGCAAGGGCACAGGTGGGGTGCAGACTGAACAGGCTTAAGAAACGCTTGTGTAATTGAAGCCTCCCTCCTGTTACTCACTCTTGATTGTCTCAAAGCACGGGCCTGCCAACCCAGTAGCACAGAGCATCGCCCCTTTGTCCTCTCATACGGTCCCTGACCCAGCCTGCAGGCTTGCTGGTTTCCAATGGCAACGACAGTTTCAACAAGCTGGGTTTTTGTTTGTCTGTGAATCTTGAGCTTGTATTCCCAGGGCATTTACCTTGGGCCTGACCCTACCTATTCCGACTTGGGGGAAGGTAAAGGAAAGCCTCCAGCCCAGCCCAGCCCAGCTTCACCTGTCTTGGGCCTAGAACATTCCCTCCAACCAGGCTTGGCATGTCCCCAGGCCTCCCTCCCATCTTCCCCCGACCAGGCCCAGGCTGAGAAGCCGATCTCCGTCTCAGCAGGTAACGGGATCCCATGGCAGACCCAGCCACATCGATTGGCCCAGACGTTACCTTTCTGAAGAAGGTTCATCAGCGTCACTCCTGGGAGGCTCATGTAACCCAAGACATCAACAGGGGAAAGATAAGACCAGCTTTGCCCAAGTCTCTCTTGCCCCCTGGTGTCCCCACCTCTTTGCAGATTTCTTCTGTTGGAAGAATGCCCACCCTTCGATGCTTGGCCCAGATTACTGCTCAGTATCCACTCCTTTTCTTCTCTATATCATTTCTGCCTAGATGGAGAAAGGGAAAGGGAAGGAGAGGAAAAGTACTGGCACCCAGAGCAGAAGGGAGGGGTTAGAGCCAAGAACCTGTCAGTGGTCAGAGTCAGGGTGGGCTCACTTTCCTCAACTGTAAAGCAGCAATGAAAGACCCATCTTGCCACCACACCGTGGAAATGAAGGGAGGGGATGAGCCTGACGTGCCCTCACTGTGCCTGGAGGTCACCCTGATTGCACTGACTGCGGAAGCAGAGGCAGTGGGTCAGACCCCACGGCCTCCTCCATGGTCCCCGGCCCTTCCTGTCCTCTCCAAGACCAGAAAGCTCTGGCTGAGCAGCCAGAACAAACCCACCACTGGAAAGTTTCCCTGCCTTGAGCAACTCCAACCAGCTACACCATGTAGGCAGTGATCGGGGACCTCGGTCTTCACTGGTCCCTGAGAAAATGCACAGTTTGTCCCATAGCCATGGCCAAGTGTCCCCTTAATGGAGCATAAATGGATTCTAAACATGTAAGTCCTCCCTTGCTGCCTTTTGGTATATCCCATAGCCTGGTTTCATTTTCTCTTTAAGCTGTATCAAAGGACTACCTGATACCAACCTGCTAAGGCACCGGTGTCTCTGAGAGCCGTTTGCAGGATGCCCACCCACTCGTGAGGAATTGTTAGAATCACTTCTGCCCAGCAACCTTTGCAGTCTATACTCTGCTCTTCCCTCTTTGCCAAAAAGTTTTCAGCCTCTGGTCCAGAGGGAAGAATCCCAGACTAGATATTGGTACAGTCGAGTTTTTCCATTTGTGTCCCAGCAGATACATAGTATGAGTGAAGGAATCTTGCTTTTTCCTCTCCCAACTACTGCCTCCCCACCCCCACCCACATACATGTGTATAACACATGCTTTCATGACCAAAGGATGTTCAGTCAGCACTGCCATCAGCTCATGGGAATTAGGAAAGTCCTGTGGTCCATATGATCTCGGGGTGTCCCTCCCAGTCTAATGACTTGACTTTCTGGGGACAGCCTGAGGGGCTGGGCTGCCTCTGAGGTTGAAGTGCAGATGTGCACAGCCATATACTAACATTCACACATTCTAGCCACGTGTGTGCAGCCATGCCACCCTGGCCTCATGGTGTGGAGAGTGGCCCAGCTCACACAGAGCAGAGTACTGCCCAGCACCTGACTTGGTGACATTAAAGAAAGCTCCAGGCTGTTGGGTAATGTGTGGTGTGCAAGCTGATGAAATCAACCAGAGTAACTGGTCAGTGTGTCTCAAGTAACGTACAGCAGCCCCCTTGTTACTGACTGGATTGAGGGGACAGTGGACCAGGCTGCTACACCTTGCCTTTGCTTTTTCCTCCTCCTCCTCTTCCTCCCCCTCCTCCTTCTCCTCCTTCTCCTCTTTCTCCTCCTCCTCCTCCTCCTCCTTCTCCTCCTCCTCCTCCTCCTTCTTCTTCTCTCTCTCTCTCCTTCTCCTGCCCTCTGTCCCTCTCCCTCCCTCCAATCCTACTCTTCTCTCCACCTCAACTTTCCTAACCTCCCCTCACCCTCAATAGAAATAAATAGGTCCCAACAGTACCGAGGAAGAGAGAGACCATCCCTGCTTCCCCCTCCAGTTGGGCACCTGCTAAATATAATTCTCTTCTCAGAAACATAAATTCTCTTCTTAGAAAAGGGACATCCCCTTTTTTGTGTGTTCAATATATCATTTGTTTGAAGACAGGCTGAAAGGAAGGCAAGATAAGACTCCCAACTGGGACCCGGGGCAGAGCTCAGCCCCTCTGTGCAGCCTATGGTGGTGGGCCAGGACCATGTGGACCACATAAGCCCACAACGGCTCTTGGGCCCCCTCTGGGCTCTGAACCTGCTGGTGCCTTTAAGTCCTGTGCCTTCCTTCTGTTTTGGAGAGTGAGACCCAGGAGGCGTGGTACCCCACATCTGCTGCTTCGGTTGGCTTTGGAGCCTTAGAGAAGGCAAAGGGCGGTGAGTACAGTTGCCAGTTCAGCAGCTGATGGCAAAGGGGACATCTCTAAGAACAGCCTAAATCCTTAGGTCAAGACCATGGTGTTAGTCACCAGATCCTAGAATTGTGACACTGCAGGGATCACCTGATCCACGCCCTTTGTGTAAGAAACCTCTTGCACACTCATCTGCCTGGAAAGGGTCCCTTCATTCTGTAACTCACCTTCCTCTAGGCTGCACAGATGTGTCTTCCCACTTCTGTGGGCTTTCCTAAAGAGGGCAAGGCCAACGGTATTGGCAAACCCAGTTTCTTCCCTCATCAGGGTTCCCAGATGTGGATACAGTGACCTAAGAGCCCCTGCTAGTAAGCATTCCTCTTAACTTTTCTGGAAAGCTCATTTGGGAAACCCTAACCCCATCTCATTTTTTTCAACCTCCTCATGTTCTAAACCCAGCTCCCCTCAAGGGTGCACTTAAGCCCAGGCCATGACCAATGTGAGATGTTTAAGGATGGGGGAGGGGGTCAGCTGTGGAGAGAAGTCAGGAGACATTCTGCGAGGCAAAGCGGGTGAGCCCCTGCTGGAGGGCCAGGGGACAGACCAGCACCTACCCCCCAAACTGGAGACTCACCCAGACCCCACCTCACCCAGACCCCACCAGCCCCAGTTCCAAATTGAAATTTGCTCACCCAGTTGGTGGCACTGGACGTTAATATTTCTATCGCTGTCCTTAGGAATTAATTTCTAAAGAACTTAATCACTACCTCTTCCCTCTCCCTCACCCCCTTCCTTTCTCTGTTCTTCTCTTTTCCAATTTTCCACTTGGCTGGGAATTCTCCAGCAGCGAAAGTTCAGGCTTAGGGGAGGGCGGAGGTGGCTGCTTCATTAGAGAGGATAATCTCATTGGAACCACTGGCTTGAATAATAACCCCTCCAAGGGCCAGGCCTCTGTCCCCATGGCCTTTCAGCACCTCTGAACTGGGGCTGGAGGGCCCAACTGCAGAGAACGTGGAATGCGGAAGGGGCGTAAGACGAAGTTAGTAGAGCCAGACTCCAATTCTGGGGGCCTGAGCTGTCTTCTCGGGGGCCTGCTTCCTGCTGGCCACATGCAGATCTGTGTTGTGAAAGGGTGTGGTGATGGCAGCCCCATGGATGACTGTCTGAAGACTCCAAGTCACCTAGCATGCGCTTTTTGAGTCCTGCCTGGCAAACGGATCAAGCAGGTCCTTCCTCCAGCTCCAGGGTCCTCCCACAGTGGAGTTGAAGGAAATGCCATAGGAAGTACCTGGAGCCCTTTTGAAAGAAACAAGCCACCACCCTGCTACCCCCAAAAGTCATGACTTAATCCTTTGCACACTTCCCAACTCTTGCCTGGGCTAATGAGAAATCACAGGCCTAGAAGAGTAGGAGGCCATTACCCTGACATTCCCCACAAGGACTCCGAAGGAATCCATCCTTCCCCCTCCATTACCCTCTCACATCTAAGGTCAGCTGTCTGTGTTTTGGGGCATTTGCAGCCTCGGCCCTCATGGGCCCTGAGGGGTAGTAGAAATGTCAAAACATCCCTGACACTGACCTTAAACTTGACTTTCCACTAACAGAGCTGAGTACTCAATACCCTTTGACAGCTACTGAGAAAGCAGAACTCCAAGCGAGCCAGACCACTCTTTCCCTCTTTCCTCCCTCCTGGTCTCTGGGGCTCCCCATCCCTCATTAGGAGGAAAACTGCTGGAGTCCTCTCTGCCTTTTTGTCTCTGGTTTGCCCCATGGGCCAGTCTGGAAAATCTGTGCTTCTGTGTCAGCTGTGCTTTAGAGAGCTTGCATGAGGAAGGCGGAGCAGGGATGGGGTCACAGTGCTAGTGGACGTGTACTGATGGCTTATCGCGTACGAGCTATGCCCTGTTCTAACTGTTTTACATGCATAACTTCATTGAATTCTCCATAATAACCCTATTTGTTAGATACTGTTTTGTCCCCATTTTGTAGGAGAGAACATTGAGGCACGAAGAGGTTAAGTTATTTCCCCAAGATTACACAGTTAGATGGGATGTTTGAAATTATAAGCTAACAGGTGGCTTCCCTGGTAAGACCTAAATTGGGGGTCAGGGGGATAACGAGTATGTGGTTTTGGGGCTCTCAAATTTGGGGAGCCATGGCAGGATGCAGCCACACCGACTTTGGAAGCAGCAAACCGTGCAGGTGTGCCTCATCTTGAGACCCCCCCCCCCCCAACCAAGTACCTTTGTACACCTGCAAGAGAAGTAGAGTCCTCTCTTCTCCATCTGAGTCTGTATTTAGTAACTCCAGGTAAGGTGTGGCCTGGGTGCAGGTTCATTTTTCTCCCTTCATAATTTGATCAAAGACATTTTTCAGACCTACTGATTGCTGTTGGAAATGCGAACTTCAAAGTTGGGGAGTCAGTGAATAATTTAAGCCTGTACCAGCTCTCTGGGTCTGCTGTTAATGGGAGTAATAACACTATTAATAGCGATGTCAGTGCAGACACCCTGGAAAAGTCCATAACATTAGCTTAATGGCTGGAGGTAATGAAGTCCTCACAGAGGAGCTAGCCTGGTAAATTAACTTCCAAGACTTTTAGGCAGACGCCCTTGTTGCCATGGTCGGCTAGAGCAGGCAGGGAGTGCCAGGGAGGTGACCACATTCATGTCTGACCCTTCACTCTTGGGTTTCCTAGAAGGATCCTGGAGAATTCACAAGTTGCAATAATATTCAAAGTGCTTCCCAGTGGCAGGCAAGAAGAAAAAAAAAAAAGTGATTAGCTTAGAGACAAAGCTTGAAGGGAAATTTTGAAATTGCCTTAAGCAACATGAATCGAACATCAAGATGGCAGGGAAATGGGTTTAGTCTGCAGCAAGAGGGGGTCTGTCCTTCCCTCCTCAGTCTCGAAGCTTCAGGGAGGTACAGCACGGCAGAGGCTCCAGGGTTCATCTGTGTTCAAATACTGGCTCTCTCTGTTGAGCTGGTGACCTCAGGCAAGTTACCTACCCTTCCTGCAGTTTCCTGGTCTATAAAATGGGTTTTTAAATGGTACCCGCCTTGCGGCATTGTTGGAAGACTTTGACATAAACCGTAAGCCTCTTACCAGGGAGCCCAAGAAACGCTCAGTGACTAGTAGCCATGATTGTATTACTTAGAATTGTTTTTCACTTTCACGTTACATGTCCAATTTACTCTGCACTCATCATTTTTGTCCCTGCGTCTCCCCTTCTTCCTTTAGTCCATGCCTTCAGTGACTTCTTCATTTGCTAAGTTCTCCCCCCAGACTTGCCACTGTTAGGCTGTCCCTCCCACAGAAGCCAAAGCTGTCTTCCTTCCCTGTGGCATTCTTCCTGATGACTCAGGTGCAATCTCCCTGCTGCCCCAGCTTACCTCAGCTTGTCCCTCTAAGGACCCTGCTTTCCCTTACCCCGCAGCAGAATCAGGAATCCACAGCTTCCAGATCACGGCCACCCAGCAAAGGTCCACATTCACATGGCTTCTTGGGTTTGCATTAAAAGCCTGTTCCCCAAAGCTCAGATGCCTCCATGCCGTGAACTCCCACTGTAAGGCAAGGATGCCCTGGCCCTGGCGGAGAATTTAAGCACCTTCCCCCATGTGTGGTGTGCACATTTGGGTGAAGGTACATGATTCTTATGTCCATGTTTCACAAGCTCCATCAGTGAAGACTGTAAGATCCCAGATCACCCTGGATGTAGTCTACCCGTGACGCAGTGTACTTTGAACAACACAGGACGCTAAGCAATAATAGCAAACCTTCTCTAACGGTAACCCTGGGCCAGGGAGCTGGGATTCCCATCCAAGGCGGTCTGGCTCCAAAGCATGCTTTGAACTGCTACACTCTGCTCTTTTGATCCTTCCTTCCCTCCCTCCCACCCACCTACATTTGTCCTCTGGCTGCTGGACATGAGGTATACAGGGGATTCCAGAATAAGTCAGGCATCATTTCTTCTTTTGAGCTCACACCTGGTAGGAGAGGCTGCACTTAACCCAATAATTATAATATAATCAAAGACTTTCTAGACTATAGGAAACCCCCAAATGCTCTGAACTCTGCCTCAGGTGGTAGCAGGGAGAGATTGCAGATGCACAATGGTTGAACCACATCTGGAGGGTAGGTAGAAGCTGGACAGGGGAAGTGTGGGAAGAAGGTGGTCCAGAGAGAAGTGGCCAGCACAAGGCAAGGAAATCGGAAAGAGTGTTTTGTATACGGGGTGAGAATAAGTCTCGGTTTGCCTAAGAGGGGAGGAGAGTTACAGGGCTGAGGATGGATGGGGAGGTGCACTAGCAGAACTTTGCAGCTCTTTATGTTAATGAGGAGTCGGTGAGGGGTCTTTAGGATGACCCCCAAGTTTCTGCATTTGGCAACAAGTGATTAGAATAACCATCTTTTTCGCATTCAGGTACGGTGGGGGAGGCACAGGCTGGAGGAAGGAGGCAAAGAGGGCAGTTCTGGACACATCGAGTTTGAACATGTCCTGGGAGCCACTGGCAGTGCCTGACCTCCGTGCCAGCCCCTCACTGGAGCAAGTGGCCTTCTCATAAGTCCCTCATTGTTCGTCCCTCCCAGGTGCACCCGGAAGGAGCGCTGTGAGAGGTCCAGAGAGCCCCGCAGGTTTGCCTCTGAGATGAAGCAGTGTGTCCGGCTGACTGTCCATCCCAGCAACATCTCTGTGTCCCAGTACAATGTCCTGGTAAGGGCAGTGGGATCCGGGTCCAGGGTCATGGGAGAACCCTCTCCCCACCAAAGCCCCCCAATGTCCTTAAGAACTGGGCCAAGCCTGACACATTCTTTAAAGAATGTGTCCCTGGAGATGGAAGAAGGGGGACACCGTCGCACAGGAATACCGGGGCAAGGCCCTCTGCATAATGGATGGAAAGATAGGGGAAGGTGTGACAGCAAAAATGATTGAATGGGTGACCAAGAGAGGGAGGATGATGAGAACTATATCTTTGTCTGCAAGATGGGAAGGATTCATGTGCAGAGGAAGAAAGGGGCAGGATATCGCCCATGTTCACGCACTGGGCACTTGGCGGTTGGTTTGCCGTTTTTCCAAAACAGGGGATGATGGAAGAGGAGCTTGGCCAGCAGTACCTCAGTCCTGCCCGCCTTTCTTTCTACAAACAAATCCCCTAAGCCCTCCCATTTGCTGGGCCAAATCCATTCATATGTAACGAAGTCTCCTCTGTGTCTGTCTCTTTACCTCTCACCACCTCTGGTCTTGTGATCAATCGCGGCTTTCTTTATGTTAATATCACCTCCAGTTTTCTCTCTTTTCTTTCTCTCTGATCTCTCTTGCTACCCCTCTTTCTCCTTTGATTACATACCCTTCCGTGCCCCACTTCACTCTCTTCCTCTCTCTCCCCTTGCCGGGGCTGTTCGCAGCTGGTCCTAGAGACATACAATGTCCCGGAGCTGTCAGCTGGAGTCAACTGCACCTTTGAGGACCTGTCAGAGATGGATGGGCTGGTGGTAGGCAATCAGATCCAGTGCTACTCCCCAGCAGCCAAGGAGGTGCCCCGAATAATCACAGAGAATGGTGAGTGTTCCCCAGAGGCAAAGCTGGGTGGCATGTCTTTCCTCCTGGCCTGATGAGAACTCAAGACAGGCATTGGGGGGGGGGGGGGGCGCGGAGGAAGCCCACTGGCAGGGGAGAGTCAGAGGAAGGGGGTGCTTTGGTGGGTATGATACAGAACAGGAGGATGAAGTGTCTTTTTGCTGCTCTCAGAAATGACTGTTGAAACCAGGTGAGCATCCTGGAGTCGGCCTCATCCTAGGTAGGAGCAGCTGCAGAGAGCACGGAGAGAGGCAAGGCCACAGCATCAGAATGTGCCAGCTGAGTTTAGAGATTGTCCTGGAGCAGGAGAGGGTGGTGTGGAGGGGCAATGCGGGAGGGGCAGCTGGTCAGGAGCATGGCCGGGGGGGTGCCTATGTCAGGGCTCTTATGGCTCTGTCCCCTGCCTGAACTGCTGGGTCACTGATCTCAAACCACTGCCTCCCATCCCCACCCTGCCCTGCCTTCCCAGAGCTGCACGTTCATGGCCAGCTGCACTGGGAGGAACAGGCGGGACAGAGGCCCAACGCCAGTGAGGGACAGGCCCAGCCTGGGCAGATTGATTCCATGTTGGCCCTCCCATTTGGGCTTGTCACATTTGTTCCGAGCTGATTGATTAATGAGGCTCTCGGGGAAGGCACAGAACAAGGCTGGAAGTGGGGGCCTGGGGTCAGGGCTGTGAATTAAACATGGGCTTCCAGCTCCTCCCTGGCGCCAGCTGAGGGTTCCAGGGACACCCGCCTGAACGGAGCCCTGAGCCCACCAGAGGAGGGGGTGTAAGACCAGGGTGTCTCCTTACCGAGATGGGGAAGGAAGTCGTGTGTGCACATACATGCACATACATGCAGAATCTCTTGCGTGGCTTGTGGCAATGTTACAAAGCGTCTACATGTTTGTCCTGGTAGCTAATCGATGTGTATGTTTATAATTCTGTGAGTCTGGTGTGGACACCAGGCATGCAAGCCTGTCAGGGTATGTGCACATGAGAGCTGGTGAGCAGATGAGGGGTGGGTGCCAGGAACACAGTGTGGAAGGAAGAATAGACCAGAAGCACCCTCTGCAGATGTTCTCAGGGCTGTCCTGGGACTGGGCCCCCCTGAATCAGAGTCCTGTTAGGGGAGCGGCTCCCCTTTCCCAGTGCACATCACTCTCAGTAGGACCCTCACATGGGATCCTGGCCTTTTCCCTGACCTCGTGGTTGGCTCTGCCCCCCAGGGGACCACCATGTCGTCCAGCTGCAGCTCAAGTCGAAGGAGACGGGCATGACCTTTGCCAGCACCAGCTTTGTCTTCTACAACTGCAGCGTCCACAATTCGTAAGTGCCTCCCAGCCTCACTCAACTCCCTGTTCCTGGGGTCCGTGATCATCCAGCGATAGAAGATGCTGGCACTGTTTGCAAGAAGCCCTATAAGGAGGAGGATGAAACAGACCCCTTCCGTGGCACCCACAGGGTTAATAGGAAAAGCAGAGATGGAATGAGAAGAGTAAGAACTTGTAGGGTGGGGATCTCCAAATCCCTGACTTATACATCTCTGGCATCAATCTGCCTCACCTGATTCAGTTCCCACCATCTGTTGAGGAGGAGGGTGTCCCTCACCTGAACAACAGAGCAGCTAGCACCCTGGGTGAGAGGAGGGGTGTCAGGAGGGAGAGAAGCCCCACGTATGTCCAGGCCAGGGCAGGTGGTCCAACAAAACCCTGAATGCTCAGCTCTCCCCAGTGCCCTGAGGGCTGCTGGGTCAGGACTCAGGCTGTGGAGAGTCAGAGCAGGGCAGAAAGGTCCATGCTGGCGGGCTCTGGCCTGGGAAGTCTTACTCCGGCTCTAGCTCTGGCCCTGGCCCTGTTTGACTGAGTCGTCCATTTCCCAAGGGAAGGCACAGAGGACAGAGTCTCGGGCTCTCGAGTCAGACCAGCCAGAAACTTAACCATTCTGTGTCCCAGTGTCCTCTGTCAGTGGGGAAATAATAGTCCTCCTTCCAGAACTGTCACCCACATATTCCACCTCTGACATGGCAAGGGCACTTCCAGGCAGAGCTGTGGTTGGCTGGGACACCCCTGGTTGCTGTCCCTGCACATCAACCCAGCTTGGCCCACAAGACACCTGTGAAGACTAGAAGAGCCATTACAAGCACAGCAGTTAGAGCCACTGTCCAGGTGCTGCTCATGTTTTTGCTGTTATTTTATTATTATTTCCTCTGTAAAATGATGGAGTTGGACCAGACTGAGAAGGTACAAGCCTTCTTTTTTTTTTTTTATCATAGAAACCTTTCTCCAACCAAAATTAGATGTGGAAGCCCAATATTCAAGACAGATGAAAGTAGGAGCTACTCTGGTTGAGGGTCGAGGGCTTCTGGAACCCCTCTGTCTTGGAATCCCATACATCTCCTCGTCTCCAAAGAAGCTCCATGGAACCCCCAGGGTTCCATAGAGCACAGTTTGAAAACCATAAAGCCCTGCTTGTTTTAAAATGCTATCCTGTTTTCCTCTCCCTGTAGGACAAGCTAGTTAACATAACCCAAGACATTTTGGGACTTTAGGCCGGTGGAATGTTAGTCTACCTATCTGGTGGTGGCAGCTGTGAATCCAGAGCTTGGCTCTCTATGGGGCTCCCAATAAGAGGCAGTCAGGCCTCCCAGCCAAAAACAAGTTGCCTCAATGCCAGAATTCTCTTCCCGCTTCTTGTCATGGAGCTGCCCGTGGCTTTACCATTTGGTGGCCTGATCCCTCGCTCCCCTTTTGCCCCTCTAGGAAAGCAGAGTGTAGACAGATGAAATCATGTGTGAAGTTCCCATGCAGTCCACAAAGTAATTTTAAGCATCTACTTTGTGCAGGGCAATGTGTCACTCATTAGACAGGAAGGATCAACAATTAATAAGACTCAAAGACTCAGTCTCTGCTTCCCAGAGTCGTGGCCTTGTGGACTAGTGAATGAACTGGACGGTGAATAAGTAAAATATGGTACAACAAGGCCAGTACTGCCCCCAGAGACATAAACAAAGTGATTAATGGGAAAAGGGCCCAGTGTGACCAACTCTCTGTTGGTCAAAGAAGGAAGAGGAGATGGCCAGGTGAACGAAGGGAAAGCGGTACTCCAGGTAGGAGGACAGCGTGGGGAGAGCATAGCCTGTTCGTGGCAGAAATGCCAAATACATGTGGAGACAGTGGACCTGGCCATCCTGAGGGGCTTAGACTGCATGGCAAGGCATTTGGGTTCCGCCCTCTGGAAGATGGGAACCATGCTGGGTTTTTAGGCAGGAAGGAGTTCTTCTAAGTTGTCTTTGTGTCTTGGGGGTGAAGTGTAGAAGCAGGGTCGCCAACTGTACAGGGACCCACTGCACTGAGAGAGAAGCCTCAGGACCTTCCTCTGCCCAGGTGGGACCATGTGAGTCCCTGACAGTGAGACCCTAGAGTCAATTTGAATTAAAAGTCAGTTTCTTTCTTTTCACTAACTTATATGGGCCCTCTGAATGAAACCCCCTACTTCAGACCTCATTGCCCGCCAATTCAACAGAAGAGGTCAGCATCCTGTGGAGATGGAGAGTGGTTGATTAGGCCCTTAAGAATTAAGGTTTTCAACCACCTGAGTTGGGGGTGGGGGGAGGCCACAAATTCTGGGCATCCTGAGAAGTTGGTGCAAAAAGGGCCAGATATGTATCAGATTTGCCCTTCATGAGGGTTTGAAGGTGATTTGTCTTAGCATTAAAAGATATTTTACTAGACCCAGGAGTCATAGGCCCTCTGCTTTGGGTTCACCCAGGTTCTGTGATTTGTGCCTCTTCCTCCTCTGTGCCCAGGTGCCTGTCCTGTGTTGAGAGCCCATACCGCTGCCACTGGTGTAAATACCGGCACGTCTGTACCCATGACCCCAAGACTTGTTCCTTCCAGGAAGGCCGAGTGAAGCTGCCTGAGGTAGGTCCTGGCAGCTAGAGTGGTGAGTGCTGCTTGCTCTGAGCATGGGGCACAGAGGGCAGGCCTTCCCTTAAGAAGAGAAAACAGGCAAATCCCACGGGACGCCTGCTTCTGCCCCAACCGCAACTCTTAAGGGACCACTTCATGAAAGCAGGAAACAAGCAAAACTCTGTGCTGGGGCCGGTGGGCTCTGAGTCAGTCCTGGAGGCTGAGCTACAGGCAAAGGTACATTCCAGGTCACTCCAACCATGAAGACCCTCCACATGCCAGGTGAGTTCTAGAACAGTTCCAGACAGATGAGTGTGTATGTGATTGAAATGATTGTAAGTCCACAGCAAGACTCTCTATAGACTCCTTGGCTGTCCCTCGGAGCACCGTCCACAGAGCATGTCTGAGATCAAATAGGACAAGTTGGGTCAAAGGGAGAGAGAAACAAGAAAGAAAGAATGATCAACTTACCAACCAGAGTGGTGGTTCTCAAAGTGTGATGCCCAAACTAGTGGCATCAGCATCACCTGTGAATTTGTTGGAAACTCAGAGTCAAGCACTCCACCCCAGACCAACTGGACGAGAAAGTCTGGGGGTCGGCTCAGTACTTGGTGATTCTGCTGCACAGTCCCATTTGGGCATCACTAAAGTTGGCTTCATGGTGAAGAAGCTGTGTTTTTATTCTCTCCTAATCTTTATTCTCATCCTTGAACATTATTCATCACTCTAATAGAAATACTCTATGCCTCTGCCGTTGCCTTTCTTAGGCTGTAAGTTTGTGGGCAAGCACCTTAAAGATAATGGGTGTAAAATTACTTTGGAGAAGTCCTGCTATTGTCCAGCCATTATGGTGCTTGTGTGACTCCAACTTTCAGGCCAGTAGGACTGAACAGAGTGATTGCCTTAGAATGTTGTCATTTAGACTATAAAGATATTTATGTATATACAGTGTTGGTTAGACCCCACTCAATGTAGAGCTGCCAGCCTGGCCCATGCTCTCTTGGCCAACACTGGACTCGGACAGTTTCCAACATCTTCACCCCCTTCTCCAGCCTTGGGTGTACCTTCCAGCCCCCTTCACATACCCACACATGTGCCATGACCATGTGGCAAACCCCACGGCTTTGAGAGCATTGTCCTAGGACAGGAAGCATAAAAGCTGTTTAGGGTACGGGAGGGGAATGGTGAGCACAGAGGCTCATCCCAGTGCCCTTGTCCCAGACTTCTACCCCCAGGGGTTTGGCCAAACCTTTAATGGCAGGAGGGAAGCTGTCTTGTCTCTGAGACTGACAGGTCAGGGTGATGTACGCTCTACTACCAACACCTGTGGCACGGGGCTCTGCTAAAGGGAAAATGACTGGACTCTGCCTGGCATTGAGAAAATCCAAGCTCCAAATCCTATTTTCCCAGGCCCTGATGACTGAGCAGGAGTTCTACAGGTAGAGAGTGGACAGACCAATTCATTTTAGAAGTAAAGGCAAGGAATGGTGAGGTTGTCAGGGGGAGGGGATGATCCCAGTTGAGAGGGAAGACACGAAGAGCAAACAAGAAAGAAACAAGAGAGGAACCAAGAAGAGAAAGAAGAGGCTGTGGCAGTCTCCAAACATAAAGCTCTCTCCCTCGATGATGGGGTCTGTCTCTGGCTAGCAATGGCTACTCTGGATCATAATCGAGAAGAGACCCACACTTAGATTGCCCTTTTATGGGGAGAAGGAGGAAAGAGAATACATGTTGGCTTTCAAAAGGAACGTGAAGCTAATGTGTATGTGTCATTTCTGTTCTTTAAGAGAAAATGGATCTAAAGCTCGTAGGACAGACATGGGTTTGACAGCCGAGGGGCGCACCACTGACATGAAGACCCTGATAAAAGGTTATACCGTTTCCTCAACCCTGAGCCTTTATCTTGGGGCATGCAGTCAGGAGAAGAAGGTCTGCTTCACCCACCAAGACCAGGGGCTGAGGGCACAGGAAGAAACCTCTTTCTTTGTTCGGGAACCTGCAAATGACTTGATGGGAACAGAAACGAGGAGGTTTTCAGCATCTCTCCAGCTTCCCGGACCGGTGTATCTGGCAGAGGTTTCATGTGGGGAGAGGCCCAAGGATAAATTAGATGAAAGCAGAAACAATTGAGCGATCTGGTGGATTTCAAAGATGCCTAATCATTTAATTACCTTGAAGGAGGTTTTCAAATTTCTGCTTTTTCTTTCTTGTTTGCTCCTCTTGTCCCAAGTTTCTGTCTTTAAATACATAAAAGCAGCTTGCATCTGCTGCTCAGAAGGAGGAAAAAAGAACTAGAAGAGAATTAAACAAGAGCCCACCATGTTTCCCAGTGCAGTTCAGAGATCCCTACAGAAGAACGCTGTCTTTAAGCGCCCAGATTGCCAGTCAGGCACAACCCCCATCTACCTCTGGGGCTGCGAAGCCTGCCAGAGAGTCATAGCACCTCATAGGACGTGGTTCCGGAGCCCCTAAGAAAGGAAAAGGCCTGAAGGAGCATGGCCAATGGAGCGTGGTGATGAAGTAACCTACCACAGCCACCCTCAGACACTCTCCATTTCACCCAAGCTGTGTTATGGTGAGCCTGGCAGACCACTGCAGCCAGAGGCCCCCATGCCTCCCTTATTACATCACCGAGCGGCAGCAACTTGTGCTCCTCTTTTGGATGTTTCTTTATCCTAAGAAAAAGAAGCTCTAAGGCCGTGTTTCTGGTCCAAGTTTGGAGGCTGCCTTCTACCCACCTCAACATGAGGGCCATTTTGAGTATAATGTAGTGGAGAAGCTGGAGTTGACCACTTCACGATGGGCGTTGTAGCAGCAGCATCCTGGGAAATGTACCGAAGGGAAAAGAAGTGATAAATATTTGTGGACTATTGACTGATCCAGCTATTTGGGTCAGTGGAAGGAGGTCATTGTGCTCAGAGCTTAAAAGGAAAGCCCCTGGCTTCTAATGGAAATAAGGTGATTTTTTTTTATGTCGTTGTTTTGTTTTCTATGTTTTAGTCCCTGGGAAGAGCTATAGCAAGAATAAGAGGTAACAAAGAAAATTACACATTTGAAAGGTGATGTTATAGAAGCTTCTAGACACAAGTGTCCCCTTTCCCTGCCAGGAGAAGAGCTTATTCATAGCATGGTACCTGAAGCTTCGCTGCGGGTCAACGTTTGTCCTACATTACCCAATTCCTGAGCATTTCCCATATGCAGGGCATTGTGAGAGGTTTCGAGGTGTGTTAGAGACCTGTAGTCTACATTGAGAGATTAGTAAAATGGGACCATTGGTCTACATGATCTTTTAGGTTCTTTAATTGTAAGTGGAAATAAGCTGGAAAGCACCAAGGAGGAGTCCATGCCTAAGAAGTGGTCTTACAGGATGAAGTTAAGTCCAGGCTGTGGTCCCCTTGTTGTACCTACCAGGGGACTCCCCCTCAGCCTCAGGGGACACCCAGGCCCAGACCCATCCCCACAGGATGAGAGTGAGGCCCAGGCCCAGAGATTCTCCTGGAAGTCCCTGGGTTTTCATTTCCTTTCAACCTTTGAGTGTGGGGACACAGACAGGGCCTTTTTGTGAGCCAAGAGGGAAACTGCCAGGTGGCTCTTCGGCTCTCCAGCACCATCTTTTATCCCCAGGAAGGCTTTCATCCATGCGTCTTCTAGTTTCAACACTGGCTTTGTTGACTGTCACCAGGGATGTTGAATTACCTCTTTTTTTTCCCCCTGAACAAAGAGTGCATTCAGGTGAAGTTATTGGTCTGGAACAGAGAACTGGTCGATCATTGTTGTTATTATATTAATGGCAAGTATTCTAGCATAATTACAATTATTGGAAACAGAATGCCCAATAAACGTATGTTGTTTACAGTAACTATATTCCGGTTACAAGGAATGATTTTGTTTCAACTAATGATGGCATTGGGATAACAAGGCTGGGTCTTTAGATCAACTGCCAGATCCTACATACCAAAAAGAAAAGAGACAGGAAGTCAAGGAAAGCAGAAGTAGGGTGAGTCTTCCTGTGCTCAGCCCTTCTCCCAAAGTCGGGACAGACTTCTTGCTTCCCAGTGGAATGGCCTTTCCCAAGGGCAGCCATTAACCTGGCCGTGACCCCATGTCTACTAGGTGGGAAGGGCCTCTGGTCCCTGAGTGGCTCTGGAATCCCCAGGCTCTGCCATAGCCTCCCCTGAACCCCCATCAGGCCCACACACTTAATAACAGTGATCCATAGGAAACAAAGGTGAACTTCCATGGAAAAACAAATCCACTGACAAGAATTTATCCTCCATAGACTATTGTACTGTTATTTCTCATCTAAACTGGAATGCAAAGTCAGCTGCAGCTGAAGCTGTTCCCTAGGAGCCAGACCAGATGGGCTTTGCTAGGAAGGCCCACGGTGCACAGGCTCAGAGAGAAAGTTCCTGTAGGCCCTCCCTCGTCTTGAAGTTCAACCAGCATTTACTCCAGAGAGCAGGTGTAAGATCAGAAGAGGCAAAATGAATTCTGTCTGATTTCTGAAGCAGTGCTCGTAAGGTTCTCCTAACATCCCCTACCGACACCCCGAACATGAAGCTGTGGACAGATGGGTATTGTAAAATCTGCTGAACCCAATTGTCAGTCCTCTCCAAGACCGAAGTGTTGGCAGGGTGAGGACGGTCCTAGCCCCTGGACTGCTGTTTGCCCCTCGTGCTGAAATAAACCCCATGTCCTGAGGCAGGGCAGGCCAAGGGCATTTACCTGCTGTTGGACTCTGGAGAGAAATTGGGCCATCTACCTTATAAGTGATTCTGGCAAGAGGAGCCATTCCTGGGGCCCAACCCAAGGGATCAAAACCATCCTTGCCATGCCCTTCACCTTCCTTTGAGAAAACAAAGCCAAAGACAGCTAAAGAACTTGCTTCCAATCCATGCACCACCCCCACCCCAGGTATTCCATTACTGGGTTGCCGTTTCTCCAGACAATTGCACTTTCCATCAATCTCGTCTGCCCCACCACCCCCCCCCCTTGAGGTTATGGGTATTTCCTTTCTGTATTATTACTTTGCTCTCTCCATAAACCAGCCCATCGTAGATCACGCTAATGGCATTATAAACTTGGGGAACAGCAAGAAAATATATGGTGCGTTACATTTTTGTATTGGGCATCATGGGTCTGAGAAGGTGAGTGTAAATTTGGGGGGTTGGCTGGGGCTAGGGCTGGCTTCTTTGGAATTGATGGGGGCTGAGGCGACAGTTGTGGCGAGTGGTGCCCCCGCAAATCACTTATTCCTTAGCTGCCCCTGCCCTGCACTCCCCCCAGAGCTTCACATTTCCCCAATCTTGCTGTAACAACTAGGAGAATTAGAGCCCTCATCTTGTACACACACGGGGGGCTGTAAATCCACAAGCCTACCACCTGCCTCCCCAGGCAGCACCAGCCCTAAGGGCAGTCTTTCTTTTCTCTCTCAGCTCAGCAGCGTGCTTTATGTCCTTGTTCAATTATTTAAATATGCAATGAAACCTCTGTATAAAGCAGCCACTGACATGCTGGACATGGTAGATAGAAAGGCATCTTTGTGCTTTCATACTTTGGGTTGATGTTCCTGTTCCCTGCCATTAGCATTGCTATCTTTACTTCCGTGTGCATTTCCCTGAAAACCAAAACGTGCGTGGGGCTGGACAGTCGACCTGGAGCCCACCGGAGCCACCTCCTAAAAGCCAAGACACTGAAGATTTTCTTTCACTTCACGCCACGGCCACTCTCAGCCCTCAGTTCTTACAACTGCAGAATGTAGCCACAAGCAAAACAGCCTCCAGGGGAATCTGGTTCTTGAATGTATGCATTTGTCTCCAAATAATCTTGTTAAATGCAGGTGCTCTCCACCTCCAAGAGCTCGCCCTTTCCATTTATAGTTCAGAGAAATCTCTTCCTTGAAAAAAGAAGGAAAAAAAGGAAGAAGAAGAAAAGAAGAAGAAGAAGAAGAAGAAGAAGAAGAAGAAGAAGAAGAAGAAAAATATTATGTTTTTGAGGAATTCTGTATGGGGGCTAGATAATCATCTGGGGACAAAAATCAGTAAGATGATCTGGTGAAAATATTTTGTTCCTTGTCATTGTGGGAACTGAATGAGGTCATCGGTGTCCTTGGTTCTTTTACCATGAATGTGGCCGTGATCGTATGTGTCGGCTGTGAAACAAGATAGCAAACAGGAAAGCGCGTGGAAGGTGATGGAGGTGGCGAAATGTGCACTGGATTGAATCCTTGAATCCCTTGTACCGTGTTGACTAGAATCATAACAGCATCACACACTGCCTGCCAGAGCTACACCGCCTGGATGACCGTACCAGGTTGCAATGCGCCAGTTATTAAAATATTAAAATACTTCCCTACTGATAGGTAAATGGCCACTTCCAGAAGGCTCCCCCTCCAGCCCCTCCAGTGTTCATTCAGCTGTTCGATACTTTGAGTACCACACTTCCACCTGGTTGAGCAGGCATTGTTATCCCAGTCTAGAGATGGGAAAACTGAGCTTCAGCAAGGCTATAAAATGACATGTCATAGTTCATCTATTGGGTTAATAATAGAACTAGGACCATAAAATTCATTGGATCCAAACCAGCTTCTCTATTCCGTGGCCAAGGAGACCCAGAGGGTTTGAGGGGGACTTGTCCAAGGCCACGTAATTGGTTGGCAGAGGTCCCATCACGGAGCATATGGAACATGCAGCTATAGGATGTCACCTTCCAGAAGAGGGAACTGCTGTTAGAGAGCAGCAGTGGATGGACCCGGGGCCTCTGTACCTGTCCCCCTGTGTTTGGGGCACTTAGAGCTGTTGGAGTTGCCAGGCTCTGAAGCTCATAAGGGGTGGGAAGAGCCGGACAGTGGGAGCTGATGGGGTGTTTATGGAAAAACACACAGAGGTAGTAGCAGGGGAGATGCATCCTTTGGAAGTGAGGTAGGAAAAGGGAGTAGATGAGGGACAAGGTGCGACCTGAGCTGGTCAGGCAGTAGATGAGGAAAGAACAAACATTTGTGGAATGTTTGCTGTCTCTGTGTCAGGCACTTTATATGTGGTAGTTCATGGAACACCTCCCCACCAAAAACCCTTTGGAGGAGGAGCTTTTAATCCCCACTTTCAGTTAAGCCAAGCAATGACTAGAGCCCTTGCAAGATTCTGAAACTAGCAGGAAGAAGATAGCCTTGCATTCAGAGATCAGTGGCTCCCCAGCCAGGTTCTTCCGGTTAAGGACTCGCAGAGGTGATTGTCTGAGCCCCAGGCTGCCGTGGAGGTGCTGGGAAGTCAGGTCTGGAGACACGGTCAGAGAAACAGGGAGGTTTCCCTGCACCTTCCCACGAGCAAGAGGTGGTTTGGACCTGAGATCTCAGCGTGAGGCAGGTCAGGATCTGAGGAGCTGGGATGGGAGGAAGGGGCAGTGTGGTGGCAATGGTCCCTTCATGCCTTGCTGCCTAGGGAAAAATTGCCATTTTACATCTCAATTAGGAGGGACACCGGGGTCAATCGGCAGTACCACCAGAGGAAAATGGGCCCAGCCCAGCCCTGGGCCTCTCCAATTATTATTAATGAACTTACTCCCAGACCTGCCAACCTTTTTATATGCAAACTAGGCCTTTATGGGGCCACTGGCAATCAGGACTCATTAAAGAACGTGTGCCAAGCCTCAGAGAGAATCTTCCAGAGGAAGAGAGGCTTATGCTTCTACCCACATCCTATCACACCCACTAGAAGCAGCCCAGCCCCCACAGGAGGGTGTTGCAGCTCCCCTGTCCTGCTATGCTCGGGGAGATCCTTCCGGACCCGCCACCCCATCCTGAGGGGGTCCCGACCCACCAGTAGGAACTTGCCTCTTTCATTAAGGGGAGGAAAGATAGTGGGTTGGCATTCAACTTCAGCTGCCAGCATGTCTGCTGATACTGAGCCATTATTTGTCCTCTCCCTGCCTTGATTTCCCCTTTGCAAAGTAGAAGGGATCCATTAGGTTGGTCCAGAGGACTCTCAGATTCGAGACACTTTCTGAACATCGTTCAAGGGCAGCAACATTTTGCTGTAGGAGATGGAAGTGAGAGATCCAGGACTTCTCTTACTCCAAATGCAACCATATGCAGACATGGATGCAGCAGGAGGGAAGGTCAGGCTTGTGCTTGCTTTAGGGAGAGGAGAGCTGCCCAGGGCCTCAGGTAAAGGGAGGAGCGGAGTCAGGACCCTCTGGCTAGAAACTCCCTGCTTTTCGTGGATCTTCTCTCTTGATCCTCCGCCATCACACACCTCCTGCCCCAGTCCTGAGCTTCATCCTAGACACTATATCATTCCTGTCTTCTACGTGTCCTGTGTTCTCATCTTGCTGGGGCGGGGGACACAGAATGGAGCTTCTAAGACTCTCTCCATGTGGGACCTCCAGGTCCCTGGAGACCGTGCACTTTAGAGCCTTAGGACCACATGCCAGGTTCACTGCTCCGCTCCTTCTCCCCTCCTGCTGGCCTGCCTCCTGCTGCTCCTCTGTGTTTTCACTGATTTTTAATCATGGAAAAATGCACACATAAAACTTACCATCTTAGCCAGTTTTAAGTGCAGATCTGTGGCATTAAGTACATTCACACTGTTGTGCAACCATCCCCACCACCCGTCTCTGGAACATTTTCACCTTCCCCAACCGAACAAAACCCTGTCCCCCTGAAACGCTAACTCCCCATTTCCCCTCCCCCAGAAAGCACCATTCTGTCTCTACGAATTTGATTATTCTAGGTGCTTCATATGAGTGGAATCATGTGATATCTGTCCTATTGTGACTGGTTTATTTCACTTAGTATAACATTTTCAAGATTCACACCTGTCGTGTGTTAAAATTTGCTTCCTTTTGGGGGGGCCTGGGTGGCTCAGTTCGGTGAGCATCTGACTCTTGATTTCAACTCAGGTCATGATCCCAGGGTCATGGGATCGAGTCCCGTGTCGGGCTCCACGCTGATTGTGGAACCTGCTTAAGATTCTCTTTCTCCCTCTGCCCCTCTCCCCTCCTAGCAAGTGCTCTCTCTCTCTCTCTCTCTCTCTCTCCCAAATAATAATAAGAAGAAGAAAATTTTTTCTTCCTTTTAAGATGGAATCCTATTCCATTGTAAGTATATATCACATGTTGTTTATCCATTCATCCACTCATGGACATTTGAACTACTTCCACCTTTTGGCTGTTGTGAATAATGTTACTACAAACATGAGCGAGCATCTGTTCTAGTCTCTGCTCTCAACTCTTTTGGGTATATATCCAGAAGTGGCCTCGCCTGATCTGCTGCTCCTCTCCTACCTGCCTTTTGAAATAAAGGTTTGGGCAGCCTGAAGGAGAGAGGGGGTTAGTTTCATGGGCCTGGGACACTTGCTCCTCTCTGGTCAGGCTCCATGGTAATCAAGAAGGACAGAGGTGAGACCACCCCAAATCATGGAATCAGGACTGGTTAGAGCCGAATGGGTGCTTGGAGCCCATCGGATCGAGAGCTAAGGAAGTTGAGTCTCCAAGTGGGGATGTGATGTATTCAGGGTTCCATAGCTGTCCAGAAGCTCAGGAGGCACTAGAGTGTGGGTCTTCTCCCTCCTAGTTTTCAGTGACAGAAGGGGTTCATGTTTGCCTTCAGACCCAGGAGGGACAGCTGCCAGTTGCCTGATTGCCTGCAACCCATCCAGTCTGCTGTTCTGCCTCAACCTCCTTTCTGCCTCAGTCTGCTGAGGAGGAGTGCTGGGGTCAGGAGCCAGCAGCCTCTGCTGAGGGCAGCATCCTCAGGAAGGATGTGTATACCGTGCTTTTAAGCCATCTGTCTCAGCATGCCCCAAACAGTGCCACAGCAGTAGTCTGGGGGATGGTCTGTCTGGGGAGACCCAGGCCCTGCTTGTGTCCTCACTCCTGCCCATGCCGATCAGGCCTGGCATACTGACTCTCTTCTACTCGGCTCCTCAGAATCCAGCCACACGCCAGCCCCCACCTCTGCAAAGAGGACAGAACACCCACACTCCGTATTTGACCCATTCCCCGCCTCCCAGCCCTTCCTGGACAGAGCTGATTGCCTCAGGGAAAAGGGCCCAGTCATTTCCTCCCTCCCCCCAAGGCCCAACGGACCCCACTCAGCCTGAGGAATGAGTGTGTTCATTGCTAGCATCCCAGGGGTTCTCCCTGTGTATCTTCTCTGAGGGGCATTTCCTTGGGGTCAGGCCAACCTCAGAGGGAAGTCAGAAGCTTCTGGATCTTAAAAGGCCTCTGGGCCTCATTCCAGAACATTCCCAATTGCCAAACTCAGCCACGTATGGAGGACCCTCCTGCCCCCCCCCCCCCCTGCTGTGGTCCAGACTCACATTCCAGAGCTGGGGCCCACAGCTCACTTGTGGAGGGTCTCTCTGTCCCAACTCTTGGCAGCCTAGGACTGAAGCCCGAAGTGCGACCCGGGACACCCAGCGGCTGAGTGTGTCTCCGCTAGGGTCGGAGGGGTGCTGGGAAGAGGCAACCAGGAGTGTCAGAGTCTGGAGGGCATTAAATTGAAAACTGAAGAGGGCAGGAGACAACCTCAGTGAGAAGTGGCCTCCAGGAGGTGACTGTAGAGTCTGGGATTTCTCGGAACATTCCCTCCCACACAGAGGCCGAGGACGGGCCCCAGTGCCTTGAACCTTCTGTGGGTGTGTCCGAGGGAGGGTGGAGCAGGGCAAACATCGGGGCTGTGTCCGGAGAGACCCCTGCACCTTTGGCTTCCCGCTCCCCAGCCTGAGCTGTGCTGTCTGTTCCAGGACTGCCCCCAGCTGCTGCGAGTGGACAAGATCCTGGTACCCGTGGAGGTGATCAAGCCAATCACTCTCAAGGCCAAGAACCTTCCCCAGCCACAGTCTGGGCAGCGTGGGTATGAATGCATCCTCAACATCCAGGGCAGCGAGCAGAGGGTGCCCGCCCTACGCTTCAACAGCTCCAGCGTGCAGTGCCAGAACACCTCTGTGAGTGCCCCTAGCCCTGCCACTCCCGGGCCGCCTGAGCCCCCCTCGTGCACCCCCAAATCAGCTCAGCTCTGCAGGGCTTCCCCAAACGCCCACAAAATGAGCTCCCTGCCTCACTGCTTCCCCCACCCTTGCTTGCCCGGCCCAGCCTCTTAAGCCCACCCCGGCAGAGTGCTAGGCTCTGAGGTCTGTCTGCCCATGGTTATGGCAAAGAGGGACCTCTGTCAAAGGCAGGGGCCGCGGTGGCAGGGGATTATGGACCAGCCATGGGGCTGTTGAGTGCTGTCCGTGGGCAGAGAGAGGTGTTTGCACGGTGTGTTCGGCTCTGGGAACATCCGTGTCCATCCTCCTTCCAGAGACCAGCTCTGGAGTCCCTGGGCCCTGTCCTCCCACCGGGGCTGACCCGGGGGCCTCATCTGAGCCGGCAGAGGCCCGCTGCTCCCTTCGTATCTGCACAGAGGCCATTTCCCAGCAAGACAGACCCAACACCTGCAAAGGGAGCAGTGGAACAGGATGGAGCTAGCCAGGGGGGTGCTGCTTGGATCAGCACAAACCTGCCCGGGGCTTAGAACATCCACATCAAGCCCATGCCCGACCAAAGACAGGTCAGCAGCCCCTGCATCACCTTTCCTGCGTGGCTGCTCCCCTGCCGACCGTGTGGTCTCCCCAGCCACTGCTCTGTTCTCTCTCTCATCCTCTTTCTGGGCCACCTCTATGCACCCAGACCGCTCCGAGACAAACATTAGGCTTATAGACTCATAACATGTTCAAGCTGCAGGAAACCTTAATATTCTTCCTCACTGTGCGAATGAAAACCTGAAGGCCCAGAAGCAGGGGCAGGTCTAGATTCGTGGGGCTGAAACTTACACAATCTGGGGGACCCTCTTTTATGAATAAAATGTAATAAATACAAAATTTGATATATAGGCAGGCCTGAGAAGGGGCTGAAGTTCCATGCGCCTCAGGGTAACCCACCCCGGCCCAGAAAAAGATCAAAATGTCTAAGGTCACATGGCTAGGGAGGGGCGGGGCTGGGCCTGGATTCAGGGTGTCCTATGTCACACTGCCTCCCATTCATCCTTCATGTTGCTGCGGGGTGCTTATATGTGGTGACTGTATTTAGGGATGTGATATGGGACCAGGAGAGTCCTGAACAAAGCAGCTCACGGAAAAACTCTAAGCGTGAGTGGAGGTCAGAGAGGCCCATATGCTTGCCCAAGGTCGCTCAGCATTACAGGGATTGAACTGGCAATTAATGTCCCAACCCCTGAAACCCCAGATGTGTCCCCACAGCTCCCACAGGTACATCTCCCTCCTGTCCTGGTGGCCAGGCTGTTTGGCAGATTTCTGCAGCATTCCAGATTAAACCCACAAGCAAATGGGATATTAAACACCTCCTGTTTCCTCATAAATCCTGAAGCCAACCAGACCAGCCCCAAGGGTTTGGCTCAAGTGATTCTCCCCTAAATAAGCAAGTTCCTGTGGGAAGAAAAGGCCTGAGTTCCACATGTGAGTCAGCAGAAGGCAGATAGGGGTTTAAACGACGTAGAAAAGTCTGTTTCATCAGAGACACTGCCCCAGGGAACCTGGCCCAAGAGGGAGGACAGAGTCTGTGGCCTCTGATGATGGAGAGCCCTTGTTCCCCAGACACAAGACTGGGCCTCATGGGCCCGGGCTTCATCCGGCTCAGTTAAACAGATGAGGGCACCCCATATAGCAGCCTGAGTTCATCCTATAAACTCCTTGGTCAGAACTCAGTGCCTTGGAACCCACTGCCTTTCTACGAATGGCCCTCAGCACTTCTGAGCCAGACCTGACTCAATGAATGAGCCCCCTAGGGGTCACATTGCCCTGACTGTGGGGGCAAAGTTGGAGCCTCCTGAGAACACAGAATGGAGCCCAGCATCCCTGACAGGTGGGGTGGGTCCCTTGTCTGGGGTGCCTCCGCAGGGCGCTTCTCCCGACATCCTGGTCAGTACCATAGGGACAAGGGTGAGGTGCTGCTGGACATCTGCTTGTCTGACGTTGAATCCTGGGGATTGACAAAATCTGCTGGTCACACACAACTCCTTACTTGGGGATTTCACGATCTGGAAGCCTGATGCCCCAGGACACAGCAGTCAAATCTGCTTTCAGCCCTGAGAGGCCCCAGGCCCCCCATAGGGGTCTTGCCCAGCTGGCTGGCTTCCTGAGTGCAGGGGCTCAGGCAAGTTCAGATCCACTTCCAGGAGACTTCTTGTATCAGCAGGACCACAGTAGAAACATGACATTGGGGCTGGAGGCCTGTGGCCCCAGGCTCTGACCACCAACGAAAGGACATGACTCCCAGGCTCCCTGCATATCCCCCTGCTGTCCCTGCAGGACCCTGAACTCTGGCCCTTGGAGCTAGGAATCTGTCTGAGGTCTCCCACCTGCCATGGGCTGGTTTACAGTATCTTACTAAGGTTGCTGCTCCCAAAACAGCTCAGCCTCTCTTATTTCAACACCCTCATGACGAAGGTGATGGGAAAGTTTGTTTCTGTACCATTTTAAAGTCTTAGAATGTGAGGAGACAGGAGGTGTACCCCACAAAGGGTAGATTCTAGGAAAAGTTCCCTGTATCTACCAGAACCTGCTGGAATATCATGCACTTCAGGAGGGCTCAGCCCTGGCTCTTCCCAGGAGCCTCTCTTTTTCAAGGATCTCAGTTTAAATGCTGTTCTTGGCCAGGATACCACTTGCCATCAAGTGACGTCCTTAAAAAACTTTGGGGTCATAATCAGCCGCAAGCCTCTGTTACCATAGTTATAGAGGACAACATATTACCAGAGCAGGAATAGACTTGAGAGAGTGTCTGCTTGTGATCTGTAACAGAGGGGAATCTCTGCAGCCCAGGGAGGGCATGTGACCAGCCCCAGGTCACACAGCAAGTAAATAGCAAATTCAGAAATTCAACCCAGCTTCATAACACACACCCCCACCAATCAAAGGTTGGGCAAAAAATAGCAACTGAGCGCTTTATACCCAGCCTTGGTGCTATCCTTGGGAACAAGGTCTGATGTGCCTCAGACAGGACTGTGGGAGGAGTTTTGTTGTTTCACTTCTTCAATCCTTGAGCTTTCTGGAATGGAGGGGGCCACTGGGGAAATCCAACAAAACCCCCGAGTTTGTGATGACAGAGGAAGAGGGGTGACAGAGATCTCAGAGGAAAGCAGAGAAGGAAAAGAGACACAGGAAAACTCCACATGGGTGGGATACTAGGCTGGGTGGGCAGGCAGTTCGTCTCCAGGCCACATTTTGGGGACAGGCCCTGGGCCATCGCTGGAGCCCTCGGTGCGGGGGAGGGGGGGCAGCAGTGGCTGTAGGAGGAAAACAGGGCAGCTCACAGGCAGCAATTGGAGGGAGGAACAACTGTGGGTATTCTTGGCCTCCTTTAGACCAAGGCTCCAGGGAAATGACAAGTGCTTCTAATAATAGTGCCCAGTCCCCGCCTCTCAGGCACCAGCAATCACAGGAGCAAGGGGGCCGCAGGGGGCAGCCAGCTCCATCCCCCCCAGCCTCCACCAACCCACAGCAGCGGCCCATCTCCTCTCCGTGTCCCAGTTTACTAGGTGCAGAACAAGGATGGGGAGGTAACTTGGCCCCCTCCCTGCTTTACTGGAACACAGCTGGGAAGGGGTCTGCTGAGCCATCGGGGGTCCTGGGGATGGTCTCGGAGGATACACAAGCTTCTTCCCTTGTTCAGATCTGTCCGCCTGAATGGTAGAATTTTCCAGCACAACATCTCAGGGCTCAGAACAGGGAATGGTTAGTGGAAAGAATGTCCAAATTAAATAGGTCTTGTCTTTGCTTGACAAGGTAGAGGCTCACCCTTTCCCGAGGTAATGAACAACATCATCCCCTAGCTGGGCTGTGATGTGCCAGACCTTGATTGAGACACTTAACCTCCTGGCCCCTGAGAGCCTGAAACATTCTCCCCTTAGTTCTGGGTTTTGTGCAGATTAACTGCCCGCTGATTGCGGAGAGCTATATAAATGCTAAATGAAGCAGAGGTGGGGGTTCCTGGGGGATGGGAGCCAGTGGTCCAGGCTCCCCAGCTGTCGGCCCCCTCCTGCTGCAGGATGCAGGTCATGGGGAAAAAACTTCCAGGAATGACAGTGACTTCCCTAGAGAGGGAGGAGGTGGTGGGGAGCACCAGGGGTTAATGGCTTCTATAATATTTCATAGTCAAGATCCCAGGAATGGGCGATAAAAAGATAAAGCAATGCCAAGCATATTTGATCCTTGAAGTCTTTTATTTTCAATTTTCCTTGAAAATTAAATGCGTGCAAACACACACATGCACTCCAAAACACATAAGCATGCTCGTGTGCGTTCATCCCATATGTACCAAGAGTCTGGTGCATAAACACTCAATAAATGCCTGCTATTATTACTTCACATAAACACAAACACAGGGAACACAAGCATATTTTTGGACGGCATCCCCAAATGTATATGCGTAGACTAAACACACAGTCATATTTGAGTGCTCATTCCTTGTGACAGGCACTGTGCTCAGCGCATTGGATGGTTATCTTGAACCCTCAAAAGAGTCCTGTTGGGTCTGCGCTGTTCGTAATTCCCACGTCACAGATGGGGAAACTGAGGCTTACATCATTTGCTCACATTCACACAGGCAGTCACTGCAGAACCCCTCTGTTGCGGTATGTGCCCGTATGTGTGTGCATGCGTGTGTGAACACGCAGGTAACACAGATTTGTGCTGTGAGCTCTTCTCAAGTCAGCTGCGTGTGAATACGTCTGTGCACACAAACACACATGCCTACGTATGCAGAATCTCTGGGGGATTTCCGGGCCTTTCTGAGAGAGGCCTGAAGGTTCTATTGATCTTTGGTTGATGGGGCCCCTGGTCACCACCTGCTGCTTCCACATTGAACTCTGGCCAGACCCAGGCCTGAGAAGCAGGAGCCAGGCTTGGATCCTGACTTAGGCACCACCAGCATCCCTCCTAGAGGTAGAGGCAGAACAGCCTCAAGCCAGCCCTTAGCACCTTCCCTTAGCAGTCTTCCTGCACTGGGGCCTTGGAGGAGGGAGATGGAAACAGGGATGGGAAGGAGAGGAAGTGGAGCTTGGCTAGGGGAGGGAGTGGGAGGGAGATCTGGAAAAGTCTGTCCCTCTCCCCTTCCCCCCCTCCTCTCCCCCACCCTGTCTCTTGCTCCTGCAACATCTCTCCACCATCAGGCCGCTGTCCCCTGCTTCTAGCAGACCACAGGGAGTGTGAGTGGTGAGTCTCTAACTCCCCAAAGTGCTGGCGTCACAGAGTTGCCTGTTTGAAATGCATTCCCATCTTCCAACCCAGCAGGTGTAGGGAGAGGCCCTGGGATCCGTGGTTAGGCCCCCTGAGTGATTCTGAAGACTGTGGCCCACAGACCAGCCTGAGAACCACCAGTCTAGAGAGGAAGAGGCTTTGTGAGAAAGCTCAGGATGCCTTAGAAGGACTCAGTCTGACCCAGAAGCAAAGAACATCATCTCTGGGGAGTTGATCAACTGCACTACAGGGCAAAGGGCTTATGAGTCACCAGCTGAGCTGAGCGATCATGAAAGTCCCTGTGGTTGTTTCTTCAGGGCTGGGGAGCTTTGCTTTATTCTGTGGCTTGAGCCCAGACCCTGGTGTCACGGGTCACAAGGGAGATTCTATGAGAGAGTGGATGGTACAGAGCAAACCCCACCACCACTGTGGGGCAAACACTGAATGTGGCTCCCTGGTCTGGGCACGTGTCTCCAGGGAGTTAGTGAAAAACTTGGGAGTGCTAGGGTAGAGCCTGAAGAAGGCTAGACAACCATCCCACTGATGTTGTGTATGAGGATAGTGTCATGACGTATTCACACTGGAGCACATTCTCGGCAATAACTCAGGAATTTAGGGCGATTTCCCAGGTTAGGATTGTAACATCTCCTCTAGAAGTCTCTATGGATAGGCTCCAGAGGCAGAGGCACCATCTCAAGCCCTGAGACCCTCCACAGGCTGTGCGTTCCCAAGGTTCTGTAGCCTCTTAGTGAGAAGCTAGCAGCTCGCTTGCTCTGGGAGGGGGCACCAGCTACCTCCATAATATCCATCAACACCCCCACGCCCCAGCCCCTCCAAACGTCAACTGAGTTGAAAGAGCCTTTGGCTCTGCAAACATCACTTCCGGCCAGGTCTCTTGGACTGAACCCCTCTAGCAAATTGCCAGCTCCCAGCCCCTCCTCTGCAGAAAACCTGTCTCTGTTCCATTCCTCCATTCACCCCCTGTGGAGGGCAGAGTCTGGTGGAATGATGAGAAAATCACCAGGTACAGATTGGAAATGCTGCCCTGGGCAGGGTCTGATTCCCTGCCACCTACCTCTTTCTCTGGGGATTGAGAAGTGTCTGCTGTCAGAAGGCAGATGTGGGGGGGGGGGGGGGGCTGGCACTCCCTGTTCCCTCCCTGCCCGGCCCCAGCACTCAGTCCCAAGGATGAGACCCAGCCAGGTGGGGCACTGACTCCGAAGAGAGCTGGGCAGGGACCCTGTCCAGGCCTAGAGGTAGCTCCCGCATGGGCAGCCACAGAGCTGGGGCCTGGCCTCTCTGAGCCAGTGCATGCCTTTGGAGTCTTGACCCAAATTCCCAGGTTTGGTCCCTAGGGTGTCCACAGGATTTCCCACCTCACCTCTAAGCCGCATCCAGCTCTCCTGACTCCTAATCTCCATCAGCTCAGCCCCTGAAGAGTACGGCCCCTTCATTTCTAGTGCCTGCAACCACTACCCCTGCCTGGAAATTGATCAGCCCTCTTTAGGTCTTTGATAAAGCACCCACCTCCTCTGACCTTGTTCTAGGAATTAACATTCCCAAGTTGAATCAAGGGCCTGGTGGGGCCTAATGACAAGGTTCCCCTGGACAGTGAGGGAGGAAGATGGGAAGCGACAGCTGGTGTGAGCCAGCGTCCGTGGAAGAGGGTTGGGTAGCTCTGCTCTAATCTGCTCTGTGAATCCATATTCCAAATGGGTATCCCATCCAGGCCTGGCCCCTCCCCTGCCTTAGTATCCTGCCCCCCTCTGCCCTACCCTGTTCCCCGAACCATGCTTCCCCACACATGCCCTCAAACACAGGCACAGTCACAGCAGGCCCTTAGCCCCAAGCACCTCGCGGGCTCCAGGCCAAAGAGCTAGCTCTCCCTAGAAATTTCTGTAACCCAACTTTTTTCTTTCCTACCCCCAACCTGCCTGCAGTATTCCTATGAAGGGATGGAGATCAACAATCTGCCTGTGGAGTTGACAGTTGTGTGGAACGGGCACTTCAACATCGACAACCCAGCTCAGAACAAAGGTGTGGAAGGTGGACCCCGGCGGCAGGGAGATAGGGCAGAGGGAGGGGGAGGCCCTACATTCGAGGGCACACATTATTCCATCCCTGCCCCAGTGGTGACCCTCTCCCTCTGGCTCGGAGCCTGCCCTCTATGCCTGTGCACTGCTCCGTGACCTCTCGGGTACAGGGCCACCATGGGCAGGGGTCCTGGGTGTGGCGGAGTGAGCACGACTGGCCACAAGAGCCCTGATGATTCTAAAGGGAGACCCACTTCTGATTAAGTTTCGCTGCCTGGGGCCCAAGTTCTCTTTTGCTCTTCTCTGTGTCAGAGTGGCTAAAGGGACACGGCTGCTTGGGTCTCATCATCCGAGGCTGGGACTGCACTCCTTGTCCACAGTCCCATCCCCTCCCGCTTCCCCTCTGCCCTTCGCCCGCAGTTCACCTCTATAAGTGCGGAGCCATGCGGGAGAGCTGCGGGCTGTGCCTGAAGGCGGACCCGGACTTCCAGTGCGGCTGGTGCCAGAGCCAGGGCCAGTGCACCCTGAGGCAGCACTGCCCCGTTCACGAGAGCCCGTGGTTGGAGCTGTCAGGCGCAAACAGCAGGTGCACCAACCCCCGCATCACAGAGGTAAGCCATGGTCCTCTGGGCCGCTCCGGGTGGCCGAGCCGTGCCCTGCCATGGCCGGGGCCTCACCAGCCATGCCCTGCCGTCGTGTCAGCCACCCCAGTGATTACCAGGGCAGGCTGGGGGCATCCTCGTTTTCCTGCCCGGCTTCTGCAGAAGCTGTGGGTTTGGTCGAGGGGTGTCTCCCTTATCAAGGAAGGTTGAAAACAGAGAAGGGCTCCACTGTCCTGTTGGAGTCTCCATGTTAACAGTATCAAAAATGACTCTAAGTCCTGGCCACTCTCCCTTTGTCTCTCAGAATCTGGGTGATGAGGCTGTTAAGCTCCATCGGGGACAACCTCACCGATCATTCAGCCATGAGCAGAGGGTGCATGGGGTTCCAGGGCACAGAGCCCAGCCCTCGGGAGGTGGAGAAGGTGGAAACGGTGAGACCTTGGGACTCACTCAAAGCAAGACCTAAGCCGGTAGTTGGCAGAAATGGATTTGGAGCACAGTTCAGGGGACATAGGCCATGGAGCAAAGACCAGGGAGAGGCAGGGAAGAGCTAAATGTGCCGAGAACAGGGCTTGAATCCCAGCTCTGCCAGCCAGTTGCTGGGTATCCCCGGGCTAATTTATCACTACCTTCGTGCCTCAGCTTCCTCACGTGTGCAAGGGGTCTAAGGTTCCATCTCACAGAGGAGTCACAAGGATTGTCTGAGATCCGAACCACGCAAAATGCTGGCTCTGTGCCCAGCCCACAGGGATCTCACCATCCTCCTCTTCGTCTATCATCAACGTTGTTAAAGCTGTTGCCATCCATGTCTACACCGAGGGGTTCGCTGCCCCTGGGGTTTATTTAGGCCACTGGTGTCTTCATCTCCCCACTCACCACTCCTGGCAGAGAGACCCCTCAGGCATCACGTCCCACCGTGTTCCCCTGGTACAATAAATAAGGGGCGTGCATGTCTCAACAGCGCGACCCTCTGGGCCTCTAGCACAGCGTTTGTACATTATAGGTACTCAACGCCCCCTTGCTCTAGTGGCTGCTGATTTTAATAACAAAGCAGAGAGGGGCAGAGAAAAACATAGGAAAAGGAGTTCTGTCTCGCCTCCATACATAGTAAGGATAGACAGGTATGTGGCTCTGTGCAGAGTTTCACAAACACACACATATCCAATAGCCTGACCGTGGCAGTTACCATAATAGGCCAGGTGTTGGTGTGGTCCTTCACAGTTTGCGAAGCAGTTTCCTGTCCCTTGCTTTGTCCGTGCTCACAGCAACCCCCCCCACATGGTTCCTGGGGCTACCACCACACAGTACCGCAGACGGAGGGGCTTCAGAGACAGAAATTTTCTATCTCTCAGTTCTGGAGGCTGGAAGTTGAGACTCAGATGTGGGCAGGACCGGTCCTTCGGAGGACTGTGCGGGAGAACCTGCCCCAGCCTCTCTCCTGGCTTTTCTCCCTGAATTTTTCTCATTGTCTTTCTGCGTGTCTCTGTCCAAATTCCCTCTTCATATGGGGACACCCACCAGTCATGCTGGATTAGAACCCACCCTAATGACCTCATTTCAACTTGATTACCTCTAGAAAGACCTTTTCTCCGAATAAGGCCACGTTTGGAGGTACTGAGCATTTGGACTTCCACAGGTGGATTTGGAGAGGACACATTTCAAGTTATGATGCTTGCCAAAGCCAGGGTTATCAGCCCCCTTTCCCAGATACAAACAGTAATGCCCAGAGATGCTAATGCCCTCACACCAAAGCATAAATCAAACGGTCCCTGAATCCCTGGTCTCTGGATTCCTAGATTAGCACTCTCTCTCACCACAAAGGCAAGACACCCATAGAGATACTCCCTCACCCCTCCACTCACAAGCTGTGCACACCTACAAGGGATGGAGAAAGGCAGGTAGGGAGCTTGACCTTTGCGAGTGCACAGCCTCCTCCAGCATAGTGGCCCCACGGTGGTGGCCCTCTGTATGTGCCCCCCCCCCTTCAGTCCCTTTGTCCTCCGCGTTCCTGGTTTTCCAGACACGGGGAGTCTCCCTCAGACTCTACTTCAGTCTCCTGCATGGGTAGGAATCTCAACAGCAGTTCTCGAGTTGGGGCAAAACACATGCATTTAACCTGGGGAAGGAGAGCACCTGAGCCCTACGTGCCCCAGTCCCCCTCCTTTACAACTCCCCCCACCCGCAGAGCCTTTAACGCAGAACCACCCCCAGGGGCCGCCACACGTGACTGCTAACCGTGTGTCTGCGGCAAACCGTACGACTTGCTTCCTTCTTGGCCTGAGACCAAGAAAATCACAGGGAGAAGATGGCAAATTAAACAAATCTCCCTGTGACGGAGGCTATTTACTGGCTCCATACTGGCGTCAGCCCTCCGGGGAGCCCGGGGAACCAAGGACTGGGCCAGAGATAAAGCTCCTTTTTCAGGACAACACGCCAGGGCTGGAATATCATGAAGCCACTCCTGCCAGGTGCCAGTGGGGCTTTGGGGACTGGCTGGACAGACATTTGGGAACATACCCTCCGCCTTCCAGCCCTCCCTATATCTGCCCGCCTCCCTCTCACAGAAACGGCCCCTGCGTCCGAGGGATCTGTCTTTCCACTACAGTGGGAACATGCATTTGAAAACCCTCGCACTCATGTGCACGCTCACTCGTGCACATGTGCACGCATCGGTAAGAAGCAGGAAATATCTTAACTCGTAGGTGAACAGACTTCCCCAGCAAAGCCGCCCCTCCAGCCTGGTTTCTCTCACCCTCCTCCAGCGTGGAGCCCCCAGTTGTGGCCCTTGGGGGTGGAGAGAGTAGGAAACATTAAGAGGTGGGCCGTCTGGGCTCCTTCGGTTGCGATCCCATTGGTGTTGGCCAATATCCAGTTGCTGGTGTTCAGAGACACCAGGAATGGGAAATGTGCCCTTCTCTGGTCTTTCAAATGCCAGGAGAGGCTGGCACAGAATGTCTTCTGCCACTAGGGTCACTGCTGCGGGATGTCATAATTAGATCGCATGAACTGTATGGGCACCTACCTCAAAGCAGGCCCTTGGTTGTTGGTTCCCAGCGTCTCAATCATGGGTTTTTAACACCAATGGTGACATCTTGGAAGGAAAAGTCAGTCATTTTGGCCAGTATATGAGGGTAAAGTCTAAATTAATCCCATCTCTGGTAGAAACCAAGCCAGACAATGAAGGCAAAGGGCTTGTGACAAATGCTCTTCTAAATCCAGGAAGATGCTTGGGTAGTTGTGGTTTTCAGCCCAATGACAACTTGAGAGATAAATATAGTGCCATCACTGAGAAGTCCATGGGAAGTAAGACACCATCCCTGAGCTCAGAGACACAGGATCTGAAGGATGAGGAATCAGACGCCAGTGACTGTTACCATGACAGTGGAGAGAGAGTGGACAACTGGTTATGGGGAAGTGACATTTGAGAAGGATCTTGAAACCTTGGTGGTTTGCCATAGCGTGGAGGGCGGTGGGCATCAAGAGGGTTGTTCATTTTCCTTCAGAATGAAACAACACAAGCAAATGCCGGGAGGCTTTATTCCGTGATTTTCTATGAATCACCTGAGAACGGTGTATATCATGTTCCACCCCCTCATCTCTTCCATAAAATAGGAAGGTGAATGAGGGAATTTGAACACTGTTCCTAATACCACACCCAAACACGGACTTCTCTACCCGAAGTTCCTGCCATTAAGCGTCCCAGACCTGGGTGCCCTTGTGGACAGGGGCCCAACTCAGGGAGTGGGGCAGAGATGGGGAAGAGCCAGAAGCCTCTCCTTGCCCCACCAGCAAGTGGGTAATGGCTCTCTCTCAGTGCCTGTCAAATTACCATTCTTCCTCCCTCCAGATAATCCCAGTCACGGGTCCTCGGGAAGGGGGCACCAAGGTCACCATCCGAGGGGAGAACCTGGGTCTGGAATTCCGGGACATCGCCTCCCATGTGAAGGTGGCCGGTGTGGAGTGCAGCCCTTTAGTGGATGGCTACATCCCTGCAGAACAGTAAGTGGAAGCCACACGAGACGGCTCTCTCTTGTTGTTGACCCCCCTTCCCTGGCCAACAATTGACAGCCAATGGCAAAAGGTGCTAGAGACCCTTGGGGTGGGGGGGAGTAGAATGCCCCTAATATTCTAGTGTACTCCCCACCCCTGAACTAGCTAGCTACCATATTGGCAAGTGTAGAAAGGGGAGGGGGACATGGGGCTGGGAGGGAAGAGAAAAGTGATCACTACCTCCTTGGGGTGTGACTGTGGGTAGTGGTGAGACAAAGCAAAATGAAACTCTGCAAGAGAAGTGTGAGTTCAGCTCCCGACCCCCTGCAGTCCCTAACTCCCCACTCATGTCCTCCAATTATGAAAGAAGCTAAACCTCTGGTCCTTTCTGTGGAGACTGAAAGTGAAACCCCACACCCACTCTCTGGCCTGTGGGAATTCTGGATTGTTTTTTTCTCCATGCAGTTTGCTGGTGCCTGGAGTGGGTCATTCCATGATTGACCTTTACCTCCCAATCCACCTGTTAGAGGACGTTTGTGAGTCATGTATCATTGCCTTGGAAATAAGTAAGCACAGTTCTCCAGCCCAGCAGACTCTCCCATGAAATGTTTACCAGCACGATAGAATCTATCTTCTATACCATCTTGCTGCCCCTCCCAGAGTGACACCTTACCACCTGTCCTGTGTGCGTGAGTTACTGACTCTTTGCAGGTCTCCCACGGGTATGTCAGTGCGGTTTACCTGTTAGCTTGCTGGTCTTGCGCAGGTTTCGTGACTCTGGAACCATCAGTACCACCATCCTCACTTCCTCCCGATTTCCCTCCAGATCTTCCTAAAGCGCTCTTCGTAGATGCTATGATAGAAGGATCTATTCTTGATAGAACTCACCTCATGGCCCGTCACTGCTTATTTGCCCAAAGATCTTTCTGTGGCTCCTGCAACTTTCTGAGTCCTTCCTAGAACAAAACCAAAAGCAAGCTGCTACTGATATATTGTGATTTGGGGAACTTTAAAATGCCCTACTCTGGACCTGCAAAGCCAGATAGAAAATATATGACTATAAAGTCACATGATTGAAATCTTGTGGTACTAGTTAGATCAGTGGAATAAGATAGAACACCCAGGAAAAGAATCCTGATACATAAAAAGTCAGCGATGTGATAAAGGTGACATTTCAAATCAGCAAGGGAAGCAAAGATCATTCAATAAGTGGTCCTCATTAACTCCCTGAAAAAAATATACACCAGACTCTTATTTCACATTATACGCCAAAATAAATTCCAGATGGATTAATGAATTAAGTGACAAAAATAAATCTGTGGAATGACTAGAAGAAAATGCAGGTGAGAATTTATTTGATTTCAAATAAGGGAAGTATAACTGTGCTAAGCATAACAGCAAAAGAAAAAAATTATAAAGAAAAAGATCAGGGGATTGGAGTATATAAAACTTAAAATTTGTTCATCAAAAATCAAAGAGAAATATGAATGATAAACTGGGACTATTGTTATAACCAATTAGAGTTAATACATGCTTTTTCTTAACATACAAAGAGGTTCCATTAAAAAAAAAAAGTAAATATCAGAAAATGAGCAAAGAGCATGACTGTGCAATTCACAAAGTAGACAAAGAACCAAAAGCCATATAAAAAAGTTAAAATCATTAGTAATCAATGAAATGAAAATTAAAATAATGGGGAACAATTTTTAAAAATCAATGTCCAGTGCAGATGAGAAGCAGGAGAAATAACATATTCATACATTCATATTGAGAATGTAAATTGGGACAAATTTTGTGGACAGAAATTTAGAAGTGTGGATTGAAAGTCTTCAGTCTGGTCATAATATTTCTAGAACTTTACTTAAATAACCAGAATGCACAAATATTTATTTGCAAGAGTACTTATTTTGGCCTTATTTTTAACAGTGGAAATTTGGAAGCAATTTGTGTATTTTAAAATAGGGAATTAATCAATCCCATCAATTATTGTACATGCACAGGCAGGGTAACTATATAGCCATGAAATCTGATATTACAGAAGAATCGTGACCAGGTGTATGCTCAAGGTGTATTAGTGAGAACATCATTTACCAGGCAGACTAGAGTTTCTAATTAATTCTATAAAAGATAAAGAAGACTGAAAACATGTACATCAAAATGCTGACAGCAGATACTTCTGGATGGTTGAAATGGGGTGGGAGGAGGTATACGTATGGCAAGTGTTTTCATACACTTTCCATCTTTTCTTTACACTGGACGTGTGCCAGGTATGCTATCTGGACAGAAAGGCATATCTTTTTACTGGACTCCCACCCAGAAGTTCTTTCTAAGACAGACACAGAACCTGGAAGCCACAAAGTAAAAGAAGGAGCAGTTTTTACCACAGATACTTTTAAATGTTAGTGGAGCAAAAGACATTACAAACAAAGTTGAAAGACAGATGACAGGCTAAGAGAGAATAATTGCAATACTTACTACAGACAAAAGTTAATACTGCTCATTCAGAAGCTCCCACAAAAAGACAATCCGTTCGCAATATAAGGAGACAGCTTCAGACAAATCAAAGGAAAGGCTATCTAAGATTTTTTACAGCCACACACACATGCTTGAAACTATCTACATGACTGGTGATCAGGGAAATAACAATGAAAACAAAAAAGGAGATCTTTTTTCCCTCTTACATTAGAAAAACTGTCAAAGGATTGATAATATCTAGCTTTGGAAAAAGAGTGAAAGAATCTCCCTCTGTTGCTTTTGACGGGAGTGCAAATTGGTAACAACCCTTTTGGACCATTATTTTCTTCTACCTATCAAACATTAAATGCCTAAACAACGACCCCGCAAGCTCCCTCCTCAGAGATTTATTCTAATAAATGTGCAATGCTTCAGGACGTCTGTGTAAAAAGTTGGTTCATTTTGCAGGGTTATGTGGAGTAGGAGAAAAATCAGGACAAGTTAAATGTACATCAGGAGGAGGATAGTTAAATAAATAATGGTGTAGCCATAGTATGAAGTGCAATGAAGCTGTCAGGAAGAATACAGGAGGGCTGTGCCTGACACGAGGCAAATCCACGCTGTGTCTCTGAGTAGAACGAGATGAGTTGGGAACAGTGGAGAGCCATGTTTCACTTTTATTTTAAAAATCCTGTGTGTGTTTATATATGTATGTTTGTATATAATTGGTCATGTGTATGTACATAACACTTATGTTTATGTGTGTGTGATATCACACGTTATACACACACACACACACACACACACACACGTGTGTGTGTATATTTGCAAATATATATATTCGGGCAAGTTGCCTTTTTCTGTGCCTCAGTTTCTTCATTTGTAAAATAGAGATCCTAATTATATATTGATCTTGTGTGTGTGTGTGTGTGTGTGTGTGTGTGTATGCACACACACACTATATGTGTTTGCATAGGTCTAGAGAAAGGTCTATGAGGATATATACATACACACCAAGCTTTTATGAGAGATTAGGAGTGAAAAAGGGACATTTAATTTTACTGTCGCACTTCTGTTTTTGAGGGGTATGAACAAATTTTGTAATTAAAACAATGAGCATTTTTAAAAGGGACAAATGTGTGACTCTCCTCCATCCTTCCCCCTCCCCCCAAGCATGAGTCTCTCCATCCAGCCAAGTGGCCAGCTGGCACCGGGGGCGGGGGGGGGGGCAGAAAATACTCCACTGAGGCAGTCCATGCAGTGGGAATGAAGTGCCCCTGAGTGAGGGTCTGAAAATTTTAATTAAGTCTGCTCCAGGGTCCCTGTCTGACATGCTGTGGGCCCTTGGGAAGGTCACTACCTCTCTGGGCCACGCCAGCGGGATTCCCTGTGCTATTTGGCTGAAACATTTCCCACCCTCTGATTCACAATTCAGTGGACAATTCCTGAACGAGGGAGTGGGTGTCTAGGGTCAGGACACAGGGACCCTCCCCTAGGCTCCTCACTTTCCAAGGGTCTCCAAGGAGACCCCTGTAGGTTGTATTTCCTCATTTCCTGAGAACCAAAGGGGAGCCTTGCAGGGAAGAATTGGGTGTCTTTCCCCTCCTCCTCCCCTGCCCACCCCTGAGATCCTACTGCAGAGAAAAGGCCTGGGTAGGTATGGGGCCCAGGGGTCACATCTGGGAGTCCTGTGACCACAAGGTCTGTCCTCTCCTCTCTGCAGGATCGTGTGTGAGATGGGGGAGGCCAAGCCGAGCCAGCACGCAGGCTTCGTGGAGATCTGTGTGGCCGTGTGTCGGCCCGAGTTCATGGCCCGGTCCTCACAACTCTATTACTTCATGGTGAGTCCCAGCCGTCAGCGACCTGACCAGCACAGGCTACAGACCTTGTGACCATGGTTGTTGCCCGGCTAGACCTCTGTGGGCAGACTCCAGGCCGCTTGTGGGAGTCTGTCTGGCAGTGTGAGAGCACAGCCCTCTAAATCTGAAAGGCTGGGTCCCAATCCAAACCTGCGGTGGCTGGCCCGGCCCCAGGGAAGCTGCTGTGGCTCCCAGGCCCAGGGCCCCCAGCTGGCCCAGTGGCAGCGTGGCCAGGCTGGGGTTTGAGCCCTGGCTCTGCTGCCTACTCGCTGGGCAAACTCGGGTGAGTTCTTTAACCTTCCTGTGCCTCAGTGTCTTCATTTCTAAAACGGGGGTGATAATACTTACATCTACCCCATGGTATTGTTGTGAAAATTACACAAAATGGCTGTGTCCCCTCTCTCATTTCTTGTACGGGTTCTGTGGCAGCCAGTATTTCTACTATGGCCTGCCCTCTCCTTGTACACGGGCACCCTGTCATTTCTATCCCAGAACCCACATTCATTCTGCCTTCCCCCCTCACCAGCACCCCTTCCCATGACCTCCTTAACCCCACCCCAACCCCCACCTCACCAGCACCCCATCTCATGACCTTCTTAACCCACCCCCCACCTCACCAGCACCCCATCTCATGACCTTCTTTACCCAACCCCCACTTCACCAACACCCCGTCCCATGACCTCCTTAACCCCACCCCAATCCCCACCTCACCTGCACCCCTACCCCACCTTCCTTTCCCAGGGCTTGTCTCCAGACCTCACCCTGACCTCCACATCCCCTCCAGCCAGGACCCTCCCTGGCCCTGCAGAGGCGGCCCCTGGTGAGGGGCTCTGTGGGCTTGGGGCTCTCAGGACCTCTCAGCCTTGTCATGTCCAGCAGGTGTGCGGGAGGCATGGGCGTCTCTGTTGCCTCTCACGCTGCCTCATTTTCAAAGTTTTGCCATCCAGTTGATTCTCGGGTTAATGACGGCCGTGACGGGGTAGTTTCCTCATGATTCTAAGCTGCTTTTGGAAGCTGGAAGCCTGAAGTGATGGATGGGCATCAAATGCTCCAGAACAGTCCAGGGGAGCCCACTTTCCACCCTCCACCCCTTCCTCCCTCCTCTTTCATCTGCCTCCCTCCCCCTCCTCCTTCTTTCTCCCTTCAGCTGACAACTCTTTAGCACCACCTGGCAGGATCCTTCTCATGAAATTGTTTGATAAATATTTGCTTAATTGGTTGAATTTCATAATTTAATTCGGTGGCCCCGGCTTGTGGGGGTTACAGTGATGACCCAGACCGGGCACAGCCCATCCCTCGGGGGCCTGAGGTCTAGAAGGAGAGGTATGGCATACGTGCAGATGGGAATGGAGACGTGTGCATCAGACGCCCCTCCAGCCGGCGCCCGCACTCTCTGCTCCCCCTCTACTCCTGAAAACTTCCCCTCCTTCTAAACACAGTTGGCTCTCACTGCACACGCAGGAGCTCACGTAGAAGAATACGCATGTGTAATGGATGGGTTTAATGGATGCGTAGGTTTACCCGGCTCTTTAGGATCTGTACCCCCACCTTCTTCTGAAAGGATTTGAGGAAGTTGCCAAGGGAAACCCAACACACGTGAAGGCAATCAGCGATAAATGTGTGTGTGTGTGTGTGTGTGTGTGTGTGTGTGTGTGTGTATGGAGAGAGGGCATCTATACCGTACGTTATCTGTATGTATATACCCAGAAGTTGTTAATCTAGCAGAGTCGAGATACTGAAAGGGAGACTCAGACAACTGAGGCAGAGATGGAGACAGCGCTCCCCAAGTGTTTAGAGGTGTGGCATGGATGCCAAACTTAGGCACAAAATCCAGCTCGGAAATTACCTGGCCAAAGCAAGCGCTGGTCAGCCAGTCACCTGCCCTGCAGTTTGTTTTATGTATTGTTTATTTTTTAGAGGGAGAGAGAAAGAGAGGGCGCAAGTGAGCGAGGGGCAGAGAGAGAGAAGGAGAGAGAGAGACAGAGAGGGGGAGAGAATCCTCAATCCTCCAAGCCCTGCTTGTGAGCCACTCCACACCTTCTCCGAATACCCAGCCCACAGCACCCATGGAACCTGGTTTACTGGGGATTCCATGGCATCTGCCTGCATGACACTCCGTGTTGCCTCTTGGAGCCCCTGCTCCCTCTGTCAGACCAGTAAGTCTTTGGAGATGAAGCCCTGACTGTTTATTTCTTTGTTAGCCCCCATGGTGCTTAGACAGTTCTAAACCTTCCTACATGTTGGACTCTCCCAAGGAGCTTCAAACAAAATGCTCCAGAGCCCCCCTGAGCTAAATCACACACTACAGGTGGGGCACAAAATTCTCCGGGAGATTCCAACTCAGCCCAGCCTGAGGGCCACTGGCCTAGGAGAAACAATGTTTGTAGAACAGCTGCTGTGTGCCCGTTGATGTCAGGTTCCAGGCTTAATTCTTACAAGGAGCCTATGTTGTAAACATTCAAAAGCCCCTTCGGCTCTCAGGTAAGGTCAGTCTTGCCTGCATGACAGTTTCTGCCCCAGAGCAGGATGTGGTTAGATGCAGGGCATCAAGGTGAGGTTTCATGGAAGAAACTGGATGGAAAGGCAGGATAGGATGTTCCGTGTGGATCTCGAGTAGTGGGAAGCTGTTCCTGGCATAAGATAGGAGTGCACCTAAAGATGGGAAAAGAAGGGAGGGAGAAGGAAGGGGGTTGATGGCAAGGGAAGAGGTTGGGACAGAAAGAGAAGTCAGTAAACAAAAGAGCTGTTGCCACAAGGCAAGAATGCACTGGCCCAGTGGGGCCCTGGGACTTGGCGGTTTGTGAGGGACTGTGCTGATGCCACGTGTCCACTGGGGAAGATGTTCAGGGAGGGGAATGATGCTGGGGAGCTCCGTCTCCTCCCCCGTCCCTCCTGTGCATTTAAGGGCCCAGTCATTGAGGCTACCCCCAGAACTCCTCAGGGTCCAGGGAGGGAATGAGGGGCAGAGGTTCCCATGAGTCTCAACTGAGAGGTGGGAAGAGACAGAGTGACCCTCTCTCCAGCATCTCAGAGCCCTCATAGCCTCCCCACACAGCTAGGCAGCTTGCAGGTGGCCCTACTTGGGCCCCACAGAGAAGCCCGTGACTCCTCTGGGGTCCTGGGACAGCTCGGGAACCCCTTCCCAGGGGTCCTCTGGAGACATGGGGCACGCGGGGGAGCCTCTTCTTCAGGGATGCCTCTCAGGACCTGGGGCATGCTGGGGAGCCCCCTTCCCTGTGCTGAGATTGGGAGTAAGGTTTGAGTCTGATTCAGTTCCCTCCACAAATCAGGCCAGACTCTGATGTGTGCGTTTATTCACCCAAAAGCCAAAACCCGACCGCCAAGGCCAAGGGATCAGCATCCTTGGTCTCGTCACCCGTTCTGTACCTAGAGATCTCCACGGAGGGAATCTTTCCCTTCCCTACCTCCAGCCAGGAGCCAAGTGAAGGGGTGGCAAGTAATACAGAATTTGATTTCCCGTGCAAACCTGCCGTGAAATATTTATGAAGCATGGCTTGAATAATTAATAGTTTCTCACAACTTTAAAACATGTCTCAGTATCATCCACTCCTCACCCCCGCCCCCAGCCCGCCACTGCAGAGCCAACAAGGATTACTCCCTTCCACCCCTTCTAGAACCCCACCCACAGGCTGCCAGAGAGCCTCTTCTTCCCATGTTGCTGCCACCCCCATCTGTCTTAACCTGCCTGTTTTTTTACTTTATCTCCAGGCCCCCCCTGGCCTCGCACAGACAGCGCCCTCTTTCCCTTCCAGACAGTGGGACAAAGGCACCATGTGGGGGAGGTGACTGCAAGTTACAGAACCGGAAAACCGGCAGGCCCCTTTGAGATAACTATGTTTTGATCCAGCTCCCTGATTTTGTGATCAGAGAGGTTACATGGTTTGTCCAGAGTCCCACAGCATGATCTGGGCAGAGCTGTTCTCCACTCTTTCCACAGCCTCACCCCACCTGTGTCCCAGTCTCCATTTGAGCCAGCAGCAGCTCCAGAATGAGGGGTTCCTTAGCATTGTGGGTGCCGGGTGCTCAGGATCTGCAGGGACCCGGTGGGCAGATGGGCCCCACGTGTGGGGCGGACACTGGGCGGTGGGCAAGTGTCCCCGCGGGCCCCCCACCCCCCGCATACCTGCCAGCCTCACTGGGGCTTCTCCCCTCCTCCCGGGGGAGGTCGCCTGCGGGCTGGGAGCCCAGTAGGTTCAACTTTTGGTGCAGAATTCTTTAAGGGGCAGGGGAGAGCGAAATCTTCATTTAAATGCAGATACGGGCTTCTCACCTGGGACTGAGGAAAGTTTTTTTCCATTAAAATGCTAATGAAAGAGCAAAGCACAACTCCAAATCCTCAGCTCACAGGTGCCCCCTCCCCATCCTCACTCCATCCCTGACCCGTCTTCACTCGTCCCCCTGGGTTTCCCTGGGGCCCTCACCACCCATCGCTCAGGCCTCTGAGCATTTGGACAGCTCTCTTAACAGGCCCGTGGAAGGAACAGGTCACCTTCCCAGAAGCACCCGAGACTGGAGAGGTGGTGGAGAACCAGAGCTCTGGAGTCAGATCTCAGATGTGCCACTTTTTAGCTGTGTGACCTCGGGAACTTTACTTAACATCTCTGGTTTTTTTCTGTAAAATAGGTAATAATACCCACCTTGTAGAATTGACTGAGCAAATAAATTATATAGAGATGGATGAAGATATAAAGCGTGCCAGTTAAAACGTCAGCACATAGCAGCTATTACTACTGTTATGAATATAGAGGTGTAAGCTCTCAGGGTCCAGAACGTCGCTTTCCCACACAAGCTCAGTAAAATCTTCATGGGCTCTTTGGGAGGCCACCGTTACTGAGGATTCCAGAAGGCAGCTCCGGGGAGCGGGGTGCTGCCTCTCTTCAGACCCTGCCCCAGTTGTGTCTCAGGCCAGATCCTTTCCTGCACAGACGCTGACTCTCTCGGACCTGAAGCCCAAACGGGGGCCCATGTCGGGGGGCACCCAAGTGACCATCACGGGCACCAACCTGAACGCGGGCAGCAATGTGGTGGTGATGTTCGGGAAGCAGCCTTGCCTCTTCCACAGGTAACTCAGCTCAAGGCAGGCCTCAGGGGCCCATAGCCCAGTGGGTGGGGCCGGTGGGGCAGCCTCAGGGCAGCAGACGACCAGGGCTAACCTCCTAGAAGTGCCTTCTCTTCCCTGAGAAAGTGGCCTTTCTCTTTGAGGGAAGATTTGATGGGCCGAACTGGCTGTGGATGTTTTTGCCTCAGTCTGGAGAACTGCCAGGCACCCCATTCATGCTGCTGCCCACCATTTAGCCTTTGTGCCCCTATACCAACCGCTGTACAGAACCCTCGGGTTCCGCAGGACTCCCTGGGGAATCTAGAGCCCCTGCCTGCAGGCTAGCCTCTCTCCAGCTGCTGCAGAGCCAGCCAGGCCTGCTGAAATCTGCTAGGGGCCCCTACCCCAGCTGGCTGAGGTTCAACCTCCAAGGGCAGCCGACTTTCTCCCCACTGATTCCACCATCCAGGCCCAAAAGGGCACACCTTCTGTAAGCCAGGAGCCTGGGGTATAGGAGGGAGGTGGGAGGTTCGTCTGATGCAGGACTCAGATTTGGTGGGGACGTGACATTCTGCAGGAGAGGTTTTCCTGGGACAGAACTATGCTGAGGGCTGTGACAGTGATCAAGTCAGGCCAGTGATCAAGAAAAAACTGTTCTGACACTTGCTAAAATGGTAAGGAAGAGTTCACTCAGGATTATTGCAATAGGCGCCAAGAGTATCACAAGGGGGAAGGAAAGAAATCAGGTTTGACTCCAAATACGGCAAAGACATGGGGGGATTTATAGCCAAGCAGCATAGTTGAGGGGGTCAGTGATGGCAAATTACTAAGATGAATAGGAATAGGGAGATTCTTGCTAAACGGACTTAACAGGATTCTTGCCCAAGGCAGCCCAGGGTACTCAGGTATCAACTGGAGGGGGGTCGGGAGTTTTGACTTAGCAGGATTCTTGCTAAAAATGGGGCTTGACAGGCCCAGGACAGGGCCCAAGGATAAGGCCTTGTTGAAAAGAGGACTCAGAGGAACCTGTCTACCGTTGGGTCAAGTCTTTGCAGTAGTGCCTGGAGCTTTATATCTGAGGCAGCGCTGACTTATTGCCTCTGAGGAGCCTGACGAACAGGGAGGGGTGGGAGGGCCCTGACCCGGACCCCTGTCCCCATCAACACCCGGAGCCCAGCTCCATGTCTGCCCTCCCTGCAGACGCTCTCCGTCCTACATCGTCTGCAACACCACATCCTCAGATGAGGTGCTAGAAATGAAGGTGATGGTGCAAGTGGACAAGGCCAGCATCCACCAGGACCTGTTCTTCCAGTATGTGGAGGACCCCACCATCGTGCGGATCGAGCCAGAGTGGAGCATAGTCAGGTAGGGGCAGCCCTGACCTCAATTTTCCTTCCTCAACTCTCGAGAGCCAAGGACAGTTCTGAGGCCCAGTTCTGCTTTGAGGACTGATGAATCGGGGTTGACTCAGAGCACCCCCCAAATCAGACCTTCCTCCCAGGGCGCCCTCCTTCCACCGAGAACACCTCTGAATGGGACCCGGCCCCTGAGGCCAAGCTCTGACCGGCAAGAGCCCGTGACCCCTAATCTGAGCATTGGTGGGTACGCCCGGAGGAAATGATCCCGTCATAGTGACTGCTGAGGGGGTGCCAGTCCTCTTCCCCTGAACCTCCCTTCTGGCAAATATGGGCGATAATTCCAATCCTGCTGAGGGATGCAGGAGAAAGAGATCAGATCCAACTTCTTCTTGGCCTGCCCTTGAACAAAAACGTGCCCTGACCACCAGGGTGCAATTCAGATGTCTGTCCTCTGGGCTTCTGTAGCATCCTGCCATTCCTCTGTCCTGCTGTCATGACCCCCAGTTGTCTGCTTGCTTTGACCTTCCCTCTATTGCAAACTCCTTAAGGGCAGGGAGTAGATCTTGTTCCCTGCTCTTTTCCCAGGGGCCCAAAACAAGTATAGAGAGCGCATGTCCTAGGAGGGAGCCAGGTATGTGCTGGTACAACAACACCCTCTAAGGCCACCTCTCACTCAGCCATTCGCAAGCTGACTTGTACCAGCTGCGTAACTTCCCGGCCTCCCCTCTGGAGAGATTCCCAGGGGGCTTTGGAAACTCCAGGATCCCTAGGGACCCTCCCAGTCCCCGCTTGGTGGGGCTGTGGAGTGTGGCATCTCCCTTCAGGGAGGGAGCCCTGTTCCAGTCCCTGGGGGATACATTGTAATGGGAAGGCGATGCTAAGGGCATCCTGACACCAAGGGCCCTGCTGATCTTTGGGAAACTGCTGGATCAGGGGCTGAGGTGGAATGGAACAGGCCTTGGGGTCAGAAGGAGTGGGCTCAGCCCAGCTCTACTTCTAACCAGCCAAAGTAACCAATCACCTTAAATGTTACTTGACTTCTCTGGGCTCATGGTTTCTCCTCCATCAGCTCCCTCCTGGGGCACTGGGAGGGGTAAGCAGAACGCATATGCACAGTGCAGTGCCTGGCCCAGCTCTCTCCCACTGCCCCTCACCCAGTCCTTAGCCCTCCCCACCGCGGGCTTCAGTTCTAGAGGACATCTGGCATCAGGGAAAGGGGGAACTCATAGAGATGTGGTCTCCCTGGCTGAAGCGGGGGTCAAGGACAAGTCCAGTACAGAGAACAATCTTTTAAACTGGGGTTGAGCAAACTCCAACCTGGGGGCCAGATCTGGCCATCTGCCTCCTTTTATAAATAAAGTTTTATTGGAACACAGCCATGCTCATTCATATATGTTTTGTCTGTAGCTGCTTTCTCAACACAACAGCAGAGATGAGTAATTGCAACAGACCATATGGCCTGGGAAGCCTAAAATATTTACTCTCTGGCCCTTTCCAGAAAAGTTTGCCACCCCCCGCCTTACAGCCACGAAAGGCAGCCTTTGCTGAGATCAGATGTGGTTGTCCTCAGCAGTTACCTCCTAAGACCCAAACTTTATAAGCTTTAGCCGTGATTTTAAAGTAGATGAATATGAGGCACAAAGAGGGGGGAAATAGTCTGTAGAAAGCTATTCTGGGATTTGCCCCCTGAGGCCCCGGGAATCTAGGAAGTTGGTGTAGCCCGTTGCCTAGACAAACTCTACAGCTCCCTAAGGAATTCACAGTCTGGGTTAATTCAGCTCTTCCTCATGTCATTGTCACAGAAGTAGAGGTGTTGTCCTTCCTGGCACTCAGTAGTGGACCCTGAGTCACGTTCATAACAAGAGGGAGGTTGGAGGTTTGGGGCCTGCCAGCCGGCCCTAGAGTTTTTGCCGCAGTGAACAAATTCTCCGATGGGGTGGGGCTCTGCAGAGTGAGGCTTCAGACTGCTCCCAAGAGTCTGGGCTACTAAGGATCAGTGATGGGGGGCGGGTCCGTTGGTAAACGCGTGTTGAATTGGTGATGGAGAAGATTGGGAGATGGCCAGATAGCAGAATCCCGTTGTGGAACACCGCCATGGGCAGAAGAGCCTGTCTGGGTTTTACAGGAATCTCCCAGCATGCATGTGCACGTGTGTGTAGGCGCATGCTTGTGTGTGTGTGCACGTGTTGGGGGGGGGAGGGAGAGGGAGTGTGGGGGGGGGGCAGGTGGAGGGTGAGAGGAAGCCAGGGAATAACTGGGAGTGCAGAGATGAGCAGATGCATAGAGAGGTAGAAATGAATGTGGGTGACAGAGATTCTTTATTCGCCAAGCTTGTAACTGTTGCAGATGAAATTGTAGTAATTTCTGGGGAGGAGACAGTGCTCAGACCCTGGAGGGTCTGGTGGGGGGCCTCTTGGAGCAAGGCTCTCATTAGGCCAAGGCTAGTGTGAAAATCTCCCTGAGATCGGTGAGGGCTGGGGCAGACACACCAGGGGCTGCAGAGAAACATCTGGCTCCAGTCAGGAGGCTTCAGAGCCTCCACGGGTGTCCAAGCTCTCGATGAGCCCAGTGCTGGACAGCCGCAGACATCTGGTTATCACTGTCGTCCCCTTGGCTGCTGAGAGCTCATCCTTATCATTATTCAGTCAGTTTGTCATCATTGTCCCTGTGAACATTATCACGCCTCCTGGCTATCATTGTCTTTAATGTCAGAGCTCAGCCTGATTGATCATCATCATCATCTTCAAGTGCCTTTGCTATTCCTATCCCCGTGTTGACACGCCTCCTCCTTTCTTCCCCGGGCAGTGGAAACACACCCATCGCCGTATGGGGGACTCACCTGGACCTCATACAGAATCCCCAGATCCGTGCCAAGCATGGAGGGAAGGAGCACATCAATGTGAGTCCAGGGTGGGCAGGGAACATGGGCAGGAAGCGTGAGCACCACTCAACATGTCCTGATGGGACCCAGACACCCTGGAGCACTGGGACGATGGGATGAGGGAGCAGACATGAGGGCATTTTCATACCTTGGGGTACAGGCACGGAAGAGCAGTCACTTCTGGGGGTTCTGGGGTTTCATATCCTCATTCCTCCACCTTTCAGACCTCCGGTGCTGCCCCTTAGCTTAGAGATCCCCTAGTCACTGCCACACCCGCTGTGGACAAAGCAGATCTAGATGTCACTGCAGAGTCTACTGCTTGAGTGCCCAGGTTGTGTGGTCGTGGCTGCGGGGGGGTGGCGGCCCAGGTCAGCACCATGCTGTTTGATGGCGCTGGGGGAACCCTGGTGGGTGTGTTGGGGCTCTATGGGTTCAGGCACTGCATAAGTCCCCCTTTCTGGCTCCTCCAGCTCTGCGAGGTCCTGAACGCCACTGAGATGACCTGCCAGGCTCCGGCCCTCGCTCTGGGGCCCGACCACCAGTCTGACCTGACCGAGAGGCCTGAGGAGTTTGGCTTCATCCTGGACAACGTCCAGTCCCTGCTAATCCTCAACAAGACCAACTTCACCTACTATCCCAACCCCGTGTTTGAGGCCTTCGGGCCCTCAGGAGTCCTGGAGCTCAAGCCTGGCACTCCCATCATCCTGAAGGTAGAGTGAGGTGGTGGGCGGGAGGTGGGAAGCCGGGAGGCTGCTGCATGGAATGGGGATGCTTTTCAAGTGCCAGAGAAAGGCCAGAAGTCATGGGCTGTGGCCCAATTTCATGACCGCCGTCCCTAGCAGAGGTTGTGTTACAGTCCAGAGCGTGGAAAACACTGCCTCCGAGTTTGTATTGGGAGGCGAACTCTCTGTACAGGCTGTAGAGACCTGATCGGGGCAGCTGGACCCATCCTGGCCATCTCCCTCCCAGGCTTCCTGTGTCCCCCGAGTCCAGGACCTGGGAGGTCAAAGGCACACACTGCTTCCTCCCGTGTAGCCCTTTGCAAACCACAGCATAGGGTTTCTTTGGAGCATGGGTAGCAAATTAATTTTAACTCCTGTGACAATTTCAATCAATTGGTACCGATTGACTGTAGCTCTGTGTTGAGAGGGATTCTGAGGCTGCGCTCGGATGAGCTCAAAAGAGTGCCCCGATCACTGACTCCCCACCGAGGAAAGGGGAATGGCAGTGTATGTGTCACAAAGCTTTTGGACTTGTTGTGGAAGGTGGCCTCTCCACCAGCTCGCCAGCGGGATGGGACCTCTGGGTGGGAGACGTGGCAGCCAGCCAGGAGCTATGATGCTGACTCTGGGGTGGGAACCGAGGCTCTCCTGTCCCTCCAGGGCAAGAACCTGATCCCACCGGTGGCTGGGGGTAATGTGAAGCTGAACTACACCGTGCTGGTTGGGGAGAAGCCGTGCACGGTGACGGTGTCGGATGTGCAGCTGCTCTGCGAGTCCCCCAACCTCATCGGCAGGCACAAAGTGATGGTGAGGCTGACGGGGCCCCGATCTGGATGGGGCGGGCACTTAGGGATGCGAGAGTGTGAGCGGACTAGCTCCATGCTGGGCTGCCAGGGCTTTCCGGGAGGCGATTCTGGCCCCCTCGGAACTTCCTTCGTGGCCACCCATCACCCCTTGTTCCTTCTCTCTGTCATGCTTCCCACCTCCTTCTTGTGCATTGTCATTCTTTCCTGACGCTGGTCCTACAATAAAGGCCATGCAAAACAGCTCTAGGGATGTGCTGCATGGCCTGTTACAGGCTAGAGACCCTTCCAGGAGAGCACCGTTGTTGGCCCCAGGAGGGCCATAATATGCTCTGCCTCAGTCTTCCAATCCTTATGATGGGATGAATCTCAGGGAGCGGTCATTGAAGACGTGTCAGACTTCTTTAGGTCCCAGTCGTGGCTGTTTCCTTATGAAGATGGACGACATTAGTCCCGGCTGAGGGAATTTGCAGCTTCCCGTCTGTGGGGGGGGGGGGGCCTGCTCTGAGCCATCCGGACCCATCCCCAGGCCCCCACACACCCTCTCCTCTGTTCCGACCCGCGACGGTTTTCCTCCCTCGAGCCCTTTCCTTCATCCTGCCCCGGGGCTGCTTCCCCGGAGTGCTCCGTGCCCGCTCCCAGCTTCCTCTCGCGTGCTGTGCCCCCAGGCCCGAGTCGGTGGCATGGAGTACTCCCCGGGGATGGTGTACGTGGCCCCGGACAGCCCGCTCAGCCTGCCCGCCATCGTCAGCATCGCCGTGGCAGGCGGCCTCCTGGTCATCTTCATCGTAGCTGTCCTCATCGCCTACAAACGCAAGTCCCGCGAAAGTGACCTCACGCTGAAGCGGCTGCAGATGCAAATGGACAACCTGGAGTCGCGTGTGGCCCTGGAGTGCAAAGAAGGTACTGGAGGACCGGGGACCATGCCCCCCCTCCGCCCCCCACCCCGAGTCTGTGTGCGTGCGCCTCACACAGGGCAGCGGGCTGGGCACCTGCGGGCCGCACTGGGGGCCGGGTGTCTAACTCTGCTCTCCGAGCCTGTATCCACACAGATCCCTTATCCTAGCAGACCCACCCCTTCCCGGGCGAGGCCGCCCTCCCCTCCCTCCAGGTGCCCCCTTCCCCTCTTTCCCCAGGTCAGGCTGGGATCATCCTAAGCTCCGTGAGAGCAGTTTCCAGCCCAGAATCCTGGCCGCCGGGGTTTTATGCTCTCCTCTTGGGGACACCTTGGGGTGTCTTGACATGACACATTCAGCAACCTGCAGCTCCCTTCCTTGAGGAGGAAGGTACGGCTGTAGGGCTGATTTGAGATGTAGAAGGAAGAGGGTTTCCCAGCCTGTATGTTTAAAAATTACCAACACCGCCATGATGTGAAATCAGCTGCACTAAATCCAAAAAGGAAATTTAGGAGTCAGACTTTTGTCGCCTGCCAGATATCATGATATCATTTGGTGAGTCACCCTGGGAGGGTCTGAGTGGATTCTTTGCCGTGGATTTATTCTCCGAGCCAATCCGGCCTGTACCTGGGGCTCTCCCATCCCCACTAGGGAAGCCGCAGCTCCCTCTGATGGGGAAGTGGGTCCATCCCGTCCCCTCCGTACATCCTTAGCTGTCAACACTGGCATCTGCCTTGTGGGACTGTTAATTACTGCCTTTTATTATATTTACGCTGCTTAATTTTTTTCTCCGCAATGTACTCTTCCCTCTAATTAGGTGTAGTGATTAGAATCTCTTTTATGTGTGGCAGGCACGAGGCTTTGAATGTTGGAGGCGCTTAGTGACTTGAAGGAAAGCTGCAGACAGATTAAAAAACCACCCCCCTCCTTCTCCTCTCCGCCAGCTGAGCACCCCCAACGGGGAGCGGGCAGAGAGGAGAATGTGAAGCCAGGTTCCTCTCAGAAAGTTCTGGAGAAGGAGGAATTAGCAGTCAGGGAGTCCAGCCGAAGAGGGTCAGCGGAGGCGCCAGGAGAGGGCCTTGGCTTCTGGCTCGGGAGAGAGCTCTCCTGCGTGAGTGAGACGAGAGAGGTGTAGAGCAAAGTACGTGGAGATTCGCCACGGAAGTATTCGTCGGGGTGCCCAGAGCTGGCTCTGGAACATGTAAGGGGCAGCTTGGGTTCGGGGAAGGTGACTCCCCAAAGACTTGAGAGTAAGCCGGGACGTCACCCACACGCAAACCCAGGCCCTGCGCTGGCCTGGCCTCTTGACACATAAACACACACACGCGTGCTTACACGGCCACAGCAACTCACTGACATGCCCACACCCAGACGGTCACTCACACACACACTCACTAATGCCCACGCACACATTGCACACATTCCCACAAACACGCGTGCCTCACTCAGGACATACATGAATTCTACTTGGAGGCGTTACGGTTGCTCTGCCTTCGGAGTCGTTTGCCTTGGCAGGGCCCCCCCCCCCATCCCGTGTCAGTGTGACCAGGGGTGCGGATGGAGAGCAGTGCAGGGGAGGTCTGGAGCAGCCTCTCCAGGGGCCCGGGTGGGGTCCTCACGATTCCGTCAAATGAGAAGCAAATGAGAAGCCTCGAGGCCTGGAGACCCAACGTCCATGGGCCCAAGTTGGCACTGAGGGGTGCAGTGGGGCCCCCGTCCACAGTGCCTGGGGCAGCCGTGTTGTGTTTGTGTCGTGTGATCAGTAGAGCCCACAGAATACTGTTTTCCCATTCTTGTGTTTATGGAAATCGTAAGAAGTATCGTTTCATCGGTGCCCACTGGCTGTGTTAATCCACGCTGGTTGTGTGTGAACGTGCGTGTGTCTCACGCATGCATGCACACGAGTATGTGTGCGTGTGCCCTGGAGGAAGATGGAGTAGGGAAACATTTCTGACGGCCATCCCGGGGCAGAGGGTGGCCTGGGAGGAGGGCTGTGCTCAGGACAGAGTGTGGCCGCCGCTTTGGCGCTGTGTGACCACCTGGGCCGGGTGCTAGACTTCCTTGGGGGCAGGAAGGAAGGGCGTCTTGACCATCTGGAGGCCTGAGCTGCCTCCACAGACAGCAGTGCCCACATGCAGACCATAATTCACCGTGGAGTGGCATCACCTTGAGGAAGGAAAGACAAAGATACACCCTGCATATCTATCCAGAAGGAACACAGTAATGTGGCAGAGCCTTCGTCTTGGCCCCATTGGATGGTTTGTGGTGTGAAGGCTCCAGTGAGCTGCATGGCCCAGAACTAGGACTGCAGAAGAAATCGTTTTTCACTTTTATAAGAAAGCCCACTATAAAACGCAGAATTAGGAATAGACCCTCCACCACTGGAACCTCTCCCCTCCGTCCCCCGTCCTTTGACGTCCCCCCTACCCCCCAGCATATTCTGTAAACCAAAACCATTCAGGCCCCAGCAGCAGGACAAATCTATGGACAGCCACCCCCACCCATGCTTTGGAAGGGATTTGGCCCAAGACAAGCCTCCTTGTGACACATTCTGTCTCTCCTTCCTATATCATTCTCCCCAGCTACTTAAAACATCTCATGTTATTCCTGCACACCTGCAGCCTATTGCCCGTGTGGGCCTAGGTGAGGGTTCCTAAAGGCCTGGGTGAGGGTTCTGAGCCTCAGACTCGAGGCCCACCCCAGCCAGCAGTCTCACGGGCTTCCCTTTGTACCAGCTTTTGCCGAGCTGCAGACGGACATCCATGAGCTGACCAGTGACCTGGACGGAGCTGGGATCCCCTTCCTGGATTACAGAACGTACACCATGCGGGTGCTGTTCCCAGGGATTGAAGACCATCCTGTGCTCCGAGACCTCGAGGTGAGAAGTAGGACCCGTAACCAAGCCTTCCCCATCAAGGTGCTAGTGCAGAGAAAGGTGTCGGTGACCTGCAAATGCAGCCACCTCATCGGGAGGTGAGAAAGCTGAGGCCAGGGAGGGGATGTGACTTGCCCAAGGCTTCCCCCTACCCCCCGCTTGTCAACGGCAGCCAGCCCGTCCCTCGGGAGGAAATGGGGCCGAGCCAGGGAGCCATCTGAGCAGAGATGGGAGTAGATTTGGGTTCTAGGGGTCATGGAGCCCTTGAGAATTGAATGGAAGTTGAAGAAAAACTGTACATATACACAAAAACAACACATCTGGCAGCTAATGTAACGAGCTCACGGACTCCTGTTTAGGAAACTCCCATGAGGTAAGGGATTTCACCACATAGTTGGTGCTCAATAAATACATGTGGAAAAAATAAGTGATGTGCTGGGAAGGAGGGGTGGAAGCGTGAATGATAAGAATATAACTGTCTTTTGTACCAGCAGGACCTCATCTTTTGAACATTTTATCACTTCCTGTCTAGCATAGTATCTGGCTTATGCATATATTCATACTGTGCTTTGTTCCGAAAGGGATTTCGGATGACTTATCAAGATAAATACCAGAGAAAAGTGAAAAATATAAATGAGGAAACCAGGGCAAAATAATAATCGTAAGGCATAATCGCTGTTAGCGGGCTGCCGACTAAGCTCCCGGTCCAGTTGTAAGTACTTCATACGTGTGTGCGGATTTACTATCTCACAAGCAGTCGGAAGAAGTCGCGCTTCTTTGAGAGGCAGCAAAACTAAAGGCACAGAGAACTCCGGGGCCACGCAGCTGGGAGGGGGTGGCACCAGGATTTGAGTCCTGCAGTTAGACTTCAGGGTCTGTGCTCCCAATGATGAGTCTTTGCACGTCACTGTCGTGCCTTCGGGCTCTGGATACTTATTAGGATGGATCAAAACTCTCCAGGCAAAGCAACAGTAGAGATTAAGGCTAATTCCAAGACTTATTTCGTGCATAACATAACAACAGACGCCTCGCTCGGGGGTTGCACAGGTTTGCAGGTACCGACCCCTGCGGGAACGTCTACACGATTGTTCAAGGGGGTGGAGACGCTGTGCATCTCTACAGAAAACACAGCAAGTCCCCAGGGACTTTGGGGCCCATATGCATTTCTCCATAATTGTTGAATAAATTGTGTGCCAGTGTGTGTGTGTGTGTGTGTGTGTGTGTGTGTGTGTGCACGTGTGCACACTTCTATAATGAGGGCACAGTCACTTCTGTCTGGAGGAGGGTCCCCTCGACTCCTCAGTGGATAGATACCAAGAGGCACTTCCAAAGGCCGTAGGTGGTAGGCTCTGTGTCCTCACTGATAACGCACCTCTGCTCCGTGTGAGACGTGATAACGCACGTCTGCTCTTGTGTGGACATGTATAAGGTATACAGGTGTGTCGTATAAACAAATGAAAACATCGGCCATATCATGATACGCTCTTCCTTTTCTTGGTCTTACCCTTTTTTCTAAATGAATATTATCTTGTTTACTAATGTGTTTACTTGTTTACAGTTCATATCTCTGTAACCCCCTCCCCCCACACAGGCTGCATTCGAGCAATAACCGTGTTTATTTTATAGACGTTAATACCAGAACACCAGGTGGCACCAATTTGGTGAATGAAAGAAGTCACTCTATAGCCTAAGACATATAAAATCCACAATTGTTTATGAAATTAAAGCACCATACCTATGAGTTGACATTTTAAAAGGATGTAGGTCTTAGATCTAGCAAAATAAAGTATTATAGTTGACATATGGCTCTGGTAAGTTAACAAATAATTGTTTAAAAATATCATTTGGGGGCGCCTGGGTGGCTTAGTTGGTTGAGCATCTGATTCTTTTTTTTTTTTAATCCAAGTTAGTTAACATGTAGTGTAATGATGATTTCAGGAATAGAATTTAGTGATTCATTACTTATATATAACACTCAGTGCTCATCCCAACAAGCGCCCTCCTTAATGCCCATCGCCATTGAGCCCTCCTCCCACCCAACACCCCACCAGCCACCCTCAGTGTGTTCTCTGTATTTCTTATTGTTTGTCTCCCTCTCTGTGTTTATCTTGTTTTTGCTCCCCTTCCCTTATGTTCATCTACTGTGTTTCTTAACTTCTGCATATGAGTGACATCATACGATATCTGTCCTTCTCTGCCTTGGTCTCACTCTTCACGCCTATGCCCCTCTCTCATTCTCATTAACTTTTCTCTTACATTTATACTTTTTCCAGCCTCATTTTTCACCTGCTTCAAACTACTAGGGTGTTAGTCCATGGAAGAGTACGCACTTTCCACATGCATTTGCATCTCCAGGGATTCTCAGACTCTCAAGCCTGGCTTGGCACGAGTTTAACACACAGACTAGGGCAGTACGTTCCCAAGGACTGCCCGAGGTGGTGGCAGGAGAGTTATAGGGCTCCTTCTCCTACAGGAACGCATGGGCAGTTGTGCAGGTTGAACACTGCAGTGCTCCAGATGGCATCATTCATATGCAGCACCTTTGGGGTTGTTCAGTGCACAACCTGCTTCACTGTCTACAGCAGCCCTGTGTACCTAGGACCAGAATACAAATGATTCCCTCTCATTGCCCTTCCTAACTGTACCAAGCCTCTCGCTGAAAGCTGTTGGAGTCCCTAGCTGCCCTGCCGGGCTGTAACCACCTGAGATGTTCTCTGGGTCGATACCCCGCCCCCGGCCCGGGCGGTTCCGACAGCCCCAGTATAAATCACATCACACCCTACCACGGCCTTATTCCTCATCTGGCACGTTCAAGTTTCCCCTCCAACCTGAGTCTTCTCTCTTCTTTGCCTTTATCATGAGGACAGACTCGCAGCTCCCACCCTCCTGCTCACGAAGGAGTTACAGCCACCTGCACCAACTTCCTGAGTGGGAGCCCACACAGGACAGCTCACTGTCACGCACACTCTGCTTCACACAGGGCACGTGGCTCTTCTTTGTTTGAGTGGTGGTAAAATAAGATAACATGAAGTTTGCTATTTCAACCATTTTTTACATGTTCGGGGCCATTAAGTACGTTCCCACTGTGGTCCAGCCATCCCCACCATCCATCTCCAGGATGTTTTCATCTTCCCCACTAAACACTAACTTCCCATTTGCCCTCCCTCAGAAACCCCCATTCGATTTTCTGTCTCTATGAACTTGACTGCTCAGCGTCCCTCGTGTAAGTGGAAACACACAGGATTTGTCCTTTGGGGACTGGTTTATTTCATTTAGCAGAATGTTTTCAAGGGTCATCCATATTGTAGCATGTGGTAGAATTTCTTTTCTTTTTAAGGCTGAACAAGAGTCCGTTGTGTGTATAGACCACATTTTGTTTATCCGGCCATCTGTCAGTAGACACAAGGGTCACTTCCACCTTTTGTCTGTTGTGAATAATGCAGCTAAGAACGTGGGTATACAAGTACCTGCTGCAGCTCCCGCCCCTGGTCTTTTGGGTATGTGCTCAGAACGTACGACTCTTCATTTCTGTGAAACTCACTAATTAATTGACAGAAGTCAACTTTTACCATCCCACATTAGCCTGGGGCCATATGAGATCCAGCATCCTCGGCAAGACCCTGGGATCTTGCCCGGATTATTCTGATTTGCTTCCAGCCCCGCCTTGCCACCGAAATAGTTTCTCCCTGTTGGCTTTCCTAGTATGGAAATATTCCCAGGGAAGCCACTGATAATCTAAAGCGATGTTTCCTGACCTTTCCAGCCACTGGAATCGGTGCCCACTGATGGGGCATGAGCGGTAGATGTGTGTGAAGGAGGAGTTATCCTCCGGCTCTATCTGTCCTGGACTTAGCCCTGGGTGAAGGGATGGCATGTGGTTAGGGGGCTGCCCAGGCCCTGGGGACACACCAATCCTTTAAAGACAGAGAGCAAACAGTAACCACACGCCCCGTTTTCAACCTATCCTTGTCTCCTAAACTCTAACCTGTTGGGTTACAATTAAAATTCACTATCCGGTTTTGTACTCACAAGCTTCAACTAAACTATCGAACCATCTGGTGAATAAAGAAAGTCTTGTTTCAGAGTGACATTTGCTTAGGGAGCTGGTTGGGGGGAGGTGGCAAGTTACAAAGGGGAATTGTGCTGAATACTCTTCACCGAGACACTTCACCTCTATCGCCCCCTTCATCAAGTGGGGAGAAAATTCCTACCTTCTCCACCCCCCAGACACTGGGCTGATGTATTCGATGTCTTAGAAACTCCTGGGCAAGAGGGATGGGTGAAAAGCAGCCAGTGGAAGACGAGAGGCAGGTAATAAAACTGCTGTTAAGTGCACACTGTGTGTGCCAAGCACTTTACATACATTATCTTATTTAATGCTCATAAAACATTATGACATGGGCACTCATATTCTCATTTTACAGACGAGGCAATAGAGCCCAGAGGTGACAGGGCTTTCCTCCATGTGTGAGTCAGTGAGTCTTTCTGATTCCAAAACCCAGGCTGCTGACGGGGTTCACCCCACAGCTGGCTTTGCTAACCCTTCCTCCCCAAGGGCCTCAGTCCTTGGTGCCCCGGAGGCGTGTGCAGCCAAGGCAAGAAGTCCAGAGCACGCCCTCTCCCCAGACCTGCCCTCTGGCCAGGGCTGTGCCCTCTTCCTCCTGGTGCCAGACCCGGACGTGGCTCCCCTGCCCTCGATGGCCAACCTGAGTTGCCAGGAGGCCCTGCGTGGGAGGCTGCAGGGGAGACTCAGGGCTGTCTCTCGGTCACCTCCTAGGCCCAGGGGGAGGACTAGGTGTGGTGAAGGACGGGCAGATGGATGGGGACTCGGGAGCCAAACAAGCTTGGGTTTGGAAATCCAGCAGCATCCCGCACCAGCTGGCTGGCCTTAGGAAGCCCGCGGTACCTTCTCTGAGAGGCGGTTAAGAGGACACCCTCACCCTTGCGAGGTCCTTAAAGGCTTAGATGGAGCCATGATCGCAGTGTGCCAGCACCGTGCATTGCACGTGCTGGGTGCCTCAGAAGTGGCATTATCTATCAGCAGTAGAACGAGTTGTGGGCATGTTGCTCCGGCGGGGCGGGACGGGGGAGCGGTGGGTGGGGATTGAAGGACAGAGGAGGTAAAATGTGCCCACATGTGTTGGAGGCCGTCACAGGGCGAGGAGGGAGGTCGGCGGGACACAGACAGCTGGGTAGACTGAGGCCAGGCGGACGGCAAGGTGAGGCTGTCTCATACCCTTGTCTTTCCCTTGTCAGCCCCTGTGGAGAGGGGAACCGGGGATCCAGGCAGGATGCCAGCTGAGATCGGGCCCACCTTGGGGAATGAGGAGTTTGCCAAGGGCAGCTGGACCGAGAGCCGGGACAAGAGGGGCCCCGGCTCTGGCGAGTTCCCATCTCTCTCCTGAGTACCGCCTTCCCACATGGCCTTCCGGAGGGGCCTCCTGCTGACCATCCAAGGGCAGGCAGGGGCCTGCCCCGTCTCTGCCTCCTCCAGGGCCTTGCCTCGAGCCTGGGACACAGGGGAGCTCAGGAAGTGAGCGGCGTGAACATTCCAGCTCTGTGCCTGCCACTTCCTTGGACCTTGGGCACACAGGGTTTCTCTGCTGCCTGCATCTTCCCCAGTTTAAAACTTCTGGAGTAGAGTGGGATGCAGTTGCTACCATTCGGGAAAGGTGATTGTGTGTCAGGCCCTGCACTGCCAAGGTTTTCACGCACCTTCTTCTTCAGGGCTCACGCCAGCCCCCCGAGATGGCAGGATGCAGTGCTGGCTGCCTGGGTGCCGTCCCAGCTCTGACACTCCTGTGTCTTGGGATCCTGGGAAAGTTCCTCACTGTCACGAGGCCCTGGGATATTAACGGTACCCAGCTCATAGGGGGTCATGTGGAATAAATGGGTCAACATTTCTCAAGCATGTAGAGCCATGCTCAGCAAAGTATGGTCTACAGACGCATTAGCTGGAGTACCTTCGTTTCGCTGTTGGAGGAATGGAGCCTTCTCAGGGTCCCCGACTAGTCTATGGCTGTGACAGTGAACCCAAGCTTGACCCTCCCCGAAACTGCTGGCTTCTCTGCTGCCCACAGGATGCTCCTTCTCCAAGACCCCCGCGGGGGGGGGGGGGCACAACCCTCCACACGGCACCTCGTTTGAATGTCCCTGCTCCTCCCGCGCCCCACTCCACGACACGGGTGCCCTGCTCTGTTCTCCGAGGGCTTCACCTTGAGGGCAGAGGCTGCGCTTTATTTGTTAAGCAACCTTCTTGCTATAATGAAAGAACACCTACAGAGCAAGGCACACGTTGTCGGGACACAGCCCAGTGCATTTTCCCTGAGTGAACACAGCCAGCAGGCCAGCATGCAGATCAGGAAGCTGAACCCTACCGGCCCTCCACAAACGTCCCCGGGTGCCCCCTTGCAGTCACCGCCACCCCCGAGAATAACCATTTTCCTGCCACCGTTGTTTTCTTATGAATCTTTATGTAAATGGTACTACACGGTATGCCCTCTTCTTCCTGACTTTTTTTCATTCCATTGTCTGCAAGATGCATCCGTGCTACCTGAGTGGTAGAAAGCCCTTCACTGCCGTGGCCGTGTGGCTTCCCGCTGGGCGAATACCCGCACTTCCTGGAGCCCCTCGCTGTTGCCCCAGCCGGGCACCCAGCTGATTCCAGTCTGGGGCCCTGACACGCAGAGCTGTGGGGCCCGCCTGGTGCACCTCAGAGATGCGTTCTCCATGCCTCCTCGCCCAGTGGCTGGCTGGTGTGAGCTGGGTAGACCCTGCCCCCCCCCCCCCCCCCGCCGGCCTCTGCCAGTGGACAGAGGACGCGGGCAGGAAGATGAAACCTCCTTCCCCGTCTTCCTCCCGTTTCCCTGGGTGCGGCAGGGTCTCAGAGGAGTCTCTGAGAAAACATCAGATGCTAGGGTCTGTGGGGCTTAATCTTCTTTCTTTAGGTGAATCACCTTGGGGCCCCAGAGAAGTTGCGGGACCTGCCAGAGGTCCCACGGGGTGGCGGAGTCAGAGCCTGTGTGGACCCTGGAAGTCCTGACTCTGAGGCCACTGGTCTGTCAACGGGATCCCCGTGGCCAGAGAAGGGTCAGCATGAGGACAGGTGGAGGCTCAGGTGTGACGACCCCTCCAGGAGGCCCCCGGGGGCTGTCCATAATGCTCATGCGCCCTGGCGCAGGGCCCCCCACCCGCCCTGTGCTGCCGTCAGGGACGAGCTCGCGGACTCAGATCCCAGCGTGGCCATTATCACTCAGGGTGCCTTCTCTCTGTGCCTCACTGATTCACCTCCAAACAAGAGGCAGTGAGCCGCACGTGGGTTAAGGAAATAGCTGGCACGGTGCCCGGGGCCAGATGAGGGCAGGGTCCACAGCGTGCGGCACCCACCCCGTGGGGAGGCCCCTGGGCCCAGCTGGCCTCCGCCTCACGTTGGCGGTCGGCAGTCAGGACTCCCCCGGGGGCTCCTCCGCAGGTCCCGGGCTACCGGCAGGAGCGCGTGGAGAAGGGCCTGAAGCTCTTTGCCCAGCTCATCAACAACAAGGTGTTCCTGCTGTCCTTCATCCGCACCCTGGAGTCCCAGCGAAGCTTTTCCATGCGCGACCGCGGCAACGTGGCCTCGCTCATCATGACGGTGCTGCAGAGCAAGCTGGAGTACGCGACCGACGTGCTGAAGCAGCTGCTGGCCGACCTCATCGACAAGAACCTGGAGAGCAAGAACCACCCCAAGCTGCTGCTCAGGAGGTGAGGGCCGGGCCGGGCGGGCGGCAGGGGGCGGAGGTCAGAGAGGGCCCCTGCCCAGCCCAGCCCGCTTGGCCTGGATCTCGTGCCTTCTGGGGAGACGGGGGACCAGGGCGCACCCCATGCCCTTTTGGAAGAACCCGTCCACCCCGGCCCGTCCACTTGCCCTGCTGCTTCTCTTTCACCCTCTAATTCCGCTCTGCCTTCTTCTCTCTCCGTCCTTACCCTTCCCTGGTTACAGCCCTTTCTACCGGAGTTCTTCTCTCATGGAATCTTCAGAGGTCACTTGCCCAGCCCCCGGCCTTATCTAAATCAGAACATGAGTTAGGAGAGATACCCCAGGGCCTCTCTGGGGACCATCCTCACCATCTTAAGACTGGAAACTTTAGGGGCGCCTGGGTGGCTCAGTCGGCCAAGTGTCCGACTCTTGATTTTGGTTCAGGTCATGAGCTCATGGCTCATGAATTGGAGCCCTGCGTCGGGCTCAGTGAGAGCAGTGCGGAGCCTGCTTGGGATCTTCTCTCCTTCTCTCTCTGTGTCTCCCCTGCTTGCTCTCTCTGTCTGTCTCTCTCAAAATAAATAAGTAGACGTTAAAAAAGATTGGAAACTTTGGCCCTGGCCCCTCTCACTGCTGTGAGCACCACAGCAGCGAAGCCACTGGGAGCTTCTCGGTAACACAGAATCTCAGGACCCAGCCCACAGCCGCCTGGATCAAAATCTGTATTCTAACGAGAACCCTAGGTGATCTGAAGGCACAGCGAAACCCGAGAAGCACCGGTCTGGCCTGTGTTCGAATGAAAGCCCTTCAGTGGCCCCTTGCCTGATGCAATGCACCAGGTGTTTCCTGGCACCGGCTGGGGACTCTGCACGGGTCCAGGTGCACCAAGGCACACTGCTGGACGCCTCATCCTTGACACTGTGGAGACCTGAATGGTCACATGTGACCACAGAAGCCATATCCTGTGGCTTCGGCTTTATGGCAAATAGATGCCATCCATGCCGCCTTTCACATTTTCCTCCTGCTGGAAGGCCATTTCCCCTCTAGGCTGTTAGCGCGGTGTCTTTAGCCTTTCTGTGGACAAAGCTGGAAAACTCCCACATCAGGCCTTTGCGTCCAGCCCTCTGCCTGGACTGCCCCAGGGGCCGTCTGCCTCTGCCTGTCCTCTGCCTCCGTCCTGGGTGTCTGGGTCTGAGGCAGGGCCCCCTGCTTGGTCCAGTGGCTACATTTGGCTTCCAGAAGTGTCTCCTTCAGGCTTTTTCCTGGTGCCGTGGGCATTCGCCTGCACAGCTGCAAAAGGTTGCTACATTTCGGAGCAATCAGACAGCTTTGGAAACAGCAAGGTAGATCATTTTGATTTTTGTTTTACTTCCACCACGCAGCCACCCACCGGCATAATTCTAGGGTTGCCACTGCCTGCCAGAGCTCCCACCGACAATTTCCCCGCGTGGCCTCGCTCTGTATCCGTGCGTCTCCACCTCTTGTTTTCCACTCGCTCCCCCCCAGATGCCCTCTCTCCTTCTGCCCTCCTCCGTCTCCCTTTCTTTTCCTTGCCCTTGGCTGGGCCCCTCATTTCAACAGTCTTGCTCTTCTCTTCTTAGTTTCATTTGTGTGCTGGCAGCTGCCTCAGGATCGTACTTATCCGTATCTTCTGCCAAGTGCAACTTTCAAAGCCTATCCACACATACCCGAACGGGCCCGTGTCTCCATGGAGGAGGCCACAAGCTTAGCGCGAGTTCGAATGGAGTTTGTTTCCTCTAAACGGGTGCAACCAGAAGTGTCTTGGGGCCATAACAAGGCCGCAGCGTCGTTCCCTTCCAAAGTAAAAGAAGGGGGCTTGGGTAGCAGCACAAAGGGTGCGAGGTAGACTCAAGAAGGCACTTCCTGCCGTTGCAAATGAAACACTAGCGAGGTTCCGGGGAAGTTCCAAAGTAATTTGAAATAGGACAATTTTGGCATCTCTTGGGATGAGCTAGGTATTAGCTCTAGGAGTCTTTAGCTTTAGGGGATGGGGTCCATGTAATCCGTCTGGTTTTTGTCCCACGACCCGCTTCTCCCGCTGCCTTCCTTTCTATCCCCTGCCAAATTAGTATCTCCCCGGGTTTCTTATTCTTCTCTTCCCCACCCATAGGAAATTATAAAGTTCTCTACGCTTGCACTGTCTGAGGTTGCAGCTACAAGCTACACGTGACCATCCAAATGTAAATTGATCACAGGTCAAGAAAATGTCAAATTCGGCTCTTCAGATGCGCTAGCTGCATTTCGAGTGCTCAGTGGACACGTGTGGCAGGCAGGGGGCTACCACGCTGGACGGGACAGTGTTTTCCTCCTCGCGGAAAGTGCCGACGGGCAGCTGGTCTAGCGCGTTCCCTCCAAACGTGCACCAGGGAGCCTGGCACCAGAATGTCATCTCCTGGCTTCGCGGGCAACGCTTGTCCTATCATTACGGGGTGTCTAGGAGGCTATGGAATCCAAACGTTCTTTAGCACCTCAAGATGGGGCCCAAAAGCCGCAAGCAGCAGAATCAGTGTGGAGTTGTTCCCTTGCCTTCCCAGTCCTTGGGGGTCTGACCAGCTGCTTCTGTCTTTGTCTCGCTCCATCGGTTCCCTTGGTGACTGGTGACAGGACTGAGTCGGTGGCTGAGAAGATGTTGACCAATTGGTTCACTTTTCTGCTCTACAAGTTCCTCAAGGTATGATTGGATGTGGGGGTATCTCTGGGGGTACCCCCCTACCAGAGCCTGCATGCCCCCAAGCCCACATTCCCCACGGCCTGGCTCGTAGAACCCCACCAAGAAATGCGGTCCCCCTCAGCACCGTCACTGGCCCCGAGGCGGCAGACTCCTGACCATCTCAGGAGACAGAGCATCTGTCAGCCCTTGCATGAGAGATACCATCCCCTGTCCCCCAGGCCGCTTTCTCCAGAGCCGTGAGAGCATCCTGCGTGAGCCCTAAAGCCAAGTTCCCCTTGTGAGCCCAAAACATTTCACCCCTTATTTCCTTGCTTTCCCTCTTCCTCCCGTCCTACCTCTCCCAGCCCCCAGGCCCATAAGGGTTCCAGGCTGGTACCTTGCAAGGCACGCTGCCCGTGTGGCTGGGAGGTAGAAAATCCGTTCCCCTCCAATTATTACCTGTTTTCTAAGGCTTTGGCACCACCAGGGACTGACCTCCGTCTCATGATGGGCAGGGGTGGGGTGGGGTGGGGAGGAGGAACAGAGAAGGGACAGGAGGCAGGGGAGGTGAAGAGGAGGGGGCGGACAGGAGAAGACAGGTGGTTGAGAGAGCTGAGAGAAACGCCCATCTGAAGGGGGTGTTGGCACCAGAGAGAAGGACGGGGAGCAGGAGAGAAACGAGACAGAGGAGTGGAGAGCGGCCCTGTCCAGAGAAACGGGCTCCGGGGGGCTGGTCTGGCGTCCGCCCAGCACGGCTCTTCTCTGTGTCCAGGAGTGCGCCGGGGAGCCCCTCTTCTCGCTGTTCTGTGCCATCAAGCAGCAGATGGAGAAGGGGCCCATCGATGCCATCACAGGAGAGGCCCGCTACTCCCTGAGTGAGGACAAGCTCATCCGCCAACAGATCGACTACAAAACCCTGGTAAGCCGGCCTCATGCCACTGCCCATGCCCCTGGACAGGGGGCTCTGGTCCTGCACAGCCCCTGCCCAGCAGAGGGGATGGCTGAGGTGCTGGCGAGCCATCTGTCCTTACCTGCCGCACGGGCCCAGCCAAGCGTCCCACCTGTGCCCATCACCCCCAGACTCCCTCAGTTACCGCCACACCAGGGCAGCTGGATTTGGGGGCCAGTCGCTCAGGCACAGCTCAGCCACACTTCAGCAAAGACTAGTGTGGTTCCGGGCCAGTGCACTGAACGTGGGGTCCCAAGCCCTTGCCAACAGCTGGCTGTCTGATTCCCCAGAACAAACTTCTCATAAGGAATCCCAGCATGGAGAGCGAAGGTTCCATGCAGAGCAGGTGGAGGCCAAAGGAGAGGAAACCGGAAAGAGTTCCTTATGTTTCAGAAGCCCAGCTCTGCCTACAGTCTAAGTGCAAATACGCCCATGACCCGAGCTATAGACCACAAGGCCGGGATAGACTAGTGGTTAAGGCGCTTGTCCAGGGAATGTAGGGATTCCCTCTGTCAAGGTTAGACCCCCTCTTCTAATAGCAGCTGTCACCCTAGGAGGCAGCCGAGCTCAGCATGTAGGAACATGAGGTCTGGATTAGAGCCCTGACTCTGCTTCTGACCAGCTGGCTGATTTGGGGCAGATCCCTCAATCTCTCTGAGTTTGGGTTTCTTTATCTGGAAAAAAAAAAAAAAAATGGAGGATAACACTAGAACTGATTTACCCAGGGATAACAACCGTGCATACCTCCCAAAGTTGTCCAGAGGATGGGGTGTGGTGAGGAGCACAAGGCAGGGAGTCCTCTCTTTCCCGCCATGCCTGTCCAGCAGGCTGCCACTGTCCCTCCCAGCAGGGCGGGCACTCACACAGCTCTGGGCTCTTCTGTGTGGAGGTGTGATCTCCCACCTGGCCTCCTCTAGGAAAGGGGGGTGGGGTGTGAAAGGAAGGAGGTAGAACGTAAGATCACAGATAAGCGCTGCAGGTGAAGCATGGGTGGCCTCAAGACCGGTGGACAGATAAAAGGATTTAAATGCACTTACGGGGAGATGAGACCCATGCAGGCTGGGCCGGCACAGGGCAGAGTCGGGCAGGAGCAGTGAGCCCAGGGCGAATCCCAGACCCCATGGCCAGTGGGGAGACAGTCCCTTCTGGCTGGGAATGATGCACCTGTCCCCCTCCATCTTCAGAGGGCCGGCGAGGCGGGGAGGCACCCGGTGGGCATCTTGACAGACCTGCAGGGATGGGCTCCACTGGGGAAACTTCAGAGGAGCAGCGTGTGACCGGAGGCTTGGCTTCCTTGAGTCACATTCTGCTTCAGAGGAGAGAGTTAGAGGCTCTGATTAAAATGAGAAGGGGCGGGGCGGGGGGGGGACCTTCCCAAAATAGAGACCCCAGTAGATTTTTAATGAGCTAGAAGTACCATTGAAATGTCTCCTGCCTGATCTCCCCCGACCCCTTCCTTTCCCGTCCCATCCATGGTTCCCCAGTACTGAATCCAGCACCGTGAGCTACAGTGATGCTCTGTCCCCAGATCGCAGCATCCTTCCTTCCAGAGGCCCCGGCTACTGTTCACACGCCAGCCTGGTTTCAGACGATGTCAGGAACTAGGAGTGGGTCAGGGGAGCGCAGCCATCAAGTGGAGAGACCTGGGGAAGAGGCGCCATGTGGAAAGGGGGAGGAAATTGCAATTGTTTTGCCCGGGGAAGAAAGGGCTGCAGGGAGACAGGCTGCTACCGCAGGCCTATGAAAGGAACTCCCAACAGGCAGAAGGGGAACAGCCCCTGGCTGGCAAGAAGGAAAAGGAAGCAAGCGTACAAGACAAGACAGCCGCAGACAGGGCTGCCCGGGGCCGGAGCCACCGAGATGAAGGGGTCAGATAAAAAGAGGGGAAGTCGTGGGATTCAGCAGTGCCGGAAGAGCCCTGGGCAGTTTGGGCCAACTGCTGCTGTCCTTGTCCTGGGCAGGAGGGGTACCACAGAGGAGACAGGTGCTGAGAGGCTCAGGGCTGCATCACGTTCTAGTTAGGTGCCCTCAGAGGTATTGAGTGATTAATTAGCTGGATACTAGAACTTGGGCTCGCGTCTTCTAGGGCCCTGCTGCTGGGAGTGGTTATTGCATCACCCAGGAGACTGCTAGGTGCTGGGTGCTCACCCGGGAGCTTGCTAGGTGCTAGACCACTGGATGCTTCCCTGCCACAGTGCAGAATCGCAGGCCCCACCCCAGACCTCCTGAGTCAGAATCTGCATTCTAACAAAACCCCTGAGTGATCCTATTCACATTAAAACACCGAAAGTACTGAGTTAGCAGGGAAAAAACCTCAGGCAGTTTGCTCAGAAACTAGCCAAGGGGCATAAGGAATCGGTGTTCTGGGTGGAGCTGTGGCTTGGCCGGTGGCCAGGTGACCCTGTCCCTCAGTACTTCCTCCTCTTCTCTAGATGCCCTGATGCATCCCACGGGGTTCTCCTAGGGCCACCATGAACCCCTGGGGCAAGTAGAAACGTCAGAAGGGCATACTCTGGGGTGGGGCAGCCTCTGCCTTGAGGTTCTAGTGGGAGGAAACCCAGAAAAGGCTGCGTTGCTCCTGGAGGAGGAGGCTGAGTCCGGAGCACAGGACGGCAGGGGCAGCCAGGGCAGCACCAGGTGGCAGGCTATGCCCAGCCATGGAGGGGACAGCGAGGGTCCGGGAAAGCTTTAGAGAGAAGGGCTGGGAGAGGGCTCAGAAGGGACCCATGGTCCAGAATTCCTTCCACCATTGTTTTCATTTTAGGACACGTTGAGGGTGAGAATCTGGATTTATAGATTTAGGAGGGGTTTTTTTTCCTTCTTAATGGAAGAAGCATGTTCCTGTTTGAGCTCACAGCAGTCTGGCTGCTAATAAAAGGCAGGCGTCCAGGGGCCAGGGTTCTGATTGCAGCCACATGGAGCAGAAGGGGGTGGGGGAGGAAGCTGTCGTCTGAGTCTGCAGACATGTGACATCTGAGATCCGAGGTGGCAGGGAAACATCAGGGAGGGGGCATAGGGGGCTCAGATGGCAGGGGCAGAGGGAGGGTATGGGAGCCCGGCGTGCCAGGCCGCCTAGTCCACCCGCGCCCCATGGCACCCACCCCACCCCACTGTGGCCATCCCCCCCATCCCCCAGCATCCTGCACAGCCCCATCCACGTAGACAGAGTCCTCTCTGAGAACAGCAAGGAACGAGAAGCCTTGGGAAAGAGCCCAGAACTTTTTTAAAGGAAAAAAAATACAGCTTGGTGCTTTAAGAAGAGCCTGAATTTTTCTGACTAGTTCCAGAAGGAGACTTTGAGGCCCTGGGCCAGGGTGACCACTTTCCCTTAACACAAGTTTGTGGGTTCAGAGCCAGGAAGGGATCTCAAGTGGTTTGAACCTGCACCTTTTTATTTTTAAAGAGCCCATTAAGCTTCTTATAGATTCTCCAACCTCCAGTCAGCCCGAGACCGTCACAAAAATCGAAGCTTACGAAATCTCTTGAGCAAGGAGCCAGATTCGCATGAGTGCGTGTACATTGAGAGGGAGTGACCGGGAGGATGGACCCACACACGTGGAAGGGGAGGGTTCAGAGGGCAACGGGCTGGGTGTGCTGCTGACACAGTGCCGTGTACGTGGGAGAGAGAGCACGTGGGGGTGTGTGTGGTGGTCTGAGGATGCCCCTGGGACTCAGCTCTTCCTGCTGCCCTCCCCCACGCGCCTCTGCTCCCCCTTCCCCAGGTGCTGAGCTGTGTCAACCCAGACAATGCCAACAGCCCCGAGGTCCCAGTAAAGATCCTCAACTGCGACACCATTACTCAGGTCAAGGAGAAGATTCTGGATGCCATCTTCAAGAATGTGCCCTGCTCCCACCGGCCCAAGGCTGCAGACATGGACCTGGGTGAGTAGGCTGCCCACCCAGGACTGTCCTGGGACTGGTCAGAAGCACCTCCTACAGACCAGGGGGGCCAGGAGGCAGGGGGCAGGCACCCCTCCGTGCCTGCTCAGTGAGTAATAGGCACACAGGGGACTGCCACCTGCTGGCAGCCCCACTGCCTCTGGTGTCCCATCGGCAGTGAAGGGGACGCAAGCTGAGTCTGTGTGGTCCAAGCTCCTGCCACCACCGTCATTAGCCCCCCCCCCCGGGCCCTTCCCTTCCCCTCTGTTCTGTGCGTGTTGTTTTTGCTGACTACCTAAGGCAGGAGGGATCTGGGTCAGTGATGGAGGATGGAGAAAAAGAAGAGAGGAAAATGAGAGGTGACAGCCTGCTGGGGAGCCGGATGACATTTTATTTGAATGTTCCATGAATAGATCGCATAGCCTACATAAACAAGGGCATGCCAGTTAGGGCCAGCTGCACTGAGATCCAGTTACGGCTCACCTGGGTGTTGAATGAGATATTGTCCTGGGGAGACCCTAGTGGGGAGCTCCAGGCTCCAAAGGGGCCAGGACTGAAGAGAGGCAGTTTGGCCTCGTGGCTCATTCTCACACCCAGATTGGAGTCCTGACGCTGCGAAGTTGTAGCTGTGTGACCTTGGTCAAGTCACTTAACCTTTCTGTATCTTAGTGTCTTTACCTGTAAAATGGAGATAATAACGGTGCCCGCCTCACTGTAAGAAAGAAATTAGATGGTGCTTGTAAAAGCCTCTTAATGGAGTGCCTGGCCCGTAGAACCCACTCAGTTAGTACTGGCTGTTGTTACTGTGGATCATGAGAATAACACCAGTAAGGAAGTGCTGTGTGTCTGTTGATCCCGGGCATGGAGAGAAAGGCGTTTATGTGTATGTGCTTATGTCTGGAGATTTGTGGCAACGTGGGGGTAGGAGGGCCTCCAGGGGCCCCTATTCCATCCATCTGGCCTCTAAGCTGCCTTCAGTTAAGCCATCCAACACAGATGGGCATCTATGCTATTTTCTAAAATCCAAAGGGAATTTTCATCTCCTCCTGCTGTGCCTGAAGACTCAGGGTCAGGAAGTTCCGCTCACTCACCTCAACCCTTTCTGCTTCGTTTAACCCCACCTCCTCTTGCTTGGCTCTCGGCGGGATGTGTTCTGCCCCATGCCCAGGGCTCTGACACCCAGGGAGAGACATTGGGCGAGCGTGTGGTCCCCTTCCCTTGAGAGGTGTCTCTGTGCGTGCTGCTCTCACAGGAGAGAGTCGGTGGTGGTGACGTGTGTGCAAGCGTGTCCACGCGTGCGTCCCAGGGCACTGGGCACTCCAGTCGGAGTGAACACGTGTGTCTGCATGTGGGTGACTCTGCTGCCGTGAAGATCCCACAGCCTGACGTAGGGAAGGGGCCTGCCACGGGACCAGTGGGAGGGAAACCGACTCCCGTGTTCCCCTCCCCCAAACACCTAAGTGGGTGGCTCCATAATGGGTTTCTTGGGGAGAATTGCGTTCACCCGGGATGCCAGGTAGCACCCACCACTCCTTTTGTTGATTTACGAAAGCCACATCAGAGAGCTTATCTGTGCTTCTCGGTGTCCTTATCTGCACAGTGGGCGGGAGGGTGACCCTGACATCATGGGGCCAAGAGGAGGAGCTGTTGTAAGAACCTTCATGCCAGAAGGTGAGTTCGGAAAGGTGGTGTTAGAACACAGGAAGAGCTCCTGTGAGCAGGTGCATATAGGACTGTTGCTTCTCACGCTTGGGAAGGGGTGACTCCCCGGGAGGGAGAGCAGCAGTTGGCTTCGTAAGCCTCCACCTGAAGCACCGAGACAGAGTTTTTGCTCCGGAACTCCTCTCTTCCTTACCAGAACAGGGCAGATGGGTGGTAAAGAACACTACCTCCTGTGGTGGTTCAAACACTTAGTAGATTTCAGGAAGGGCGGGAGCCAACGTTCTCCAGTGTCCTCTCCACCCCAAGCTCAGGGGGCAGCGGCTGGAAGCAGATTCAGGGGCCACACCTTCTGCACCTGCTTGATTTCCTGGAGGGAGAAATCCAGTTTCACGGTTCAGGATCTCTCTCCCTCCCTGGAATCTGCACTGCCCCCCGCCCCAGCTTGGGAGGGGAAGGGGCCGTTTCTTAGCCTTAGAAAATTGCTCCCCTAAAAGGCCTGGAGATGCAAATGCCGGGCAAAGCAGAGCATTAATGAAAAGATATAAAGCATCCGGCAGCCATCGCGGTGAACCATTTGGAGCGGAAAGTGGCAGCCTCAGAGCACCTGTGGCTCCTCCCACCCCCCCAAGGCAGAAGGACCTTGCAGCAAAGCAGCCAAGACTGCCCCCCGGGGTGCACATTCTCAAGCAACAGGCTGCTTCCCAGCAGGAGCGGGGTCTCCTGTGACTCACCGCCCACCACGGCTGCCCACGTTTCAGGTCCCAAGACAACAAAGAGGGCACCCCTCCCATGGGAGCTGCTGCTGGGAAGGACCCAGGAGCTACCCTGGAGGGATGAGGCCTCCGACAGCAGGGACAGACAAGGGGGAAAGCCAAAGAAGTGGGGACCTCAGGCGGTTAGAGCCTCAGGGCCCCATCTCCCTGGGGGAGGAGCCTCTTGCTGGACTCCTCATAAAGGCCCCCTGTGGTGGGTGCTTTTCTGAGGAAGGTCCTTTTTTCTATGAGATCCAGGGCTTGGAGCCGCCCCCAAAGCTCTGGCCTTCTTTCTCCCAAAGCCACATTGCATAACAAGGAAATGGGGCCTCCTCAGAGATCCAGATGCTTTTTCCACATGATTCACCTCAGCCTCGTGCCCCCAAGGAGAGTTTTTCCGCATCATGTAGGTGATGGTGCTTGAAACGCCTAAAAGCAATTTACAAATGTAAGGTGTGATTACTATCAAAAATTAATTTATGCCAAAGGGACATAACACATAGGCACGGAGAGGACTCAGACCCATGCTCTGGACAGAGGCAAGATAGCCAAGCATTCTCCTTTCATCCTCCACCCCCACCCCTGCCCCCACAACCCCCATAGGAGGGCATTGGGCCAAGACTGCCTTCCCCCTCCCGATGCCAGCCAGCCCCTGGCAAAGCAGGGACACCTGTCTAAGAACAGCTCAGAAGGGGACAAAGACATTTTAAGCCACCCCTGTCACTGTCCTAAGTAAATCCAGCCCCAAACACCTCCTCCTGCCTTTCATCATCACCCCTGGCCTGGCCCCTCATTCCAGACACTTCCATCCACTGCTCCTCAGACTGAAGTTCTCTCACCTCCCCACCCCACCCCCATCCACCCTTTCCCTAGACCTTTCCAGGTGTTAAGCAACCAAGATGGGGAATGTATTAGTCAGGGTTCTCCAGAGAAAGAGAACCAATAGAATGTGCACAGAGAGAGAGGTTTGTTTTAAGGAATGGCTCGCGTGATTATGGAGTCTTAGTCCGTTTGGCCTGCTATAACGTGATACCATGGACTGGATGAAGAGCAGAGATTTCTTTCTCACAGCTCTGGAGTCTGGGAAGTCCAAGATCAAAGTGCTGACAGGTTTGGGTCTGGTGAAGATCGCTTCCTGGTTCATCGGTGATGCCTTCTTAGTGTGTCCTCACATGGCAGAGGAACAGGAGAGCTCTCTGGGGTCCCTTTTACAAGGGCACCGATTCCACTCATGGGTCTCCACCTTCATGGCCTTTTATTTGACATAGAACCCACCTCCAAATTCCATCGCATTGGGGGCTAGGATTTCAACATGGTAATTTTGGTGGGACTCAACCATTCAGTCTATAGCAAGGGGGCTGGCAAGTCCAATGTCTGCAAGGCCGGCTGGCAGGCTGCAGACGCGGCGAAGAACCCACCCTGCAGTTCAAGTCCAAAGGCCTTCTGCTGGCAGCATTCCTTCTTGCTCACAGGAGGTCAGTCCTTTCTTGTCTTCAGGCCTTCAGCCCAGTGGATGAGGCCCACCTACCTTATGGAGGGCAATTCACTTTACTCAAAGCCCACCGATTCAAGTATTAATCTCATCTAAAACAATTCACAGAAACTTCCAGAGTAACGTCTGACCACATAACTGGATGCCTAAGCCCAGCCAGCTTGACACATAAAATTAACCATCACAGGAGCCAAAATGAAGGACAGGAAGGCCTGCTTTCATTTCCGTCTGTTGGAATCTAGGGAAGGAAGGAAGGAAAGATACCACAGGGCAGGGGTCTGGGGCTGTGCTGGGGCAGCTACAACTTCCGGAGCTCTCAAAGCACAGTGGCAACCGTACCCCACTCTATTACACACGAGGCTGTCCTCACCACGTTTATGTCCCTTTCCACCCCTGGGGCACTAAACTCTTCCACAAATGTATCAGAAGAGCCTAACTTGGGGCAAGCTCTGTGCCAGGCATGGGATGTACCAGTGTGAGCAGGATGATTTCCTCATTTCTTCACACAGGACACCCCTCCCTCTGAGCCGTGGGATTTTGTCTCAGTAAAATGGAAATCGTTGTTGCCGTTCTGTTCCACGGCACGGGACAACCCGCCACTCAGAGGCACAATGCCTGGACCCTGGTCACACAGCAGGAAGGTGGAGAGAACACCCATTTCCTCCTGTACCCTCGCCCCAGTGGACCTTGACCTCCAGAGATTCCTCTGGTTTCATGCAAATGCTCTCTCATAGCACCCCCCCCCCAACTCTGGAATGCTCTGCCCCCCCCCCCACCCCGCGTCTTGCCGTTCAAGGTTCAAGTCATGCTGTAAGGATATATATATTTTTTCAAACGAGTAATTCCTGCATGCAATAAAAAGATACACTATCTTCTGAATGAAACATAAAGAGTTCACAGCAGCTGTCTCCCCAGTTTGCATTTTCCGCTGCAGCTGATAGAAAGGACAGATAAAGATAATGGGATTTTTTTTTTTTTTCCTTTCTTCTTTCACCTCCCTCTCTCCCTGGAAGGTGGAAGTGTAACAAATTGGATTGTGAGTGTGTCTGTCCTTTGTGCTTGGAGCCGGGACCAGGGCACCGGGCTGCCAGGCAGGAGCTGCGAGGGAGAGGTCAGAGCCACCAGCTCTGTCTTGGTGCCGTGCGCCGTGCATATGAACCCCGGGCCCCTTCTCCTCCTCCCCAGTGCCCACCACCTGCCTTCTCCACTCTTCTCTGACCTTGCACACCACAGCCCCACTGGACGGCCACCGGAGCCTCTGTGTCCCATACTCAAGAATGTCCATTAAGCCCTGGCTCCTGTGTCCTAAACTGAGTAGCAGAGCACAGCCTCCTTCTGCCTTCAGCTCTCCAGACCTCCCCCAGATAGCAACAACTCGCCAGTGCAGGGCACTTTACAGTTTACAGAGACCTAGTACCTTAAATGCAGACGGCAAGTTCTACCTGAGAATTTCGTCTACTTCTTTTTTTTTTTTTTTTTTTTTTAATGTTTGTTTATTTTGAGACAGAGAGAGAGCACGCGCATGCAAGCAGGGTAGGGGCAGAGAGAAAGGGAGAGAGAGAATCCCAAGCAGGCTCCATGCTATCAGCGCAGAGCCCAAAACGAGACCCGATCTCACGAACCGTGAGATCAGGATCCGAGTTGAAATCAAGAGTGGTGTGCTCAACCGACTGAGCCACCCAGGCGCCCTGGGAATTTCTTCTTTTAACCACCTCTTGTTGTAGTTCGGTTATTTTATATTTTAGAACTTGCTCTCACAATAAATAAAATACTTCCTTTTTTTTTTTTTTTTTTTTTTTTTTTAAACAAAACATAGTTAGACAGTACCCCCTCCCGTTCCTGGGTCAATTTCCCAACCTTGTTTGCAGTGACAGTCTGATCCTGTCATGGCCCCTCCCCATTCTGCTTTGACGCACGTTCCCTACCCTGCTGAGTTGCTGGGAGTTGAGGGTCCCAGGGTCCCCTGCCAGGTGTCTCCTTGGGGTTCACCGGTCAACAGGTGTGCAGCAGAACCCACGTCTCCTCCAGCCCTCTGCTCAGGGTCCTGTCTTTGGGGACAGAGCAGGTGCTGTGCAGGTTGGCTGTGCTCCTGGTGAGAGCCTGCTCCCCGTGCCCCTAAGGTGAGACAAGGTGGCCTGGGGTGGCAGCTCAGGCATCCACCGGGAAGGTCCCCTGTGGATCAGGAGGGCTGGCTCAGCCAGTTCTGATGAGTCTGCCTCTTCCCCTGCCCATCTGGGTCAGCCTTTCTCAAAGCTTCTGTGATAGATCTGAGGAGAGGTGCTGATAGGAAGAATGGAAAGGGGGGCGGGGGTTGCAAGCCTTGAGCCCCCACCCTAAGGTAAAATGAAGTGCATGCATGAATGTGTGTGTGCATACATCTATGAGTGTGTGAGTGTGTGCACGCATGCATATGTGTGCCCGTGCACACACGTGCACACACACACACAAGGGAAACAGCTTGTGCAGGTTTGTGCTCTCCGTAGGGTGTGTCCCTCAACATAGCACCTGCTGGGAGGCAGGGGAACCTCCAGGAGCCAGGCCAGTGATGTGCTTGGGGCCAGTGCCTCCTTCCAGGGATTTCCTGCACCAGAATCCCTCCCTCGTCTATGCCCCAGCTTCCAGCTATTCCCTCAGCCACCTTCTCAAAACTTGGGGGACATGCCGTGGTGCTCCCATCTCCTCTTCCCTGAGAATTTCCAAGCACTGTGTGGTCTATCTCCTGAACACCCCCTACGTCTGTACCCCAGTCCCTACTGCTTAGCTCGGGCTCTCACCATCCACCTTGGCCAAGGGCAGCCATCCTTGGTGGGGCTTCCTACCTCCGTGTCCTTCAAGAGCTCCCCCCTTCTCATCCACCCCGTCTCCCTGCCCTGGAGCTCACCCCCAGATGCCTTAGCCTGGCTTGCCAGATCTTTCTTACCCCACTTCTGCCTCGCACATGGCTCTCCAGCCTCCCAGCCTCTCCTTTCCACTGCCTCCCACACTGACACACATCTACGGGTCCCCAGAAGCATCACATGAGTGGCATCTTCGGACCAGAGCACCCGTCCTCCTGGCCGCCCAGCCCTCAGCCCAACTGCCATCCCTGGACCCCCCCCCCGCCAGACGCTGCTCATTCTCCCCCCTACCCCCCCCCGATCCCAGGGCCCCCGATTCATCCTGCTTCCTCACGGTCTTCCCCTAGAGAGCCCTTCAGGAGCCAGGGCTTCAGTCTGATGAAGCGTCATGTTGTGCTAGCACCGGGCCTGGCACGCTGTGGGCACTGAGCAGACGGTGCTGGAGTGGGTGAGTGTGAATGGGGCTCTGAGGCTTCCTGGATCTGGATTTTCAGCACGGGGGCCGCAGGAGATGCGTCTTCCCAGATGGGCTGGTCCAGAGCGTGCCCTGTCTCAAGATTCTCTGGGGCCATCCCTGAGCTCAGTGTCTCCCATCATTTGGTGTCTGGAGGTATTTTCTGGTCTCTCCCTGTGCCCCAAGGGCAGGCAAAGCTGTGTGGAGGCTACGCACTCACCCGGAGGATGCTGGCCATCGGCCCAGCTGTCCCATCACCCCTCAGCTATTCTAACAGGGCCACCTCATACATACATAGCAAGGTGTGGACACAAAAGAGAGATATTTTTAGCACTGTTTTTATAGGCAAGACAGAAGGAGCCTATCTGGTGAAGAGAGTGCTGGACTTGGGATTGAGAGGCCTGGTTCTATTGATTTGCATTACCGTCATTAACACGGAGCGTGTGTCGAATATACAATAATACACAGGGCGCAAAATGAGATATGTCCTCGTTCAGGGGCCTCCTGAGGATGACCTAGCCAGCCACACGCTGCCAAGGGCACGAGGCCGCTGTCCTTCAGGTCTGAAGGTGGCAGGCCTGCCTTACCCTCCACCGGTGCAGCCTGCCCTTGGGTTCCTCGCTGCTGGGTGAGGACGGTATTTCCGGAAGCCAGCTATGGCCTGCGAAGGGTGGACACTCTGAGATGGGGAGAAGCCAGCTGCTTTGGCCTTTGACCTTGTCCCTTCCTGGTTCTGGCATGACTCCGTAGAGCTCCGGTTCCTGCCTCTGTTGAGACAAGGTCACGAAGCTATGCAAGAGCACTCCAGAAAGCTGAGCCCATGTCTGCTCTCCTGATCTTCTGGAGACATTCCGTGATGAGTCGGGGAAGAAAAGAGAGACCATGGCTGATGTGGATGAGGGATTTCAGGAAAGGAAGGAAAGTGTAACACAGAAGCAGAAATGTGTTCAGGCCAGCAGGTAAAACTAAGGCCTCCGGCCAAGAAGAGTGAGTTTCAGGAATGAGTTCCCAGGTTAGCCCAGGTTAAATTACTCGGCACCGGGCAATCCCCTGCCTTCCTGCTGCACTCCGAGTCCCCGCCTCCGCTGGGGGTCAGCTTGGCCGGCTCCCCATGGCCTGGTTCTTTCTTGTAGCCCAGGGCTGGAGTTGCCAAAACCAGGCTCCCTCCTCCCTGGGTTTCCATCCATTAGGACTGGTTTGGGGGCGGGACAGAGAAGTTCACTGTTTTATCTTCCTTCTATTTCAGCGGGATGGAAAGCAAATCCAAGCTTTCTCGTTTTTTTTTTAAGTTTATTTTTATTTATCTTTGAGAGAGAAATAGAGAGTGCGTGGGGGAGGGGCAGAGAGCGAGGAGATAGAATCTCTGTGCTGACAGCACAGAGCCCGATGCAGGGTTCGAACTCACAGACCGCGAGATCGCAACCCGAGTTGGCCGCTTAACCGATTGAGCCACTCAGGTGGCCCACCTCCCCCGATTTTTCTGCGTAAGAGGTAACGAGAAGAAACAGGTTCAAGAGATCTAAAAAGCAAGGGCTAAGTGCTCCCCTTGATTCCAGCTCACCATACTCATGTTGGTACTTGGGGGAATATTCATAACTTTTCGAGATAACTGCTAAAAGGCTTGGTTTTATGGAAAGAAAGCTGCTGGGGCCTGAGGGACACTGCCTTCTCGGATTCCTAGATCTCCCACGTCTAGAGAACACGCAGGGCATGCACGAGGGCTCCTCACGTCACTGTATCCAGATGACCTAGTCCAGTGTCCTGCCCAGAGAAGGAGCCCAGTTAGTGCCCGTGGAAGAGAACTCAGCTGGTTATCAGAAGGAGCAGTGGCCTGGGGATAAGGACTTCTGCATCTGTCTTCCCAACCTGTTTCTCTAATTTCCTGGTCATAACACTGGAAGAATGAGTGACAATAATTTGAGACAACTTTCCTTCCGGCACTGGCTATGCCTGGCTGTGTTTCTGAAGAGTTCAGATCAACCTTTGACCCAGGTTGCTAAGAGAGTAGTTCACAGTTCCCCTTTAACTGCAACCCACTGCCCACTGTGAGCACCAACACAGAGGCAGAAAATTCTTTTGTACTGCCTAGAAAATAGGCCATCATCACTCACTCGCTCATTCTTCTCCTTCCTTCATTCATTCACTTATTCATTATTCTTTTAATAAATACTCATCAAGTACGTACTGTGTCCCTGGTGCTGGGCGAACACTGCTGGTAGACATTTAGCAACATCAAATTTTTGTACTCCCAAGGACAAGCCATCATTCCTTGACTGCCCTGGGGGAAGCATAGCCATACTCTGCCCTACTTTTTTTCAGTTGGGGACACAGATACAGACTGATTTTCATTTGCTTACATAATTATTGGACATGACTCAGAAACAAGGCTGCTGAGTACGGCTGCACAGGCTGCGCACTGCACAACTTCAAGGGGAGTTGTGCAACCGGGAAGCGTTCCATCGGGCTCCAGAGTCAGTCACCAGCTCTCATGGCTTAGTCCACCAGGCTGTGTGGCTTGTTCAGATCCTACTGAGATGTGCTACAACTCCATCAGCAAATAATGCCAGTGTAGCTGCTAAACCAGAAAGCTGGTCCCCATCTAGTCCTGGCAAGCCCACAGCCACTTCAGTGGAGGAGACCTTCTTCTCCCTTAGGAGAAGCCAGTGGACCTAATATCCCAGCCAGCGGACCTAATATCCAGAGTCCTTCCCTCCTTCTCCCCCAATCCCTGTGTGGGAGAATGTAGAACACTGTCTTCCGTGCCCCCAAGCTGTCTCTGTACTGTTCCCGCCATGCAGCCTCTGACTTAATAGCCCTGGTGCTATTCACCAGGCAAGCAGGAGAGACCCAAGAGGCTCTGTCTTTTGGGACTGGGGTAGAGCATGCCACTGCCATATTCCTTAGCCCCAGGCTGGGCTTCACCAAGAGTCGGACTGTGCCACGTATCAACTGGCTGACCAGCTGTCAGATATTCTACTTCGTGTTCCCCACCACTCAAAAATGCGTGCATCCGCACATACCCACATCAAATGAAAAACAAAAACAAAAAAAAACACAACCAACAACACACTGCCCTCGAGGTGCCTCAGTGGGGCATTTCCCCTTTAGTCTATTACCCTACCTGCCCCGAGGCTCTAATCCTTGCGCTCAACTCCAGCCAGGCCTTCAACGGCACTAAGTGATAGGCAGTGCCCAGGGACCTTCACTCCAGTGAACAGGCACGATTATCCTCATGCTCTCATTCCTCGGGCGGCCTGATGCTACATGAAGCTTTAAACCAGGCAGCAGACAAGCCCACGACCCCGAGCAGGGACTGGGGTATTACGAGCATCTCTGCTGCCCCTCAGGGCAGGCAGCTCTCTTTCTGGGCCTGTCTTTCATCCACAGCACTGGTCATGCCAAGTGCACAAGGCAGGGAGGAATGGGTGCCCTCTGCACCGCAGATGTGGCCAGTCATGGGCCCACAGCTCAGCCTTGACCGGAGGGGACAGCGGGGCTGGGGGCGGGGTCTGAATCAGGTCTCCGTAAGCCATAGGAGAATCCACAGCGGGGTCAGGCGGGGATGTCAGGTGACTCCAGCACCCGACTGTGCTCCGTGAATCCCAGGGCTCTTGCACGTTTCAGGAGTACTGGCGTCTGCGCGGCGTTGAGCGGGGTCGTGATTGCCTGGAAGCCAGATTCGTGGCTTCCTGGCTGGAACACATGTTGCATTTGAATTTAAAAGGCCGTTTTTTCCTCTCTGGTGTATGTGAACATACGTGCGTGTGTGGGTGTGCATGTGCCCCTGCACTCGAGAGCTGGCGTGCGCCTGGGTCTCCGTGCGCACACATTTCAAGACTGGAATGTGCAGTTCTTCGTCTGCATGTGATTTGTACCATGGGTGGTGATGGCAGTTTGGTTGATGGGAAACCGTCCCCTGCTTCCCCGTGCGGGAGCCATCACAGAGCCTGTGTGTCGGTGGTGTTGGGCCCCCGAGGAGAACGTATAGATAGAAGTATATACCTAAAGCATCAAATAATGAGGTGTTGGATAGATCACCAAGACGCAGGTATTTACATTAAGTCTGTGGGGATGGGGCTGGTTCCGGGCACGAGAATGGGTTTTGCTGATCCCTCCACGTGCATTTACCCGGCCTCCCTGCCAAGGGTGCGACCTACCTCCTCCCAGCTTTCGGGTGCAGGACACAGCCCTGCAACAGGACCAGGGTGCACAGAGACTGAACCTGCAGCCTCTCAGCTCTGAGACCTTGCAATCGAGCAAATGAGCCTGTGGCAATGATGATGCCGCCTGGCATTTACTTAGCGTTCTTAAATGCTTTGACCTGCCTCATTCACTCAGCCAGTTTTTATAAGCACTGCTCACGGATGTGGCCGCTTGCAGCGGACAGGTGAGCAGGGCAGGACAGGGGATGTTATCACACTTGTGGCACACAGTGCGTTGGGATGAGAACCGGGGCTGGGACCCAGGGCGCCTCTGCACTGAGAGCTTCTGCACCCCTCCTCAGGGAGTGTCTCGTAACACCTGTTGGTCCACGGATGCACCCTGGAGATCATGCATTGTAGTTGCCCGCACAGGGGTCCTTGGGAGCACCGCTGGGAGCTGTCCTTGGGAGCACAGGGGCCCGAGGGCCTCTCTGAGATGCATCTGCTCTCCCTACAGAGTGGCGACAAGGAAGCGGGGCGAGGATGATCCTACAGGATGAAGACATCACCACCAAGATTGAGAATGACTGGAAGAGACTGAACACGCTGGCCCATTACCAGGTGGGGTGACTGCACAGGAGGGATGGGGCTGGTAACCTGCCGTTCCCTCAGAGTCTCAGTCCTTGAAGGATAGGGTCACCCTGAGGCCGGACACCAAGCCCTGCAGCCACCTCTCCACCGGCACTTCTGATCCCTTAGCGACCCAGGGAAATTGGTGTCCATCAGCCAGGAAACCTTGACCTCTTTGGAGATGGGATGTCAACATGCGTGCTTCTGGCAGGGCGTGCTTCCGGCGGGGTGTGGGCAAGTCCCCAAGAAAAGGCCTTTCTTGGATGATCCCTGGGGCGTAAGGCCGGATGCTCTCCCAGGGAAGCATCGGGATGGAGGGTGCTGGTGAGACGCTCTTGCCAGAGTTGCTCTAAGAGTTAGCCACGGCGTAGGATGCTCTTCAGCGTTCAGGTCTGTCTTGTTTCATCGAAGAAAGCTGACTGCCTCCAAAGCCCCCCCCGTTCTTGGTGAGGCACTGATTGCCCCTGAGATCCAAGTAAATTCCTGTTGTCCTTATTTCCTCAGGTGGCAGACTTTCTGTGCCCAGTCTCTTGTAAGCCTTTTCCTTGTAGGTGCCAGATGGCTCTGTGGTGGCTTTAGTGTCCAAGCAGGTGACAGCCTACAATGCCGTGAACAACTCCACAGTCTCCAGGACCTCGGCAAGTAAATATGGTGAGTTCTGCCAATCGTCCTGGGGAGGAGAGGATGCCCGAGCTTGTTGGGGTGATCGTCACATTAACAGCACCGCTGAACAGCACTGGACCCCCGGACAGGGAGGAGGAGAGGGAGACGGGCAGGCTGACCACGGCTGGGGAGAGCCCGAATGGGGAGGAGTCTCCTCGTTCTGGAACTCTGGTGCAGGAACAGGACCTTCCGCCTTGAAAACAAGAAGAAAATCTAACCTTCACGAGCACCTCACAGTCTACGACACGGTGCTTTCATTTTTGCGGTCTTCATTATCGCACGTCATGTTCGTGACAATCAGCGAATTAAATAATTATTATTTCCCCCTATTATGCAGATTAGCAAATTATAACTCAGATGCTCAGAAGCTACACAACACGTAAAGGTCACACGGTTATGAAGCAGCTGAGGGAAGGTGCAGACCCAGGGCTCCAGCTCCGGGATGCGGGGTGGGGAGAAGATGCTGGGTCCGGGCCGGGGGCCCCCGGTGCAGCCCTGTTCTGCCTCCACCTGTGTGCTTTGGGGCCGGCTGCCTGACCCGCCGTAAGACCTGGTTCTCTTACCAGCAAAACTGGAGAGGAAAAAATGACCAATTCCCCAGGATCACTGTGAAAAATCAGTAGTAAACATACAGTGGTGCCCGCACACAGTAGGACCTTTTCTGCTCCACACTCATTTCGCCACAGCCCACAGCAAGCCAGTGGGAAGATCTGGCCTGGGCCAGACGGGAGGATGCAGGCAAGCAGGTGACAAGGTGATCACTCAGCTGCTCCACGCCATTAAGGGAAACACAGCACACGTCCTGAGACATCACCTCAGAACCCTTACCAGGAAAAGTGTAACGACGGACAGGCTGCTGGTCTTACAAATTGAATAATTAAGGGCTGGAGAGATGCAGGTACAGGAGGGGGAGGAATCTCAGCGGGCCAAGTAGCCGCGGAGGGTTTCCCGGGCGTGGCGGGAAAAGCATCCCACTCGCAGGGAATGGACCGACGCAAGGCAGGCAGCCAGCAGCACCCGCAGATCGCAGGCAGGATCAGACGGTATTGGCCACGGCCGGAATGGGGGGCGTGTGATGGGTCATGGAAGGGCCTCACACACGCGGGGTCATTGCCTTGGCAGAAAACATGATCCGATACACCGGCAGTCCTGACAGCCTCCGCTCACGCACACCCATGATCACCCCCGACCTGGAGAGCGGAGTCAAGATGTGGCATCTGGTGAAGAACCACGAGCACGGGGACCAGAAGGAGGGCGACCGGGGGAGCAAGATGGTGTCTGAAATCTATCTGACGCGTCTGCTGGCCACGAAGGTATGGGGCTTCAGACGGGCTTCGGGGCACGTGTGGGGTGTGGGAAGGAGCGTCATCAGCCCACAGAAATGCCAAGCTGGCGGATGCCTAGCATCTGTGCTCGCCCCACCCGTTATCCACTCAGCCCCAGTGCTCTTTCCCAGCACCGAAACTCGGAATCCTCAACCTCACGCTTCAGGCAAGCCCCACGCGTGCATCGGTGTGCAGCCCGAAGCACTGCTTCCATCCTGCTCTGTGCCCCGTTCCCAAATATGGAGACACTAGCCACTTCTGTTCATGTTCTTCTGTCATGCTTGTGAGAGAATGCCTCCTTCTCAAGGGTGTCACATACAACCCCTAGTGAGGCAAAGTGGGGCTCCATCAGTGACTTTCCAGGCACCATTTCTTCTTTTTTTTAACGTTTTTATTTATTTTTGAGACAGAGAGAGACAGAGCATGAGCGGGGGAGGGGCAGAGAGAGAGGGAGACACAGAATCCAAAGCAGGCTCCAGGCTCCGAGCCGTCAGCCCAGACAGAGCCCGACGCGGGGCTCGAACTCACGGAACGTGAGATGGTGACCTGAGCCGAAGTCGGACGCTCAACCGACCGAGCCACCCAGGCGCCCCTCCAGGCACCATTGCTGATCCCGGTTCTGGGAACATTGTGTGCCTGCGCTCAGCCCTTCAACTTGGGGGGCTGGCCTCCGCTCTGAGCTCTGCAGAGCTGACTGTGTAACTGCTCATCAGCCAGCGTGAATGATGCCCAAACAAAACCAGCAGATTGTGTTTGTCTGCTCCGACCGAGTGAGTTGTTCGTTAGCATTTGTGAAAAGTGCTAAAATAACACCACCAAAGGGTGTTAAACCAACCCATGCTGTTGGCAGAGGAAGGCTCGCTTAGGTCCAGTCATCGGCATTATATCTATTTTCCACGTGCGCGGGAAATTTAAAGCTGTTGGAGGAAGGTGAAGACCGTAGGAGACTTGATGCAGACACTTGCCCGGCCTCCCCGCTCTCCCCCTCCCCAGCAGGCCACGCACCCTGCCCTCCCTGCCCCTCTCCTGGTCGGCCGGGCAGATCTGAGACCCTGTCCTGAGAGCTCCCTGGGTGGAGCTGTGTTCTGAACCAGTCCCCCTCCGCAGGGCACGCTGCAGAAGTTTGTGGACGACCTGTTCGAGACCATCTTCAGCACGGCGCACCGGGGCTCGGCCCTGCCCCTGGCCATCAAGTACATGTTCGACTTCCTGGACGAACAGGCCGACAAACACGGCATCCATGACCCGCACGTCCGCCACACCTGGAAGAGCAACTGGTGAGGGAGGCCGCCGCCCCCGCTTCCTCCACAGGGACCCGGAGCAGGCCCTGCATCTGGGCCTCCCTGCCCTCTCCTACTGCGTCTGCACTGGCTTCCTCTCTCACTTCCCTCTACCCAAAGCATCCTTGTTTCCTATCCATCAGTCGAGCAGGTTGCAGACACTTATTGAACCAAGTAAGTGAGCGAAAACTTAACACGCCAAATGTTGCCACCAGACCCCTGTCACATCCAGAGTATGCCCGACACTGTGCCTGGTGTGTGCACACACGGTCAGGCACGGCCACCACCCTCGGTGGGCTGACAGGCGTGGGTAAGAGACAGGAAGGTGGCTGTTGGGACAGGGAGGCCGAAGATGCACGCATGCAACCAATTCTAGAGCCAGCACCTGACAGGGTGATGTATTCATGCATCCAATTCTGAGCCAGCACCTCAAGCACGGGTTGTGACCTGAGAGTCATCTAGGCGAACAAAAGGTGTTTCCGTTCTATTCGAGAAGCAAGGGTCTTCCCTTCTTCCAGACTCGTCTTCCCAACTCCCTTTGGGGAAGAGACCTTCCCGTACCTGCTTTGTCCTTCTTTGAGGAAGCAGGACTCTCTGAGCCCTGACACCCTAGATGTCTCCACTATGGTTCCTGTGTCCTTGAACATAGGCCCTCCTTTCCCTTCGTGGGTGTATACTCTGTGTTTCCATTTGCGACTGCAAGGTCAGACATCAGTATTCAGCACTTGGTGTGGAACCTCGCACAAAGCCGTGGCTCGATAAATATTGATGAAGATGTAGGACCAAGGTGGTCTCTATCTGAGGGCTCTGTCTCAGGCCAGGCCGGCTTGTATTTGGTCCCATCGGTTCCAGAATTGCCTCCCTGGAGCTTTTCGACAGTCCCTGTCCCAGGTTGTTCTTCCCCAGAACATTTTTCCAAGGCAGCACAAGCCTGCTGCCCAGCACCTGTGGCCGAGAGCGGGGACGGGCCCGGCTCTAGGGCTCGGCCAGGCGCCCCGGCAGCCAGCCTGGAGCCCCAGACCAAACACGGATCACGGCAGGAGTCAGAAGTGGCACTAAAACCCCATTTAACGTCATCTGCTCTGGCTTCTCCTCTCTTTTGCCTGAAGAGTAGTGCGATCTCTGCTGAAACTGGAAATGCGGGCAGGAACAGAGGTTTGGACCATAGCACTAAAGAGTTGGGTTTACGCCCCCATTAATTCTGGGTGAGAGATCTTGCACTGCCGAGTTCCTGCACCCTTTCTGAAATAAGACGGTTAGACTCCGGATTCCTCAGGGGCACAGGGTGAAGGCTCTTCCCTGCTGAAGGCCTGCCAGCCTGGTCTGGGTAAGAGTGCTTTGAATTCTGCCCATCCTCTTAGCGCGGCTCTGCAAAGCCGTTCCGTGGGCCATGTCCCTGACCTACCCAGTCTGCTTCTCTCTGCCAGTCAGTCTTCCTACTCCCCACCTCATCCGAACGTTAGCAGACTCCACAACACAAAGAATGCTCTGCCCAGCCCAGCTCTTGGGCCTGGCTGTGGAGGGCTGGTATTTCCAAAACACTCAAACACCCCTACCTGCCCTCGTAGCCCCTTACCAGCAGACCACCTGAAATGGTATCTAAATCATTCGTCTTCAGCCCATACTTTGGCTGGGGTGAGCACCGCCCCCGCCCCCGCCGCCTTCCAAGGATGCCATAATGCCCTTGGCGTGGGGCCAACCTTCCCTTCACACCAGCTCCTCCCAGTACTCTGGTGTCATCACAAGGAACCCCAGGGCGGTCGTCCGCAGTACCCGGCTCGAGTTCTCTCACCCAAGGACATGGGCCCCCTGACCCTGCTCACTGCCCAGGCAAGAAGCAGTTCATCTGGGAATTATGAGATCTGCATCATGACTTAGAGTTCATCGTCCCTGAGTAAAAAAAAAAGATGATTTCTTGATTCCTGGCCAGAGTTGCAACTCACCTTCTCCCCACCCGCTTCCTCCACATTCCCCTACCTTTTCTCTTTGAAATAAACCTCCTGCTCATTTAGCCTGAGTGGCTGCAATCAACCAGGGATTAGTGCCACCACCAATGTTAATAATATGCTAATATTTCATTAGGCAGGAGCCTCGGTGTGGTGCCCCGGTGCCCCCGTTTGATTTGCCTGTCAGCACAAGTGGCGTAAGCAAGGGAAACGACTGTGTAGCAGATATTAGACTCCCCGAGACCGTCTTCTGGATGAGACGCCCAGAAACAGGAAGGTGTGGACAGACCCCATGGGCGGAGCAGCCTGGAGTCCACGCAGGGCTCTGACCCCAGCTGTCACGGTCTCCCCTGGGCAGCTATGATGACCCTGACTTTCACCGTGTGTTGCAACTTTCTGTGTCACCCCCTTATTTCCTAGTCCCTATTTCGAAGGATGAAACAAGTGCCACTTAACGTTGTCAGATCTCAGTGCTGCCCGAGATCTGACAGTCCTGTGCTGCACATTTTGTAGGAACGTAATACTTGCTGGTCGATCGGCAGTCTTGAATATGAGTCTTACTGTAGTTTAGCATCTGTTGTATGGAGGTACCGGCCACTGGGAGATGCAACAAATAGAAATGTATTGCACTCGCCAGATTGAAGTAAGTAATTCAAAGCGCTGAAGTTTCAAGAGGCGAGTCAAACACATAGGAACGCTGTAACTATTACCAACAGTGAGAACAGCTACCAAAGCAATAAAACTTCAGGGCAGAAGGCAGGAGGTGAGGAGGAGGTGGGGGGCAGAGGGAGGGAAGCAAGCGATCCCTTGCTTGGTGCCATCCCGCTTCCTTACCTGCATCTCAGTAGGCCGGATGGAAGCCACAGGATGCGAGAGCCGGCAGAGTGTGGCCAAAGGGGACAGGGGACAGGTCTCTCCCAACCTCCCTTTCTGGCAACAGAGAGTGTGACTTGTGTTTATCAGACCACACTGCAGTTTTTCTCCTCTCTGGCTTGGGTTAGGTGACTCCTCTCCTGCTTCCTCCAGGTTACTCCAGCTAAGGAATGCATCTGTGTCTTTAAAACACAGACCATCTAGTGTCTTTCCCTCCGTGAAGACTTTCTGAACACTTCCCTCTGCATAGACTCGGTGACGCCTCCCTGTGTCCCACATCAGACCCTGCCTGTCCTTGGGTTCCAGCACTGATAGCTCTCAGAGCACATACTTGGTGGCAGGCCTGACTCCCCCATGAACCCACCAGAAAGCTGGCTTCTTGAGGGCAGAGGATGTATCCCCAGTTGTTAGCATAGTGCCTGGTATGCAGTAGGCGCTCAGTGCAAGAAAGAGGGAGGGGAACACAAGGGGACAGATGAAGGGCTGTGAATGTGGGTTTCTAAGCATGCCGGCTCAGGGAGGAGAAATTAGTTAGCTACACTTCAACTGCTCAGCCCCAGTGCCTTCACCGCGTAGGGTCAAACTGTACTGTCAGGCAGGGAGGAAGGATGTGCTCTTTTCCGGGTCATACCGTGGATGACAGAGAATAAGATACAAAGCCTGTATTCCAGGCTATTCTTTAAGGTTTGCCGATTGGATGTGCATCATATCCGGCATAGGGGGTGGACAGTGGAATAGAGTCAGAAACTCCACTTTAGAGCACCCACACTGGCCACCTCTGAGCCCAAGCCTTGTGCTGCCAGGGAAGGTTGTAGTCCTGCAGTCTTCAGGCTGGGCATCAAGCCCTCCCCAGTGCCCATCAACATTTTAGCTGTGGGTGGAGTAGTCAGCCTTGCTGATCCTCAGTTTCCTGGCAGGTATGTTAGTGGCATAGGCTTTGCTTTTAAAACAATCGGTTCTCAGCCTTTTCTCTTTCCCCAGAGAACTCTCCAGTCCATGCCACACCCCCCTGCCCTCTCTTCCTGACCATCTGCCTCTTCCCTCCACACAGCCTACCCCTGCGGTTTTGGGTCAACATGATCAAGAACCCTCAGTTTGTGTTCGACATCCATAAGAACAGCATCACGGACGCCTGCCTCTCCGTGGTGGCCCAGACCTTCATGGACTCCTGCTCCACATCAGAGCACCGACTGGGCAAGGACTCCCCTTCCAACAAGCTGCTCTATGCCAAGGACATCCCCAGCTACAAGAACTGGGTGGAGAGGTGAGTGCTGGGCCCAGGAGCCAAGGTAGGACCCCTTGCTGAGCAGGCAACTGCCCTTGATTTGGGGTCCCCTCGCCTCCAAAATGGGCTGGTGCTTACAGAGCCCGATCCTGCAATTGGCAATACCCACACCCCCACGTCCCCAGTGGTATTGTCAACTGAAGTAAGACCCCAGGGAACCTGGCTGGACATAGCCTCTGTGCTCGGCTTCCCTGCATGGAGGGCCCCAGATCTTAATGGCCGAAACCCGCCTAACCCCCACCAAAACAAAACAGAACAAACAAACAAACAAACAAATGCTCAAGGAACCAAATAACATCTTGGCACAGGAAGTCTGGAGTCCTCTACCCATCTGTCGCTGTCTATCCAGTAAGCCTCTCTCCACATTCTGTGGGGATGTCGTTCTCATTCTGACACTTCTGACTGCCCCAGACCCTTGACCTTCACAAGATGAACTCTTGATGCCCTGTGCCCTGCAGTGCTTTCTCAGCCATTGTAGCCATGACCTTAACCATGGTCTCACACATTGTCCTGTGACTGGAGGGCCAGTTGTAAGCTGGGGAGCCCGTCTTCATGCAAAGCTAACTCATGGTAAAGAACGTTAATGGTGTGTCTGGGCCAATCGGCTCCAGGTAGCAAACACCTGAGCTTAGGCAACCAGCCAAAGCCTTATTTATTTATTCATCACCGTAGTCCTGTGTCCAAGAGGATAGGATTAGAACCTCATTTTCTGCCCATGGAAGCGAAGAAATATACATTCAGAAAGGCCAAGATGAGAGGTGATCCCCAAACTCAACTAACTCCTACTTTTGTACCATCAGTGATGCTTCTAGTTGGGGCCTCTGCCAACCTCTGTGGTGCCTCTGTGTGAAGTCAAGAAGGTGCCCTTTCCTACCGGAGGATGTAACTCCAAGCCAGCGTGCATGGTTTGTTGAATGATGGGCTGGTTGTCAGCCCAAGCTCCTTTGTGCAGTGAATAGCCTGCACAACTCCACAGGGCAGTCCTGATTTTAGAGTCCCTTTCTCTCGTTACCATGAAGCTCAGATTTGGTGCCTTTATTAAGAGTAAAAGATGCCAGAAATTGTTCTTGACTTAGTAACTGAAGACAAAATGAACAGTATCATTTCACCCATGGGAAAGAGACAGTCTCCATCTTCATACTTGAAAATTGCCTTCCCTTGTAAAGAGGGACTAAGAGAGAGTGGAGTCTTGGCCACCTCAGTAACATAGTTCTGCTAGAAAGCATTGAGTTTTGTTTTTCCTCTTCCCTCTGTTCTTTGATATCCTCCCTACCCCTTCCTGCTGATGCATGTGCTGGGCATCAGTCTTGGCCGTCAGAGAGAGAGAGCTCTCATGTCCTTGTATCTCTTGATGTCTGAGTCACTAGGAGAGGCTCTCAGCTCCCTCCACATAGATGGTGGCCCATTCTTCTGACGACAGAGCTGCCAGGAACAAGCCCTCCTCTGTGGTCACCGGCCCTTCAGCAAAGATAGGAGAAAGGCGACAGTGGGGCTCTGGTTATCTCAGCACGGGTCACGGCGCTAGGACCTCGGGCGGGGAGCGAGGAAGCAGGGGTGTGGAGGGCTGGAGGCGTTTATGAAACACCTGCAGAGAGGACCCTCCCCAGGACACGGCTATCTAGTCAGAGGTGAGAATAACGCGTGCGCGGGGCTAACGGTCTTCCTTCCGCCTGGTGCTAAATGAAATTTGTGCCATGCAGCTGCTACAGGTCATGAGTAACCCCAGTCCATTTGGTTATTTTTAGGAGTGGCTTGATGGTTTCCATTCCTTATCCTGCCAGTTTCTTAGCAACCGGTGGTACTCTAGGGAGAGTCATCTCTCACTAGCTTGAGATCCCACCCAACCCCTTTCTCCTCTCATTCTGGGATGAAGTACAGGGACGGAGGGATCGGGAGACACAGCGTGAGCAGGCCTGGAGATCAAGTCTAGAGTGCTTCTTCACTTGGTGACGGATGGATGAACTCCACTGTCACTCGCGAGGAGCCTGGCCTCCGAGGTTGTCTGCCTGCCGGAAGGTGAAGTCGAGCAGCACAGAACTGGCTCGGGGTGCACAGCAAGCCTGGTCTCCCACCTTGGCCCACCACAGGCACCGGCAGCATGCAGTTCAGAGGAACAACGGTAGAACCCAGCCTCTCATGGCCGGCGCTTACCCACAATGCTATTGGCTGGCAGCTCCCACTGCACACTCCCAGTCTTTGCCGCCTCCGTCCAAGTATGCGGGCTTTTGCTTATGGCCACATCTAGAGAAAGGGCAAAGGACCTCCTGGCCCCCGGTAGCCATCTTAAAGATGCTACACTCCTTAAAGAGCTACACTCTTTAGATGGCCCCCGGTAGCCATCTTAAACCGCTACACTCCTCTTAAAGAGTCACCGCGAACAGTGTGTCGTGACCAGTTATGTTTCCTATTTCATTAGCAATAGCAGTAAAATTTGCATGTCGGGGGGGGGGGGTGATTTCCTCTCCGCTTAAATTGGAGGAGGCTCAAGGTTATTCCTGTGGCCGCGTTAGCCTTTCTCACCTGCCCTCAAGGCTTTGCAGGTAGGGCTGAGCGGAGCGGAATCTCAGCCGACCCGCTCAGAACCGGACTGGGGTGTGCCACACATTTCAGGGCCATCTGTCACATGTGTCACAGTGTGAAAAAGGTTAAGAATTTTGAATATTTAAAAATGCCTCTTAGGAAGTCATCCATTCAAAACATAAAACGGTGACAGTTCACCCTGGGAGCAATACCAGAGGTGAAGTATAGACATTTCATTAACTTATTCATCAGTCCATGGGTCAAACATTTACGGTCTCCATCAGAAGCGTATGGGGCACTCGGGATATATTACACTTGATCCTTCCCTTGTGGCTCTCGTGGTCAAGGAGGACACACAGACAGGCCCTCGGCAAACCCCGTGGAGCTGTGATCCTGCGGCTGGGGGAGTGAAAGCCTGATTCTGCTGGGCCTGGAGAGGTCCGTGAGAGGTTCTCAGAGATGAAGATTTCTGTGCGGGGCCTACAGGCTCTAGATGTTTCTCATATCTACACCTTCATCCTCGAAGTGTTTGGAGGGATGACAAAACTTTGTTCTTCTAAGAGTTCAGGGCATTAGAGACCACCTTCTTGATCACTGGAGCCATCCAAAGGCAGAGATGAGACACCCACCATCACTCACTGGGCCCATCCCCTAGAAACCCACAACAGACTGCTACAGACGGACCAACAGCGAGACACTCAGCACTTCAGGGCCCTGTCCTTTCTAACAGCTCCCCAACGACCCATAAGGGTACTGGCATCCCATCTGATGTGAACAAACTCAGCAAAGAAAGCTGAGTAGGGCCAGTGGTGGGACCCAGACCTCGTCAGCAGGCCGGGCCTTGGCCAGCTGGGAGCGGGGGGTGGTCTTGGGGGACTTTCCAAGCGTCAGTCCCTTTTGAAGGGGCTCACCTGCAGGCAGAAATCCCATGGGAGGAAGTTCAAGTACAGGAGCCCAGGCTGACCTCTCCCTTCCTCACTGCACAACCTGCTGATAAGAATACTTGTTTGAAGCTCATGAATATGGGGCATAATTGCATTCTTCACAATCAATAAGCCTTCTCAGTGGCGGAGCCCGGCGCAAAAGCCAGCCCAGCGGGAGCTGAGAAGGAAGCAATTGCCCGCACAGCCGGGGAATCCAGGGCAAGGTCATTACTGGGCTCAAGGTCATTACTGGGCAAGGCCAGGGAGAGAGGTGGGGCACAGCCCTGGATGGAAGCGAAGAGAGGTCAAGACAGGGTCACATGCTTTGTTGGGTGGATGGTCCCGGCTAGCACCAGGCAAGGCTGGGGTCAAGACCCAGGCAGAGTGTTAGCTGGACCACAAACGCCACACTCATCTGGGAAATCGAGCTGTCCGGGGCCACTCAGCTCAGCTGTTCAGTGCTTGCTGAAGATGAGGACATGTGGTTGGTCCATTCAGGGGCTAGTGTGTGGCCTCAGATGTGCACTGGTCCAATCCAGTGCCCTCTGCAGGTAGGCAACAGAGGAGAGACTGGGCCACTCTGTGCAGAAAGGACCTCACTGTTAGAATAACGCAAAACCATCCGGGTGGCTCACCACCCATTTCTTCAGGTGAGAAGGTTGGAGCCCCTGCCCTGGCCCCACTCCGCTCCCAACCCCTCCCTCCCTCTCTTTCTCATACACAGACACATTTGTAAATATTCTCTTTGGAGAAATGGACTGGGCTTCTGGCACACACCAAGGCAAGCCATGTTAAAGGGACAGAGTGTTGGGCATCTGATGTTTGCGGTGGAGACAGTGGTCCCTAACTTGGACCCACAAGAGGCATCTCAGGGTGCAGGGTGCAGGACAGACCATCCATCTACCTGTGAGAAGTTTCACAGGCAAGTATCAGAAATGGCAGGAGTCTTTGCTTCTGAAGACAGTCATGTCCTGTCAGTGAGGACCTGGGCATCCCGGTCAGTCTCTCTGACCATCTACTGGTGACAGAGTATAACTATTGGGAGGAAGCTCTGGACCCCGGCATGTTAGCAGAGATGCGCCTGGTTGCTGGTCGTGGAGAAGCCAGGGAAGTCCTCTGTTCATGGTTTTCCCCAAAATGACCTGATGACATAGCCCTTGACCCCACAAACACATGTACCTCGGCAAGTGTGAAGAGACAATGGCGCATAGCTCCTTAGGAGGGGCGGGGGTGGGAACCGTCACTGAAACCCCTAGGTCTCCACTATAAAATGGAGCATTGGCATTTATTGCCTTCCAGAAATAGTGTCAGTGAGTCGAGTCTCTCGCTGGAACGTTTATACCTGGAATGTCATTAAATCACCCAGAACCCTGAGGAATCTGAGGATGTTTAGGGGGTGGACCGCAGGTCTGGAAGAGAGTGGGCTCATCTGGGATGGAGTGAAGGAACCAAATCGCACTAGGACAGGGAACGGAGGGCACTGAATGTGAGAAGCGGTGGGGGGGGAGCCACCCACACTAGACGAAGGTTGTGAAGGATGAAGTCCAGGTGAGGCAGGGGGCAGGCCGGCCTCCTCTGAGGCCGCAGGCTCCTCTGAGAAAGGTCATTCCATTACACTCTTGTCCCCAGGCCCAGACCTCCCGCCAAAATGCTATCAGCTCAACAAAGCAGTTGGCGAGCGTGTCTGTGTGTGGCTGGCTTTCTGAGGTCAGAGGAGGCCCCCTCCGACCGGCTCCTTCCCTTGCCAGCACGCTCTGCTTTCATCTCCCTCCCTCTGCCTCCCTCGGAAGGTTTCCAGAATGAACGACGGGTCTGCGGTCACAGCAAGGCCGTGGCTTGGGGCAGGGTGGCCATCACCGCCCTCACTGGCCCAGGAATGCTCTGGCAGCAGACTGAACTGTCATCCCACCGCGAGCCTCTGAGCGTGATGGCTTGAGGAACACAAGAGTGCCACGTGTGCTGGGCTGTCCCCGAACTCCTCGGCCTGGACTGGGGGAGGTGGAGGTGTGGGCATGGCAGAGGATCTATGGAGTCATGGTCTCGGTACACTGAGGGCCAGGGTGAGACTGTACCAGAGCCCCCGAAGATGCCACTACACTTGCCTGGTCAAGCCCAGTTCTGGGACTGCCCAGGGCCTGTCATTGGTACCTGCACCTACACAGCTCGCCAGTGCCCCACATGCCTCAGCCTGGTCCCTGCAACCCCCCCACCCCCAACGGGGGTCCCATCACCCTCCTCTGTTCTAGATGCTCAGGCTTGCTTTCACCGGCTCCGATCCGAAGCCGTAAGCATTCAGCTGCAGGCCGAGCTGGGATGACCGACACTCCTGGGTGCTCCCCCGCTGCCCTGATGGCTCCCTGCTTTTGTAGGTCCCTGGCCCCTTTTATGTGGCCCACAGTGAGCAGGCAGCTGGGGAGGGGGGTATAGCTGTCTCTGGGGGGCACCGGGGCCCTTCTCTTCCTCATTAGGAAGCCGCACCACTCCCCTCTGGCGGAGAGGTTGGGGTTTGCCGCATAAAATGTCAAATTGCAGAAATTAAAAATGTAAATGCTGGCATCTAATTAGCCCGTTGACAGCAGCACACAGCTGCAAGTGACAGTGACTGATTGCCTTCTGCCAGCCTCTCTCCCCAAGCAGCCCCCGGCCCCGCCCTTCTCCCGGGTAACCCCCCAGAGAGGGGAGGGCATCGAGGCAGAGCAACTGCTTCGAAGAGCCTTTGGGCACTGGGCGGGGGCGGGGGGGGGGGCAGCCCTTGTGTCTGTGGGAGGAGGTGTCAGAAGGACACCAGAGACATACTGGACCACACTTTGGTGGCCGGGAGCAAGGCCCATGCAGGAGACGGCTCCTCCGTAGTCCTGTTTCCACCCCAGTTCACCCTCTGCCCAGGTCTGGGCCACATCCCTTCCCTCTGCGCCCCCTGCACCCAGAGCTGTAGAGGGCTCTCTGGGGCCAGCCCCTGAAGCACACGTGGGAGAGAGCCCACCAGGTCCCCAGGGGATCACGCACAGGCGTCCACTGGCCCCAGTGCTGGGAGGATCCATCTGTCCTTGACTCTTGCCTGCACAGCTCCAGCTCCTTTCTTCCGCACTCCCTTCCGTGGTAGGTATTACTCGGACATCGGGAAGATGCCGGCCATCAGCGACCAGGACATGAACGCATACCTGGCTGAGCAGTCCCGGATGCACATGAATGAGTTCAACGCCATGAGCGCACTCTCGGAGATCTTCTCCTACGTGGGCAAGTACAGCGAGGAGGTGAGCCCACCCTGCCCGGCGCCTGCTGGGAAGGACAGGGAAGCTATGGAAAAATCCCCGCCTGTGGCAGTCTCTATGCACAAGAGCACGGGAACCCCAGACCACGCTCTGTGTCTGCTGGGGAAGCTGTCTGTCGCCCTGGATTTGGGGGCTCTGTGCCACAGATGGGGATCGTAGGAATGCCCCATTCTGTAAATTCCGCATCAATCCTGTTCTCAGGTATTTAGATAAAGTGTCTGTTTCTTTCCTTTTCTTTTTACAATTCTTATTTCTTCCCTGCTTGTCCCTCCTTTTATTTTTCCCTTTTCTCTCTCTGATCTAATCCTCTTTAAACAAGCAGTTTCCCACTCTCATGGCAGGCTGAATGGTATGGTATGGTATGGTGGGATAGGACAGGACAGGATGGGACAGGACAGGACAGGACGGGACAGGATCAGAACAGAACAGATACAGAGCAGAGTGGAATGGCATCTATTTTATTTGCTGTGTTCCCCAGGTGGAAAACCTCACCTGGGGTCATTGCCACTGCAGACACGGCCTTCTTCCTGGCCAGTACAGAGGTGTTTCCAGATTTCTTAGTCATGCAGGCTTAGCCCAAGTGGGTTCAGAATCTAGGCTCCCTCTGTCTGAGCACCAGCATAACCACCTTCTCCTTGAGCAGAAGGTAGTAACAGGAGGTAAAGCCAGTGCCCCCCTTCTCTGCCTCCTCTCTATCTCATCACTGAGAGAGGGTCTAGGAACCCCAGGCTAAGGAGGGAGCCCCAGCAGGCCACGAGCAGCATAGTGCTGTGAACGCCAAGTGCAGGGGAAGCCAGCCGTGAGTCCCTTAGGGGAGGGACCGAGACTGCAGGCCATTGCTGGTCTGGGGCAAAGTTTTCACCTGTCCGTGGCCACGTGAGAGAAGTAAGGACGATGCGGAGTGTGTTAGGGTGGGAGTGTAACGGCCTCATCTTGGAAGGACTGCCCTTTAGTCTACAAGGACACTCATCTGCTCATGGTATGAAAATGTCCCATCCTTGTGAAATGCTGGTGCCAGTAACTGGCAGTTCTTGGCCAGCTAAGAAGTGGGCAATTCCGTCTTGGTCTCCCCCATTAAAACTGCATTAAGTGGGCCAAGAAATCCAAGGCTCTAGGAGCCTCCCTTCAAGCCTTCACCCTCCTCCGCCTCCCTGCCCCTCAGCCCCAGCACTGGCACAAGCATGCCTGTTTGTCTCACACACCCCTTGTGGAGCAGACTTTGTGGGAAGGGCACACGTGTGTGTTCTGTGACTCTGTCCTCTGCACTGAGGACAGTGCAGGGTTCAGAGAGGTGACAGGGTTCAGACACTGCACTGAGGCAGTGAGGGTTCAGAGAGGTGACATGTTTTGCCCCAGATCGCCTCGCTAGAAACTGGTTATTCAATCCCGTATCTCCTGAGTCTGAGTCATATTCTAACACATTTTCCATCGTGTTCCACAGTTGCTCACCGTCACTGTCCTCAACCAACCATCTGATCTCAGAAAAGGCTTTGGCAGACTTTGTCATGAGGTGCTGATGACCAGGAAAGCTTGAGATAGGGCTCTTTGAAGGATATTTGTTCGATAATGCACAGTAAAGCCAAACGACTTTCTAAATGTGGGACGTGGGGCTTCGTGATGCTGATAAGGAAGATATTCCTTTTTTTGGATGAAGGGTGGGATTTCTTAATATCTGTGAGGTCCCATTCCCCAGAGACACAGGGCACCGTACTTTACAGGGAGGTGGGGCCATCTGCTTGTTAACCTGCAGGTCACTGGTGCATCTTTGCACAGGTGGCTTCGGCCCACTGCCAGCTGTCTTCCGTGGACAGTGAAGTGCACACATTTATTCAGACACGCTGATGTAGGTGCTGGCACCCTGAGCCCCCTGACACAGGGCTACCCACACACTGCACCCCGCGCCCGCGTTAGCCAGGCTGCCTGCTGACCCAGCAACGTTCCGTGTACATCTGCACGTACACACGGCTTCCCAAGCCTGACCGCACCCGCCCTAAGAACGCGAACGTGAACGCACAGACTCGTAACCCCCCTGTTCTTGGCCCTTCAACAGATCCTCGGACCTCTGGACCATGACGACCAGTGTGGGAAGCAGAAACTGGCCTACAAACTAGAACAAGTCATAACCCTCATGAGCTTAGACAGCTGAGAACCGTCCTTCCAGGGCCCCTGGGGGGAGGGACACACCAAGCCGTGCCTCAGTCTAGATTATCATCTTTACCAAGTGCAAGTTCCGACTGGCGTCAGCAGCATCCCCTGAGCAGCGCTATCTCTCTCTCCGCCTCTTTGCGTCTCTCCCTTTTCCCTGCATCCCTTCTCTCTCAGTTGCTCTGCCAACACGACCGAACCACACCGCCACCCCTCAGTTAGTTCAGGATGGCCAGGCTCAGGCAAGGGGCCCAGCCAGAAGATACCAGAGGGGCTCTCTTTACCGGGTGAGCCCAGGCGTCAGCAGCGGGGCCCGAAAGATGGCCGAGGAGCCGCGGAGAGAGGACGTTCCTGTGCTGCTGCTCCCCCCTCGCACGCTGGGCCGGACCTTGGTCTAGGGAAGAGGCAATGAGCTCAGTATTATCTTCACTGGGAAGACATCACCTGGCTCTCTCCCTTCTCACATTTCCACCTCCAGGGGGTCCGTCCGTGTGTGGCTCTGTTGTAACTGTGAGAAAGGCCACAGCTCCTGCATGGCCAGAGTGGGGGCAGGGATGAGGAGCTGGGAGGTGCTTTTCAAGCTGCCGCTCACTTGTGTTGGTGTCCCGAGGCTTCCTTGTCCCCTTCCGGTCTTCTTGGAGCCCTTCCCAGTGCTCCTAGGGACCTGCCTGTCCCATCTCCTCCCCTGTCTTTGGAAAGCCAGACAGGAGAAACAGCTGTCACCTTCCACGATGGAGAGCCTCCAGACCTTCTGGTCTGGCTCAAAGGGGCAGAAACATAACATGGAGGGGGAGAAAAGGAAAGAGCGTTGCATCCACGCTGGAAGCAGAATTTGTTGTTTTTCATTCACCCCCCCCCCCCCCCACCAAGTGCAAGTGAAGCACGCCCGTGGTCATGGGTCTAATCGATTGCCAGATCTTCGATGCTGTCCAGAGAAAGCACCTGCATCCTCCTTGGTTGGCGCTCAAGGGTCAATGTAAAATGCAGAGTACATCCAGGAGATTCTACCTCCAGCCGCCTTTATGGCTCCGTCCTCACCACCCTTCCTGAGAACTCTAGAGAATGCTGGGGCAGAGAGCCGAGCCCCCGCCCCCCTGCAGAGCCTGGTGCCATTGCTATGCAGATGACTTTGTCATTCCACTGTCCAGACCTCCTTGGCAATGACTCCTTCAACATCCTCTGTCTCCTCAGTCACTGCCCTTCCTCACCTCCTCCCCAGTCATTATGGAAAGAATCACACTCAAGCACAGCCTCATGGAGACAAACCAAAATGCCAGCCAAACTCAGCCCCCAGCTTGCCATGTCCGGGACGGACCGAGAACTCTAGCTGAAGGACGTGGCCAGCAGCGACAGAAGAGATATACAATGGACCTCAGCCCTGGCGTCTGTTTCTCCATCTGTCCCTCCATCTCTGGATGGATCATTTCAGCTTGTCAGGCAAATGTGTGCTGAGACATGGGTGAGCAGGGGCTGTGGTAAGAGACGGTCTAACAGAGGGGTCATGGAAACCTTAATCCTGAAGGGACCTTAGATGCCATCTGACCCAGTTTCCCACCATAAACAAGATTCTCTCCTGGCAGCCTTGGCTAGTTGTACACCACTCTGGGAGACGAGCAGCATCATCTAAGGTGTGGTTATGGGTGAGGGTTCCAGTCTTGCCTTCACTCCCCGAGCATCAGACGTTATTCCCTACAGTCCACTCAAAATGAGCCCCCATTGGAAAGAGGAAGGAACCGCTCCATTTCCAGCAAAGTCTATGGAGCACCCTGTACTTTTAAGAATGCTAGCCCCTTTGGGTCTGAATATGTGTGCATATGTGAGTGTGTGTGTGTGTGTGTGCACGCGTGTGCGTGCATGGGTGTGTCTGCCCCAGAAGTAGGCAGAGAGCTCAGAAGGATTCCTTGTCCTATGTAGGGGACTGTGAAGTGTTTCCCTTCTCCACACTTGCTCATTCATCGCAGCTTCAGGACATTTCCACGCTAGCTTTCCATGCTGAGCACGGGTGGATGGAAGGAGAGCCACCTGTCTGTAGGAAACCAGGGTGGTCACTGGCCGAAAGCGGCCTGGACTTGACTAGAGGCTGGGTGGAGGTGACCCACAGCAGGGCATTATGTGGCGTCAAGGAGGACAAACGGGGACAAAACACAAGTAGCCTAACAACAGGAGGGGGAGGATGGGGATGAGACACACGCCAAGGGGGAAAAATAACCAAAGGTTTGGCAGATAAAGTGCCAGGGGAGGAGCATGGGATTTCTACCCTTGACCATTTTATTTCCTCCCAAGAAGCCACGGGCCCTGGCCAGAAAGCAAGCACGTGGGAGGCAGGCGGAGGCGGCTCCATGGCCACTGAGATGTATTTGCACACATGAGGGGTTGGGGAGGTGAGAGACACAAACATATTTAACAGATTTGCTGAATGCAAGCGAGTGTATGTGTGAGCGCATGTATGAGTGAGTGTGTTTGATTTATTTTTTAAGTTTTGCACAGTTAGAAAAAAATGAACAGGCAGACAAGAAGACTGTTATCATGGTTCTGCTGAAGCTTTTATTTTTTACCGGATTATTATTATTGTTGTTATCGTTCCTTTGTCGGTACAGAACTTCCCCCCTGACCCCCGCCATGTTTTGTCACAAGAGAAACTTCAAAACCCTCAGAGAAACCTCAATGTCAGGAAGAAAGAGGAGAGGACAGTCTCCTGGCTCTCCTCCTTTCTCCCAGAAGAGGGTTTGAGGACAGATTTTACCTTAATTGTTGGCGGGGGGCAGGTGTGGGTTGCTGCTGGTGTTTTGTTTGCCGAAGCCTCTGCAGCCTGCTCGGGCTGGAGAGAGAGGATAGACTCACCCAGAGCTGCAACCTGTCTTGCCCACAAAAATTCTCTTTCCTTTCGCTGTTTGTTTTCCATTTCTTCCGTTTGGATTCATGGTGCATGTGTGATACGTTTCCAAGTACAGACAAGGCAGCATTGTCAAAAAGCTGTCCTTGCCTCCCCCATGTTCTTTCCAGAACTCCCCTTGGGATCCCCGATCTCCTCCTGGCAGGCCAGAGACCCCGAGAGCTGCCCGGGGGGACATGTGGGCCAGCACACCGCAGAGAAGGGAGCCGGGCAGACTGGTCCGGTGGAAGGGAGCCCCCCCCTCGAGGCCTCCCCGCCGTGACAGTGAATTTCCAGGGTCATAACTCTGTTTAAGGTGGAATCTTTATCTCACTCCTTGAGTCCCAGGCAGAGAGGAAGGGAGACAAGGCCCATCTCCTCTCACCTCTCCCTTCAACCACCTCCTGCACCCTCCACCCCTGAGATGGTGCTGGGAGATCCCACAGTCAGAGTAACTGACATGGGTTAGGTGGGGATTTTGAATGTAGGAGGGAGATGGGCTGAAGGCTGCTAGTGGTAGGAAGTGGGAGCTTGGCGGGGTCCCGAACTGAAAAGGATGGATGGATAGAAGCTGAGAAAGACAGCTGCAGGCAGGTCACTCCTCTCGCGGGGCATGAGTCTCCCCACGTGTGGGCTTTGCCATCCTTTGTCCTTCCACGGAAGGAGAGACCCCCACGTCTCTCGGTAACTGCAGGCGGTACCACTAAGTGAAGTTGGCTATGGTGTCAGTTAATTCCTCAGGAAAATATTTTTTTCTTGCCTTCTTTCAATGTGGTCTGAATGTGGGGACCGAGGACAACCTGAGTGTTCACAGGCCAAAGTAGGCTCACACCCCCAGGGCGCCCTAGACCCTCCCTCTCGGGAGCTGGTGGGCCGGCAGGTCAGGCCCTGGATGCTTGAGCAGGGCTACGGTCGAGAGTGAAGTCATTTTCAGTAATCCCAAAGTGAAGCAGACTGTCCAGGACTGTGCCAGGCAGAAGCGGGAGTCGCCGACAGGTAAGGTCGCTGACCTGGTCCGCTCGGGCCCCCGTCTCACCCCGCCCCCTGCCAGCCCTGGGCTAATGTCGAGGTACTGTCCCAGCACCCCACTTCCCCCTGCCCGAGGTCCTTGTGCTCATGTCCCTCTTGCATGTCTGGCTTCTGAGGATGTCCCTCCCCTGCAGAGGGGAGTGTGTCCCCTCATCCCCCTCACCTGCAGTCTCTGCCCCAAGGCCATGCATCCACTCTTACCCGGAGCCTCCGACCTCACAGCCCAGCACCCCTTCCCCTGCACCACCCTGGGGAGGCCCTAGGCCCCTCACACCCTTTTGACAATGCCTCCATGAGTAGTTGGGGGTCTGGCCCTGGGGACCCCCAGCAGAGGAGCCACAAGCAATGATTTCCCAAGCACCCTCCAGTCCAAGAGGCAAGTCCTGCTGATGTTTCCAGAGCCCTTAACAACCTGTTAAGATGGGGCTCGCTTTGACCTAATAGGCAAAACCCTATTTTCCATCTGTCTCCGTTCTTAGGAATAAGGGGACACTGCCTTTGGCTTCATAGGATGTAAAGTCAAATACTTAACCTAGCGAAGGTTAAGCTTAATTATTCATCAAGAACAAACTTTCCCACCTCTCACAGAGCAAGGAGGAAGGGGAAGAGGCAGGGAGGCCCAGAGACACCCCTTCCATGGCCCTTCCAGGAATGGGCCACCCCAACAGGCAGTCCCAGCGAGAGTCTGAAAGGCCTCCGAAAGGCATTCCTGGGAAGGACTAACCCCCAGCACCAGAGTCCCCAAGAGAAGACCCTACCCTGGGCGGATCCTGGCTCCTTTGTGGCCTTTCTCCTTGCTCCTAGTTCACATCAAGGCCCTCCCGTCAGCCCCCCATGCCTCCAGTCAGCTCCCAGGACAGGTGACGGAGGGCCCTTGACCCCTCAGCCCCTCCTTGTTTCTTTATTCTGTACGTGGGCTGTTTATTTGGGGTTTGGGGTTATTTTTCGTCTGTATATGTTAAGCGTTTGAGATTAAGGAGGGAGCCCAGGTGTGGGTGTAAAGTCCAAATTGCTGGAAGGAAGAAACAAGACTCTTCACCTGTGACTTGCAGGGATGAAGAGAGCCACAGGGCTGGGGGTGGGAGGGGCTCCCCGTTGTTAGAAAATGGGTCCAAATAGTTCCCAGATGTGGACACGCCAGTCCTGGGGAAGCTGATACTCCTGGTGCTTCCCCTGCACCTCTGATAGCTGGGGCCTGCAATGCTGCCCCTCCTCCGCCTGCCTCCTGCCACCTCACCCCTACAGGTGTGGCAAACGAGAGCCTTTATGGAGCAGGAAGCTGAGGTACGGCCACAGGTGACATTGGAGAGGCAGCTCCAGAGGCTGGGACACCATGAGCCTCTGAGAGTAGGGGCCCTCCGCTGGAAAACTTATAAAGAACATTCCTCCCATTCAGAAAGGAGTCTCTGTAGTAAAAATTTCAGACTTTCAAAAGCGACCTTTTTTTTTTTTAACTACAAATCTTTGCTCCCCGATAAAAATTGTGGGGTTTGTGTTTAGTAGGGGGGAGTATCCAACTTTATAAAATAGGATTTTTTTTGGTTGTAGAAGTAATCATACTCATTAGAGTCCCAAATTCCTTGAGTAGACTGGTGACAGCCCCCAAAGCAAAGCTAAATGAAACAAAAGCCCTAATAAATGAAAAGAGGTGTCTGTCTGTATTGGCAGAGATAGTGAGGTGGGTGGGGGGCTCTGTGCCCTCAGCTGGGTGCACCCCACCTTCCCTTCTCCTCACCCCCTTTCGCTTTGTCCAGTCTTGGCTCTCTGGGCTGCCCCTGGTGTGGCTGAGTCCCGTGCGGTTCCCATCAGCTTCCCTCAAACCGTAGGGACACCCTGTTAAGGATCGGTCATGGAGGGATGAAGTCCCCTCCCCTGAGAATGCAAATGCCCATGGCAAATAGGCACGGTCTATGAAGCTCATCTTCCACCATTTATTTTTAAATCTGGAATTAGAACATCTTTTGTTAGTATCTTTGATCTTATGACTCAAGCACATTTTGGAAGGGCTCCCTTCCAAGAGTGGAATTCAAAACAGAGGATGTGGCTAAAGAGCAACACAAAGGACGCTTAATAAAGTGAGACCGCGTACCAAACAGGACTGCTGGATGCAAGTCAGGCCCACGACCAAGATGGGATACGTGTCTCGTGTGTTCTCCTTCCTTCTCCCTTCCCTGATGTTCTCCCCAGCTGTTGGCTCGTTCAACCTTCCGTTCTTTAAAAAGAAAAGCTAGTTTACCTCAAAGAATCTTGTTTCCATTTGGAAACCAATGACTTTGTGTTCTAGAGTAGATGACCCTCCCCTCCATCACTCCTTGCCTGGGTCTGGTGTGCTTGAGGCCTGAGGTCCTTGCTTAGTCGTGTGATGGCTACGTTGACCAAGAACAAGAGCCCCAGGCCCTGAGATAGACAGGAAGGATTGGGTGCAGCTGGCCTCCTCCCCACCTTAGCTGGTAAGGACCAGCCTATCTCTGCCAGCAGGGTCCTGCCAAGTCACCATTGTAACCAGCAACTCCAGGGTACCACCAACAAGAACGGCTCCATGAGCCGAGGTGCAGGGGAAGCGGAGTCTGGCCTGGTCACACAACCCAGAGTCAAGTCAAATACTAGAGGGAAGAGGAGAACAGGAAAGAATGAATGGGTGGTTTGAGGAACAGGCAGAGGCCTTTGAGTCTCAGAGAGAGGCTGCTGAAGGAGGTAGGGCGGGTCATTCCTGCTCCAGTCACCCCCTTCCAGCCCCGCCCCACCTCTGTTTCCATAAAGCTCCCACCTTGAACACTGACCCTTTGTTAGAACAAAGCAAAACATATCTTTAGACAACAGTGTTACAATGAGCCTCAAAGATAGGTGGATGAAATCTTTTAGAGGAAGAGGGTCTTCTGGTTTTGATTAAAAAAAAAAAAAAAAGAGTATCCTAGCAAGATTTAAAAAAAAAAGATTTAAAAAGTTTTTAAAAAGGAAACCTATGCTATTTAAATTGGAGCCCAGTTGTAACTTGGTAAAGGCAAGCTTCTGTACCTTTGTTATAATTAATTGTATACCTGTGTATGTAAATATAAGGCATTCCTATTTTGCAGTTCAGAACAAAAAAAAAAAAAAACCTATTTGTAATATAGAATAAAGTTTATTAAAAAATAATAAAAATGCAGTTTGGGATTTGGGTCTTTCTTCATGTGTCTGGCTGGAAGGGGGGAGAGGGGAAAGCTGGCCATAAATAGGCCTCCGTGGTGCACAGATATGGAAGCGTCCCTCTCCAGCTCCACGATGTCTAAACTCAACCACCAGAGGTCAATTCTTTCACTTAAGGCTCTGGCTTCGGTTACAAAGCAGCTGTCTCTGGAGGTGATAGTCCTCCCAGCAAGGGAGAGCAAGCATACTTCCGGCCAGTGCTGTCCGCACACATCACTTCCACACGAAGCCGGATCAGCCTCTGAATCCTTCCCAACACAGCCCTCCAGGCACGCACGACTGACCCGCTAGATAGAGTTGGTGCCGGAGAAAACACGAGTTGCCATCCCTGCTTTAAGTCTTCTTAGCCAACTACACCTTAGCATACGTGATTGTATCAGTCTCTCTGTCCCCGAGCGTTCTGATAGAGGGTAGAAATCTTGACCCCAGTTGTGCCCCTAGTGTAGAAGTAGGACAGGGGGAGAAAGAGAATGGGAGGCGTGGTGGTGGGGGCAGGGAGCAGGGAAGAGGCGGCCGTCTGCCCCCCACCCACGTCCCTCTGTGGTCCAGGCTGGCGTCCAGGTGGCAGCGCGAGGGGAAAAGGGAAGCGCAAGCAGACGGGGCGGTGTGGGCCCCAGTCTGGGCCCGGGGACTCTGTGTCCTCTGCTGTATGTTCAACTGGCCGCCCTCGGGCAGATGCTTTTGCCTCTCTGAGCCTCACCCAGGTCAGCAGACAGAGAAGGTTGAGCTCCACGTCTCCACCATTCTTATCATTCAAGGTGAAAACCAGAGAAGAGAACAGGAAGAGGATGAGGAAGGAAAGGAAACATGCAAGGGGGGAGAGTGAGGAGGAGAGGTGGGAGAAGTAAGACAGACCCTAAGCACTCAACAGCAAATCCTGCCCTCCCCTGTCTCCCTGCTGCCCCTGCGCCCCCGCCCCCGCAGCCCCTCAGCTCCTCCAGCCTTCAAAGCAGAGCCCCCAGCGTGTGAGGGCGGGAAGTTCACCAACATGGGACCTCTGACTTGGTGCCAAGTCCGCAAGTCCTGGCTTGCCTCACAGAACTCTCCCACCTTCCAGAAGAGACCCCCTCCTGAGGTAAGAGGGAGCTGCTAAGGGGCCAGCACAGCTCCACAGTGAGACCAAAACACTATCACCTCTGGGAGACACCTCCTATAGCCGGCGACCAAAGACGGGCACCTTCAACCTGGGGACCATGAGGGAACAGATGACAGCTAGGAGGGAGGGTGGGAATTAGCGACCCCAAGACCAGCCCAGACTGCACGGATTGAGATCGGAGTGGTGGTTTTTGTCTCTTTCAGTAGTTCCAACTGACAAGGAAAGTGTATTTCTCCCTTTTCCTACATCATGAGGCAGGCTGTGGCAGGGACGATGGTTTAGTGTGAAAGTTCCAATCAGATTCCACACACGATCAAGTTCCTGCCACGTCCGCAGACTCCTTTACCTGTATGACCTCATACTTGATCACAAGCAACCACCATGACCTTGAGCAGACCGCTTCTCCGTGATTTGGTTTCCTTATCCATGACCTGAAGACACTTCTAGCTGTTTTATGAAACCCAGGAGATTGGGGGTGGGGGGGAAGGCCGATTTAGATAACAAAAGTGAAAAAAGACCCTGAGCGCCACGAAGGGTCACACGTGCATGCGGTATTATTAGTCATAAAAATGATACTGTACAAACAACAGAGTGGATCCAGCCTGGGGCCTCAATAACAAATTGAGAATAGATGCCGTATTCCTCGGCTCAGGCTGCTGTAACAGAATACCAGACTAGGGGGCTTAAACCACAGGCATTTATTTTCTCACAGTTCCGAAGGCTGGAAGTCCAAGATTAACGTGCCGGGACTGGTTTCTAGTGAGACCTCTCTCTCAGGCTTGCACACAACTACCCTCTGTGTCCTCACATAGCCTTTTGTCACGTGTGCATGGAGAGAGATCTCGGCTGTCTCTTTTCATCAGGTTAGGGCCCCACTCTGTGGCCTCCCTTAACCTTAATTACCTCCCTAGAGGCCCTACCCCAAAATTCAGTCACATTGAGGGTTAGGGCTGAATTGGGGGGAGGGGGGACACAATTCATTCTGTAACAGTGCCTTATTGATTCATTGCCAAAAAGTAAGTATCTAACATCTTATGAAAAGGGACGTGTATGTACTTTGACTGTTAGACTGTAAGACTGTTGAAGGCAGAGACCATATCGGCCGAATGTATGTTACCCAAGCTTAGCAAGCGTCCAGCACAGAGCGAGTGTTCAGTAAATCACGAATGGGTGGCGGGAGGAACGCGGGCAGTGGGACTGGCAGAAAGCAGTCGGCCACAAAGTTGGTCACTTGGTCGTCTCCCCACCCAACTACTATGCCGCTATTATTTTCCACATCAGGCCACATCCTCTCCCATGAATATTTTGTCTCTAAGAAACGAATTCCTTGCCTTGCAGCCAGCGGCTTATCTTTTGCAGGTGTAGAGAGCCAGGCGCTGTGGTCAAGCACTCTCCCGGGGTTGGTAGGGCTGCTGTTGGCCCGAGCAGAATAAGTGGAGGCAGGGGCAGGTCACTTGCACACCAATCACTTTCTCCAAACCTGTCCTGCTTTCCTTACAACAAAACTCATACCCTGAACACTGCCCCCAAGCCTGCAGGGCCACAGGGAGTATGTGAGGCTAAAGGTGAGGCAGGTGTACGAGGCTGGGCCGTGCATAGGTGATAGGATTGTGTCACTGTTCAGCAATAGCCGCCTTCCCTCCCTGAGTGAGTATGACGGCTTCCCACCGCCTTCACGGCAGGCTGGCCAAGTCACTTGCTCTGGGCCATGGCACATGAGCACTCGTGATATGCTACCTGCGGTGTTCCATCAGCCTGGACCGTGAGGACGATGAGAACATAGAGCCGAGATACTCGATGACTGTGCTGGCCATGTAGCATGAGTGGAAAATACACCTTTGCCATTTTAAGTTGTTGAGGTGGGAAGGATATTTGTTACCGCAGCATGACAGACGATCCTGACTGCTACAGGGTACCAGAAATTTAACCTGACCAGTAGGTAGCCCCTTAGTTAATAGCTGATATATGAAATCTCACCATCTACCTATAGAGAATTATTCTTTTGACCTAAGTCTGTTTTTTTTTTTTTTCAAGACATTGTTAGCTATTTATACTCAATGTGACTTACTGTGTGGAAATTCCTAATTTTCCTGAGCTGGATTTTTGGGCAGGCGGGGGAAGAAGGGGAAGACTCAGAAAATGAAAGAGCAAATCTTTTTTTTTTTTTTTTTTTAATTTTTTTCAACGTTTATTTATTTTTGGGACAGAGAGAGACAGAGCATGAATGGGGGAGGGGCAGAGAGAGAGGGAGACACAGAATCGGAAACAGGCTCCAGGCTCTGAGCCATCAGCCCAGAGCCCGACGCGGGGCTCGAACTCACGGACCGCGAGATCGTGACCTGGCTGAAGTCGGACGCTTAACCGACTGCGCCACCTAGGCGCCCTGAAAGAGCAAATCTATAGAGAACAGCAGAAAAGGCAGTGGAGGGGAGGGAGGCTATCGGGAGAGAGAAATGAGGAGGATTAAGACGATCCGGAAGGACAGCCTTTGGCCAGCTCTGTGCCAGAAACCGCCTGGTGCTCACCCAGCCGCCTGCAGTGGTGAAGGGTTTTCAGCCTCAGGTAGAGGTCACAGCACTCACGCCCCACACTGCCCTACGAAGCTGTATTTGCCATCTAGGGATGAATCCAACCAAGGTCGTTTTAAAGCATAACGTACAGTTTTCTATATACAGTAAAACCTTGCACCGCAAGTAACTTGTTCTGCGAGTGTCCCGCAACAGAGCAAGCCTTTCTGATCAATTTTAACTTGATGAACAAGTGAAGTCTTGCCATAGGAGTAGTACATGACGTCAAACGCCACATGATCACAACTGAGCCAATGGTTCTGGAAATTCGCTTTGAAATACAAGTGCTTTGGATCACAAGCATGTTTCCGGAATGAATTATGCTCAGAAACCAAGGTTTTACTGTACTTGGATTTTCAACAATGGTCCACTTCCAGGAAAGCAGGGAACTTGTCCTCACTACGAGGCACAGACCACGTTCTCAACACAAGTCCCGCTCAAGATGGCAAGCCACCCTTAGGAGGCCACAAAGAACAATGTCTCACGATGCCTAGAAAGGCCCATCCACACACAGATGCTGGCCTTCCTCAGCAGCACCTACCGCTGCCTGGTACTAAGGCCTGGTGACCCCTCTAAAATGCAGGCAGGGGAGCAACTCGTGCCCCCCACCAAATCGTGCCCCCAACCCAATGTGCCCTTGCTTCACATTGGAGCACACACCTGGACCACTGCTTCCCCATCTCCCAAGTCCCCAGCCATTTCCTAAGCCTGCCTGACTCCGATGGGCAAAGGCAGGACCTGGGGGGACAGGAAGCAGGGGGATCATGGAGGGGAAGCTGGCCAGTCACCAGGGATGCCTCCACCCCATTCACCTGGAGCACATCCTGTTTCCTGCACTAAAAGGACCAGAACCGCTCCCCCCCACCCCCCGGCCCTGACCTTGAGTGCCAGCCTCCATTGCCCCTAACTCCACACTGATTCTCATTCTTTCTTCTTCTGTAGTTTGCCTCTGCGGGTGACACAGGCTAATATGCCACGAACTCAGAACTGGGTGAGCACACCCGTCCACACTGCTGTGACGTCAATCCCCTTCCTAATCCCCTCTTTTGCAGCCTGCACACCATCTCTACCTAGAGTAATGGTGAGACACTGCCCACCCGTGTCCAGCCGTGTTACCCTGCGTGAATTCCTAACCGGCTCCACGTCCTGATCTCATCTGTAAGGATGAGAAAAAAAATAACACCTTCCTCCCAGAAGATCAAGTGAGGCAAGGATTACAAAGCTCTCAGAGCAAGCCCTGACATCTCGCAAGTTTTTAGTGGATGGTAGTTTTTCTGGGACCGAGCGACAGCCTTCTTGAGGAAAAGCCCACATGTTCTCCCCCTGGCCCCAGCTTCTGGGACAGCATATGGTGGTCACTCTAAAAAGGTTTGTGAAATAAATGAACAGAGAGGGTCGAGTCAGCGCCAGGATGTTGCAAATGCCCAAATCCTGAAATGCAAGCCGAGATAAAAGCTTCGCGATAAAGTATAGACATGAATAATTAAAAATGGTAAGTGCCTGTGGTTCCCACAAAAGCAGAGCTTGAGACGAGGGCTTGTGAGCAGGTGGCTTATTGGGGGAAAGTGGTCCTGAGAAACAGAAGTGGAGGTCGGGGGAGGAGGACAAGCCAGTGCAACGCTGTGTCACCAAGCCCGTCCCCGCCGTGGGCAGCAAGACTCTGTCTCGCTGGGCGCCCTCAGAACAGAACGTGTCCACTGGCTCCCATTCCCCGCTGCTCAGAGGCCGCCAGAGGGGCCGTTTATCCCCGCGGACTCCTAGGTCTGCATCTGGAAGAATGGCTACGCGGGTCCCCCCAATGACCCCAGGGACGGGAGCAGAGGGGCGCTCACGAAGAATGCTGGGTGGATGCAGCGTCTGTCCCTAACGCAGGTGCGGTCTGGCTACCTTGCAAGCCACCTCGTTGCTGTGGCAACAGCTGGGGTTGAAAGGTGGGTCAAGAGCGTACAAGGTGGAGCACGAGGAAGTCTCCAGCACCATACAGAGCCCTTTAAAGCCCTTAATAATTCTACAAAGGCAAGATTAAAGTCATTTCGAAAAGTATTTTCTCCGTAAGGGCCCTCGCTTTTCTTCTACCTCTTTGCTTTTCTATTACTTCCATCACCAGCTACAGGCCTTGCCTTTGTGCCTCCTTTCCTTTATTCACCACAAAACCAAGTTTTATTCCACCTCGAAAGTTGTCACATGTGTGAGATAGGGAAAGAGCCTCCAAGCAACAGGAGACCCGATGGGATGTCGGATGTGAGGGTTGGACTCGCCCGCTGGCTCTGTGACTCATCAAACTCGCAGGTGACTTTTCAGAGGGACTTGTTGCTAATTTAACCTTCCCGGCACCTTCCGCCTTGCTCCTGTGCGTTACACAATTAGCACCTTATCCCCGATGGCTGCAGCTCTAATTGCCTGTAATGTGACACTCAGCACCTTATTTTCACAGATCAATGCTGATATGTACCTGATAATTTTATTCCCTAAAAATTTTACCTTCTTTTCTACTTCCTCATCTCAATGCACAGACCAGGTGTTACATTTCTTTTATTCTGAGTTGAACACTGGATACATAGTAATAAGATAAGTGCCCACTGTTTTCTCTAAAATAATAAAAAAAAAAAAGCTGCAAGATTGAGTACGTCAAGAAGCACATGTAATGAAACCAAACTGATCCTGAAGATGAGGGTTCAAAATGACCAAAGCCTTCTGTATTCTATAAAAAAAAAAATTGACTTGGGGCGCCTGTGTGGCTCAGTTGGTTAAGCGTCCAACTTGGGCTCAGGTCATGATCTCATGGTTCGTGAGTTCGAGCCCCGCGTTGGGCTCTGTGCTGACAGCTCAGAGCCTGTAACCTGCTTCCAATTCTGTGTCTTCCTCTCTCTCTGCCCCTCCCTCCCTCATGCTCTGTCTCTCTCTCTCAAAAATAAATAAACACTAAAAATAATAAAAATAAAATAAAATATAATGACTTTAAGAAAGGTAGTGCTAAGGGGTGCCTGGGTGGCTCAGTTGGATGACAACTTCGGCTCAGGTCATGGTCTCGTAGTTCGTGGGTTCAAGCCCCACCTCAGGCTCTCTGCTGTCAGCACTGAGCCTACCTCAGATCCTCTCTCCCCTCTTTCCGTCCCTCCCCCACTTGGGCGCACGTGCTCTCTCTCTCTCAAAAATAAAATATTTTAGGGGCGCCTGGGTGGCGCAGTCGGTTAAGCGTCCGACTTCAGCCAGGTCACGATCTCGCGGTCCGGGAGTTTGAGCCCCACGTCGGGCTCTGGGCTGATGGCTCAGAGCCTGGAGCCTGTTTCCGATTCTGTGTCTCCCTCTCTCTCCCTGCCCCTCCCCCGTTCGTGCTCTGTCTCTCTCTGTCCCAAAAATAAATAAACGTTGAAAAAAAAAATTAAAAAAAAAAATAAAATATTTTATGGGAATGCAAGCTGGTGCAGCCACTCTGGAAAACAGTATGGAGGTTCCTCAAAAAACTAAAAATAGAACTACCCTGCGACCCAGCAATTGCACTACTAGGCATTTATCTAGGGGGTACAGGTGTGCTGTTTTGAAGGGGCACATGCACCCCCATGTTTATAGCAGCACTATCGACAATAGCCAAAGTATGGAAAGAGCCCAAATGTCCATCGATTGATGAATGGATAAAGAAGATGTGGTATACACACACACACACACACACACACACACACACACACAATGGAGTATTACTCGGCAATCAAAAAGAATGAAATCTTGCCATTTGCAACTACGTGGATGGAACTAGAGGGTGTTAGGCTAAGTGAAATTAGTCAGAGAAAGACAAAAATCATATGACTTCCCTCATACGAGGACTTTGAGAGACAAAACAGATGAACATAAGGGAAGGGAAACAAAAATAATATAAAACCAGGGAGGGGGACAAAACACAAGAGACTCTTAAATATGGAGAACAAACTGGGGGTTATTGGAGGGGTTGGGGGAGGGGGGATGGGCTAAATGGGTAAGGGGCACTAAGGAATCTACTCCTGAAATCATTGTTCCACTATATGCTAACTAATTTGGATGTAAATTGAAAAAAAAATAAAAAATAAAACAAGTTAAAAAAATAAAATACTTTAAAAACAGAAAGAAAGGTACTACTGATAAGATGCTTGGAGTAGAGAAGAGAATACAAGAGTTGGTTGGGGCTGTAACCCTGATTCAATGCCCGATGACAAAGGGTCACCCCTTTCCAGGCCACAAAGACCTACCCAGAGAGATGGTTTCATAAAATGAAATGATTTTGTAAAAAGTGAAATTATTCACTCAATTCTCAGGATCCAGCCCTATGTAGTAGCTGCCATTACTATGCCCATTTTATAGATGAGTACACTGAGGCTCACAGCAGTAGCCACTTCAGTCCCTAAAACAGTGAGTAACAGAGCTGACATGTGAGCCTAGGTTTCTCTGCCTCTAAAGCTTATGCTTTTAGCTATTGTGCTGTGTTATAGCAAGCATTAAAGTCTCTCTCCCATCAATGGGTTGACTGATTTTCACCACAGCACCGGAAATACAGAGGACGTTGTGAGAAAATGAGCAAAGATGGGTATTGGATTGCAATTGTGAAATAAAGCAGGGCGGGAAGAATAGAACTTGAATGGGAATCTAACTGACAGATTTAGGGACTGCCATTCACAGGGATGAGACACCGGCAGGCCTCCTGGCAGGATGCACAATAATTACAGAGGAATTGGGCCTAACTCTCCAACACCATACTCAACCGTGTGTGTGTGTGTGTGTGTGTGTGTGTGTGTATGTGTGTGACTTTCGACAAGTTGATTTACATCTGTCCCTATGCCTTACTCCCTTCATCAGTGAAATGGAAGTCATTTGTGAGCAAGTTGTGAGAATTAAGAGTGATTATGTGCACAATGTCTGACGCGAAGTAACCCCACCTCAGGAAAAGTAGCTGTTGTTTAACATGCATCACTGACTTGCCATTGAAGCCTGCTTCCGGAACTCTCTCAACCTTTTTGTTTTACCCTGATTGTGACAGAGGCTGCAGCTAAAGCCAGGGCAGGGTAGGCATATTGACAGCCACCCCCTCCTCCTCCCGCGGCACATCTTCTCAGCTGGAGGAGGGTCACTGCCGCCTCCCTCAGCAAATGATCTGCTTTCGTCTGTGAGCTCTTCAGCAGCCCTGCTGTGTGTTTGCTCCCTGATGAGAGGCTGGTGGTCGCCATCTTGTAAAAGGGCCAACTGCAGACGTGGCCCAGACAAAGGGAGAAGCGGGGCACCCTCATGCCGCTCCACCTCATCCAGTGAGAGATCCAGAGTCCTTGCTCTGTGGTCCCAAAGCCCCTTGCGGAATGTCACTGCCCACCCCCCAGAACCCCTTCCATCTGGTGTTGGGCCTTGTAGTGCTGCAGCTGGCCTCTTTGGTCTCTGTTCCTTGGAACTCACTTTGACAGCATCTCGAACACTGAGGCCCAGCTGCCAGCACCCAGTGCAGCCAGCCCCTCATATTCCTCGGGGGGCCTAAGGGGCCTGCGTGAGGCCTCCGCCAAGGGAACCTCCCATCGCTGACACCCTGATTGGGGCCCGGAGGAAGAGCTCGGGCCGGGCTGGACGAAAGCACAGGCCCCAGTGAGTTATGAGGCTGTAATTCCACCAAGGGCTTCTGGAGAAATCGTAAACTCACGTCCTACGTCTCCCGTCCCCCTGGCCCCTTTTTTCCCCCAGAGTGATTTATGACCCTATAATTATGAGGCAGGACTGCTTCCTATTTCATATAATCCAAATATTGTCCTAAGGCAATACGGGTCCTTCCTTCTCTTGGCTTTGAACTTCCTACCTCAGTGCTCAAGAGTGGCAACAGCGCCGTCTAGTGGCCGGAGACCTTGGGGGGGGGGGCTTCTGGGTGGAATCCCAAGCCGCACCCTTTCTGCCACTTTGTGTAAGTGCTGCTTTGGGCTGGCATGCTCTGAGATGGCATGTGGAAACCCACATCACACCTGAAACCCCGAATGGGTGTGAAGGGCCTCACCAGGGGGTTCAGAGACATGCAGATGTGGCCCGGAGGGACTTACCAAGCGTTAATTTCCATGGTTCCACAGACTCAGTTGACAAGCATCTAGTGAGCCCTAGTTTATGTGGCGCTTGCTAGCGATCCAGTGATCGCCAAGCCTGGCCTTCTCTCTGTGGCTGGGTCTTGGCCCTTCAGATCCCTTCAAGTACTAAAGACTGTGTGTCAATTTTCTACCCTGGCCCCAGGCCTTCCTGGCCCGGTGCACACGCTCCGGCCAATGGAAGGTACCGTTACCTGACGTCATAGTTTATGCTTGTGACTTTATCGTCTGCCTCTCCCATTAGAATACTAGCTTCATGAAGGCTTCATCTCGGGTTGGCTTCTGCTCTATCTTCAGCATCTGGAACAGCGCCTGGCCGCGAGCAAGCACTCGAAACACGTTTGTCGAGTGAATGAATGAAGGCATGAGCAAGTGAACGAATCCGCGAGGTGGCTGTCTGGTCGGCAGCACCGACCCCGATCAGCGATGGTGAAACTGAGGCTTGCCTCAAGTCTTAACCCCAAGCCTGAGCAGCAGCTGGTACAGGAACCTTCCTGCCATCTTTCCCTTATTGCCAGTTCTGCTCGGGGTGTGGAGCCCCACAGTGGGTGGCATCGTAGAGGGAAGAGGGTGACTCTCCTGGAGCTGGCACAGGTTCAGGGCCAGAGTGGGACACCTGAAGGGTAGCAATCCATCCTGCCAGCTGTGCTGAACGCCTCTTAGCTGCCTCAGTGTCCTTCACAGAAAGCTGCAGTGGGTGATGTGCTGTCACCGGATCCCCAGGCATCTGCCCCTGGGATGGAGACAAGAGCTAACAGCTGCAGCTGTGCCGAACGGTGGCCACGCTCTCCGGCCCAGACCCCTCCTCCCCACCTTCTGACTTCCTTCTGCCTGTGCCTGCTTTTCCCCTTTAAGATCTGCTCGTGTTCTCCACGGTGGTGGCTGGTAACTATGGAAACTTCAATTAGGCTGTTTTGCTCAGTGTCTCTAAAAATTGCCAAGTGCAGGCAGCAGCAGCCCCTGACTTACCAGGGACCCAACCTGAGCTCTTCCATATGTTTTGTTAGGACACGCCCTCTGAGCATTTAAGAAAATACTCCTCCAGCTACCTGTGACGAAAGGCCAGTTTCTCTTTGTAAACATTTCCAACTCATCACCGTCCTATGCTTCTCTAAAATACGACGAGAACAAATCTGAAAAATGAAATTTAAACCAAAAAAAGACATACAACAAACAAGCCCCAATAATATAACATAAATTCAATAGGCCCGAGAGTACTAGAATAGCTATAGAAGCTTCTCAGTGCCTGCTCTCAATTTCCATGCTATATTACCACGGGTGAGTATCAGTTTGTGGCGAGACTCAGTAACGGACCACACTTCAAATAGCCCTGGCCTGGAACCCCAGGGAGACGCAGGATGCCACCCAGGGTCTCCCCTAATCCAAGGGCATCTCTAACCGAGCCTGCTGACCCAGTCCTGCTTTGGCCTGCCCTCAGGCATGCCTCAGGCCGGAGGGTGGAGGGTGGGGCTTCGCAGGGGAACACCACGGAAACCTCTGCACCTGAACTTGAGCAAATGCAAGACGGAAGCAACTGCCGTGCCAGGAAGTGCCCAGAATCCTGGGCTTGATCATCCAGTCACCCTGAATCCCTGGATTCCAGCAGGGGATCTGATGGCACAGGCCAGGGGTCACTCAGAGGGGCTCTGACCGAGTTCGCACTGCCCTGGGATACACCAGATACCCCACCACTTTCCCCACGCCTTCTACAGGTACAATGATTGCTGTTTGCATGACCTGGGCGAGCATCCAACATTTTTCTGCCTGGCCCCTGAGCCCCTTTCCTCTTTTAAAAAATTAAGGTACACTCTTTGTAGGTAATTACACAAATATTGAGTATAGCTCTATGAATTTTTGCACACAGATACCAACCAGATGAAGATATAGAACATATCCAGAACGTGCCCTCATGCTTTTTCCTAGTAGATACTAACTTTCTCCATCCCCTAATTAATTACTATTCTGATCTTTATCATCATAAACTAGTTTTACATTAACTTCATGTAAATGAGGTCAAACAGTGTATACTCTTTTTTTTAACTTCTTTCACTCAGTATAACGTCTGTGAATTCATCCATGCTGTGGCCTGGTATCTGGTTCTTTCTTATTGCAGTATTGTATTCCATCGCTGCTGTGAATGCTCTTGTATGACTTTTGGGGGGGCACACACATTTCATTGCTTTCAGATGAATATCTACATTGCTGGACCACAGAACAGGCCATGTTTAGGTTTTAAGCAGATACCGCCAAATTGTTTTCCAAAGTAATTGAGGAAATTCATACTTCCGTCAGAAGTGTCTGAGAATTCAGGTCCCTCTACCCGTTCACAAGACTTGATTCTGCTGTTCTTTTCATGTCTGCCATCCTGGTGGGTAATAATGGTGTCTCAATGTGGTTCTAACTGCACTCCCCAGACAAATAATAATGTTGATGACCTTTTCATATGATTACTGGCCATCAGGATATCCTCTTTTGTAAAGTAGCTGTTAATTCTTTTGCCCTTAAAAAAAATCAGATTCTTGGGGCACCTGGGTGGTTCAGTCGGTTGAGTGTCTGACTTTGGCTCAGGTCATAATCTCAGGGTTCGTTAGTTCAAACCCCACATCCAGCTCACCGTTATCAGCCCAGAGCCTGCCTTGGATCCTTTTCCCCCCTCTCTCTCTGCCGTTCCCCTGCTTCTGCTCTCTTTCAAAAATAAATCAACATTTAAAAAAATCAGATTCATTTTTTGTAATGTTTATGTATTTTGAAAGAGAGTGTTAGCAGAGGAGGGGCAGAGAGAGAGAGAGAGAGAGAGAGAGAGAACATCAAGCAGGCTCCTCACTGTCAGCAAAGAGCCCAACTCAGGGCTCAGCCCCATGAACCATGAGATCATGACCTGAGCCGAAACCAAGAATCGGATGCTTAACCAACTGAGCCACCGAGACCCCAAAATCAGATTCTTTATTGGAGGTACTCTGAATATCTTCTTTTAGTCCATGGCTTCATGGCTTACCTATTCACTTTCTAAGAGATTTTTTTTGATGGCAAAAAACAAGGTCTTATTTTAATGTCACTCTGCTCTTTTATGGTTAGTATTCCCGTGTGCTGTTTGAGAAAGTTTTGCACATCCCCCAAGGTCGAGAACAGTTGTTTGTTGCCCTTTGTTTTCTCCTAGAAACTTTGCTGTTTTATTTTTCACATTTCGATCTATGATCTACCAACTATTAATTTTTGTGTATGGTGCTAAGGCCGAGGACAAAGCTCATTTTTTCTCTACAGATATCTAATTGTTCCAGTACCACTTATTGAGAAAAGGCGTCTTTTCCCCACTGATTTTCAGTGGAGCCTTTGTTGTAAATCTTGTGACTGAATATGTGTGGGTCTATTTCTGGATTCTCTATTCTGTCCCATTGATCTATTTGTCTCTCCTGCACCAAGAGCACGCTGTCTTAATTGTTACAGCACTATGGTAACTCTCAAAAGCTCTTCTTCCACCTCTCCGTCAGGGTTTTACAATCTCTAGTGTAGCAGTCTCACACGTCTTTTGTTGAGTTTATTACTTGCTATTTGATATTTTTGATGCTACTGTAAATAGCTTTTTGTGTGTGTGTGGTAAGAAACACGTAACAAAATCTACTCCTTAAACATTTTCAAGGGTACAGGACATACCCTTGTATGCTAACTCCATGCAGGGCGTGCAACGGATCTCTAGGACTTTTTCATCTCACACAACTGAACCTGTAAACTCATTGAACAGCACCCCGTTTCCCCCTCTCCCCAGCGCCCCCCACTTTCTACTTTCTGTTTCTATATATTTGACTACCCTGGGTTCCTCACCAGTGGAATCATACAGTATTTGTCCTTTTGTGACTGACTTATTTTGCTTAGTATAATGCCCCCAAGTTCATCCATACTGTGGTGTATAACATTACAATAATATTAACAATATATATAATTGTATAACAATACAATAATATTCAAATGCATGTATATACCTCATTTTCTCTACCCATTCATCCATCAATAGACATTTAGGTACTTCCACATCTTGCCTATTGTGAACAGTGCCGCAATGAACTTGGGTGTGAAAATATCTCTGATATCCTGTTTCCAGTTCTTTTGGATATATATACCGAGAAGTGGGATTGCTGGATCACATGGCAATTCTATTTTTAATTTTTTGAGGAACCTCCATACTGACTTCCATAACAGCTGTACCGTTTTACATTCCTTGTAAGTAGCATTGAAAAAATCTTATTGTCCAATTGTCTGTTGCTATAGCATCAAGAAATGCAACTGATATTTTTGTATACTGACCTTGTATACACTGATCCTTGCTAAATCCAGTTGCTAATCTCAATAGTTTGCAGGTTCTTTCGGATTGTTTATGCATACAATTATTACATCTGTGAATGAAGAGTTTTGCTTGCTCATTTTCAACATTTACGTCTTTTGTTTCTTTGCCTTGCCTTGTGGAGCTAATGAAAACCTCCTGCACAGTATTGAGCAGGTGATAGTGTACGTCATTATCCCTCCCTAAGTTTAAGGAGTCTCCCGCCTCATGAGCCTTGCTGGGAAGCAGAGTCCACCTCCCCCCTAGAAGCCACAATGCCAGATGCTTCCTCTCTCAGCTTCTTTTGCAACCAGGGCATAAGGAACAGAAGGCGCACTCAGATAAGGTTCAGGAGAGAGGCTACCAAAGGGACAGCCTGTAGTAATGTGGGCAGAGCTAAGGAGCCCATAAAGGGTCCAGGCAATCAGAGACCCACACAGTAGGAAACTGGCCTGGAAGGGGCAAGGTGAGGAGGTGGTGGAATGCTGCCTGAGGCTGCCACGAAGGAAGAGCTAAATCCGAGAGAGATGCGCCTACAGCCACAACTGCTGTGCTCAAGTCAGAGGGAGTGACTGGGGGTAGAAATGCCCAGACTTCTCTTTCTGCTCGTCCTTCAGTTTCCTACTGGCGGCTGCCATTGGTCTAACCAAATGGAAACCCGATAGCAAAGGAGTCTATCAGGAGCAGTTGAGCAGTCCCTGGATATTCAACCCTGGGACAAGAAACTGCCAGAAAAGGGTGGAGCATAAATGGGGTGGGAAGAAGGGTGATGACAATAGCTGACACAGGCAGGAACGTATGGCCTAAGCTGACCCAATCAGATGCATCCTTCCCAGGCCATGAATCAGAAGCTGGTGATGCTAAGAAACACAGGGTAGCAAGAGGGATAGCAGCAGAGTCCAGAAGCAGGGATGCAGTGTCACTGGGGCAAGCTGAGACATCTGCCGCGACAATTCTGTGAGCTGCCTAATATCTGTTCAACAACTTCCCCTTCTGTCTAAGCTAGCCAGAATGAACTTAGTGGCAGCTAAGAACCTCGCTGAAGCACGTCCCAGTGATGGCAACTTATCTCCACGCCTAAAACATCTTAAAAGTGTCACATTCTAGCACCTGATTCAGTCAACAAATATTTCCTGAGTACTCCTCATGATCCCAGCCTAGGCTGGACACGGGCTGAGATACCTCCAGTAGAACTCAGTGCAGTAAGCACACATGGGGTGAGAAGCAGAAGCTGCATTTTAGGGACAGGGAAGGCCACAGGCTAAAAATGGAAATCTCGAACAGAAATTTCACTTAACATTTTTTTTTTGAGATAGATTACATAATTTTACTAACGAATACATAAAATGTTTTTATATTGAAACAATCATGCATCTTACGGAGTTGAACACGAAATTCACTGGGCCTCTCAAAACAAAGCACAGGCCTTCAAAGAAATTCGAAGCATACAGTGGTCCGCTCTTTGATATAAAATGTCAGGAAAACCCATACTGGGGTCTCTGATTCCCGTGCCCATGATGTGGAACATCAGATTGCTTTGGGGGCCTGGGGTCACTTTCAAAGTACTCTTGATATAAAGAAAAGTTGATTATAATCTAGGCATTAGGATTTAGATATGAGTGCTATGTCTGAAATGGAAGAGCATGACCAACTTTTATTAATATATTTTTTAATGTTTGTTTATTTTTGAGAGAGAGAGAGAGAGAGAGAGAGAGAGAGAGTGCTAGTGGGGGAGGGGCAGAGAGAGGGAGACAGAGGACTAGAGCGGGATCTGTGCTGACAGCAGAGAGCCTGACGCAGGGTTCAAACCCATGAGCTGTGAGATCATGACCTGAGCCAAAGTTGGACGCTTAACCAACTGAGCCTCCAAGGCGCCCCTATTAATGTATTTTAAAAGGTTTGGTGAGTGTCTCATGCCCTTAAATGCTGGGCATCTACCAGTTTGACAGTCCCCTTTGGTTGTTGCCTATGAGACAACCCTCACTTGGCCCCTGTATTAGTCGGGGTTCTCCAAACAGAATAGGATATATAAAGACTGATTACAAGGAATTGACTCACATGAGTATAGAGGCTAAGAAGTTCCAAGAACATAGTGGGCAAGCTGGAGACCCAGGAGAACTGATGGTGTAAGTTCAAGTCCAAAAGCCAGCAGGCTTGAGACCCAAGAAAGACAGTGTTCCGTGTAATTCTGAAGGCAGGAAAAGACCAGTGTCTTAGCTCAATCAGTCAGACAAGCAAGAGTTCCTTCTTACTCAGCCTTTATGTTCTATTCAGGTCTTCAGGTGATTGGATGGGGCCCCCTACAGGAGGGAGGGCAGTCTGCTTGACTCAGCCAATGGATTCCAAAGTCAGTCTCACTCAGAAATACCCTCATCCTCACAAACACTCCTGGCATAAGGCTTGACCAAATGTCTGGGCACCCTGTGGCCCAGTCAAGGTGACACATAAACTTAGCCAAGACAGCACCATCCAGAAGTCCCAGTGGTCCCCTGGAGAGGCAGCAGGACCCACAGCTAGTGTAGGTTCCCTTCGATGCACTCACCAAGACCCCTCGTGGGAGTGCTGTTTCTCCCCTGGTCGCATGAGGCCAAAGCTTCCATGAGGACTGTGGACTTCTATGACGGACTACCTTTCCACCATCAAGGTGCAGCCTAGGGGACCAACCTGTCCTGGTCTGCCTGTGGCTTTCCGGGTGATAGCACTGAAAGTCTCATGTCCTGGATTTCTTAGGGGACCAGGAGGCCTGGCCACACTAATCCAGCCTCCCCTTGGAGTGGTGAGAAGCTTCAAACCTTCACACCCCATCTGGGCTGGGAATCTTCATTGTCTTCCTCCTTGGTCTAGGGAGGATGGGTGGGAACATTAAAGCTTGCTTTCATTTGACTCGCACCAGGTTAATCACACGGTCTAAAGCCCAGCCATATAGAGAACAGAGAAGATGCTTTTAGTCCCACGTTTAGATCTAAGAAATTAGTTCTTAATCAAATGAGCACTATCAATGAGGCAATGTGCTCCCCAGCCCCTGCCCGTCCTCCCCAAGGACAGAGCTGATTCAGGGCTTGCTGGGCTGGAAGTCACCTGGTCACTGTTCCCCAGGATCCTCTTGAGGGCTACTGATTCTTGGGACCTCTTTTGTGCTTCTGAAAATGCTCTCACACTGGCATCTGCTTTATGGATTCTTTCCAACCAAATGCAGCCCTGAACAGGAGTTGAGTTTTGATATCCTCATCAAAGAGTACTTAGTCTGTGCAAAGGAGCTTCAGGGCCATGCAGTGTGAATCAGAAAAAAACTTGCCCCCTCCTCCCTGGGAGTTCCCCCCAACCCCCAAGCCAATAATACTACCAGAAACACACAGACGGGGCTCTGAACAAAGAAGGGAAACAAGAGTGAGAGAGAGTGAGAGACAGAGCAAGGTGATGAGATTTTCTTTCCCTTTCTCTCCTCGGACAATTCGGGGCCATTATGTTATTGCTGTTGGTTTTCATGTTTTCACAAATGGGATGTTGCCTGCTTGCACTCAGAGGCTCTCTCAGCAATGGGAAAACAGAACCTCTGTTTCTGGCAGAAATGACCCGGCCTCACATACGTCGGGTAAGCCCACAGCGATGAGCTTAGGGGAGCTGGGGGTATGACCTGAGAGGAAATCCCCATGTTCTGCTGAGATAGGACAGCACCTCCCTCCTGCCCCTGACCTTTGCCACACTTCGGGGGTGATATAACTGATTATTAATTATTGTTATTGCTGTCACAGGGAAGATATGTACATGACGCTCAAGTCAAGAAGCACAAAAGGGCCTCCACCTTATTCATGTTCCCCGGCCATCAGCTCCCTTCCCCGGAGGCAGACACTGCCCCTGTCTATCTCGTCCTTGTCCAGAAACAGCCCACACGTACTTTGTGCTGCACTTATGCAGTTTGATGTTTGCAGGAGACACTGGCTCGAACTCAGAAAACAGGGCTGTAAGGATCCAAAGCTGGTTTGGGTACGTGTCAGAGCTCCAGAAGCAGGGGTTTTGAGGGCAATGGGGGGTATTTTCTCAAGGAAAGACAGTGCCACGTGAGAAGAGAGATAAGCAAGAGCAGGAAGGAAAGGAAGAGAGGCTGTCCTGTATCAGAGTGCACATCTCCCCACTCTTCCAAGTCCGAGGTCCAAGTTATAAGCACTCTGCTGCTCCTCGGGACTCCGCCTCGACTCGGCTAGTGGTTCCTGGAAGCCATCCTTCCGTGGGCTCAGACGGGGACCTCCTCTCCCGCATCCAGGGCTCTCCCACCACGGGGCCGGAGCACTCACTAGTTTCCACCACGCTCCTGGAAACCTTGGGATTGCCTGCAAGTTACTTCTTTTTCTTTAAAAAAAAAATTATTGTATAGACTAGACTCTCTTCCCACACAATTACATTGAAAGGCTCACTCTGCCTTCTGGAACCAAGATGACAGCGTGCATGGGCGGGCTGGAGGTGGAAGGGAGATACAAAATGAAGCCAACTTTCCAATCATGGATTTGTGAGAGCAAGGGGACATTTGGGGGACAAGGTCAGTGGGAGAGGCAGCTGCCTGGCCCTTGTCACGGGAAGGATGGGCTTGCAAGATGGAGCACGAGAGGCACACGTGGTGGGTGGGCTGCTTCAGACCAGCCCTGCCCTGCTGTCAGCCCCGGGTAGCCTCCTAGCAAACACCTAGAGGCAGGCACAAAAGGCAGTCTTGCTCCCAACTCTATTTCCCAAGGGCTCCCCAGGGAGGAACGAGAGTTTTAGGAGGAGGCCATGACACAGAGTCCGGGTCTCCTGGGCCTTCACACTAAATGCAAGAGCTTCACCGTTCTGGGCACAGAGCAGGAGTCCAGACCATAGGAGGCGGGTCCCTGCCCTTCAGAGGTCCCAGTATAACTTGACCAGACCACAAACGGGGTGAGAGTCAAACAGATGACTTACCCACACTTTGATGGCAGCAGAAAGAAATGCTACAAGACAGTCCATGATTCATTGCTAAATGGGGCAGTAAAAGTGTAATTGCCACAGGGGCTCCATGGACGGAGCAAAGAGCAAAGGGTTTCCAGAGGAGTTGGGACTTGAGCTGCGCCTCGGAGGGTGGTAAGTTGCAAACAGGAGAGAGAAAGTGATTCAGCCCCGTCAGAGAGAGTCAGAAGTCACCCCTGAGCTCAGGGGACCTGTTCCCTGTCCACCCACGGACACTCAGGCCCTGATACCTGGGAGAAGTCAAGACCCTGCCCAAGTTCAACAGCCGAGGCAAGTCAGGTTGTACGACTTCAAGTTCTTGTGTTGGCCCCAATTACGCCTCCCAGAGCCTTTCTCCCTTTCACACGTTACGCCCTGTCACGTACGCTCTGCAGGAGCCCGAGAAACAGTGGCAGGCAGGCCGCCATCCTGGAGGCGGTGGCAGGAGAGAGTGTCAGCAAAGCCCTACTATGAGTGTCTACTCCTCTCTGCCTTCTGCTGGCACCTCAGCCCCGCATCTTCTCACTTGCCTGCAGCTAAGTGGCATAAACTGCTTTTGCTGCTCCTTTTTTCCCCCTTCTTGTGTCCCCTCACTTCCAGGGAGAAAGAAAGAGCTAAAGACACAGAAGAAAATTGCCACTAATGTTCCCTCCTCTCCCTCCATTAGAGTTAGCGCTTATAAATATTGAAGAGCTAAGCTCCGCCAACCCCTGTGAGTACCATTGTCTGGTGGCTGTTCCCTCCCCCTCCTCGTCTCCCGGGGCAACCCTCCTGGGAGGTGGAGGAGGGACTGGAGGGACCCACTCTGGGAAAGCCAGGGAGGCCTGCTGGAGCTGCCCTGCCCCGTGAGCTGGGCCACACATGGGGGCCCAAAGGTCTCCTCCTACTGGGGCAGCTGCGAGCCTGGAGGAGTAGTGGTGGAGAAAGGCTGCACAGAAGACAAGGACAGGGTCAGGGAGCTGGGGTTCTCCAGAGGACACTGGGAAACAGGTTACTAAAATCAAACAGCCCGGTAGAAAGAAAAAAACAAAACTCACACAAAGGCACCCACTCCTCCAACGGGCTCCTGGGCGAGATCCTGAGCTGAGAGGCAGGACTCAGGAGGTTCTGGTGAGCTCTGGAACACCCAGTAATGGGGGCTCCCACCTGCCTTACTCATAGACCCCGACAGGGAGGCCAGAGAAGGAGGGACCCTGCTAGAAGAGAAGGGATGGGGGTGAGCAGGCTCCTGGAAGCGAGACCCAGGCAGCCCCCACATGCCTCTCTCCAGTTGACAGAACTTCCCAGTCCTTCATTCTTGCAGTCAGGATTTCCTGCTCCAAACACACAATACCCTTCCCAGGCCCTCTCCTGGGGTGCTCCCAAGCCTGGCTGTGGGCCCTCCGGACGGTAGCACATCCTTTGAGGGCAGGTGTGGGGCTGTCAGGAGATGTTCCGTACACTAATAAATCAGGGGGCCCGGCCAAGGCTTGTGCCCACATTAGCTTAGCATGGATTACCATATAAATTGGATTTTACTGCCATTTCCAGTTTCCCCTTCCTAATTTACCTTTTCTACTTCCTTCTGCCCTAGTGAACCTCTCTCTGGAAAGTCTTCTGTTTCCACGGGGAGAGAAACCCTTGCTGTCTGGACTCCAGGCCCTCTGGGTCTGCCCCAGCCAGCCAGAAATCTTCTTTTCCCACCCATCTGATCCAATATGGTGCCGTCTCTGGATTGTGCCTACAGACTGGCTCTGAGTTAGCCTGATCTGTCATTCTCGAGGCCTTTGTATTTTCTAAAGTACACCTGCAGCCTGTTTTGGCATTGCCCAGCTTTCCAGCTCGGACAGTGTTCTGGAAGCAAACCACAGGGGTTCGGGTGCTTTGCCCTACACAGACTCAGGTTTCCTTGACTTAGGAACGATCAGTGGGCAGAAGGATTTTTGCCACCCTTATCACCTCAGCCTCTCCAGCACCAAGCTGTCTCATTGTAGCAACTAGCTACAGACCATCTCTGCTCCAAGTGGCAAATCGTGAGTGGAGACTGGCCCCAAAAGAAAAATGAACAAGAAATGCAATATAATGAACGCAGGGCTCTGATGATTCCCATTCAATGCCTTGTCTTTTCCAGGCTGCCAGGGACTTTTGTCTTCTTACCAAAAGATTGAAAACTGTCACTCCGACTAAGGCCCACAGTTCGACTCATAGAACAAGCAAGGAGAGGCCTGGCCCATCGCCCACCATCTATCTACCCCTTTCCGATTCCATCAGCTATAAGATGCTGAACGGAGTCGGGGGAATTCCCACGGAGGGAACTTCAGCCCCGATCAAAAGAACGTCGGGCTCCCAAACCAGTAGCTTTTTATCTTGCTCACTATTTGACAGCCAAATCAATCCTCCTTTTTTTTTTTTTTTTTTTTTGCAACAGTTTTTGTTCTCACTCTGATCAGCTCACAGCTGGTGGAGAGAGATGCTTTTCTCCCAAGGCCACTTCCACACTCTTAATTTGTGTTTCTTAGGAAAAGGAGGAGAGGACCCTAACTGCTTGTGGTCATTCTGTCTTGGCTTCAGGATTTCTGCTGGTCTGGTCTCAGGGAAGCCACTAACAAAAAGATCTCTAGAAACTGAACAGTTAATATGCTCCGTGAGAGATTCACCTTAAAACAATGCAGGCAAAGAAAGGAACTGGAGAGAAGAAACGTTAACTAAGCGTGTAGCACGTGCAAAGTATTGGGGGAGGCAATTAACATATAATAGGAATATCATTTATTAACATGTCAGTTTACCACCTCTTGCCCCACCGCCCCTGGCCATCCAGACTTGCTTCTGCTTATGCCCCCAGCCCTAGCCCTCTGCATACTCATAAGCGGAGACATTTCCAGCAAGATTCGGGGGTCTTCTGATGTAATTGGGAGAGTGGGTAAGTAGGAAAAAAAGAGGCTAGAGGCAGGGAGTAACAGGAGGGTTTGACCATATACATAACTTTAAAAACAACAACAACAACTAAAACATGGCTCAAGAGAAGGTTTGGGGGGGTGCCTGGGCGGCTCAGCCAGTTAAGTGTCTGATGTCAGCTCAGGTCATGATCTTGTGGTTCATGAGTTCAAGCCCCGCATCAGGCTTCAGATTCTGTATCTCCCTCTCTCTATACCCCTCCTCTGGCTCCCACTCTGTCTTTCTCTCACTCTCAAAAATAAATAAACACTAAAAAAATTTTTAAAGAAAAGAAGATTTGGGAGATTAGCATGTAGCCTCTGGAGAAGTACAGATAGAAGAGAAGAGGCAAATGAGGAAGAGCTCTCAAGAGTTACTATGGGCTTGGGCTTGTATTCTCTTTAACGTTCCTCAAGGGGTGCCTGTGAAGTTTGGAATTCCTTTTAAACTGCCCTTTGGCTAACGTTTGTCTATACTTCCTTAAATGCAATTCTATACAAAGACTGGGCTCTGAGGGTTCACAAGATTTATTCAGGTTACATATCAAGACCCCTTTTGAACCTATGGCACAAAATTTCACTGCACCTCAAATTACAAACTGTATCTTAGACTCAAAACAAGAGCGGCGAGGACAACTTCTCCCAGGATACTCAGTTACTGGAGTCACCCTGAAAAGGGAGGGAGCGGGTCGAGTATTAGAGCGGCAGAGTATTGCCTTGAGTGGGTCTAGACTGATCGGGCATTGACATTCTCTCACTGCTCAAAAATGATTTGAGTATCTTAGGAAAGTCGGTTTATTAGGGTTGGGATAAAGAGGAATGTCTCAGCTTTGTAAGACTTTTTTTTCTCTCTCTTTCTTTCTTCCCACTTTTTTTTTTTTTTTTTTTTTTTTGGCATTTTGATTCAGTGATCTCACATAATGCCACATGAAACATCCTTTTCCAAACCCTCCATTCTCCTGCAAATTGCCATGCTGGCTTGCTCATCACCTCCCTGATTTCTCTGACTTTGAGGTTGCAGTGAATGAGCCATATGGGGCCTTAGGATTTATTTTGGGTGCGGATACCGTTATCCCTTAAGGAGACGAAGACGCAGTATTGTCTTTCGAGTCTACTCTTGGTACGTAATTCTTTAAAATAAAATTGTAGCATCTGACTCTTTTGAATCCAGGAAAGCCAAGATAATTGTGAATTTAAAACAATTCTAGCTATTTTATACAAAATGAAAGAAAAGAAAAGAACTTCTCTTTTACCTCAGGTTGCCCCATCTTATTTTGTCCCACCATTTTTTATGGAAAATAGTCACCCATAATGCAAAGATGATACATTTTTACAGTGAACACAATATACCCACTAACTAAATTCGTCCATTAACGTTTTACTAGACTTGCACTGTCGTGTTTCTGTCCATCTACCCATCCATCAACCCATCTTATTTTTTTTATTTTACCATTTATCTTTATTTTTTATTGAAGTATAATTGACATATAAGAAAGTGTAAGTTTAAGGTGTAGAACATATTGATGCATCTATATATTACAACCTGATTACCCCACTGGCATTAGCTAGCCACTGCTATCACTTCACATAATTATCATTTCTTTTTTGTGGTGAGAACAGTTAAGACCTATCTCTTAGCAACTTTGAAGTTTATAACACAGTATTGTTGACGGTCATCACATTGAATCTCCAGGACTGGTTTATCTACCGGTTCCCAGTGTACCCCTTCGAACAACAGATGCCCAACTCCTCCGTGCCCAGCCTCTGGTAGTCATCATTCTACTCGCTGTTTCTATGACTTCAGCTTTTTCATATTCCACGTATAAGTGACATCCTATAGTATCGGTCTTTGACTTTTCTCAACATAATGTCCTCAAGAATTTCCTTCCTTCCCATGGTTGAATAATATTCTGTTGCATGTACACATCACATCCTCTTTATCCATGCAGTGATAGGCAGTTGGCTTGTTTCCATATCTTGACTGTTGTGAATAATGTTACATTGAACGTGGGAATACAGATATCGGTTTGATATCCCGGTTTCGTTTCCTTTGGATAAATACCCACTGGTAGAATTGTTGGATCATATACTAATTCCGTTTTTTAATTTTTTGAGGAAATTCCATACTGTTTTCCATAGTGGCTAAACTGACGTACCTTCCCACCAACGGAGAGCCAAGGAGCCAAGAATGCCCAAGGGAGAAAGGAGGGTCTGACGGGAAAACTGGAGAGCCACATGCAGAAAGATGAAGTTGGACCCCTAGCGCAGACCACTCCCAAAAATTAACTTGAAATCGATTAAAAACTTAAACATAAGACCTGATGCTATAAATCTTATTTTGCACGAGGAACCATAGAATAAATTCTCTAAGTTACCTTATTTGTGGTGCATTGCACATGTCAGTACAATTCTCCCTAAATACTTCAACATGGGTGTCATTAACTAGATGTAAGGATTTGTTACAGATTTCTTTTATTTTTAGATAAAATTTATACACAATGAAATGCACAAATCTTAGGTGTACTTCTGCTAAGCTGGGATAAGTGAGTGTATTATTTGTTGTAACTTAAATCCTAATCAATACATAGTAGAATTTTGCCATCACCCCAGAAAATTTTCCAATGCCCTTGCTCATCAATTCCATCACTCCTGCTCTCCAGAGCAACAGCCATTATGAATTTTTGCTGCCATAGATCAACTTAGTTAGTCTATTCTAGAACTTCATAGAAATGGAACCATACAGTCTACTCCATCACATTTTACTTGCAAAATAAAGTAACCTCTAGCCCCTTGCAGTAGAGCAAATACTGGGGCATTCTCTCCTCGCATGATTTTAGAAAACAGGGAGTCTGCTTGTTCCCCATAAAGACCAGAGTTCTGTGGGTCATCAGTCCTCATGTTGGATGCATGCTACCTACAGGCTCGAGTGGGTTAGCTGAACCATCCAGAACAGGCAAAGCCAGTGAAAACATAGGATATCTGTGGTTTTAATGGGCTCTGTGATGGGTTCCTGTAGCCTTCCACTCATTTGTAGGAAATATTTCAGGAAGCTTCATTAGCATCGAGATCTTCCTGAGCTTCAAGGGACTACGTGGTCGTGCTCAAGGTTGGAAGTTGGGGTGCACAAAACACTTGGCATCATATAAACCCAGCCTGGGTCCTCATTTGCTTCATCCCTTTGACCCAGAGGGTTGTTGGCATCATATCTTGGGTTCTTGGTCCTGGAATCAGCACTGCGAGGGCCCTGCGGACCTTGCCACAGGGGAGAAACGTCTTGTTTTCCTTGTGCTCTCTACAGGGGGAGCAGCCAAAGGAAGGAGCTGTCTGCATTGCCTGTGGTGTAAGACCACCCGCCAGCACAGAATAGGAAGCCGAGGGAAGTAAACAAACCAAATTCTGAAATGCGTTCATCAGTGCAATCTGTCCTCTGAACGCTTTTGCATCGAGGGATGGTTGAGACGCAACCAAGCGGAAGGACCTAATCAGCTGGCCTCAATGACAGCATTAAGGAGGGGAGGAGAGGCATCCAGACAGCAGTATCACCCCCTCCCCCAGACTCAGCAGGGCAGGATGCTATCAGTGGGCTATCTGCTTTAGACAGTCACATTGCCTCCCTGCACATAGGAGGTTTTCCCTCATCACTACCGCCCTGAGTGTAGGCACTGTGCTCCTATGTGCCTAGGGCTGAACCCAGGGGTGGCACAAATGGGCATCACGGTGGTGGTGGTGGTGGTGATGTAAAGGAAGGATTCTTTGGAAGCTCCTATGCCCATATCTCAGGGGTGGGTGAGACTGGGCACTAACAGACTTCTGCAGAGCCGACCGAGAGAACAGTCAATGTTAGTCCACATGGTCAATGGAATGGGGGAGGAAGAGGCGTTGCCTCTCCTTCGCAAGGCTAATTGAAACTAGCCTGATGCTCATAAACGTTAAGACCCAGATCCTGCCTTGATAGGGCCGCAGCTGCAGAGACTGCTAAAGAGAGGAGTCCACAGGTTCAGAGTTTCTGGTTTGGACCTAATAAGAATGATAATGGTGGTAATTAGAGACCAATCGATTATCAAGGACGAATTGAGAAGTGTCATAGGTTGGTATACATTAAAGCTTGAGGACCATGTGTTCTGGAAGCATGAACCAGATTGTGCAATCCCCAGCTTCTCAGGATGGGGTGGTGAGGCTCGGAGTTCTGCACACCCAGCCAGCAAGGGAAACCAATCTGCACAGTTGGCCATTGAGGAAGGACCAACAACTTTACCGGGAAGCTGAGGGCCAGCCAGTGGGAAAGCATGAAAGAGTTTTTTCCTATGTCCTCCTGACTATAAATTCCCAATGTCGAGCCTTAGTTCTCCTTGGATGCTTCATTCAAAAACTATGTAATGACCCTGTACCTTGTACCAAAAAGGACCCTGTCCTTGCAGCTCATAATCTAACTCAGGGACAATTCTTTACCCCCTTTCTGCTTCCCTGTCAGCTTTACTTCTCCCTTTTTTGACACCAGTGCAGGAAAGAGAAGGGGCCTGAGTATTTAAAAACTGAAGCAAAGGTGGGGCCCCTGGGTGGCTCAGTCGGGTGAGTGTCCGACTCTTGGTTTTGGCTCAGGTCATGATCTCACAGTTCGTGAGTTCGAGCCCTGCATCGGGCTCTGCGCCAACAGCCCAAAGCCTGCTTAAGATTGCTCTCTCCCTCTCTCTGCCCTCTCCGGCTTGCTCTCTCTCTCTCTCTCTCTAAAACAATAAATAAATAAACATAAAAACTAAGGCAACAGAAGGAGAGAAGTGAGTGAGCATTACCCTGCCTCCTACTGTCTAGATGTATAATAAAAGCACACACATGGTTACTATCCTCAGGACCTTCTTATCAAGTGGCAGGCTAAGAGACAAACTGGATGACTCAAAAGTTGCAGATGAGGCATCTGATGCGGGGACTAAGGGACAGTTCCAAGTTCCAGTGCCAAATACCACAGCCAAGAACTGATTCCAGCATTCCACAGTCTACACTGAAATTAAAAACCCTCTAGAAGAAACCGCCTTGAGGACTGCCCACTATTACCCCACCTGTTTACACCTTTGTTCTCCTGAGACCCAGTCCGGGTCCACCTGCCCCTATCGCACACTCTTTCCCTTCCCCAGGCTTGGCCAGGCTCTCCTCCCTCCCAGGCGACCTCGTCACCAGGACCGGGGAGAGCGTGGAGAACTCCCCACACTTGTGCTTCCAGATGGTTCTATTTATATAGCTCCTGACTTCTGGCCTTCCCAGCCCTGGGCCAGCTGTCTGATTATCCTGGTGGCGTCCTGACCATCCATGCTTGGGTCACCAGGGGGCACAGCCACATGACTCAAGGGCAGAGCCATGGGCCAGGGGCCAAGGCAGGGCTCCGCCCCACTGTGCCCACAGAGGGTCTGCTGCATCAGCTCGCGAGTGCCGGTCCCAGATGGCGCGGCCAGGCCTGCCTTCTCGGGAGCCTCACGGCCTGACCATTAAATGGCCTGTTGTGCTTATATTGTCACCCACCCCGTCTACCTGTTTGTCTCCCTGTCGCTATTTCATGCTCCCTGAGCATTCACAGAGGCAGGGGCAACTCTAAGCAAGGTCCCCCTGCCCTCCCGGCAGCTGCAGTTCAAAGCACCTTTTCTTCTTTGACAATTTAAAGAGCAAGAACTGTCATATCCCAAGTTTCTGTGCTCAGTGAAGCATTGCCAATTAAGTCTCCAGGGAGACTGCATCTTTGGGGAGCCACTCACGAGAGGGCTGAGTCTCCAGGGCTGGAAACCAGGGGCCCCCACGGGGGGTGCTGAGGGGCCAGCTCCAAAGAAGGGGTGCCGAAGAAGCTGTTGCTTCCTCTTGGAAGCCTGGGCTTCCTTTCTAGAAGCCTGGGCTAATGTAAAACTTCCCCTTCTTCCAGACATTTGAACGCCTAACCAACCACCTCCTTCCTAACCATACACACGTACACACACCCAAGCACATATGTGTACACACATGTGCACCACAGGGATGCACACAAATGCAAGGTGGCTTGCACCTACACACACACACCACACACACACACACACACACACACACACACACGAGTCTCCACTATCCAAGCAGGCGCGATTACCCTCAGTCATGCTTTCCTACCTGAGACAGTTCAAAATGAAACAATTGCCTGATAAAAAAAAAAACTACAAAAATAACAATTTTGCAGCGTGTGACCATGTCTGAGTTATACGGACTATGTCTATTAGCTCATGCATGTCACTGTCATCGGTCTGACAGAGGGTGCACCTGAAGGGCCCTGACAGTGCTTGTCACTGGGGAGCTCAGTGCCTGTGCAAGCCACCTCGCAATTATTCTAATAAAACAAACATGAATCCAATTCTAAAAAGAGTATCCCCTAAATCACGCTAATTGGAGTTTAAGGGAGCGATTGGATTTTGTGGAGAGTGCTTTACTTCATATAAGAGCGGGTTTCAAACCCCTGAGTACACATTGGCTCTGGGATATGGTGGGAGGGAGCGAGTGTGCTGGGAGGTGTGGGGGGAAGCCGTCCTGGGACAGGAAGATGCTCTAGGAGGTCGCTAAGGGCTTTTCTTCCTGCAGGTGAAGACAGGATTTCCGGGGGGCCAACAGTGTGGGGAACCCCAGCAGCAGACCCAGAGGGACCCTCAGAAATAAGTTCTTCCAACCAACCCACATACAGAGGAGGACGCCCAAGCCTGAGAGGCGAGAATCTGAGGAAGGCTATGAGTCACCTAGTATAAGGGATGGGACCAGGACCGGCCTCAGACTCCCTACTGGTCCCGCGTCCCCCGCAGCACACAGGTACGGCACGGTACGGCTCTGCCCCAGCGAAACACATGTGACAGAAGCCTCCCTCAGCTTGACAAGTGGAAAAGGCAGATTAGTTGTATCTCCAACCCCAGGACAACGGACAGGCTCCTCTGCTCCCCTCTGGACACAGGGTCCTGGCGGTCTCTTCTGTGCATCCTTGGGTCGCCGGGAAATCTATCTCCATAGCCAGGACAGCCAGTGGGAGTGACGCATAAGAAAGCAGGGAGACAGAGTCCCTGACTACTGGAACCCAGTCCTCTGCACACGGGCCTCCCCCGCCCCCACACACCGCTGCTGCCACTATCCACTCCCTGTCCGACCGTGTGCTCCTCAAGGGCAGGGACCGTGCCAACTCTGTGCTAACTCCAGCGCCCAACTGGAGAATTCTACACGCAGGTGAGGGGCATAAATTAAATCAAACTGCGTTGGATTAGCCGGTCAACGGTAGCTGGCTTTGCGGTGACTTGGACACATCAGGGACAGCAGCGGGACCTGGAAGAGGAGGGGCAGGCCCCTCGCCAGGCTGCAAGGACCGAGAAATAGGTCAGAGAGCTGACTTAACGGTGGGGCCGTGGCCTCGCTTGAGGAACAGTGTCAGTTCAGGGGAAATGCCCTTTAAATTGCGCACAGGAATTTACAGGACGCCTCTTTGCCCACATGTAGTTTAGAAGCGGGATTTCCAAAACGAGATGAAAGCCTTGGTTGGAGAGTGACGTGGCCTAAGCCAACTAAACGCAAGGCCAACAATGCAGGTCTTGAGGAAGCACAAAAACGGAGAAATACTGGGGTCACAGGGACCCCGGGAGTCATGCGGTCGGGCCGGGCCCCTTCAGATGAGGAGGCCGTTGGCTGGAGAAGGGAGGCAGGCATGGAGTGAGTCACCCATGGGCGGGAGCCCCGTCTCTTGCCTCCGGCCTCGGCGGCTGCTTCCCCACTCTACTCTGCTGCAGCGGGAGGACACCACTGACCTCCAGAACCCAGGGCTCGGGGACAGAGCTGCGGAGACTCCCCGGGGTCAGAGCCGAATGGCCCTTCACAACCCCACAGAACTTGAGTAGTTAAACAACAGAATCCAAGCCAGACCTCAGAAGACACCAGAGGGCACACGAAAGGCCCAGATCCTTCTTTTCTCCCCACTGCCTCCTCCTGGATCCCTCCAACTCATGGCCATGCTCCCCACTCATCGGGCCAGAGGAAGAGCAGAGAGGAAAACACACAAGCACAGGGACAGACTGAGCAAGCAGGTGGCACGGGACAAAGCAAGAGCTCCTTCCAAAGAGGCTATTCCAGCAGCAAGGGTTGCCAGCGCTGTGCCAAGGACTGAGGGTACAGTGGGGAGAACAAGACAGAGGCCTTACACTGGAAACTTGGCCGTCAGGGCACCTCACTCCCGCTCCCTCCTCCCGTCCCACCTCAAGAGGGGGACGGGTGTTCTTCCACAGGGTATGGCCCCCAGGGGCAGGGTGGCAGGTCAGGGGACATGCAGCACCACCTTCCTTCAGATACGGCCACCGACCCCCACTCTGGTCCATGTGGCTCTGTCCACACCCGCTGGACTCCGGGATCACAGTGGGCAACAGAAGCCTCCACCGAGGGCCGAAGGGCCCGACCAACTACACGTTCCCCAGAGTTTCCCAGACAAGGGAACAGATGGCACTCCATGTGGAGGGGCCCGTGAGGCGGGTTAGACATTGTCAGGACACCTCACCTGTCCATGATCACAGGATTAGCAGGGGCCAGGTGTGGTGGCGGCTTTCTCGCCCTTCCACCTCCCCTCCTGCTCTCATGGGATGCAGCTAAGTGTGGTAGACACATCGCAGAACTTGAAAGTCTGTGGGCGCGACTTCCAATTCCAGCTCTACCCCCTACCAGCTGGGTGGCCTTGGGCAAGGACCCTAAACTCCTTACACCTGCCGGTATCTATCTCTATCTGTACAAGGAAGATAACACCTCGTCTCTCGGGCTCCTTGTGGGGATGAAGGGAACCAGCAGAACACATGTGCAGGTGAGCTCTGGCCCCTGAAAAGTGCTCAGTGAGGGCTTCCTTGCCTTTCTGCTTCCTTCCATGACCCCTGGAGGGCTTGGTACTCCTCTCAGGAGCCCCCTTCCCAGCCTCAGATGTAGTGAGGAAGGGGGGAGGCAGCAAATTATAACATTTATGTAAAGTTTACAACAAGCGAGACACCATGCTCAGTGGTTTATAAGGATCTCCCACAACTCTGTGGACACAGCTTGTAAATGGCGGAGCTGTGTCTGTGGTCAACCATTAGTAAGAGGAGGACCGTGGTGAAGAAACCGTGCACAAGGAGAGAGCGGAGCATTTGGAAAAGGATTCGGGCTGCTTGGTGCATCTAGTCCTGCGTGTGAGGTGGGGGACAGTGAGGCTCGCTCCAGTCACCTCTGTCCCTCCAGGAGCCGGGCTGTGATTAAGCATGTTTGATGAGGGCTGTTTGTTCTGGAAATCACCTAATGAGCTACAAGACCATTATCTAGCACCAAAACAGTATTATCATAAATATTACAAATTAGATTAGGCCACCGTTGTAAAATCAAACAAATAATAAGAGTAACTGAAAAAATGAGAATAAATCAGCCCACTCGGTTCCTCAAGATGCTCTTGTTGATTTGTGTATCCGCTTTGGACCATGTGGGCTGAAGACAAAAATTGATCCAGTCATCTGTCAGGGCTGTTGTCTGAATGAAATTCTCCCAGGAATGAAGTGAATCTACATGTATAATGTGCACAAGCATGTACACAAGAGAAGCTGTCCCACCGTGCCACACTGCCAAGTGACTTCAGGCCTTCGTTCTCTGGCAAGATTACACCATTCTCTTCTTTCAATTTGCAGATGGAAACGGATTTCATTTTTGACATTTTTATCCATAGTTTGAGAGAACACCGTTTTCTGTTGGGATTGGCTGGAGTGAACGAGACGATTTTATTTATCCTCATGAAAACGTTGAAGCCCTACTTCAAGTAGTTTCTTACAGAAGAAATCGGTCTCTCTTTCCATTACTGGGAGATCACCCTCTCTCTCCTTAGTCTTTTCAATTCAACCACTACTTGAAATAACCGATATTTGATTTTTACACAAAAGCACGTGGACAGTTCCACTTTCACCAGCGCAGAATTGGATGGCATTGGAAAAATTATTTCTGAACCCACAAACTTTTGTTAAGATGACTGTTCAGAGACTATGCTCTGTGCTCACCTCTCTGCTTCCTCTTTGTAAACAGCAGGAAGGCTGCCTCTCCCAGGCTCCCCTGCAATCAGGCAGCGGCTACGTGAATGAGTCCCGGCCAAGTGGATGTGAATGGAGATGATGTAAGCCACTTCTAGGTCTGATCCTCTACTACGGCGACCTTGGAGGTCATGTGTCCTGGGTGTTGTATCTGCAAGATGAAGACCTAAGTGAAAATCTTTGCTGCAGTAAATGCTCATGACTGACTAACACAACGAGGATGCAGTATTTCAGTTCCAGCTCACACGTACAGACAGCTTCCTCCATGGTGTGGGTGATAACGTATCTGAGTACGAGAAGTCCTTTGTGTCTATCCTCATCACCAAATAATCTGATCTAATTCTGATCACTTTTTGATCAAGAAAGCAAGAAGGTTTTTGTTTTTATAAAGAACGTATGCCTCTGGCAGATTACTTGGCAATAAAGAAAGCTCTTACCTCATATAGTAATGAGATAGCAACTGCTGGTTTATTCTAATACAACAACCTGGCAGATAAATATCATTATCCCCATTCTACAGATAAGGACATTGAGGCTCAAAAACCTAAATAACTTGTCCAAGTGACATCACCACGTCAAAAGAGGAGCCAAGGGACACCCAGGTGGCTCAGTTAGTTGGTTAAGCGTCCAACTCTTGATCTCAGCTCAGGTCATGACCTCAGGGTCATGAGTTCAAGCCCTGAGGTGGGTTCCATACTGGGCATGAAGCCTACTTAAAAGAGAGAGAGAGAAAGAGAGAGACAGAGAGAGAGAGAGGATCCAGGATATAAACTTAGATCTTCCTTGTTTCATGAACTTGTTTTTCTTAAGCCACATTGTCTCTTGACTCTATTATATTCAAATAAGGTAGAATTGCCAACATGGTATGATGAAGGGTCCGCTTTGTATATCTTTAAGCCAGAGAAACCTGAGGCTGAAGATAAAGGAATGAGCCTTGAAGGAATTCACACACATGCAGATAGGTCAGATTTTTTTTTTAATTAATAGGCTTTATTTTTTAGCAGGGAAAGTCAATGGAAAGCACACAAAGTTTCCATATACCCCCTCTTTCCCACCCTATTATTGCTATCTTCTATAATTGTGGTATATTTGTTACAATTGATGAGCCAATATTGATATATTATTATTATCTGAAGTCCATAGTTCACATCAGGGTTCACACTTTGTGTTGTACAGTCTATGGGTTTTGACAAATGTATAATGATTTGTACCCACCATAACAGTCTCACACAGAAGAGTTTCACTGGAGCGAAAATCAGGGAAGGATTTCATGGAAAATGTGAATACAGGTTGGACTTTCAAAAATGGATAAGGGCACCTGGGTGGCTCAGTCGGTTAAGCATCTGACTTTAGCTTAGGTCATGATCTCACAGTTCATGAGTTTGAGCCCCACGTTGGGCTCTGTGCTGACAGCTCACAGCCTGGAGCCTCTTTAGATTCTGTCTCCCTCACTCTCTGCCCCTCCCTAGCTCTCTCTCTCTCTCTCTCTCTCAAAAACAAATAAACATTAAAAATTTTTTTTAGGGGCGCCTGGGTGGCGCAGTCGGTTAAGCGTCCGACTTCAGCCAGGTCACGATCTCGCGGTCCGGGAGTTTGAGCCCCACGTCGGGCTCTGGGCTGATGGCTCAGAGCCTGGAGCCTGTTTCCGATTCTGTGTCTCCCTCTCTCTCTGCCCCTCCCCCGTTCATGCTCTGTCTCTCTCCGTCCCAAAAATAAATAAACGTCGAAAAAAAAAATCTTTTAAAAAAAAATTTTTTTTTAATAAAAAATAAAAGAATGGATAGGATTTGGGGCACCCGGGTGGCTCAGTTGGTTAAGTGTCCAACTTCGGCTCGGGTCATGATCTCATGATTCATGGGTCTGAGCCCCACATCGGACTCTGCTGACAACTCAGAGCCTGGAGCCTGCCTCGGATTCTGTATCTCCCTCGCTTTCTGCCCCTTCCCCTCTCACCCTCTGTCTCTCAAAAAATGAATAAATGTTAAATAAATAAATAAATAAAGGATAGGTTTTTTAGATGGATCAAGAACCATGAACAAAGCCAAAGAGAAGGAAATGCACAAGGCGTTATTCAAGAGGTAGTGGGTTTCAGTCTGTCTTAAGCACGGGGCTCACACTTGGGAGATAAGAATGAATGCTTATTTGACACACTTATTTGACACCAGGCAATTGCTAAACATTTTACATGGATTAAGTGATCCACAAAACGATTTATAATAGAGATGCACTGTTACCATATTTAATGAAAGGTGTGCAAGTTAAAGCTTAGAAGCATTTTTTTTTTTTAACATTTATTCATTTTTGAGAGTGAGAGAGGCAGAGTGTGAGCAGGGGAGGGGCAGAGAGAGAGGAAGGCACAGAATCCGAAGCAGGCTCCAGGCTCTGAGCTGTCAGCCCAGAGTCCGATGCGGGGCTCAAACCCACGTGCCATGAGATCGTGACCTGAGCTGAAGTTGGACACTTAACCGACTGAGCCACCCGGGTGCCCCAAAGCTTAGAAGCATTTTAAAAAACTTCTCTGAAGCGACACAGTAGATATCTGGAGCATCTGAAGTACAAACTTAGGCTGAATGAGTCCAGAGCCCTTTGACTCCGTCACTGCACCATAATGCCTCCCGAACAAAACAGAACAGAGCAGATAAAATGGAAAAGGTAAAATTGGGGACCATTTAAGATGGACTTGGAAGTCAGGCTGAAAAGTTGTTTTCTTTCAGCAATATAATTTTCAAGAAAAGTACATACTAGTATTTCCTTTTGGTAGTTGAAACCATGGGGAAAGAAGATAAGTATGAATCTACAGAATCGTGTCTGCTTTACAACAGCTTATATAGGCTTAAAAAAACCTCTATTTGGGAGAATGACATGATAAAGTCATATTTGGGGATGTTATTTATCCTAAAGATGGTATGTCAAGTAGATTGGAGAGAAAGAAAGCTGAAGGAGAATCAGTTAAAAGTTTACTGAACATCATTCAGGTGGTGAGCCAGAAAGGTTTGGACATGAAACGGTGGTTGTATGAATCAAAATAAAAGGATGGTTATGGCAAAAAAGAATGTCAAGAGAATTGACCAGTCTGGGGGATGAGGGAAATGTCTGAAAGAGTTAATGCTGGAACTATTTTCAAAAACACTAAAGGTTAGAGAAGGGGAGCTTGGATCACAGCCATGGTTATGATTCCATCATGATGGAACTGTCCAGCAGAGACACGGAAATCAAGTCTGGAGTTGAGTGAAAGGGTCAGGTGCAGAGTCACAGATTTGAAAGTCACCTTTGTAACAGTGATTAGAGTGAAGGGTGGAGAGAGGGAGGGAAGAGGAAATGATTGGACCATGCACGGAGGAAGGAGGACAATTCAGCAGACACAGGAGAGTGAGAAGATCATCGCTATGGCAGGGAAGCTGGAGTCCAAGACTAAGTGGGCTTCGACAAGAAGATCGAGATAAGACTGTCAGATGCTACCCCACCGAGAGACCAGAGGCAACATGACCAGGAAAGGGCCTCTGGAGTCCTTTAGTATGACCTGGAAAACATCCAGAAGGGAGAGAACGGAGATGTGGATGGCTTGGGAGCGGTGAGCAGTGTCTGGGGATGCTCGAAGCACAGGAAGAACATGACTTTTCTCTGGCATCGAAGACCCAGGAGGATAGATTTCCTCAAAGCTGTTGTTGAGATGCCAAGGGAATAAGCAGCAGCACCAAAGCTCAAGTGACTTCGAGGAGAGCCGTTTCTGAGCAGGTGAGTCAAGAAGAGACACCTGAGGCACGTTAGGCGGTAAGCACTGCAGGGGAGACAGGCCACCTCTGGAGAGAAGGGGTGGGAATGTAGTGGGAGGGAGACTCAGCTGCCACCATACCGCATATGTTGGGTTTCATACCATGTACAATTATTGCTCATCTGAACTGGGCAAACAGGTGAGACCATCACCCTTCCCCACGATGCTGCATCAAGCTGGAATCAGGGGCTCTGAAGTTATATAGGGGAAAGCAGATCTCTCCCCTGAGCAGAAAATGTGCAGTGGGCTTAGGTTCTGAGAACTGACTCCACTTTGCATTCCCTCACTAGTTGTGGCAAGAAAAATCAATCAGAGGCAAAGACGAGGCTCCTCCTCCACCACCTTCTTCTTTTGTCTTTTAGCCCTTTTTCCCTCCTGTGCGTTTTCTCCCCAGGTATTTGCATCACACGCAGTGGATTCAGTGCTGTATTGAGAACTGGTTTTATTTTTCATTGGAAAGAAATGTTGGTTTTAACATTAGTCCAAGAAGAGCATGATTAGGAAGGCAAATCAGCTCCGACGAATGATCAAATGGTACATTTCAAAACCAGGTGGTAATGATTTAAAGATTATCCACTGGCTTTGGATTACCCGTGCTATTGCTCACCTCCATCAGCACTGCTAACCATGAGGTGACTGGGATCCATAAAAGCCTTTAAAGCAAATGCAAAACTCCCATCTATTGCCTAGTTTCGCTTTTCCCCCACAGCACTGATTTAGACTGCAATCAATTGTATATGAACTCAAAGCAGAGAATGTTCAAATTAGCACTTGCCAACAAGTAATCAGAATCCCAGAATATTCTGTTTTGAAACTCATTTTCTTCCCTCTACACACACACACACACACACACACACACACACACGCACACACATATACATACACGCACTACAAGTGTGGAGAAACCCACATTAATCTGCTTGCTGGGTACTGATGTTAATGATGGAATTACTCTCTCGAAATCCAGATCTATGTGTTAGAGCATCATGAAAGGGAAGCCACTTTGCTTGGTAATGATCGAATGCTGCTCTTTGCTCCTTTAGACATTTCTATTTTGGGTGTCCAGACTCTTTTGAGCTCTAGACACAAGTCCTTAAAACAGGAGAAAAGGTCAGTGACAGAGAAGGGAATCTATGCATCGGTTCTGCCAGGAGCTCAGAGCTGGGAACCAAGAGCTAAACTGGAGCCAGCATGTAAGTCATCAGCTCCATTTTCTAATCCCATCATGGCGGCCTCACAAGGCAAGTGAGCTGGCCCTGGTCCTGGGCCAGCTGGGGCCAGAGAAGGAGAAGGCAGAAAACTGATGCCCAGCTGCCCTTTGCTGTCTTTCCAGGCACCAGGACCAGACTCCAACAAGTCAAGTACATAGCTTGTGGTCAGGCAAAATTTCATGCATTCTGAGTGTGAAAGACAGCCTTTGAGATACAGTTTGTAAGCCAGAAATTCCAGCACTTGAGGGACATTCTGAAGTTTGTGGAAACAAGCAGCCCGTGTGACACAGCCAGCCTGCCTGGACACTTCAGAATGTTTATTCATCCTATACACCAAATTCACTTCTCACCCACCAGATTTGTCTTTTACCTCATGGTTCCCAGAGGAGTTCCTGGTAGCAGGGACCAGCATCTGCCAATTACCTTCAGAAGTGAGCTCAGAAGCCCAGAAGGAGCCTTCCTCTTGCGAATTATGCCTTCTTTGGGCATAATTGGGTTCCTGTGTTTGGACTTGCAGGGCTGGATGTGGGACAATCTGCTTCTTTGGATGACTACACCAACTGGAGAGAAACCAAGTACCCTTCCTGACCCCAGGCAGCAGGATTGGGATATAGGATGTTTTGCACATCCCCGGAGCCCTTTTGGCATAAGAACACTAGAGAGGGAGAATTACTAGAATTAAAGTTTAAGATTCTGACATCCAGACAGGATCTTGCACTCAGAAAGTTCTGGCCCACCATGAAAGTGGCCCACCATGAAAGACAGCAAGGAAGAAGTATGTCAGAAAGTGCTTTATCTCCCTCCCCAAGAAGCCTGCAAAGCATCACAATGCTTATCTCTTCTAGGTGGACCTGGGACACTAAGAGTTCCAGATTCCAAGATGGTCCCATGCCTCTGGCCCAGGAGAAAGGAGCTGTGCCAGAAGCCTGGGGTTTGAACATCAACTGTCCTGCTAAAGCCTGCCAGCCATGAGCTCTCCGTGCTCCCCAAGGACTATTTTAGTCTTTGCAAGGGGAAAGAATTAAAGACTCCCTTTTCCGCAAAAATACCATGGAGGTGTTTAGCACATACTCTTCCCCGGCTATCTGTGCCACTGAGGCAGTCCCACCCCCCCTGTCAGAGGGTGCCTGGCAAGAGGTCAGCAACAAATGAGCCAGACCAGGATTATCAGGATCCAGATGTAGGCGTGAAGGCCAGGAAAGGCAATCCAGCAGGGCGGGAAGCATCTGGAAGATCCATGCCTCCCTCAAGGCTTCAGGGGATGGAGGTCATCCTGTCTGGTCTCAGACAACAAAGCTCCAGCCATGAGCTCCAAGGACCTGATGCAGAACTGTCAGCCACAGCAGCACAAAGAAGAGCAAGACAGGACTTCAGCGACTGAGAGCAGAGAAATACACCCGGGGGTGGAGAAACGGGAAGGTCCATCCCAGGAGTAAGGTACAAGTTCAGGGCTTGAATGGATCAGTACTAGGAGGCCAGTAATGGGACCAGGGAATAAAGTCAGCGTGAGAGCAGAAAGAGCTACTTGGTGCTGAGTTGGGTTGGGGAACTCTCGGCATAAGATCAAGATTATAACTTAATAGCCAAATACAGCACCAATGGTGAAAATAGGGGTTCATTCTTCTAACATCCAATAATCTGGTTATGCTTGTGGGGAGACAGATAAATGAGACCATTCTCTGCCCACCAAGGAGCTCACAGCAGGGTGGAGAAAGACACCTCTGTGAACTGGTAATCATAACAGAGTAGCTGGAGTGTGGGGCACATCCACAGAGTATGAACATCGGAACTTAAGAGGGAAGTGGAGGGTGGGTAGGCTCTCAAGGTGAGCCAGGACCAGGTCAGGGGGGGTCCCTATAGTCCATCTCACCCTAGACCTGACCTACAGATGGCAAGGGGCCATTGGGTGGCCGTTGGCATCCATTCAGGTCATATGTAACAGAAACCAGCTCTCACTTAAGTAAGAAAACCCACGTTGGGGGCGCCTGGGGGGGGCTCAGTCGGTTAAGCGTCCGACTTCGGCTCAGGTCACGATCTCACAGTTCATTAGTTCGAGCCCTGCGTTGGGCTCTATGCTGACAGCTCGGAGCCTGAAGCCTGCTTCAGATTACGTGTCTCCCTCTCTCTCTGCCCCACTTGAGCTCTGTCTATCTCTCTCTTTCTCTCTCTCTTTCTCTCATTCTCAAAGATATACAAACATTAAACAAAATTTTTTTTTTAAAGAAAGAAAACCCATGTGGAAGGATAAAGGTGGCTCACTTACCTGAAGCCCAACCAGGAGTCTAGGAGACAGATTCAATCCAGGGCATCTCTGGGACTCCAGAGGTTTAGGGAGCTACCAACAGGACAAATCAGCCACACCCCCACTCCACTGGCAAGTCACAGTCCCAGGGAGAAAGTCCACTGCCAACCTGTGGCCACATGCCCGCCCCTTGGTTGGCGGTCCCACTAAACACCAGGTGCTGTGAGTGGTACTTTCCCCCAAAGACGATCAGGGTTCTAGAGTCAAAAGGAGGGGATTGACTCTTGGGTGGCCAAAAATTAATTGAGAGCATGCCTTAAGTGTTTAGGCTGCAGAGTGACATAAACACATGTACGGTTTAGAGCAGAGGGTCAGCAAACGTTCTCTGGAGAGGGCCAGAGAGTAAATATTTTCCGCCTTGTGGGCCATATGGTCTCTGTTGCATCTACTCAATGCTGCTGCTATGGCACAAGAGGAGACAGACAGTATATATACGAATGGGCGTGGCTGGGTTCCAGTAAAGCTGTATTTATAAAAAGAAGCAGTGGGCCAGACTGGGTGCTCTCTGTGTATGATTCATGCCACACTGGGGTAGAAGCGAGGTACAGGAGGGGAGAGAAAGAAAGCAAAGAGACCAAATACAAAACCATTCTCTCCATGAAAATATGCCCTGTGGGTTTTCTAGCAGAGTGCAGCCTCTTGGGGAAAATTCCCTGTTTCTCTCTCTTTGGGATAAAACTACCCCTTGGTAAAGAGTCCCTTTATACATTTTATTTTCATGAACAGTAAGTTCGGTTTCCTCTTGCATTTAACTTGTTTCTTAATTGTTTGTTCCTGTAGGGGGTTCTATTTGTTTGCTATCTTTCGTAGGCTTTTCAATTCCCGCAAAGGCAGCAGCAACCTTCCTCAGCAGGATGCCAGCAGCGTATTGACTAGCCCCCCCCTTCTTATTGTACGGAACTGTGGGTTTCCCAGTGTGGGACACCTGTATTTATTTGAGGCCAATCTTAAAAACACAACGCAACCACATCCACACTTTCCGGGTTGCCATCTTGCTCACGGCTGGCAAGCCCGAGAATCTTCCTCCGAAACGCATCTCAGCCATTCCGGCTCAGCCAAAGAGAAGGCACTGGGGACTTGGAGACAGCGTGTAGAGTCACGGCAAGGCAAAAACCTAGCCCCTCTTTTGTAATCACCTCTTCGGTATGAGGCAATATGCTGTGAATTAGTGTGTTCCAGGCCTGGAGTGGTAACATATGGTGTATCTCTGCTCATTCTACATTAAATCCTGACATTTTGCAGCTGTCAAGATAAAGCTGTTTATATGAGTAACATTGTAGTTTGTTTATAGGGAAATAATGTGTAGCAAGTTATGATTAATCAAGGTGTCTAAAATCTGCTGGAGGCTTCTAAATAGATTTGTTTTCACTGCCGTGCTTTCTGTCTCCTAAATCAGGGGGTTAGTGGCCCTCCACCCCCTTGGTACCCCATGGACATTTTGGCCCTGGCCTCTGTGGGGCAGGTGGAGAGGGAGGCCGGGCCTTCCTGCAGAGGCAGGAAGAGCGGGGGTGTTGCAAGGAGTGAGGAGGCGGGGGGTACTCACCTTAACTTCCAAACTTCAGGAAGCCCCTCAAAGAGCCTCTGTATCTTCATTCTTGTGTTTAGACTCCACGTCTCCAATTGGATTGTCCCCTGAAGAGCAGCCAGTAGGTGACTGAGTCTCCAAGGAAATAGTGCACCTAGCTTTGGTTTTCTGGGGTCCCAGAGGTCATGGGCCTGGAGGCAGTGCAGATTTGAGGAGTCTCACCTTCTAGAGGTTATCTCAACTCCTTGTGTCTGTGGTTGGGGGTTCCAATTTTCTCTTTGGAGGATAATTGGTTAGAACCCAAGGCTCCTGAAAGAATCTAATGTGTTGCCTTGCTGAGCTACTGTCCCAAGGCAAGAATCCTTCAACCTCGCTGACAACCGGTGTCAGGCCACCAAGTGATCTGTCTCAGCAGAAGGAATGAAGCCAACTGTACCACCGTGGGGAGGGTCAAACGCTGGGAGGAAACTGCCTTCTGACCCTGAGCTGTATCTGCCCTGTCTTGCCCTGGGGAACAACTTGCGGCTGGCTAGCCACTTTTCCAAATGAAAAACTTTCTGATCTTGTCAACAGCCACCATCTCGTCCACAGGCCAAACTTCACGGTCCCCGAGCACTTCTTGCAGTGCCTCCGTCCTGGCCACACTCCCCCAGCGCTTGCCGGCTGGTCGTGATGCACCTGGAAATGTCTGCTCCAGGATGGACCCATCTCAGTGTCCAAGGTGGCTGGAAGCCTCAACTGAGCTCTCTTGCCCTTTGTCCTCCTTTCCAAGGCCTGCCCCACTGCTGGCCAGGTGCAGAGGTGGGCAGTGAGCCCCCACCAAAAGGGCACAAAGAAATCCAGGACCCTGTGGAGGTGGCTTCATCCACGGACTGGAAGATGCACAAGCAGAGACGCGTTCCCCCAGCAACGCCTGTAGTGCAGCGGCAGGGACCAGCTGCCTTTTGGCCACAGAGACAGAGCCAGCAGTAGTGGCAAGAAGAGAAAGCAAGTTGCCGTAGCATCATGGGCCTGCACCCCATGCCTTCCTGGGCACGCGGAAGGCAGCTGGCAGGAAGGCAGGCAGGAGGAGAGGCAAAGGATTTGCTGCCTGAGAGAGCAGGGCGATTCCACAGCTGTGGATGGGACTTTGAGTCATCACCCAACCCGTTTTCAGCAGACAGCCTGCCCTCCCCCAAACCACTTGTACCTTGGATGTGCTTCTAGAAGTGTCCACGGTGAAGGCTCACAGAAAACAGCAGATGGCTCAAGCTGGAGTCTCAGAAGATGCCCCGGTTCAGGATGGAGGGGAGGAAATGAAGCCATTGGTGGAGCCTGGGCAGGACCAGGCCCAGGGGCAGAAGGAGAACTGTTTTGAGGTGTTGAGGAGTAGTCAGCCCAGAGATGTAAGTTAACCGACCTGGCCAGGGTGGAGCGGTTGAGCTCGCCTTGGAAGATGCTGAGTTCAGCAACACGGAACCCTCCCTTCTGGGGTTAGGAGGGTCCCCTCAACAGTTCAGAGGTTATTTCTTCTCCTTAACTGGACATATCAGAGACCCTCTTCAGTGTCGCCATGCGGCAGAGAGAGAGAGTCACTGAGGCCCCCATTTGATGGGTGAGAGAACACAGGGAAGACCAAGGAAAGGGCAGAGGGCACGGAGCCAGGGACGAATGGTGCAGGAAGAAAGGATTACAGCAGAAGGTGGTGCCTTCTGAACGCGACCAGAACAGACAAAGAACTGAATCCAACCAGGAACCTTGGACCCTCGGTCCACCCCCGCCACCCCCACGCCCCCTTTTCCTGTAGGGACAGCAGAGTGAGTGAGCCTCTTGTCAGAAATGAATATCGCACGGGACAGTTAATCAAAGCTGAACTGCCCCCTGCCCCTGTGAGCGAGTGGTGCTCGGAGGGGAGTGGGCAGCCCGCCAGATGGAGGGGAGGCAGTGCCTCCCCCGGCCGCATCCACCTGCAAGGGGGGGGGGGGCGCTGTAGGGGAAGCACAAAGCCTATTTCTTCCCATAAAAAATGATATGAGGTGAAAAACCGTTTACTGCACATTAGGATCCACGGTTGGGCCATTTGTATGTTTTACTGGGATGGTTATGTCACTAAACGAAGCCTGAAAAATCCATCATGGGCAGGGAGCCTGACAGTGGCCTGATCACGGGAGGGGAGTTGGGGGATGGGGGGGGGCTGGGCAGAAGAGGAGAAATGGGAAGGGATAGATACTGGTGTCTGGGGGGACTCGGGTCCATGCACTGTCCCAAATCACTGGGGTTCACATTGGAGGGCCTGGTGAAGCCCCCACCAACTCTGTAGTTACTATTCTTCCTAAACAGGAAGCCGAGAGGTTCCCTCTACCCCAGTCCCTCTCGGCTGTTTCTGGGGATGCACTCATGTGCCACTTCCAATTCAATGAGTGACTTTTAATTAAATTCCTATGTGCTAGGCGGGGGACCCTGTCACCCGCGTCACCCATCAGGACCCTTCCCCTCCATCCTTTGAGCCATGACCGAATCACCACACTTGTGGTTAGAGAAAGAAGTGACTGAGAAGGCCCTCGCAAGTTGGGGAGCAGATATCCCGGGAGCGGAACTCGGCAGGAGGGGAGTGCAGAAATGTCATTCGCGTGGCTGCATTTAATCAGGAGCTCTGTCAATGAATGCCAAGGCCGGCCGCCTGAAACATGAATTCTGACTTCAATCATCCACCTGTACCTCTCTCCCCTTGCCTCTGAGCAGTGTCTAGCTTTAGCAAAAGGGTCAGGAAATGGGGGCCTTCCTGGCCTCCCCAGCATACCACTGACCCTCCGTTATGTGTGACCCTCGGATCCCAGAGCTAGACAGGCCAAGAGAATGTCTGAGTGGAGCCTCTTGTTATCCAGGTAAGAAACCCAGGCTAGTGCTAGAACTCTGTTCTCCTAATTCCCAGCACCTCCCCCACCCCCATTCCCACACCCTGCTGTGGCCCCCCGGGCCAAGCTTGCAAACGCAAGGGAGCCCCAAATCACTAATAGCCATCTTCCCTGACCGCCCAAGGTACAACCCACGACACAAGCAGCCAGGGCATTTGCCAGAATGCAAGACGTTCTCATCCCAGCCTCCTGATCTACCATCTCACTTTCCCTTGTCATAATACATCGTCCCCGGGCACCACCACACTGAGAAATAAGGACACAAGCTGTAGGCAATGGACAAGCAGTTCCCGGTGCCTGAAGGAGAAGGGCAGGATGTCACTAGATGCCAGGTGAGGAGATACGCTGTTGAGACGGCTGCCCGGACCCAGAACCTCCAACAGCCACGAGGCAGACCGAGCACAAGATGGAGAAAACAGCCACCGATGGTCCTTGACCACTCCTGGAAACAGCGTGCGGCCGCCAAGTGGACTGGCGGGATGCTGGTTTTCGCTACAAGTTCATCTGAGGACAAATCAGATGCCGCATTTTCACAGAATCGACTCGGCTGTTCAATTCATCCTTCGAGGTGAAGGAAATGGATGCCAGAAGAAAAAACAATCCCACATGGCAGGTGGGTAGCAAAGAAGTTGTGTGTCCAGTCCTGACACATGCAATTTCCTGCAGCGCGAGAGTGAGCCAGGACTCTCCCAAGGCCCTGAGACCAAGAGTGGATGGTTCACAGAAGAGGTACAGGATCCCAGTGTCTGGGAGGCAGCCCAGGCTAGCAGCAGGCACGCAAAGTCTGGCACCAGGAGGCCTGGGTTCTAATCCCAATTCTGCCACTTACTGGATGTGTGGCCTGGTGCAATTTCATTAACCTCTCTCTGCCTCAATTCTCCCACCTGTAAAATGGGCAGAATAATAGCACTTGCCTTTTAAGGCTATCTAAGGATTTAACAGTGGCTGGCATGTGATCAGTGCTCGAGAAGTCTTAGGTGATATAAATGAGTCTGCTGTGAACCAAGAACACCGAGCCCTGAAACAAAAGGCAGAAATGGTTCTCAGTCAAGAACTTCTCTGCAGGTAAAACTGGGAGTGACTGAAGGGGACACTGCAACCACACACACAATGACTGACATGATGTCCTCATTTGCCTTGGTTCCTGTCATGTGTTGCCTGTGAAATGAGTTCCTAAGACATGCATCTTATTTTCTTATTCAATTTCAAGATAAAATTAGGGTTGTGTCCCTTAGGGAGAAGATGTGCCCCCCCCCCCAAAACAAGAGGCTCCCTAGAGAAAGCCTGTTTAAATCACAGATTTAAAGAGACATCAATATTTTTTGACAGAGTATTAGTAACAATAAATAAATTGCCAAATAGGGCTGCAAACTAGCAGGACTGCTCAATATTTGAGTGACAGTTAACATCTCATGGGAAATAGCAGTGACAGCTGAACATGTCACCAATGGCACGGCCTCAATTGCACAGTATATGAGGGACTCCTTCCGGGAGACAGGGGAAAGCCAGGGCCAATGACAGCCAAGGCGAGGGAAAGCCAGGAGGTAAAGGTGGGCTGTCCACTGTGGGACAGCCTCTAGTCCAGAGCTCTGTGGCCAGGAGGGGACAGAGGGCAAGGTCCAGGGCTGAGAGTCATGGGGACAGATCTAGGCCTTCCTAGCCTTGTGTCAATGTGCTAGAAGCTGATCTGAGTGGGGAGGCAGGCAGGGCATAATTTAACACTCATAGGGTTGACGTTGTTTGCATCAGGGAGACATTCAGGCCACTTAGTGGGGCTGATGTGGGAAAGACCCAGAAACTAGGGCTGGGCCCTGGGAAAACAACTAGCCAAGGTCAGGAGGCTGGGGCATGGGGGTAGAGCCCAATCTCTGCCATGGAGACAGGGAAGGGAGAAAAAGGAACGGAGGGGGAGGCTGGGCACAAGAGACCCAAATGGGAGACCAATGGGGCTTGGGTAAGGAGGCTGCCATTTTCAAGGGTCTACATCCAGCCCGAGGGACATGGCGGAGGTGGGAGGGGAGGGAAAGGCAGGGGCAGGGAACAGCAGGAGGATTCCAAACCCCTTCAGGCAGTGGAGCAGGGGCAGAATGAACAGGGCTGGGGTGGTTAGGGACAGAGAAAGACTGTCTACTACAGTGATGGAACCCTTGACTCTTGGAGCTTCTACCAAATTTTCATGGTAAGCTGATATAGAGTCATGGTCATAGCTTAAAGGCCGTCTTCAGCTATGAAAAAGGATGCCCCAGAAGTATCTGTGTGTTAGAAATGAGTCGGTAACCCGGAGATGCAGAAAGCCAGCCTAAGGCAAACATTCCTGACATGACAGGAAGGAAACGGGTAGAGGTGCACAGATACTGGGACTTGCTGGGAGAACAAAACTAAGCAGGTATGCAGTGCCCAACCCGGACGGATGGCCCAGAGCACCTGGAAACGGCTTGTTTCTCACTGACTTAGCAGTGAGCACTGACTTAGAGCACTGACTTAGCAGTTTCTCACTGACTTAGCAAGAGGGCACGACTAATCAGCAGAACCCTTGGTCAGTAAATCTCGTTTATACTAACTGTTTAAAAATGTTCTGTGGACACAAAACTTGTTAATGGACTTTTGGCTGGAGGAGAGACAAGGGACATTGATTACAGACTGCAGGGGACCATCACCTGGTATATATTTCTTTCATGTTCTAATTTTTCACAATAAACATGTTTCTTTCATAATAAAAGGCGATATTAAAACAGAATGTGTTATGGGAAGACATATAGGACTTTTTGAAATAACTTCTGGAAAGCTTGTGTAAGAGTCAGTTCATAAGGGTTTCTCGTGGCTTCACATCAATGCAGTAGCTGTGGGGTGCAGAAACAAGGGAATTTTTTTTTAAGTTCTTTATTTTTGAGAGAGAGAGAGAGTGTGCACACGAGAGTTGGGGAGGGGCAGAGAGAAGGGGACAAAGGGTCCGAAGCAGGCTCTGTGCTGACAGCAGAGAGCCTGATGCAGAGCTCAGACTCACAAACCATGAGATCATGACCCGAGCCAAAGTCAGCTGCTCAACCGAGTAAGCCACACAGGCACCCCGTTATTTTTATTTTTATTTTTTTAGAGAAAGAAAGAGAAAGAGAGAGGGAGAGCATGAGCTGGAGAGAGGAGCAGAGAGAAAGAGAGAGAATCTTAAGAAGGTTCCATGCTCAGCGCAGAGCTCGATGTAGGACTCAATCCCACCACCCTGGGATCATGACCTGAGTTGAAATTAAGAGTGGAATGTTCAACCGACTGAACCACCCAGCCACCCCCAGAAACGAGGAAATTCTTACTAGGAGGTCAGAGTGGGGACCACACTCTCCCTGTCCCTGGCTTCTCATCTTACCTCAGGAATTAGGAATTTGCACCCTTGCTGAGGAAAGGAAGGAAGGAACCTTTTGCCCATTCCATTCTGCCCCTAGAGTCAGCCTCTCCCACTCGGAAAGAAGAATCTATCATCAGATTAGCAGGCTTCAAACCCCAGGGAGCTGCTTTTCTGCACCCAGCAGAGCTCATGTGTCAAAAATGGCATGCACCTCGACCTTGACCTCTCTAACTCGTGCAGTATCTTTGCCCTTGCCTACTGGACTCCCCCCAGAGCAACTCCCGGCCCAAAGTTGGGGGAAATATTTGAAGAGGGGTTTTTTGAGGTCCCCTTGTCTTTCCTTAACCCAGCTTTACCAGCAATGAGGCTGAAGTTTTTAAAATTTTTATCTGACCTCCGGTCTATTTCTGAAAGGTTTCAGAATTCATGGAGGGATGTGATTAAACGTCATATTTCTAGCCCCTCAAAAACAAAAACAAAAAACCCACAATTATCATTAAAGCAGATTGGCAGAGAAAGCTTCTGATTGGAGGAAAAGTGTCAGAAGGATTTACCACAAATAACATCAATGTAACAACTAACTGTGATATTGTGATAAGTAATATATATTTTGGTCTTCATACACTGTCTTTGGCACAGAGCTCCTAAAACCCTCGGAATTTCCTAAGTGATGAGAGAGATCATGATATCTTTTGTTATGTTAATGAGGTGACTTTTGGAAAGCCTCTAGATAACCAAAGGATGGGAGCTGGTTGCCAGGGGAACCAACCATGTGACGAGAGCCCTGGAACTTTCAGTCCTACCCACCCTCCAGGGAGGGCTGAGGGGCTGAAGATTGAGTTCAAGGATTTAATCGATCATGCCTAAGTAATTAAGTCTCCATAAAAAGCCAAAAGGAGGGGTCTGGAGAGCTTCTGGGCTGGTGACCATGTGGAGACCTGGGGAAAGGGGTGTGTCTGGGGAGGGCATGGAAGCCCTGAGCCCCTCCCTACACCCTACCCTATGTATCTCTTCCGCCTGGCTGTCCCTGAATTATATCCTTTCATAATAAACCAGTAATCTCGTAAATAAAATGCTATGAGTTCTGTGAGGTATTCTAGCAAATTAATCAAACCCAAGGAAGGACTCTTGGGAACCTCTGATTTATAGCCAGGGGGTAAGAAGCACAGGTGACAACCTGGACCTTCAATGGACATCTCAGTCTTGGGGGACTGAGACCTTTCCCTGTGGGATCTGATGCTGTCTCCAGGTAGTATCAGAATTGAGTCGAACTGTCGGACGCTCAACTGGTGTCAGAGAATTGTTTGGTATGAGCAAAAACCCACACACATCAGAATCGGTGATCAGAACATTTGTTTATTGAGTGTTTACCAGAAGCCAGACACTGTGCTAAGTACTTTACATGGTGTGTGTGTGTGTGTGTGTGTGTGTGTGTGTGTGTGTTTTAAATTGTTATCACAACTTTCCAAAAGAGGAAACTGAGACTGACAGATACCAGGGTGGGGATTTTTATGGCAGAGCAGATATTCACACCTAAGCTGACTTCTCAGGCCACCTTCTTCTTCTTTTTAATTTTAGAGAGTGAACACATGCATGCACGAGCATGGGGGAGGGGCAGAGGGAGAGGGAAAGAGAATCTCATGCAGCCTCTACACGCAGCACAGAGTGCGACTTGGGGCTGGATCCTGAGACCCTGGGATCATGACCTGAGCCAAAATCAAGAGCGCGCAACCAACTGAGCCACCCAGATGCCCTACAGGCTACCTTCTTAAGCATCACCCATGATAGTGGGTGATTTCACCTTTTCCGTATGAGAGGGAAGTCAGTCTGCTTCCCAGGCTGGTGGGACAGACAGCTAGTACAGGTGGAGATTTGCTGCTCAAATAAGCAGTAAAAGGTGCAAAGGGCCAAGGGCAGGATAAATAAGGACCAGGACACGTGTGCACCAGCCAAATGACTGGGGGTGATGACTGAGGCAGTCTGGGGAGCAAGACAGGCCTGGGCCATGATCCCCAAGAGAGCTACACAGAAGCTGCTCCTGGAGAGGAAGGTCTGCAGAAATCCCTCAGGCTTGAAGTTTAGGCTCACCTGTTGGCCCAACACCACGGTTATTAAAACACCCTCGTCCCTTTTTTTTTGCAGGCTTGGCCACAAGATCATGGACACTGGAACTTCAGGGAACCTTAGAGAGTCCTTCAGCTCTCTGGTTCTAGGGATCAGTAAATGGGCCTAGGAAGGTTGAATGAATTGCCAGAGGTCACAACACGAACTAGGGAGGGAAACCCAGGAGTTCTGACTCCCCTTCCAGTGCTCTTTCCATGGTACCACCTCAAGGCTTGGGATTCTGCCACATGCCTGGTCCTACTATTATGAAACATCTACTTTAGGTGGGGCACTGTGATAAACCTGAACTTGGGAAAAGCCCAGCTCTAGACTTCCAGTGTGATTCATGAGATTGTAGCCATGTTGTGGGATACCCCAAGCGTACGTTCAGCTCTTTGGACTGGCTCTTAAACCTTGTCAGTTGTAAAGATGACAACAAATGTGACAGAGAAATACAAGATTGATTTTCTATGTTGAGAGCTACTCCTAATTTATCCACTCTATAACTGCCAATATTCCCTACCTTGAGAGACATCTATTCTAGCAGCTCAAGGTACGATCTTAACTCCCTCTTCCCCCCCACTCACCTCTCCCTAACACACAGCCCTTGGACTGCAAGAGTTCAATAGTCTTCCCAAGGTCGCAGAGCGAGCCAAGGGCAGGACAGATAGAGAACATCACGTCTTGACTTTCCAGGTCTCCGGTGCTGAACCTCCTCTCAACACTACCTCACCTTGCACAGATGTCTGTCAGCAGAGGAGAAAAGGTCATGCAAGCAGAAACTTCATAAGCCACCGGAATAAAGCACACACGTGGGTCTCGCCCTTGGGGAGGCCCACTGCAGGCAGATGGAGGTGCAAGAAAAGAGGTTCACGAAGCTAAGAGTGTCTCCAGGCCACATGGCACTGATTTAACAAAGGGTCTGTTTGCAGTGACAGAGGAAGACCCCAAACTCTGCCCCTCCCATCATGCAAGCCTCCCTGCTCTTCTTTTAACAGAAGCATTTTCCCTGCCTTTCTCCCTTCCCTCCAAAAAACCTCACAAATATGTTGTGTGAAATATCAGAACTAATTAGACCAAATGGTGTTCGTATCTGTCACTGGTTTTTCTGGGGGACAGCAGGCTGTGTCGTGGAGGGAAATTTTATTAACTAATTAAGGACAGTTTTTAGGGGAGAGTGTCATGTCCCTGTGGGAAAGAGGGATGGGACGACTGGAGAGGGTTCTTGGATGGGCCAAGAATGGAGATAAAGGGCACAGTGACAGCTGGGTGACCGGGAAGGTGGTGTGGGAGAGACAAACAGGACTGAGTTAGCCTTGGGGGCAGCCCGTTTCATAGTTCTTTGTACAGTCAAAAGAGGACACCGTTTGCACACAAGTGTAAGCACACTCACCGCACCAATGAAAAATATCCATAGGAAGGAGGAGGTAGTTTATCCGGGTTAGCACTTAGCAGTTGTCACTGCTGCTCTGACACAACCAAGACAAGGAAACTGATCTTAGTTTCTTTATATCATACAACTCTCAGCACAATATATGACATCCGTAGTTACCCCAAATTTTTGACTGGAATACAATAGAGGAAGAAGAGGAAATGCTTGTATGGGCCTAGTTTGTGCTGGAGACAAACTAAGATCCTTTGATATCTTTTCTCATAGAGGAATATCTAAATAGAAGTAACAGAAAAGAGAACGTGAGGCTGTCGAGTCAGAAGAAGACAGGAGGAACTTCTAGCTGCCCTCATAAATTCAAAATAGTATCATGTGATAAAGGGAATGGATTAATTCCAGGAGATCAAACTAGGACTCACTGGTAGAAGATATCAGGAGGAAGACTTTGATCCTAAGTAATGATTAGGACTGTTCCAGAAATGGAGCAGTTCGCTGTGGGCCGGAGGCAGCTCCCGAGCTCCTCGGCATTTGAGCCGAGCTGCCCAGCATTGATCAGAGCTGTGCGGGGGGGGGGGGGGGGGGGGGGGCGCCTGGGTGGCTCAGTCGGTTAAGCATCTGACTCCAGCTCAGGCCATGATCTCACGGTTCACGGGTTCAAGCTCCGCGTCAGGCTTTGCTGACAGCTCAGAGCCTGGAGTCTGCTCTGGATTCTGTGTCTCCCTCTCTTTCTCTGCCCCTCCCATGCTCACACTCTGTCTCTGTCAAAAGTAAGTAAACATTAAAAAAAAAAAAAAAAAAAAAAAGAGCCGTTCGGGAGAGATTCCTGCAGGAGGGCTTCGACGCTAAAGTTCCCTAAATGTGAGCTTCCATGAGTCTGTTGCGCGTCCACAACAGGCTGGGTGTCAGCTCCATGCCACCAAGATGATTTTCCCTGAGAAAGTCTCTGAAACCCTCTTCGCTGGGTTTAACAATTTGAGCCTTTAACAATTTGAGGGGGATAAACAGGAATCCTTCTGGAAATGTCAGGGTGTGGCCGTGGTCCAGGCAGAAGGTGGGGGAACAGGTGCATAGGGACACGACTAGAAGAAGCACCCCGCAGCACCCAGACTTACAAGGCCAGGCCGGGAGGAGGAGGGGGGAGCCGAGGACCAGGAAGACACATTTCGTTCAGCAGGTGTTCAGTCCCCCAGTCGCGCCAACAGTGTCCTTTCCACACTTCTGCCACACGGCCGCCTCGCCTGGCCTGCGGCCTCAGCCCCACAGTGACTTCCAATGAGGTCCGCACTGAGCGGCACAGAGAACTGACCTTGCTTCAGGCGGAGGCACCAGACAAAAGGTGGGCCCCACCCTAAACTGCCTTCAAATTCTGCCTCTGCCACTCATCAGTTACATGGGCAAATTTCTTGACCTTTCTGGCCCCCTCTTGCTCTTAAAAAGGGGTGATCGCATTACTTAGTTCATGGGATCGTTGTGGGGATTGTGAATCTGCGTGGCGGATGAATGCCAAGAACGCACGTGACACCCAGGAAGCTCTACGTGAGCGGCCGGGTTTGCAGGGGCACTTGGCACTCTGCCCTCCCAACTGTCACCACGGTCCTTTGAGGGATCAAAGAGAGAGGCCACAGTGGTCTTGGGTTACAGGAAGGCCTCCCTCAAGCGGCCAAGAGGGCGTGTGTAAAGAGCTGTGCCAAGAGTGGAGATGGTTCCAACAGCCAATTTCAAAGGAAAACAAAACAAACCAGGGAATGATAGAAGAAAGCCCAGAGCGGAATGTTCCCCGGGGACTGGGGGACTGTCTGCATACCATGTCTTTGACTTCTGTCTTTGCTCTGGAGGCCACGTGGCCATTCTGCCAGGGGCTACCCGGGAGGCCTCCTCCAGCAGCCAGACTCCTCCCGCCCCCCCCCCCATGCAGTCATCCCCCGGGGCTTCTCACCAGCAGTGGTTTTTCTCCTAAGAACTTTTAAGCGCCTCCACGATAGACTTTGGGGGAACTGAGACGGGTGGCTTCTGCTTGCCTGGAGTCACAGCATGAGCGTGTGTCGGGCCCGGGGCCAGCATCCCCTGCTCCCCCTCTGCTGTCGCCAGGTCTCGCGGCCATGGCTCCTCTCTCTGCCTGCCTGTCTGCTCTATATCCTTCACAAACGTTCCTTTTGCTGGACTAATACCGCTGCCCCTGCTCTTTGGCTCTGCTTACTTTAATACACACGTAGATTACAGCTACATTAAAGAAGCCTGAAAATACCAAAGCAGAACTAAAGCAATTATTATAATGCAGCCCTAACAGCAGCCGTAATGAGACAGAATTAAAAATGTGCCAGTATAATCACAATTCACTGTTCCCAACGACCTTCCAGAACTGCTTTCATTTGGAAAGTAACATCCAGTCCTGAACTGTCAGATGGAAAGGAAAAATTCAATTGTGCCTCCCAGCGTGGCCTGGTCCCTGGCTACCAGGAGATCTGGCTCTTCCACATGAAGACATCTGTCCCCTGGCTAATGCTACACGCTATTATCCATTTGCTTAGTAGGGGGCAAGGGGAAGGGACGCAGGGGCTGGGTGTTCCTTCAATGGCACGCAGGCTGGCTTATGCCGCTCCCCTGCGTGTGTCACCAGGCCTGCCCGTTCCACAATGGAGCAAATTCAAGTCTGAGCAGCACCGTGCCCTGCACATTGCGGGCACCACTGTTACAATGACAACTCACATTATTTCAGTTGATTCCCACAGTCACCCTGCGAGGCTGATTCTATCATTCCCCCATTTGATGACCAAGGAAGCAGAGGCTTGGAAAAGTTAAGTGATGGCTCAAAACCACGCCCAGGGGGTGCCAGAGACATGACTCAAATCCTTGTCTTCAGACCCCAGAGCACAAAATCTCACCCTGACTTTATGAAGCTGGTATCCTAACAGAAGCAAAGGAGAAGTCTGTTTAGACGGCCTTACGTTCCTTTATTCCGATGGTGGGGGATGGCTGGAGTGAACCAAGGGGAAGAGGCAGAAGCCACGCCCAGCAGGAAAGGCTTCCTCAAGGAGTCAATTCTGACGGAAGTGTCGCAGGGCGTCCGTGGAACAGAACCATTTATTCATCCCTCCTCCCCAGGTTCTGCGTGGGAGGACAGAAATAAGAAGGCAGAGTGCCAGGAGATAGAGCGGCCGGTGGGGGCGGATGCAGAGAAGGTATGGGCTCCTCTCCTCTAGGACGCCCAGGAGAAAACACTAAAGCTCCATGACTTTGCCGAGCTGGTCTCTGCAGCTGAACTGAGCTTTCTGGAGCCTCACGCAAAGGGAAACCTGACCACGTCCTGCAGGGCATGCTCAGTTTACTCAGGAGTCCCAGATGGGGATATTAAGACAGAAATGGGGAAGTTCCCTGGCTCTTCGTTTGTATTTGGTTTCCACAGACCTGCCTTCCCATCTACGAGTGGGAGACGGCTTGCATCATGTCACAGTGGACAGGAGCGGGCACAACGGGCGGAAGGAGGGTCAGGAGCCAGCCCCTTATCTTCCTTCCTTCAGGGGGCAGTCAGCCTTTCTTCTTTCTGCCAGTTCCGGGCAGTGGGAGCCCTGCCTGATGCTGGGGAAGATGGCCTGAGCACTCTGGGTCTGGAAACTCTACAGACTTGAATGCCTTCTGACGCGCCTCGAAGGCGTTGAGAGTTCAGAATGACTCTTGTCCAGCCTGCCAGGGCCTCTGGAGAGGGTCTGGAGCCCCAAGCTGCAAGCTCTCCATGGGCCCCCTCACCACTCCACTTGAATTGGCTTTGGGAACTGTGATCCCCCCACCTTGGGTTAGCAACGGTAACAAAGCACCTTACAGTTTGACAACAGTTGCATGTGGGTTCACAGTCACCTCCAGGAACCTAGGTCTAAAAGGTCATTGTAAAAGTGAACTATTTGCCATACCGAGGTTGCTGATAGGCTCACCCTGCATCCCAGGTGAAGAGGCCAAAGAATCAGGCCAAAAATGCTGGCCTCTCCACTTGTCTCTCTGCTGGGAAGACGAGCCATTGAGAGAAGCCACCCCCAGCTCTTTCCAGTGCGCTGGCAGTCCCTCTCTGTGAAAGTCCTCCTTCCCCATCCCTATTTTATAGAGAGAGCACTGCTTGAGAGTAATCTGGCTCAAACCGAGTAGAACCATGGGCCTCTCACCGCTAGCCTAGAACAACCTGGGCGGGAGAATCTGGGGAATGTGAGAAGGTAGTAACCCCCAGTACTGGGGGCTAGAGGGGCTATCCCGTCACCGGCCCCTGCTTCCCCTGAGTGACAGATCCCCTCCCAACTGCCAGGCCCAGCTGCGCTGTCTCAGACGCTGGGAACTTGGGAAGACAAGCGCGAAGGAATGAGGAAATAAGAGCTGGGGAGAAACGGGGAAACTGCTCAGGAGTCGGGCTAGTTTCCAGCATGGAAAACGGGGCGCCTTCTAGGGGTGAGAGGCTCCTGACTTTGGCGCTGCGTGGAGGTGACTGTGGAGAGCGCCCTGACTTCCAGCCGGCAGTGAGGTCAACTGAAGATACACCAGGACTCTGTGGCGACCCACCTTTCTTCATGGAAATCGTATTAAAACCCCCAAGGTCCGTACGTGTGAAAGAGATTTGCAAGCACTGGCTGCTTTGAGGAACGTGAGACCAAAATGTGTCCGACACAATAGGATTTAGGTACCCGATACGTTCCGTGAAGATGCACAAGGGAACAGATGAACAAGCACAGCATCTGAAAGGCCTTTCGTAAGCAGGGAGGGGGGCGCCTCCCGTCCCACGTCCCACCCACCTCTGCTGGCCCGCACTGGCTTAGGGGAGTAGGTGGAAGCCGCCGGCCCCCCTCCCCCAAACCCCCGGGGCGCTAATGAGATGCACGGAGGGGTCTCCAGGCCTGGTGGAGTGGCTCGCAATTTTTGTTGCTGTTGTTTTGAATATGTCTTCCCCTAGCGCTCTGCCAACAGCTTGTTAGCACATGGCTCTGGTGAGTGAGAAGGCTTTAGATGATGTGACGCCCTGCCCCAGCCCGTGCGGGGGTATTCAGGACATTTGTCTGTACTGTCCCCAGACAGATGCTCCAGAGCCTCCCCAGCAGCCACGGCCACATGGACACCAGGAAACCCCAGACTTCACGTCCAGGAGCCACATCTTAAAGCCCATCCCCCACCAAAGTTTCTTTTCCCATCTGTCTTGCAAAGGTGTGAATGGGTTTGACAAAGGATGAGGAAGGAGAGGAAAAAGGGAGAAATTAACCATACCCCCCTATTAGCACATCACCATCACCCTCCCCCCCCCACACACACACACTCACACAAAGGCAGCCAGACATCTGCGAAAGTAGGCGCTGGCCAAAGCGCTAAGTCCCAAAGGGCAGTGGACAAAGCTTTCCCACCATGGGGTGTAGTGTCCACAGAGGGTAAGGAGATTTGGGTTCACGTCCCAGCTCTGTCGTGAGCTAGCTGACCTTAGGCCAGTCACTTCTCTCTGGACCTCAGTGTCCTTCTCCCCACTGTTAGTCATCTCTACTCTTCCAGAAAGCACCAGGATCGTACCATGCCACCTATAAGTTAACAGCCAGGCACACCCAGAACCACCTCTATCCACAGAAGGCACAACAGCATCAGAAACTGTCACAGATTTGAGGAGCAGAGGAAAACACACAGGCCTTTATAGCGATAGGACGGCTGACCTTAGCCCGCCAGCACCAAGACCTCCAGCTGCCCAAACCCTGGGGTCCATGCTGTGTGTATTTCCTCCCTTTGTGTATAAAGTCCCTACATATGTATTTCTGTGTCTCAAACAAGCTGCGGTTCACTTTTTACATGCTTCATCAGCCACCCTTAGGTGGGACCGATCTAAAGCCATATGTTCCTTATCCAGAACCCATTTCTGGATCAGTTCACCCAGATCCATCTCTCCTTCGTCTGGATTCCAAATGTTTGCTGTTTGGACTTCTCACCCATCTTACTCTGCCTTATATGGGATTTGACTTCGAATGTTTCCTCTCAGCTAGATTGCTCTGTCTGTCGCAAGGTAATGATGCGTGTGGTTCTGAATTGGTTTGAAGGCGTTTTTTCCCCCTTAAATATAGTTTATCCGCTATTTATTTTAATGCTATTAATTTTGTTTTGGTTAGTATTTTCACAGTATGTCCTTCTTCGTTCCTGCTACTTTCAAACTTTCTGTATCTGTGTTGCAGAGGTGTGAGTGGATTTGACAAAGGATGAGGAAGGAGCGGAAAAGGAGAGAAATTACCTGCACTCCTCCCACTAACACATCACCGTCACCACCAACACACACGTGCATGCACAGGCACACACACAAATTCTTGTATTACACAGGCAGCCAGATATCTGCCAAAATAGAATATGGCCAAACCACCAAGGCAAAAAGAGCAAATTGCGTTTTAGGTGTTTCTTATAAATTGTATAGTTTTAGACCCATAGGCAGAAATTCTGTCTTTAAAAAGGCAAAGTTAATTGATTTCTATTTATTGTAATTGCTAATGTGTTTTAATTCATTTCTATCACCTTGTTTTGTGTGTGATCATCGTTTGAAGAGAAGCTCAATGAGTCACTCATGCTTCTCCACGTCTACTGCGTATGCCACGAATGTAAGGCTCTGAGCTCGTTACCTGGTTCACTTCTCACAGTTGTGTTCACATAAAGAAATCTTACAGATAATGTCTCCCTTTTGAACATAGCACATGCTCACTGCCTGCTCAGAGATGGATTCTCCAAGCACAGTGCTCTTCAGCTGCACACACACTCATTGCACATGCAATGGTCCCTCTGCTTCATCTTCCAGGGGACGTGGGGGCAGAGATGAGATGAAGCCCACAGGATACTCATGGTGGTTGCTGCGTCCTTTGTCTCTGACCCAGGAGTCTCATGTCTTCCAACAGCATCCATAAAACAGTAACAGGCTAGCTTAGTTGCTTGAAGTTGAATAAATCAAATCCCAGACTCTTTACAGACCTGGTAATAATTAGCACAGTTATTTTCTCCTTACTTCCTCATATCATGCCTCCTATGGGAGTGATTCTTCTTTCTTTCTTTTTTAGCCTCTATTGCTTTGAAAGTTGTGCATTGTATTTGTCTTCTTTTAGTGGCTAATCCTAAGTAACTCCTTTTTTAAAAAATTATGTGTAACAATGTTTAAAGTCAATCACTGTCTCCATCTACCTTCAGGACAATAAGACGCTTTCCCATCATGCTGCCACTCCTGTCTTCCACGCTCTTTATTGTTATCCAAGATTTCACTGTCACCTTGTTTATAACCACTTTTTCTTATTGTTGCTCCTGTAATCAGCACTTACTTACATTTACCAAAAAGTTAATTTTTTCGTTGTTGTTGTTGTTGTTGTTTTTCTCACCTTTGCTTCTGCCTTCCTACTCCTCCCATCTGGTTTGGTTTCCATTTCACTGAGTTACATTCTTCAGTTGTTCTTTCCACTGAAATCTGTGAGTAAAAAATTCTCTTGGGCTTTGTTTGTGTTAAAAACTCCTTTTCTTCATTTTTAAAGGATGGTTTGGTTAGGACCCTAATTTTAGGGTGCTAGTTGCTGTCCAACAGCAGTGCAAAGGTCCTTCTCTTATTTTTATCTATTTTCGATGGTGGTAAGTCTGCTTTTACTTAAATTGTCATTCTTTTGTGTCGTCTGACTTTTGGCTGGAAGTTTTTTTTTTTAATTTTTCTATTTCTTATTTCTGTAGCGTATCTACAATGTGTCTAGATATGCATTTGTTTTTACTTATTATTCATGGGACCTAATATTCTTCCATTTTAAAATTTAAATGTTTCTTTCATTCTGGAAAATTCTCTTATGATACCTTTTCAAATATTACCTCCCTCAAATATTCTCTGTTTTCTCCTTCTGGCACTTGAGTAGATGCATTTCGACTACGTATCTATTAACTCCCTTTCATATTTTCCATTTCAAATTCTAGGTGATAGTCTCAGTGTATCTTCCAGATCACTAATTCTCTCTTTGGCCAAATATATACTACTATACCCCCCCCCCACACACACACACACTACTAATGTCTAATACACTAATTTACACATCTAATAATTTTTTATTGTAATGTTACAGTTTTTATTGCTAGAAACCATCTGTCTCCTTTTTAAAACTGTTTCTGTATTGCTCTGTCCTGTTCTTATAATTTTTATTCCTCCTTTTTAAATAATTTAAATATATTCAAGTCACAGTCTATTTAAGATTATTTCCCCCTAGATCTTGGAATGCTATTTATTCAGGCTGCTGCTGCTCCTAAGTGTCCCTCTTCATAGCTTGTAGCTTTTCACAGATCCTACTTTTTATTGTGAGTTCTTCACAAATGGCATTTGCTTACTTAGGTAATCTCATGACCATGGTACATAAATGGTAGCATCATCTGTCTATATAATACTATATATTTACCTTTGCTAGCACCCCACTGGCTTTAGCAGTTCTGAACCTGCATTTGTGTTAGTTCCTAGGCATTACTTATGCGGCGTAAATTTGTACACACAGTGAAGGCTTAGGTTTCCAACTGACTCTCTTCCACCCAAGACATTGATAGATGACAAACTTTCCTGAAACTTTCCCAAAAAGGTCTGCTTAGTTTTCCAACTACCTTCAGAAGTTCTAAATTTATGCCTGAAGTCCTCCATCACTTTCTCCCAACTCATTGAGATTTGAGACTTTAACTCCTATCCTTGGATGGATATTAAAACCCAATCTGAACCCCTAAGGTGTATGTCCAGGTCTTAAACTCCCTTTGGACTATCGTGGTCCCAGCTCACACCCAACACTTGGGCTTTGAGTTCCTGCCTCATAAATGACACCAGGAAGTTCTGTAATTGAATTTATTTTTGTTATATGCATATTTATATATGGGTGGGTGGATGGAACACCTTTCCATGTCCACTAAGTCTGCCACATTGATTGGAAGGCCTCAGTTAAATTGTAACTAACAGCAGGAACCATGTCTCTTCTTTCTGCGTATGCCTCAACCACAGAGCAGGCCCAGACTCACACACAAAGTCAGAACTCAAAGAAGGTTTGTAGGGGCGCCTGGGTGGCTTGGTCGGTTAAGCGTCCGACTTCGGCTCGGGTCATGATCTCACAAGTCCGTGGGTTCGAGCCCCACGTCAGGCTCTGTGCTGACTGCTCAGAGCCTGGGGCCTGTTTCGGATTCTGTGTCTCCCTCTCTCTCTGCCCCTTCCCTGTTCATGCTCTGTCTCTCTCTGTCTCAAAAATAAAAAAAATGTTAAAAAAAAAAATTAAAAAAAAGAAGGTTTGTAACCGTCTCGGGGTCTGACCCAGGGGCTTTGTTAACTGGACTATCGTACAACCGTGCGATGGATGCGGTGCTGCCATTTTAAAAGATAAGGAAAATTTGTTAGTGATATGGGAAAATATTTTCCACATCATTTTTAAGTGTAAAAGGTAGGTTAGATAATAATATGCACTGTTCTATTGTATAAAAAATAGACTGGAAGAAAATACACCAAAATGCTAGCACCAGTTTGGTCCCTAGGCAGCGAGAGTATGGACCATCTGGGTTTTATTCTTTTGATTTATATTTCCCATAGTTAACATTTATTTCTTAAATAATAAGTGCAATGAATATGAATTTAGGGTAAAACCTGGTAAAACCACAAATGCCAAAGAAATAGAAAATAGATGCTCTCTTGGGTTCCTCCCTCTCCAGAACATTTGTGGGCTTACAATGTCTCAAAGGAGCGTCCCATTTGACATCCACACCCAGGTGTTGTTTCTTTCTGAGCTGTTCACAACTGCCTTACTTCTCCCTGACTCTGGAGCGGTTTTTTGAGCATTGAGCACTGGGCCTCCCCAGACTGGCAGTTGCCCATTGGTCCTTTTCATGATGCCTCTTTGGCCCATGTTCCCATGGTAGCCCTTAAGGGAGAATGGGCCAAGGACACTCCATGCCCAGCACCCCTCTTCAGTTCCTACTCTTACCCTGATTGTACCCCTGACGAGTGCTGTGCTAGGCTGGTGGGTCTGGTGGGGCTTCTGACAGCGTCCCATGTTGTACACAAACCTGCCCTCCTTCACCACCCTGGGCTCTTCCTCATTAACCCACGTTCTTTCCTTCTTCAAGTTTTGTTCTGGACCTCCCTGCCCTCCCCTTCCACTAGACTTTGACGGGAAGCTCTCTATTCTATTCTTAACAGATCTCCATGGCTTTGAACTGTAGGAAGCAGGGACTGGAGTATCTGTCCTCCTTATCCACAAGGCCCTCTGGGCTCCTTTGGAAAACTAAGTCAACTTCTCCAGTGACCAGCTTTTTCAATTCCAGTAGAGGTATCCTTGCTTGGGTCACAAGAGTGTTTTTAGGCCGTGACTGCAGAAAGGGGGCTTCCTACCATCCATACAATTGCCCAATTAGAAGGCAACTCGGGTAACCCTAGGCTAGATAAACGCCAGCATTTCTTGTATATATAATGTTATTAAAACAATAAAGTACTGTAACTTGACTAACCAGTGTAAGGATTTGTACCATGTCTTGCAGATGAGGGTGGGGTTGCAGAATGTATTACCCATGACCCATGACCCATGACCCATGACCCAGGAGAGAAGCCAGGTGGTGCTGAGGTTCCACCTTGGGATCTCAACCCGGCCCAGTCATCGGTATCACCCACCTATTTAGTGGAGGCTAACGAGCTATGTCGATATTAGCGGTTTAGATTCTCCCTGTGGCAAGGTCCTTCTTTTCCTAGCTCCATTTTGGGCTGTTTTTGTTCCCTGAAGCATCCTCCAGGCAGAGATCAATTAAAAGTAGGGGTAAGGACCACAGGAAGGACCGAGAAAAGAGGTCTATGGGAAGCCCTGGAGTTCCTTTGTCTGAGGAATCATTTTTTCCCCCTACCTCTCTCCATTTCACTCTCACTCCTCACTCTTGCCTCTGGAAGTCAGGGAGGGGCAGACACTGAGCAGGTGGCCTTGGCTGGTGTCTGAGTCAATGGCAGGTTGGGCAGGAAGATGCTTGTCAGCATACGGGCCAAGGGAACACATGGCCCCGACTTCCTGGGGACAGGAGGGGAACAGGCAGGAGCAGATGAACTGCTAAGCAACAGGGTTGGTAATTTCAGCCAGGGAACTTTCCAGCGATAAGAAATAAGGGAAGGCAGCCAGTGGGGGAGCATGGGAAGGGAGGCTGAGGGACTCGGTAGCCCATCTCTGCACAGTGATATCTCTGTTTATGTTCTTTTAAAAATAAAATGCTATTCTCTGTAGGAAGCTTTTGCTTTTCCCAACTCACAAAGCCGAAGACAATAGAAAACCATCAACACATGTCTTCGCCCTCTGCAGAGGACAAAGTTCCTCACACTCACATTTAAATTATTTCTGAGCTTTAGGTAGGACTATGGCTGAACTTAAACACAGATCAACATACAGGAAATGGAGGTGTTTGGGGGGTTTTAAAAGAAGCTCAGAAGGAAGTATACCAGAGTGTTAATAGCAGTTGCCTCTGGGTAATGGGATTATGGGTGATTTTTCCTCCTTCTTGTTCTCTTCCATACTTTTCATGTTTTTATGATGTGCATGTGTTGTTCTATGACTTTTAAAAAGCTATTTTAAAACATAGACAAAAGCAACACCAATTACTGAAAAGAAGAACACCGATGGACTGCTATTTCCAGAACCTACCATGTGGCAGAATCTGGGCCTGGTTTTTAAGTCTGTTATTTGATTTGACCATCACAAGCATCCTGTGATACTGACTGTAGCCTTCATACAGATGAGGAAACTGAGACTGGGGACGTTAAGTAGATTGTCCAAAGTGACATAGTGGCAATTAGCAAAGTGAGATTTCAACCCAGGTCTGTCTGACCACTTGCTGTTTATGGGAGTGGTGGACAGAGTACTGCATGCCTTCCTGCCAAGTGCTTCTTCAGGTACACATATCTTCATGTTAAAAAGGCCAGGGTAAAGAATCAAAGTGCCCAGGCTCTGAGTGGGAATATGCCTGGTGTGTTTGAAAAAGAGCCTCAGGCCAGCTGGAACAGAGGGAGCAAAGAGTGAGGTGGGGAGCGTAAACAGAGGTGGGGAGTGGTGGGGCTGGATCCTACAGGGCTGAATGGGCCTCAGAATTCTGGAAAAACTCATAGTTTACGCTCCTGCAAATATGCCCATGGCTGAGCATGGTTGCCTGAGCCCCTGGGTTTTCATGACCTTTCAACACAAATAGCCAACAACTAGAAATTTCTTCTGCTTCTTTTAGTTCAAATTCCCAAGAGTGGGAATCTAGTTGGCTGAGCCCAGCCTGGGTGGGCTTCATTAGGTGAGGATTTTGTGCCCTTAACCAGGGGGTTGCAGTAGGCCAGCTGCCCTGCCCTTGGCCAGGATCTGGGCAGTCAGACAGTGACAGACATCCTATGAAGAGAAACTCTGAATGGGACTTGGGTTGTCAATGGGAACCACGCAGTCAATTCAGACACAGAATCAAGTCAAGGGGAGAAAGCACCTCCTTCGTCCCTCATTCTGCTGTTGTCCCTTGGCATTACTCAGTTGGTGAGACACGAGAAAGGGGCAGAAAGTCTTCTGTATACATGGGTAGTTAGATCCTAATGATGGATAGGAATAGGCAAGGAGAAAATATCTGCATTTTTGGATCTACTTAAAATTACAATAAGGAGGAAAACACACCTTTCTGGAAGTGAAAGATTCAGAATCAAGGTTCGCTAAGTCTCTCCAAAAAAGAAATTTTTCTGCTTCTCTTCACTTGCTGTCTTGACAACTTTGTGTCTAAGTTTCCTCACGTAGCACACAATGACTTTCTAAGCATCAGGAAAAGCTTTCATGAACTCTGGCACCGAGTTCCCATCTGAATCTTCTCAGCTGGGACATGGCATAGCCACCTGTCTCTCAGGCCAACTGAGCCTCAGAAGCCTCCACAGGCTGAAAACAACACACAGGCTCCAAGCCTAGAGCAAGGGGCCAGTGAAGGTTGTGGCCCAGACTAAGTCATTTCAGCCATCCCTGGCCCCAGGCCCTGGATAAGGCATCCCTATCCTGAGCCCCACAGAGACCACAGAAAGACAGTAGAGTAGGTCTGCAGCAGGGTAGTCACTCTGTCTGTTTTCTCCCGTCCCTGGAGCCCCCACACTGGGCTGTCCTGGTCCTCCCTCCAGCAGACTGAAAATCTACCACTTGCCACTCTGGGCTTTACCAGATCTTAGTTTCCTAGTATCAGGAAGATCAAGTTCATGTTGCAAATCTCAGAAGCAGTATTCCTCTTTCTCATACAAGAGCCAATGTCTCTGTTGCTGCTTTCTCCCTTTCCCCACTTCCCTACTTTCTCCCTCCCTTAGACCTGAGGCTAATAATCACGGGGATGCGAAGCAATATGAAGTGACCCCAGCTCAGTCCCACATCTGTTTGCATACTACTTGTGGTGCACAGCTCACTCCCCCTTCACCGTGGCCCTATACCTAACCCACTGCACAGCCAACCCACTGCTCTCTCCTCATTGGCCTCTTAGAATCAAGCCCAGAATTCAAATTCCCAGCTGCTGAATGAGGAGCAGTTATAGAATAAGGAGAGGGAGGGGGCAGCTTCCCACAGGATAGGACAGACCTTTGAGTGCAGTGCACTGGTAGGATAACATGAAATGATACTGGAATACAGAAACCCTTTCACTGAGGATGGGGAGGGGGGTGCCTAGTTGTTGGGCAGTAGGAGTCTGATTTCTTGTTTTGCCAATCCATTGGGGTTTTGATCATGAGGAGGTGTTGTCAAGAACTGTGGAGGGTGTGAGGCGTTACCCCACTCACAGCTAACGAGTCAGCCTATCAGAGTTTCATGGATTCTGTCAGAAGACAGGAGACTCCTGGGTCAGAGACAAAGGACTGTTGCTCACAGCAATAACAGTAGCCAGAGAGTTGGCATTTATACCAAGTCCTCAGGCCATAGTTTTCACAGGGCAACCTAAAGAGGACTATGTGATTGATACCCGCAACTCAGTGGCTTGAGTTACAGGAGAAGAACTTGGAAGCTTAGGGAACTCAAATCTGTTATAACAAGTGGTAAGCCTGCTGGCTCTTCATCCCAGAGAGAGAAGTACTCTTTATTGACTGGAGGGTAAACAGAACTGCCTTCTGCCATAGAAGGAAAAATTATCTCTATCTTCCAAAGAAGTTTGCTATACAAAAATCATTAAACAGCCCAGAACAAAAGCAGTCAGTGCTTCTACTCACAAGATGTTCAGAAACACAAGAGACCTGTTGAGAACTCTCTCTGAATAATGGTTACACAGTGCCCAGTTTCAGAGAAAATGGTTACCAGTGATGTCAATAAATAATATGGGGGACCTGACAGAACAGATAGAAGCTAAAGTGTAATCCAGGTATGTGAATATAAAACAATAAAACATTGACCTACAGGTGTAGTATTTACCATTTGTGTCCGATAATCAGGCAACACATAACAATTATGAACATCAGTAAGGATGGGTCAGATAAACCTTTCAAGGCTTACATTTGACTAAAAGGTTGTATACCCTAGATCACTTGATGTGGTCCCACAGTGAGGCTTTATTCATTTCTCTCTCTCTATTCTTCAGATTACATTATTTCTGTTGATTTCTCTTCAAGTTCAATAACCCTTTCTTCTCTGACTCCAATCTAAATTACACATTATACTTTGTAGTTCTAAGGTTTCTATTTAGTTAGTTTTCTTCTTTTCTTCTTCATTTCTCTTCTAAGACCCACCCATCTGTTCATTTTAACCATATTTTACTTCAAGTTCTTACACGTATTTGTAATAGCAATGTTAAAAATCTTGTGGCTAATTCCAGTATCTGGGTCATCTTTGGTTATATTTCTTTGGACTGCTTTTTCTCTTGACTGTGGGTCATATTTTCCTGCTTCTTCCACATCTAATAATTTTTTGTTCTACACTGGGCATTGTAAATGATGTGTTGTAGAGACTCTGGATTCTCTTTCTTCCTCGGAGGAGTGCTGATTTTATTTCTAGCAGGCAGTTAAATTTGACTGGACTCAAACTGCAAAGTCTGTCTCTCCTTGTGGCAGGAAGCACCTGAAATCTCTCCTCAGTTCATCAATCTTCCAGCTTTGCTTTCTTTTTGCTGACTCCCTGGAGTCTCCCTACACATGCCTAATTGTCCTCTAAGGCTTTGGTCAAAGCTTACATGTAGACTTGAGACTACTTTCTTGCTGGCCCCTTTCTTTCTGAGATTTCCACCCTCATTCAGTTATTGTGGCTACCCTAAACTTGTCTCCCTACTCTGCCAGCCAGTGGTTCCCCAGCTTTCTGCTGGAGTTCCAGCCATCCCAGGTGGAGTGCTTGGGAGTGCCCCTGAAACAAAAATACAGGAATATGAATCTCTACCAAGTGCAGTTCCCTACTTTCAAGGATCGGCCTCCCTCTAGCTATGTCTGTTTCTTTCTAGTGCCTTCAAATTATTGTGTTTTATACTTTGTTCAGAATTTATAATAATAATCTCTGGGAAAGTTGGTCTACTATAAGCTACTTTACCATTAAGGGCAAGTAGAGGCACACATAAACTGTTTCAATAACCTGCTTATTCTATACTGTTATTTAAAAGGCTAGGGGCGCCTGGGTGGCGCAGTCGGTTAAGCGTCCGACTTCAGCCAGGTCACGATCTCGCGGTCCGTGAGTTCGAGCCCCGCGTCGGGCTCTGGGCTGATGGCTCGGAGCCTGGAGCCTGTTTCCGATTCTGTGTCTCCCTCTCTCTCTGCACCTCCCCCATTCATGCTCTGTCTCTCTCTGTCCCAAAAATAAATAAACGTTGAAAAAAAAATTTTTTTTAAATAAATAAATAAATAAAATGCTGTACATTATTCCACCTTATTGACCATTGTGTTAAACAAAATTTATGTACACTTAACTACTGGTAGACACTTAGGATATTTCCAACTTTTGATGTAATAAAGTCAGAGGCTCCCACCACAGAGCTGCACACGGTCATTAATTTCACAGGGAGAAATATATCTTAGTTTCCATTTACCTAATCTTTTAATATATCTATCTCATATGTTTTATACTGTATATAATATATTATTACAGTAGTATAAGAAGGTAATTTATAAAAGACGTATAGATCTTTGGGGTATCTCCTCAATTTTACTTAATTCTGTTTTACAGATGGAGTATATGATTTAAAAGTTTACAGGGTACAATTATAAATGATGCTTTGCTGAATGTATATGTACCTACATTCATAATATATGCATATATCCATATATATGTATATATATGTGTGTATATGTATACATACACAGATACATACATACACTTTGGGCATAATACTTACATAAGACAGTTACCCAGAAGGGGAATTGCTGAGTCAAATGTTGTGCACATACATTTTTTAAAAATTTTTGACTCATTCTGTCAGTATCACCCGGTAGTCCTCTAAAAGGATTGTATCAATTCACCCTGAAGCTGAAGAATATGAAAGTATACTTTCTCCTATAGTCTGCTAACACTGACTACAGTTGGTGGTCTTTTTCCATCTTTAAAAAGGTTTTATTGATGAATAACAATATTTAGGTTTAATGAGCATATCTTCCTTTACTCATAGAGATGAACATTTTTCATACATTTACCATATTAAATGTCTTTTTAAATTGCCTGTTTATTTCCTTTGCTTTTTCTATTAAGATGATTCATCTTTTATTTAAAAATGAATTTTAAGGGATCTTTTTATAGTATCTCCATCCTTTGTTTGATACGAATGTTACAAAAATGTTTTTCAGTTTATCATTTCCCTCGTTATCTGTTGATGACATTTTCACATGCACAATACTTTTATGTCACCAAATTTATTAGTCATTTTCTTCATGGTTTCTGTCTTTAGAATTATACTTACAAAGTCATTCTACACCCTTCGAGTATATAATCATATCAATATTTTCTCTTAGGACATTCAGTTTACACTGAAATCTTTAATCCATCTGGAATTTATTATGAGAAATTATGCAAGGCAAAAATCTTATCATACCCTAAAGTCTTGTACATATATTTGGGGCTGTTTCTGGATTTTTTTGTTGAAATCCAACAATCCATTGAACTACTAATATGTTGGTATTATAATCCTCTAATTTTTTTTTTTTTGGCTACATGATGCATTTTTAACATGGGACATTACATTCCAAGAATGACATGCAGAGTTCGAAAACTACTTCGTGTAATAAATATTTTAAAAACTAGGAATGTTTTACTTTGAGAAGAGAGGATTCAATGCCTGTCAAAAAGTTGGAATTCAGTAAGTAACCTAAGGCGGTTACGGCGTAGTTATTTTTCAGATAGGTAAAGATCTGTTATATGGATTGGAACAGATATGGATGACTCTAGCGGAAGGAACCAAGGCAAATGGGTAGACATTAAGAGAGGAAAATTCTGGTTCAACAAGGGCCTTTCCTGACAACTGGGTTGTTCAGCAAGAGAACAGGCTAGGCTGTCTCGGAGTGGGGTGGGGTCAGAGGTCCCGTTCACAGAAAAAGTTAAAAAACCAGGTAACTGATTTTTCCAGGATGCAATAAAAGCAGCATTTACAACAAATAAGGGTCTGGGTTACTTGAAGGACATTCATACTCTAAAGCCCTGGTGTCTATGATCTTATTTCCTAAAAAGACCAGTGTCATAACTTCAACTGACATCAAGCCTCAACAACTGAGAAACCAGCAGCGAGTGATCCCTAAGGCAATAGGGCTGAGCCACTGTTTTCCAAAACTTGAGAAGCTCTGCTTTGTTACTTCTTTGTCTAGGAGGTGGTGGGTGCAGGGCTGGGGCTGGGCTGCAGGATATAAAACACATAGAAATTTAATAGGTCCCCACAGAGCCCTCTTTTTTGTTTACAGTTGTAGGCGTGACTCTGGGTGCCCAGGTTACAAAGGGGTAGTTCCCCAAACCAGAAGAAGAAAAGTGGCCCCAGAATCTTCGGATCTCATTTCCATCTTCTGTAGACACCAAAGCACTGAGCGAGGTAGATTCTGTCCCCTCTTCACCTCCATGAGGTCTGAAGAAGAGAACTCTCCTTTTAATTCCTCAGTGAGATATTCCGAGGTCCTGAGAGCTGTCCTATTCAAATACAGTGATTTCATCTATTATTTAATCCGCAGCTTGGGGAGAGGAGGTGTCTCAGCCATGCTGAGAGACGGAGCTTTGAAGCCGCCTTCTTTGCGCTGGTTTCCTTGGGAAGAAAGCAGTAGCCCAGAACAGGAGGGCAGAAGTGTCATCCCTCTGGGGCTGGCGTCCCTGTGTAGGACCTCTCATAGAGAGGACACTGGCTCAGCAAGTGTCCAGTCACCTGAGCACTCTGGTTATAGTCTTCTGAAGACCCACACTTCTGACTTCATTAAAGGCACTGGTAGAGGATAAAGCACCATATGCCATCAGCTGTCCAGCCTGCAGGGTAAAGATAAACACTTCCTGGGCACAAGGCATGAGGCAGAAAGTGGGCAGTAAAAGGTGCCACAGACTATTAAGATGGACACGATTAAGCATTAGAACAGAAAGAGAAAAGCTTATGGGCTTTATAAACATAATGTTGAGTAGGGGAAAAAAAGCCAAACACAGAAGTTTTGTATTAATCCATTTATATAACATTTAAAACAAACACATGGTGTCGAAGTCAAGGTAACAGTTATCTTGGGAGCGGTGCTGACAGGTGTCTGGAAGGGGGTACATGGGGGCTTCTGGGCTGCTGGTCACGTTCTGTTGCTGAAACCAACTCAGTTTGTGAAACTTCATTGAGCTGTGCCTTTATGATTTATGCACTCTTCTTTATATGTTACACTTCAATAAAACATTCCAACCAAGAGGAAGGTGGTAACTTGGCCCTTCTAGGCCCTGTTCCGAGGGCTCCCACGGGTTTATGCCATTTAATTCCCCCAGCATCTGTGCGTGAAGTAGGTGATGCTTTCTTCCTCTCTCCAGTGAAGGGTGCGGAAGCACGGAGGATGGGTCGGAGTGGACTCACCTGGCTGGCAAGTCAGATCAAATCTCGGTCTTCCACACCTGAATCCTAGGCTCAAGTTCTCACTAAATATTTACCATAGAGAGAGCAAAGTAATACCCCAAAAAACCAAGGAGGGGAGGAGAACTAGGATTTAGACCCTCTTCAGACTTAGAAACCGGAATCCATGACCCCAAGGAGACCTTGCAAATCGGGGAAGAGTCTGAATGCTCCCAGGGGCCCAGTGAGGCCCGCGTTATTCACAGACTGATCCCTCGTAGGCTCCGTGCAACACTGGAAACTCGTTTTGGGGGTTCTCTATCACCAGACCGTAGGGATCTCTCCACTTAAGGGCTGGAGCTACTTCACAGACTCCTCCCAGGTCAGAGTAGTGGGGGGAAGGGGAAAGACATACAGAAAACGCAGGTGGCCTGCCCCGATTCAGATGCTTAATCAGATCAGTTAAGCAGAAACATGGCCTCAGACAAAATTAAATTATGGCTTCTTCATGGCCTAGTGGAAAGTTCATTGCCCCAGGCTTCAGGAAACTGTTCCAGTTACTGGCTCTGCCGTTAAGTATCTGCTCTAACCTCTCTGGGCTCCGTTTTCTTCATCTGTAAATAAGAAATTTAAAAGATATTTTCCTGACATCCCTTTCAGCCCAGACGTAGGATCTAAATTACTGGGATTTAAATTTCTACCAGGAAAAAAATATTCTAACCCCAGATTTGAGCACAGGACTATGAGATTGAGTTTAAGTCTTGACTCAAAATGCAGTACTTTGCAATTTCTTGGAGTCTCAGTTTCCTGTTCTGTAATAAGGGAAGATGAACACTCTTAGAGATTGTTGCTAAGATTCGATGAGTTAATGAGTGATTCTCAAACTTGACCTTGCTACAGAATCACACTGTGGGGGCAGGGGGCTTATTAAAACCCCCTGCTGGGCCTTCCTCCCAGTACCTTTGACTTATCAGGCCTGGAGTGGAGGCCAGGAAGTTGCATTTCTGTCATGTTTCCAGGTGATGCTGATGCTTCTGGTCCCAGGGTCATCCTTTGAAGACCCCTGAGTTAGTATATTGAGAAGCTCCTAACAGGGTATGAATCTAACATGTTTTGACTCAATCCAAATAGGAACTGGTTCCTCAGTGCTAAAATACAACCATATGGATGACTCATGTTCTTATCCGACAGGCAGTTGGGGTGTAAACCAAGTGTCCCCCGGCTCCATCAGCCTGTAGATTCTATTGGGACATTACTAGCATTGATAACCAAACTTACGGTCTCCTAGCTCTGGACTACAACTTCAGGACCAGATATCTGGGGGACTCTTCATAAGTTTATGCATGGTCTCATGTTCTTCTACAAGATTCTCTCCTTATTGATGTTGCTCCTCCCCTGCCCTCCAAACCACTCAGCAGCGGTCCTTTGTCACAGCTATTCCTGCTGGTATGTTCTGGAAGATGTTGCTTTCCTGGCCAGGAGCTGTCTCCCCACAATGCTGCGGCTTCAAAACCCTGAAGGTGCCAAACACGGCTACCTTCCCTTCAGCACCGCCAGAGATGTCATTTCCTCACAGAAAAGCAAGAATGGCTCTCTTCCACCCGACCACCCTTAGCACTGAGCCCTAACGTAGCACGTTTGTGCCCTTCATGGATATATTTCACTGCAGAGAACATGCCTCTTTCATTTCACACGACTGGAATGTCAAGCCTCTCCTCCAGCGAAGTCGGAGCCATGCGACCAGTCTGCCATTGGTTTATAGGGGGGAAATGTGTGTGTAACTTCTGGGTCAAACCACCGAAGAGGGGCTGTGAGTTCCCCATGCCCCACGTTCCTTTCCCAGGGATGTGGGTGCCACATGTTCCAGGGGCATAGTACATGCAACTGTCCTAGGTTCCCAAGTCATTTTATAGAGGCAGCAGCCTTGCAGACATGCTGCCAGCACCGACTTAGTGAGAAATACACCTTTACGTGTAAAGCCACTAAGGTTTTCCCCCATAGCACAATTTAGCCCAACCTAACACAAAGTTCCTTTAGCCTTGCTGGGACCTCTAAGACTTGGCCAAAAAGTTGGAGAGAGGCCAGAGAAGAGATACCGTAAAGCCCTTCCCATCTCCACATCTGTCCCTTTTTCCCCCTAATATGTTTCCCTCTTACTCTACATAAACATCACTTGCACATAGTCCCAGGGGAGCCACGCCAGAAGCTCACCGCTCAGGAGATCAACCAGGTGTTAGGTTCCAGTTGGAGCTGCTACTTGTCAAGTATGAAGATAAATCATGTTGAAATTTTTATTATATGTGTGTTGAATTTATAGCCTAATTTTGGGAGAATCGATATCTCTATAATCAAGACTTCCCATCTACAAACATACTGTATCTCAATTTATTCAATTCCTCCTACATTACTTGAACTTTCATAATACTTACCTTATTGTAAGTCTTCACATGTATTTTCTAGTTTGTTTTTTTTTTACTATTATAAATTGCATCTTTTTTGAATTAAATGTTCTAATTCGGTCATTACTGTTGTGCAGAATGCAACAAGTCTAGATAAGCTTATCCTTTTTTAAAAAAAAAACTTTTTATTATTATTGTTTTTTTTTTTTAATTTTTTTTTTCAACGTTTATTTATTTTTGGGACAGAGAGAGACAGAGCATGAACGGGGGAGGGGCAGAGAGAGAGGGACACACAGAATCGGAAACAGGCTCCAGGCTCTGAGCGATCAGCCCAGAGCCCGACGCGGGGCTCGAACTCACGGACCGCGAGATCGTGACCTGGCTGAAGTCGGACGCTTAACCGACTGCGCCACCCAGGCGCCCCTTTATTATTATTGTTTTTGAGAGAGAGAGAGAGAACGTGCACCCACACACAAGCAGGCACAAGCTGGAGAGGAGCAGAGGGAGAGGGAGAAAAAGAGAGAGAGAGAGAGAGAGAGAGAGAGAGAATCCCAAGCAGGACGTGCACTGTCAGCAGGGAGCCCGATGTGGGGCTCGATCCCACGAACCATGAGATCACGACCTGAGCTGAAATCGTGAGTCAGACACTTACCCGACTGAGCCACCCAGGCCCCCCTGGATAAGCTGATCCTCTACCCAGAAGATCTGACTTAAAAAAAATATTGATACCTTTTCCATCAGCCATTTGGGTTCTTTGTAGAAACTATCAAATAATGTGTAAATAACAATTACATCTTTAACTTTCCAGTTCTTATTCTCTCATTTTATTTTTGTGTTTAATTGCATTTGTTACAAACTTAAGCACAATGTTCACACTAGCGATGATGGATAGTGGACATTCTTGCCTTCTTCCTTTAAATAGGAATGTTTCTGGGGCAGCTGGGTGGCTCAGTCGGTTAAGCGTCCGACTTCGGCTCAGGTCATCATCTCACAGTTTGTGGGTTTGAGCTCCGCACGGGGCTTTGTGCTGACAGCTCGGAGACAAGAGCCTGCTTCGTATTCCGTGTCTCCCTCTCTCTCTGCCCCTCCCCAGTTTGCCCTTTGTCTCTCTGTCTCTCAAAACTGCATAAACGTTAAAAAAATTTTTTCAAGTAAAATAAAAATAAATGGGAATGTTTCTAATCTTTTGTAATTAATTATACTATTTGCTATAAGCAGTAGACATTATTATTAGATTAAGACACTACTCTTAATTTGCTAAGGGATCATATTTTAATCACAAATGAATATTGAGTTTTATCAAATCCTTTTTCTACATCTATTAAGATGATCGATTTTTTTCCCCTCATTTCATCTTTGAAGAAAACAAACTGATGGCTGCAGCCAGGATAGAATCAGAGTATCAGATTATCAGAACTGGAAGCTTCCTGAGATATCATCCAGTGTTCTCAGTGGGACCGTGGCACGCAGGGCTGGGGAAACTCGTGCTGTTCAGGATTGTACTACATATTACAGGAGGGCTAGCAAACCTGGCCTTCACTCATTAGAAGCGGGAGGCACCCTCTAAGTCATATGGAAATCAAACACTGTCCCTACATATTCACAAAGGTCAGCAGAGGTGCCAACATGTAACTTGGACACCGCAAGGACCCAGAGTTGTCCAGACCTGCAGGGCTCATCCTAACCCTGAGTTACCAAGTTCTTCCTTCTGATTCACTTTAGAGTGGGTTTTGACTCCTCCCTGCTGTGAAAGTTCCACTCCAGTGCCCCCAACCCTTGCTAAAGAGGTGTTGAATTGTTTGGATTCCTTCTAATTTACTTTTGCTCCTGCCCTAAGCAATCCTTCTGGGGATCCCTATTTTCTCTCACTGTAAATAATTCTAAAGACCCATCTCTTCTCTCACTCGCTCTTCTCTAGAGAGTCATGCCTGGCCTGATACCAACCAGTCCTGCCAGTCACACTTCTCAGATGCAGTGGATCTCAGCAGTAAGAGAGCAAACAAAGTGACTTCTCAAGGTTGAAGAGACAGGGGTGCCCCCTTGCATTCCGTGCCCCCCCCCTCACTTAGCCACGAGCCCTCCAGTAAGAGCAGAGCATCCAACTGCCCCACGCTCCCTCCCTACCTCAGGCACACACACCGAGTGCCAACTCGGTGCTACTCAAAGAGGGCTCTGCCCAGGCTTCCTCAAGCCTGACCTTTTGTGGGTATCGAGGGATCAACCTGCAGCCCCTTGGGAAGAATTGGTGCGAAGGTGAGTCCTTACCGTACATTCTTACTTCCCAAACCACTGCATTTGGGGACATGGAGGCTCTGGGCCAAGGAGGGGGTGAGAGGAGGGGGACAGCGGTCATGGGGCAGGGGTACGTGGACAAAGTTCTGTCCAGAGGACCGACTTCATTGCCTTCCCCTTGGAAAGGAAAGCCAAAGCAGCCAGCTCCACCTTGGGACCTGGGAATTCACCGGGAGCCTTGTGAAGTCATTTTGTCCAGTCTGCCCAACCTAACCAGTACATGTAAACCAGGAGCCTTCCTAGTCTCAGGGCACTTAAGCTCCCTCACTCGTGCTGTTATTCACACATTCAAACATTTCTTGAGTATCCACTTTGCGTTCAAAGGTTAATAATCCAGTTCCCATGCTCGAGTGCTTCCCAGTCAGCTGGGGAGAAATACAGGAACATGATTCCAGGAGAGGGTTCCCGGGGCCCCAGTGGCGGTACATGGAACATCAACAGAAGGGAATGACCATCACCAAGGGGCGGGGGGGGGGGGGGGCTGGGAAGGCTTCACAGAGAGGGTTGCTGCTCCCTCTGTCTGAGGCTTGTCTGGGGAGTGGGCAGGCAGGTACAGTCCATCCCGGCAGACACTGTGTGTGGGGAGCACCCACTCCACAGCTCACCCATTCCCACTTTTTCCTGCTTCTCAGGAAGACTTCTGCCCCAATCAGACTGAGGATCTGGACTCCACCCTTCAGTCAGTAAGCATCTGAGGAACCAGGGAGAGGGAACATTAAGATACTACCAAAGATGCCTGCGCTAGGGGAAAAGGGGGTATGTGCAAACCTGGCTGGCTGGCTCAGCAATGGAGAACTGGCTGCAGGTGAATTCTGAGTCCAATATGGGCTCCTTTTGGTTGCCAAAGGATAAACATTCGAATCACAGTTGCAAGCAGCTGGGAGACGTTTTAGAAAGCATTATTCCAATACTTTGATATAAAATCTGCCATAATAATTTCCTCAGTTTAAATTGTCCAATTTTTTGATAGTTATGAAATAAAGATTGTCAATGATGAAGAGAGAAAAAATAGAATGCCTAAACCCTTTAATAATTTACCCCAATGGACAGCATGATACAAAGGGCATTCTTCTCCTGTCACTTGCTAGCTGTGTGACCTGGTACAAGCCACCTAACCTCCCTGAGCCCTCTACTCATTTGTAAAACGAGGACAAGGATATATACCATGCATGATTGTGGTAAGAATGAAAACAATGTGCATTTGGCAGGTGCTTGATAAGTGGGTAGCTAGTACTATTATTCCTACGAGCTCAGGAGCAGGAAGATAGCTCCTGTGTCTACCATTTCTAAGAATAATTTCTAAGCCAGAGCTGTAGCCCAGACCATACCTAGTAAGGATGACATTCCAGAGAAAATGAAAATGGAATTCAGTTAACGGAAGACTTGCCAGGTCAATAAGGCAGAGTGAGGAAGTTAGCATCGGTTTCCATATTAAAGGACTCTAAGGGGAAATTACAGGAAATGCAGCTTATGCATCCATCCACCATCCATCCATCCACTCATCTATGCATCTATCATCCATCAATCCACCATTCATCTATCCATCCATCCATCCATCCATCCACCATTCATCTAACTATCCATCCATCCACCATCCATCCATCCATCCATCTATCCATCCACCCACCATCCATCCATCCATCTATCCATCCACCCACCATCCATCCATCCATCCAACCCAGGAAGGAAATGGGAGCAAGAACACTCAAATGTCACGAGCCCCTGGATGTCAAAAACATGTCCCACCCCAAAGGATATGGACAGGGAAGTCAACAAAGACGAAACTCAGATGGCCTGGTAACAAACTTTAAAGGTTTACTTGGCTTTGTTGACAACTTAAAATTTATAAATAAAAATCATACCATTTTTTCCACCTAACCTGTGGCAATGGTTTTAAAACGTGAAATCCTCATGTTTATAAGGGTGCAAGAAACGGTCACTCTCAAGAGTGGTTCTGGGAATCCAATTTGAGGTAACCTTCCCATCGGACAGGAAGAGAGGTAGGGGGTGAGGCAGCTGTAGAGCAGGTGCCCCCCGCCACAACACCTCCAGATGGGATCCGTCTGTGTGCGGTGCTGCCCCAAACATATGCTCTAACTCCAGGAAAATGTGTATTTCCTTTGACCTCTCTGCCTCATTTCTAGAAACGTATCCTTGCACGTAACAACAGCATATACAAAACGTACAGCTATAAAGATGTTCCTCACAGCTTTGTGAGTAATATTTAAAAGCTAGAAATCTCTAAGTGGTGGCAATGGGCACTCAGCCAAGGTGGCAGTGCAGCCTGCTAGCTCCTAGACTCGGGAGCCAGGAGGAATGCACTGGGGTTCAAACTCCAGCTCTTCTGCTCACTCCCTATGCAACCTTGGGCAAAATATTGCCTAAAAACTTGTTTTCTCATTGATGAAAGGTGCATAGTAATGGGATTTACCTCGTAGATCTCAGTAAGGAATGAATTAGATGATGCCTGTAAAGCACAGCCCATAGGAAGCACTTTATAAATATTTGCTATCATTAAATAAATTACACTATAACCATATGATGAAATTCACTGCACCCATAAAAAAGATGTAGAAAACTATCCAATGATGCTAGGAAATGTTTATGGATATTGTTACGTGTAAGAAGCAGGTTATTTACTGTGGGATATCTGGTTTTGCTAAAATATTTTTTTTGCAGAAGGAAAAGAGCAAAACAATTTACAGCAAAATGCTAACCATAGTTACTTCCGAGTGATGGAAGGATAAGAGATTTTTGTTTTCTTATTTGGGCTTTCCTATATTTGCCAACTTTTCCTCAAAAGGGAGGTAGAAAGAGGGCACCATCAGCAACGTGACACTGCCTCCTATTTATTTTTTATGGTGGTGATGGACAATAGTTGATTTTACCTGTAAAGACATTCTAGAAAATAGGGGTAGAGGATGGCGTCCTACCAAATTCCTGACAAACTGTTCCTGTCCCAGCCCTTTTGGGGACGAAATAGCCTAAGAAATCCCCTCACCCAGAGGAGGGCAGGTTCCCCAGCCTGTAGGACCCGAGGGGCCTCACCTGAGTCTGTGATGCTACTGAGCACCCACCCTTAGTCCCCTCACCGAAAACAGGTGAGGCAGAGGGGAGGTATCTTCCTTCAGTCTGCACACCCCTCCCTCCCCCTTCACCCTGGAACTTGCCATCTTCTTTGTTGCTCTTTGATTCAGCCTGCCCAGGGGCCACTATTTTGCCACTATGTAAAGCTTTTCTGTGTTTTTCTTGACCACTGGATCTTTCAGGGCAAAGCAAAGACCCCAGAATTCCCCCCATATCTAACTCGGCCCCAGTATACAGTCCAGGGCAGGACTGGCTATTTCCTGGCCATGTTCCCTCCAGGTCAGGCCAGAGCCAGGAGGAGAGGAAGAAAGAACAAAAGGCAAGGAGTGACGAGCACATCCTTTCCTTTGGGCAAAGGAGGGAGAAGGTGAGTTTGAGGCCTGAGAAAAGTCACCTTCACACCTCCCCCCAGATTCGCCCCAAACCCCCAAGTTAACAATGTTTTCCCAAGAGCACAGAGAGGTGGAGGCCAGTGGATATGGGTGGCACACAGGAGTAGCTTTTGGGGTTTTGTTTTTTCAGGCTGGAAGCCATGGGTGGGCGGAGAGTCCTGCCCCTTTCCAGGGGCTCCATCATCCTTACCTAGCATTTATACTGCACGGCTCCACCCACAGAGCGCCCCCTCCCATCACCTTTAGAAGGTATTCATGGAGCCACAGTGACTTCCCAGCTACCTGCAATTACCCTCCAGCTCTCTCCGGGGTATTTGCACACTTTGGAATGGCTTTCTGAGGAGGTTTGTTTTTTAGATCGTTAACTCCTGATTGGCTGCACCTAAACAGACGTTTAGGGTAAGAGAAGGCTTTTCTCCCCTGTCTATAAAGTAAAAACGACGGCAGTATCTGCTGACTTGCCAAAACCACAGGACTATTGGGGGCGAACGAATGGGATTGTCCCAGAGACACTAGAAAGTCCCCTGGAGGAGAGGCATTTTAACAGAGAGAGAGGTCTGAGGCCCAGTTCTGTCTGACTGCAAAGCCCTGTTCTTAACTCCTACATTCCACCACCTTGGGAATAAACGTGGCTTGCAGACTGAGCTGGCTGCTACGTTCCAGGGAACCCTGATTGGAACGACCACGTTACAGCAGCAGCCTTAACCTCTCAGCCTTCGGTACCTTCAAAGGCCAAAGTGTCCCTTTCTGGACTGTCCCTACCTGAGAACTTTGACTCCCACCTGCCTCATCCTTGTCATTTTTTAATTTCAGGAGGAAAGTGGCAAGGGATGCCATCTGGGGATAAAGGCGGAAAAGAGAGAAGGCACGGTGAGCAGAGCCAGGCGGAGGCAAGTGGCAGCCATTCCCTTGGTGTCAAAAGCCCTTGTTCTCTCCTGCTGGCCCCACCTCCCTGTGGCATTGGCTGCAGGGCACGGCAGACGGGATTTCGTCCCACCGTTGACTTATTAAAGACCCCTCCGTTTGGGCAGGAGCTGTGTCTTTTGTTTCTGAGAGCGTATGGCATCTTGGAATGCCAAATGGTAACAGCTGGACTTTGAGGGACCCCACCTGGGGCCCCTTAGGACCGGGTCAGAAGCTGTGTTTGCCTAATTGAGTTAGGACCTGTCAGGCACCAGTTAGGCTAGAAATACACAGGAAGCTGGAGGAAACTTGTCAGATAGGAAAACAGAAGAGAGGCTGCAGGCAGAGTGGCAGGTGTCTGTGGGACCTCCAGAAGGCAAACACACCCACCCATCGCCGCAGGAGTCCTTCTCTCTCCTTGCGGGAGATGTTTTCACACATCAGACCGCACTACTGTAAACACTGCGATAAGGCAATACGGTGCACATGAGCCGATGCAGCTAGGGGTGAGGGCAGGACGGGCAGATGGGTGGGGACCTGTTCTTGGGCATGTTTGCCTCAAGGTTTTGGCAAATACAATTCTAGAGCAAGCTCCCCTCCCTCTGGGACCCCATAACAGGCTCCCTGTTGCCAGGAGTGGAATTTCCCATCATGCTCCCTTCCTCTTGTCAACTGCTGGCACTGCGAGTGCCGGAAGGCGGGCTGACAAGGTTAAGGGGAGAGAAGATCTGATATGCTATCATGCTTCTCCGGTCCATGACAGGCAGGCTTGTGTGGAGTGGGCCCATGGCTTTCCTCTGCTCCCCTCCCCAAATAACCCTCCGGTGTGCCAATCAGAGAAGAAGATAAGAAGCTGACTCAGTCCTGCTCCCAGAGCCTAAACCTTGAGGCAATTATTTATGGGAGCTCCGCAGTGTCGATCAGCCTCAAGCCTGGGGCCTCCTTTCCACGTGGAGCTGTGGCAGCACCACGTGGAAGCTGTCACAGCAGCGGGGACTGCATTCAGCAGGGACAGGAGGGAGCTCTCCCGCATCCCCTGTGCGTCACGCTGGTCCCCATAACTCGACAATGACAACCACTGGGAGAGCATGCCCGCCGCTGAAAATCTGGCTGTGGGACAGACCCGCCCCTATGCGTGGGGGCCAGTAAGCCCCCAAGCAAAAGTCCACACTGACGCCCCAGGTCACCTAGGGCAACTCGAAGTGCCTATCAGGGTCACGCTGAAAATTATTTATTGCTGGTCCACAGTGAGGTAAGCACAGAAACTGAGCTAGCATTTTGAGACTGTTACAGCAATCCAGAAGAGTAATTTAGTAGGTTTATTCTAGTAACACAAAGGGGACTTGTATTTTCCTATCTTTTTATTTCACTTTCCCAGAAACGTATTCTAAAAAATACATTTTTAAGAAAAATATAGATTTTATAAAAATACCATTCTGCAAGAAATTGTCAAAGAAAAACCCTGTTCCTCCATCCCAGATGGTTCGAGAAGCACGAGTCTAGATATAGTCCACTGCTCCAAGTATATGGCACCGAAGCCTCCAGGCCACTGCCTACTTGTCCTCTTTCTTAGGAATTCTGAGAGAGTTGCGAGAGCGGAGAACGAGAGAAGAGGAAAGAGTGAGGCAGGCTGTCCGACGGGAAATATTTCCTTCCAGTAGAGCTGGCTCCACCTGAAGCCAGAGAGCCCGTATTCCAATAAAGAGGCACAGCAAATCCAGTCCTTTCTGGAACCCTTTCCTGAGTTGATGGCTATGGGGCAAGTCAAAACAAAAGCAACTCTGCTGAAACACTGTAGGCGAGGCCCCTCTGGGCGGCTACCCAGAAAGCCCAAAGCAAGGCCGTCAGCGCACCAGCCCTGAAAACATTCACTCTCGGCCACGGCCACTCTCCTCGCACGGCCTGGCTGCCTCGATGCCCCTCAACGCTTCCTTTCCAGTCGGGAGGTTCTCGCCTTTTGAAGAATACAGGCAGATCAGGACCCGCACCCCCACCTATTGCTTAGGCTGAGGAAGGCTTCCAGAGAACATTTTCCAGCTCGAGCAGAATACCTAGTGACTAGAAAACGAAAGCACTGTGGTCACACATACTTGTGCTTGGGTTTCGACTCCTCCACCCCCTACCTGTGTGACTTGGGCCCTCCGCTTACTCTACTGGGGCCTCAGTGTCTGTATCTACGGAATGGACATAACAATACCTAATACCTACTGAATGAATGGCTGTACCATATGCTACATACTGGCTATTTGCTTTAGCTGGAAAATCTCAACCGTATGAGATAAGCACGTCTATTCCTGCAGGTGAGGAAACAGGTTTAGAGCAGCTGAGAACTTGCCACGTTCCCACAGCGAGTGAAAGTCAGGACTCCGCATCCCGTGACCCTCTTCGCAGAGTTCTTGTGTTTGATTATTGTGGGATGTTGTCGTAGCTTCACTACCTGCCTCACGGGACTGCGGTAAAGATGAAGTGATGCACTTATCACAGTACCTTTCCACGTACGAGCTGCTATTGCTTCTGACATGGTTTTCCGAAGGTTCCTCCGGGCCTCTGAATGTCCCCTGGCTTCAAGGCTACCACCTAGGGCAGCGAAAGCTTGGTGAGTTCCAGAAGGAACCAAGCCAGGGTTTCCCTGGCAGGTGGCCCAGCCTGCACATCCTTTCACAGTCCAGGGTCTCCTAGAAATATGCCAACAGCAAATCAAAGGCTCCGAAGCAAATCTCAATAGTTACTCAATTTCAGGCTCTAAAGCATTTCCAGCCCTGCACCTCACATCCAAGCTCTCCCATGTTCCCAGCTCCTGGATCCATCCACTACATCTTTATAAATGCTGAGCCCCTCTCTGCAGAAGACCAGAGATCCCGACTACAAAAAAGGGGAGGAGGACCAAAGGGTATGGAAGACACTTGGGGAGGTTGCCTGAGTGTCCATAAATATTTATGCCCTTTTGACGAGTCCATGTTGGAGCCAGGACTCTCGCTGGGGCTTTCCGTGGAGGATTTTTAGTGCACGATTAGGGAAAGCTGAATACCAGCTCCTTTCCCTGCCGTGCCCTTGAAAACCTCAGACCCATGCTCCTGGCGCATCCTGTTGAGGGTCAACTCTGTGTCAGGCAAGGTGTCCCTGGCATCTCTAACCCGTACAACACACTGCGGCATAGATATTAGTATTCCCACTTTACAGATCAGGAAACTGAGGTTAGAGAAGATACGTGGCTGGCCTAAGGCGAAGCAGCCAACAGAGAGAGGAGCCAGAATACGACCCAGCTCTGATGAGTACTTGTGTCCGAACCTGTCCCCCTCCCAGAGGCTCTCTGTGCCCTCCTCCTGGGACAGGATCCTGGATCCCTACTAGGTCCTAGTTTCCTCCCCCTTCTTCCCCCTTCCCTGAGCTCCTGGAAGGACTTCACTGCACCATCAACATCCCAAATGATCCCTCATGAATTCTTGCTTCCACATCACCCTGCCAGGAGGTGGATGTGTGGGCTCTTCACCTGTCCCTCTTCGAGTCTCATTTGTTTTACTTCCAAGGTTGTGCTACCGAGAGGAAAAGATAGTCTCATTTATTGGGTTGATGCAGAGTGTCTGCAGCCCTTGCTCATTGGTGCTTAACCGCCTCCCAATTTACAGGAGGGACTCATGTCAAAGCCTCTATTGGAGATACCCTCAGCACAGCTTTGTTCCAGGCTTATGGGTTTCTGGAAACACAGAGCAGGAAAATGTCATATCCCTTGTCCCCCAAAGGGCAGTGATGAGTATGTCAGAGACACAGGCTAAGCCTCTGAGTGACTACGTCCCATGTCAGTGATGGCATAGTGCCCACAGTGCCACCAATACCAGAATCCCCTTGGGTGCTGGCTTGTTAAAACATAAATTCTTGGGGGCGCCTGGGTGGCGCAGTCGGTTAAGCGTCCGACTTCAGCCAGGTCACGATCTCGCGGTCCGGGAGTTCGAGCCCCGCGTCAGGCTCTGGCCTGATGGCTCAGAGCCTGGAGCCTGTTTCCGATTCTGTGTCTCCCTCTCTCTCTGCCCCTCCCCCGTTCATGCTCTGTCTCTCTCTGTCCCAAAAATAAACATTGAAAAAAAAAAATTAAAAAAAAAACATAAATTCTTGCATAATAATGCCATCTGCAATGGAGTCCAGGAACATTCCCAGGCTTCCAGGTGATTCTGACATTTACAGAAGCTGTACAATCTTTGGGTTTTTTTTTTTAAGTTTATTTATTTATTTTGAGAGAGAGAGAGAGAGAGAGGGTGCAAGAGAGAGCGTGAGCAGGGGCGGGGAGGAGAGAAAGAGAGGGAGAGAGAGAATCCCAGGCAGGCCCTTCACTGTCAGCACAGAGCCTGATGGAGGCCTTGCTCCCCACGAACCACAACCTGAGCCAACATCAAGAGTCAGATGCTTAACCAACTGAGCCACCCAGGCGCTCCCAGAAATTGTACGATCTTTGACTTAGAGCCGGGTTTCCGAAGCAGAACCATCCGGATTCAGGTCCTGACTTGGGGCAAGTTGCCTAACCTCCTTAAGCTTCGGTTCTCTCCTATTGTAAAGCAAGAAGAGCCGTAATGTCTGCCTCCTCAGGCATCGGGACGAGACGGAGAGAAAGGGCTTCGTTCGTGACAGCTAAGGAGCCCCTCTAAGGTTGTCCGCTTCAGTCCCACCACCCCACCTTGAACACAGTGTCCAGACGTGGTAAGTATTCACCCGGCAAAGGTCAGACACCCGTTGGATTTTGCTCTCACAAACCAGGGGAAATTGAGGAAACTCACCGAAGAGATCATTACAGGTGAAGGACAGTGACTAGAGGGCCAAACTCTTTCTAACTCTAAGCAGTCAACCCACAAATACATGGTGAACACCTGCTGTGAGTTTAGCAGGTGCAGGGCAACCACTGTTCTTAGCCACCACAACTCAGATTTTACTCGAGGAGATGAGGTAAAAACATACAGGCACAAGTAAAATCAGAATGAACTAAGAGAACAAGACAGTCATCGAAAGATGCTCCCTGTTGGTTTATTCATTCAGCGTATGTATTCGTGAATTGCCGATCACGTGCCGTAGACTATACTAGAAACCGTAGAAAGAAGGCTGACTAATACAGTCCCTGCCTCAAGATATTTAAAGGTCACAAAAGGAGACCGATCAGCAAATACAATGAGCAAATCAATGTTCGTGATTAATTTACTTTCTTCTGGCTACACGTACTGAAAAAGGTGAAGTTTCACAATATTCAAAATACTTCATTCAGAGACTAGGAGATCAGCCCTAATACGTAAGGAAGGCATCTGAGGTCTGGTTTCCTGTCTCAGAGGGTGCAGCGCTTCGGACTCAGAGTCTAGAGACAAATATGCCAAGTAGACCACGATCAAAGTAGCAACGGCAGAAAGTTTTGAAACTCTTTAATCTAAACTTGTATCTTATTTCTGTGGAGTGTGAAAGCACACGTAAATCTGTTCTCAACAGTTAACCACAAGGCAAGGCAAGGGGAAACAGAGAGAATGCCAACCCACCTTTAATAACCCCAATAGTGGGAGGAGGCAGAGGGCTTGGAGGGAATCCAATCACATCCACACTCTGCAGACTCACAGCTTGGTTCCTCGAGGCGCGGATTAGCATCTGCTCGCTGCTATCTAGCCAGCGCCTAGCAGAGCGTCTCTGCACAGTCACTGGTGTCTAATCAACGCTCATTGAATGACTGAATGATGCATCTGTCCAGAGGAGAGAATGCAAAGTGCCCAGGAGGCAGCTCACCATCAGGCCAGTGGGTTGGTAGCAAACAGACCTTTTTCAAGTCCGAACGTCTCTGAGTTCCGGACCTGTGTGTCCATCCAACCGTCTCTCTGTCATCTCGTCTGAGATGTCTCGAAGTCACCTCACACGGGGGATGAACCTGTCATCCTTCCTTGCACGTACTTCCCTACGGCTCCGTATCTCAGCGCATGTTACCACTCTGTCTCGTCACATATGCCAGAAACTAAGGACACAGCGTTGCACAGGCCTCTCCTCGCGCCTTATCACCCATCCATCCCCCAGCGCATTCTAGTTACTTCCTTAAATTCCCTCAAATTCATCCCCTGCCATTCCTCTAATCCAAGCCGGCATCCTTCTCTGGAACTTATAGTTGCCCCCTGGCTCATCCGTCCACATCTGCCGTCCCTAGCATCCCTCCATCTCACTCCCCCTCTACCTGCAACACCCTCTCTTCCCATCTGCACCTGGTTAACTCCTTCTCATCCGTCAGACCTCAGACCTGTCCTCTCCCGGACTAGGACAAAGCCCTCTTGCATTGATCTCTAACACACTCCTCTCTCATGATATTTGTCACAGTTGCAATTCTCTTTATGCTCACTGTCCACAGGCCAACTATATTCATGCACCTGGTAACAGGCGGAACGGTAGAAGACAGTTCCCATAGTAGGGGTTCAGTTTAAGCAAAAGCCTTATGAAGAGAGGGAGGGAGAAAACAGTCATTTTGTGCTGCAGAAGCTTTTAGGGCTAAGAAGGGAGTGAGCCCCTGGCCCCTGGCCCGCTTAGGAAGTGACTCTGACTCAGCAGTTGCAAATTTAAATGCTCACAGCACCCAGCCAGGTCCCATCAATGAGCCAAGCCGGCTGGGGTGACAAGAGAAGGGTGGGGTGGCTACAGACCAGAAAGCATGACCCCTCAGAGAGCAGCTCCAGCCCCAGTGCTCGAGCCTTGTCTTTCGAGAAAAGTCCAAAATCAAAATTTTCTATGCAGCCTCCTGCCTTTTGAATGCTGGCAACTAATTCGGAAATTACAAAAACAATTTAGGAGCCAAATAAAACATATCTGTGCTCAGGTTTCTGCAGGCCGACTCCAGATTGCCACCTCTGCACCAGAGATTTCTCTGTGTTCCCAGCCCCAGCCCGACACGGCCTCGTAATGAATTCCTCCTGCACCCCTCCAAGGACTTGGCATAAAACAGACCTGCTCTGCCGTCTGGTTAGCACTGCGCTAAGCTCCTTACCTCAGTCCTCAGCGGATGCTCCCTGATTTGGCCCTCCCCTCCCCCCCCCCCCCCCCCCCCCCCCACTAAATTTCATTCAAGCCTCCTCCCCAGAGCATGAACATCTCTGGACCTAGGCCAACCATTTACCCACAAATGTCTTTGTTTTCAAGACAACTTTTTAAAAGAGTCTTTCTTTGTGGGGGTGCTCAGAAGGGCCGAGCCCACCCTGGATCTCCACTTGGCCTCGCCCCCTCTCCTCCTTTCTCCTCCACCTCCACCCTGTCCTCCAAGTCTTAGCAGCTCCCGAGGCCAGAAAGCTAGGGCTTGAAGGAACACAGTTTGAAAACTGTTGTCCAGTTCAACCCCCAAAGATTAACAGTGAAAATTAGCTCGCAAAGACCAAGCTGGTAGAATTGAGAGCACTCACACCACGAAACTGGATAGCCTCAAATGCCACCACCAGTCATCCTCCAAACCCACTACTGGGGGACTACTGCCGGGAATGGGGGCAGGGGAGAGCCTCGGATGGAAGGCTCGGGCAGCACCCAGACACTACCCACTTCAGGAGGCAGGAGTTCGCAGCAAAGGGGTTGCGGGGAGCCCCTGGGTGGCTCAGTCGGTTAAGCACCCGACTTTGGCTCAGGTCATGATCTCACAGTTTGTGACTTTGAGCCCCGACGCGGGGCTCAGAGCCTGGAGACTGCTTGGGATTCTGTGTCTCCTTCTCTTTCTGCCCCTCCCCCCATCCGTGCTCTGTCTCTCTCTGTCTCTCAAAAGAAAAAGAAGAAAGAGCAAGAGGGAAAGGGGTGAGGCTCCAAACTGCCTGATAACCAGATGTCCTACAGTTACCCAAAGCCCTGCAGGTCCTGATTTGTCCCCTTTGAGCATCCAAAGTCCCCCCTTTTCCCCTCTCCTTCCCATCTCTGAGGATGGCACCCCGCCTAGTCACCAAGGCTGACTCTTAACAAGATGCATTGAAATAGTCACCCAGTCCCCAAGACGACAAATTCCATCTCCTTTTCTCCATCCTCATGCCCAGAGCCTTAGTTCAGGCCACGGTCCCTTTCCCCAGATGACTGCCCTCGCTGTTCAGATGACCCCTCTTCCTCCTTTCTCGCCCCAGATCTAACCCCACCATGCTGCCAGAGCAAAAGGCTGAATCAGATCTGGCCATGGTGCACCCCATGCCGCAGCCTTACGGGACTGCCTGGGGATGCCCGGGCTCCCTCGCGCGTCCACATCGCCACACCTGCTATTCCAACCGCCTCCAGGGTCCCTTCCCGACCTCCTCATCAGCATGATAGGGCCTGTTATAGTCTGTTGGTCCTGGGGCTCCGGTGAGGCATCTGCTCCTACAGAAGGTCTTTCCTCATTCCCCACTCCCTCTTCACTTTCCCTGCTTCCTTCTTTTACCCTCTTTGGATACCGTCATAGAATTACTTCTGCTCTAACGCTTGTCCTGCAACGCTCTCTTTAGGCATCTCCCTCCTTAGACCGGGAGCCGCTCTAAGGCAGTGCCCATGTTTCAGACACACACTGGAAGCCCAGTGCCTAGCACAAAGGACAGAATGAACGGCTGGAACATTCTAGCCTCTGCCTTGTGCCTAGTGTCGGCCGTTTGCAGTCTGAGTCTCAGCACACACGGCTGCTTTTTAGCATTTGTAGTTTATCTCCCTGTGAAATTTGGTGCCAGCTGTGGTCACCTGTTTGATTGCTCTTTGAGCTCTGCCTTTAACTAGAAATTAATTTGGATTACTTAAGCCTTTCTTGCCCACCGGAGAAACTCTGGCTGGGTAAATCCAAAGCTGCCAGCGATATTTCTTTTTCCATTTAATCTCTTTCTCTCATGTGCCAACTCTAATCTTGTGCTTTCTGGATTCCTACCCCCACCCCCCGCCCCCAGTGCTTATTTTTAATCTGCCATCTCTGACCCTTCACCAAACGTTGATTCACCATGGATCTCCACCTTCCCACCTGCTCATCTCAGGGAAACTCAGGCCAGCCTTGCCCAGGGGCTCGGCTGCATCATGAGGGAAGTCTGGAGCAACTGTGAGAACAGAGACCAGACGGGAGAAGTCCTGAACCCCAGTCTGCCAACCCTCCACCCCAGACGACACCTCATGGCTCAGGAGCATCAGAGATTTTTAAAAGCCAACTCTTCGGCGAGGAGTTCTGACCACTAGCAACGAGGGCACAGAGCACAGTAAAGAGGTCAGGATGGGCAGAGAACCTGGCACTCACCCATCCTATGTTTGGCAAGATCGTGTCCACTTCCACCGGGGTCGCCCCACAGTCTGTGCCTGACAGGGAGTACTTCCGCTTCCGGGCTGATCCAAGAACCCCGTTTCATCATCAATACCTCCTTCTCCCCAGTCCTAGTCCCTGTCAGTCTCCTGCCCTGCTCTCTTGGCAAGAGTCCATTCACACCTCACACAAGCTCCAAAAAGCAAGACTGGCATGTGTCTGTTGAGAAAGAAAAACCACCTACTGCTCCTGCATGGGACTCAGAACCTCCCAGGAACTTCAGGGGAATCAAGAAAAAACGCATGATAAGCTGTTCAAGGGATTCTTGCCCAAAGGCACACGGGAACTGTGCAGAGGAGCCACCAGGCCCAGGTTTTGCGCAGACAGCAAATGGTTTTATACACACAGTCCACGGCCTCTGCTGCATCACCCTGCAGACAGTTCCTGCAAAACGTACGTTCTTATTTGGGGCAGAGGACGCTGCCATGTCAGTCCAGATCAGAGCTCCCTGCTTTGAGCAACTGGCGCCTGTAAGAATTCCAGAGAAAACCTCGTGTGGCTCCCCCTAGCGATCTGAAAAGTCCTCAGCACCTGTCTGGGCGGCGCACCATGCACACGCTCACTCACAAGGCAAGCCTGCTCTCAAGAAGCTTACGGTCCCGTGGGGGAGATGGCAGAGGCATAAACAGAAGTGTGAACCTTAACATTAATGTAGAAGATCGATCAGTTAAACCAAATTTCTAGGTATGAGATTATATAACCCTCTGGAGTCCATAAAAAGAAACCATCAGACAAATCGGCCACCTTGCCATTTTCACTCAAGTGCCTAAACAAGTTTCAGTTCTGAAAATACAGAAATTCTGGCAGCACCTGGGTGGCTGGGTCGGTTAAGCGTCCGACTTCGTCTCAGGTCACGATCTCACAGTGAGGGGGTTCGAGCCCCGCACCTGGCTTTGTGCTGACTGCTCAGAGCCTGGAGCCTGCTTGGGATTCTGTGTCTCCCTCTCTCTCGGCCCCCTCCCTTTCTCGTGCTGTCTCTCTCTGTCTCTCAAAAAATGAATAAAGTTAAAAAAAGAAAGAAAATAGAGAGATTCTAGCTTCATGCTCTTCGAGGAGTATGCGAGGCAGTGTGCAATTTACCTTTGGTGGAATTAGCAGAAACGGTTGGGATTTGTGAATTCTCCTTTCATTTATATTTAAGAGAGAGAAATCCAACTTATTCCATATTCATTATCCACAAATAGACAGGATTTGCCCCTTGCTCCAATCTAGTTTTAAAGGTTATAGGAAATCATAGAGGAGATATATAAACTATCCTGACCATGAGATCACATGTTGCAGATAACTGTAGAGAAAAGGGTCCCTCCTTGCCTGCTGATACAAAAGTCACCATCACTGTGTACAAACCCAACTACAAGGCAAGGTTCTAATTAGTCCTCGTTCATACCCCAAAACTACAAGAATGGCAGATCAACCCCTCCAGCAAACTGTCAGGAGCAGAAACTAAGAGATAACGATGTTAACTGGGATGTGCACCTGTGATGTCGTCCCTTACATATTCTTAAAATGCTCTTCTCTCCTGCCTGCCACCCCCCTCCCCATCTTTCTGCTCCTCGTTCCTTCTCCTCTCCAGCATCTAACTTTTCTGAGCAAAAAGAGGCATTCTTACTGAGAGGATAGATCAATGGATCCAGAAGGGGGTGAAAATCAGTGGCCTTCATCTGGCAGGACTTAATCAATGTTTAGGAACTAACAGGAAATAGTCAACAATGAGTATAAATTTGTATCTGCAAATATTGTTTAAAATAATTTAAAAATGAAAAGCAACTTAAATCTTCATAAATGATGGCTTTGGGGTGCCTGGGTGGCTCAGTCAGTTAAGCGCCGGGCTTCGGCTCAGGAATGATCTCACGGTTTGTGGGTTCAAGCCCCGCATCAGGCTCTGGGCTGAGAGCTCAGAGCCTGGAGCCTGCCTCAGATTCTGTGTCTCCCTCTCTCTCCCTGCCTCTTCTCGGCTCACACTCCGTCTCTCTCTCTCAAAAATAAATAAATGTTAAAAAAATTTTTTTAATAAAAAAATAATAAATATTGGCATTAAGTAAACTATAATATGCCTGTACATAGAATTGAAAATAACATAGAAGCTATAGAAGAAAAGATGAACAGTTTTGACTATATAAAAATATGAACATTTTCTATGGCAAAAATAACATTTACAATGTCAAAGACAAAAGGGTAAATTATTTGCAGCATATATGACAGGAAAGCTAATTTATCTGATATAAAAATAATTCTTTAAAATCAATAAGGATGGCACAAAAACAGACACTCGGATCAATGGAACAGAGTAGAGACCCCACAAATGGACCCACAAATATATGGCCAACTAATCTTTGACAAAGCAGGAAAGAATATCCAATGGCATAAAGACAGTCTCTTCAGCAAGTGGTGCTGGGAAAACTGGACAGCGACACGCAGAAAAATGAACCCGGACTACTTTCTTACACCATACACAAAAATAAACTCAAAATGGATGAAAGACCTAAATGTAAGACAGGAAGCCATCAAAATCCCTGAGGAGAAAGCAGGCAAAAACCTCTTTGACCTTGGCCGCAGCAACTTCTTACTCAACACGTCTCCGGAGGCAAGGGAAACAAAAGCAAAAATGAACTATTGGGACCTCATCAAAATACAAAGCTTCTTTCTACACAGCAAAGGAAACAATCAGCAAAACTAAAAGGCAACCGATGGAATGGGAGAAGACATTTGTAAATGACATATCAGATAAAGGGTTGGTATCCAAAATCTGTAAAGAACTTATCAAACTCAACACCCGAAAAACAAATAATCCAGTGAAGAAATGGGCAGAAGACACGAATAGACACTTTTCCAAAGAAGACATCCAGATGGCCAACCTACACATGAAAAAATGCTCCACATCACTCATCATCAGGGAAATACAAATCAAAACCACCATGAGATACCAGTCAGAATGGCTAACATTAACAACTCAGGCAACAACCGATGTTGGCGAGGATGCGGAGAAAAAGGATCCCTTTTGCATTGTTGGTGGGAATGCAAACTGGTGCAGCCACTCTGGAAAACAGTATGGAGGTTCCTCAAAAAATTAAAAATAGAACTACCCTATGACCCAGCAATTGGACTATTGGGTATTTATTCAAGGGATACAGGTATACTGTTTTGAAGGGGCACATGCACCACAATGTTTACAGCAGCACTATCGACAATAGCCAAAGTATGGAAAGAGCCCAAATGTCCATCGATAGATGAATGGATAAAGAATATGTGATAAACACACACACACACACACACACACACACACACACACACACACATATACACACACAATGGAGTATTACTCGGCAGTCAAAAAGAGTGAAATCTTGCCATTTGCAACTACGTGGATGGAACTAGAGAGTATTATGCTAAGCAAAATTAGTCAGAGAAAGACAAGTATCATATGACTTCACTCATATGGGGACTTTTAAGATACAAAACAGATGAACATAAGGGAAGGGAAACAAAAATAATATAAAAACAGGGAGGGGGACAAAACAGAAGAGACTCTTAAATATGGAGAACAAACAGAGGGTTACTGGAGGGGTCGTGGGAGGGGGGATGGGCTAAATGGGGAAGAGGCATTAAGGAATCTACTCCTGAAATCACTGTTGCACTATATGCTAATTTGGATGTAAATTGTAAAAAAATAACATAAAAAAAGAAATTATTAAAATCAATAAGGAAAGAACAACCCAGTTTAAAAAAAAAAAGGCCAGGGGCACCTGGGTGATTCAGTCGGGTGAGCATCCAACTTCGGCTCAGGTCATGATCTCACTGTTCATGGGTTTGAGCCCCGCATCTGGTTCTGTACTGACAGCTCAGAGCCCAGGGCCTGCTTCGGATTCTATGTCTCCCTCTCTCTCTGCCCCTCCCCAGCTCATGCTCTGTCTCTCTTTGTCTCTCAAACAAACAAACAAAAAAAAGTTTAAAAAAAATTTTTTAATAAAATTTTTTTTAAAAAGGGCCTATAACCATGTGAAAAGATGTTCAATCTCACACAAAGAAATGTAAACTGTACCAGTATCTAGATTCAATTTTTCATCTATAATATAGGCAAAGTCCAATGATAACCAGAATTTTTAAAAATTGTTTTCATTCATCTTTGGTGTTAGTGTAAAGCTGAAGGGCAATGTGATAATCTACCAACATTCTAAATTCTTGAAAATTTCCACTTTAGGAATTTATCCTTGTATATATACTTGTACAGGTATGTAAAAAATAGATACACAGGGTATTTACAGCAGTGCTGTTTGTAATATCAAAAACCTGGAACAAAATAACAAATAAATGATGGCATTTCTGCAATGTACCATACAAGGGAACACTGTGCTGCTCTTAGGCAGAATGGGGTAGCTCTACATATAATCATATGTAAAACGATGCCCAAGATATCCTGGCATACTGACTGCTGAATGAATACAGAAAACTGAAGAATATTAATTATGAATTGTCTCATTTGTGATGTATACATCTATTTTTCACATAAGGACAGAAAATGTCTTGAACACCTGGGTGGGTCAGTCGGTTGCGTGTCCAACTCCCGATTTCTGCTCAGGTCATGATCTCACAGTTCACAAGTTCAAGCCCTGCGTGGGGCTCCGTGCTAACAGTGCAGAGCCTCCTTGGGATTCTCTCTCTCTCTCTTTCTCTCCCTCTCTCTGCCCCTCCCGTGCACACGTGCTCTCTCTCTTGCACAAAATAAATAAACTTAAAAAAAATAGAAAAAACAGAAAATGTCTTGAAAGATATGAAAGAAATATAAATGGTGGCAAAGGCTAGCACTTGAGGGGAAGAGGGATTTTATACTTTATTTTACATCATTCTGAAACATTTGATTTTTTTTCTTTCAAGGATTATGTATTATTCTTATAATAAAAAACAACTTGAACCATTATTAAGAAGCTACTCTGTTACTGGAATTGTTTGGAGACTGGGATACAGTGGTGAATGGATAGACATACTTCTCAAGTCGGAAATAATACCGTGAGATGAAATAGACTATTGCCATAGGGGGAGGGAGACGACAGCACTAGAAAGAGTGCTCCTACCTGAATTCAAGCAGAATTTTTATTTTGTGTTGTTGTTGTTTTTATTTAAAAATTTTAACATCCATTCATTTTTTAGAGAGAGAGAGAGAGAGAGAGAACATGAGCAGGAAAGGGGCAGAAAGAGACAGAGACAGAGAATCCGAAGCAGGTTCCATGCTGTCAGCGCAAAGCCCGACGTGGGGCTCGAACCCACAAACCATTGAGATCATGACCTGAGCTAATGTCAGACACCCAACTGTTTGAGCCACCCAGGTGCCCCTCAGGCAGAATTTCTAGAGAGAGGAGTAAACCAGAATTGGGGGCGGGGGACAGAATGTGCAAGGAGTGTGATCAGATAGTTGAGGAGGGACTGTTTTTCTTTGTGGTCAGCCTATTTTCAGGAGGGGTTGTGAAGGAGAGAATCCATATTCCATTAATGGCTCAGCCTGAGCATGGGTCAAAATTCAAGGTTCAGGGTTGTGGAGGGTGGGGTGGAGAAAAAGCCTAACTAAAGTTTGGCCAAGGCGACTGAATGGGTATCTTGTCCACATTCATCAGAAACAAAGAGCGGAACTAAACATTTATGAGACAAAGAATGGGAATTTGGAGGGTCTGTGTCTGGCCTTGTCTTAAGTTAATAGGAGTTTACCCCTGAGTCTTAGACAGCTCACACTGGGCAGTCTGCTGCTTTGCAATCAGCATTTCCAGGAACACAAAGGAGCGGGGGACTTCTTGACCATTGCTGTTTTCCAGGAAAACAGGGCTCAGGTAGTATTTAACCTTGTCAAAGATAATCACAGCCTTTAAAGAGCTTTAATTCTCAGGAATTTAATAAAATTAAGCAATGAAATAAGTAAATAAATACAAGTTATATAATTGTCATCAGACGCTTTCAGAGAGAATTGGCTCTCCCAGCCCCTGAGGAAGCTATATCAAGACCACAGTTAGCTCCTTAGCTTTGCAGATTCAAAAACTCATCTGGATTTGCCCAAGACCAGACTGAGAGATCACTGTAATAGAACAGATGGCACTGAAATGGACCCGATTATGTACAAAGATGTAAGATTCATTACAGCTCAATGATGGAAAGAAAGGATTACCCAATAAATGGTGTCGGGACAATTAACTAGCAATTTGGAGAAACAGTAATTTCAGAATCTCGCTTTATATTATGTACTAAAATAAATTCCAGTTGAGTGGAAGAGTCAAATGTGGGTTTTTTTAAACATCAAAATCTCAGAAAAATAGAATTGAATATTTTCCAAATGTCTATAGGAAAGATAACTTTATAGGCTCACAAGCAATACAAGGAATAAAAAAGAAAAAAGAGGAAGATCTATAAATTTGACTACGAAATAGAACGTAACCCATAAAAGCAAATGGCAGACAAAAAATACTGCAACAAATGTAACAAAGAGGCACTATATTTAGTATTTAAGACCTCTGTATATGGGTCAGAAACAAATTAAGACACTAAAAGGGCAAAAGACACTCACAAAAGAAGTGATATAACAAGCAAACAAGGATTTGAGATGTTCAGTTGCGAGAGAATAAAAAATATAAATTAAAGCACTGAGTTCCCATTTCCCTCTCTTAAATTATCTCGAACTGAAAAATAATCCCTCTGGGGCTTCTGTTTCTGGTTAGGATGTGGAAAGCCTGAAGTGACTGTTGAACCTGCCCTGGCACTGAGAACCAGCCAAGCAAGCCTCATAGTCGTGGTTGTAAAAATCATCAGAGTGCTCAGGATGCAAAAAAACAAAAAACAAAGAACAAAAAACAAAAAACTAAATAAACCAGATTCCAGAAATGACAAGCTCTTCCTAAGATAGAAGAGACGCATGGCTGCTTCTATCTCTGAAGTGACAGGTAGGAGAGGAATCGGTCGTAAACTCGGGTAAAGAAGTATCAGCCCAACGTGTAACAACATTTAACGGGCACGTGTGAGCTCGTGTGACAGATCAGCATTCCAACAGCCCCGGTCATAGAGCAAGTGTCTGCCCACCTGCATGCCAAAGCTTTCATAGACATCTTCCTCAAGTACACAGGTAATAGGCCAAAGGCAAAGGGCAAGATAGAACCGAGAGAATTCCCTTTGAGGCATGCAGGATCTTCCCCAACTACACGACCTGCTGTAGACTGGGGGTAAGACAGAAGGCTGAGAAATCCCTTCAAGGGAGCCAGGGTCTCCACCAAGTGCAGCACGGTGGCCTTCCCCAGACATGGAACAGAAATCTGGGGGAAGGCCCTAAAACTCAAGCCCACAGCTGGCTGCAAAGCAGAAAGACAGAAAGCTTTCCATGGTTCAGAGAGCTCCAACAGAACTGGGCAGCATAGAAAGATCTCTTGAGTCTCACTGGTGCTCAGAGCCCAAGCGAGCCTTGGTACCATCCTCAAAACATCAGAAGCCAGTGGTGAACTAGATCAAACTAAAGCTGCAACCAATCCATACCCTGTTCAGACAGAGCCTTCATATGTCTCCTTCTCTCACATTAGCAGTCTAATGGAAGGCACACAACCTTTCCTGTGGGTAAATATTCTTTACTTCAGTCTCTAGTGATTTCCTACACACAGTGCCCAACATAAATAAGGAATTAAGAGACCATAAGACACAAGCAAATGTGATAGGGTCAAGGGACGAAGAGTAAATAGAATGAGACCCGGAGATGGCTCAGATGTTAGAATTGTCTAGACAGTGACAGTGAAACAAACAGAGTAAGTACATACAAACAAATGGAGAATTTGGAGAGAGAGAAACACTATAAAAAAAGAACCAAATGGGCATGTAATTAATTCTTTGAAAGACCACCAATTCTGTTTAATATAAAAAATTGTAACAGCAGATTAATAGAGTTTAGAGCATATATAATTCTTTGTTATCATTTGTGTTTTTATGAAGTCCAAAATAGGCAAGAGAATTTTCTTGAGTAATGAAAATATTCTATAACTGGGCAGAGGTGGTTTTAAAAGTGCCTATAACTGTCAAAACTCATCAAACTGATCTATTAAAATATGGACATTTCATACAACTTACACCTCAGTAAAAAAATTTTTTTAATAATATCTTAGGCTGCTGAGGGAGCAATGAAAGCAATACTCCTGTAAATTGGACGATCATTTTCGACAGCAAATTTTGGAATATTAATCAAGAACTATTAAAAGTCCAAGTGTTTTAAACTTTTTTTTAATGTTTACTTATTTTTGAGAGAGAGAGAGAGACAGAGTGCGAGTGGGGGAGGGGTGAAGGAGAGGGAGACACAGAATCCGAAGCAGGCTCCAGGCTCTGAGCTGTCAGCACAAAGTCCAACGTGGGACTCGAACTCACGAACTGTGAGATCATGACCTGAGCCGAAGTCAGATGCTTAACCAACTGAGCCACCCAGGTGCCCCAAAAGTCCAAACGTCTTAACTCAACAATTTCATTTAGGCAAATACTCTTAAGAAAATTCAAAATAACAAAAAGTAACATGCACAAAAATGTTAACCATTGTACTTTTGTAATAGGGTAATCTGAAGTGCTTCAAAATCCAAAGCTGGATAATAATTAAACAATGTGCAATAAATATACTTAATAGAATGTATTTTAGCCATTAAAGTTATATTATTATGACTACATAACAGGTTGAAGACATGTTTATGCTATACGCCTTCACATCCTTGAAAAAACACGTATGAGACAAGCACTAGAAAGAAAAAAACTATAATGATAAGTCATTCTTATGTTGGGCCTGTAGAAGTATTTTCTCTTTTCAGCTTGGTTATCTGCATCTTGATATTTTTCTTTCCTTTAAAATGTTTGCATGGATGAGCTACTTGGGTGGCTCAGTTGGTTGAGCATCTGACTTTGGCTCAGGTCATGATCTCATGGTTTGTGGATTCAAGACCCACATCATACTCTGCACTGACATTGTGGAGCCTGTTTTGGATTCTCTGTCTCCCTCTCTCTCTCTCTGCTCCTCCTGCACACATGCTCTCTGTCTCTCTCTCACTCAAAAATAAACATTAAAAAATTTGTCTTGAGTAAAAAACTAAAATGTTTGCATGGGGTGCCTGGGTGGCTCAGTTGGTTAAACATCCAACTCTTGATTTCAGCTTTTCATGATCTCACGGTCATGAGATCGAACCCCATGTTGGGCTCCGAACTAGGCGTGGAGCCTGTTTAAAATTCTCTCTCTCTCCCTCTACCCCTCCCTTGTCCCCTCTCTCTCCCTCAAAAAAAATAATATGTTTTCAATTTTTTAGCTTTCATTTCTTTCTTGATATTTTTGCAATATTGCATTTTTCTAAAAACAAGTTTTCTCCAGTTATTCTCTTATCATTTACATCTTTCCACCATTTTCTTTGTTTAAATTTTTTTTATTGCACAACAAACCCATGATTACATTTTCATAATTTTTCCTGTATATAAAAGGACCTCAGTCTTACCTGATAGTTTTTGATTTCTAGAAAGCAAATGTGACTGGATTTTGATTTGTGAAAAGAACAAATGGGATAGGCCTTTCCAATGACCTAAATATTTATGCCTGCCAGACGGAATCATGATATACAGCTAAACATTATGTCAATTAATATAAAACATTAAATACATTTACTCGGAAAACATCTGAAAAGATAGCAGTGGTTAGTCTCTGGGTAGTGAGACAAGGTCAAACTTCTTTTTCCTTGTCTGCTGCCCCTACAGTAAACATGTATTATTTTCTGGGCCCAGTCCTGGCCCAAGTCAAGATCAGGGAAATGCAGTGGTGCCCCCGGCCAGAAGCTTCCCCCACAGCATTTCATCTAGCTATTCATGCTCCACTTCCTGTCCCTTGACCTTGCACTACCTGTCACACTGTCCACATGCCCCAGATCAGTAAACCTGTTGAGTAAGGGCAGGAAGCAGAGACCCTCAGTCTGGTCTCTCTGTTGGTCCCCAGGCTCGTTAGTGTCACCTAGGCAGCCGGAAAAATAGCTACACCTACTTTCCCTCCCCGAGTCACCAACACCAGAGCCTGCAAAGCCATCCTAGCTCTGGTTCCTGCCAGACCTTTATTAACCATGACAAGGGTTTGGAACGCCTGTGCAACATCATAATCTCCCCGTCTCCCTGTAGAAGCAAATAGAGTTGAAGGAGGCTGTGGAGGGTGGACTGGTGGCAGATGTCTCCCTGGAGAGCCCAGCTCCAGCCTTCCTGGCCTACCCGTGTCTCCCGCTCTCAGCTCAGATCTCCTCTCAGGAGTCTGGCCAAGCCTGATGAAGGGAAGCTGAAGGGGTAAACTGCAAATCAAAATGAACATCCTGCTGAAAAGAATTCAGGGTGGTGATAGACGTCTGTATAGGGCCCTGGCATATTGCAGACAGCACAGAACTCTCTCCCCATGCACCCCGGAGTGTAAATTAGAGAGACACCCCTCATCCCTCCCTCTTCCTGACCCCCAAAGTACTCAGAAAAAGGAAGCATGACCACGCCTAATGAGGAGGGGTTAAGGAACAGCTCAAATTAGAGGGAACCTCATTAAAATCTGTCTCCTCATAGCTATTCAATCACTAATTGACTTTTCCTCCTCACTTTAATTTTGACATTGGTGTCTTGATTAATTAACTCTGTCACCAAAGCCCTAGGGTGTCACAGAAGGACTCACCAGGAGTTTATCTTGCCACGTTCCGGCCAATTTGACAGGTAGGCTCTCCCTGGCCAGTTCCATGGGTAATGGCCTGAGCCTGTCGTGGTCCCTTGAGCCCTAGAAGAAGCAGAGACACGTTGTCATTCTCTAACCGTTGGCCACAGGGCCCAGCCAGCAGGAAGAGAATCAAGAGGCCTAAATTGTTGCTTTCCCTCTCTGGCAGCATAATAAATTTCCTTCTCTCCATCTGCATTCTCATATGGGCACGAAGTTCATCACCGGCACCGTGGCCAGTGGGAGAGACGGATCACAAGTGTTGTTTCTGGGTAAGCCTTCTGGGAAATCATTCAGTCACTCCCTCGTTTATTCATAGAAGTATTTAACTTGCTTCTGAATGGCCTGTGCTGGATTTGCTGGGAAGGGTGGAGGTCCAAAGAAGTATAAATTATGGGCTCTACCCATGAGACGTTTATAATTTTAGTTGAAGAGCTGTGACATTCTCTTATAAAAACAGAAGCCAAGATTTGATGTTCAAAGAAAACCCCCAGGCAGCAAAGTCAATTGTCCTGGATATTTTGGCCATGTGTCTCCCGCCACCCCCACCCCCACCCGCCACTTCTGCGACCTCCTGGCATGTGTCAAACATGTGCTGAGTAACTGCAATGGAGCCACCAGCAGGGGGAGCTTTGGCAGGAGAACTTGAAAACTCAAAGTTCTCTTGTTCAGACTGGCTTTCTCCATTCTCCCTCCTGGAGTGGAGGGATTAGGGAGCAGGCAAGAGACAGCAAGTGAGGGAAGGGAAGCTCCCCATTCACTCCCTCCTCAGCCCGCCCCGCAGAAGAGGAAGGTTGATCCAAACTCACCACTTTGGTAGTTTGGACTGGACTACCTGTGAACAGAGCTGCTCCGCCCTACAGATGGGCTGGGACTCCGCTCCTGGTCTACACTGTACTGGGAGCTCTTTGTCATCTTGTGTTTTCTTTCTTTCTTGTCCCCAGGGGTAGAAGTGGCATCCCGCCCCGGGGGCCCACCGTCCTGGAGCATCCCACCCATCCTGCCCTCTTCTTCTCTCTCCTTTCCATATAGAAAAAAGATTCATGATCAGGGATTGAATCTTTTCCTGTGGCATGTGGCATGGGGAGGAGGAGAGAACAAAAGCCATCATTGTAGGTTTCCTCCAGCCTAATTTATAAAGCCCTCTCTATTATGGTTCAGGGTCCACTCTCACTAGCATTTAGGTGCTATTTTCCTTTTACTGTTTTCTTCATCTACATCTTTCTCTAGAAGACTCCTAGAGAGGAACGCTGTGATCGTGGGCAGAATACGGCTATTCCAGGGTGCCTTGTCCAAAGACCATCCACGAGCGCCTGATATGCATGGAGAGCCTACAAGGCCAGGTCATAGGGTCCTGTCCTGATAGTCTTTTCAGGGCTCTACCCTAAAGGAGCTCCCTTGCCATGTGCTCGTAGCTGACACGCACTTTCCCAGATTGCCCTGCTTCTCATATCTCCTATTTTCATCCTTGATCTACTTTTTAGCCTACCTTGGCAACCTACAATACCCTCTGTTTAAAAAACAAAACAAAACAAAACAAAACAAAAAACCTAGTGGCTTTCTATAGTCCTTGGAATAAAATCTAATCTCCTTACCATAGCCTACATGGTAGGCTGCATTGTTGATCTCAACTCCTGCTGTTCCTCTTGTGGAAGGATTATGCATCCCCAAACCCCGACGACATCACTTATAACCATGTAACTTTCCTGGGCCAATAGAAGTGGCACATCCACTTCCATGCAGAAGCTGGAAGGCCATCACACCTCCACCTTCTCTTTTCCCTCTGCTGGGAAACCGGCGGTGTCCCAGGTAGGAGCTGTCATATCTACCTGGGTCCTCGAGTGAAGAAAATTTGCAGCCAATCCACAATGGACATATAGTGTGAGTGATGAGTCAACTTCTCTATTATATACTATTGAGATTTGAGGGTGATCTGTTACCATGCAGATTAGTCTCATCTGACCGACACATTCATTCTATGGTGCCATCTGACCCCCGACCACTTCTCCAAACTCGTGCCTTACCTTCCATTCCCTCACCCACTACATTCCAAACACCCTGGCCTTCTTTCTCTTCCTTGAACATGCCATGTTTGTTCTCACCTCAAAGCCTTTGCATGTGCTGTTCCCTCTGCCTGGACTGCTTTTCCTCCAAGGTCTTCACACAGCTGGCCCTTCTTCATTATTCAGATCTTGGTTCAAATACTAACCTCTTAAGAAATGCCTTCCCTGAACCCCATCTGATGTACCCCCCCCAGGCATTCTTTGTCACGTTACCCTGTCTTATTTTGCGTCTGCCCACTAGTTTCTTATTTGTTTTCCCTCCTTGGGAATGAATGCTCCATGAAAGTAGAGATCTTGCCTGTCACAATCACTGCTGTATCCCCAGACACTGGAAGGCCACCTGACACATAAAAGACACTTATAAGTATCTGTGTCATGAAAAATACACGTCTCTCCTCTCCTAAACTTTAAACCCATTTTCAACTGCCAACTGCACACCTCTTCCCTGAGTTCCTGACTCAACAGACCCAAAGCAGGATTCATGATGCTGTCCCCTCTTCGCGCACTCCAATCTCCTCCTCATCCTAGTTCCCAATTAATGACCCCATCGTTCACCCTGCCGCCAAATTACACACCTCGGGTGCTTTCCCGCCCCTCCCCCTCACTCCCTTCCCCCCGACTCCCAATCAGTCACCAGGCTGACTCTCTTTTTTCAACCTCTCTCTAATCCACTTCATCCTCATTCCGACGCACCTGCCCTCACTCGGGCCCTCATCATCCGTTGCCTGGATTATTACAGTCTCTGCAGAACAGGGTTCCCTGTTTCCAATTCTCCCCCCTCCCATCTGTGCCGCACACTGCCACCAGAATTATCTTTCTAAAATCTGATAATGTCACTCCCCTGTTTAGAAGGATTTAAAAGGAGCTCCGGGAGAAAGTTTAACCCCTTTGAGGCCATGAGATACCTCTGCGTTCTGGCACCTGCCAACTTCCCAGGGTGTCTGCCACCCACGGCCGGAGCCCTCACCCCATCCAGCCACGCTGACCAGGGCAGCAGATCCCACGTACGTTTGCGCTCACCGCTCCCCTGAGATGCCCTTCCCTCCTTTGCCCCTTGCCTCCCCAAACATACATACGCACGAACACACACGTGTGCACACACTCCCATCAGCGCCCACCTACTGAGAGCCATCGCCCTCGGCTATCATCACTCGCTCCCTTCACTCCCCCCGTGTAGCCCCTCCCAACTCCTCCGTACCCTCCTCCCGAAAACAAGAAAATAGCTCTCATGATGAGCTGGATGCGAACCTCTCTTGTAAGATCGCATGGCACCGTGTGCGCTTCCGGAACAGGTGTGTGAGTTGCTCAAGGGCTGAACAAGCAGCCTTTCTTGTTTGACTCCCCAGTGCTTCACACTCCCGACAGACACATAGCACGTGCTCAGTAAATCTTGTTCCGGTGACTAGACGGATGCAGAGAGAGAGAATGATAGATGGACTAATTACACTACGGAGCACTCGTCTGCGTGACATGACCAGGAAGAGAATGCAAATGACAGTTGAGTCAACTCTTCGTGTCGGTTCTGTCCTGAGAAAGCTATCCCACAAAATGGATACTTGCTTAGTATAACAGGAAGAGGGCCCCAGGGTTTTAGGAGCCCTCAGCTCCCGGCCTCACCAGCACGCTGACCGTCGGTATGGCTCTTAAGCTCTCTGTCCTGGGTGTCCTCGTTTACGGCTGCTATAGCTTTCTCCCACGTGTAGATTGCAAGAAAGGGCTTTCCTAACGTTGCTCCCATTTTACAGATTCTAAAAGGGGAATACAGTGATGTCCCCAAACCGCACAATTGGAAAGCAGCAAAGTTAGAACTTGAACTAGGGGGTCTCTGTGAGCTGTGTGTCCTCCTCACCCACCTGGGCCACCTTCTCCTCCAAGAACACCAGTAAGTGGATTATCTCTCTTGCCATCACCTCTAAGAAGCCTTAATGCCAATACTTTCTTCCCTGAGGCTGTCTTGAATTGCTTTCCCCACCTAACCTCTCACTGTCCCAAGCGCCTATTAGGGCCCAGCCTCTGGGGAGTGGGCCAGGACCCCTGGCTCCTCACCCAGGAAACAGAAGCTCCCCTCCAACGGAGAGCAGCAAGATCCTCAGCACGGCCGCTCAGAAGTCAGGCTGTCATTTCAGAAGATTCAGGTTCCAACTTAATACTATTTGAGGCTCGAAATAACCCCTCCAGTCTTCCTGCTTATTTCTAAATGCAGTTCTTAACAGTAATGATGGCACCTGTGGGGGAGGAAAAAGAAGGGATTTAGGCTAAGAGTTGGTTTCATGTCACCTAAAAGGATTATCTTATACCATCAGAAAGATAATTCCCCTCCTACTGGGGGAGGACGGATTAGGTCTCTACTTGAGATGGTACTTTATGAAAAGATTACTTAAAGATTATAGGACAAAATGGATACATTTGACAACATCTGCTAGGGCTGGGTTTTTTGGCCAAGAAACCATTGTTATTTATGCAATTAATAGATTGCTTGCATTGATCGATGCTCATCTCGAGGCTGTCAACTAGGAGTGTCTACACAATCCTTTGGTGGAGTTTCCTTCCCCACCCCCAACCCCCGATTTTTGACGAAGAATGACACAAAATGACACCGCCTCCATGAAGTCATCCCTGGTCTCTCCACTTAGAAGTGGACACTCTTGGGGCACCTGGGTGGCTCAGGTGGTTGAGCACCGACTCTTGATTTCAGCTCAGGGCACGATCCCAGGGTCATGGGATCAAGCCCCATGTCCGCTTGGGATTCTCTCTCTCTCTCTCTCTCTCTCTCTCTCTCTCTCTCTCCCCCCCCCCATCTCTGAAGGTGTTATCACCATGCTGTTTTGTGTGGGAACTCCACTTGCCTGTGCCTTCTCCTCTGGACCTGAAGCTTCTTACACACATCGTTACTCGGGGCCCATAAGGCTGTGCATACACCAGACAGTGAAAAATGTAAAGGCTCCTCTGTGCCCCCCAGGTCTCAGGTATCCCCCCAGGCGGCATAGGGAAGGAAGGTCTTGGAGGCTGGCAGGGTCAGGAGGGCACTGGTGTTGCTGGGGTGGGGCTCTGCCAATCTGAATCCTACCAATGGCTACGCAGTCTTTCAGCCCCTCCCCTGTCACTGCCTTCCAGCCCACGCCAAACTGCCAGCCCTAACCCGCATGCCTCAAACTCTTCCCTGCATGAAACAGTTTCTTCAGCCTGGACTGCCCTTCCCTTAGTCCTTCTCCATCCCATGAATTCCTCCTCTGCTCCTTTAGACTCAGCACAGATTACAGGTCCCCTGTGAAGCCTTCCCTGATGCCTCTAATAGATTCAGGGCATCCTTGTTTTCCTAGTATACATTATCTGAGACCTAGAAATGCAAAAATCACCATATCTGAAAACATTCACTAATAAATGGCTACTCATAATAAATAGTACTTAACAACTATTTACTGAGAGCCCATTACGTGCCAGGCACTGATCCCCACATTTGGAATACAGCAGTGAAGGAAACAAATACCCCCACCCTTGTGGACTCACACTCCCACAAGGGGCAGAGGGACAGGATATCCATGCAAAATAAACACAATGACAAGTAAACTAAGTAACATGTTAGAGGTTGATAAGTGTGTGCAAAAAGGAAAAAGAAGAGAAGGATAAAGGGGATGGAGAGAGTTGAAGGCGGCAGGAGAGAGGCTAGGGCAGGGCTGAATGGGGTTTTCTGGACAGGCCATCTTCAAGAACTCAGAGAAGGTGGGCACCTGTGTGGCTCAGTCAGTTAAGTGTCCGATTTCAGCTCAGGTCATGGTTTTGCGGTTTGTGAGTTCGAGCCCCATATCGGGCTCTGTGCTGACAGCTCACAGGCTGGATGGAACCTGCTTTGGATTCCATGTCTCCCTTCCTCTCTGCCCCTCCCCTGCTCTCTCTCTCTCTCTCTCTCTCTCTCTCAAAAATAAATAAACATTAATTTTTTTTAAAAAAAGAACTCAGAGAAGGAAAGAGGGAAGCAGCAGAGGACAGCACACTACAAGGAGTGTCCAATAAGCAGCTAGAGACGAAGCCAAAGTGGAAACCACGTGCAGAGCCTGGTCGAGGAGGAAGGAGAGATCGTCCCCGTCTAACACTGCCACCATGGAAACAGAATGGACACTAGGAGTCACTGATTCAGCAACGCAGAGGGCACAGGAGGGCTTTGCAAGAGCAGGTTTGGTGGGGGGACCGCAGTGAGAGCTGACCGAAGTGAACTTGACAGAGAGTGGGGAAATGAGAATTTGGAGACAGTGGGTGTCTAGACAACTTTTGAGGTTGCTGCAAAAGGGAGCAAAGCAAAGGGACATGAACTGGAGAGGAAAGGCATGCCAATGAAAATAACCTAATAGAATGCAAAGCGCCGATGCCACAGGACAGGGGAGACCTGTGCTAGAGCAGAGGACGTTGACAGAACACGTGCACGTGTGCACAGGCCATGGAGAGTCCTCACTCCCCATGGAACCGTAGCTCCGTCCATATTCACCATGTTAGGGACTTGGTTCATTCATTCATTCATTCATTCATTCCCCTCTACCTGTCTGGTCGGGTGCTAGGCACTAGGGAGGCACCGCACAGACAGGGGCAATGGTCTCTGCTCTCCTGTAGGTTACCTGCTAGCGGGGGATGCTTGGATGCAAAAGACAAGGACATTTAGTATCTCCTATAATAAAAGTCCTGATAAATGTTCACATTATGTCATTATTATAGCTTCAATCAAAATGTATCACCATTCTCTGTCCCCTACACTGACAGCAGTTTTCTTTAAAGGCGTAACATTTATCACTCCAGCACCTAACACAGTTTCCAACACAGGCAAGGAACTTGTGAAATGCTTGTTGAATGAATACGTGAAAAGCCTGAGAGATGAGGGGAAATCCTCTTTTAAAACTCCTCCGTAACAGTCACCTATGTGAGATACTAAGCTACACTTTTCAAAAACAAAACATCCCTGTGACATCTAACACCTCTGTGCAAGCAGTTCCTCACGCTGAAGTATGGAGCAGTTTCCTTGGACACTTTTGACAACCGGCTAAGATGGACTGTCCCTTATCAACTGGATTTTTCCATGGAGTGGGATGAAGTGGAGAGCTGGGAGGGACAACTTGGAAACTGAGGCACCACCAGGTAACAGAAGACTAGACGTCCCGGTCCAGTGGTTGGTCCTGCTTCAGCATGACGACATCAAATACCACTGGAGGGGGCGTGGGCGGTGGCGCACGAAGGGCGGTCAGAGAGAGAAGAGAGTTTGAGGACACTTAGAATCCCCTTGGCTGATAGTCCTAAGCTGCATCCCAAACCATTTCCAGGTGGCAGGAAACAAAGCTTCTAATTCTAAATTGGTGTTTCTGATTGTTTTAATTAGTAGGCTGTCTGTGTCTGATTAATTTTTTTGCCCTTCCCGGCTTCCCATCCGTATATATATTTGGCATCATGCAAAAGCTGCTGGCCTTTAAGTGATGTGCTCTTGATGGGCCATCAAGGAAGAACAAGCAAGACAGCGATTTTTTGAAGAAGTGATGGGGAAGCTGGGGCTTGATCTTATTTCTGACCAATTTCCTGCTTTCTCTTTAAAAATACGAGTTCTGGATCATTGAAAGTTAGGTGGACTCATTTTTAAATTGCACCTTCTGTGACTGTAAGGAGAATTAACTTATAAACCGAAATCTCATCATGACACGAGTTTCGATATGAGATCCTGTCATCCTGGATCCATCCGACCAGGGTCTTAACTGCTGAGGCCACCAAGGGAGCTCATTACTGAGACTTCCACTCTTTGTGGTCACACGGTTTGGATACCAGGGAGGGTCTCTTCAAGCTGATGAGGTACAGTGCATTGTGCAGACGGCTGGCCTCTACAAAAGACCCACCTCATGGCTGGTGGAGGCCAGCCTCCACCATTACTACTCCTGTGACTTTCAGCCCATACTTTTTTTTTTTTTTTTTTATTATATGAAATTTATTGTCCAAATTGGTTTCCATAAAACACCCAGTGCTCATCCCAAAAGGTGCCCTCCTCAATACCCATCACCCACCCTCTCCTCCCTCCCACCCCCCATCAACCCTCAGTTTGTTCTCAGTTTTTAAGAGTCTCTTATGCTTTGGCTCTCTCCCACTCTAACCTCTTTTTTTTTTTTTTTTTTCTTTTTTCCTCCCCCTCCCCCATGGGTTCCTGTTACGTTTCTCAGGATCCACATAAGAGTGAAACCATATGGTATCTGTCTTTCTCTGTATGGCTTATTTCACTTAGCATCACACTCTCCAGTTCCATCCACGTTGCTACAAAAGGCCATATTTCATTTTTTCTCATTGCCACGTAGTATTCCATTGTGTATATAAACCACAATTTCTTTATCCATTCATCAGTTGATGGACATTTAGGCTCTTTCCATAATTTGGCTATTGCTGAGAGTGCTGCTATGAACATTGGGGTACAAGTGCCCCTATGCATCAGTACTCCTGTATCCCTTGGATAAATTCCTAGCAGTGCTATTGCTGGGTCATAGGGTAGGTCTATTTTTTATTTTCTGAGGAACCTCCACACTGCTTTCCAGAGCGGCTGCACCAATTTGCATTCCCACCAACAGTGCAAGAGGGTTCCCGTTTCTCCACATCCTCGCCAGCATCTATAGTCTCCTGATTTGTTCATTTTGGCCACTCTGACTGGCGTGAGGTGATACCTGAGTGTGGTTTTGATTTGTATTTCCCTGATAAGGAGCGACGTTTCAGCCCATACTTAACTCTCAGAGTGTGGGGCTTTTTCTTGATTTTTTTAATTGAGTAAAATACACATAATATTTATTAATTTAACCAATCCTAAGTGGGTCATTCAGTGGCATTCCATACATGCACAATGTTGTATAGGCAACACCATTGTCTATACCCAAAACATTTGCATCACGAACAAAACCTTTGTACCCGTGAAACAGGAACTCTCCCTTCCTCTCTCCCCAGCCCCTGGTAACATCTCTTTAATTTCCTGTCTCTGTGAATTTGCCTACGCTAGGTACGCCATATAAATAGAATCGTACAATATTTGTCCTTCTATGTCTGGACTGTTGCACTTAGCATAATGTCTTTCCAAGTCCATCCATGTTGTAGCAAGTATTACGATTTTATTGCTTTTTATGTTATTCCATTATGTGTGTATGCCTCACTCTGTTTATCCCTTCATCTGTTGATGGACACATGGACTGTTTCCACGTTTTGGCTGCTATAAATATGGGTGTACAAGGATCTGTGTGAGTCCCTGCTTTCAATTCCTTTGGAGACATACCTAGAGGTGGAAATACTGAATCATACAGTAGTTGTAGTGACCTTTTGAGAAAGTGCCAGAACGTTCCGCAAAGTGGCTGCACAATTTGATGCCCCACCACCGATGCGTAAGGGATCCAATTTACCCCACATTCTCACCAACACTTGTTATTTGCTGCTGCAGCTGCTGCTGTTTTTATAGCCAGCCCAGTGGGTGTGAGCGGGATCTCACTGTGGTTTTGATTTGCAGTTCCCTGGTGACTAATGATATTGGGCATCTTTGCAAAGCCCTAGATTTCATCTACAAAACAATAACAAATATCTGTTCTGCTTACTTCAGGATTTGCTGACAGCGGCACACGACACCAGGGAGGTGAATGCACTTTGCAACACTCCATGCAAGTTACTAATAAGATGACGCTGCCACACGAGGCACTGATGTGTGACTTTTCCTTGAGGTTTGGGTGCTTTGGAACAAAAGCAGAACTGTGCAGTGCATGAGGGCAGTAAGAGAGGACAGGTGTCTCGTTCTCACTGGGCAGCCCGAGCCCCTCCCACATCTTCAACTGCTGAAGGCTAAGTTCTGATAACACCCTCTGGCACGTGTTTCCAGATGTTTACAGGGGCTCCCGGCCTGAATGTCAACCCTCTCCCTTAGCTGCTGTTCTGGTGCTACGGAATGGAATAGGGTCTGAGAAAGATTTTGAAATTTTTTTCCAGGCACATTTATGTGTGGATTTGACCTTGCAGTTTTACATGGTCTTATACCACCAATACCAACCCGACACTGTGACCATGTGACCGGAGAAGACTTTTATATTCTGGCTTGTGAGGTCATACAAACACCAATGATTCAAATGTCACTGGCTAGAGCTTAATCAGGAGCTCAGAACACCATCAGATGCCCCTAGGCAAAGTGTTCCTAGAAATTCAGGCCCACAAGAATCATCCCACCGGGCATCCCATGCCCCAGAGCCCTCATGGTGCTCTGACTGAAGTCAAAAATGGGGAGAATGTCTCTCTCCTCCACTCTGGATACCTGGGGAAGTGCCCCGACCTCACACACCCCTTGGAAAGAATGACCCTGAGGACTTCCGTCCACACCACAGGCTGCAGACCCCAGTGTGTGAGTCAGGAGGAGCAGACCCCAAGCTGTCTGTCTATACCCCATCTCCCTCCTTCTCTGGCTTCTCACCCCATGCCCATTCTCCTATCCCTGGTGTGGCTCCTGCCTCCCCTCCGTTCTGTACGGACCAGTCAGGGAAGCCAAGGTCACGTGTTCTGCAGTCAAGACAACCAGGGTTTCAGTGACAATTGCACTAGTTAACACACTGCAGCCTTGGCCTTGGGGCTTACCTCCATAAGCCTCTGTTTCCCCAGACGCTAACCAGGAACAAGGAGACCTTCTTTCAGAGTTGGTATGAGAATTAAGGGTTTAGGGTAGCAGCTGGCACGTGGCATGGCTCGGTCAACATTAAGTAACTTTATTTTTATATATATTTTTTCTTGCAGTTGCTCCATGACTAAATCCAACCAATTTTCACCCCTCCGCCATTAATATCTCGGACTAAGTCCCCACCATCTCTTGCCGGATTGCTCTAAGAGCCTGCTTACGTTTGCTCCTGCTTCCCCACGGTGAGCTTGCACACAGCAGATGGAATGCACCTTTCCAAATTAAGTCAGGTTACGTGCACCCTCCACATAAAACTCCCGTCACCTTAGGATAAAGCCAACCCGCTCTCTCCGCCCCTGCCTGTTCCTCCTCCCTCCCCTCCCCACCCTCTGCCCAGCCTCCAAGGCCACCTTGCTTTTCCCAGGTCCACTGTCTTGTGGCCTATTCCTTGCTGTTCCCGCTGCTGGGACTGGTCCCCATGTCCCTTAAGTCTCCGCTCGAATGTTCCACTTTGTCCTTCCTCGTCCACCTTATCTACACTACGTGCCCCTCCCCCAGGGGCACTCTCCGTTCCCTTGCCCTGCTTTAAGTTCTTCATTGTACTGTTTACGGTCTGAATGTTTGTCTCCCCAACAGACTCTTAACGCTGAAATCCCAATGCCCAATGTGACAGTGTCAGAAAGTGGGGCCTTTGGGGGCTGCTTGGTCATGAGGATGGAACCCTCACAGATGGAATTAGTGTTCTTCCAAGAGAGACCCCCAAGAGTCCCTCGTGCTTTCCGTCACGTGAGGACGCAGCAAGAAGTCAGCAGTCCACAACCCAGAAGAAGGCCTTCGCCAGAACCCTACCACGCTGGTACCGTGATCTTGGACGTGCAGCCTCTTGAACCGTGAGAAACACGTTTCTGTTGTTTATATGCCATCCAGTCTATGGCATTTTGTTATGGCAGCTCGAACAGACTAAGAAAGTACTTATCACTATATAAAATCATACCAACTGTGCATTTATTTAATGCATAGTATTTATTTTGTGCAATATCAATTTAATGCATAGACTAACACCCTCCTAACGGTTCCTGTCTCTTTATGGTGCTTTCTTCATCTGAAGAGCATTTATCACCATCCATGTGTTACTCATTTCTGCCTTTTTCTCACTTACAGTCTGTCTCATTAGAACGCAGTCTCCCTAAAGGCAGGACTCTTGCCCAGTGCCTATCCGTGCTCAGTATGGAGCAGGCCTTCAGTAAATATGTGTTGAATTAGTGAAGAAGCTTGCACCCACTTCCTGTCTCCTTTCTAAAACACAAGTTGCCTCTCTGGATCCATACCCCTATCCTCCACATCCCAGTTCTCCCCGTGTGGGAGGCTGGCTCATCGCTGGTTTGGAAGGCCTCTCTAATCTCTGGGCACCAGCAATGCAGATTTATTTCAAGTCGGCCCAGGCCATGTTGGAGCAGCTGGTGACAAAATTCACCGCTTGTTCAGTGCTCTGGGTTCATGGTCATCAGACACGGGGCCAGCCGTGTGGACACGCAGTGTCTCAGAGGGGCCTCTGAGGAGACAGCAGCCACAGGCCAGCATCTCTTCCCTGGCGTCAAGGTTGTAGACTGCCATAAAAAGAGTGGAGCCTTGACAAAATGGCCTGGTACCTCTCTGGGCTCAAGAGCAGCGTGCCCAGGGGCCCCTCCGCCCTGCGCCTGTGCACAGACTTGCGGGAGGTTCTCTTCAAGTGCCCGGGAATGTGGCCTTAACTCCTGGCCCATTCGGGCCCTTCATCTTTTCCATTTTGAGCTACTAACACAACACGCTCTCAGCCAGCATACACAAATTGCTACCTCTGCGTGTGCATGTGGGTGGTAAAATATACATAAGGTTTATCACGTTAGCCATTTTAAGTGTACAGGTAAGTGGCATTAAGTACATTTGAGAACTTGATCCTTCAGCCTCATTTGGCTCAGGTATAACACCTTCCTTATTGACACAAGTCTGCCTTCTCCTGAGGGTCCTTCTTCCACCCTGGTCACTTCCCCATCTTCTTTGCAAGCATCTCCTCATTACCTGCCTGCCAGATGTTAGCATTTCCCGGGGCTTAGCCTACTGATCTTCTCTACACCCTCTCTTGGATGATTATACACATTCTCGCTGCTCTAAGTACCGTCTGTAATTTGATGGCCCACAAATTTAGATCTGCAACTCACATCCCTCCTCTTGAGTTCCAGACTCATACACACAACTACCTCCTTGAAATGCCCACTTGGATGCCTCATGGGCATCTCCTAGTTAACAAAGCCAACACTCAATCCTCAATTTGTCCCCCTCAATTCTTCATGCTCCTCCAAGTCTATAAATGGCACCACTATCCACATAATTGCTTAACTAAGGAAACGAGGCCACCTCCTGAATTATAATCTGTCTCTCTGCCTTCAGTTCAATCCACTACCAAGTCCTGTTGGTTTTGTTTCTCCCTCCAAAGTATTTCTTGACTCCATCCACCTCTCTTCCAGTCGCTTCCAAATACGTGATTCAACCCATCACCAGCTTTCACCTGGATGGCCTCCTCCCCAGATGTTCTCACTTCTGGTCTTGCACATCCACAATCTATTATCTCTGCAGAAATTAGGTCATGGGACATGCCTCCTCCCTAAAACCTTTAATGGTTTCTCATTATACTGCAAATAAACACAAATGTCTCATCATGGCCAATAAATCCTAAGTGATCTGGGCCTTGCCCAATGCTCTAAGCTCATTCTGTAGCTGTCTCCTCTCCCCCTACACTCCAGCCACCTGGAGTGGCTCAGCCACTCCAGCCTCCTTTTTCCCTTGAACATACAGGACTCTCCACTTCGTGGACTCTTGCCCAGTGCCTGTCCGTGTTCAGTATGGAGCAGGCCTTCAGTAAATATGTGTAGAATTAGTGAAGAAGCTTGTACCCACTTCCTGTCTCCTTTCTAAAACACAAGTTGCCTCTCTGGATCCATACCCCTATCTGGGTTTGCATATACTCATCTGTTTCCCGAGAGATACATTCACCTGCTCTCCCCCTGGTTGCCGCTTTCTCCTCCTTCAGAACTCAGTTGCATGTTATGGCTTGAGAGAGGTTTCCCTGACCACCCTAATTAGCTACATCTTCTACCTCTGCATTCTGGTCATTTCTTTGCTGGCATGTATTACAATTTATGTTCAGCTGATCATTTGAATATATTTTTTACACCTCCTTAGTGTCAGACACTAAGGTAGGCCCAGGGGATACAACTGTAAACAAAATCTGATATAGCCCATACTCTAATAGAGCTTTAACTGTAATAAAGAAGAACTATACTAATTTCTGTAAAAAATCACCACTGTGAGTGTGTAATACAAAGGGCCTTAGCACTAGAAAGAAATTTCTACTTCAGAGCATAATTAAGAAGCTAGCCATGGACTATAATGTGGGTAGGCTTCCCCAGAGAAGTGACAGGCTTCAGCCGGCATCTGAAGGATTAGCAGGGGTTAACCAGGCAAGAGGGAGGAGAGTGGCTTTCCAGGCAGAAGGAAGAACTTATGCAAAGATCTTTCAGGAAGATGGAGCAAAATGCTAGGAAGGTCAGGGTGGCAGCTGCGGAGAATGAAGCAGAGAAAGGTGTGTGACATAACTGGGGAGCTAGCCTGGAAACACCACGCTGGGATTCGTACGCCCCAGCGAGGAACATGGGTCAATCTCAGGAAGCAAAAGGGAGCTGTTCAAGGGTTGTAGGTATGAGGTAGGTTAGAGGTCTGGACTCACATGATGGCATCTGCTTTTGCAGAAGATCACTCTAGCTACAGTGTGGGAAGCAGCTTGGGGAGGCTGTAGGAGAGCTGAGACACCAGAGGGTAGCTTTCGGGCTGGCTTGGGGAGCCGTGATGGTGGCAGGCATCCTGGTGGCAGGATGGTGGCAGCAGAGGCAGGGAGAAGAGGACAGACACAGTGGGAGGATATTCAGAAATCAAATCAATAGGGATTGAAGGTGGACTCGATAGACTTGATAGAAAGAGAAGAAAGGTTCAAGGAAAACTTGTAGACTTAATGGACTGCACGACCACTCACTGAAATAGGGAACACTGAAAATGAGAAACAGAAAATTAGACATGAACTGGGCAGGGGTTCTCAAGAGGGAGGTGATCATGAGTTGAGTCTGAGGTACCTTTGGGAAATGCAAATGGAGATAACGTAGGATTGAGAAGCAGTGGTACAGCAGACTTGAGTCAGCAGCCCCACACAGAGGTGTGAGCTGAAGCTCTAACTTAGGGGTTCACTGATGTATCTGCAAGGGACTGAAAATCTGTGCCTCCCCCCCCACCCCGCCTCCGCCAAAAGTCATATTTGAAATCTTAAATCCCAGTGGGGCCCTTGGGAGGCGATTAGTTTGTAGCATGGAGTCCTCGTGAATACGATTAGTGCCCTCATAATCAAGGTGAACCCCATGGCTTTGAGTCAGAGGAGCTGAGAAGGTGGAGTTTATCTTTAGCTGAGATGAGAGAGTCTGTAGGAGGAGAAAAGTTTTGAGTGAAGATCACTAGCTCGGTTCTAACCTGTTAAACTGGAGGCGCCTAAGAGAGCTGTCGCGTGGCTATTGAGGTAAGGAGTTCCAAAGAGTCGAGGTGACCTCATCCGATCCCATTGGTTTTAAATACCATCTATTTAAGTGCCATCTATGTGCTGATGGCTCAACATTTTCTACCTCCAGCCCTGAGAGTAAGGGTGAAAAAGAGAAGAGGTCTGAGCATGAGGCCCTGGGACATCCCCAGGTTTAGAGGGCAGGAAGATGAGTGAAGCCAGCAAGGAGACTGAGAAGGAGAGACCAGAGAGGAGGAGAGCCAGAAGAAAGGGGTTGTCTCAGAAGCCAAGAGAAGAAAACCCTTCAAGATGAGGAGATGGAACCACTGAATTAAGTACAGCTGATAAGTCCAAATAGATGAGGACCAAGGAATATGGTCATTTGAATAGCAGTGTGGACATCACTGTTGACCTTGAAAAGATTTGTTTCCACAGTAACCCCCAGAGGAAAAAGACTGGGGCCAGTGGGTCCAGACAACTTTTCTAGGAGTTTCGCCGTGAAGCAAAGGAGATGAATGGAGTGGTAGCTGGAAGGGAGAGTGAGGCTCAAAATAGACTGGAGGTTTCTTTAAATGGAAGAAATAGCAACATATACGCACGCTGATGGGAATGGTTGGCATAAGACAGGAGTAAAGTGAATCGTGAATACAAATGAATAATTCAGGACAGAATGGTGGGAACTGCTGTCGCAATGCTCTTGAGTAGGAGAGGGGAAGGGAGCAAGTCCTCAGGTGGAGGGGCCGGTGGAAGGCTGAAGCAGAGCCCTACTTCATCGCTACTGGCAGGAAACAGGACAGCAATGTGGGTAGGTGGATCCATATGCGGGTGGGAGCTTTTGCAAGTTCTCTGCCAGTGGTGTTAATTTTCTCAGTAAATTGGGGGAAAAGAGCATCAGTGGGAAGTGAAGAGAGGGATGGAGAGAAGAGGGGCTGAGAAGAGAGAGGGAGACACAAGGGTCATCTAGGAGAGGGAAGGACAAACAGAGCAGGAGGTACAGGATAATTGCTGGGCAATGTTATGGCTGCACATAAGGTTAGTGATTCAAATATTTACCGTGACCTTGAAGATTAGGGGGTTTATTTATTTATTTATTTGTAATATGAAATTTATTGTCAAATTGGTTTCCATACAACACCCAGTGCTCGAAGATTAGGGGTTTTAAATTATTGATCTTGAAGGTGGAACAGATTCAGGTGATGCCAGGTTATACTTGCAGACATGAGTGATTGAGATGGAACGAAAGAGGGTATTTGGTATTATGGTTCTGCTCATTGGCTCATCTCCGGGCAGGAACTATGCCCCTCTTTTACCACTCAGGGCCCACTACCCTGAGTACCTGTCTCAAAGGAGGTGCTCAATAAACACTGGATAAAATACAAACATTTTACAAATTACAAAATATTTCCCATATTACCTTCTGCTCTCTCCTCCTCCCCACATCCCTGTTCTTCGTCTTCCACACTGACTCTTAAAGGTTACTTATGAATTCAATGTCACATTTAAAACACATCCATATTGGGGCGCCTGGGTGGCTCAGTCGGTTGAGCGTCCGACTTCGGCTCAGGTCACGATCTCACGGTTTGTGAGTTTGAGCCCCGCATCGGGCTCTGTGCTGACAGCTCAGAGCCTGGAGCCTGCTTCTGCTTCTGTGTCTCCCTCTCTCTCTGCCCCTAACCCACTCGCATTCTGTCTCTGTCTCTGTCAAAAATAAATAAACATTAAAAAAAGTTTTTTTAAACACATCCATATTTATGGATGATTACAGCAGTTTCTTGGAGAAGAAACCCAAGGACCGAGCTTATGTGTAAAGTTAGGCAAGAGGCCATTTATTCACACCAGTCACTTATTTTATGATAACACAAAACTTTTTACAGGACCTTCTGGATTAAAGCACGTTCACAACTATCGTTACCTCTCATCTTCAGAAAAATCCCAAGAGGCAGGTGCAGGGACGGCATCATCCCCATTTGACAGGCAAGAGAATGGAGGAAAGTGCTTTTCCTGGACACATGGCCAGTTAGGGGCAGAGCAGGAGGAAAATCTGCTCAACCCCCACCCCGGCGCTGCACAGGCTGTTCACCTTGAAAGTTCTCGTGATTTTGCTGCTTCATGTGACCCCATTGCCCTTTGAATTTCTGATCTCTTTCGAGTACCTGCCCTCACAATCTCTTTTTCTCCTGTTTCCAGCCTCCCTCCCAGGGATATATCTCAGGTTTGGGAATGCGGGTTGGAAAATCCAGATCTCAGGGACACAGCTGAAGACAAATTGGCAGGGTATGTGTCCATACGACGACTCAGTAGCTCCAAATCCACTCAGTCACAACTAAGGTTCTTTGCAAGAAGTGGAGATCCTGGGCTTGCACCCTTTGTCGCTTTGCCCCAACACCCCAACCCTGCCAAGGGTTTGGGTGGTTGCTGACATCTATTTCTTTCCTGGAATCCCATTCTAAATACTTCTTACTGTGTGATCACTGTGTGGGGGTGCTCTGTTAAATACCATGTGTATTACAACGTTTATTCTTTTACACTGAAAACACTGCAAAAAAAGAGGATTCTTGCCCCACTTTCACACATAAGGAAACGAATGCAGAAGGAGGTCATAACTTGCCAAGGTCCCACAGCAATTAATTGGCAGGGCTGAGACTGGAACTCAAGTCTGAACCCAATGTCCTTGCTTTAATTGCCATTATACCGTCTCTCCATTTCTTGCTGAAGAGCAAGAAACAGAAGCAACTTCAGTTAAATTTTTCATGTTAATTACTGCCTCCTCCCCTACCCTTACTGCAGAGCCAGTTTTCTCTAAGGTGACATCTCACCCCTGGCTTGCCTGGGGAACAGATCTACATATGAATGGCAGGTCCTGGCTGGAGATAAACAGTTAAACGGCTACTTCCTGCCACTGGGGGGAAGTAGGGAGAGAGAGAGAGAGAGAGAGAGAGAGAGAGGAAGTTAGGGACCACCACAGTAGTCCAGGTGCTTTGTCCAGGACCCTGGTGAGGGAGGTGGGGCGCTGGGAGGGATGGACACTCCCACGTCTTTCTCTAATGAGTTCCCCATCGCCGTACTTCCCCAATTGTATAGTATTTGCTACCCATTATAGTACTGTACCTACAGCTTGCCATCCCAGCCGAGACCTTAGTCGTGAGCATTATGACAAAGTATTCTGCTTTCTCCAACGGTCTTACCCTGACATGGTGGCCACCTGGGGCATTCTTTTCACAATATGCCACAATCCAAAACTGAACTGCCAAAGAGCGGAGCGCCGAGAGAATGAGGAAACAGAGGTAAGCCTCACAGGCTTACCTGGAGATTCCCTGCGGGGTCCATGAGGCAGTTCTAGGCTCTCCCAGGCACCAAGGCAGGGAGCAAAGGGCTATGGACATCACATTTTGCTTACTGCTCCTCAAGATAGACATTTCCGTGGGCAGCAGGGAGGAGATTACATCATCTTCTGAGTAAATACAGACATGTGATTCCTTTTCCTATTAAACTTAAGCCACATGACCTCAAATTGCATTTTACTTCCCACGACTTGCTATATTTCTGAAGATTTCTGCAATAACCCTGGCATTACGCTTATAATGGAGACAGGTATGAAGCTTTCATTTGTTTTGCAGGGACAAGCTGGAAATAAGATGCCCGAGAAGGTAATGAAGTGGTGGGTGTGCAGTAGGAAAGATGTCGGCTCTAGCAGAAATGCCTCTCCCAGGTTGGAATCCCTCTAGCTGGTGTGTCTAAAAGCCATAAGCACAGATGCCGTGGTAGCAATTTGGATCATTAGTGGGATGTGCTGGGGGACCGCACTATGCTCAAAGCTGGCAGGAAAGATATTGGGCTGGTCTTAGGGAGCCAGGAAGAGCAATTCCACTCATCTCAGGCTACTTAGTAAGGAGAGAATTAAGCCACACAGGGAGCCCGCCTAGCAATGAGTGAACCAGTCCTTTTCCTCGCCCTCAAAGCCCCGCTAAGTTGCTTTTCCTTTCAAGGGGAGTGATGGATTTCCAGGCATCACAAGGCAATCTCACTGTATTTAAAGAACATACGTGTTCTCAAAAATTTGCTTTCTGCAAATTAAGTTTTCATATACCAAATCCTACTTTCCCATACCTTTTTTTATTATCAAATCAAGTAACGTTCTTGAGAGAATACGGTCAACCCACTCTTGGGAATACAACACAAGGCGAACGGCAGCACATTAAAAAACAAAACAAAACAAAACAAAACAAAAAAAACAGGAGTATTTTTTAAATAAAACTCTCAAAATAAGTTACATGTGATAAGTTTCTCAAAATAAGTTATAAACTATGAATGTTTTAAGTAGCCAGAAATATCTGTCTCCTTGGCCAACAGCTTCATGGTCCAAAGGAAAACCCATAACGATAGCCGAGCTAAATAAAAGAGACTATTCTCTAGTCTTTTAGTCTCTAGAACAGTCTTTAAAAAAAAAAAAAAAAAGAACCAGGGTGTTTGGATATTAAGCTATTGTCTCTGAGCTTTGTGATAGGGGTGCTTGCAGCTCCAAAAGCCACATTCCCTGCTTAGCCAGCTGGATTCCCCATAGACTAGGTGATAGGGACACTAGAGGGACACTGGGCGGCTGCCAGAGGAAGAAAGGATGTGACCCTCCATGTTTGCCTCACCAGCAGTGCCTCTGAATTCTGGAAGCAGCAGCTTGGTTCCAATTTCCAGTTTTCTCCATGCTCCCAGAACGAGCCTCATTGTGCTCCCTTACTTGCAATGATGTGTTGGAACAAGCTTGCTCAAGAGAATTTCAGGGATTTTGTAAGCTAATTTTAAGCAAAATTGCTATTAAAAATTAAATTACATAAACTCAGTGTATTAGTTAGACTGTACTGTCAGAGCTGTGGTAACAAAGCACTCCAAATCAGGTGGCTTAAATAGCAGAAGTTTATTTTCTCACAGTTCTGGAGTCCAGAAGTCTAAGATCAAGGTGTCTTCAGGACTGGTTCTTTCTGAGGCCTAGGAAGAAGAATCTGTTCCATGCCTCTCCCCTAGCTGCTGGTGGTTTGTTGGCGATCTTTGGCCTCTGTTGGCTCCTGGAAGAATCACTCCTATCTCTGCCCTTATGTTCATGTGGTGTTTTCCCTGTTGTCCCGTATGTCTCCAAACCTGCCTTTAGAAGGACACTAGTCATGTGTCCTAGGGCCCATCCTACTGACCTCGTTTTGACTCGATTACCTCTGTAGAGATCCTGCCTCCAAATAAGGTCACATTCTGAGATCCTGGAGGTAAGAACTCCAACATGACTTTTGGGGGGACATGATTGACTCCATAACCCAAACAAATTACAGAGAGGAAGAACAGACAACGATTGCCAGGGTTACAGAAGGGAAATGAAGGTGTGTCTATTAAGAGGCAGCAAAAGGGAGTTTCTTTGTGATGATGGGACGGTTTTATATCTAGATTGTGGTGGTTGTGGTTATACAAATCTCTCTAGGTGATAAAATGTCCTAAAATTGAACACAAAGACATAAAAAAATGAGTAAATGCAAAAACTGGCCCAGGTCTGTACTCAAACTAATCATATTTTGCCAACGTATTTCCTGGTTTTAATGATGTACAGATGTCACTATTGGGGAAAGCTAGAGGATATCGCAATTGGTACAGGGGTACTGTTTTTGAAACTCCTGTAAGTCTATAATTATTTCAAAATGAAAAAGCCTTTTTAAAGAAGTAACAGACCCCCCCAAACACACACACACACACACACACACACACACACACACACACACTCATAATCCAATTAAAAATGAGCAGAAGACCTGCGTAGACATGTCTCCAAAGCAGTCATACAGATGGCCAACAGACACATGAAAAGATGCTCAACATCACTAATCATCAGGGAAATGCAAATCAAAACCACAATGAGATATCCCCTCATACCTGTCAGAATGGCTAGTGTCAAAAAGACAAGAAATAACAAGTGTTAGTGAGAATGTGGAGAAAAATGAATCCTCACGCACTGTTGGTGAGAATGAGAACTGGGGCAGCCGCTGTGGAAAACAGAATGGAGGGTCCACAAAAAAAAAAAAGAAAGAGAGAGAGAGAAAGAGACTGAAATACCATATGATCCATTAACTCCAGTACTGGGTATTTACCCAAAGAAAACAAAAAACACTAATTCAAAAAGACATACGCACCCCTATGTTTATTTATCCCAGCATTATTTACATTAGCAAGATATAAAGGCAATCTAAATGTCCATCAAAAGATGATATACATCTTCTTTATCTGTTCACATACACAACGGAGTACTACTCAGCCATAAAAAGAGTGAGCCCATGCCACTTGAGACAACATGGATGGACACAGAGGGTATTCTGCTAATGTGAAATAAGTCAGACAGTGAAGGACAAATACATGATTTCATTTATATGTGGAATCTAAAAAAAAAAAAAACAAATGAACAAAGCAGAAACAGACCAATAAATACAGACCAAAAAAAAAAAAACCCAAACTGGTGATTGCCAGAGGGGGTAGAGGGATGAGAAAAATGGGTGAAGGGGGAGAGAGAGATACAGGCTTCCAGTCATGGAATGAATATGTCAGGAGAATAAAAGGAACAGCATAGGGAATACAGTCAGGGATACTGTGACACTATACCATTGTATAGTGACAGACAGTAGCTACACTTGTGAACGTAGCATAATTTACAGAGTTGCTGAATCACTACGTCGTGCACCTGAAACTACTATAACATTGTGTGTTAACTATACTTAAGTAAAATCTTAAAAAAAAAACCAACAATGGTAACTGATATCCCAAACTCATTACTTCCTAAATATTTGCATTTTGCTGTCGTCTGTGCTCTGAGGTCCCAGTTCTGCAGATGCCTTCTTCCCAGCTTCCAACTTCTTCCCTTGTTGCCCCCAGCCACAGAGATGACAGCTGTTTCCCACAGTCATCTATCTCTGTGCTGCCTCAGTGTTCCCTTTTGCCTACTGTTCCCTAATACCTGCATGAAGTAAATCCTTATATTAAATTCTCTGTTAATTATGTTTGTTGTTCTGACTGATAAACCAGTCAACACAAATGTTCTCCAAATGATGCAAATGGCTCCTATGATGGTAGAAGATAAAGCATTTTCATTTCCCAAAACTACCAGAGGCCCAGTCTATGTGCCTCTTCTGATTATACTAGGATTTCATTCTGGAAAATTGGCATTCCCAAAGGATGCTGGGAACAGAGCTTGCATGACCTCAAAAGCACCACAGCAATAGCTGTCCCAATAGCCCAGATACATAAGATTATAAAGCAATCGGAGAATACTACTTTGTTTTAAAAATTAATAACGATTTTCTTTCTGATTATAAAGGTAATCCATGCTGCCTTGTACAGTAGAGCATAAAGACACAATACCAACATCCAGAGAGAGATAACCTTTAGTATTTTATGTGCTTTCTTCCATGATTCTTGTGATACGTAATATAAACAATTTGTATCTAAATGTGTAGCTTTTATTTATTTTTATTTTTTTAACGTTTTATTTTTGGGAGAAAGAGCGCGAGCAGGGGAGGGGCAGAGAGAGAGGCAGACACAGAACCTGAAGCAGGCTCTGAGCTATCATCACAGAATCTGATGTGGGGTTTGAACCCACGAACCATGAAATCATGACCTGAGCCAAAGTTGGACGTTTAACCCACTGAGCCACCCAGATGCCCCTATTTTTTTTAATTTATTTTGAGAGACAGAGAGAGAGAGAGAGAGAGAGAGAGAGCATGCACATGTGAGAGGTGGGCTGTGGACCAGAGAGAGAGGGAAAGAGAGAATCCCAAGCAGGCTCCATGCTCACAGCTCAGAGCCCAGTGCAAGGCTTGATCTCACTGTGAGATCATGACCTGGACCAAAAGCAAGAGTTGGATGCTTAACCAACTGAGCTACCCAGGAGCCCCTAAATATGGAGCTTTTAAATATGTAAAATGAGATTGGGTTCATTTACTGATACTGCTACATTTTGAAGATAATTATCAACCACTCTTTTCACTTTGATGAATAAATATAGGCTTTAGGCTTTCAGGGCAAGCTGAGAGAACACGGTTGGAGTTGGCAGATGGACTTATAATTCTCATCCCATGCCCAGCCCAGTCTTCAGAATGGGGTTCTCAAGGCAGACCCTTCCCTGGTCAGCTGCACATGGGATGATTTTGCTGCTTTGGACTCTCCGATCCCCAGAGCAGGGGCAGAGCCAACCTCAGAGGGCAGGCCTGGCCCCACCTTCTGCACACACACTGGGAGGCAGGAACAGAGCACCTGCCACCAGGGGGGGCAGACTTCTCCCCAGCATCCAGGTCTGTCCCCTGGGGAGCACTCAAACCCCCCCCCCCAAAGGAGGAATCAGGAGCAGTGGAGTCTGACAGCATTTATCTCACCTGCTAAGTAAATCATCCTTCTCTCCACAGAGAAGCAAAGCGAGTGAGGACAAACACAGAGAAAAGCTGAATGTATTTTCTTGCCAAAGCTCCCTCTTGGCAACACAAGGTCCAAGGAATAGGAAACCCCTCACAGACAGTATTTGAATCACATTTTTTTCAGGTAGTGCTATATTGTGAGCTTATCTGTCATCAAAATATCTTCAAAAACATGACTTCATACTTTTGGAATTTTTCTTATTATAAAACAATACAAAGTCATTGTAGAAGTTTGAGAAATAAGGCAAGCTACAAGAAGAAAATGAGAAGCATAGTTAATCCCATGATCCCATATAACTACTGCTAGCATTCTGGCATAAATCATTCCTTGTACTATGCAAAGAATTACATGGCATATAGCGTTTGGTAACATGTTTTTCATTTAATGTACCTACAACACCTTTACATATTTTCTCATTCATCTGTTGCCGTGTAACAAAGTACATCAAAACTTCGTGATTTAAAAGGATAATTTAATTTTGCTCATGGTTTTGTGGATCAGGGCCCAACCACATTCCAGGAGACAGAGAAATAGTCTTCATCCTTCCAAGGTCATACAGCAGAAGAGCAGGTAGGATGGGAGGTAGCCATCTATGAAAAATACAGCATGCTGCGTGTTGTTAAAGATTCTTCTTTGTAACTGGAATAGCAGAATAATATGTATTTTTAAATGTGTTCCTCATTGATTTAATGAATTTCAATCTTTGCAAAATTTAGAAACAGTATGGTAAACACCTCCATGATGAACATTCCTGTACATAAAACTTTATCTGCATCTCTGAAATTTTTATTAGGATAAATTATTCAAGGTGGAGTTACTGAGTGATAGAGTTAAAGCTGCTTGATATAAATGGCCAAATTAATTTCCAGAAAAACCCTAATTTAGATACATTCACTTGAAAATACTTTGCTCTCTGAAAGAAAAATAGTCCCATCAATACTTTTCTTTGGAATACAGTTGACTATTTTCATCTGTTATTTTACTAGATACCTGAAATTTTTACTGAAGATTAATTAAACCTATAAATGAACCTGGGATAAACTGGCCTTTCTTCAGTATTCAGTCTTCTGGAAGTTTCGTGTTCTGCTCTTCCTTTGTATTCATCAGTGGAAACTTACTCGTTATTGAATCGTCCCTAGCACATTACACCTTTGTCATTGTTTTAGGTAGGATAAAACTGGAGGCACCTGGCAGCTCAATTGGTTAAGTGTCCGCGACTCTTGGTTTCGGCTCAGGTCATGATCTCACGGTTGGTGAATTCGAGCCCCATGTCAGGCTCTGTGCTGACAGCAGAGAGACTGCTTGGGATTCTCTCTCTCCCTCTCTCTCTGCCCCTCCCTTGCTCACTCGCATGCGTGCGCACTCTCTCTCTCAAAATGGCAATAAAATAAACTTAAAAAGAAAAGTTTAAACTGATTATCAATGTTAAATTGGGACAGTGATTATTTTGAATATTTATTCATAGTCATCCGTCTTTCTAATTTGTTATTAGTTCCAATAACTGGTGAACTGCTTCGCTTAGGTTTTCTGGGTAGATAACTGTATTAACTACAAGCAGGGGCACCTTTGATCTCCTTTGCAGCCACCCAGCTTGTTTCCTATCTTTTTGTGTTAGCTAACATATCCAGGACAGTATTAATTAATACACTGAGACAAGACATTTTTATCTTATTCTTGATTTTAAATAGACTACATCTGGTGTTTTCCCCTTAAATATGGTATATACTATTGTTTAATATAAATAGTCTTTATCACTTAAAAACACCTCTATTTCTAGTTTACTATATCTGTTTATTCACAATTGGTACAGAAGTTTCTGAAATGCCTTCTAGACATCTACTGTGATGATGGAGATTTTCTCTTTAGACTTACTGATATACTCTTCTGTTTCCTAATATTAAATGATTTTTGTATTCCCAGAATAACCCAACGGACTCATCATAGATTGCTCTCCTTATATATTCTTGAAATTGATTGGTGAGCACTTTAGAAATTCTGTGTCTATATACAATGAGAATGGTTTGTAACTTTCTATTTTTATGATATCTTTCTCAAGGTCTGTTAGAGAAATATATTTCTTTTGTGAAGGAATGGGAAGATTTTTAATATTTTCTCTACTCTGGAACAGTTTAAATGGCATTGGAATTATTTGATCCTTTAAAAATTAAAAGCAAAACAATGGGGCACCTAGGTGGCAAAGTCAGTTGAGCCTCCAACTCTTGATTTTGGCTCAGGTCGTGATCCCAGGGTTGTGAGATCAAGCCCTGCTTTGGGTTCTGCGCTGACCATGGAGCATGCTTAAGATTTTTCTCTCTCTTCCTCTGCCCCTCTCCCCTACTCATGCTCTCTTTCTAAAATTAAAAAAAAATTGGGGCGCCTGGGTGGCTCAGTCAGTTGAGCGTCTGACTTCAGCTCAGGTCATGATCTCATGGTTCGTGGGTTCAAGCCCCACGTCAGGCTCTGTGCTGACAGCTCAGAGCCTGGAGCCTGCTTTGGATTCTGTGTACCCACCTCTCTCTGCCCCCCTGCCCCCTGCACTCATGCTCTGTCTCGCTCTGTCTCTCAGAAATAAGTGTTAAAAATTTTTAATTAAAAAAAAATTAAAAGCAAAATCAACTAAAAGTGGAGTGTGTTTAGGGGTCAATTCCTTCTCTTCTTGTTAATCTAATCAGTTATGTGTTGTTTTTTTTTAATTGGATCAGACTTATTCATTTTAGGTAGATTAATATATTAGCATAAAGCTGTTTTTAATTATCATTTGAAATTATTGTATCTGTTAACACATTTCCTTTCTCATATGTTTTTATCTATGCATTTTCTCTTGCAATCATAGTATCAGCCATAAATTGTCTATTCTGTGATTTATTTATATTCGTTCTTAGATTTATTTGTCTACTATTATTGTTTAAAAAAGAATTAATTTTTAAAATATTTTCTAAATACTGAGTTCCTTATGTTTGATGGATTATTTTTCCAGTTTCTTGAGATTATTACTTAATTAATTTATTTTATTTTTTGTTTAATTTTTTAAAAGCATTTCAAAGCTATGCATATGCCTTGAATTAACAGCATTGGTTGTATCCCACAAATTTAAGATACTGTTTTTATTTTTGAATTGTTGAATACTGAAAATGTCCTCTCTTAGTAATTTTTAGGGGACTATTTTAAATTTTCAGGTGCTTGAACTATTTATGTGCCCTCTGAGATGATTTCATTATGGTATGAAAATGTCTGCCTTTATTATTTATTGATGTTTATTCTATGAGCTAATGCCATATATATATATATATATATATATATATATATATATATATATATTTTATGTTGTCAGCACAGCCCCAGAGAAGAGGAAAAGGCTAGGAAGGCCCTCTCCCACCAAAGTATGGTATCATTTAAGTCCATCCATATTCCTCCACTTCGGTGCCCATTCTAGAAAGGAAGGCAGAACGACAGGAATAAATGTGAGAGAGCAAGTGTCCCAAGAATCTTAGGTTAAGTTATTAACTAACATTATTCTAACATTATTCTAACTAGTGGATGGATGGCCTCAGCTCTGAGGAAATGACAAGGACAGAGAGAGCAATGGACTGCTAGATCAATAAGAACCCTTGAACAGAGCATCGGGGGAGTAAGCATATGGTTTGTCCTTGTCCTGGGTTTCTGAGTACCCAGGGCTTCCTTCTGATCAGTAGCCCTCAGAGATACAATAAGGATATATGCTTTTTACACATTAACAACAATAGTCAAATTCAGAAGAAACAGGTTAACACTGCTCAAAACACTGTATAGATTATGTGGATTTTATATGACATTTTAAAATATTTATTTTGAGAAAAAGAGAGAGAGTGTGTTAGCAGGAGAGGGGCAGAGAGAGAAAGAGGGAGAGAGAGAATCTCAAGCAGGCTCCACGCTGTCAGCACAGAGTCCAATGAGGGCGCTGAATCCTAACCACTAGACCACTAGAGAAGCACAGAGTCCAATGAGGAGGCTCAATCCACGAACCGTGAGATCATGACCAGAGCTGAGAGCAAGAGTCGGACGCTTAACTGAGCCACCCAGGTACTCTAACGTGACATTTTTACACCCGAGCCATATTCTTCCTCTTCGTGACATTTTGTTGGCAGCGGTGTCTCACAGACTCTTCACTAGACCATTCCCCAAGATGGAGCTAAGGAGACACATAGAATTTACCCTCTTTAGTGGTAAATTCATTTACCTGTAGGTTTTCTTATCACATCATTTCTTAAAGGCCAGAGCAACCATGCATGGATATGCACAGGACAGTGTAAAGATGGTACAGACTTCTTTCTAATCAGACAGCACATGCTTCCTTCAGGATTTGCACCCAGTATCCCTTCTGGCCCCCAGACCAATATCTAGAGACAAGGTACAACACAGCCCTTCCAGTAAAGTGTTGGTTGACTTAAGAGAAGAAAGGAACTATATCTCACAAGAGCCGCAAGATGTCATAGAAGGATGGTCTGTTTAGTGTTCGGCTGAGACCCGGCCTGAAGATGTTACCTGCAAAGATGGTGTATCATCCCACCCTTCAGGGCACAACATATGCCTCATCGCTATGTGGGGCTCTGAGGTGCTATGGGGTGCTGTGGGGGCTATGGCCCTCAACAGGTACAATTCCTGACAGTTTTTGCCAGCGTTCTTATCGCTTTTAAGCAGCAACAGATTTTTGGAGTTTCTTCCTCTGCCATTTTAGAAGTCAAAATTTTCTTCATCCTCTCCCCTGCTTTGTTCCATCGAGATAACTTGAGGTTTCTGCTAATGCGTTTCCTTCGGAGAGAATTTACATTTGCCTCTGGCAGGAGACACAGGGCACCATCAATCCCCGATCGTATCAATGCCAACAGGGATTGAGGTGACTCGAAGCTGGCTTCAGTCCCTGCCAGGGACAGACTATTCCTGCTTCATGTTATTCCAGTGATGTGAGCACTCATGGTCTTAACCCAGCTCGTGGGGTTTTATCAGAGCCTCCCACCCCTGACAGGCTCCTAATTCCCTAAGTCTGCCAAAAGTTCTGCTCAGCATCTTGGCTCCTCAGCCATGTCAAATGGACTTTGCCAGACATTCTTAGGAGAAAGGAGAAAACTGGCCAGAAGATCCAGGCTCACCTTACTGGGCTTCTCTCTTCTCAAAGAACTCGGCCCAAGAAATCTTCAGTGCCTTGTGATTTCTCAGATTCTTACAGATTTCTAAAGATCTATTTTGCCTAGCTTTTCTAGTAATTCTCAACAGGAGAATGGGGCTGAACTGCCAATCCAGCTACTAGGGGAAACAGCACAGTGCTGGCTGTCATTGCTGCAGGAAGTGTATAAAGCAGGAGAGATGACAGGAAGGGTGCACCTCCCAGCTGAGTCAGATACATTAAGTGACACTTCTCAGATGGTCCACACACAGTCCTGCCTCTATCCCAACAGCCAGAAGTTAGTCACGGGCTGCATCTGGCTTCAACGGGAGGGCCAAAAATATAGGCCATTCACATCACTTATATTGCCACCCTAAACGAAATCTGGGTTTTGTTATAATGGGGAAAAAAAAGCAAAGAATGGATTTTGGGTGAGCAACATGGTCTCTGCCACATTCCTCATCCATAAAATGGGAATAATATTTATACCTAACTTATAAAATTGATTAAAGGATATATATAAAATGCAGGTAAATGTCTTCACACAGAGCCTGGTAAATGGTGAACAGTGAGTAAGTGTTAGCAACAGTACTATTTATATAGTATAGTAGCTTGAATACAAGTATAGATTATCTCATGATAAACACGGAAGGGAACAATCCTTCGAACTTCCTTTCTCTCCTTTCCCACAGTCACCTAAAGCCAATTATAAACTCAGTCAGACAAACTTAGGGATAAAAATCCCCGTTACCATTGCTTTGTTTCAACTTGTTGAGAACTTGCTTGGTTTCTAACCGCCGATTATACATTAAAAGGCATGTAAGTTTCCCTTATAATTACACTCCAAACCTTCTCAGACTGTCCACATTTTTATATCGTTTCATCCTTTTCAATCTAACAAATATATAAACAAATGTAGGGTTTTTTTGGTACCTTCATAAGACCAGTAGTTCAGGACAAAATCTTTTGTCACAGGAAGGTCCTGGTTTTTAGCTGCTCACCACACTCCTTAATAATTTCTGTATGATATTTGGAGATATTCTGAAAGTTCTCTCCTCTTATTTCTACTTCCTATGAAAACCACACTCAGAGTGTCTTACACATATGGTAATGAGTAAATTATAGGGATCACAGAATTTTCACTCCAACAACCACAACAAAACAACAATACAAACTCCCACTTCCACCTTGTTCCAGGGATTGGATACAAGTGAGTGAGTGTGTGTGTGTGTGTGTATCAGTGTGTGTGTGTGTGTGTGTGTGTGTGTGTGTTATCTATGTACTGGAACCCCAGCATGGCAACAGCATCACTGTTGGTGATTATAAGAAGGAGAAAAATTACCGGAGTGACACAAATTACTAATTACTTTATTATGCAGTGAGAAGAATAAGAAGCTGTAAGTTGTTTCAGCAAATTCTATTTTTAAGCAAATAATTGTTGGGTTTCCAATGCTCTAAATTAAGTAATTCTCCTCAAGACCTTCCTTAAGTCTCCCTCTTTGAACTCCAATGGCTGGCAGAGAATTGCAGCTGGCTCTGGGATGGGCTTTGGATTTCGTTTGTAATTATTTTTTTTTCCAAACATGCTATCCTCAAAATGAGATATATTCAGAGGCATTTTTCTTCCCCAGCAGTTAGGAGTGGTCTTACTGAGTCATTCCCAGCTTTCCCTCTCATTCTATAGGAGGTGGCATTGAATAATATAAAGATATTTGAAAAAAAAAAACTTGGAACCAAGGTTAAGACGAGGCACTGCCACCTCCCTGATTTTGTGACCTTGGCCATTGCCCATAACCTTCACCCATATTGAAAAAATGAGATAGCATATTAGCACTTTTTAAACTGAGATAAATTATACATACTCTATGTTGTTATTAAGATGGCCAAGAATGGGAATAGCAAGATAGCAGCATAATCAGAATTATAACAGTAGCTCTCATTTTTCTGGACACTTTGAGGATTTATCATGTGCTTGGCATGGGTCTAAGTGCTTTATAAGCATTAACTTATTCAACCCTCTGACATAGGTACTAGTGTGCTCACATTTTACTCATCAGCTAAAGACAGCGTGAGTAATTTGCCCAACATCACAGAGCTAGGGAGTGGCAGAGCCGAGTTCAAACCCAGACACCTGGATCTAGAGTCCACACCACTGCCTGTCTGGGCTGTAAGTGACAACCGGCCCACAGGCCTGAACACACTGGCCCAGTTCGCTAGCCCTATGCTTTTCAACCACAGGGTCAGGCATCCCCTTGGGGCATCACAAAGATGTTCTTACGCAGTGACAGTTACAAGAATGGCCAGTTTTCACTAGGAGTAACCAAGATGGCGAGAGAGCAGGAGGGACTTGTGTGAACAAACTGTTGGGGTGCAGGACAGAAATAGGCATTGGGTTGGCAAGTATATACGGGAGCCCAGGGCTGCTCACTACCCCCAATCCACCATCAGCCCTGGAAGAGGGACGGTCTTCGGGACAATTTATGTCTCATTCTTAGATCCTTTTTTCTGGTCACCAACAGAATCTGAGAGGATGGATGGGTCTGTAAGAGTTGATCAGGGTGGGCAGGCAAAGAAAAGCAGTCTACTGAGAGGCCCACACCACCATCCTTGTAAGAACAGGCATGTCGGTGGGCAGCTTTGGAGACAGGCTGTGTGAAATAAGATGACTTCAGGGGACAGCAGTGGACAGAGCAAGAGGCTGAGACAACCTGTGTCCCTGTCGGGGTCCTGTCTCTGTCATATCTACAGGATTCCCCTAACAAGAGGTGGTAGAGAGCACAGAGAACCCCTAACAAGAGTGGTTGCATGTGTACATGGGGTTGTGGAAGGCTCTGTGGAAAGCACAAAGGGGAGAGCCTCAGTCATGGGCAGAAGGCCTGGGTTGGTGTCTGTGGATGGCCTTGGTATGTCGGGTGCATCACTGAACTACAAACTAGAGATAACAATCCCCAGACTGGCTCGTCAGGCACAGTGGCCATGAGCAACCACCATGACAATGTACTTTGTAAACAGCATCAGAGAACCCCAGCGAAGACGCCAACCACGAGAGAGGCACTGGGCCCCAGTGGCTGTACCCTGGCACACAGCATTTCTGCCAGGCCAGACTTCAAGTTAGCTGGCAACGTTTAAGCTTGAAAAGACAGAATAAAGGAGGACCACATAAGCAAAGCATGGTATGCGCAGAAGATCACCTTGCCTGGACTCCAAAGTCAAAGGAGCTGAAACACATAATGGAGTCTCTGCAGCCTCTGGCAATTTGATCTCATTCAAGGACAACATTAAATAGAAGAGGTGTTCCCGGGCCCCAGGCAGTTGAGAATCTTGGCCAGATTGGCAAATATTTCAGCAGGAAGCTAAGCAAAATTGATGCCAACTTCAATGAATCTCCTTTGTGGCTCTGCAGGGGTCCATGTTTGCTCTGCAATATTTCCCATTACTATGCATAGAAAAGAGAATGTTCCAGCGCCTCATCAGTGCAGGCTTAAGTCAGCAAGCACCTGCAAGGGAGGTGGACAGAAAGAGGTGTTCTGAGGCATGGTAAGGTAGGTGAAGCTAGTGAACCCTGGCAGAGCTGTGGGAGCATCCCCAGCCTTGCAGGGCATCAGGAGCCTGTGTTGCTGCAGGAATGTGGGTGCCCTCAGCTGAGCAAGGTGGGTGCCCTCAGACCGCCAAGATCTATAAGAACACAGCAAAGGAACTTCCCCTCTCTGAGCCTTCATTGCTTTGTGTGTGAAATTAATATAATAAACCTAGTCCTGACCCTAACCCAGATTCCAACCCGGTTCCTCTGGGCTGGATAAGGAACAGATATCCGGGTTACATGGTCGTTCAGTGGGGTGATGCGTGTGCTACAGCCTAGATCATAGGATATGCTCAGTCCTCCTTGGTACCTGTGTCTGCCTCGCCCAGACTAACCAGTTCTACCAGTGACCGTTTCCAACCAGTAACTGACAGGCTGAGTCTAAGGAGGTCGAGACACCCTGGAGGGAGGCGGGCGTCCTTCAACCCTAGCTTCTTTGGAGGGTCTCAACCTCAAGGGAGTGTTGCGGGTGGGTGGGCATGTAGGCAACTGAGCCCAGGAATCCCTCAGCATCTTTCTCTGTGCCTGACTCCCTTAGTCTCAGGAATGAGGCCCGAAGGACAAATGAAGAAGGACACGGAGGGTAAGGAGTAGGTGTGCTCTGGGAGCAATAGAGATTAGCGTCAAGCCTATGGGGGCTGAGATCTCAAGGGCCTCTCAGCAGAGTCTGCCCTGAGGCCCTAAGTGTGCAGACATCCCCAGCTGGGGGTAGTGGCGGGGAGTTAGTGGGCAAGAACCCAAGGGCAGGGAAGGGAGACAGCATTTCAAGCATCCTCCCCACCACATCTCAGACCACCTCCCATTCCCACAGCACTGTGTACACTGTTTAGAAGGTAGCCCCTTCAAGAAAACTGGCAAATCAATGGGAGTAGGGAGCCCAGAGAGTGCGGAGTGGGGTGGGGTGGGGGGCAGAGCTCTAGAGCTTATATGCATAACACAATGATTTCCTTAAATGACAGAGCACAGGTGAAAGAGGTCATCAGGTGGATGTGTGATGTGTGTTTATGCGATGTCTGTTCTCGGCCATAGGGTGTTTGGGGACAGGCACAAGCATCTACAATCCCAGCACAGTTCCCAGCACATGGGAACTGGAGCATAGTAGGTGGCAACAGGAAATGTTTTGCTTGGGTTTTTTTTTTTTTTTAATTTTTTTTTTCAACATTTATTTATTTTTGGGACAGAGACAGAGCATGAACGGGGGAGGGGCAGAGAGAGAGGGAGACACAGAATCGGAAACAGGCTCCAGGCTCTGAGCCATCAGCCCAGAGCCCGACGCGGGGCTCGAACTCACAGACCGCGAGATCGTGACCTGGCTGAAGTCGGACACTTAACCTACTATGCCACCCAGGCGCCCCTTGCTTGGGTTTTTTTTTAATGTTTATTTATTTATGGAGAGAGAGAGAGAGAGAGAGAGAAAGTGTGCATGGGGGAGAGGCAGAGGGAGAGGGGGGAGAGAGAAACCCAAGCAGGCTCCACGCTGTCAGTGCAGAGTCCAACGCGGGGCTCGAACCCATGAACTGCAAGACCATGACTGGAGCAGAAATCAAGTGTTGGATGCTTGACCAACTGAGCCTCCCAGGTGTCCCCAGAAAATGTTCTGAAAGAATGAGTGAACATGGAAGCAGCTTCTCCAGCCCACGTATGGGTTGGTCCAGTCAACACCCACATGGAAGAGGCCTGAAGCAGAACAAACGTGAGGGAGGTCAGATGGCAGCAGCCCTTCTCACCTCTTTCCCTCCTCCCAGACTCTTCTCCTTTGCACTTGTCAGCACTCACTGGCCTAAAACACAACTTCATCCTGTTTCTCCCTGCTGGAGAACCTTCCATGGCTCGCTATTTCTCATGACATCAAAATCCCGTCCTGGCTTTTAGGCCTTTGCACTCTCCCACCCCGTGGCACCATCCCACTGGCCACTCATCTCAGCCAGACCTCCCCCTGGCCACCATCACTCCTGTGCCTCCCCCATCACCTCGGACCCAACCCAAACTGTCTCCAAGAACTCTGCTTGTCTGATGGCTCCAGCTGCCGGGAACCGGCCTCGCCTCGAAAACCTCCAGGTGTCTGCGCCACACGAGGGGCAGGTTGCGGGCCCTGTTCTCTGAGTCAGTCCCACCTCAGAGACTAGATTCCCAGAGAAAGGGAAAACTTATCACACATTTTCTGTATCCCTCCCCACAGTATTCAGTCTGCAAATGACTGACAATAATGTCTAAGACTGCAACATAATCCATTAAATTCAATGTAAGCACCTACTGGTCTCCAGGTTCTGGGGATTTGCAGACGGGCTCCCTGGGGAAGGACAAAGGACACCGACAGCCAATTCTGACACAGTGGTCAGGGCTCAGGTGGAGGTGTGCACGAAGATGAGGCACCAGCCCACTCAACAGAGCTGAAAGAGGCTGCTGTCCCTAAGTAGGTGAAGAGCAGAGGGACTGAGCGGGAGTTACAGGGCAGGATGTCTGTCTACACGCAGAGGTCACTGCTCATATAAAGGATGGGAATGGGGACAGAGACTGCAAATGGAGCAGGTGGTCAGCTGATGAAGTAGTCAGGAGCCTCATGGGTCCCACCTCAAGGTTTTGAAGCTTACGGGATATTAATAAGGGAAATGAACCCATTGGCGGATGCTTGACTTACCCACCCCTTTAATGGGAATATACCATCTCTTAGGGTTAGCAGAGTAAGTAACGGGCTTGTGGAAGAATATTCAGGAAAGTGTCTCGGAGCCTTATATGCTCAAAGAAAGGATTTCCCCTCTCTACTTAAGACTGACTTTTGGGGTGCGTGGGTGGCTCAGTCAGTTAAGCCTCTGACTTCAGCTCAGGTCATGATCTCATGGTTGGTGAGTTCGAGCCCCGTGTCGGGCTCTGTGCTGACAGCTCAGAGCCTGGAGCCTGCTTTGGATTCTGTGTCTCCCTCTCTCTCGGCCCCTCCCCTCCTCCTCAAAAAATAAACATTAAAAAAAATTTTTTATTTTATTTTTTTTTTTTCAACGTTTATTTATTTTTGGGACAGAGAGAGACAGAGCATGAACGGGGGAGGGGCAGAGAGAGAGGGAGACACAGAATCAGAAACAGGCTCCAGGCTCTGAGCCATCAGCCCAGAGCCTGACGCGGGGCTCGAACCCATGGACCGCGAGATCGTGACCTGGCTGAAGTCGGACGCTTAACCGACTGCGCCACCCAAGGCGCCCCCAAAAAAATTTTTTTTTAAAGACTAACTTTTAATCTCAAGAAACAAGCTTTATGAAAGACAATTCGTTTTTACAGATTACTAAGAATACTAAGACTAAATGCTAAGAGTGGCCCCTACCAGAGTGGGAAATGGCCACCTGCCCTTTCATGGAACCTCTGGACCCCCTCACCACACACACCCCCATCTCACCCCCCATCTCACCCTCCCTCCCAAACCCACCTCAAAACTCCTCTTTCTTGGTCCCACTCGGCCATGCCCTAGGTGCCCACAGATCTCACCCCCCAAAAACCTGTGGGCAAGTTGCTTATGTCTCCAGGCCTTTATGACCTCATTTGTGACAGAGTGATGCATGATCATCAGAATTATGTGATGAGTAAGCCATATACAGCACCTGCCACACTCAGGGCATAGAAGTCTCAATCATTACTGGTTCCTTTGTCCTCCCCCACTCAGATCACAGCCCTAAAGTTCAGTTTATCTGGGGTGTGTATTCAACGTTTGTTCAGTGCAGGGTCCTCAGAGAAACTGCCCAGCTAAGCAGATGTTCGAGTAAACTGAGATACGTCTGCTTAGGGACTATCATGCCTAAGAATCCACTTAAATACATATCTCCAGAAAAGAGGGAACATTTCTGGAACGTTTTGCACATCTGCAAAAGTGTCAAGGACTTTGTGGACATTTTTTTGGCTAATCCTCCTAAGAATTGTGAACGTGGTTTTTAATCCCGTCTAACAGATGAGGGAACTGAGGTTTACGGAGGTCAAGTGTAGCTCATTTTAGTAACTACTTGCATCCAGGTTCATTTAGGATAAAGAGAGAGAGTACACACACATGTATATGTGTATATGTGTGACCCTTGGGTCACAAACAGGAAGTCACCACCAAGCCTGTCCTATCACTGGTTGGTTGGAAGACTTTAATTATCTCCCCTCTCTGTGGATCTCAGAGTTATTTTTTGCTTGTGCGTTTGTTCGTTTTTCAAACCAGCAAAATGGAGGTGGAAGTAAGTAGGGGAGGAGCTTGGAGCAAGGAGGGGCAACATCAGATAAATGAGCCCCCCACCAGCAACCACCTTACAGGGTTCTCTGCAAGACTTCCCCTAATTTTTACACAAATCACACTTTTCATTTCCAGAACCAGTTTCTCAAAAGCCATCAACCAAATCAGGCCCCGGGCTGTATTTCCCAGCTTTGCAGTCCACACCTTCATTTATAACCAATGCTGTCAAGCTCACCTGGTAGTTAGCTGGTCAGGACTCACTGCCTTCTCACCCCGAGGATGGTCATAAATGTCAGGAAAGGAAACAAAAAAGAGCACCGTGGCATGTTAGAGCCGGGAGGCACCTCAGGGACCATCTACAATCCCCTCATTTTACAGGCGAGGAGTCGGGGCCCCAGAGGAGTTGAGGGACTCACCACGGCTCCACCAGCAAAAACCGTGCCCAAACACCGGCTCCTAGGCATTTGAAGACTAACCGCGGATCATGATTTCACAGGAATTAGCCAGACCAATAGGCAGCGGGAATTGAAGGTAGTAGGTTACAGGCATGGGAGCTGTCAGGAAAGAAATGCTCAAGGTGATCAAGGTATTTCTTCCTGAAATACACATGTTGTGAAGCAGACTGTTGAAGGGTGTAACAAACACGGGAAAGAACTTGCCGGAAGACTCTGAAACAGAAATATGTCTCAAAGGCTACAGCACAGACCTTCATTTGTAGCTAGTCGTCTCTGCCAATATCTAATCTCCACTTCCTCAGAAATAGATTTCCTGATATTTTTCCACGGGGCACATGAACACCCACAAGAAAAACTACATTTCCCAGCCTCCCTTGTAGGCAGTTATGGCCAAGTGACTAAGTTTTGGCCAATGAGAGATAAGACGGAATTGCTGTGTACAACTTCCAGGAAGTGTCTGTCAGGGAATGACCGTGCCTTTCTCTCTTCTCTCTCGGCCGTCTTCTAGTGCAGACGTGATGCTTGCTGGATCCTGAGCAGACGTCCTGGACCATGAGATGGCATGAGCAACCAGTTTTGGACTGCCTATCTGCATGGTACGTGCTGGATAGCTAGTTTGTACAACCATACCCTAAACACCCCTGCTAATAACTACCTTGAGAATGTAGGGATCCCGTCCTCCCTTATATTCCCATCAAGCATAATGTGCAGAAGAATGTGTCGTTCAGCATTCAAGGTCAGGAGCTCTGGATATGGCCAACCCACAGCGTCTCCCTTGTAACGAAGAATGTCAAGTTCGCATGCCTTGATCTTGGAACGCTGGCCGTGCACAGAGGGGAGGGCTAAGTTGCTAAGCTACAAAAGCTTGCTGCATGTAGACCCCAGCAGTGGATGCTTTATCCAGTCAGCCACTCCTGGACTCCCCGCACAAAAGTTGCCCCAATAAACCTGTATCTTGATTCCTGTCTCTGGACCTTTTCTTTGGTTTCACTAGACCATCACCCACCCTCGGCTTAGAGTCCACTGTGGTCGGCTACAACTATCCTCAACTTCCTTACATTAGAACTTCTAACTTGGTTAAGTCACTTATATTTGTCTCTCTTTTTTCTCCCCAATTGAATCTAATTCTAACTAAAACAGAAGTGGAAGAGGGATAAATTCAAAAGGCCCCAATAAAATCCAGAGATCTAGAAAAAGGAAGCTGGCCCTGTAGAGAGTTAAAGTGAATTGAGAATTCTGGTGCGGACATTCTGGTGGACCTAGAGAATGTTCTAGATAGACCAGTGCTTCTCAAATTTGTACATCAGAATCACTTGGAGAGCTTCTTAAACCACAGACTGCTGGGCCCCATTCCCAGTTTCTGATTCCATTTTTTCGGGAGATAGAGTCTGAAACTTGCATGTCTAATGAGTTACTAGGATGCTGATGTTGCTGGTTCAGTGGACCACACTTTGAGAACCATTGTTCTAGACTTTTCAAAAACACAAACCCAAATTCAGTTTGGGTGGGTCTCAGCTTTGCATCTCGAACATGGAAGCGTAATGATTTTCAGCTGCTCTCAAATATCTAGGAATGTGGGGAGCCAGGAGAGGGTCTGAGCAACAGCTTGGCCAAGCTGAGCATCCAGCAAAGAGATTTGTGATGCAAATGATTTACTGGTGTTCAGCTGGGAGCAGAAGGGATTTCAATATGGTGAGCCAAATCGAATTCATTACCTGACAATTAGCTCTAAATTAATGCAAGACTGTGCCGCCCAAATGTGCTCTAAGGAAGAGGGTCCCTGACAGCCTGAGATGGGCAGGAAGAGACATCGATCTTAGCTGGATGCAGAGATGGCATTTTCCCAGGATGCCAGCATACCCGGAGCTCAGAGAAGGGCCAGTGCCCACTTGGAGGCCCTCTCCAATCGCACTCCCTCCAGATTTAGTGCTGAGTGACCCAACTCAACCCCATCCAGAGTGGACCTGGTCTCCCAATGCCCTTGCACCTCCAGGTTTGTTCTTCAGAAGACTGCCTCGGGCTTGCTCAAGGGCTGGCTGTGGATTCCTCCGCAATGAGATGCTGCAGGATGAAGCTCATTAGGTTTTAGAGGAGCAAACTGTTAGCACTGTATGAGTATATTTGACTTCCTCAATGGAAGTTGCAAATCCCTGAAGGATGGGATTTATTTTCTTATTTCTTTAATTACCTCCCCATTCTTTCCCTCCCCTCCCGGTCCCTCTCTTCCTCTATTGCAGGGCCCCTGAAACGATGCATACAGGAATATAACCAGAGTAAATGATGGCCAATGGATTGGGCATCTTTAGGACTGCATTGATTTATTCATAAACATTATGTGCCAGGATACAGATCATGATGGCCTCTGACCACACAAAACTCATAGCCTAGCCCAAGAGACAGGCAAGTAAGCAGTTAAAAAACAGGAAGGTATGTCATACAGTCCTAAAGGCCTGCATATAAGGGAGTTAAGGCCCAGGGCACTCGGCAGACCACTCTGTTTGCCAACTGAAACATCCTACATAAGCATTCCAGCTCACGATGTGGACCCTTCCCCTTCCTCCCAGTATAATCCTCAGCTCTGCCTACAGCTCCCACCCCCTACTTAGCATGCAAACAGGTCCCTGTCCAAGGGCATTCTCCTGAGTCCTACCATGACTCCAAATCAGGATCACTGACTCTACAAAGTCAAGGTGAGGAAGCAAGCAGAGACAGGAACACCACTAAGCTAGCTCTGCCCCTCCTCCCTGTAACTCTCCCAGCCTGAATGGCTGACCAAAGCCCCTCCCCACTGTTCTTCCCAGTGTTGCCTGGGACAAGTTCAGTAGTCTCACATTTGCATCCCTGCTAGACCTCATTGAAAGTATTTAACTGGTTTTGACGAACAGCCCCCATTTGTTTCTCCTCTGGTTTGAACTGCGTTGCGCTGTCATTCAGAGGAAGGAGAAACAAGCCCATCTCCACCCTTGATCGTACTCTCTCCGAACAATAATTACCTTAGACAATTTGTGGACTGCATCTGGATTTTAAAAAACTAAGAGATACCAGATTACATGCGTCTCGTTTTACAAAATCCCTTTCACTCCACTCCCTGTTTTCTTTCTTTTTCTTTTTAAAAATGTTTTAACTAGAAAATGTGGTATATGCACAATGGAGTATTACTCAGCAATAAAAAGGCATGAAATCTTGCCATTTGCAACTAGGTGGATGGAACTGGAGGGTATTATGCTAAATTAAATTAGTCAAAGAAAGACAAATATCATATGATTTCACTCATATGAGGACTTTAAGAGACAAAACAGATGAACATGAGGGAAGGGAAACAAAAATAATATAAAAACAGGGAGGGGGACAAAGCATAAGAGACTCAAATATGGAGAACAAACAGAGGGTTGCTGGAGGGGTTGTGGGAGGGGGGATGGGCTAAATGGGTAAAGGGGCACTAAGGAATCTACTCCTGAAATCATTGTTGCACTATATGCTAATTTGGATGTAAATTTTAAAAAATAAAAAAAACTGTTTTAACTTTATTAAGGAGTAATTGACAAATGTATCTATTCAAAACATACAATGTGATGATTTGATATACATATGCATTGTGGAATGATTACCAAGGTCAAGATCATTATAACACATCCATCACCTCACAGAATTAATGTGTGTGTGCACATGTGTGGTGACAGCACTTAAGATCTACCCTCAGCAACTTTCAAGTCTACGACACCACGCTATTCACTATCGCCACCACGCTCTACATTCGCCCACAGAACTTCTACTTTGAACTGAAAGTTTGTACCCTTTGACCGACATCACCCATGTCCCCTCCCACCGGCCCTTGGCAATCACCATTCCATTCTCTGTTTCATGAAATTGGCTTTTTTTGTGTTTTAAAGATTCCACATACAGGCGGCATCATACAGGATTTGTCTTTCTCTCTCCGTGACCTTATTTGACTACCTGAATCCTTCTTGGAGTTCTGTCCATGTTCCAGAAGAGCAGTGGTCAGTCATTGAACCAAGGCCTCAACACTGGCCCAGCTCTCTGCCAGGTGTTCTTTCCATGGACCACGACCTCCTGCTCACCCACAGGAGACACAGCACACACACGACATGGCGCATAGAACGTGCACGTGGTTCTGCGTGTCAAGCCTCACCTTCCACCCACTCTGCCACTATGGTCATCACACCTGCTTGAACCCGTGCATCAAAATTGTTGTCATGGAGAACAAAAAACGTTGGGACAACATGATGTAGTCAGGACAGCATCTGTATCAGGCAGTGTTCTCCAGAGAAAAAGAACCAATAGGAGAGGGGTGTGTGTGTGTGTGTGTGTGTGTGTGTGTGTGTGTGTGCACATGTGCATGTTTAAGGAATTGGCCTGTGTCATTGGGGGGCAAGTAAGCAGAAATATCAATAAAGCAAGCTGCAAACTCAGGCGGAATATGATGTTGCCATCTTGAGGCATAATTTCTTCTTCTGGGGGAAACCTGTTTTTACTCTTAATGTCTTCAACTGATTGCACGAGGCCCACCCACATTATTGAGGGTAATCTATTTAGTTGAGTGCAGACAGTAAACGCATTTACAAAATGCCTTCGCAGCAACGCCCTGGTTAGTATTTTGTTGAATAACTGGGCACTACAGCCTCATCAAGGTGAGCCATACGACTCTCATGTGACCTACAATGCTGTCTCTGACATCTGGAAGGTCTGAGCTAGAAGAGTTTTGGGAAGACAAAAGTGCCTCTTCTCACCAGAAACCGAGATGGAATACAAAAGAAGAATCTCCCTTTCTGTGACTCAAGGGGAGGGGGACTACTTCCGTCCCATCCTGTCAGGCAGGGCAGTCTGGATAAAACTCTCCTCTTGTGGCACCGCCACCATACCCTCCCTTGGCAGCTGCTTGCCTTGGGGCGGGTACAGAGAAGGTGGGAAAAAACACCTGGTGCAAATAGGCTCCCAGACCCCCAAATCTGCTCACTGTCTCATTTCCTTCAAATCCTGGAGCACCAGGGAGCTAGGGCTCCACACTTTCACTCCCCCTCCTGTAAAAATCTCACCCAGGATCGATTTTCTTGATTCACTTATTCCTCACATTTGACAAATAACACCTGCCCTGTTCTAGTGCTTTCCTCTGACTCTGTTTATTAAGAACATTCAAGATTTTTCTTCTCCCGCGATGGGTACTAAAGGCACAAAAATTCAAAACTGATCACACAGAGGAGAGGTCCCCAGCCACCCATGGCTTTGCACCAGGCAGAGACATTTTTATTTGTCAAGGGCTGACTGAGGCAGTACAACTTTCATGGAAAGAGTTCTAGCTCTAGAGTCAGATCCAAGGGTCATCTTGGAGCTGCCTTGAACTCTATGTGGTCTTGAGCAAGTATATAACCTCCATGAGCTCTGACCTGAACAGCATCTGAAATCAGGGTTTTCCTACCTATAAAATGAGAATTGTTGAGAAGTCAATAGAATGGAAAAGCAGCTTTACAGTGTCGAGTGCTGCATGGACCCACTCTGCCACTGTCCCCAATCCCTCTGAGTCTTGTTACCCACCTGGCCTCAGGCAGCCCCTACTTGGGGGCCTGTTCTGGCCACTGTTGCTGTGTAGATGCCATCACGAATGCACCCGTGTTAAAAACAACCACTTTCTGGGGCACCTGGGTGGCCCAGTCGGTTAAGCTTGTCCAACTCTGAGTGATTTCTGCTCAGGTCATGATCTCACAGTTTGTGAGTTTGAGCCCCACATTGGGCTCTGCACTGACATCACAGAGCCTGCTTGGGATTCTCTCTCTCTTCCCTTCTCTCCCTCTCTTTCCAAATAAATAAATAAACTGAAAAAAAAAATAAAAAAACAACCACTTTCTCATGTTCAAAGATTTTGTTGGTCAAGGAATTCGAAAAGGGTGCAGGAAGAATGTCGAGGCCTCAGCCAGAAAGCGTCTAAGACTGGAGGGGCTCAGCGTCCGGTCACTGAGGACCTGTTCACTCACACGTCTGGCTATTGGCTGGGCCTCGCCTGCAATGGCCACAACAACCCCACATGGCCTCTCCACGGGACTGCTTGGACCCCTTTACAGTATGGCGGCTGACTTCCCACAGCAAGTGTCCCAAGGGAGCCAGATGCAAGACGTGTTGCCTTTTATGTCCTGGCCTCAAGAGTCACAGAGCATCACCTCAGCTGTGATCACACGTCGGCTCAGATTCCCAGGGAAGGAATGCAGGCCTCCACCTCTAGCCGGAAAGTCCCACTGCAGGAATAGCATGTGGGATGGGAGATATTGCTGCAGCCATTTTTGGAAAAGTGCATGCAGTAGAAGGTCTAAGTCACTAGATGAATGAACAAGCTGGCAAGTTAGAATTTGGGACCAGAAGTGAAACCTGACAGATGTTGTACCCTCCTGACTCCAGGTGTCCATTGTGACAAACACAGCTTGTACCCGTATCAGGAAACCTGGCCCGCACAAAGTTCAAAGCAGGATGTGTCCGGGGTGGGCGGGGGAGACGGCACGCCTGCCCTTTCCTCCCACCCTTGACCCCTCTGCTTCCTCCAAGGCCTGAGCTAGTCTGGTATTTACATCTCCCTATTTTCCACCATAATCTCAGCCTCCCAATCTATAGGCGCTGCTCCCCAGGGTCAGCCCCTTTGACATATTTGCAGAGTATCCTTGCTGCTACAAGTGTGTTCCAAGGAGAGCAGCACTGCCGTTACCTGGGAACTTACTAGAATCTCTCACCACACCCTACACGTATGGAAACAGAACCTACATTTTAACAAGATCCCTAAGTGATTCTAAGGCTTCTTACAGTTGGAACAGCACCAACAGCACCAGAATAGGGGAAAGAACTCGATTTTAAAAACGCAGGCAAATAGGTTTCAGTTCTGGCTTTGTCCATTTATGAGCTGGGCAAACTCTGGCAAATTATTTAGCTCTCCAACCTTCAGTTTTCCTAATAACTGGGTATCATAGCCACCTCAGACGGGGAGTTCTGTGTGTGTGTGTGTGTGTGTGTGTGTGTGCGTGTGTGTGTGTGTGTGGCTGTGGCTGTGACTGTGACTCCCACAGCTGGCAGCCCTTAAAAGTTCAACTCTGAGAGCCAAGCACAGCCTTCAGCCCTCCCGGACCCTGGCTTGGCCCAGACTTCCCCCCAAGTCTCCCTTCTGCCATGAGGTCCGTCAGGAGACAGCAGGAGTCCAGCTACACAGTCAGAACTGCAGGGAGATGGAAAGACAGACATCCCCTGAGGAGTCCCCCTCCTGGGAGAGATCTGTCTCCTGGATCGGTGGGAGGGGCTCAGGGAGCCTGCTCTCCAAGGGAGATGTTATTTATTTTCCCTCATAGACACTGTTTATTACCCACTTACAGGAGTTCTGGCTGGGGCCTCTGTCGCCCTTCAGATTCCGGAAATTAGGTCAATCCCTCTAGAATTTACTTGCACTGGGAAACAAACCTGCCTTGTCATGGCAGCAAGAGGGCCCTGCCAGGGACAGGGTCTCAGTGAGGATTCACAGAATCTCAGTCCCTGCACCCAGGGGCAGTCCCAAGGTCACCAAGGTCACCAAGCTCTTCCCACTGCCAATGCCCAGGTCTACCGGGCTCCAGGTGTGTGTGGTGGGAAGTGTGGGGAGTGTGTGCAGTGGGGAGCTTTACATAGAAATCATACATCAGTACCATTCTGGAAAGCAGAAGAAGGGCTGCTAAAAAATGTTAACAGGACAATAAAATATTCAGCAACTCTAAGCCTTTATTTAAAATATGCACCAAAATGGTTTCATGCTTCCTCACACGACAAGCATTCAAGTGAAGTTTTAAAAACAGTTATAAGTTGGGGGTGCCTGGGTGGCTCAGTGGGTTGAGTGTCTCTTGATTTTGGCTCAGGTCATGATCCCAGGGTCATGAGACTGAGCCTTATGTCAGTCTCCGCACTGAGCATGGAGTTTGCTTGGGATTCTCTCTGTCTCTTGCTGAGGGCCAAGCACAGCCTTCAGCCCTCCCGGGCCCTGGCTGTCCCTCTGTCCCTGTCCCCCCACTCATGCACACTCTCTTTCTCTAAAATACAGTAATAATAATAATAATAATAATAATAAGATGATGATGATGATGAAAAGAAAGCTCAGTTCTTACTCTATCAGCACTGACAGATGTAAGTCCTTCCTTAGATCTAACTTAAGTCTTCCTGCTGTGTGTAACCCGAAGCTAACTGTCCAGCACAATAACTACACAGCAAGAACACAGCACACTGTAGTTCTGGAAGACTGTCCCCTGAGGGGGCAGAAAAACCTCTCTACATCTTTTGATTGTCATTCTGTAGGGTCAGGTCCAGGCGTGGTAAGGGTCTTGCTAAGCCCAGCCAGCCTCCTCCCCAACCTAGAGTCCAGACAATCAGCAACGTGGAAACTGACCTTCAGAGGTGGGCACAACGCTGTGGGGACGTTTGATATTTCTTTTTCCTAAAGGAAATTGGCATCGAGGCTACCTAGTGAAGTAGATATAAAAACTAGGGAAGTACTAAACCACAGAGATCAGGGACTTTCTAGAAGGCATATGTTATAGAAAATGACTCGACTGTTAATTGGCAGGATGACCAAGCTTCAATTTCACTTCCGGACCTTGGCCTTTATGTCAACATCTAACGGGTCTCTCTGTTAGCTGTCCTCTATAGTTTGGAGGGTCAAATCTTTGCAATTCTACAGACACTGTCCTCCACAGTCATTTATTAGAATCTTTGAGAACATTCAAACCGAGTGTGCAAGCACTATGTAAATGTTAACAATAATTCACAGCAGCCACTGGAACTGAGCATCCCGGGAGGTCACCCGAGGGTCCTTGGAGTGGGGACACAGAGGTCCAAGCTTGGCCTTCTCTGACTCACCATGGGGCTGTGGGCCAAGTCTCGTCCCCAGCCCAGGCCCGTGAGAGGAACCCATCATCCCCACCTCCCACCTGACGGAGACACGCCAGAGACCAACTGATGAAGTGAGCTCTGGGTGCCTGGAGTGGGAGACGCTGGTGGCAGGCGCCCCGTGGGGGGCCAGGCCTCCTCCACTCCTTCTTGCTGATCCACAGTCACATAATCTGGTTAACTCAGATGAGTTCTGAGGAGTGGGTCCCCACAAGCTGTGGAAGGGCCAGATCTCCATCTTAACAGAAAGGGCTTGCTCTGGTCCTTGCAGCGGTGGACCTGGCTTTGGCTTCTTAAAGGCAGAGGTGAAAGGGGTCTCCCCTAGGGAGGTGGGAGCTCTCAGGTCCCATCCGTCTCTAGGCAATTTGGAAGACTTGCTAAACTCTCATCCCAGACCGAGGGCTGATCACTGGCTACAGTATTAACAGGCCACACTGACTGGCCGAGGAGGTCAGTGTCCATGACCCATGGCTGATCAGGTTCCCCTCCTGCCTTACCCAGAGCTATCTCCACCTGCCCGCAAGTTCTTCCCTACTCCCTGTCCTACCTTCACTGCTGAGTAGCGGTTCCTCTGGAGAGTGCTTTCTAAGCTTCCAACATGCCAGTCACCTGTCCATTTATATGGATGTGCCAACAGGAGAGCCTCCTCTTCCTTCCGGAAGCTTCCATCAGAGGCAGAGCAGGACAAGGAGAGAACAGGAGGGGAAGCTTGCATGACCAGGCAGCCAGCGCTGGGGTGGCTGGGAGAAGAGAGGAGAGGAATTCCTGGCAGACCTGGGGAGGTGGTGCTTATGACAGATGGGGACCTTTGCAAGGTGATACCTGTTCTTCATAGATGCCGAGTCAGACGGTTTGGGTATCTGCCCAAGAACCTAGCTCCTGAGAGCCTTCCTAAGAGATGATATTAAGCCCTTGTGTGTCATTTCACACGATTACATGTATGTGCCTATGTGTGATGCAAAAAGAAGAAAGTTCACGCGGACCACTACAAGAGTTCCTATATACAGGATATGCCCATAGAAGTTTCCAGAACCCCAACCTTCCCACCTGGCCTGCCTCACACTCCCAGGTACACCCCCACTCTGTGTTCTCCCCACCCCCACCCTCCATCAAAACGTCCAGGCCTAAGCTCTCCAGCTCACTTTTCATCTGTAGCCCCTGCTGGGGACTTCCTTCCAGGGGCTCTGGGGACTTCTTTCCAGGGGCTCTGTTAGAGCAAGCTCATGTATACAATAAACGGAGTCACTCAGCAGCAGCTGGCGAATGTTTTCAATGAGTTGGAAAATCAGGTTGAATGTATCATGAAATATGGTGCTTACACCGAAGCCCAGACGGGTGGGCTAAGTGCTTTGTGATTAGGGCTGCCTTTACCCATTCCCCGTCAGCCCCTTCGCTTCCCCCGCCACCTCCCCTTCTCCAGAGTTTCTAAAGTTAAAATCTGCCTAAGTATTTTATTAATATCTTGTCAGAGATGCTTCTTCAAGTAAATGGTTCTTTGCCTTTAGGGGCCAGTGTGATCTTTTGCTTATAGCGGGTGTGTTGGCTCGTGCTTGTGCACGACTCTATGAGTGTGTCCTTGTGTGCGCAGGTGCTGAACGAATGTTCATTGATCTTGCGCAAGTCACCGCGCTTGTGTTTTTGTTGGGTGTATTTTTGCGCATCACACACAACTTGGCCTCTGAGGCTACATATGCTCTATTTTCAGTTTCTGAATGTCTCAAGACACGCTATTCTGTCCAAATAGATGCACAGAGAGGACACTCGGATTGCTACCAAGATGTACTTTCTTAAAAGTAAAGAACCTCCTCCCACCCCCTCCCACAGCCGCAGGGCTTGCGGCACGGGGAAGTCAAGTCTTTAAAGGCCAGCCCCCCACTTCCAAGCAGGGGCAAGGAAGGAAACATACCCCTCCTTCTTTCCTTTCACCTCCCTCTTCTGCCCTCTTCCTAAACTGTCTCTTCCTTCCCAGCCTCCTCCTTCCTTCTTGGTTCTCCCTTCTCCAAAGAGCCAGATGTTAGACATGCTTGACAAGGATCCACACAGCACAGACATGAATGTACAAGAGGGCCACAGAAACTGTCTCCAGCCTTTCATTTCATGGATGAGCAGACTGAGGCTCGGAGATGCTGACAGATTTCTCCCATGTGCCCAAGGAGGTAATAGAGAGCCACAACCAGAGCCTGGGTTTTCCCACCTTCTTCACCACTCTGCCCTGGGGGGTGAGGGAGAGGAAAACCATTTCACAGGCTCTTCCTCACCCCCAACTCAAGCCCCACCCGTGTCAGAGCATCTGGATAACATCTGGATAACGGGAGTGTGGCCCATGAGTGTCACCAATGAGTAAAATGAGTCTAGAATCTGACCTCGGCTAACAGCCCATCAGCTGCTTTCCAGGATGTAAGGACTTCGTAGGATTCTTTCTCCAGTGAGCAGGAAGGAGTGGGAGCTAAAATACAGGAACAATGATCCCGCTGCCATCAGACCTCTTATGCGACTTAACAGAGGCAACCTTGGTCCCCACATGCCCCCAGCTCTGGCAGAGTGCCAGTGCCAGCAAAACCCACAGAAAGAACTGAGGAGAAAATGCAAGCACAGAATCCCAGCTTTTAGCCCGAAAAAGGACGGAAGACATGACCCTCTAATTCAATTCCTCATGTTGGGCAGGAACTCAGCACAAAGAGGCTCAACGACTTGCCCAGGGTCCCACACTGAACACAGGTTCAGTGTGCATTTCTAGAACATCCTTCTGTTTGCAGACCCTTCCCATCCCTTCTCCCATTTAGAACTGGTCCTTATGACACTTCCGAGAGAGCAATGCTGGGCAAGGCCACAGGTTGGACCTGCCTGCAGATAAAGACACTATTCGAGATCACTCACCTACATGGCCGATAGTGTCCCCACAAGCCTAGCTCAGTTGTCTTTCCTCTTTCTACCACACCCTACCATTCCTCTGCTTCATCTGCTTCTACAGCACATGTCAGAGACACACAGAGGGAAGAAGCAGGGACACACGGGTGTGCCCAGGATTTTCCGTATGCCTGGGACTCCGCCCCACGAAGCACTGATCTCCCCTGCCTCCTGCACCCAGCCTGTAAAAAGCCAGACTGACCAAGGGGCTGCTGTGAGAATAGGATTCTTCTCCAAAGTCAGGAGTGCCCTCTGCTGTTAGCACGGAGAATTGCATGGCCCCACTTGGGGTTCAGAGACTGTCCTTTGAAAATCAAGCACCTGGCCTACATCTTGCCAGAGAAAGGAGGAAAGGGTAAACAGACATGGAACCAGAAGCCCTTCCTTTTCCTAGGTGTCTAAGCTGAGTCTATTCTCTGAGGACTCAGGGAGGGTGTAGGAATCTGGAAGGAGAAAGAATAGGGCCCACCTTAAGTCTTTGGGGGGAAATCCTTTCGTTTGGGATTTCGGGCAAAGGTCAAAGCTCTAGCTCCCTCTCCCCTCTGTCCATGTATTTCCAGAAGCTCCTCTCAGTTCAAAGACCGAACTGCACCAATGGAGAGAATGGCCCAATAAGGAGGCCCAAGGAGCCACGGCATCTGTGAAAATTTTACTATCACCTTATCAGCCTAAAAGTTCGAAAAATGTTCACTTTGGCAACTCTGAGCCTAGGTCACAGCAGACTGTATCAGCAGAAAGAGTACAGGACTAGGAAACATGAGATCTGTTATGTGCTACTTATTACCCACCTCTATGCCTCAGTTTCCTCACTTGTCAAATGGCCCTTATAATCCCTGCCTTACAAGTCAGAGCTATGTTCTGCAAAATTCAGTTACATAACAGGTATGGTGCAGCATTAACTAATGGGTATTGTGTCACCCTGTGCATTTTTCCTTCCCAAGAATGGGTAGCCATGGTAGGAAGGTGTGGACAGAGCCATGGCCATCTACCCTGTGCTTCTTCCCTGCCTGGATTCTGACTTTGAAATGTCAATGGATGCATCCATCTTAGCTCCTGACAACATCACCAGTTTCCCACCTTAAGGCAAGGCATTCTCAAGGTTGGAAAAATAAAAATGCTTTTGCGGGGCGGAGAGCAACACTTTCAGTGAAAATCAGATGATCCCCTTAGGCACTGGCCTCCTGGCAAGCAGGGCTGGGAGCCAGGGACACTGTCCCGAGCTGGTCCAGAGAATCTAGAAGGACTGGGGGAGGGGGGTGCTGCTCAAGAAAGGCAGGAAGGAGCAGGGCTGGAGTCCTGGGGACAGCACAAGGGCCACAGAACAGGGACACGGGGGGAGGAAGGAGGGAAAAGACAGATTTTTCTAAGTTTAGAATTTTCCTGGGGCCAGACCCGAGTTGACTTCACCTGGCACAGAGGTCAAGAGCGTGGGCTTCGGCAAGAACTAGTTGCAAGGTGGCATTTCTTCTCTCTTATGCCTAGAACGGTTGCTGAACCTTCACTGACCTCATCCATACACTAGAGCCATTACACCTGCCTTGACACCCGGAAACTGTTTCATCAGTAGGCAGCATCTAGTAAGTGCACACAAATTATTACTGTCATCATTATTGGTGTGACCATCACTGTCATATCTTATTATGACGTATCTTATTTTCTGCATGATTTTCCTTTATTTGAATTTCTGTTTTCTCATCAACAAAAGCGAGAATGATCTTTGTCCCTTCTTAGCACCCAGGGTTGTGGTGGGGAGAGGGAGAGAGGCATCCCGGGTGCATCTGCGGAGGAAGGTTCCAGAGGGACCCAAAATGCTATTATTGAAGGCTAAATGTTCCGTGGCGAAAAGCTGCTGTAGCAATCTTTGCATCCACTTGATTTGAATGGGCACATTACTGTAATGTCCCAGTGCTCCAGTCAGCACGGGAAGGTTGAGCTATTTGTAACCACGAGACACACGAGCAGCATGAAGATCAAATGGTGGAGGGAAGCTCATCTGGCTCACCTGAGAAAACAGGGCTATTTGCTTTGAACACGACTAGAATTGATCCATGGCCACCTGCCTCCGACAGCACTGCCCAGGGCTGCCCGTAGGGAGGGCAAGAGAGACAAGGCAGGGGCAGGGAGAGAGGACAAAGGCAAGCAGACGTGCCTCTTGGTCGGACACCAGGAGGGGGAGAGAGAGACAGAGAGAGACAGAGAGAGACAGAGAGAGACAGAGACAGAGAGAATCCAGTTATAATTCCAACTCCAGTGCCATAATGGATACTGAAAGTCCTGTCTTACACCTGTTGCTCTGAGAACACCATCTGCCCTCCACAAAGCTTCCCAGACCCCCTCAGATCTGGATTGAGCGCCTCATCCTTGGATTCAAGCTGTTCAGTGAGCAGCCCCAGGCTATTTTGCTCCCTGCTCTCTCATCCAGAGGACAGAAAACCCCTAGGAAGCCGGTCTCCAAGGTTCAGCCAGGGTGGGATGGTAGTGGGGGTGATGCCCTGGACAGGAGGTGGAAACAAGATAGGCAGGATAGAAACATGTCGAGACCCTCCCAAATGTCCCGTGAAGGTTAAGGCTGCCTTGTAGTTACACTGAGCCCTCTCCCACCAGCTAGTCCCTTTGTGGTCTGCTGGGTCCTCCAGCTTTCCCTATCAACACCTCCCTTGATGTTCACTTGAAACTGTCTCCACTATTGAGAGGGGGCTGGGAGGGACATCATCTCGCCTAAATCTAAGTCCCCACAGGATGACCAGACTCACCTTAGTTTTGTCATCTGTAAAACGAGAGCAGCTGTCAATGTGCTCCAAGGACCCCACTCACCCCTGATGTTCTAACCTTCTCAGCCACGCCCTCTCTTCCAACCCCATGCGCGGTGCCCAATCCCAATCGCACTCAGGGCACTGGGCTTCATTTCCCAACCTTCTCTCTCAACTTAGTGTCCCTTTGCCCCCCAGGCTAGCCAGGCCCTTCAGTGATGACAATCTGATGGTCACCTCCTTCTCCCCTCCCTCACACCCTATCACACTATGAACTGCCTCCTCACCCATCCCCACCACACTTGCTGCTTCATTTCACTCCCTTCTTTTCTTGTGACAAAACATACAGGACGTGATACTTATCATTTTAACTATTTGTAGGCATATAATTTGGTGCCATTAGGTACATTCACAGTGGGGCACCTGGATGGCTAAGTTGGTTAAGCATCTAATTCTAGAATTCTTCAGGTCATGACCTCATGGTTCACGAATTCGAGCCCCACATTGGGCTCCATGCTGGTGGTGCACAGCCTGCTTAAGAGTCTCTCTCCCTCCCTTGGGGTGCCTGGGTGGCTCAGTTGGTTAAGCGTCTGACTTCAGCTCAGGTTATGATCTTGAAGTTCATGGGCTCGAGCCCCGCATCGGGCTCTATGCTGAGAGCTTGGAGCCTGCTTCTGATTCTGTGTCTCCCTCTCTGCTCCTCCCCTGTTCTCTCTCTCTCTCAAAAATAAACATTAGGGGCGCCTGGGTGGCACAGTCGGTTGAGCATCCGACTTCAGCCAGGTCACGATCTCGCGGTCCGTGAGTTCGAGCCCCGCGTCGGGCTCTGGGCTGATGGCTCGGAGCCTGGAGCCTGTTTCGGATTCTGTGTCTCCCTCTCTCTCTGCCCCTCCCCCGTTCATGCTCTGTCTCTCTCTGCCCCAAAAATAAATAAACATTAAAATAAATAAATAAATAAATAAATAAACATTAAAAAAATTTTTTTAAAAAGATTCTCTCTCCCTCTATCTCTGCCCCTCCCCCCTCTCTCTGAATAAATAAACATTAAAAAAAATTAAGTACATTCACAGTGTTTTATATGAGAACTGCTACCTATATTCAAAAGTTTGTCATCCCCATCATAAACTCTGTACCCACTCCCCTTATCCCCAACTACTGTAACCACGGTTATACTTTCCATTTCTATGAATTTTCTATTCTCGATGTGTCATATAAGTGGAATCATACAATATTTGTCTTTCTGTGGCAGGCTTGTTCCACTTAGCATAATATTTTCAAGGTCCACCCATGTTATGGTATGTATCAAAATTTCATTCCTTTTTATGGCTGAATAATATTCCATTATATGTATACACCACACTTTCCTTATCCATTTGTCTGTCAGTGGATATTGGGTCGTTTCTATCTCTTGGCCTTTGTGAGCAGTGCTGCTACAAACATGGGTATGCAAGTATCTGTTTCCCATTCTCTGGAGTATCTAGGAACAGAAGTGCTGGGTCATATGGTGATTCTCTGGTCAACTTTTTGAAAAGCTGCCAAACTGTTTTTCCCAGGAGCTGAACCATCTTACATTCCCACCAGCAATGCACAAGGGTTCCAATTTCTCCACATCCTCACCAACACTTGCTATTTTCATCTTTTTATTCTAACTATCCCAGTAGGCATTCAGCTATTTCATTTCACTCTTAACTCCCCTCAACACCCAAGATATTGTAATTTTGTACAACAGTTTTGTAGGATCTGATAAGCAGCCTAATCTTATAGCACATTAATATAAATAATGCAGTTTGACTGGAAGCTCCCAGCAGGCAGGAACTGCGTATGATTCACCCAAGGCCGCCATCTTGGTTTCCACACATGGGTTTCCACACAACCCATGCAGTGGGCATGACTGTTTTCCTCATGGCTGACGGCCTTAGGTCCCAGAGTCCAGATGTCTCAGCCCTTCCCACCGACAGAGGCTGGAATGCCAGAAGACTCAAAAACAAGTTTTCCATGAATAGAGAGGAAAAGGACTAAAAGAAGATTTTAAAAAAAGTTGGACAACATTGAGGCTGAAAGGGCAGGCCGCAAGAGTGCAAATGGGGAGAGAAGAGAGATTGACGGAGGGAACTAGTCACACAATCAATTCTCCAGAGAGGCAGATTCTGTAGGCTCCTTTTGAGCACCTGATTCTTATGCCTCACAGATCTGAGCTGGAAAACTGCAGAGATGCTGCTGCTGGACCCCCTACCACCCTAGCCCCAAACCAGCTACTGTTAATTGAGGGGGTGAAGTAGCCCCTGGGCTCCTCCTCAGGTGCCCCCAAGAGCTCCAGCTCAGGCCCCAGCAAACTGGAGAATACAGCTGTTGTCAGTGTCACTGCGGGCCCTTTGGGGGGTGCAGACTGCTCCGGAGTGGGAGGGCCTGGAAACACGGCTGCAGAGGGACCTGTGCGGTCCGGTTAAGTAGTCAATGGCTACGCCCCTGCTTCTTCCTGTCTGGACAGCCATGCAAAAGGCCGAAGAGATGCTCAGAAGCTCACTCACCCCAGGGCGGGATAAGGGAGATGCACGGAGACAGACATGATAAACACCAGCAAGACAAGAGAGGGGACTGACAGCAAGCACGCATGGGGGCAGAGGCAGGAACGGCACACCGGTCAAAGGCAAATCAACTGTGTAGGTCTACATGACCAAGCTTTCTCTCTCCCCGTCTCTCTTCCAGTTACTATCAAAGCAAAATTTATGAAGGGCTCGAGGCATTGGATATTCCTTGTATTTCAATCTAACTTTTTGCAATCTCAAGTGAACAGCTTGGCTGCTTCTGCCTGTCAGGGAATTTAAATTGCAGATGGGACGGTGAGCCAGCCGCCTTGTACAGGAGCAGCCCCGCTGGTGCGCACCATCATTGCCTAGCAACCAGGCTGGGGAGAACTTTATGAAGCAGCAGAAAGTTCCACTCTGGAAAGTGCCCTTGACCCAAGGCACCTCATGGGAAAAGAGGGAGTTTCCAGAGAGGGGACACAACCAGGTAAGAGGTCTGCTCATGTCACAACGGGGTCAAGGAATGCAACCGGGGAACCAACCAGCATGGCTCCCCCCAGCCACCATCATTAGTGTACCCATCTTTGACACAGAATTCCCACTGGTCTCCGCATGGTTTTTTGACATTCCATTGTTCGAGAGATTGTTTAAAAACCAAAGATGACTCCCTTCTTCTCTATGTGGTCTTCACCCCTCGCACACCAACAGTGAGTGGAGAGAGATGGGAACGGATAATGCCAAGACACTAACACTCACACAACACACATACATACACACAGTCACACACATAGATAGGCAGGTGCTTACGCTGCTGAAGAACAAACCACCAGCAAGTACCCAGAGCAGGCTAAAAGGAGGAGCAAACCCATTAAATTTGCTTCCATTTGGATCTCACTTCTCCAGGATGGAATGTGTGTGATTATGGCTTTTGACCGTGATCAGAGTCAGTGTTGACTCAGTAAAGCGTTAGCTGAACTTTAGCATCCTAGTCTGAAAGGAAAGGACACACCAATGTGCTTAAGATTGTCATCAACCCATATGCTTTACTTAAACAACCAGCTTGGAGAATAAAATGTAAAGACTAGCCCAATGTGTCTGTTTGGCCAAGTGTGCACAGACCGGTGTTCCATCAGCTTTGAGGCATAACGTACCCTCCACACATACTCGTGGAAAGACAATGTCACATCGGTCACCCCCCTCTAGCCTGTGTCCAGGAGACAGCTAACGTATTTACCAGCTTCCTATCATGGGTTGAATTTGCACCCCCTCAAAAAAAGGGAGAGAGATGCTGAAGTCCTAACCCTCCGGTATCTCAGAACACGACTTTACTTAGAAAGAGGGTCATCACAGATGTAATTAGTTAAAATGAGATCATATTGGGATAGGGCATCCAATATGACTGGTGTACTTCTAAGAAGAAAGGATGGCTACACGAAGACACAGAGACACAGGGACAAGGCCACGAGAAGATAAAGGCAGAGACTGGAGTGATGTAGCTGTAAGCCAAGGATGGATGGCCACCATCAGGAGACAGGAAGAGGAAGGAAGGATTCTCCCCTACAGGTTTCAGAGGGAGCATGACCCTGCCAATACCTTGATTTTGGACTTCTAGTCTCCAGAACTGTGAGACGACACAGTTCTATTGTTTTCAGCCACCTCGTTTACAGCAAATAATACAATTTGCATTGCATTATTCTGTTGAAAGGGACCAGAAAGGCCCTGACAGTGACAGCATAGTGTGAAACAGGAATGAGTCTGCACACAGGACAGAGCTCAGGCCTTCTGAATGCAGATGCTGGCATGGAGCTTGAGGGCTTGAAAATCTCTGTGACATGGGCCAGAGACATGGATGATGACTTTTTGGCTAAATTGTTATTTTTTCATTAAACGTCCATTCCGTAGATGATCTGTGGACTTGGAGCATACTGTCAGGGGGCAGTGCTTTCCAGAGTGCTAAGGCTGGCGGAGGGCCAGGAGCCCTTGCCCTTGTCTTCCTCAGACCTGTCTGTCCCCCTCACTGAGCACTCCTCAGATGCTGGCGAGTCCTGTCATTTAGCTTGTCCTGCTTCTCCAGGACCGTGAGCATCTTCCAGGGCTGACACCATGCTGTATCCTTCACTGGATCCCAAGAGTGCTGTGCATGGCAAACTGATGCATGGGGCATACAAACATAAAAATCACAATCGGCACAAAGACTCCTAGTCAGTCACCAATGTAATTAGTCCCTGAACCCATTCATTTCTGAACTCTTATTACTGCTTTATTATCAGTACCCCATTCGATGTGAAAATAATTGTATTTTTTTTTCTTTTAACTAATTCAAGGTATGTTCACACTGGATGGAATTCAGTGAGGCAGGTCTAGTGGGTGTGATCAGCCCTGAGGTCAGAGACAGAGACAAACATGGGATCCAAGCACCAGACCACTGAAGAAGCTGACGTGCACGCAACCAAGCATTGGGAAAAGATGGTTCTAGACCCTTTCACTTCCCCTGCCTGAGTATACGTGTCACCAGCCTGGTAAATGAAGGCATTTGCACCTTTAGCATTGTTTTTTTTTTTTTTAAGTATAATTTATTGTCAAATTGATTTCCATACAACACCCAGTGCTCATCCCAACAAGTGCCCTCTGCATATGAGTCTTTGGCCTTCAATCTCTCAGCTGTCGTAGACACAGGAAAGCATCACCCAGCCCCTTCTTCTGTGGTCAGCAGAAGCCCCTGTAGCCAACAGCTCCTCCAAGGTCAGCCTCAGCTAAGGGGGTCGAGCGAGGCATGGGCATTGAAGGATGGGTCATTGTCTCCCTTACTGTCGTTTCTCACTTCAGAGCCTCCAGGTGTTTGGGGACCCACATCGCAGATTTAGTTCAACTTGCACCTCTTCCCAGCCCTAATTCCTCCCCCTTCCTCCACAGGCGCTAATCCCTAAAAATCATCTTGCCGCCCAAACTCCACCCCAGCATCTGTGTCCAGATGGCCCACACTGTAAACCAACTTGCTCCTTTTTTAAAATTGTGGCAAAATACGCGTACCATAAAATTTACCATTTTAATCAGTTTTAAGTGCACAGTTCAGAGGCAGCAAGCACATTCATAACATGTAACTATCACCGCCATCCGTCTCCAGGATGTTTTCATCCTCTGCAACTGAAACTCTGTACCCATTAAACACCAACTCCCCACTTCTCCTCCCCCAGAAACCACCATTCTACTTTGTCTCTATGAGTTTGACTATACTAGGTGACTCTTGTTAAGTGGAATCATACAGTATTTGTCATCTTGTGTCTGGCTTATGGCACTTAGTGCAATGGATGAGTCTCCAAGATTCATCCATGCCATAGCGTGTGTTAGAAAACCCTTGCTTTTTAAGGCTGGATGATATTCCATTGTATGGACGCACCACATTTTGTTCATCCATTCATCTGTCGATGGATACTTGGGTGGCTTCCACTTTTAGCTACTGTGAATAATTCTGTGCATATATGCTTTTATCTCACACCAGCTCACCCATATACAAATGGGTCTGCCTAGCCCCTTTGAGGGTGACCAAGAGGTAAGAGGAATGGCAGGCATCTTCACAATGTCCTAATCACGAGGCAAAAAGGGGTGAATGCTCCAGTCCCCCACCACCTCAAGGATGGTTAGCTGGCAGTTCTTGGGAACTGTGGACAAATGGACAACGCAATATTTGTTCTCCAAGGTGCAAAAAGTACACAAGGTGTAGACGTGAGGAATGACAGAAAAGCAGCAGCTCAGAAAGGAAGGGCTCACGTCCTCACTCCTTTCTGGGCCATCTTCCCCCCTAGAACACTGCCTGTGACATTCCCTGCAGAGGTGACAGGAGGTGGACAAGGGGCTCCCCACTCTGCAGTTTGCCTTGCCCAGCATCCCCATCCACACAGCCCAGGGGAGACCAAGGAAGATTGATATATTCAACATAATAATCCCTGACCTAAGGGGAAAAAATGACTGAATGCCTTAATCCAAGAACAGTTTGGAATGCCTGATGGGCTCCAGGCACAGTGCCAGGCATATGCCACGTTGCCACTGAGACCACCGTTCCACGAGCCGGGGAACCTACTACCTAGGTCTCCAAATAGAATAGGGTGAATAGCCCAACCAGGCACAGGATAAATGCCCTAGTATGTGTCCTCTCTGGGGGGATAGACTATCCCTGCACCACGGACCTATGTTCCTTGACTTCAGGGCACTCCCCGACTCCTTGCCCCATCTAGTCATCCATGCAGTCATTTCATAGTTGTGTTTTCATCTGCCAGGCACCGTGTGGAGGAGGCAAAGGTGAGAATGTCTGCCCAAGTGGGTGAGAGGAACCCCACACACACGATGAGAAATGTGGCTCAGTGACGAAGATCTGCTCTCATCTCAAAACTCAATCAGAGCCTCTGGCCTGAGTCCAGAAACATAAGCACACATCGCCCCCTGCACACATGGCGTCAGCAGTCAGCGGGTTTGGGAGCGCCACCTTTGGCTGCTCTCAGTCAGAGACCTTGCGCTGATCAGCATTGTTCAACCATCAAGAGAGCAGCACACCAGCCCCGACCTTCAGAGGCTCCCCCACTACATCCTAATGCCCGCCTCTGCACCACATGGCCCTTGGTGAAGCCTCAAGGACCACCCATCCAAGGAGGGAGTTAGCCGACAGTTGTCATCCCCCAAAGGAAGGCACGCGAGCTTCCCCTCTGTCCCAGAAATCCCACTGCCTGTTGCAAGCCAGACATGATGTATAGGAATAATAAGGCCCCTTGAATTCCGCATTAAGTGCTGTCAGCAAATCACATGATTTCTTTTTTAATATTGTACATATCTGGTCCCTGGAAAATGATGAGGATGCCAACTCCCCCCAGTTGTATGATAAGCAGGGAGGCACGACCCCTCGCCCAGAGCCAACTCTGAGCAAATGCAAGGAAAGGAAGAGGGAGAGACTGCCTATATGTGTGTTCCCGCATCTCACACTTGGTGCCTGCCCTCTTCTGACTGCCTTGCAGAGAAGAGAGGGTTCACAAACTTCCCTAACTGGTACCTCCTTCCAGCCAACTTTCCATGGCTTCCATGAGAGCATGGCTGCTACATAAATGTCACGCGCTCAGAGTCGCCTTCCCAACCTCCCCATCTAAACCAGGTCCCCTCCACGATTCTCCCTCTGAGCCCCTGCATTTCCATTCCTGGCTTCCCACCTGTTTGCTTGCTCAGTGCATCGCTCATGAGACACCATGCCCAGTGAGGGTGGGAACCATGCTGTCTTGTTCACAATTCAACTTGCAGGGCCCACTACATTGCCTGGCACACAGGTAGGTGCTCAGGAACCATTTGCGGAGTAACCTCATAGTAAATGCTCAGAAAACCCTGCTCCGGTGAGTTGAGCCACATTTCCTAGAGTCATCAGCACATCTAGAACTTCAGCATGCATCAGAACTATCTGGAAGGTTGGTTCAACCAGTGACCACTGGTCCTGCCCCCAGGTTCCAATTCAGTAGGTCTAGGTAGGGTGGGAGGGTCTGTGTTCATGTTTCCAACCAGCTCCCAGGTGGATGCGGTGCTGCTTGTCCAGGGGCCCCACTTCAAGGATCACACCCTGAGAGAACTGGCCATAAATGCAGACACTCTTCTCCTGACCCTCTGTCTTCTAGTCGGAGCTGTCTGTGTGAATACAAGTGACAGAAGCAGACAACTGGGTTCTTCAGGACCAATCTGTGCAATCAGAATAATATTATGCCTATCCCCAACAGTGGGAAGGTAAATTGAGGCCAATGGATGCAAAGTGAGGTGAGCTGTTCAGGAAGTCGTGGCAGAAAAGGCATAGAACCCTGTGTACCAGATACACAGCTTCCTATTCCAATCAGTGAGCTGCACTTTTCTGACACCAACTGTAGAAATGAGTTGGTTTCCAAGTGGCTTATTAGAGAACAAATTATTCCCTGTTTTGCCACTCTTTCCATTTGAGTTAATCTGCAAGTCTAAAGTCCAAGCAGGTGCCAGAGTTATTCCTGCAACTGGCACCAAATTGCATTCAGAAAGCACAATTAGCACTTCGTTAATGTGCCTCAAAATGGGATAATCTACATATTACCCAAAGGCGGCCTCGGTCCCCACTGCACTTTACCTTAATGTGCCAACGTACAGGTTGCCCTGCTAACAGGCCTTTGCAGACCCTAGCATTTGCCAGGCAGCAGTCCCGGCCTCCTCAATTGCACAGAGCAAGAAGGACGCCCTGGCGATAGAGATGAAGAACCCTAGATGCATTCTCTCTGCTTCTTCTTCCTGTTCTTTCTCTTCTTGAACTACTCAGTCCACGCGCCCATGGGGATGGGGAGAAACGTAGGCACTTGGGCCAGGGCGGAGGGGAGGTGCAGAGGCCCAGAATGGGGCGTTGGAGGCCAAGTGGAGAGAGGAAGGCCCCGCCGAAGGGCAGCTCAGTTCAGGGTTTGGAGCCTGAGCACCGTGAGGGGTTTCTCACGAGATGCTGGGGTGCCAGGGGAAGCCTGGCCCTGGGCTGTTGGAGCTTCAGCAGGGTGATGAGCTTGAGGAGGTGAGAAGAGAGTCCCTGCAGGGGCAGCGGGCATGGGGTGTGGGAACAGGTGAGCACTGGGAAGGGCTTCGAACCAGGCTGAGGCAACAGCACAGCAGAGTCTGGGAGGCCAAGCCGGATGAGGAGAGCATCCGTGCCACGAACGGGTGTCAGGAGCAATGGAAGATTGATTACATACAGGGCTGCCAATCAAGTAAGAAAATATGTTACAAATCATAGGAGCCAGATTTCCCACTATTAGAGAAGGAAGCTACAAATGCAAAAAAGAAGAAAACTAAAGTGAATTCTGAGGTGCTAGATTAGAATTTGGGAATTGTATGCGAATGCATGGCTTTTAGTCTGTCAATAGAAAAATACATAAATACAGACGCAACTGTGTAAGTACACGTATCTGCATATAAACGCACGTGCAGGTACTTCTTTGCTCTGTCCACCAAGAGGGTCTGGGAGCCATGCCAATACCAATGAGCACACTTAGCCCCCAGATCTTGGTTTCTTGGTATCATTGTCCACTGAAAGGACCCAGGGTCCTTGGACAACGGGTGATTCCGGCCAGGAGCAGGGAGAGTGCAAGATGAACCTGGGCATCCCACTACACCAGAAGTAAGGAAGTACTCAGAGAATGGTAGGGACATCTGAGCAGGATACCAAAGCCAACTTGGAAGGACTCCCACTGGGCAGCTCTAAGACTATGGGAGTATCAAAATAAACACCAACAATAAGTTACCATCCACTGATGAAAATATGAAACCATGAGTTCATACTACTATAGATAAATGAACAAATTGAAGTTTGGTAAAAAATGGGCTATTTACCTAATCACAAAATATCTCCACACACAGCTATTACAAAGGGGAAGAGAGTCACTTTGCATTGGTGAAGGGAGGCACACACCACCTGAAGCAAGAAACGGAAGTTAGTATCAATAGGATGGAGACAAATCAGAATTTTGCACCACCCGCAAAGATGCAATGCGTCCCATAGGCTCTCCCACTCTGAGGCACATTAACGAAGTGCTAATTGAGCTTTCTGAATACACAGCAAAAACTGACTCACAGCATCACTTCATGAAACTCCTGCCAAAGATGCATAGTCTGAATCTAATCATGAGAAAACATCAGACAAACCCAACGTGAGGTACATTAATCAAAATAGTTGGCCTGGAGTCTTCCAAAGTGTCAAGGTCTTGAGAGTTAAGAAAAGACTGGGAGTCTGTTCCAGATTCCAGGAAACTGGGGGGACGTCCCAGTGAAATGCAGTGTATGAGCCTAGACTGGATCCTTTTGCTATAAAGATTATCGCTGGGGCAGCTGACCAGGGTCTGAGGATTAGATGTTAGTGATGTATCCATCTATTTCCTGCATTTGATGATTGTTTATGGCCATATAAGGGCATGTCCTTGTTTGTAAGATATATAAACTAAAGGGTTCATGGGTCACGGCCATTATGCCGGCAACAAACTTGGAAATCATTCAGGAAAAAGAAAGTTTTTTTGCACTGTACTTGGAGCTTTTCTATATGATTATTTCCAACAAAAAAAAAATTCAAGAAACTCTAGCAATGATGACAGCAAAAGATCGCAGTCTCCTTCAGCCAACATTGTCTGGCCATGCTCTCGATGAGCTCAGTCTGCCTGGGGACTGAGTGAGTCAGCCTCATGCCACTGCAGGGAGGTCATCACGGCCGTGCCCACTGTTTACTGTATCCTGAGTAGAAGAGTGGCTGAGGGGAGGTTGGTGGACTCTGTGCCTTCCAGGAGACCTGCACTGATTTTGGGAAGGATTCAGACTACTCAAACTGGGAAGACGGAAGCCTCTATCACTGACATGAACACTGGGTCTTGGGAAGAAGAACACGATCCTGGTGTCCAGTCCCGTGTCTGGTGCTCATGGATGTTCTACCCTCCGCGGCTCCACGCTGAGGAACTCTGTGCCCTCCTCCTTCTCCTGAGGAAGACTGGCAAGGCAGGACTTTCTGCGCTGGAGCATATACTGGAAACCAATGTGCTCCTCTCAGGGCTCTGACCTCCTCCCTGCCAAGGATGAGAAGCCTCCTTCAGTGTAGACTTGAGTTCACACCTGTGTGCCACAGTGTGAACAGAGCAACCACTGACTGACTCACACCCAGGACAGAGTAACCAGGTGGCGAGGGGTCTGAAAACCATTGGTGAGAAGAGAAGACGCAGGCGAGATGAGGCATCTGCCTTTAAATATTTCAGGACACGGCCCAGGGAAGAGGTTGGATTTTCCTTGTATGATTCCAGATTAAGAACTAGAGCGGGGGGCACCTGAGTGGCTCAGTTGGTGGAGCACCCAACTTTTGATTTCGGTTCAGGTCATGATCCCAGGGTTGTGGGAGCCAGTGTCTTGTCGGGCTCCCCAGTGCTGTGTGTGGAACCTGCTTGGGATTCTCTCTCTCTCTCTTTCCCTCTGATCCTCTCTCCTGCGCACACTCTCTCTCTCTAAAATTAAGTAAGTAAATAAATAAATAAATAAATAAATAGAGCCAATGGAAGAAGCTGAAAGGGGGTGGAGTTGAGCTCCACATAAGGAAGGAATTTTCTAGTACTGGATGTCTCTGCGGGCTGAGACCCCGGCAGTGGGCAAGCATCCACTGAAAGACCACCCATGACGGGAGCCGCAGCTATGACCTCTCCAAAGTCAGGATTCCAGGGAAGACCACCTCACCCCGGCAGGGCGCAGAGTAGGAAAAGGAGCCACAGGCTTCGTGAGCAGAGTGAAGGTGGACATTCCTGGGCTTTGCTCAGGCCAGTAGGACAGTCCCGTGAAGCCAGAGCACCCCTCTCTCACCAGCAGCACACTCTCTGCCACCCCCACCTCCGCTTCTCCAGCGTCTAAGGCGAGTAGACGCAGTGTAAATGCTGAGGTCAGCATTTCGGAGAAAGAATTGGGACTTCATAGCACATCAATGCACCATGTCTAGGACTCGGTGACCTCCCAGATGTGTCGCTTCCCCCCTCCCACCACCACCACCGTGGAGGCTACCCTGAATCCCAGCTTGGCCCATAGTCCAGCCTGTTCCCAAATACCTCTGGCAGCTCCAAAACATAAGGCGAGTCACCTGCCTAATAAACCTTGGCCCCAACCCTCCGTTACCAGTTTCTCCTACTCCAACCCTTGACTCACTGTCCCTTAGGCATCATACAGGTGAACAAGGTTCAGGCTGCAAGTTACAGCTCCTAAGTGGGGCAGGAGACTGCGCTCTGCCTCCCACGTCACCAAGAGCTGGGGAAAACAATAAAAGGGCACATGAGTCCCTGGAAAGAAAGAGTAGCTGCTGCAAGTCTTGTCATCACCATGGTTCACTTGGAGACCAAGTTTAGGCCAGCGTGGAAAGTTTTCCATGGACCTGTCATCCACTGACAAGTCCGGCAGATACATATATAAAGTATGGTCTCCAATTTGCATTCACTGCTTCAGTTGGATTGATTAAAAGAAGCAGACGCCATGATTTAAAGAAGGCAGAGGAAGGGGCTTTTCAATAGCACGTGGTGGAGATGATGTTAGAGTTTATTGGATTGTCACATTGGATACATTATTCCCCAGGGGCCTGAATAAAGAATTAGAGCAGCAGCGAGATCTTATTTGACATTTGATGTTTCAATTTCCCAGGCAACATTATGCCTGTTGAATTTTCAGCTTGGATGCAGTACTAAGCCGACTCGCATGGCCAGCCCCTCCCTCAACACCCCCACTACGAGTTTTAAGGAAGGGCCAGTTCAGACTTATTAGACACTGTTATTATTCAACTTATACCCCACCCCGATCCACTGGCACAAATCGCTTTTACATAACCCATGGATTCACATCACATATAGTTAGCAGATTTGTGTCTCGGAGTTTATCTAGCGGCAAAGCCCAAAGTTGAGAACAACTGACAGCCAGACATTTTTTTTTTCTGGAAACGATGCTTAATTTACTTATATACTATTTCCGCCACACTGTGTGTTGCATGATACTGCTAACTGCTAACTCCTCTCTGTGGCATCATGTGCCCAAGGTGGAAACACCAGCGAACGTGCCCCTGGCAAGAGAGGACAATGGGCTGAACTGGCAGACCCGAGCCCTGGCCTCTGCCTTGGCTCTGCCTCTAACTTGCTCAAAACCTCTAGAAAATTCCCTTGACCTTCCCTGCCTCTGTGATCATACCTGTTCTATTCACTTCATAGAGGAATGGGGAAGAGGTAATGAGATCGTGGATACGAAAGTGCTCAGAAAAACAGGCAGCGCCTGAAATCCATCAGGTTAGGTATCATGTAGGTAGGATCAGGTTTAGAAAATGGGCTTTGAACACCGGGCTATAAAACAAATGTATCTGAGCCACGCTCTGACCTCACTCCTCATTTTACAGGCAAGAATGTGGGTACCAAGGGGTGTCAGGTGGGGCCAGTCAGGTTTGCATGAAACACTAAAGGCTCACGTTACACCTGAATGTCCACCCAGTGACCATCGAGCTTCTGCTTGATTATCTGATTTGACAGGGATCTCACTTCCTCAAAGGTAACACCTTCCACTTTTGAAAGGTTTAGGCGCCTTTTCAGAAACATGAGGAAGGGGAAGGAATTTGTGTGGCCTTTTTTCTTCCAACCACTGGTCCCAGTGATAGTTAACAGTGCCCCGCAGACTGCAACTGCTCCCTCTTCCGTGCGGTACTCGGTCGGCTAGTTGTTCTCTGTCACACTCCTCCCGTCTGGGTATCCCTACGTTCTTTGTTCACCCCTCACGTGAGTCCCTCTGCCATCCCGGTTACCCTGCAATCAACATGCTCTAATTTGTCCAGAACTGACTCCAGGCTCATCTCTGCCGTGGCCACCTTGTCCTTGGCAGTTGACAGGACATTCAGGACCTGTTCGGTCACCCTCAGTCTGAGCAGCTGCCGTCAGCGGCTCTTTAAATTCAGCAGTAAGCCGGGGGGTCAGGCATGGACAAGTAGAGCCTCACGAGTTCCTAGTCCACTGCTGATACCTGGCAGAAAATTAAGGCCTTGATACAACCCAGAGAGGCAGATACAGAGTCTTCAGCTTGGCTGGGCGCTGGTCAGGGGCCCGCCCTCCTCCAAAGAGGCACCCTGCACTTGCAGAAGATGGAAGGAGAGACCCGTTGCCATGGAGACCATCGGGCAACCTAGACTGCCTGCAGCCTGTGAGGAAAAGGCACTGGGAAGGATCACAGTGAGATGCAGGAATTCACCCACAACCACCACCCACCCCGCCATGAGCAGTTACCTAAAGCAAGCAGCACCTGGGCAGTCTCCATCATGGCCCAGGAGGGGGCACAGCCGACGTGAGACATTCTGTAGGAGGTGGGAGGCCTTCAGGGGTGTGCCTGTGATAGGTGTGTGATGTGTGTGTGTGATGACACAGCAGCAATGCCTCCTTGGACAAAGCTTCTTTTTCGGGGGCACAACAGTGATATTAACCCTCTTGGAGCAGCTGGAGGGTGGTGACTTGAGGCTTAGCTGGTCACTTGTTTGTGCCCCAGAGCACTATGCACACGCCTCCCATTAGCACTAATTACACAGTGCTCTAATTATTTGTTTAGACATCTGGCTCCCCCACTGGAGCAGCTCCAGCCCAGGGCCTCCATCTTGTGTTTCTGTCCCTGATTCCCAGCACTACTACGTGTCCCCGGCACATAGTAGGGGCACAGTGGGTATTCCCTGACTTACTGAACCTCTGCCAAGGGCAAGATCAGAGTAGTCTGGATTTAAAACAGCAGCACGCAAGATCAAGGCTCAGTTCAAGCAGCATCCGTGGGGCTCCTGTTACATTGGGGCACGGAGCTGTAATGCAGCCAACCGTCACGGGGCACACGCCGAGCTAGAGGAACACACAGACTGCAACCCTCCCTCCCTTGTGACAGGGACACAGCAGCAGAGGCAAGCATGATGTGCTCTTGTCACAGCACTCGCTAGGAGAGAAACCCAGAAGACCTCACCACTGGGGCGTCCATTTTGCAGGTTACCAAGGGAAGGATTGGTCTCATTTCACATTCATCTCGTTGTTTCAATTTATATACAGTGCAACCACTCTTTTTGGTTGTACGGGTTCATGCATAGATTTTGAGTTAACTACGGGAGATACAGAACCGGTCCATCACGGGTCTATTTTATTTTGCTCTGTTAAGTAACTCCCGTATTTTATCTGGTCCCATTTTTGTGTCCTATCTGCTCTTAGAGACCTGTAACTGCAAACTGAGTCAGTTCTGTCCAGTAGCCTAATCAGATCTGCCCCTAACTCTGAGTCCTATTTGACATTTCAAAGCAAAAGAGGACAGTGCAGGAAAAAGAAGCAAGGTGGGGTGTACCCACTTACCCTGAGAAAGGACTTTTCCTCTAGAATCGTTGGAGCCAGAGCAGGAATCCCATGAGGATGAACTTTGCCCTACACCACTGGTGAGCTCCGGAAAAGTTCCACCTGATTCCAATTTTATCAAACTATCTACCGGTCTGTGTTTCTGCTGGTCACCAATCCTCAGCCCCATTTCCCTCGTCCTCCCACCCCCTCTCCCCATGCACTCCTCAGGGTTTCAGGTAAGCAGAAAATTGATAAAATTGCTTGCAAATAAACTTGAATGTGGTGGAGAAATTGCTATTATTTACAGGGAACCTTTAAAAATCATTTCTTATGGGAATAAATATTTCCCTAGGAGAATAAGCATATGTGAGCATTTTTTTTTAAGCCACAAAAGGTTGGAACTTGGACGTTCACATTATGTTGCTCCTCAAAGCAGTTCTGTGGGATGCTGTTGACTCCTTCCAAGTTTGCTGCTATTATCCCGAACACAGTTGGAACTTTGCCTCAGAAATTGCCTCCAGAGTCAATATATGAGCCCACACAAGAAAACCAGCCTCATTTTTTTTTAAGTCACATATGTTGTTGTCAAATATATTTTCTCCTCCCCAATACTTGAGGGCCGGTCTCCATTGATTTTCATTAACCTAATGTCCAACCTCAAGGTCAGGAATAGAGCAGTCAAGCATCATTAATTTGGAATACACTATTTTAGAATAAGAAACAATTCAGCCAGTAAACTTCAGCCCATACACTTGCTGGTCTTGAAGGAAGGATTTGGTAAGCAAACTAATCATATATTGTAAATCTGGAGGAAACTACTTAAAGCTACTTTAAAAAACAAACTTCTCAAGAATTCTCAAGTACACCTTAGATTAAAGCACCCTTTACAAAACCTACTTGTGGATTCATTACAAATTGCCTTTATTAACCAAAGAAATCCCTCCATGGACTTGTAGAGGACCTTACTTTGTTGACCTATTTCCTGTTCAGTGCAATAAAGCTGCATCTGTCTAAAATGGTCTCATAATTCAGACTTTTTGCCACACTCCAGAAAATTCTGACAAAGCTTCCTCAAATTAGTCTGAACTAATGAGGTTTGATTTTACTAGACTGAACCATATGAAATCAGCGATATTTAACCATTTTTGACCTATAAAAATGGCAACTTTATATGGCACAATCTAATATATTTCTTCCCTGGTGCTCCTTTCCAGGGAACAAAAAGCACTCTACATTTCTAAGCTTTCTTCATATATTTTAAAGATAAAGTAGGAGAAAAGGATTGACCGCCTCAGGCCCCGACCCCTGCCCTTCAGTTCATAAGTACAGAAACTGAAAGATCTTGCAGCAAAAAGTCATTCAAGACAACCACTGCAAAGTGGGACACAAAGAATATTAAAACAAAAATAAACAGAACTTAAAACAAATGATCACTTCTGCTTTGCTATCATGCCAACGCACACCCTCTCCTTTATGCCAGCGTGCCCTGAGCAGATGGGTGGGCAATCTAAAAATCACTTCAGAGACAAAATGCATCTTGCCTGCCCATAAGTGTAACCCATTAAAGCCCAGAGACTCTACTCTGTCTGCATGAACAAAATCTCCAATATAAGACTCTGAAAGGCTTGGGATGAGAGGGGAGCAAATTAAGGTTTAATAGAATGGAACCTCAGGAAATGGACAAATGTAAATTAGGATAGAGAGACAGAAATTATTCTCATTTTTACAAGGCTCCTCATTAATGTATTTGATAGCATTCTCAGAATTTGTATAAGAAATGCAGGGATGTGTAAACTCAAGAGTTTGAGAACGACTCATCTCTGCTTGGGGCAAGGAAATGGATTTGCACTGCAGCAATAAGGGTTTCTGATGTGTATTAGGAACTTCGTGGATTGTGAAAATTAGGAGAAAATGAGTGGGGGTCGGGTAGCAGCAGACCATGAAATGTCTTTGTCTGGAGGTATCATTGAAGAGAAGCCCTACTTTGGGAGATCAAGAGTTGATTCTGTCTTCATCTGACACCACCCACCTTCTGCCAGAGTCCACGGTGGCTGGTGAAAGACTAGTCCACATGGCACCTCTTAAAGTAGCTGCGACCACTGGGAAGCAGGCAGACAGGCACCAGACAGTGGTTTCTTCTGCAGGGCCAGGGAGTTCATCCAGCCCTCAGGACAGCTCCTGCAAAATTACCCTCCTCAATCCTGTTGTAGGAGCCACTCAGGGTTTAGCACCATCAAAGCATATACTTCCTGAAAGAGAAAAGGAGAAAGAGCTGAAGGGGCATCTCTTTTGCACTGTGAGGCAAGGGAGTAGGGGGCGTGATTTGTGTTTAGTTTATTTCTAACTAAGTAACATACAGACATGGAAGATGACAATTTCAGGTAGATCTGAAGCTACAACGTTGCTCCACGAAGCTGCTACAAAAGGCACTTTCCAGGGGCTGGCCCGGTTCACATGCCCTGCATCACAGAAATGAAGTTCTTCCCACTCCCGTAAAGCCAAACAAACCTGCCACTTGAGTCCCCATTTCCCAGTGACTTGGGTACAGAGTGGTAGTTTATGGCAACAGAATTAATGTGGCTCTATAGGTAATTTGAAAATGCCAAGAGTAGCGAATTATCACATGAAAATGCAAATTGTTCCTTATCTAGCCTGTTCCACAGATGCTATGATTCATCATTGACTGTTCAGCTGTATTTCCAAGTAAGATCTCAGTGAGAAGGGTAGAAAGGCAGGGCCCAGTCATTCTGCCTGGAGAGATTTATAGCTCCTTTTATCCAGATGTAAAAGCACAGGGTGTTGGGTGGGAATATTAAACCTATAAAATCTCAATCTATCATGCAGTCCTTATTTGAAGAGGGCCAAAGGACCCATAAGCATATACTTAAACCCTCCAAAATTTCCTCTCTTCAGCCATGTACACACCTGTCACACAATTCACCCTTCCCTTTGCCTTCTTACCTGAGTAATGGCAAACTCTTCCATCTATCCACCCATCCATCCACTCACCCATACACCCATCCATCCATCCATCCATCCATCCACCCATCCACCCACCCACCCATCCAGTTTTCTTTCGTATCTTAATTCATTTTTAGTGGTGTTTTGAGGAATCCATCAAGACTTTACTGCTGGCCACATACACAGTTTCTGATTAAGAAAAGGAATCCAAGTGGGTTTTCCTGTTTTCTCTTTTCTTAGCATTTGCAAAGGATGCTTGTTAAAAGAGGAAACACCAAACTTGAGAAGTGGACCAGGACTCAGTGTGTAAAAAGAAAGAAATCATCTAAGTGCTGGAATGCAAGGGAAGCCATCCTTTACTTAGATAGGTCAGGAAGTAACACTTACACAGCACTCTCTCCGTGCCAGCCTGGTTCTAGGGGCTCTATGAATATTAAGTCATCTACAGAACCTGGAGGATGGGTGTCACCCTGAAAGTCACCAACATACCACACCCCACTTCTGGAAACTATCATGGAGAATAATCACTTAAGTTCAGGGTGCTCCCTGAGGGGGCCACACTCTGCATCTTATGTGAGCCTCTGCACACCCTAGTATAGGACAAACTAGGATCCAGGTGACTGAGCAGCTAAATGGTTGGTTTTCTAGCTTCCCCTTGTCCCCTTGTAATTCCTTGTGTTTCCTTGTAATTCTCTGTGTGTCTCTTTGCCTCACAATCAGAGAAGCCTGACTAGTAAACAGTCACACAAAAGTTATTCCACAAATAACTTCCTGGACACCAGGGTTTTGGGCAAAGAATTCCTACAGGGGAAGGGTGGGTGGTCACAGTGGAAAGGGAAGCTGCAGCCAGTACCAAACTACAATGGTTTTCGATGGCTGCTGTTAATAAACTGGCTGACTCAGAACAGCAACACATTAAATGCAGCTGGCAGAGTTACATCGTGCATCCGAACTGGGATCCCAACCCTCTGTCCCTTTCATACTCGGTTTTAAGAAAAGCAGAGTTTCTCCTTTCCTTAAACGTGCTGGATGTCCTCCCAGGGTGAAGGTGCACCGAGGATGAGTTTGTGGTCATCCTCATGCAGTAATACCACCCCTCCTAGATCTCTACATGCTCCACCCCATCCCCTCCCTGCAAATCCCTCTACCCCGCCAGATACCAGTAATCTATACCATAACAAGTGACATCTGGTAGAACCACTTCTGGAAGGTCATCTAGTACTTTCCTCAACTCTCCGAATCTAAATCAGGCCAAGTAGGTATCTTACTTTTAAATCAGCTTGAATCAAGTATAATTTACACACAATAAAACTGACCAAATTTTAATATCTAATTCAGTGAGTTGTAGCAAACATACATACATGTGCAACTACTACCACAATCATGATATAGAATACTTCTGTCACAATAGAAATATTGTGCCGGTTGGCCACCTCTCCTTCCCCTGCCTCTCTGGCAACCATTGATCTGCTTTCAGTCTCCACAGCTTTGCCTTTTGCAGAACGTGATATAATTGAGATGATAAACTATGTAGTCTTTGCGCCTGGATTTCTTCACATATCACAATGTTTTTGACATTCTTCATATTGCTGCTCAGACCAGTAATTCATTCCTTTTCATTGCTGAATAGGATCCCATCATGCGCATTTACTACAATTTGTGAATCTTCTTACTTGTCAATGGATATCTGGGTTGTGTCCAACTTGGATCCAGTAAGAATTAAAACCACTATGGCCATGTTTGTTGGTATTGGGACAAAGACTTCAGAGTATGGTGTAACCTGGCATGGGCTGTGTGTTGTGAATTGTCACAGTCTCTGAACCTCTGCCACTGCACAATCGCGGGAACATTTTCTGGGGGTACCAGGCATTCCTCAGTGAAACCTCCCCCAGAGAGTAGAGCGGGCCCAAGACACAGGTCTGTAAAGGGAGGGGATTTGAAACACAGCCCCATCTGTGATACAAGCCTGGATGGAGGTGCCACCTGGCAGGAAGATGGCTTGGGCACAGACAGGATATAAACTGGGTGTGGAGGAAGGCCTGAGACAAAGGAGGGGTGCTTGATTTCAGGTGAAAGTGCAAAGTTCCTGTGCCAAAGACTAGGAAGCTGGGTGACACTATTTCCACGCCTCCCATACGTGCACATATGCACCCACATGCATTCAGACCACACTGATCCACCCTAGTAAGCTAAGCAGCACCACCTAATTGAGAAAAGAGCCATTACACCAAGTCCCACTCAACTGCACCCTCCAACCACATCTCATAGAAGAACAGCACAAGTCTCTTCATCTGCTTGGTGTATGGACTACAGAGTGCTACATAGTTTGAGTTCTACAGGAAACTGGATGGAACTTCACTTGGGTTTCATTCTGTTTGCTAGTTCATTTATTTCAGGTTTTTCTCTTCTATTCTTATTTAAATTGTTTTTTATGGATTTGTTTTGTTTTGTTTTCTCCTTTCTTTTCTTTTTCTGGGATACAGAAAGAGAAAATTTTAGTTTTACTTTCTCTTTTTTAAATTAAAAAAAATTTTAAATATTTTTTGTTTTTTATTCTTTTGTAAATTTTTATTCCATTTAACTTTATTTCATTTTATTCTACTTTATTCTATACATGTGTTAATTTTTTTCTTATTTTCTTTTTTAAATTTTCTCTCTTTTCTTTCCCTTTTTTCTCTATTCTATCAAGCTTCTTTCAACAAGCAGAACAAAACACACCAAGGATATAGCTTCTTTTATTTTATTTTTTTATTTTTAATTTTTTAATTTTTGCTTTTTGTTTTAATTTTTGTCTTCCTCAAAAATGACAAAATGAAAGAATTCAGCCCAAAAGGAACAGCAGGAAGAAATGACAGCCAGGGGCTTAATCAACAGAGATACAAGCAAAATGTCTGAACTAGAATTTAGAGCCACGACAATAAGAATACTAACTGGGGTTGAAAAATGCATAGACTCCCTTTCTGTGGAGATAAAAGAAGTAAAATCTAGTCAGGACGAAATTAAAAATGCTATAACTGAGATGCAATAGCAAATGGACGCCACAGCAGCAAGGATAAATGAAGCAGAGTAGTAAATCAGCGATACAGAAGAAAAAATCATGGAGAAAGAAGAAATGATAAGAGGGGCACCTGTGTGGCTCAGTCAGTTGAGTGTCCGACTTTGGCTCAGGTCATGATCTCATGGTTTGTGAGTTCGAGCCCCGCATTGGGCTTTGTGCTGATAGCTCATAGCCTGAAGCCTGCTTCAAATTCTGTCTCCAGCTCTCTCTGCCCCTCCCCCACTTGTGGTCTCTCTGTCTCTAAAATAAATAAACATTAAAAAAAAATTTTTTTAAAGAACCATATGATCCTCTCAATAGATGCAGAGAAAGCATGTGACAAAATACAGCATCCTTTCTTCATAAAAACCCTCAAAAAGGTAGGGATAAAAGGATTATAACTCAAGATCATAAAAGCCATATATGAAAAACCCACTGCTAATATCATCCTCAATGGGGAAAAACTGAGAGCTTTCCTCCTAAGGTCAGGAACATGACAAGGATGTCCACTCTCACCACTGTTACTCAACATAGTGTTGGAATTCCTAGCCTCAGCAATGAGACAACACAAAGAAATAAAAGGCATCCAAATTGGCAAGGAGGAAGTCAATCTTTCACTCTTCACAGACGACATGATACTCTATGTAGAAAACGCAAAAGACCACTAAAAAATGGCTAGAACTGATCCATGAATCCAGCAAAGTCACAGGATATAAAATCAATGCACAGAAATTGGTTGCATTTCTCTACACCAATAATGAAGCAGCAGAAAGAGAAATCAAGGAATTGATCCCATTTACAATTGCACCAAAAACTGTAAAAATAGCAAGGAATAAACCTAACCAAAGACATGAAAAATCTATACACTGAAACTATAGAAAGCTTATGAAAGAAATTGAAGAAAACACAAAAATAATGGAAAAACATTCCATGCTCACGGATTAGAAGAACAAACATTGTTAACATGTTGATACTACCCAAAGCAATCTACATATTCCATACAATCCCTATCAAAATAACACCAGCATTCTTCACACAGCTAGAACAAACAATCCTAAAATTTGTATGGAAACAGAAAAGACCCCAAATAGCCAAAACAATCTTGAAAAAGAAAACCGAAGCTGGAGGCATCACAATCCCGGACTTCAAGATGTATTACAAAGCTGTAGTCATCAAGACGGTATGGTACTGCCACAAAAACAGACACTCAGATCAATGGAACAGAATAGAGAACCCAGAAATGGACCCACAAACGTATGGCCAACTAATCTTTGACAAAACAGGAAAGAATATCCACTGGAATAAAGACAGTCTCTTCAGCAAATGGTGTTGGGAAAACTGGACAGCGACATGCAGAAAAATGAACCTGGACCACTTCCTTACACCATACACAAAAATAAACTCAAAATGGATGAAAGACCTAAACGTAAGACAGGAAGCCATCAAAATCCTCGAGGAGAAAGCAGACAAAAACCACTTTGACCTTGGCCGCAGCAACTTCTTACTCAACACGTCTCCGGAGGCAAGGGAAACAAAAGCAAAAATGAACTATGGGGACCCCATCAAAATAAAAAGCTTCTGCACAGCGAAGGAAACAACCAGCAAAACTAAAAGGCAACTGACAGAATGGGAGAAGATATTTGCAAATGACAGATCAGATCAAGGGTTAGTATCCAAAATCTATAAGAACTTACCAAACTCAACACCCAAAAAACAAATAATCCAGTGAAGAAATGGGCAAAGACATGAACAGACACTTTCCCAAGGAAGACATCCAGATGGCTAATAGACCCATGAAAAAATGCTCAGCATCACTCATAATCAGGGAAATACAAGTCAAAACCACAATGAAATACCACCCCACACCTGTCAGAATGGCTAAAATTAACAACTCGGGAAACAACAGATGTTGGAGAGGATGCAGAGGAAGGGGAACCCTTTTGCACTGCTGGTGGGAATGCAAACTGGTGCAGAAACTCTGGAAAACAGTATGGAGATTCCTCAAAAAATTAGAAATAGAACTACCCTGTGACCCAGTAATTGCACTACTAGGTATTTATCCAAGGGATACAGGTGTGCTCTTTCAAAGGGGCACATGCACCCCAGTGTTTATAGCAGCACTGTCAACAATAGCCAAAGTATGGAAAGAGCCCAAATGCCCATCAGCGGATGAATGGATAAAGATGTGGTGTGTGTGTGCGCACATGCGCGTGTGTGTGCGCGCACACACACACACACACACACACACACACATACACATACACATTGGAGTATTACTCAGCAATCAAAAAGAATGAAATCTTGCCATTTGCTACCAAATGGATAGAACTAGAGGGTACTATGCTAAGCGAAATAAGTCAATCAGAGAAAGACAAATATCATATGACTTCACTTATATGAGGAATTTAAGATACAAAACAGATGAACATAAGGGGAGGGAAGCAAAAGTAATATAAAAACAGGGAAGGGAACAAAATATAGGAGACTCTTAAATATAGAGAACAAATAGAGGGTTGCTGAAGGAGTTGTGAGAGGGGAGATGGGCTAGATGGGTAAGGGACATTAAGGAATCTACTCTTGAAATCATTGTTGCACTATATGCTAACTAACTTGGATGTAAATTAGAAAAAATATAAAAAAGAAGTATGAAAACAGTTGACAATTTAGATCTACACAGAGGAACAAGGAGTTCTTTAAGTGGTAAATATATGAATAGTTATAAAGTGTTTCTCATTTTTATATGCATTACATAATAATTGACTGTTTTAAGCAAAATAATAACAGTGTAATTTTGGGGTAGTAGCATCACTTAAAATAAATGTATGACAATAGCCAAAGAGAAGGTGGGGAGAAATGGAAGTATACTTTTGTGAAGTTCTTACTGTCTCTGTGAAGAGGCATAATGTTATGGGAAGCAGGCTGCAACTAACTGACTCCAGGGCAACTGCTAAAAATATAAAACAAAGAGCTATAGCTAATATTGGCAATAAAATGGTTTCATAAAAAGTACAATTAATAAAAAAGACAAACGCAAGAAAAAGAGAACAAATGGCACAAATAGAAAGCAAATAATAGGATGGTACATTGAAATTCAGTCATATAAGTAATTATATTAAATGTAAATAGTCTAAATATTCCAATTAAAAGGATTGTCATGGTGGATAAAAAAGCAAAACCCAACTGTATGCATCTACAAGAAACCCACATTAAATATAAAGAGCAGGAGATTAAAAGTAAAAGGGTGGAAGGAAATGTACTATGCTAACACTAACTGCCGCTGATGGGCATTTGGGCTCTTTCCATACTTTGGCTATTGTTGACAGTGCTGCTATAAACACTGGGGTGCATGTGCCCCTTTGAAAGAGCACACCTGTATCCCTTGGATAAATACCTAGTAGTGCAATTACTGGGTCACAGGGTAGTTCTATTTCTAATTTTTTGAGGAATCTCCATACTGTTTTCCAGAGTTTCTGCACCAGTTTGCATTCCCACCAGCAGTGCAAAAGGGTTCCCCTTCCTCTGCATCCTCTCCAACATCTGTTGTTTCCCGAGTTGTTAATTTTAGCCATTCTGACAGGTGTGGGGTGGTATTTCATTGTGGTTTTGACTTGTATTTCCCTGATTATGAGTGATGCTGAGCATTTTTTCATGGGTCTATTAGCCATCTGGATGTCTTCCTTGGGAAAGTGTCTGTTCATGTCTTTGCCCATTTCTTCACTGGATTATTTGTTTTTTGGGTGTTGAGTTTGGTAAGTTCTTATAGATTTTGGATACTAACCCTTGATCTGATCTGTCATTTGCAAATATCTTCTCCCATTCTGTCAGTTGCCTTTTAGTTTTGCTGGTTGTTTCCTTCGCTGTGCAGAAGCTTTTTATTTTGATGGGGTCCCCATAGTTCATTTTTGCTTTTGTTTCCCTTGCCTCCGGAGACGTGTTGAGTAAGAAGTTGCTGCGGCCAAGGTCAAAGTGGTTTTTGTCTGCTTTCTCCTCGAGGATTTTGATGGCTTCCTGTCTTACGTTTAGGTCTTTCATCCATTTTGAGTTTATTTTTGTGTATGGTGTAAGGAAGTGGTCCAGGTTCATTTTTCTGCATGTCGCTGTCCAGTTTTCCCAACACCATTTGCTGAAGAGACTGTCTTTATTCCAGTGGATATTCTTTCCTGTTTTGTCAAAGATTAGTTGGCCATACGTTTGTGGGTCCATTTCTGGGTTCTCTATTCTGTTCCATTGATCTGAGTGTCTGTTTTTGTGGCAGTACCATACCGTCTTGATGACTACAGCTTTGTAATACATCTTGAAGTCCGGGATTGTGATGCCTCCAGCTTCGGTTTTCTTTTTCAAGATTGTTTTGGCTATTTGGGGTCTTTTCTGTTTCCATACAAATTTTAGGATTGTTTGTTCTAGCTGTGTGAAGAATGCTGGTGTTATTTTGATAGGGATTGTATGGAATATGTAGATTGCTTTGGGTAGTATCAACATGTTAACAGTATTTGTTCCTCCAATCCAGGAGCATGGAATATTTTTCTGTTTTCATGTTTCTTCTGCCTGAAGAATTTAATCTTTTATAGTTCAACCCTGCTGTGGTATGTTCTCTCACCTTTTTTCTGGAAAAGTCTTCATTTCTCCTTCATTGCTAACATATATTTGTTAGGTATAGAATTCTAGGTTGAGAAGGTCTTTTATCATAACTTCAAAATGTTGCTCTTCAAAACCCTCTAGTTTGCTTTGTTCATAGTAAGAATTCTGTTACCATTCTTATCTTTGCCCTTTTATACATAACGTGTCATTTTTTTGGCTGTTTTTGTTATTTCCTGATTGTCTCTGGCTTTTAGTCATTATTATGATGTGCCGTGGTGTGATTTTATATTTCTTCTTCTTTGATTTGGTTGAAAATGTTGGATCCATGGGTTCCTATTTTTCATCATAATTTAGAAAGTGACTATTATTTCTTGAAACATTTTTCCTGTCCTACCCTTTCCTCTTTTCCTACTTCTAGAAGTAGAAGGAAAAATAGGAAATCTCACAGTTACAGTTGGAGACTTCAATAGTCCTTTCTCAAAAACTTATGGAAGAGTTAGATAAAAGTCTGTAATACAATAGGCCACTTCATTTTGTTGCATAGGTCACTGATGTTATGTTTATGTTTTTTAGTCATTTTCTTCTACACTTAATTTTGAATCACTTTTATGCTTCCTCAAGTTCACTGATTTTAGTTCTGTAGCATCATGTCTATTGTAATTCCATCTAGTATACTTTCCATTTCAGATATGTGTCTTTCATCCCTAAGAGTTCCATTTGGTCTTTCTTTATATCTTCCTCCTCACATTTACATTTTCCTATACTTTTTTGAATAGATGGATATTTTTATAATAGTGGCTTTAAAATCCTTGTCTACTAATTGCATCATCTCTATAATGCCTGGGCCTATTTCTATTAACTGATTTTTCTCCTGTTACTCATTTTATTACCTTCTTTTAATGTCTTGTGTGTGTGTGTGTGTGTGTGTGTGTGTGTGTGTGTGTGTGATTTTGCTCTCATACATAGTTAAGTTACTTGACATCAGTTGGATTCTTTTGAAATTTGCTTTTAGTCTTTGTTAGGGCAGGTCCACACCAACTATTAGTCTAGAGGTATTTGAGTTCTATTACTGAGAAAATATTCTTCTGAGGATTCTACCCAATGCCCCATTTATTAGATCTTTCCACTCTTACTGGTGGGAGCACAAATTATTCTTACTCCTCTGTGCACTCTAGAAGTGTTACAGTCTACTGCTTTCTAGTGGGTTCTTCCAGCCATGGTGAGTTTACTCTCATGCACGGGCAGATCTGTAATCAGCCAAAGATACAAGGAGATTTCTCTGCAGACTTCCAGAGTTCCCTCTCTGTGAAATCTCATCCCATTCTCTGTCCTATTCTACCCTGAAAATTCGGGCTACCTAGGCCTCCCCAAACTCTGATGCCTGTCTTCTCAAGTCACTAAGGTCACCAAGCCATTTCGTTCCCATCACCCTCACTTCACATTAGCCTAGAAACCACCTTCAGGAGTAAGCTGGGGCAACCCCAGGGTTCTCCTCTTTTGTTTCCCTTCTCTCAGAGATCACACTCCTGTGCTACCTGTGGTCCAATCTCTGAAAACCATTGTTTCATACATTTTGCTTTGTTTTTCAGTTTAAAGTCAGAGCATAAATCCGGTCCCAGTTATTCTGTTATGGCTGACCATGGAACTCAGCACCTATCTTTGAAGAATTTTGAATATTAGATTCCCATATTTTCTGCACTGATCCATCCTGTTTCTCCACTTAACCTCACTATTTTCTCTGGACTCTCTTCTGAACTGCTATATTTTAGATCTACTGGAAAGGATTCAACATAAGTGAAGTGTCCAGGATACTGGTTGGGCTCTACAAACCTCAAGTATGTACTCTCCAGACTGCAGGAAAACAAAAATAACTTAGTGTAATGATCCCATGATCTCTTATTAGAGACAAAGGGAATTAGACAAATGACCTGACCCTAATCAGTGAAAGTGCTGAAAGTCACCCTGGACTGGAAGTTGAGCAAACCTGGGTTCTAGTTCCATTCTGTAGCTTAGTAGCCGTGTTCATTTGGGCATTTCACTGAGCTCAATTTTCTCACCTGAACACTGAAGGGGTGGAACTAGATAACCTTTAAGTATCCTTCTAATTTTAATTAATTATCTTAGAATCTATCTGCAAAGTAATCCTGACTGTGGTCCCTTTCTGTCCCCTTTTCCACATGGGCAAGTTATGCAAGAACCAGCTTTGCCCTGGTTGTGAGCCACTACTGCCCATCAGTTTTCTAGAAGGCTGAAGAGGATCTTCTGGGTTGGAGGAACCTCAGTGGGACTATCCTGTCTCCATGCTCTAATATGAGCTGAACGCAGAGTCCTCCTCTTACTGGGCCCACCCTTTATTTTGTTTACTCAGAAAGACATCTCCATCATTTCATTTGCCAGCTTCTCCTTTCCCTTCAACAATATGCCACCATATAAACACAAATTCCATATCTCTGCTAACTCCAACCCTGACAAATCCAATTTCTACTCCCCTCTGCAACAGACACAGGGTGAAGGATCTTTCCTTCCTCACTCCATCTGTCCCTACCTTGAAAACCACCCACTGGGCGCTCCAACCACCACTGAACAACAGCTCTGGGCCCAGCACAGGGAACAGAGGCAAAGAGTGGGAACCAGCAGGACGCTGCTAAAATCACTTACATTAATAACCCCAGTATCAAATGCTCCCGAGGTTCAGCAATCAAGCCCTGAGAACACATTACATTCCCAGTGGAAATCTAGAGTAGGAAGCCTAAGGAAGCAAACAGCCATCTTCTGGCTCTGGCCACTCCATCTGGGTGACCTTGAGCAGGCACCTTCTTTCCTGGAACCTTGGTTCCCTCCCATCTAAAATGCGGTACACCTTTTCTGGACCCTCATAACTCAGGGCTTTTGATAGAACAAATAAGATGATAACTAAAAGGGCAGAGTTTGCTGAATGAAAAGTGGTGGTGACAATGCTGAGAAACTAGCTTTCCTGAGCTGATGAGCTGCAAAGACATGCACACACACATGCACGAGAACTTTCTTTTCAGGCTTTCAGGCTGTTAAAAGACACTGTGATTTCCCAATTCACCCGTAGAGTTTCTTTGTGTTGTCCTGAAGAAAAAGAGAAGGAAGGAGGTGGGGATGGGGGCAGATTTACTCCACAGTTGCTATTTTAGTATCCAGAGGAGCCAGGCTTGTTGATTGCAGAGAGACTGTTATCTCTCTTAGGGCTCAATGAAGGTCACCTTCAAATCTTTTGCTACACCAGATGCTCCTTTTCTCATGGTGCTCAGTCCAAGTGGAACCTGGAACCATATGGGGTTAAGAGCAGGTGGGATGTGTGTGTGCAAAAGATGTCCTGAGAGCTAAAAGAAGAACCCAGTTGGGGGGACAGGTTTGAAATAGGGTGAGGAGGATTTTCAGTGCCCTTTCCTCCAGTAGCCATAACAGAGATCTGTGAGGGTGTGAGAAGTTGCTTTTAATAATAATACCCTGCCTGCACTGGATCCCCCCAGGGAGACAGTGGCCTAAGGGGAGGGAAGAGTTACACATGGAAGTCATAGATCTTCCACTGGACACAGTCACTGCCTCAGAGGCAGGAGCTAAGGAGAGAAACAGAGCCAACAGAAGATTCCCAAAGATGTGATATTAGTTGCAGGAACAGAGGAGAAAGAGGCCATTCAAACACTGATCCAGGCACCCCTCAGCTTTAGGTGGGAGAAACAGTGGGTGCAATCCATGAGGTAATGTACAGAGAAAAGGCCCCTTGCGATAAGATTCATCATCACCCAACCTGGAATCCAGACCCTCATGCCAGCACTGCTGTGAAGGATCCCTGAACTGTAGTCTAAGCAGGACAGCTCCTCATTATCCAGCTGTGTCTCTGTCAGTCTCTCCCTACCATGTGTCTGTCCTGTCCCCACGTACCACTCCACCAAGGCAGATCCCAGAGTGCTGGGCTCTTGGGAGCAGACCTTTGTTGCTGCCTCTGTGCACCCCTAGCAAGCTCTGCATCTCTGAATACAGCCATCCAGCCCGCGCTGAGTCCCTGAGGAAAGGGCTTTGAAATGGAAGGGCTTTCTTATTGGAAGCAGTGGGGCGTTTTCTCAAGATCCTATTTCTACCTTAAAGTCTAAGGAACTCCATCTCTACAGTTCCCAGTGGGTCTGGGGATCAATCGGGTTGGGGTGGGAAGAGGGTATTATTAAGAATCAAATCTAGTACATTGTGCTTTAGTTCTCTCCCATTTCACCCTGTGTCTCTGGGCCTGGCCTCTGGGACTAAGAGAGCAGCTCAGGTTTTATTTGGGGTGCGTGTGTGTGTGTGTGTGTGTGTGTGTGTGTGTGTTGGCAAGTATCCATGTGTGAGCTCAAATTTATGTGCTTACCTTGCCCCTGGGGGTATCTCTAGTCTTTAAGTTGGATGCCTTTGATGGCTGAGTCCTCTCCTGACCTCTCAATCAAACTCTACCCTTGGTGCAGTAATCTGTCTTTAACAACTCCCACTGCAAGTCAATAAAATGTCAATTTAGATCTTCTTTTGTTAAATCTTAAATCTGTGTAATACCTCTCCTTTCCCTGGCTTGTTAAATCAAGCTTATGTTTACCTGCCCCCACCCCCACCTCTTCCCCACCCCCTCAGCAGAACCATCTGCATTTGAGCAAAGGAATGAGATGCTCCAGAGGGGAACTGATAGAAGAGTCTTTTGAGAATTGGGAGACCAAAATGGTGGAATCCCTGAACGTCTCTAGTTTCCTTCTACTCTTGGAAACCCTGAGCAAACCAGCTTTCTTTTGTACTACTCAATTCCCTGATTTTCCCCAAGTTGCTTTTCAAGTGAACAGTAGTAATGTGGACAGTAGTCCATAGGCATTAAGAACCAAACTCTGACTCAAATCCCAGCCCTAGCACTTGTTTACTATATGACTTAACTTCCTGGGATCTCAGTTTCTTATCTGTCCAATGGGCATGATAAAAATATCCTCATTGCCCACAGAGGAAGATTAAAGGAGTTAACATACGTAATGCACTTAGAACAGTGGCTAGCTTATTCTAAATGGTATATGCCTATATGCTATTGCCATGATTTGTATTATCTGGCTTCCTACTATTTTCTCTTCAGCTCAGTTCCTGAATCAGAATTGCTTCCTGTCCACTAGGTACAACCTGGGGGCTAGGTAATTAGAAGCTCCACTCTTTCCAGGCAACAAAAGAGCATATGATGTAAACTATGTCATCAGATACCCCTCTCTGGAATTTGTATCTTGAGCAACAGAACAAAGAGACTGAAAACAACTGGTTGTACTTGCGTTGTGACCATATGGTGGCTGCTTTCAGGCAGGCCTCGGAGCACTGCCTTGGTGCTCGTCCATCCTTGAGCCCCTTCTCCAGCCTCCTTTCCATGCTGGGGGCACCCCTTAGGTGAATTAACTAGTTTGTTTCCTTTGCTTACAAGCAAAGAATCATGACCCCCTACAAGAGGAATTCAGGGTTCAGATGCCTCTTCATGACACGAACTTCTAATCTGTCACCTCCTGCAGCCATTACCTTTGCTTTCTGACTCCACGTGCCACCTGGCCCCTTCTCTTTTGTTTGGCAGTGAAAAGAACGGTTAGAGGAGGAGATGAGAGAGTCTCCAGGGGCCTGGGAAGAAACACCAATAACATCAGTCTTCCCTTCCTGGAGGCTCGGCCTCCCCTTCAGCAGCCTCCCTCCTCTCTGACAAGAACTTCTTCATGGCGATGACCACAGCGGTGGCTGACGCAGAAGCAGAAATCGGGAGAGGCAGCTCTGACATCGACCACAAACTGCAGGGCTCAGCTTTCAACATATCGCACACTGCTTCCTGCTCCTGAGCAGAGCATTTACTAAACTTGCATTTGGATCAGCCCAGTCCACCCAGAGAATTCCTCTAGGAGGCAGGCTCACTTGCCAAAACTAATTTTCCCAACACTCAATGGATGTGAAGCCAAATCGCCAGTTGGCAAAATAAAAGTGATGAATTGACTTTCCATGACTTGATTTTTGATGAATTCTCTCAGACCCCTTGTGCCCAGAAGCACACATAGAGAACCACCATTCTACACAATAAAGTTTGCAGGAAGTCCCACAAGTGTGTTCTAAGGGGGAAGGCTGGGAAGGTGGGTGGGGATTCACTTCACATTTAGAGATCACCTACTGTGTTCCAGAAGCCTTATGTACCCTGTTTTTCATTTTACTCTCCACAATGAGCCCAAGGGCTAGGACACATTGCTTTTATGTGAGAGAAAACTGAAGCTTGAGAGGTAAGTAACTTGCCCACAGTTTCTGACTCCAGAAACCCAGACTGCTCCTTTATGTCATGCAAGCTCCTTGTTAATCCACCTCTTTCCCAGCTCTGGCCAGGGCGAAGGGAAAGCAGTCCAGCTGGAGAGAAACAGTGCCAGTGGGCCACATAGGCATGCAGGAGTCATGTTAGAATGGTAATCTTGCATATATTCATACCCAGCCCGGACCACCACTTCTACTATTTGGAAACCAAAAGCCAAGAGGGAAAAAAAATGATGTTCTGGGAGAGTCCTCCATGGGCTAGGCATTGTCACACATGCTCATTTACATAATCCCCCATCTATGAGGCCATTAGAGACCAGGAGACAAGGGCTCCCCCGAATAACTCAGCTGGGGTCACGTAACTCCCCAGTGGGGGATGGGCTGCTCAACAGCAGTGTCACTTGGTTTCTTCACAGCAGCAGGTTCGCCCCCACCTTAAGACTCATTTAGTTGTATACCACCATGTTATAGGTCAGTAAGTGAAGGCCCAGGAAGGGGGAGCACATAGGCAGGCAGTTGACTTGGTGCCCCGACGAGGCAAGCCTTTGTTTTCCCTGAGGTGGCACGTGACCTCCTTCTAGCCCAAAATACTTTAAGCCTTTGTCTCTGTGACCTAATACATGGTCTTCTTTCCCAAAATCCAAGGATTGAGAACTTGCCTGTTGCCAAATTACCCTCACGGACTGTGGTTCCTCTAAGCCCTCTCTATAATCCATCTGAAGCTCTCAATTAAAAATCAGCTGTGGAAGCATCCAAAGCCATTGACTGACGGGCTGCTGTCAGAGGAAACAGAAAAGTCCAAGCTCAGGGATCTGAGAGGCAGCTCTATCACACTTTCCTGAAAGTCAAACTTCACCCTCAGGAGTGCCGGGCTGGCTCAGTCAGTAGAGCATGTGACTTTTGATCTCAGGGTTGCAGGTTCACACCCCACGTTGGGTGTAGAGATTACTTAAAAATATAACCTGAAAACAAAACAAACAAACAAAAAACCCTCACCCTCAAGCCATACTATCCTCCAGATTTCAGTTTCCATCATGGGCTGCTGCATTTCCCTTCAACATCTGAAGGTGGTCAGCACTACCAATTAGTCCTTCAGTGAGTGAGAACCAGATTTAAGGCCGTAATTGCCCTGGGACCCACATAAAAGTGTCAACATTCTATAGGGATTCTATAAGAAGGTAACAGGCCCAATAGTTTGGAGCAAATAGAGATTCTGGCTCTAAAAGAATGGTAGTCGTTAGTGGAGAATAATACATATACAGTTCTTTTAGCTCCTGGGTGTTCTACTCTGAAGGAAACTAAGCCCCGAGAATTCCTTCTCTTACAGACTTCTCATATTCCTTGCTTCCTTCCCTTTCCCAAGAGCACTCTGTAGGCTCTTGTCCTTTCTGACTGGGAGTGAGTGTATTGATAGCCTCCTAAATGCTCTTGAGAGAATTTGATTTTCCCATGCCAACTGAGTGATTCATCTAAAATGCCAATTCATCTTCCCCATGCCAACTGGGTGATCCATCTAAAATGAAAGTTGGCTTAAAATTCCAATTGCTTAGGGCAGAGGCATGTATATACCCCAAGGAATACACAAGATACATTGGGGTGCAGGAAGAAAAAAATAAAACTTCTATTTCACTTTATTTTTCTAAAAACAAACTTAGAAGCAATAAAGCTCTACTAATAAGTAATAGGCATCTTGACATTGGCACCTCTCCTCAGTCCATGAAATGTCTTGGTAGACCGGGGGGCCTCACAACAAAGGGACTGACAGTGGTATCTTCATGTAATCCTTTGTTTTCAGACCTTTTTTGTATAATTGACCTAAACTGCATTAAGTCCAGATTAATCATAATCCTCAATCCACACAACATTTCATCATTAGTCATTTATTCATTTGAGTATTTATATGTATTTTAACAATGCGGGGCACCTGGGTGGCTGAGTGAATTGAGCATCTGACTCTTGATTTCTGCTCAGGTCATGATCTCCGGGTTCATCAGATTGAGACCTGTGTTGGGCTCTACACTGATATCATGGAGCCTGCTTGGTATCATCCTCTCTCTCTCTCTCTCTCTCTCTTTCTCTCTCTCTCTCTGCCCCTCCCCCACTCATGTATGCTCGCTCTCTTTCAAAAATAAATACATATTTTTTAACAATGCAATAAGCACTCATAAATCCACCACCCAATGAGAAATCTAGACCTCCACAGTAACTACCACCTAGCTGTGCAGCCATTCCCCATCTCATCCTCCTGCTATCCCCACCTAAGGTAGCCATCATCCTGAATCACAAGTCTGATGTTTCTTACTTCCTTTTAATATGGTGCTCTCTATAGATTTCTTAAAGCAAAGATTTTTATTTTAGTTGTTTTTTGCATTGTGAAAAAGAGCATTATGCTGTATGTACTCTTCTGAACTTTTTCTTCCCCAACTTAATATTAATTACTTTGCTAAGATTCACCCATATTAAATCAAAACCACACTCAGGTATCACCTCACGCCAGTCAGAGTGGCCAAAATGAACAAATCAGGAGACTATAGATGCTGGCGAGGATGTGGAGAAACGGGAACCCTCTTGCACTGTTGGTGGGAATGCAAATTGGTGCAGCCGCTCTGGAAAACAGTGTGGAGGTTCCTCAGAAAATTAAAAATAGACCTACCCTATGACCCAGCAATAGCACTGCTGGGAATTTATCCAAGGGATACAGGAGTACTGATGCATAGGAGCACTTGTACCCCAATGTTCATAGCAGCACTCTCAACAATAGCCAAATTATGGAAAGAGCCTAAATGTCCATCAACTGATGAATGGATAAAGAAATTGTGGTCTATATACACAATGGAATACTACGTGGCAATGAGAAAAAATGAAATATGGCCTTTTGTAGCAACGTGGATGGAACTGGAGAGTGTGATGCTAAGTGAAATAAGCCATACAGAGAAAGACAGATACCATATGGTTTCACTCTTATGTGGATCCTGAGAAACGTAACAGGAACCCATTGGGGAGGGGGAGGAAAAAAGGAAAAAAAAAAAAAAAAAGAGGTTAGAGTGGGAGAGAGCCAAAGCATAAGAGACTATTAAAAACTGAGAACAAACTGAGGGTTGATGGGGGGTGGGAGGGAGGAGAGGGTGGGTGATGGGTATTGAGGAGGGCACCTTTTGGGATGAGCACTGGGTGTTTTATGGAAACCAATTTGGACAATAAATTTCATATATTATAAAAAAAAAAAAAAAAAAAAAAAAAAAGATTCACCCATATTGCTTCATATTACAGAAAGAGATTCATTCATCTAGGCTGCTGTGTAATATTCCTTTGTGTGATTATATCATAGTTTATGCAACTGCTGCTCTCCTGTTCATGGACATTAGGGTTTTTTCATTAATAAATAAAATCTAAGTCTATTTTAAAATTTAAATGGAAATGCAAAGATCCAAGAATAGCCAGGACAATCTTGAATATATATATATTCTCCCAATTACACATATCTTGAATATACAAATCCTCCAAAGGTCTCATATTCAGAATATATAAAGAGTATCAAAATTCAGAAGGAACATAAATGACACAAGAAAAGTGAGCAAAAGACTCAAATACTTCATAAGAAGAAATATCCAAGTGACCAATAAATATATGAAAAGATGCTCAACCTCATTAATGTCCAAAGGAACACAAAATCAAACCATAGTGAGATATGATCTCACACCCAACACAATGATGAACACTTCAATGGCTGACAATACCAAGTGTTGGCAAGGATGTGGAGCAAGTAGAATCTGAAATGTGTTGGTGAGAGTGCAGATTGGTACAATCACTTCAGAATACTAGCAATATCTACCAAAGTTGAACATACATGTAGTGTATAGCCCAGCGATTTCACCACAGACATACAGCCACAGGAAATGTATGCATATGTACACCAAAAGACATACGGAAGAATGTTTACAGAAGCACCATTTGTCATAGTTCAGTACTAGTTATAGAGGGAAGTCCTGTCCAATAGTATATATACTTTATGCATCCTTCACATACCTACACCAGGATGTAAGAGAGACCGGAACATGCCACTCCCCAGAAGGATGTAAGATGCTACTATCCTCTGGGCCTAGTATGCTACAGAGGCATCCCCAACACCCTTAGAAAAAACTTACTGACTTTCTAGAATATCAACATGGGGAACTAGTGCCAAATACCCATTCAACATCACGCTTTTCTTTAAATGAAAAAAAAAAAACACTGCACTTTGGATTCTAGGTACTCAACTTGGACTAGTCATCATCTTTGCTTATGACCCTCTACCAGCATTATTTCGTGCATGGCCTGCATGTTTGCTCATTCATTCATTCATTACATATTCATTCATCTTTGCTCACCATCCAATTCCAAATCTAGAACAATATGAATAACACGTCTGTGTGTTCCTCACCTAGCCTGGCCCCTGCCCCCACTGCTCCCCACCTGTGCCACAGGTAATCATTATAGCGATGCTTGTGTTTCTCATTCCTTTGCTTTATTTTCCAGTTGTATCACCTATATGTGTAGGCTTTGTATTACATTGTTTTGTTTTAATTTTGAAGTTTAGAAAAGGATGCCGTACCGTATACAGGTTTCTAGGACTTGCTTTTTTCCCACTCGTTATGTTACTAAGATTCACCCATGCAGTTACTTGTGAGTCATTTCCACTGCTATAAAATATTCCACTCTGTAAAGATATCATAATTTATTTACCCATTTTTTATTCTGCGGGCTTCTGGGTTGTTTCCAAACAGTGCTTCTGTAAGCATTCTTATTCATGTCCTAACACCCATCACTTCTCACAGCTATCATTAAGACTGTGTTGTTTCTGGACATGTATTTCTGGGAATGTGATAATGATTATAATAATAATAATAACAATGTGATGGTGACAGCAGACATTTGTCTAACGTGTTACCTGTGACAAAGCACTTTCATCAACCTGATCCAATTCGACAACTCTAGGCACAGGCCAACCTATCACAGGGTTGGGAAGTAGCCAAATCCATGGTTTCCGGATCTCACTGAATGCATTACTCGGACCCACTTCAGGGCCTCAGGATTTAATTATCATTTCTGCCACTGTAAAAGCTAGTTTCATCACAATATATCATTCAAAATTGGTGGGACATTTTATGTCAGTGGGCATTTGAGGAAACAGGAATCCATCCACAAAGCTCATCGGAGAGAGGCCAGGCCTGGTGCCATCTCCAAAGTTCCTATTCCCCTTCTCTAGCCACAGGCTAGAGGTCCCGGGGCTGCCAGGGAGGTAGGACTCCCCCTAGTACCATCACCAAGCATCCTTTCTCCCAGGATGTGAACAAGTCGCCCTTGACCCTTTGCCGGCTGCCTGTCTCTGCCAGTCCCCACGTCATCTCCTCCCCTGGGAGGCCAGGTTCGTCGGCAGAGTGCCAGCCCTTCTCTGTTCTCCGACCCCATCACTGAATAATGAATACCAGCTAAGTGATGGGCTGGTGCCAGCGAACTCCTAGCAAATCTTCCCGCTGGAGTTTGGATCAATAACACTTAGCTGCTCCTTTTCAACTTAGAAGGCAAGCAGCTGGAAACCCAGCCTGGGCCCTTCCCCTCAGGGAGATGCTGTTCTGATAGCCCCCAAGCCCACCCTCACAGATTCTTGCTGGTCCCCAACCCGCCATGGAGTGTGGGTGCAGGAGTGAAACAGTGTATCTACAAAGGACTGACCGCCCCTCTGTCTGCAGCCCAAGCCCCCCATCTCCCACTAGAATGTGACTGTTAAGCTCCATCTCCAGGAAAGGGCTCCATCTCCAGGAAAGTGCTCTTGTCCTGGGAGCTCAGACTTGGGCAGCCCACAATGGCTAAGGGGAGACTGTTCTGGATCCGTTGGGAGCCATTAACTGTCCCATAACCTTGAGCTTCTTAGTTTGGAATCAGGAAGGAGAAGTGGGAAAGGGGAGGTGTTTACACACAGGTGGTTGATTCAACAGCCTTGGTTGTGCTCCGTGTCTAGTCTAGGCACTAAAAGGTCCAGGCTGGTTCTGAGAATCCCATCCTTTTGTCCTTGAGAGGTCAGGTTGCAGAGTTGAAGGAACAGCAACAGCCAACACTCACAAAGTGCTTCCTTTGTGCTAGGCTCTGCTCCAAGCACTCTTACAACTCTGAATCCTCACAATAACCCAGGGACATGCTATGGTCTCTACCTCAGAGATGAGGAAACTGAAGCACAGAGAGGTTAAGTGACTTGCCCAGGGTCACAAGGCTAGTAAGCAGGGGAGCCAGAGGTTGAACACAGGTAGTCTAGTTCTAGAATGTGTGGTCTACACCACGGTATCAAGCCACCTTCCAAGGTATTTCACCACCTGGGAAAAAAACAGAACCTCTGGAAGTAGGTGTTCTTGACTGAATCTAGCTGCTACTCACCAGTGATGTGATGGCCAAGGTTCTCAACCTATTTCTCTGAGTCTCCTCTTTCCTTATGTGAAAAGTAGAGATAATACTATCTTAGAGTTGTTGCAAAAATAAAATGATATCAAGTACAGTGCGGATGTTCAATAGGTATTAGTTTCCATATTGAGGGACTAGTAGTGTCCCTTAATCCTCACTGCAAAGGGAGGCCTTCTGATCTGGGGCAGGAAAGCCCAGGCCACATTCTGGGATCTGGTATCACCTCCCTGGCTTGGCATCCCAGCCTCTCTCTCTTCTGTGGTCTCTGTTCCCAGGTTCCTCTTGCTGATCCTTTCCCAATATCCTGGCTCTCTTCAACAGCAGGGGCTTAAACCGCTCTCCTCCCCTGGCCCCGATATCCCACCAACCACCCTGGCCACAGACCACATCAGCCTGTGTACACATGTGAGACCACTCTCCAGTGCAGGCAGGGCCTGTGCCCCTCCCAAGGAAGGCTTGGCCATGTAACTGGGGACACACTTCTCTGCTGGTGCACAGCTTAGCTCAGTGGCCAAATGAGCTCCTCAAAATGGCATTCCTCCTTTACCTTGACTTAACTGTCTCAGCAGACCTTATATAGGCTATCTAATGCCACACAACAAATCGTCCCAAATGTAAAGCCTTAATAAAACAGTAATCATGTATTATCTCATGGTTTGGGTCAGTTAGGGATTCAGATACACAGAAGGGAAATCTTCACTCTGCCCCATGACACCAGGAGCCTCAATTGGAGAACTCAAAGGCTAAGAGGTTGGAATCATCTGATGGCTTTACTGGAGCAAGAAGATCCATGTTCAAGGTGGTTCATGCACATGACTACCAACGAGGTTCCTCTCCACATGGAGAGCTTTGCAGGGCTGGCTGAGTGGTATATTAGTTTTCTTGAGCTTCCACAGCAAAATACCTCAGACCGGGACCTTAAACAATAGAAACGAATTTTCTTCACAATTCTGGAAGCTAAAAATCCAGCATCAAGGTACCAGCATGATTACTTTCTTCTGAGGCCTCTGTCCTTGGCTGTAAATGTGCTCTCTGTGGCTGCACAAGATCTTTCCTCTGCTTATGTGTCCTCATCTCCTCCTCTTAAAAGGACAGTACTCATATCAGATTAGGGCCCACTCCAAAGACCCCCTTCCACCTTAATTACCTTGGTAAAGGCCCTATGACCAAATGCAGCCACATTCTGGGGTATTGCAAGTTAGGACTTCAACATATGAATGGGGGCGGGAGGGGACACAATTCAGCCCATAACAGGTGTCTGTGGGAATGGTGGCTGGCTTCCCCCAGAAGGGGTGATCCCAGAGACCAGCTGAAGCTGCAATGTCTTCTATGGCCTAGGCTCAAAAGCCACACCACATCACTTCTGGACCCTCCTGCCGCTGACACAGGTCGGCCCTATTCGGTGTGAAAGATGCCATGTAAAGACATGAATTCCAGGAGGCCAGGATGTGTGGGTGCCCGCCTAGAGGCCAGCCACCACAGCTGCACAAATAAAGGCCTTGTCCCACATTATCACACGCAGAGGAGGGGATCCCGTGCATGAGAAGAACAACCTCCTCAGGAAGAGGGAACGCAGGGGCACCAAGTCCCACTGCCCAGGCTTCTCTCACCCTCACCCGGCAGACAAGGTGGGTCCAGAGAGGGAGCAAGGAGAAAGGGCTGGAAGTGCCTCTCATACTATTACCTCCTGGGGAATAAAACTTCCATTCCCTCAATGGCAACCTGAGGCTAACGTCCCCACTGTGAAGAGAGGCTCAGTTCTGGCCCCTGGCTCCCCCATCTGCTCTTCTGTGTGTCTGCCATGAGCAGCATCGGCCAAGGCTCAGGCAGAGTGGACATTGCCAAGTGGACGCAGATAAATGAGATACACAATGTCTTCGAGGAGCCATAATGTAGCCACGGCATAGAACAAGTGACGAAATAACAACAGCTCACCAGTTAGATCCGGACTGTTCACTCCCAGAGCACACTGACCTTTATCGTGGCCGGAAGGAGGGGGCTCTATTCCTTCATCCTGAGTGGATGTGACTTAAAAGCAGAATCATGCTATTCTTTCTCTCTTATCTGGTTAATCTGCAGAGAGACAGAATCACTGCCATCTAACATCTGCTAGGTAACCTACTGGCATGGAGGTCAAAGATCCATGTCTGGGAGCCGGGATGATATGTAATTCATTTACGGAGTCCTCGCTGGGTATGTGTCTGTAGAAATGTACGGTAAGCTCGAGATTAGTCCCAGCACAAGCCTGACTTAGAAAGAGCTACTCAGCTCTGGTGGAGGCTGGCCTTCTCCAGGTGGATGTGGGCATGTTAATGACCTGGCACTGACATCAGGAAGCACAGCTCTCTGTCCTGCCTTGGAGTCAGTCCCCCATGGGGCTGCCAGTCTCTCCCTCCTCCCTCGCCATGTATTGCCGCGGCTTCACACCAAAAGGGCCAGTTCTCCCCACCTATCACCCTCCTTCTAAGCTAAAATCAACTGGGCCAAGTATTAGGGGACAAGAGGGGAGAAGAGCTCATTCTGCAATGGTCCCTTCCCGTCCTCTGAATCTTTGAGCTTGATTTAAAGTTCCCACACACACACACCCACCACCCCCTTGGAGAGCAAGGGAGGATTCCTCAGCCCCAGCTGGCCACCTCTCTCATTCACCTCATCCATCATCCAGACAGGTGAGCCCTAGAGAGAAGCCACAAGCAGGACAGGGGTAATTAGGATCCATTAAGGATTGAGGCTGAGCTGCAGGGGTGGGGGACCATTCATTCCCCAGTCTCGTCTTCTAAATGAAGCCCATCAGCCACGCTGAGCCTGCTTTCTACCTGCTGTTTCCGCCCCCCTCCCCATTCCTGGGGAGGCTGAGGCAGCAGCAGGGTAAATAAGCATCTTGAGGACAGAGACCCAGATTTGAGGTGAGGAACCACAGGTCACATTCCAGCAGAGAAGGGAGAAGGCAGGGAGCAGAGGAGGAGAAACATGACCCCACCCCCAACAAGACGCAACTTAGGGGCTTGTTCCTAAGTCAAGACCTCAGCATGAGAATCCACATGCTGCCACTGAAGCTACTTTTGGCACCTCCCACGTGGCCCTGTCCAGGGCCGGCCTCTGCAGCAGCGGAGGGGACAGCTCCGTGGTGCCTGAGCTCTCGTGGCGCTGTCTGCAGAAGGCTCCTGCCAGAAAGCGAATGTGCTCTTTGAGAAGGGTTACAAATTAACCTCTCAGCAGTCTCCTCAAGCACCTTCTTCCTGATTAATTTGTCAGACTGGCTGCCTCCCTGAGAAAATGGCAATGCTCAATAGCCAGACTCGATTTTTTTTTTATCAGATCAGAAAATTTGGTGGTGGGCACGTGGGTGGACGGCGATGGGGTGGAATGCAGACAAAGGGCTGAAGTGTGAGAAGCACCACCTGGAGGAAGACCAGGGTCCATGTTCCCCTTTCTCCTAAAGCCAGGCCTGTGTCAGTCGGAGGAAGAGCAGAAGCACTCGTCCCAGATATTGGGACAACCCTGGAGAGGACCAGTGTCCTGCATACGCTCACGTGCCCTCTATGCACAGGGTCATGACTGATCTTCCACAGCTCCCAATCTTTAGGCAGTTCCGACTACCAGAAGCCCTCAGAAGCCTCTGCAATAGACTCTGATTGTCTTGTACCAGCAGCCCCTCCCCCTGGGGCGGTGAAAAGGGACATGTACGTAGCCACAGCCCAGATGCAGGTGTATGGAGAAGCGAACAATGATTCCTAAACTGAGGTGCAGTGCCCTGCTATCCATGACCGGCTCCCTCCTTGTGGTGGTGGCAGAACATTCATTTCCATCCTGCCTCCAGCAGACAGGTTAAGAGATGCCCAAAGTCATGTGACATGTGGCATGTGACATGCCCAAAGTCACAAAGTCAGTAAGTAGCAGAGTCTGGAATGCTTCTTTAATCGTAAGACCTGTTCCAGCATCTGAACCCCAGAAAATCATCTAAACATTCATAATCCAGTCCCTCCCTCTGAGTCTGAGCCCTTCATTCATTCATTCATATTCATTCGTAAAATATTTCAAAGCTGATAAGAAATGGATCCCACCTTCTTGACATCAACATGCTACACCCTCAGTGGTGGCATTCACCCAGTGGTGGGACAGCCAGTTGGCTGAACCCTGATTTAAGCCAGACCATGGAGACACATGAGCAAGGAGTTACTAAAGTGAAGTCTAGTGGATGAGGGCCCCAGACCAACACATTCTGTGGTTTGAACTCTCTTAAGAGGCCAGAAACACAACTTTTCTCCTTTGGTCATTTAGTTGAACCCCGTGTTTCTTATGTTAAAAAGCAGGAAGATGTATTTTGAATATAATGCAGTGTTTTTTAATGTAGGCATAAATGCGGTCTGAAATGTGTTGGTTGGGTCTTTAGCAGTAAGGGCCAAGGTCACCCAGTTCCATAATCTCTGGCTAGGTCACGTCTGAAAGGAGCAGGCACACATCATGATTCAGGACCACAGACAGCAGCATAACCCACTAGCACGCACTACCCTGAATCCTGCTGCCCAGGACCCTCTGGAAGGTACTTCTCAGCTTCCTCTTTCCCAAAGCCCTTACAGAACAAAACGGAGTCAGATTTGAATCATGGGTGCCTCTGTCTGGGGGAGCCTCCTGCAGGATCCAAGCTACCTTTGCCATTCTTTGCTGCTTTTAGTCAAGATAGCAGTTAAGCCCACATGAGACCAGGATATGGAAGAGGCCAATTGCCAATTGCTAATGTGCTGAGGGGAGGAAAAACATAAATAATTGTACAGAGGCATGATATTAAGTATAGAGGGACTAATACTTCAGACAGGCAGAAACTTCTGAATATACCGTGAGGCTCCCCAAGGCTGAATGGCAGTGAATGGACGCACATTTGCATAATAGCTTTCTTGTTCCCTTTGTTCTTTTGTTGCTGCAACTAATTGCTTTTAAGCACCCTGTTATTTCCCTCCTCATTCCTCTGAAAAGAAGGAGCCCTCGCAGTCTGTAAAATACGGACTTTCACCAACACGATGCGGTTATACATTTATGAATTTGGAGACAAATTCATAAATAAATTTACGAAAGGAGACAAAGCTCTTGATCGAGACAGCACCAGCAACCTCTCCTTCTGCCCCTTTAGGAAATGGGTTGTGGGGGCTTCTCCCCCCCGCCCCCCCCCCGTCCTGGCTTCATAGCTGTCCCATGCTGAGAAGGTTCCTATGGTCAGAAAGGCCCTCCACTTGCTTTAAGTCTCCGTAGTCACTCTCTAGAACTTCTCAATAGTTTTTTAACAAGGGGCCCCATTTTCATTTTAGCACTTGGCCCTGCAAATTTTATCTGTTTCCCTGAGTCAGGTTTGGCCAGGATGTCAACTGACTCGGTGGCAAAGGAGACATAGCGAGACAAATCCATCCAGTAGTTAATCCATCACACCATCTCTGCCTCCTCTGGTATTCACACAGGTCCCCAGCACTCATAGCACCCCATGGCCCTGACTCATAGAAGAGGGGTAAATCCTGTGAGTCAGGACACAACCTGATGCCAACCTTCCTGACCTCAGTAGACAACCTAGCCTGGCCCATTCACAAAGTGATGGAACAAACAGAAGCACAAAGATTTTTGTCTGGATGGGGCTCTTAATAGTTGAAGTCACTTCCTTTGTGCAGAAGCCCTGAGTGAGTTGAGAGTGATTTATTTCCCTGGTCCTAGAACTCTAATGTACCCATTAAAGGAGCATGGGACTGCACTAGTCTGCTGCTCATTCCTGCTTCCTCCCTACTTCTCCACTCTTCCAGATAATCATCATTAATCCATTTCAACATCAAGCATTAATAGATTACTCCAGGCTGTGCTGGGCAATGGGGACCCAGTGGGAAGAGATCAGTCTATACGTTCATGGATCTTACGGTCTCATCACAAGTGAGACCTAAATGCCACCCACATTCACATGCACAATCATGAGGAGAGGTCAAATTCCCACATTCCTGCCTTGGAACCTGTTGCTTTCCCATCTCGAATGTCTACTCCTCTTTTCTGCCGGCCCATGCCTAGTTAACTTGTTCTCCAGAATCAAGCTCAAAATAGATTTCTACCAGGAGTCCTTTCCGATCTAACTCCATATGGATCACTCCTCTGTGCCGCCCCACGGAGCTGCCTCCATGCCACATCCACCTGGGGACTCAGGTGTTTCTGTGACTATTTGTGTTCTTCAGTTATTCCAAGGATTATAGGTGTCTTGGCTTGATAGGAAGTTCACACAGAGACCTGGGGTCTGTTTTCTCTTGCACCCTCGTCACTGTGCTGGATGCAGCAGGTATAGTTTGCCGACCACACAAACCCATCACCCTCTTCTTCCGGGCCAGCAGATCCTAATTTTGCTTCCACATTCACACTGTTCTCTGGGTCCATGTCCTTGAGAAAGGTAACCTTATGTCTATGCTCCTTGCCCAGGAGGGGAAGACATGGATCTTGGTCTGTGGTGAGCCCATTCTTCTTCCACCATAGGGTTAAAAGGGTCATGTGACCTAGTCTTGGCCAAGGAGATGTGACAGGAATGATGGGGTAGCTGCCACAAAAAAAAAAAAAATTTTTTTTCAATTGATAAAAAAAGAGACTCCTGTGAACAAATGGTCCCTGATCACATGGTTAAATAGACATTAACCAATCTGGAACCACCCTACCTACTTACAGGATTCTTGGTATGTAACTGAACAAATTTATCACTTAATACATCATTTACTTAAGTTTTCTGTTTCTTTGTAGCCAAAAACATCCTAAATGATTAACAGGGTTGTGCCTATCAGATTTGCTTTATAAGTTTTCTCTGAATAAATGTTGGGCACTGGGCAGGCGAGCAATAGATACTGCTGGAACTGAGCTAACTGGACTGTTTATAAGGAATGTGAGTGGCCCAACAGAAAATAATAGAGGTGTCCAGATATTTCTGAGGTCCCGTTCTCATTCTGTCCCTGACTGTGACTGACAGGATGGAATATGAGAAACTAAGGCATTAAGGAGGAAAATCTTGATCTCTGTTGCATTATGAATGAAAGAAACTCAATCTAGACCACCTAGTTGGAACAAATACCAAATAAAATCAAGACATAAGAAAAGTTTGTCTTTGGGGAACCACAATTATTCTGTATATAAATTTGCTCAACTCTTCGATGACAAGTTCATCCCAGGTAAATTGGTCTCTGCCCCATTTTCTTTTTTTTTTTTTTTTTAATTTTTTTTTTCAACGTTTATTTATTTTTGGGACAGAGAGAGACAGAGCATGAATGGGGGAGGGGCAGAGAGAGAGGGAGACACAGAGTCAGAAACAGGCTCCAGGCTCTGAGCCATCAGCCCAGAGCCTGACGCGGGGCTCGAACTCACAGACCGCGAGATCGTGACCTGGCTGAAGTCGGACGCTTAACCGACTGCGCCACCCAGGCGCCCCTGCCCCATTTTCTATAACCTATTTCATGCTCAAGAAAGGGGCTTACCCGTGAATAGGGATACTTGCATTTTAATTATTTTTGAAGACAATATATATAGCCAAAAGAGTGAATTCATAATGGTAGAATTTCAGACCTTATCAAATTCTAGATGGTGCACTTTTAGACAGAGTGATGTTGCTAAAATCCCACCATATTCAACCAATTTCTCCCGCGTGAAAGCAGGCCTCACTCCTGCCTTACTCTGCTGTGACAGCTAGGCTTATGCTAGCTGTCAGGACTCTTTGCCTACAACTCTGCCCTTAGGCAGATTTTAGCTGACCCCACTGGTCAGTGAACGTTTGTGTTTGCCCCAATTAAAAAGGTCTTAGCTAGTGAAGGGGAAAGGAAGGGGGGAAAGAAGGCCTGCAGGCATGGGTCTGGGTCTGGCAGTGACCCATGCCCTCATCCCCTCCAGGAAGCAGGAAGAAACAAGAACTAGTCACTTCAGCTAATGCAGTGGAGTGGCCACAACACTCTGGCCTGCCCTCAGCAGAGTCAGGAAGCTCACAAGCGTAACAGCCCTCCTTCAGCATCCCCCTGGCTTCGGGGAAAGGAGGAGGCCGTTGGCCGCAGGTCCTGTGTGTCCTGCATTTCTACATCTCCCTTGCGGCCCTGCTGTGAAAGTCCAGCCTCAAAAAGACCCAGGAGAGGGGTTCGCTGAAGACGCATAACTGTTGCCAGGGAGACAAGATAATGGTGAGGAAGAGACACAGGCTCCTCTGCCTACTATTAAGCTTTCACAGCAGAAGGGAGGGGAAAAAGCTCAGGCAAGAGGGGAAGGTCATCACCTTCTAAGCACGAGTCCCAGTGTGGAGGCTTCTCCTGTAAGTGTCTACCCAGTTCATCTCAGCGGCCCTTCCCCAAAGCGGTGCTCTGCTCTTCATCCCACATCTAGACTCAGTTCAGCTTATGAAGTATCTTTAAAGAAAGGGCAATGACAACTTGAGGCAGTGCTTCTCCTGGAGCAAGTCAGAGCTTCAGAGAGGAGCTGGGATTCCTGTTGGGCTGGCAGACCGCCCTGATGGCTCTGCCACTTGCCCAGCCCATCGGTGGTTTTTAGAGAGCATGGAGCAGATGGGAAGGGCTCGGTGAGCAGGTGCCTGATGCCAGAAGACCAGACAACATCAGCAGCCACCTTGTCCACACATAGATGAGAGAAAGACAGCATAAGAACCGACCCTGTTCCAAGCGCAGGCCACAGGTCTGATGACCCTACGGAAAAGGTACAGGAAGGTGAAGGCAGGTGGACTGATTTTTCTGCAGTGAGCCAGAGGGCCATGCCATGACCAAACCCACCCGCATGCTTCCCAAATGCAGTGGCACCTCTTGCCCTGGAGGTAAAGCTGCCAGAATGCAACCAACCCTTTGCATGGCTAGCTCAGGGAGTCACGTTCCCTATTTTGGTTCCACTAGACTGAATCCATTTGGCTCCTGGAACGCTCCCTCTCATATCCATGAGGGCTCTGAAGAGCTGTGGGCTACCTGTCCTCCCCTAACTTAAGGTGCCTGGTGGTTCCCAGTGTCTAAGAAGCATCATTTTAAAGTGGAAAGATCTAGGGTGCCTGGGTGGCTCGGTCAGTTAAGTGTCCAACTTTGGCTCAGGTCATAATCTCATGGGTCATGAGTTCGAGCCCCACGCTGGGCCCTGTGCTGACAATCCTGCTTTGGATTCTGTGTCTCCCTCTCTCTGCCCCTCCCATGCGTGCTCGCACGCGCTCTCTCTCTCTCAAATAAATAAGCATGAAAGAAAGAAAGAAAGAAAGAAAGAAAGAAAGAAAGAAAGAAAGAAAAAGAAAGGAAGGAAGGAAGGAAGGAAGGAAGGAAGGAAGGAAGGAAGGAAGGGAAAAGATCCTAGCTCACACACCTCTGGTCCTATAGCTTTCAAGAAATTCCTGGGCACATTGGAATAAAACTGTGCTGTCCAGTAAAACTTTCTGTGGTGATGGAAATGTTCCGCCTGCGTGCTGCTCAATACATAGTCACCAGCCACCTAGGGAGCTAGAGCAACTAAAGGACTGAATTTTTAGCTTTATTTAATCTTAATAAGTCAAAATTTAAATTTAAACAGCCGCATGTGGCCAATGGCCTACGGGACAAGGCAGGAAAACGTAAGTCCTCCCACAGCCAGTACCGGTGGGCACCAAGTAATAGGGGAATAACGTGCTACCCCCACCCCAAGAGGAAAACACCAAGGGAAGATAGCTTATCAAGGGAATTCAAAGTCCCTTTTGATCAAAATGGACAGCTTCCCAAGGGTATCTAAAGTCTCCACTCAGTGCCCTTTTCCTGTTAAAACTTCCAGGCGTCAGTGACATGACACAAGAAAAACATAGGGAAAGAAATGCCTGCACTTCCAGGCCAGCTCAACAAGCAGGAAGAGTGGGCACAGGGCTGGGGAAATGTACTCAGCAGGCTTGCAGAACAGAGAGCCTGGAACCCTGTCATTTTCCACTTACGTCCTGCAGGGATTTGATGCTGTGAAAAAGAAGAAGATAACAATTAAACCCCAGTGTGCACAGACGTTGGGGTGTAGGATAAATTGAAACCTTGCCAGGCCTCTGTTTTGGGGACCCCTGCCGTGGGGCCATCTCACAGGTCAAAACTTCCCTGTAATAAGATCCTTCTGGTTTTTGCGAAGTGCCTGCCTGGGCCCTACGCAGGCTTTCCTTCTATCACAGCAAGTCAAGGTAAAACAGGGCCCCAGCACATTCACATTGGGCAGTTCCAGGGTCGTGCGAGGCGAAACAGCTATCAGTCGCTTGCACTTAGCTCAGGTCACCTACATGATTTCTAGAGGCTGTTCCAGGAAGAAAGACTGGGTATTTGGCAGACAATTAATGTGAGGCATGCATTCCAGGCAAATGGAGCTGAGAGAAGATGCCATGATTATGGGGGGAGCCAGAGAGCACCATAGGACTCATCACCACCCCACCCCACCACCCCCACCCCCGCCGCCACTTAAACCTGGTTCTTTGTCCTGGGTTCCCATCTCAAGAAGACAACTACCATCTACTCACACCTTGCAGAGAGAAATCTGGCAGGGATCATCTCCAATGCCTCCTGGATGCCTCCTTTTCCCTCACCTCCACATCAGATTGGTCACCAAGCCCTGTTGGTCCTACCCCAGAAATGCCCTTGAATGCCCCCTCATCCACACCCTCACTGCCTCACGGGGCCCTGGCCATTTCCCACTCAGGAGTCCACCTTTGTGATCACCCCGAATCAGTCCATCCTCCCTCACTTGCCAGAGGAACAAGACTAAAAATCAAACCATGTGGTATCTATCACTCACCTGCTAAACTGAGGTTCCATTTAACCTAAAGGACAATGCCATCACTCCTCCATGTGGCAAGCAAGGCCTCTAAGGAGCTGGCCACAGTTTTCTCTCCAATGTCACCTCACACAGGTCAGCCTGCACGGACCCACACTCCAGCACATTGCACTTCTCAGCAAACGCTCCACATGCCTGTGTGTTTGCACAAGCAGTCCCCCTTGCATAGATGTTCTTCCCTTCCCAACAAACTCCTATGCATCCTTCAATAACCAGCTCTAATATCCCCTCCTCTGTGAAATACTTTTGGATGCAGGTATAATTGTATGCTTCTCTCCTCTGTGCTCCCACAGACCTCTAGTACAGATTATGTTTATTTTGTTCCCAAAGTCTGTCTTCCCTTTAGATGGGGAGCTCTGAGCTTCTCAATGCCTGTGACTATGGTTTCTTGGTCATTTCTGTTTTCCTCTTCTCCTGCATGGGCCTGGGGTACAATGACTACACGATGAATGAATGAATGAATGAATGAATGAATGAATGAATGTTCATCAGACTAAGACCACAAGACTGGACCCAAGCTTTTCAAGCCTTATAATGCAGATGAATTACCTCGGAATTGTATTAAAAAGCACATTCTGACTCAGTGTACATTCTGCATTTCTATCAAGCTCCCAGGTGATGTTGATGCATTAACCATGCATCGTGTTGACCACACTTTCAGCTGTGAAGACACAGAGATTCCACAGGTGAGGAATAAATAAACAAAAGAACTGTGTCCATTGTTCAATCATATAACAACATATTTCAGCTATTTTAAATGATATTCTATTTAATGATATGGACGTATGCTAAGTGAACAGGTATAGAAAAGATGTAGAATAGAATCTCATATTGTTTAAATATAACTAGATAGATAGATAGAATGACAGAACTTATCAGATAGATGAGGGAGAACAGGAAGGAAGGACGGAAGGAAGGAAGGAAGGAAGGAAGGAAGGAAGGAAGGGAAATAGAATCCCATATTGTTTAAATATAACTAGATAGAATGAGAGAACTTATCAGATGAGGGAGAGAAGGAAGGAAGGAAGGAAAGGAGGGAGGGAGGGGAAAAGGGAGGAAGGAGGGAAGGAAGGGGGATGAGAGGAAGGAGGGAAGGAAGGGGGGAGGTGGAAAGGAAGGGAGGAAGGGAGGTAAGAAGAGGACAAAGAAAAAAGCATATATCGAAGTGTTGATAGTGGTTATCTCTGAAGGATGGAATTGCAGGCATTTAAATTTTTTCTTTGTAAGTATGTGAATTTTCCCATTCTCTTCAGTAACCATGCATTCTTTTATAATATTAAAGTTATTTTAATCTTTAAATGCACTCTCCCATTTGCCGAGAATATGTCTACTCATTTATTACATTCCCTAAAAACAAAATGGCAGCTGGAGGTCCTGCCTGGGTCCCTCTTCAGGGGTTGGTCCTTAGCCCTTTGAGAAAGGATATTTGAGGTCAGGCAACAGCTGTGAAATGTCTCTGCCCAGGCCACTGACATCTCCAAAACAAAAAATGTTCTGAGCATCCTGGACCATGTGAGTCGTCCATCCCCACCACTGACTGTGGTACCCTACCACTTATGGGGTACCAGTGACAAGACAAAAAGTGACCCTGGGCCCTGGGATGGGGCCAAACACTGTAACTAAAATAAGTGTGTGGCTTTACAGAGGGAACAGTGTCTTTCTGCATCCCTGACTGACAGGCCCATTATATTAGCATTCCTGTCATGTCCTCTGGATTCTCCCCAGGGCTCTTTCTTTCTGCACCACATTGTTTCATTCTCTCCCCCTTTAAATAGTTTATTTTAAGTCCCTAAGATGCTGTCCTTAATAAGCCCTTCCTTCTTATACCACAGGGACACCCATCACCCCGATTATTTTAGTTTTTCAAATGGGAAAACAGGCAGAGCAGTGTAAGGACCCAGGGAGAGAGACACCAGGGGTCATGTTGCAGCTGTAAATCTGGGAGATCTGTTTTCCATGAGAAAACTCCCTGACCTTATTCCTCTCTCTGTCTTTCCCTTATTCCTTTGGGAACCAGAACCTAGAGCCTGCTGTACAGGTCTTGAAAGCAGAGGTCTAAAGGGCGGGAGGAATGTATATCTAAGAGCAAACGGGCTCTCCTGCCTAATCTAGCACCATGGGCTCCGTAAGCACACAACTTTTCCTTGGGTGCTGGGGCCAACGTGCTGATAAACAAGGCCCACAGTCCCATGGTGTTAGTTACGGTAACAGACCCAAAGCATTCAGTGACTTGAAGAATAAGCAGTCTATTTCTCCCTCATGTAATAGTCCAGGGTGAGTTTTCAGGTTGAATTCCAGCTCTATGCCACATCACCATTCAGGACCCTGGCCAGCAGCTGTCCTACTGTCTTCAGTGCCTGACTTTCAAGGTTTCCTTGGGCCATTGTCATTCTAGTCAGCCAGAAGGGAGAAAGGGCACAGAGCAAGCACTGTGGGAGGTTTTGATGGGCCAGGTCCAGAAGGGGCACTCATGATTTCTGCTCACGTTCTGTTACTAGATCTCAGTCCCATGTCCAAACCTAACAGCAGGAGAGGGAATTTATTCTAGCTGCATGCCCAGGAAGAAGACAGACAGATAGCAGTCTCCACTGCATTTATTACCTAGAGTCAGATTCCAAACTTCAGGTTCACAAGCAATTATTGAGCACCTACCATGTGCCAGGCACCGTACTAGGAATTAGAGATTCAGAGACAAGTAAGACAGAGTCCCTGCCCTTGAGGGTCCCTACTCAAGGGAGGTACTCACTGTAGAGAGCAACTGAGACCCACATCATAGGGTTTGGTATGAGGAAACCCAGCCCCTGTGTACTCATCAGTTGCAACACAGATAATAAGAAAAGGGATTCATGCACACAGGGACTGGTGGAAACCTGTGGGTGGCATACGGGGGCACCTATCAGTGAGCAGAGTGCCCCACAACATGGATGTGTGTGTGTGTGTGTGTGTGTGTGTGTGTGTGTGTGTTTGAAGGTGTGTGTGCACACACATGCAGATATGCACATGCTTGAGTGTGTGCCCAGGTAAGAGAGAAAGAGAGGATAATAAAGGATACTTGGGACTACTAAACATTCTCAACTAACATGAGCATTTCCTCTCTATCTTGAAGTCCAAAGCGCTAGACTATCTTGATCTACAGGTCTAACTTTCTCTCTTCCTTTAATATTTTCTCTTACCCTTAGATTCCTACCCAGAATAACTCAGCTACTTGTTAGAGTTTGTAAAACTCACTCCCATAATCCTCTAACCCAATGTCTTAGTATCTCGTCGTTTCATACTTCTCCATCCAGCAGGGAGAAAATGGCAGACATGATTGGGTGGGGCACAGTGCCCAGTAGTCCAGGCCCCACAAGGAGCTGAAAGGAAAGCTTTCTGTTTCAGTGCTTCCTCAAGACCTACACACATGGGCCTCAAAGCCTACAGCATAACTGGTGTGGACTGAACCATTTCCCATAGAACAGACCGGCAAACGGCACTGGGGTACAGGGAAAATAGGAAAGAAAGTCCCAAGCAGATAGAAGATCTTGCACACCTTTATAAACTCAGGGTGAATGGGATGTCCTCACAGGAGGCTGGAAAAGAACAGGCTCGCACTGGAGGAATGAACTGCAGACAAGCAACCAAGCAGTAGTTATAAGCTCAGGGGTCCATGAGTTTTCAATATTTTTAGGCAAAGAACAGGATCCAAGGTGTTTGGTTCCAAGGCTAGAAGGAACCTACTGCAAGGCATGATGAACTCTTGCCAACTGCAGGCTCCTCAGATAGATGCTAAGGTTACTTCTAGGCGACCCCACTCTGTCCCCAGATGAAGAGGAGCATTGGGTAGGCTCCAGCTTGCAAAATCGAAGGTGTTATCACTTTCCCTTCTGCAGGGGAAAAACCCCACTAGCCAGCCTCTCACCAGCACGCAGGCCTCCTCCTGCTTCTAGGCTGAGGGCTAGAGAAGGGATGAGCCTGGGGCACAGTCAGATGGGGCCAGTGTCACCTTGAGTCCGTTGCTGCTGGGAAAGCTGAAAACTCACAGTCATATTAACTATAATAACAAAAGGAATCACAATGATTCTTCCTACCTGCGCAGAGCCTTTTAGCTAGCAAGACCCTTTCATTTCTACTGTCAACCCCACGTTCCCGGGTGGTGGGCCGGGTAACAGAGGAAAGTCCCTCTGACTCATCCCTCATCTGCCCAGACCCAGGCATCTCCACTGACAGAGGAAGATGGGCCACACAGGGTCGGGCCCCTATCTCCACGCTTGCATTGTGGCCCTTGGTTGGCTGTGCCCTTCCCACGTGCTGGTGTGCCGTGTGCTCCCGTGACAGCCCCTGCCCTGGAAGGAGGCACAGTCAAAGCTCCCTGAGGCTAGAGGGATCCTCGGAGGACATTCAACAACTGCTCCTGCCTCTGGGAAGGACAGGCAGCTCCTGAGTCACTGCGGGCAGATGGGAAACTGTCCTATTTTTTCAAAATATCCACGAGAAATGCCACCATCTGCTTAGGTAGTCAAATGTGTCTGATGATCTGACAAGGCCAAATAGGAAACTGCGATCGCACCATTTACTGCTGGGAGCAGCAACTTCTGGCAAAACAGCACTTTCCAGTTTGCAAGGCACTTTCTGGGGAGCTTTACAGTTTCCAAGAGACTTGGCTGTGGAACTTTTAAAAGAAGCACTACTTTTAAATGTGGATCCCATCCTCAAGACTCTGATTGAGTAGCTCTGGGGTGTGACCTGGGCTTTTCGTCGTTTTAAGAAGGTCCACACATGATTCTAAAGAACTGAGACAGAATTGAGAGCACCATCTCATTACTTCCTTGAAGAAAGAAAGACTTCCCTGAAAGATAGAGGACACGTACTGTTATTCCCAATTTGTAGGTGAGAAAACTGAGGCTCAGGACACCTACATGGCTTATCTAGGGCAGCACATGTAGCTTAGCCTAGACCTAAGAGCAAAATCCAGGTCTACAGTCGACTGGTTCACACTCCCCCATGCCGACACACTGCCCACACTTCCCATCAGAAGGAGTATGAGGAGGACACTGGGAAGTACCAAAATGTACCTCCTAGGAGGGTGGAGACTTTGAGTCATTCACACCTTACATAACTTAACACGCTCTTACAGTGTTCGGTCCTGTCAAGCTTCTACATCACTGTGGGAGAGAAGGCAATCAATGAAACGAAGGTTATCTTTCCGTACCACGAGTAGCGTCAGTGGAAGACCAGCTCTGCCCAAGAGAGGTACATGATCACTGAAGCTGTATCAGGACACTTCCAAACTTCTGATGATAAAAATCATCTGGGACACTTACTCAAACTGCAAATTCTTTTTGTTGTTTTTAAATGTTTCCTTATTTATTTTGAAAGAGAGTCGGGGGGGGGGGATGGGCAGAGAGAGGAAGAGAAAAAGAATCCCAAGCAGACGTGGGGATCAATCTCACGACTGTGGGATCATGACCTGAATCAAAATCAAGAGTCAGACACTTAACCGACTGAGCCACCCAGACGTCCCCACAAATTCATTATAAAATTTTTTAAGAAAAAGAAAAAACCTGAATCAGAATCTCCAGGAGAGGGGATGGAGAAACAACAGCTTCAACCAGGGCCTCCATGATTCTCATCATCACAGAAGTTCTGGGGAAATTGCTCAAGGCAGTGGTTCTCCACAGGGCAGGGTGGTTACTCAGGCATGACCGGACTCCACCTCAGCACTTCCTCCTTTAAAGCTATCCTTGAGCCTCTCCAGGTGACAAGAAGTTCCATCTTAGAGCAGGATTTCTCACCCTTAGCATTATTGACCTTTGAGGGTAGATAATTCTTTGCTGTGGGGGCTGTCCCGTGCACGGCAAGATGTTTAGCAGCATCCCTGGCTTCTAACCGCTCAATGCCAGGAGCACCCCCAACCCAGCTATAGCAACCAAAAATGTCTCCAGACATTGCCAGAGGCCCTGGGGGACAAAGTCTCCCCAGTGGAGAACCACTGGTCTAGTGGAAAGGGTGGAAGCCTGGATGCGGAAGGCCCCGCTGGCCTCGGGCCAGCTCTGCTGCTGACCCACTATGCACACTGAGGCCATACTTACAGCTTCCTGGAGCCTTAGCTGTTCTATCCACGAAGCAGGGATGATGTATGTCTTACAGCAATGATGTGAAGATAGATTATGAGCCAGAATATAAGGGTTCCGGTTTACTTAGTAAAAGCCATTGGAAGGTGGAGGGAATTAGCCATGGGTCAAAGCAGCTAGGATTAATCCAATGATAAACACCATAAAGGCCTGGTTGTAGACCGAACTGTGTCTCCCCGCCCCCCACTAAAAATTCATATGTTGAAGCCTGAACCCCCTGTCCCAGTACCTCAGAAGGTGACTTTTGTGGAGATAGGGCCTTTCAAGAGGTAATTAAGTTAAAATGAGGCCAGTAGGTTGGCCCTAATCCAATCTGATGGTGTCCTCCTAAGAAGAGAACAAGGGGACAAAGAGACACTTTGTGCGTGTGCACAGGGGAAGGACCACGTGAGATCCCAACGAAAAGGCGGCCATCTGTGAGCCAACGGGAGGCCTCAGAAGAAACCAACCCCACTGGCACCTCCGTCGTGGGCTTCTAGCCTCCATCACCGTGAGACAGTACCTTTCTGTTGTTTAAGCCAGCAGCTCTGTGGCATTTTGTTATGGCAGCCGTAGCAAACCAACACAGGCTTCTTCCTTGATTCTGCCACCACAAGTGCAACGATTCCAGAGCCTGCTTTTGGCATTGACCATCTCCACCACTGCTCCACTGGACTTCAGTTCCCCCTACTCTTCCCTGGGCAGGGGACTGGGTAGCAGGAGGGAACGACACAGCCCCTCACAAGCAGGTCGGGGGGTGGGGGTGGGTAGGTAATCCTCTGTGGCCAGTGCGTTCACTCTCTCTCTCCTCCCCAAAGCCCATTCAGGGCAGCTTAACAACAGCACGCAGGGCTGAACCTCCAGCACAAACACTTAGCTGAACACAGGTTTTCAGCTAAGGTAATAATACCCTACCTGCCTGTGCTACGGTGATAAAAAGCAATCTAGATGAAGGTGTGCTTTCCCAGTGCTTAATAATCAGCATTTCAGTAGAACCTGGTCAGAAATTTAATTTTCTGGAGAGGGCACATGGGGACCAGACTTTTCTTGATAGGTTAAGAGCCATATACCATACGGTGACCCTCGACTGACACAGACCTACAAAAAATAAAGCATGTCCTAGTAATACCACTAACCTAGGGCGGTCATGCTGGGGACCAGGCATGGCCGTACGTGCTGCGCCCGCGTCCTCCTCACAACAACCTATGCAATCGGTACCATTGCTATCTCATTGCAGGTGAGGACACTGAGGCACAGAGAGGTCACACGAGTTGTCCAAGGGTCACATCTAGTGAGGGGCCAGACCAGGAGTCAAAGCCAAAGCGCGTGAGGTCTTGAGGAGAACTGAGTCCAGCTCATTGAAATTGCTGCCCTCCTCCTGCCGTACACGGCTGAGCCCACAGACGTGCCCACTCCCGCTACACGAGCCCTCCCAAGACGAGGAGCGCTACGGAGTCATGGAAAAAGCATGAGCGCTGACCTCAGTTGTACTTAGCTGCGAATCCTGGCTCCTTCTGCCAACACGCTATATGATCATAGGTAAGTCACTTACTCCCCTAATCCTTTGTTTCTTCTACTGTGAAAGTGTGAACACACCTCACACGACATATTTGAAGGGAAAAATGAGAACACATTTGTGATAAAATGCCTAGCATGGTGCCAGGCATGTTGATTCTCTTCCCTTTTCCCCACTTCCTGTCCAAATCCTCATCACTAACGCCTCAACAGGAAAGAATCTCCCTGCCCTGTCAGAAATCATCCCCCAAGCCAGCGGCTTAGTAAGAGGCCACTGGTATCTCCAGGCGCTCGGGCGACTGGCACACCTAGCAAGGGGCTTGCTATTCTCTGCACTGAACCTGGCTCCACAAGTTCCCTTCAACCCGTGGGGCACCCACCATGTGCTGTCCCAAACGGCTGGACTCCTCAGTGAGCAAGACAAGGGCAGATTTGCCCTCCTGCAAAGTGTGCATTCTAACCCCACAGCAAACTGGGGCTGCTTAACTACTGATTATTCTCCAGGGTCGTGTTCACCTATCCCCCAGGTCTTTTCTGAGCCTATGGAACATTCCAGGGGGCTGGATAACCACCCTCCACATCTTCCACCCTGGAGTCGTTCTCCTGCTCTAGGAGAACATCCATCCCACTGCACAGCCTCGAGTTATGCCCTTACCCGTCATGAACGCCTGGAGTGAAAGAACTTACCCAAGGAACACAGCACCACACCCTATCTCACCAACCCCCAGCAAGCCCTACAATGTGGATTCTGAGCCACAGAGAGCCAGTTTTACCATCTCTGCCACATGGGGGGGAAGACACCAGAGCCTTCTGGGTCTCTACTCTGAAAGGGGTCTGCGACCATCACTCTGGTGCCTCTGTTTCCCTCCCCCTCCCCAGACTGTGTGAGAGCCTGGGGAAAGAAGCCCTTTTATTGCCAGGAAGCAGACACTTAAGTTTTAGAAACCAGCCTTCTCTGGAAAATGCAACGCCTCACCCTGCTGTCTCCGGATGTCATGGATACAGAGAGGAGTCATTCCTAGCCTTGGGGAGAGAGAGAAATTGAATCTAGAGACATCACATGGATCATCTTAGCAGCATCTCCGATATTAAAAAAAGAGAAAGGAAAAAAAAAAAAAAAAACACCGAAGAGGCAGTGGCCAAATTAATTGTTTTCCTGATTAACAAAATACAATTAAGCCCCAAATGCTGCTGCTCAGGGGAAGGTTATTCACAGATTTTTCTAGGGGCCATTCTGGCCACAGAGCAATGACAGCTTCATTCTGATGCCTGCAAGACAGTCCAAGGGAGAAATTACACCACAGACTCATTACGGCCACACTGTCTAATCCTCTCCAGGGAAGCCAGATCCATCCCAGGCCAGAGCAACACCAGAGCAGAGGGGAGGGCTGCCACTGGGCGGCCAGAAGCCGCATCCCTGGGAGTGGGTGAGCGGAGAGGGGTGCATGGTGGTTGGTGGACAGGTTAGACTCCTGGGAGAACAGGGACCCTAAAAGTCTAAAAGCCTGGGACTGCTCTTTATGGAGACTAGCCTCTCAATGAATATTTGTTCAACTGGGAAGGAAAGAAGGAAGGAAGAGAAGGAGGAAGAGAGGAAGGGAGGTAGAGACTGATGTGTCTTCATGAAACTGCACAGTGGGGACACAGAAGCACATTTCCCAGTTTTGAAGGCAGTGATGATAATGATATGATGATGACATCTTTCACTTATTGAGTACCTACTATGTACCAGACCCTCTGCTAAAGGCATCTACTACCTCATTTTACCTTCTTGACAATCCTGCTCATTTTATTTTTTTTAATTACTCATTACTGAGGCAGAGTGGGAGTGGGAGAGGAACAGAAAGACAGGGAGACAGAGAATCTGAAGCGGGCTCTGCACTGTCAGCACAGAGCCTGATGTGGGGCTCAAACCCATGAACTGTGAGATCAGGACCTGAGCCAAAGTCGGAGGCTCAACTGACTGAGCCACCCAGGCATCCCGATCCTGTTCATTTTTTATGTAAGCAGACCTAAGCTCAGAGAAGTTGAATAATTTGTCCAGGGTCACATCTAGTAAGGAGATGTGCCCCCAAGTCTCTTGGACTCAACTTCCCATGTCATTGGACACAATCTCAGTGGCCATTTCTTAGAGACCACCAGCCTAGGGTAGCACCAACACTCACAGGGACAGGGCTGAGCCACCCTATTCTGCTTCACCAGCCCCGTTTTCTCCTGGTCATGGGTTTCCATGGAGCTAAATCTCTGTGGCTGTAGAAAAGCTTTGGGGACATGTCCTGAAGACAATCTCCACCCTCATGCTGGTCTTTAGTGCTGAAGGCACCTTTTTACCCATTGATATGGAGCTAGTGGGAGGAAAGGCAGAATGAAAGAAGGAGGGACAGCCAAGGGCAGAGGAGGCCGAAGAACCAGGGTGAGCAGAGCAAGCAGACACAGGTTGGGGTTTTTAATCAACTGGGGCCCAAAACATGCCACCAGACCCTGCCGCACCACATCCCCACCAGCCTGGGCTCCAATCCCTTTAGTGAGAAGACCAGTGGACATGCCTGTCCCCATGGGCTCCCCACTTATCCGGGGCTCACTATCCAAATTCTTCAGTCATACAGAGAAACCCTGAGAGCCAGATCTGGAGCAGGCAAAGCCTCCCACGGAGGAAACTGTGAGAGTTTAAACAGGCGATGACATAGAGCTAAGAACTCCAATTCTCAGCTGGAGCTGCGTCTCAACAGTGAAAAAGCATCTTAAACCACTTGACTTCATCTTAGCTCTTCAGATATTTTATGCATTAAATAACAGCTAGATCTTAATGAAAGCTAGTTACATAAATTTGGGGAAAACAGCAACAAAAGCACTTCTAATAACACAAGACATCAGCTTCTTTATTGTTTCATTGCTCTTGGCGTGAAAGCGAGTTACTGAGAGCAAGCACTTCAGAGGGATACATAATTTTAGTTTTTTTCACCTTACCATCAGAGGTACTGACTCCAGAGATTATTTACCATCAGCAAAGAACAATCCATTTCCAATAGCCAATATTTTTTCCCCTGATCTCCTTTTTGACTGATTCAACACTCATCAGCTAATAGGGCACATTGCTTGCCTTCTTCCACAGCTCAGGAAAACTCATGTGCCACAACAATTGCTTGGGCCACTAGACTCTAGACTCATAAAAGAACCACTTAGAAAGTCATACAAAGCCTTGTACAAATTCCATCACAATGAAGTCCAAGGGGATGGACTAATGAGTGGGGGTGTGGGGAACAATACAGTGTTGTGACTAAAACCCATGAGCTGGGACCCAAACCCTGCTTCCACCACCTCCTGTTTGGGTCTGAAGAGTCTAAAAGCATCTTAAGCCAACTGACTTCATCCCAGATCTTCAGATATTTTATGCATCAGAGAGCAGCCAGATCTCAATGAAAGCTGTGAACCTGGAGCAAGCATCTAACCCAAGCCTCAATTTCCTCATCCACAAAATGGGGCAATGATGGTATCTACCACAAAGAAGTGTAGGGATGTTAAATGCACCAATCACTGTAAAGCACCTGGCACAGAAGCCACTCAACAGAAGTTATGGTAATTAGATTTTTGTCACAATTTAAAAACACCTGAAAACAATTGGGCTAATGGGTTAGGATTGTGCATGTTCACTGTTATGATGAAATCCATGTTGTCACAGGTCAGCGGAGTGGCACCGAAATGAATGCTATAAAATTGGCTTCTGCACCTAAGCCTCCTGTGATACCACTTGATGAGAGCTGCCTCCATGACTGTGTCTGTCTGGGCCCAGCCCACTTCCTTCTCCATGATGTGGGTTAGACTACGCACTCTCAGAAGTCCCTTCCAGCTCTGACACGGTGTCCATGTGCTGGGGGAGGAAGACACAGGGAAGATCCACATCATCTGCACTTCCTTGGGAGAAGAGGAAACTCTGCTTGGAACAGACCATCGTAATCCTGCCCAGCCAATCTTCCTCTAGTTCACATTCTTCCCTCCTGCATGAGGCCGCCCCAACTTGCATGGGATGGAAGGCACTGGAATGATGGGAGAGTGCCCCATTGTCCACACACACACACACACACACACACACACACACACACACACACACACGTGCTTCCTCTTGGAGCCTGATGACTCCAATGCACAGGACAAGATGATTTAAGCCTCCTCTGGGGGCAATGTCTGCACCAGCTGGTGAAAGATGCTGTTAACCCTCCCACAAATTGTCTGGAAATGGAAAACAGCTGGATTTCTGGCAGGAAGAAGAAGAGAGAGAAAGCAGATCTACTCCAGTTGTCTTGTTCAGCTTTCTCTAACCCAAACATTTAGGTCAAATTCAGGCTGACACCCAGGCTGAGCTGCAATGGAGGCAGAGGGTGGGAGGCACAAGGGGCCCTGACCTGGGAAGCCCATGTTTGGCCTTGTCTCCCCAGTGCAGAAGGAAGTCCAACGGTGAGATGCTCACTGAGGAAGGTGGAAACAGGAGACTGTGTTCAAAGTGAGCCTAAACTCTGGCTCACTGTCATTCAACCAGCCTCCTTGGGCCTCAGTTCCCTGGATAGGCTTTACACTGGTTGTTCAGGCCCTCCCATGGGGTGCTCAAAATTGAGATAACATACACATAGTATAAAGATGGTTTAGAGAGCCAATCCCAAACCTCAAGATGAGGCCATCAGGACCTACAAACTTATTTCAAGGCAGTAGCGCCAGGGCTAATCTGCCACATTCATTGCAGGATTTGAACACAGAGGCCTTCCCCAGGGCCATCCGTCTGCCCATCACTCCATGCCCTCACATGGAACTTCAGATCTCCTCCGCGAAGCAGGTCAAGCAACTCACCGGTATCTCTTTGCATTCCAGACCTCCCATCCTAGGCCTGCATGTGCTGAATCTTCTGCTCTCCTAGGCTCTGTCTCCCCAGGCCTCCCATGGAGACCAAGGCAAGGGGGCTCTCCTACTCACCTGGCTCTGTTCCCTTGCCTGATGAACAAGCACTCTTGGTTCCCTGTGTCCACTGCAGCCTCTGGGAGCCCAGGGCCTCTGAGTTTCCCCTCCAGAAAGCAGGGAGTGTCGGGAGCCTGGATTCCCAACTCTGGGGCCGCCCAGATCTGGGGTAAATCAGTTCCCTCTCTGCTTCAGTTTCTGCATCTGTGAAATATGGACAATAATCTCTGTCTTGCTTAATTCCGAGGGACATTGTGAGAAACAAAACGAAGGTACCTCTGGTGGAAAAGTGTTATTTAAATGTATGCTATTTGCAAAGATTTTTTAACTCCTTTCTCTTTTATTACTTTGGGTATGATCACTTTGAAGTGAGGAGAAGATCTCTTTAGGAGTCCTGCTGTCCTACCAAAAGTTAGGGAAAAATAGTAGTAGCAGTATTAGTAAGACTTGGGGGGGGGGGGGAGGACAAAACAAAACAAACAAAAAACCCCTCCAGAATCTAGGGACCTAGAATGTTCCCACATCCTCTGGATGGTTCCTCTCTCAAATGTTACCTTCATCAAAGGGGAGGTAAATGTATGTCAGGATCAACATGCTGCCCAGACAATCCCTGTAGGATTTGACCCTCCTTCTTGTCATGGAACTCTACCCACAGGTCTAGAATTCGGATAAACAGCCAAGAAAATAAGAATGTATAAAACCAAATCTGTCTCCCCAGGTCATGAGCACTCGCAGAGAAAGCATGGTCCAGGTGGTCATTCAAGCCCTATACTCTTCAGAGCTGTGAGCCATATGTCTCTCAAGCTCAAAGGAGCTCAAGAGAAGACACGATGAGGGTCCTGGTGATGAGCGACTCTAATGACCATTGCTTACTGAATAGCTCACATGTGCTATAAACTTGACCTGTTCAAATGATAAGCTCTACAACACCCTTAGAAGGCTGACGGTACTATTAGTTAGAGCATTACTTCTCGCACTTAAGCATGTTCCAGAAGCACCTGCAGGGCTTTTGAAACCCAGATTGCAGGGCCCCACCCCCTGAGTTTATAATTCAGTCTACAGTAGGCCTCAAGAATTTGTATTTCTAACAATTTACCAGCTGCCACTGAAAAAACACACACAGCTCCTAAGTGAGGTGTTCAGAAGAGATTCCATTCAAATGAAGTCATCTACCAAGGGTCATCTACCCACAGCGGCACAATTTTAAAACACCTGTGCTGAGATTCAAACCTAAGTCTGCTGATTCCAAATCCTGCACCAGTTCCTTGCTGTCTCATGGTCCCCTGGGGACTGAACCCAATGTGGGTGAAGTGTTCAGAGCTGGCCCTGAAGTTACCTAATATCAAAAGCTTTTCAAAGAAAAGGAAGGGAAGCAGGGCCAGATGTGCGAAATTGGAAGAAGCCTGGTAGCCACTTAGGCCAAATTCTGTAGGCAGGAAAGGTTTACAAGAAGTCATCCTGGCTGCTTTATTTCTATGCCCAGTTCCACCACTAGCTGGATGTGGTCTTCATGGAAGCTGTGTCTATAATCCCAGGTCTGGATGTGTCTTCATGGAAGCTGTGTCTACGATCCCAGGTCAAGTGGTCAACCCAGAAACTTGCATGGAGGTCGACCTCTAAAACCCACACCAATACCATGAGACAGAATCCAAGCTTTAATGAAGTCGGTCTGACTGGTTACTGTGACTCAGTTTCCCTATTTATTAAAAAGGAGAATGATTCCTGTCACCTCAAGGTCCCAGTAAAACTGTGTCAACGAGTAACACTGAAAAATAAATACCCAGTAATAACAGCTCTTTCTCGATGGATGTTCTATAAATACCAGCCAATATCACCACGTTAGCGATGTGGAGCACTCTGTGAACTGGGAGGTTTGCAAAGCGCTTTCCAAATGTGCTCCTCATTGTTGAGGTTGGCATGAGCTTTAAAAGATCCCTGGATGGGAACATTTCCTGTAGATTTTAACTTGATCCTCTCCCTTAAAAATTTGATTAAAAGAAAATAAAATAACAATTTTGCCTCGTGGTTCTCCCATTTCAATAGCTCCGTCTCCTGGCCCCAACACCCCTGTGCTTGCCACCACTAAATGCCACGTCAAGCATTCATTAAAAGCACACTGGGTTTTTAAAAATAGTGAGACATCTGCATAAATGTTGTTTTAGCGTTACCATTAGGCAAATTGGCTTCTAAAGCAAATGTAAAATCATTTCAGGAGGATTTACATTCAGCATAAGATAAACAGGGCAAAGCAGGCCTTGGACAGGTCAGCTGCAACCTTGTACATCATCCAGCAGAGCGATGGGAAAGGGAGGAGTGGGAGGGAGAATATGGCGGCAGCACTTCTGGCTTGTCCTCGGGGCATTCACAGTCCCTGTGATGCTGAGTGGGGGGATTCCTGGCTCTTAGAATCCTGGAAGAGGTGGGATCCTTTCATGTGTCCTTCTGGGAACCTCCTCAAATCTCACCCAATGGGGAGGCATCTACTTACTTATGAAAGGCACCAGCCTACTGCTACGTAGTCCTGAGAGCAGGTGTCTCTCTTCATCCTGCCCCAGATAAGCTTTCAAAAGCCCAAAGGCAGTTTTCAGAGGCAATTACATAGAGAGAAGGGGTAGGACCACTATGCCCCTCAGCAATTCTTGTCTAATAAGCTCCTGGTGATTTTTTTACACTTATTATTCCCATAAACAGTTAGGACGCCCTTACCATAGGCCTGCCATCTTAAATTAGATAATGAGATGTGTGTCATCCGTTCTATTGCCCTTTTTTGCTGTGGCTGCCAGACATCTCAAAACTAAGTTTGATATTCCATTAGAGTCACTTAGGTAGCCTTAACTTCTAGTACAATTATCTCTGCTCCCACTAGGTGGTTTTGAGCTTCTATCTTATGTCTTATTGAACACGCGCCAGGCTCAGAGCTAACATTTACCCTCCATTTCAGCAGGGATGGAAAGGATCTTACTATGTTTTAGGGTGCTAGAAGTGGCCCAAATTATTAAGGAGCTGAACCACAGACCAATAGTCCTAGTCAGAGTTCTTATAGTGTTAGAATGATCCCAAAAGGGAATTGAAAAGAGAACTCCGATATTACTTATTGAGTGCCTTCTCTGTCCCAGTCACCTTAAATATCTGATTTCATTTAATCCCCACAAGCCTATGAAATCAGTTCAATCAGTCCCTATAACCCTCAGTCGCCTCATCTGTAATCTGGGAACAGGTTTCTTATTTCAGTTCTCATGGCTAATTAGTGGAAGTGAAATTAGATACAAGATATATCTGACTTCGGGGCATGTATCAAGCCACTGTTAGCCTATACAGTGCTTTTGTGGAAAACAGAGTAAGGCCCCCTGGGAAGACACAGTCTTGCAGGGACAGGGGCAGTGTCTTCGTGTAAGTAGAGCATAAGCTATTGGAAGGGCAAGGCTAGAAACCCTTCTACTTCATTCTTAGAGACAGCCCTGAGATAGGAGAGACTGCTAATCTCACCATGATTCTTGTGCCTCTCTTTCTGGGCCACAGCACCGGACGGTATCTCCCGGTGCCCACGCATGTAGGTGGAGCATGGGACCGCTCCTGTTGAAGGAATGAGGGCAAGCATCGTGTATGTCCAATGTAAACTCTGTGCAGTTCTCGACTCTCTCCCCACCCACCGCCTGCAAAGGACACTCTGAGGGCGAGGGAAGGATGGAATCGTGAATTGGAAGGAGTCTTGAGTCCCTGAAAGACGGTGGCGCTGAAGGCACTCCATCTCCTTCAGACTGCATGGGACTGTGAGAGGAATAAAAACTATAATTCTATTGTATTTAGGCCCCTGACATTTTGGGGTTATGTGTTATGCTACGTATTGACTTACCCTAATGCAAGCGCAAACTATCTTGTTTCCTTTTAATAGGCCTGGCTGAAAAAATTCAAATGACCTATGGTTAAAAGCAATAAGGTTCTGGGGCGCCTGGGTGGCGCAGTCGGTTAAGCGTCCGACTTCAGCCAGGTCACGATCTCGCGGTCCGTGAGTTCGAGCCCCGCGTCAGGCTCTGGGCTGATGGCTCGGAGCCTGGAGCCTGTTTCCGATTCTGTGTCTCCCTCTCTCTCTGCCCCTCCCCCGTTCATGCTCTGTCTCTCTCTGTCCCAAAAATAAATAAAAAACGTTGGAAAAAAAATTTAAAAAAAAGCAATAAGGTTCTGATTCAAGTGGATGAAGGCTGGGGATTGGAGGTGGGGGGAGATAATGCCATTTCCTTGTTCCCCTAAGTAAAATTCTCCACAAATCATCCCTACTTGAAGCCCAACCTTCAAGAACATTTCAAGTTAATCTCACTTTCCGTTCAGAGCTTCAGTCATACTTATGAGTCATAGAACTGCAGGGTGTTCAAGCTGAAAGGCACCTCTGAGATCATTATTACAAATTTTGAAGATAAGAAAACTAAGGCCAAGATGTATGGCTTTCCTGGGGTCTCAGAGCCAAGGCTAAAACCCAAGGCTGGGCCACGGCTCTTTGCCGTGAATGGATGGAAGCCATGCCCAAGCAGCTCAACAGACGAAGGCAGCCCAGCCCCTGCCGGTAAACCCTCACTGGGAAAGCCAGCAGTGTTCACATGGAGGCTGCTCTGTGGGTGGAGGCCGCTGGTGCCCTCCACTGGACAAACTTGCCACGTCGTCCGCAGCTAGCCCTGTGCAAACTGCAGAACTCCAAAGAAAGAGCAATGGAGCTATGGCAACGCTCTCTAGGTGTCCGCGGCCACAATCAGCGCCTGTGTTAAAACCGCTTTGAGACGGTGAACTATTCCCTGGCACGTCCCCACGTTTTCCAGTCAATGGATCCTGCCGCCTGTACAAATGTAATGTCACTTCAGGCGGGGACAGTCAAGTCTACTTCTCTTCCACGCCAAGAGCAGGGGGCACAGCTCCCAGAATCACTGCATCCCCTCCTCCTTCTTCTGGTTCACTGATGCTGCAAAAAGAAAAAAAAAAAATGTCCTCCCTCCGTGGACCCTACCCCATTTTTTAAAAATTTGGTCTCCAGGTCTCGATGAAATTAGTATTTTTTTTTTCTAGCTGTGTTTGCAGCAACATCAGAGTAGGACAGAAAGGAATCCGAGGGGAAAAAGAGATCATAAAAGCTTCCATCTAAATGACACTGGAGTGGGAAAGGAGGAGCAGTATGGAGGGGCCATGGGCTTATTCCAGCCTCTCTGCATGCTGCTGGGAACAAAAGCTTGCTGGGGACGAAGCGTGGTCAGGCAGCAGCCAGTGGGCTGAGTGGGAAACCAGAGAGCGATTGTAGTTCCGTTCTGTATTCCAACGGCAATTTTCTCAGAGGTCGTAAGAAGCCTCCGTCTGACACTGAACCTCAATTTACCCGGCTCTGTAAAGCCAGTGACTAAATAATCATGGAAAGTCAGAAATGCGTTTCAGCTCGCCAGTTCACTTTGCACAGGGGCAAACCCAGGCCCAGAGAGGGAAAGGATTTGCCTAAAATCACACAGCTAGTAAGTGGCAAAGGTAGGCTGGGGCTCAGGTCTCCAGAGCTCAGTCCTTGTACAAGAAATGTAGCTCTCCACCTTTTTTGCCTACGTGCAATCTTGTCCATCAACAGAGGGACAGAACAAGAAACAGTGGGGGTCGGTGAACTTCACCCACAAGATTTTAGGAATCAGGAGTTTCGGTATGCATTGAACATGGAGTAAGGGGCTGATTCTGGATGTCTTAGATGAGCCTGGAGCTGTGGGCCAGAGGACTCCAGATTCTAGACGACTCCATCATTAATGCCCTTTGTGGACCACAAGCCTGGCCTACCTGCTTTCTAAGACGATCATGAAAATTTGGTGAAATAACAGAAACCAAAAATTGCATTTTACTTTCTTTCTAGAGAGGAGACTCTCAGAGTAAATTTCATCCCACTCCTTTATGTTAGGACCACGTTAGAAAAGCAGAACTCAGAGAAGATAAGCACTATAAACTTCAGAACTCTGCTCCCTAAGCCAGGGGGGCCCCTGTGGTGCACGCCCCAGGTAGGGGGGCTGCACAGAAAGCGGGAGACCTACAGAACTCTGCAAGACTTTGTCACAGAACAAAAGAAGTCTCAGCGCGAAGCCAGTGGAGAGCTGGGATCCAAGGTGCTGCTGAGAGCCACAGTTCTCCGGCCTAGAGTTCAGCCACGTACTAGACCCAAAACCCCTCCTCCATGCTGATTTCTACTCTAAACGGCAGGCATGTGGCTAAAAGTTTTAGTAGTTTTTTCTAAGATCCACCACGAAGAACTGTTCACAGACGTCCTACTCCAGAACCACCTGGGGAGTGTTTTGCAGATTCCAAGGCTTTATACCAGATTCAGTAACAGAAACATCTTCAAGAGGGAGGCCCAAGAAATTATGTAGATGTATTCGTCCTAAACCAACAGCTTCCCATGTACTTTAAGTAAATAAAATAAAACAAGTCACTTCCCATGCGCTTAAAGTAAATGAAATAAAATCCAAATGACTTCGCACCCCCTTGAGGGCCCTACAGGAGCTCCCCGGGCTCACTTCTTATCACTCCTCTGACCCCCACTGCAGACACACTAATCCCTCCTGCAAAACTCATTCCTGCCTCAGGGCCTTTGCACTTATCCCTCCCTCTGCCTGAAGCAATTCTTTTCCTGATCTATTCATGGCTGGTTCCTCTTCTTTATTTACAAAATAATTGTTTATTCAAGTATCCTCCTCATGAGGTCCCAAGCAACCCATTTATGGATGCCAGCTGGCCCATCCCATCTAATACTGCATCCTACCCACCAGGTCCTTTTCTGTCATCAGAATGTCCTTGAAGACAGAATCTTTGTTTTGTCCCCTCTATCCCCAGCAACAGAGCAAAGGTCTAACATGCCATAGGTACGCAGTAAGTATTTGTTGGAGGAATGGGTAACATTACCCTGTTTTGTTCAAAGATTCTCTCATTTATCGGTTTACTACCTATCTCCCCCATGAGAGTGAGAATTCCCTGAGAGCAGACATTTGTCTGTCTTGTTCCCACCATGTCCTCAGTGCCTAGAATAAAGAGCATCTGACCCATAGTAGGTGCTTAGTAACGAGCTATTGCACGAATGGACACACGAATGAATGTTTGAGAATCCTGGAGCTGGGACCCCTGTTTGGGCTGGGACAAGGTAACTGTTTCAATCAACAAACATTTCCAGTCACGTGCAAAAGTCTGGGAAAATTTTTTTTTTAATTTTTTTTTTCAACGTTTATTTATTTTTGGGACAGAGAGAGACAGAGCATGAACGGGGGAGGGGCAGAGAGAGAGGGAGACACAGAATCGGAAACAGGCTCCAGGCTCTGAGCCATCAGCCCAGAGCCTGACGCGGGGCTCGAACTCACGGACCGCGAGATCGTGACCTGAGCTGAAGTCGGACGCTTAACCGACTGCGCCACCCAGGCGCCCCTGGGAAAATTTTTAAAAGGCATAAAGCATGCACCTTCCCCCAAAACTGCCCACAGATTCATGGGAGACAGAAGCACAAACAAATTACTGTGATAACACACAACAAGGTGCAGGCAAGATGTTTTAGACGTACAAAGCAAGAAGCTGGAAGTCTTTGGAGAGGCTGTCAAGTCTGGATCTGGTCTTGAAATAAAGATGGAAGTAAAACTAGAGGGTGGAGAAGTGGGGAAAGACCATCAGACAAGGAACAGTTTGCAGGCAGATGGCATTTTCAGGAAAGAGCTCAACAAGTAGAAGGGTGGGGTGATGTGACTGGAACAGCTGCGTGAGGCCAGGTCATGCTTGGAAGCTTCATTTTGTTCTACAGGCCGACAGTTCCCGAGCTATTCAAGTGGCAACAATCTCTCCCCATCTTAAAGACTCCTCATAAACAAGCTGCGTGAAGATCAAATATTCACACAGAATGCATAAAACGGTGAAGTCCAAAAAAAAAAAAAAAAAAAAAAAAAGCAAAATCCATATTTTTACTCCAGAAACATGAAACAGAGAAAGATCAGCAACCACAATTTGAGAAACAAATCATTTCTCTGTGTCCCACTGGCCAGGATTTGGTAAGTATACTTTTTAAGTTGGTTAATTAGAAAACATGAGAGAAGTGTAACTTTATCACATACGCAATGCTCTTTAGAAGAATCTGTTTTGTGCTGCACTGATGATAAGAGCGTAAACCTGTGTTAAAAAATGACATGCTGTCTGCTGGCTGTATGGACAGTGGAGGGGCCACCTGGGGGTTACGGAGACCCAGCTCTCCCAGGCGTCCTCGGCGGATGGCACCAAAGGTAGTAAGAAGCCACAGAAGCGGGGTGAGCAGCGGCTGATTTTGACGGGATTTGGGTGTTAGGGAGTTCACCACCAGCTAATGTGCAGACTGGACAAAGGTGGACTGAAAGGGATCAGCAAGAAGGCCAAGTCGTGTATGGGTGTCCCCGGTGCAGGGACAGAGGTGTCCTCGGTCATGGGAGATGCGATCTTATGAACAGAGGCACTGATCTCAGCCCCTGCTGTCTGCACATCCTACCCCAGCTCTGCAAAACAAGTAAGTCATGCCCCATGGGTAAAGGTGGTCCAAACTTCACTTCCATGCTGATTTTCAATCACCGAGTCCTGACCATCAGAGGGAGAAATTATTTTTTTAATTCTTTTTAATGCTTATTTATTTTTGAGAGACAGAGCACCGGCAGGGGAGGGGAAGAGAGAGGGAGACTGAGAATGCGAAGCAGGCTCCAGGCTCTGAGCTGTCAGCTCAGAGCCCAACGCAGGACTCGAACCCATGAAGCACGAGATCGTGACTTGAGCGAAGTCAGACACTTAACCGACTGAGCCACCCAGGCACCCCAGAGAGGGAGAAATTCTTAAGCGAATTCCATGCAGCTCTGCAGGTGGAGTCCCACACTCTTCCAAGCACCTAACATTTGGGTGGCTTTCCTTCTAGACTTCTCCCTGTGGGCATTAGGACCACACTGCCACGTATCTCCCCCCCCCCCCCCCCCGCTCTCTGTATTGTTCATACTGCTGTATCATAAAACATTTTTCTATAAACACGATTTTTAGTTGTCACATAATATTCCACTCTAAGAATGTCCCATAATTTACCATTCTCCTTTTGTTGGACACTTAGGGAGTTGCCAATATTTCACTATTATAAATAGCACTGTAATGCACATCCTTGCACATAAATCTCTGTGCACATCTCTGATTATTTCCTTGGGGCAGATTCCTAGAAGTGTGATTGCTGGGATGTTTGCCATTTTGATGGATTTTGTGTTGCACTGTTCCCCCCTGCCTGGTGTCCTAGTGGCAAAAGATAAATGCCCATGAAAGGACGCGTGTGGGGGAAAAAAGGAGCTCTAAGTGAACACTGACTTACAGATCTGAGCAGAGAGGAGACACTTCCCATGGGCTAATCTGGGTGACAGGCAAGACTATTTATTTATTCCTGGCATTTACCTGACCCCTTCTTCCAAAGGGGACTGACCTAGAACAAGAAGAACTAATATATCATATGAAAATGTCAGAGGGGGTGGGGAAGAGGAGGTTGCCAATAGTGGAGTGACTTAGCTGCTCAAGACCCAAGGAGAATAAAAACCAGAAGAGGAAGGGGGCTTTTCATGATCAGTTCCTCTGCCTCTAGGATCGCCAGAGAAGAAACAAGATGCCCAGTTAAACTGAATTTCCAGTAAACAACAAATAATTAGTTCAGTATAAAAAAGTGTGTCCCATGAGATATTTGGGACACATTTGCACCAAACACATTGTCGCTCTGCAATTCTGATTGAACGCGCATCGTGGATTCGAATTTGCTCAGGCTGGAGACCATGCCTGCTGCAGTCATTGCAGAGCAGCTATTAAGAGAAGGGCAGCAGCCGTACCGTTTGGAGGGCAAAGATGGATTGAGGGGCACAGACTTGGTGTGCAGGAAACTGAGGGCACCAGTGGAAGGAGGCAGGGCTGCAGCTCCTACCAACCAGATCCCCACCCTCGAGAAAGCCACAGAGAGATGCAGAGATACTGAGGTGGCTCTGACAGAGGCCACGTTGGGGCACAGGGCTCTGGGCATGCGCTGGGATCACCAGCAAAGAGATGGACAGAGCCACACAACTCTGGTGAGGGACGGCGGCTCCCTGTGCAGTCTGTCCAGGTGGGACGTGAAGGGAGCAGCTGAGGACAGGCTGATGCCACAGACCCTGAAAAATCGTTCTCTCCCTGACCTCATCTCTGCCGGAAAACTGCTGTATTTAGAGGAGGAGAAAAAGAAGGCGCTCTCTTTACACACACACACACACACACACACAGCACCTTCCTGTGGTCGTGCCTCAGCAGTCCCTCACACAATATGCTCTAAATTAATAGCTTCAGGGAGATAATGGTTTATAAAGCAGGAGTTTGTATGCAACCAAGGAAAATGTTCTGCTCCTTATTATACAGCTATATTTTGTTTGGAGGCAGATTATGAGCAAACAAGGTTAAATGCACACACAAACACACACACACACAGGCAAATAGGCCTCAATTTTCTACTCCACGACCTGCTGCCTCAAATTTCCTCCTTTGCCTTTGTTTTGACTATTTCTCTTGCTTCCATTTTTTTTCTCCTTGTCCTTTCTTTCCTCCTGCTCATTATGCTTTATCCTGTTTATTTTCTTTTCCCTTTTATTTTCTATTTCTGTCCTGTCTTGGTTTTCTTATTATTCCTTCTTTTGTCTTTCTCTATGAGGCAGAAAAACAGCTCAATCAAAAATAAATTTTAAAATCACGGAATGTTTGAATGGGGAGGTGCCTCAGAAATCGCTTTGCAAACAAAGAAACTGAGGCACATAAAAGTGAAGGGACTCGGTCAGGATAACAGGGTTTCTAGCACTTAGGCTGGTGTCCAATCTCCTCTCTCTCTCCAAATTCGGTCCCCTTTCCACTGTATCAAACGCCTTCTCATTAGGTATGGCATATTTCATAAGGTGAGTGGCTTTCTGTTGTGAGGTGAATTGTGTCCCCCCAAATAATTTATCCACCTCTTAACCGACCTCCCTCCTCTTCCCTGTGGACGTGACCTTATTTGGAAATGGAGGTTTGGCAGATGTAATTAAGTTAAGATGAGGTCATCCTGGAGTAGGGCAGGCCCTAAATCCCGCCACCGGTATCTGTAAAGAAGGCTATGTGGAGACACAGACACACGGACGCACACAATAAGAAGGCCACGTGACAGTGCAAGCAGAGACAGGGCAATGCAGCTGCAAGCAAGAAGCCAAGGGCACCAGCCACCGGAAGCCGGGAGGGCAGGAGGGAACAAGTTCTCTTTCAGAGCCTCCGGAAGGAACCAATCCTATCAACCCCTTGACTTCTAGCCTCCAGAAGTGTGAGAGAAGAAATCTCTGGGGTTTTAAGTCACCCACTGCATGACACTTCGTTACAGCACCTTCTCACACTCACACGCTGCAAACCGTGGAGTGGCCTGGAGCCTACAGGGCAGGTCTGCAGCTGGCCAGCCCCGGGCTCCCCACTATACCACACTGCCTTGGTCATCTAGAGAAAAAGTATCACGTGGACATTTTGCACAGGGAAGAGGCCAGACCTGGGGTTTCTGAGATATAAAGCAATACAAGACCCGGCCCTGCCCTCAAGAGGACTCTGTAAGACTGAAATAAAGAAGGCCATGCTAAGACAGGACTATTGGGGCTTCAAAGGCAGGCCAGGCTGCCAATGCCCCCAAATCAAAGGACCTCCTGAACTGCAGCTCCATCCAGAGGAAGACAGGGCAGCCCTATTCTCCAGAGCAGGGACACCCCTCAGGTTGTGAAGAGAAGCCGACTCTCCAGGGGGTGGCAGACACACTCCCAGTATCCTACCAGATGGACATTTCTTCGGGCCAGTAGCTGCCTAAGGCCTGGAAATGCAGGTTTCAAGGCTGTGTGTCCAAAGGCTGGAGGCCTGTCCCACCACCCAGCCCTTAGTGCCCCTGAGGAAACTCAACACTCCTCGGAGCTGGCTTTTGCTTGATCATGAGCCAGGGAGGAAGGGTGGGAGGGCCTTTCGGAGTTGTGAGGAGGGGGTCTCCAGGCTGGGTATGACCCCCACTTTGAACTTAACATACCCCAGGCCTGCATTTTGGCCTGGCCTCTGAGCCCTTCGGAGGTTGGTATTGCTGCCAGAATTACCATGTGGAGGTCTGCCTGGCCTGCCCAGGGCCAAGTGGTGTCTGTAGGCCCAGAGGGGAGTGCTTCTTCCTGTGGATGTGGGGAGAGGGGTGAAGGGTTTGGGGAGGGCAGGAGAGAAGAGGGGAGGCTCTTCCAAAGCGACCATTGTGCTCTTTCCCAGAGCTGCGGAAAACAGGTGGCAGGGCCTGGAAGAGCCCCTGTTCAATCCTGACTCTGGGTGATTTGCTTGTTCTTGGCTCCCAGCAAATTAAAATGTCCTTTATGTTTATACAGGGGCAATAATCCGCCTTAGGTTTTGAAACCAAGGTGGAATAGTCAATCCTACTCTCTTGTCAGATGCTAATCTGACCCACTGATAATGAAAAAGGGAGAGGAGAATCTGCTTGGTCTGCAGAGTCAGAGGATTTGCAAGGGTGGGGGGGGGGGGGGGGGCTTTGGATTAAAATTAAATATTAGGAGGTAGAGAAATCACATTGGGAAAGACAGGCCGGGAAGTAACACAGGAGTTGGTGTAGAGGGGGTGGGGTGACAGCTGGGCTGGCTTAGGCAAGAAAGGATTGGCAGAAACACAATAATCATGCCTCAGACTACATGTGACATTAGCTCATGGCTTCCTCTCCTGAATTAACCTGGGGAGTGACCGGGGCGGGTGGGGGGGGTGCTGGTGACCATGGGGTTTTCCAGGAGTGTTTCTTTTTTATTTTAGTTTCTCCTAGTTTAGCACTAGAGTTTGGGCTTGTTGGCAAAGCATGAAAAGTTAAATGGGGAAAAGCAGAGGGAAAAAGGAAAAAAGGAATCTCTCAAGTGTGGCTCGAGAGAAAGTTGAGAATCGGATTAGGGCTGTTCTGCCCCATTTCCCGAACTAAAAGATTAAACAAAAGCCAAGTCCTTTGGTTTTGGGGTTTTTGTTTTGGTTGGGTTTCCATCTAGGAAACGAGGAGGGCATGAGAACAGTCTCTTCCCAAAGTTTCAATTTGCATGTGTTAATGCCACGGGTGTCCTTTGTTCCTCCCTGTTGGGGGCAGTACACGCTCTTTGGGATGTTCTGGAGACCCCTCAAAGTGAGATTTGAGTATATCCCGTAGCACCTATTTGAAGGCACAACATCCCAAACATGCCCTCCAAATTCAGTGAGAACTCACCTTGCTGTTTTCTCATGATGTGGTAAGGGGCTACGGGAGAAGTCATTTTATGTATGTATGTAAGACCTGTCCCATTGTCAAATCACTCTAAGTGCAAGACAATGATTCCTTCTCAATGTTGAGCTCCAGCCAGGATCCCCATAATTTCCACCCACTGGATGTCCACTCCACCTTCTAGACGACAGCTGCTCCCATACATACTGGAAGGTGGGTGTATTGCCCTATATGCTTCTACATATAAATAGAGCTGGGTACCTTGACTCTTTGCCACTGTCTTAGCTCAGGCTGCTATAACAAAGTACCATAGACTGAGTGGCTTACAAACAACAGAAATCTATTTCTAATAGTTCCGGAAGCTGTAAGTCCCAAATCAGGGTCAGCACCTTCTTCTAAGTTGCAAACTGACATCTTCTTGCTGTGTCCTGACATGGTGGAAAGGGGAGTGAGAGCTCTCTGGGTCACTAATAAGGTCACTAATCCCATTCATGAAAGCTCCACCTTCATGACCTAATGTCCTCCCAAAGGCCCCACCTCTTACAACCATCACATTGGGAGTTAGGATTTCAACCTACGGATTTGGGGAGGACACAAACATTTAGCCAACTGGACTCATATACCATGTTTTCCTGATTTCTGGCCACCCTGGTCAACTACAGTTTGTGTTCCCTTTAAAGTATGGTTCCTATAACTTAATGAGAAATTTGGTGTTTCTTCCTCCCTCTCCAATCCACCCTCCACACTGCCACCACAGCAATCATTAAAAAATACATATGCCCCACCAAGTTATTCCCCTGCTGGTCAAAACCCTTCACTGGTACCCCACTGCCTATGAAAAAAGACTCCTCAGCATCCCCCCATAAACCCACCATCTCCGATTACTCCAGCAGCTTCCTAACTGGAGTCCCTGGTCCCAATCTTGACCTGCCCACCCCATGAGCCATTCCCTAGAGCTAGGACAAAAACTGTACCCTCCATATACCAAGTAGCATATATCACGTTGTGTCCCCTGCTTACCACTCGTTAACGGATCTCTATTATACTTGGAACAAAATTCAAATTCCTCCCCAGACCCTACTAGTCCTCATCACCTGCCTCTCAGTCTTATGCATCCCTCCTCCCTGTCGATACCCAGACCACAGGTCTTCTCTCATGTCTTCACCCAGGTCAACCTCTTTCCTGATGCAAACTCTTCTCACATACTGTTCCCTGCCTGGAATGCCCTTCCCTCCTTCCTCACAGGGCAGCTCCTTCTCACTGCTCAAGAGTGAGCTTTATGCCACCTCCTCCAAGAGGCCTTCCCTAATCCCTAGGTCATGCTCGTACTGGCACACACACTCACTGTCCTCCTTCAACCCACTGTCATCTTGCATCGTAACACTGTTTTGAATTTGTAATACAGGGGGTTGGCTTATTTCTTTGTCTATTTATTGGCTGTCTGACTCTCCCACTAGAATATAACCTCCACAAGAACAGAAAGCATGACAGTTTGTTGATCCCTGTATACCCTGTATCTAGTTAGTGTCTTACACACAGAAGATGCCTAGTAAATATTTATTGGATCAGTGAAGCTCTCAGATACCTTATCTGCTATCCTCCTCCTACTCCTACTCATTCCCTAAGATCCAGGTCAAGAATCCAGTACAAAATCATCCCTGACTTCGATGAACAGAGGTTATCATCCCCCCCCTTAGCATGCAGGAAACAATGACTGGAGACCCACTCTGTGCCCAGCATGATGATGCCTGCTGAGAACACAGGATTCATCTACACACATCCCTTGGCCTCCAGGAATCCCCAGCCTAGTGGAAGCTATGCACACAGAACAAAACCTTAAAACAAAACATTGAATACTTGTGGATGACACAGGAGCATAGGGGATATCTGAGCAGGGCAGGGTGGCCAAGCAGCAGGGTTTAGATTAATGATAGCACAGGACCAGGTAACAGGTACTTTCTGCCCACTCTGCACTTAAGCAGCTAACACATAGCGTTACCATTTATTCACGTGCCTCTTGCTGTTCCCTGCCAGAGCCCTTCAGGACAGGGTGGCTGTCAAACATAGCCTAGGGTCCCCAGAACATCCAAACACGGCCACTGCAAAAGGCAAGAGTGCCATGGCAACAAACTCCGGGGACTTGCACTTGGCCTAAGCCTGCTCTGGGCCCTGCTGCTAGGGCATCTGCATCCACACAAAAGAATCCCCTCACTCAAAAAAAAAAAAAGAAAAAGAAAGAAAAGTCTTCCCTGGAGAAAGCCCAGCTACTTATTGAGTGCCACCTGCCACATGGGTTAATCCAGCCCTGGATTTCTCCTTTACGGCCAACCCCATTTCAACCACAGCTGATCTCCCATCTGACCCTCGGCACTGTTGAGAGATGAGGGGCAATAAATCGGCATCCACGTGCCCGGCCCTGGACCACTGCCACCGCCACTGCCTCTGCCCCCACACCTCAGAAGAAAGACTGACGGGAGCCGCAGATGACGCTGAACTTCAATTAGGCCCTGCTGGCAAATTAGTCACGCAGGGTGACATTTTCCAATCAGGGAACATTAGCATCCTCCCTAATTACACAATCGTGGGGCCGACAAGCTTGGGGGCAAACAAGACCAAGGCGCTCAGCAACTTGGGTGTGGGCACGCACACGCGCGCACACACGCATGCGCACACACGATGCCACCCGACAACTGCATCCACCTCTCCTCCGACCCGGCTTAAAAGCTGACTGTGCACGTTGCTCAGAAGGAGAGAGGAAAAACACATGAAGGAAATCCCTGTATCTTGGGAGCATTTCTAAGAATTTCACAGATGAGGAGAATTTCATTTCACGGAAAACAAGGGCTGCAATCCTAACAGCACTAAACCAGCCTCAGATAAAAACTGTCCGCTCTTTGGATCCAGGCCTGGTAGCGAATGGTATTCACCAGGGACGCGATGCAGCAGGTTCACTTGGCCACACACCTACTCTGTGACCTTGTAGAATTTGTTGAACCTGCACTCCCTTCCCTCACCTGTAACACAGAAACACCCACTTCTCCTCATTCATTCAATCAAACAACATTTATTGTCTACTCCATGCCAGGCATTGCTTGAAGCCTTGGAGACAGTGGTGAACAAGGAAGTAGAAATGCATCTGAACACATCTGAGCCACAGCGGATGTTGTTACAACTTTAACACAAGAGATGCCAGGCATCATGGCAGGAACGTCAGTGACCACCAGTCCATGGGGGCTGCCTCATGAGGTTGGCTTAGGGTTTCCCCTAGTTGAATAGGCAGCTCTTCCAGGTCAAGAGTCTGTTCTTGGGGTGCCTAAGTGGCTCAGTCGGTTAAACACCAGACCTCAGGTCATGACCTCACAGTTCGTGGGTTCAAGCCCCACATTGGGCTCTGCACTGACAGCTCAGAGCCTGGAGCCTGATTCAGATTCTGTGTCTCCCTCTCTCTCTCTGCCCCTCCCCCACCTGCTCACTCGCTCGCTCTCTCTCTCTCTCTCTCTCTCTCAAAAATAAACATTAAAAAACATTTTTTAAAGAGTCTGTTCTTCACAGCTTCTCCCTGCTCCAGATAGTTGAGTATTAGATACATTTTGTGTCATTAGAAAGGAAGGAAGGTTTACAGGGCATCACAAAAAATTAAGTATATAAATGAGTAGAAACAGGCATTTCCAAATTTTAAAAAAGAGAGATAAAGAGAGGATAAGTGATTTGCAATTACAAAAACGTGTGTGTGTGTGTGTGTGTGTGTGTGTGTGTGTGTGTGTATTCATCTAAATGTGTAAGGGCGCCTGGGTGGCTCAGTCGGTTAAGTGTCCACCTTTAGCTCAGGTCATGATCTTGGTTTGTAAGTTCAAGCCCTCCATCAGGCTCTGCACTGATAGTACAGAGCCTGCTTGGGATTCTCTCTCTCTCTCTCTCTCTCTCTCTCTGTCCTTCCCAAACTTGCATGTGCACACACACTTGCTCTCTCAAAATAAATTAAAAACTTAAAAAAAAAAATAAATATGTATATGTGTGTTTATATGTGTGTATGCATGTATACGTATGTGTGTTTGTGTTTATATATGTGTGTGTATATGTGCATGCATTCCTATATCCACTGCCATGTTTTGTTTATCCCAGGGTTACTTCAAGGGCTAAATATGTAAATTCCCTAGCAAAGGATCTAGCACGCAGTGGGCACTCAGTAAGTATTCTGTGTCATTACTCTTGCTGCCTTCATTATGACAATCTGAGTTGATGGCAAGCCTGGCTCCTCCGTGCTGCATCGTCCGCTATTGCATTTCTGCAGGACACATCTTCACCCGCAGTTATACAAAAATAAAGCTTCCCAATCACTTCTCCGTAGCATCACGTCCTGCTGCAGCCTGGAGCTGCCACCTGCCTCTTTCACAGCAAGATCCACCATATCCTGTCCTGGGGAGGCCACGACCAAGTCTCCACTGGAACCGAAGACAGCCACCATCTTGCCAGCAAACCCAGCACTGCCTCCCATCAAGCATGTAAAACACGGTTAGTCATTTGGATTTACTCTTTGTCATTCCTCATTCCTCCCATCTGACATCACCCCTCCACACACGCTCCACCAGGGCAGGAACAATGACAGGAGCTCTGCGCGCTACGGAGCTGGCTCAGGCTCTAGAGCTACATGGCGTTAATCTCCTGCCTGCCCATTCTCCAGTGCTCCGAGCATGCTGGCTCCAATTATCAGCCAGAGGCAGGACTTCTAGGCCAGGGTTTGTTTACCTCACCCCTGTCTCCCCTTCTGAGCCGCAACAGAACAAAATATCCTAGACGGAGCCCGGCCGCCTCCCCATGGCGTGCTGCCAGTCATAAAGACGTCGTTGGAATGTCTCGTCTTTTTTTTTTCTAATGCCGCTCCTTGTCGCCACAGATTGATCTGCCAGTTAAATATTTAGACATGCTCATCTGCCTTTGTCATGAAACACCACTTGACTTTGAGCGATGAGAAAGGAGGTACTGAGGCTGAGCTACTCCCTGCCTGGGACATGAGGAGAGATGGAGGCAGTGAGAAGACAACTCCCCACCCCAGGGGTCTGCACATCTCCATCAAAACCCACCCGATCCAACATCAGCAAGGTCAGCACCCCCAACCTCCAGAGCCTGAGAAGGGCTGAGAAGGGGGAGCCAGGTCCTGTCCTTAGATCACCAGGTGCATGAGTTTGCTCAGTCAGGCCCGTCCTGCCCTAGCCTTCCTGATCATCAAATGGCTTTCATGTCAGTAGCTCACGCAGTCTTCACAGCATCCCTACGACAGCTACAAGTGCCAGCAACATAGCACAAACACGTATTATCTCATTTAATCATCACGACAACCCCCCCCCCCGCCCTGTGAAATGGGAATTATTGCTCCAATTTACAAACAAGGAAGCAGAGATGCACAGAGTCTAACTTTCTTTTTTAAGTTTATGTATTTATTTTGAGAAAGAGTGTGCAAGCAGGGGAGGGGCGGGGGTGGGGGAGAGAGAAAGAAAGAGAGAGAGAGAGAGAGAGAGAGAGAGAGAGAGAGAATCCCAAGCAGGCTCCGAGCTGTCAACACAAAGCCCAATGCGGGGCTCAAACTCACAAACCGCACCCAAGATCATGAGCCGAAATCAAGAGTCGGATGCTTTTTACTGACTGAGCCGCCCAGGAGCCTCTCACAGAGTTTAAATGAACGGTTGGCCCAACGTCACTCAGGAGGGAAAACGCCGTCTGTGACTGTGGCCCGGCTCCCAAGGATGTGTTCATTTCACCAGATGTCCACAGAAGGTCATCACCAACATGGACCCTCTAAACTCATGCTTGATCACCTCGGCCAGAAAAACCCCTTTATTCCTTTGCAACTTCTGCAGAGGCTCAAGATCTTTCCTGGGAAATCTGGCTTGCTTCCTGATCACAGAAGAGGTCAGGGGCCAAAGAGACCAAACCACTCAGCTCCCGGCTTATATGTTTAAACTATAAGGTACTTTTCAGAACAGTGGCCATCAAAGCCTGGGACCCTGCTCTATGTTGACTGCAAGAAAGTGAATTTCAGTAGATGGAGGGTCATTAGAACTCTTCAAGGGCAGACTGGAAAGGCCCTGGGCAAATTGAGGGCAAGGTGGTCCCACAGTGGGCACAGAGGACAGGATGGTATGGAAGCTAACAAATGCTCTCAGGCCCACGGTGCCTCAAGCCTGGCGTTTGTTCTGACAGCAAAAATAGTGTGCAGAGAAACCCCTTTTTCTTTTCATTCCCCTGTTTCAGAAACACACAGGTGCTCTTTCATCTAAGCAGCTGGCAGAGGAAGGGAGAGGAGAGGCAATGAGGTTGGAAGTGTCTGAGAAGAAGGGACCAAAGACTCCAAGAGAAGCACCCAATGCTGAGGGTGGTGACAGGTGCTGTGGTGACCAGCCAGAGGGAAGGGGATGGTTACTGAATCCCACTTTCTCACTCCCCACAGGGGAAAACTGACGCTTCGGGAAAATTTTAAGTGCCTTACAGAGAGTCACACGCTGGTCAGTAGCAAGAATTCAGATTTTCTAACACCCAGTCCAGCTTCCCTCTCTCCCTCCCTCCTTCCCTCCCTCTCTCTCTCTCTCTCTCTCTCTCTCTCGCTCCAGCCCTTCCATCTATCAGCTCTGCTTCTATGTGCTGTCTTCAACCTCTTTCCTACTGTATATGGTCTCCTCCTGTGAAATGGTTAGTGGCTCTAACTCACACAGCTTCCAAAGTGACGTGCAAAAAGGAAGAAGACTCCCCTCTCCCAGTCCGTAGATGAGCCTTGTTTGAGCCACATCCACACTCCTTGCCCAGTCAATGCATCTATGGTGGGAAACGAATGTAGATACTGGAATCCACCAGAATGACCAGAAATGAAAGAGACCCATTTCCCAAAAGAAATGGCAGTGCCATTGCCAGAAAACAACAGAGACAAATGCAATAGATGTACACACACAAAGACAACCTAGCAATTCTTGCTTCATGAATTGGTTAAAAACAAACCAAAAAAAACCACACACCAGATTCAGAATTTTCTACCCAATGTTTTATGTTCTAGGTTCAAGGAATAGGAGGTAGGAAGCCAAACTTGGGCCTCCTGGCCCAATTCATACTTTCAAAACCAGATTTTTCTTTCTTTCTTTTTTTTTTTTTTTTTTAATTTTTTTTAACGTTTATTTATTTTTGAGAGAGACAGAGACAGAATGCGAGTGGGTTAGGGGCAGAGAGAGAGGGAGACACAGAAGCAGAAGCAGGCTCCAGGCTCTGAGCGGTCAGCACAGAGCCCGACGCGGGGCTTGAACTCACGGACCGCGAGATCATGACCTGAGCCGAAGTCGGACACCCAACCGACTGAGCCACCCAGGCGCCCCAAAACCAGGTTTTTCTAAAGAAGGCCTGCCTTTGGAGTAATCAGTGGCTTACCAAGCCACTAAGAAAGTGATATGCTTTTCCAACTGACTCTGTGTGCCTTGCAAATACCCTTCCTCCATCAGGAGCCTTGAAAGGGAAGCGTGGTGAAGAACGTGACTCCATCCAAACAGTCCATCCAAATCCCTGACACTCCTTCAACTCTCCGCACCCCACCACCTGACTATGACCAGTCAGCTCACTCTCTCCTGAACCTGTACTTGTAAAAGCCAAACAGAAGAGACAAAGGGAGAAGGCAGGGGAGAAGAGAATAAAGTGGGAGGTGCCGTCAACAGAGGTTGTCGCCTGTTCCCACCTGGGAGGCAGACTTCGAAAGCAGCTAAACAGAGCATGTGAGCTCTTCCCCACCACCCCCACCTCCACATTAGCTGGTTGGAAAGCTCTGCACTGGGAGAGTCTCACAGATCCCAGCTGATCAAGGCACAATAATGGATAACAGTGCTAAACAACTCAGGAACAAGCATTCATTCCATCACTTACCGGCTGAATGATCATAAGCAGTCACTTAACATCTGTGATCTTCAGTTTCCTCACCTATAAAATGGGAAGAGTGATTGTTACTGATCTCACAGAGTTGTCATGAGGAGTAAGAAAGATAGTGTCTTTAAAATGCTGGGGTGCCTGGGTAGCTCAGTCGGTTGGGCGTCCGACTTCGGCTCAGGTCATGATCTCATAGTCCGTGTGTCTGAGCCCCGCATTGGGCTCTGCGCTGACAGCTCAGAGCCTGGAGCCTGCTTCTGATTCTGTGTCTCCCTCTCTCTCTGCCCCTCCCCTGCTCATGCTCTGTCTCTCTCACTCTCAAAAATGAATAAATGTTAAAAAAAAATTTTTTTTAATGCTTAGAATGGTGCCTGGGACATAGTAATGCTCAGAAAGTATTAGGTGTGTTATTGTCATCAGCAGCCACATACATATGATACCCATAAACTATAGAAAAAGTATATTTTAAACATATATGCACCATTTTCAAGTGTGTTTTAATGGATTAACTCCAAATTCATTGAAAACTAGTAGTGAACACAGTGTACTTTATATTTTTTATATATTTTCCCAGTGAGCATTCAGACTATGGCTATTCCTATGATGAGTTTCCTTTTTTTTTTTTTTTTTTTTTCAATTAAAGGACTCCACATCCTCAAAAAAGGTGGAAAAGCACCAATACACATCAGTGTTGTCTTGACCATAACTGAGATGCTGTAGAAGTTATAACTCAAGTGTGACATTTAGTACTTGACCTCTAACATTTTCAAAGAATGATGCTCTTTCTCTATTGCCCTTTGCTACTGTTGCTTACAAAGAAATTAGGTAGAATTCATGGCATCAGCAAGCATTAAATGTCCCCATCTGTCCTGCTTACCCTAGAAGTTTTGCTCACCTGGATTTTTCTCTCCTACCCATGATGGATGGGCAGGAGCCACACTGTCAGATTGACTGCCAATCCATAAATAGCTCTGCCACTTAGATGCCATGGGGATAACATTAATACCAAACACAAAGACTAAATAGAAAGCCTTTAGCAACTGAATGGCCCTTAGATTTCAGAGGTATCGATCCAGTGGAGCCTGCTAAGTTATTATGGCTACAGTTGTGCTCAGAGAAATCTGTGATCTTGAGGAAAGTTAGAAGTCGCAATCGCCCTTCACTACAAAGTACAGCAAAGGGGCTGTGGGGCAGCTCGTTGCCTCCTCTGTCCTCTGCTTGTCCCAGGGCCGCATCCATTCCTCCCATTCAAGCTAGCCACAGAAACACCTTCTGTGGCTCAGTTTCCCCAGACCAACAATAGCTCAAATTTTACAACACTCCTAGCTTCTGTTTTCTTTATCTCACACAAGTTCTCCAAGATGGCATGGATATTATTACACTTCTGTATAATAATGAAGAAATTAGGGTCAAGGGATTTGCCCCAGATCGAGCACTAAGCAGCTGGCAGAGCGAGGGCAAGAATGGCAGTCTGCTCCGGCCATGGAAGCCCCCAAACTGGCTCCTGAACCCTGTACCCATCCCTTTGCAATGTCTCCTAAATTCCTCCCCGACTGACAGCTCGAACTCTGCCATCAGAGAGTTGCTATCACCTAGAGTTATCTATGCCCCTTTTGTTTAATAATCCCCCCATACTCCAGGCTTGCACTAAGTTTATCACACTACTTCAGACTTGGGGGTTCGGCAAAAGGCTTGGGGTGAACACCAGGCGGTGTGGCTTGGGGCTGGCTGAAGCTCATGGGCAGAAGGTGCTGGATTTGCATGGGTCCTCCATGCTCTAGGCGTCTTGAACAGAGGCATGTGGGGGCTGGTTGTAGATTAACACAGGGCAGCGCTGTGGGAGAACCACACCCTAGGGTTCTCCTTTTATGGGGCAAGTATGACAGTGGCTTGAAGGTAAGGCAAAACCTGTCTGAGTTTGGGTACTCTCAACTTGGGTACCAGCTATTTACAGGAGTCTCTAGGAATACTGGCTGTCTGGCACCTGGAGCCTATGGAGACTGAGGAGGCTGAGCGCATGGGAGAAGGGAGAGAGACCCTGGCCCCAGTTAGCTTGTTGCCAAACTATCTGAAGAGACTCTGGGGACATTCATCGGCCAATAATACTTGCTCTCCACACTTGGGTTTTTGAACTGTCCACCTGTATAACAGGTTGTATAAGGGAGAAAGAAGGCACGAAAGAGTTTCTAGGGCTCCAGTGAGTTTCTCTCTCTCTCCTCCAATAGGTTGTGTGTCCTGGGCCATGTAATTCCTCATCGAGGCAATGTAAAGAAACCACACTGGAGTAAAACACAAAGGAGTGGTGATTCACGGTTGTCCCCTGCATGGAAGCACTCCTGAAACATGGAGATTTGACCCATGGCGCCTGGTCATGGCTGATGGATCCATCCGGAGACCCCGGAGTACATCTGTGCAATCACATTTTTCTTCCAACTGGGGATTTACCTTATGGGGTAGGGTAGTCAGAGCCCAGGCTGGGAAATTCGAGAACTGAGTCACATGATGGCAGTGACCAACCAGGGGAGGATATTCAGGTCCTTCTAATGTGGGGTATCCAGATGCCCCAATTTTTTCCTCTTTATGGGTCTTAATTGTTTAACATGCTTCTTTGAGCCATGGGATTCCCCATTATCCCTGCAAAAAAATTCCCTTTTGGGGCGCCTGGGTGGCGCAGTCGGTTAAGCGTCCGACTTCAGCCAGGTCACGATCTCGCGGTTTGTGAGTTCGAGCCCCGCGTCGGGCTCTGGGCTGATGGCTCAGAGCCTGGAGCCTGTTTCCGATTCTATGTCTCCCTCTCTCTCTGCCCCTCCCCCGTTCATGCTCTGTCTCTCTCTGTCCCAAAAATAAATAAACGTTGAAAAAAAAAATAAGAAAAAAAAAATTCCCTTTTGCTTAAACCCGCCAGAATTGGTTTGTGCTATTTGAAAACAAACAAATCTCTTAATTAGTGTTCACGGAATAACTGTCTTCAAACTCTTCTGTATTGTTCTCATATGCAAAGTATTCTGCAGATAAATAAATGGTTCCTTTCATGAGTCTCTGGGACCAAACATCTTTTACAAAAAGATTAGCAGAAACCCATGATTTTCCAAAATTTCCATTAATGTAAAAGATATGTTGGTAAAGACAGAAAAGAAAAGTTGCTTGGGGACTTCTATCATAAGCTCAAAGACTCGGCCTCCAAGGGTTTTTTTCTCTCTCTTTGCATAAGAGTGGGAGCAACCCAGGGAAATAGAAGAATAGAGCTCAGGAACACAGCTCATGATTATAGATTGGGAAGAGCTGGATTTGAATCCAACATCTCCTACCTCACTTGCCCTTTGGGAGGCAGTTAGGGGCATGGGCTTGATTGCCATTTCTCAACTCCAAGGTCTTGGGCACCCTTCCTGGCAGCCTATAACACATTCTGTATTTGTGCCCACAGGCATGCACAGCGCCTGACAGCGCCACCTGGTGGAAAGGACAGGTTCTGAGTGACACTGCCCACATTTGAATTCTGGCTCTATAGGGGCACCTGGCCGGTTCTTGGCTAGATCAATCCACACAGCATACAATTCCTGATCTCAGGCTCCTAAGTTCAAGGCCACACTGGGCATAGAGCTTACTTAAAACAATAAAATAAAATAAAATAAAATAAAGGAAAAATGTCTAAAGACCTTGAACAGATACTTAAAGATACTCAATATCCCCATCTTTAAAAAGGGGGTAATAGCAACCTACCTCTCAGGGGTTTTGTGATAATTAAGTAACAGTTATCACGTAAAGCACTTAAAAAGGCCCCTACCAATAAACTAAGCACTCACAAAAACACTGGCTGCTACAGCTATTCCATTATACTCCAGCACAAATTTCATTAGATAGTTTGCTCAAGAGAAAGAAAGATAGGAAAGGCCTTATAGGAGCAAAACCTAGAGAAATTTTTTGAAAAGCGGTTTATTTTTGTGAAGGAGCTATTATCAGCCTCTAGAACTAATTTACAGAAGTGGTGTAACACTTAACACTTTGCCTCCTCCAGTAAATCCTAAGTAGGGTTATTAGAGGGATCCACAGAAGAAGAGTTAAACGTGATTTTCTAAAAACAAGAAAGAAAAAGAAAAAGAAAAACTACACACCAGGCTAAGGGCCTTTTTGACACTTGAACCACCGAAAGGAAGTTAAGTGTTCTCCTTGAGGATGCGTAAGGACAGCAAGAAGAGGGGAAAGTGGCAATTAAGGGCATAAGAGGATGTGATGAAAAGGTACTTAATTTGAAGACAGACATTTTAATTTCTCTTAATATTGTTCTATATTGTTTCCCCTTGTTTTGGCTCATAATTAAGAACTGGTAATTATATTGACAAAGAGTTAGGTTTCTGGAGGAAAATGTAGAAGAGGCTTGATCAAATGGTGCATTTCTCTTCCATTCCAATAATTCACACGCTGGGTCATGCTAACTCTTTTAGGCAAGCTGCACCATTCACCTGGGGAAGGCTGATGCCTGAGATATTTTATCATTTATTTCACGTCATGCCTTATTTCACTTCATTAGTTCGTTTAATACAAACAACTCAATAAGGGAGGCCCTGCTATCCTCATTTTACAAGTAGAGATACAACAACTTGCTTCAATTTATACTAGTGGGGCAGTAATAATAAAAGCAAACATTTTTACTGCGAGCTTTCCACATGCTAAGCACTGTAGAAAGCATTTTTGCAGACATAATCTCTTTTCCCCTTTATGGGTGGGGGCTGGACGTGAACTTGACTCTGGCGTTGACTCGATGCCAGTGCTGTAGTAGAACAAGACCCGAGCCCAGGTCTTTAGTGAGGACCCTTCTCCCCCACTTCTCTGTGACTTTTAGGTCCCAGCAGGGACAATCTGCCTGGATACCCTCCGAATCCAAATCGCTGTCCTCCAAGGGATGGCAAACAAAGCTGTTTTCAAAACAAAAGCATTTTCAGAGTGTTTTGCGAGTAGCTTATCCTTTTGCTCAGAAGAACCAATGGGGGCCCCAAGCGGAACATGGGCAGTGATTGTACAAAGTCAAGGGTGCTTAAGAAGAAGCCTGGTACTTCCACAGCCACGACTCCCATGTACAAGCCCTGTGAGGTCTGCACAGTTTGCATCCCACAACCTCCCCTGTCTGGCAGCTGCAACTGGAGAACTCGTGTAGATCTGGGCGCCAAGAAAAGAGCTGAGACCTGTCTTTCCAGTTAACAAAAATCTTCAGAGGATAAAGGTGGAAGCATGAGGTTTATGACACTTTGAGACTGAGACCGTAACAATAACGATGCTAATAACGCCAGTCTAGAAGCTGAGGCTCAAGCAGAGCATTTGGTAGTGTCTCCACCTGAGACCCGCACCCCCGTTTGTATTTTCTCTTTTTTTTAATGTTTATTTTATTTTTGAGACAGAGAGAGACAGAGCATGAGTGGGGAGAGGGGCAGAGAGAGACACACACAAAATCCAAAGCAGACTCCAGGCTCTGAGCAGTCAGCACACAGCCCGACGCGGGGCTCGAACCTGTCAACCTCGAGATCATGACCTGAGCCGACGTCGGAGGCTCAACCTTCTGAGCCACGCAGGCGCCCCTGTATTTTCTCTTAACCTTGTGTCCCTTATTGCCTCCATGCCTCAACTAGTTTTATGTGGTCTTCAACAAAGGAAATATGTTTTATTACTTAATGACCAATTTAAATTGAAAATTGGGAAATCCAGGGGTGCCTGGGTGGCTCAGTCCATTGAGCATCTGAATTTAGCTCAGGTTGTGATCTCACGGGTTTATGACTTCAAACCCCTCATCGGGCTCACTGCTGTCAGCGTGGAGACCGCTTCGGATCCTCTGTCCCCCTCGCTCTCTGCCCCTCTCCCATTCACACTCTCTCAGAAATGAATAAACACTTAAAAATACATAAATAAAAGAAAATTGGGAAATGAGGAGGAGGAAGCAAGCACGTTTTACTGTGACGGCCGGCATAGGCGTGGGTTCTGAGCCTTGGAGAGCCACGGCAGCAGCTAACCCGTCACCCTGCCCGCTTCATGCCTCATGCAGAGGGCTAGCTGTGTGGACGGGCAAGGAGGGGCCCGGAGACTGCACTGCCCCAAGGAAGGCCTCCCCTGTTGCAGACCTCATTCCTTCAAGGTCCTGAATGCTGGGCCTGTGGCAATAAATTGTCTTTCATGGGTGGGATGGAGACACCGTTTTTAAAAACTTCTCCCTTATCTGACATAAAAGTCCTGTGGCCTAAAGACCAAGGGCCAAATGTCAACTGCAGCTGAGGCTGCCTGCCAGGACGCTGACAGAGCACTGAGGACAAAGGAAACCCACCACCAAGGCTGAACAAAACTTTCCAGCTCCTCCCCCATCCCTTACACAAAAAGGAATAGGCCAATTAGTGCACCCAAAAATGTAACTGAGCAGGGAAAGCGTGACTTTCTGGACAGGGCTCGGTGTAGGTTCGCAGGACACTGGGGTTCAGGGTCAGGATTTCGCCAGAATCCTGAAAAGCAGCCACTTGCAAACAGCCTGCCCAGAAGCAGAAGCGAGGCGTCATATATTAGAGGGGGTGCTGACAGGTTAATGGCAGCGCTCTCCCCAGCTTTCCCACGTACATACACCCACTCACTCTCGTCCCCTCCCCCCAGGGCCTCTTGCTAATGAGAACAGATTTATAAGGCTGCTTCTGGGAGAGAGCCGCTCAGCTGTCAACCTGGCTTCCCCCCAGGTTCTCAATGGGGCCTCCAGTTTCCAAGGCCAAGCGGCAGGGTTTGACTCACTTAACATTCAAGCAGCACTGACACGGCCAGATGCTGCGCAGAATTCCCGGGACACAAAGAAGGGCAGGTCCAGCCCCCCAAGGAGCTCAACAGCCAGTGGGGAGCTAGACAAGCGCACGAACGACCTTCAGACGGGCCCCTGTTGACTTGCCTGCCCCAGGCTGCCCAGACCTCCGCAGGAGGTTAAGGAGCTCCAAGAAGGGGCTCCTCAAGATGGACCAAGTACACGAGCTCCACTCAGCCCGTCACTGAGCCCCACTCAGATGTGAGCAATCTCGCCAGGAAGACACTGGGAGGGCCATGTTTCACATCTGTCCCCAAAGTACAGCTTCTCAAGTTGGCACTAAAACAAAAATTACGTATCAAAAAGAGACCGGTGTAAATCGTCTCAATCAACTTGAACTAATTCAGATGGATGAGCCTCTACTGGCTCTGAAACACAGCGAGCCTGCATGAAACGGTGAGGTCAAAGCCGATTGGTTTCTCCCTGATCCTCCTCCTATCTCAGGAAGCCAAAGAAAGAGCAGTATTGGACCACTGGACCACTTCTTACCCCGACCCCCACTTCACAAACTATATTCCCAAAGGACCCTCCCTTAGCTGGCTCCACCCCAGCCCCAGACTTCAAACCCAGCGTCAAGTACAGAAACTGCTCTGAACATAGAGGCTGTGGCTTTGCCAAGGATGGAAAGAAAGGGATGATTGATGTGCCGTGTGTGTGTGTGTGTGTGTGTGTGTGTGTGTGTGTGTGTGTGTTTCCCGGGGAGGGTTGGGGGAAGTCCCCTGGAGCCCTCCCAGGGCAGGTAGAGCGCGGTGCTCCGGGAAAGACGCGTAATGAACGGAATTGACAGGCCACGCGCCTGTCGAAGGCAGAGCCTCCTCCCCCAAGCTCTGAGCCCGACCTCACCCAGACCTCCCTCTACCTGCCTTGAAACCTCATATATTCCATGTAGACATGTCGTGCCACCTGGATCACTCACCTGCCACAACCTTCTTCCAAATTAGGTCAATTACTTTTCTATCCCATTATCAACTTGGGGATAAGTTTGCTTTATGTGAGTGTATCAGGGAAGGACCATTTTCCTGGGGTGGGACGTTATCTCATTTTATTGTTGCCGCAAACCTGGGGGGATGTTGGGTCTTTTGGTATGTTATTATCCTCCTCTGGCCAAGAGGAAACTGAGACACAAGGATGTTAGAATAAAATAAAATAAAACAAACAACTTTACAGATGCAGGACTAGAACCTACGTCTCCAGACTCCTAGCCCTTTGCTTCCCATGGCCGGCCATGCACAGCCTACTCAACTGTGATTATCTTTCATTTCTTTGACTCTGCCTTCCCCTCACAGAACATCAAAGATGGCTAAGGATGTGACACACATGCCCCTGTGCCAATGCCCGGCTATTTATGAAGACCTCATAGCTTTGTTCAAGCTCATCACATGGACTTGCTGATACGCTGTGGGTGTTCTGCATGTGAACGGACAAGGCTGGAAACTAGCAGTAGAAACAGGACTCTGGGGAAGCCCAGCACCTGGAGGGCAGGATGGTCAAGACCCTAAAAATGTGGGCAGAGAGATTCAGCAGCATCTGTAAGCTCTCAAAGATGCCCAGGCCTTGTGGCCAGCAGGCCAGCGCAGAGGGGCCTGGAGCAGAGCAGTTGAGGTGGGCAGGAGGTAGTGACGGTCCAGGGCAGGCCCTGCCTCTTGGGAGTGCTTGTCTGAGAGCTGGGAAGCCTTTGGCCCAGAAGGGCCTCTGCTGGGCTGATTTCTGGAAATATTTGGCTTAGAGCCTCCTCTTTGATTTTAACAACCTGGTGTCCCCAAATCCTTAGATGGCCGAGCTCACCAAGTAAGTAAGTAAGTAGCTCCAGGAGGAAAGAGAGGGATGTCACCAGTGCTGGGGGCAGAGACAGTCACGACCAGGGGAAAAGGACAGGAAAGGGAAGGGGGAGGTAGACCTCACGGTGGCAGTGGGCTGACAGACTGGCCTGCTCTGGAGCTGAGCTAGACTAGAGCAGATAGTTCTACCTGACACTCGGGATCAGGGGCTGGGGACAGGACTGCAGTTCCCAGGAAGGAGAAGCAGGAGTCCAGGCTGACCCCCAGCCTGGAAAAAACAGGGTATCAGGAGACCAGGCAGAAACTCAGCCCCAGAGGAACAAGCCTGGTCACAGCAAACAGGAAAGGGGCCACTTTGGCCAACAGGACAGAAGGCCACCTCAAGCCGACAGGCTTATATCTCCAAACTTCTGGCCTAGGCTCCTTGGTCCTGGCGAGCAGCCTCTTCCAATGTCTTTGCTGCGTGTTTCTTTGACCTTCACCGAGAGGTCACCACTGGAGCCAGTTCTTAGACAGCCGTGGCCCCGCATCTCCCTACCAAGGTCACCCCGAGGTTACAGGAGTTGCGACGCTCCTCCTGAGGTGGGTGGCATTGCCAGGAGCTCATGCTTTCTGAGGGACCCTCATCTGAGAGGCAAGCCCTCTCACTTCTTTGCCCTTTGGGATACAATTCCAAGGCTCATCCCCACAGCCCCTCAGAGGGTTCCAGAGGGATTGAGTCTCAGTTGTCCCAGTGATAACCCACTCGTTAACTCATTTTTTTTTTTTTTTTTTAGTTTATTTACTTTGAGAGAGAGAGAGAAAGCATGAGTGCAGGAGGGGCACAGAATCCCAAGAGGAGAATCCCAAGCAGGCTCTGCACTATCAATGCAGAGCCTGATGTGGGGCTCGAACCCACGAACCACGAGATCATAACCTAAGCCAAAGTCGTACGCTTGACTGACGGAGGCACCCAGGCGCCCCATTAACTCATTCTTTGTTGATCCTTTCCCCTCACCATGCATCCTGGGGTCACCTCCCAAAGAAACCACTTGCACCAAAACACTGGTCTCAGAGTTTATTTGGGGAGGAATCCAAACTAAGAGATCCATTATGGATTAAACTCTGTCCCCCAAAAAGGTATGTTGAAGTCTCAACCCCCAGGACCTTAGAATGTGACCCTGTTTGAACACAGGACCATTAAAGATGTGATTAGTTACGAATAGGTCATACCAGAATCGAGTGGTCCTTAGCCCAATGACTGATGTCTTTACAGGAGGAGGAGAGGGACACACAGGGAGAAAACAGTCATGGGGCGACGGAAGAAGAGATTTCAGTGATACGTCTGGAGGCCAAGGAACGCCCACAGACACCAGAAGCCAGGAGAGGCGAGGAGAGATTCTCCCCTACAGGAGTGTTTCAGAGGGAGCGCGGCCCTGCCTGCACCTGACTTTTGAATGGCCAGCCTCCAGAACGTGAGCCAAGAAATGTCTGTTGTTTGGGGCACCTTTGTTATGGCAGGCTAGACAACTAAGCCAGCACCTGATAGCAGAGTATGAGGAGAGGCCAAGCCTGAGTCTGGGGGTCAGTGGCTCTTGTTATGAAGCTCAGAGGGGCGCATGGTGCCCCTGACATGGTCACCCCCACCTCAGCAGCCCCGCACGAAGCACAAGGACAGGAGCTACTGGGTCTGCACCGGGCTGAGAGGCAAAGACAGCTGCGGCCCAGGCGGGCGGCCTCTGTGGATTGCCTGCACCCTCCCTGCCCCCACCTCCATCCCCCTTAAACCTAATACCACAATCCCTTACTGATATTAAAAACTGACAAGGAATTTTGCCACCGGCACTAGCATTTTAATATTGAAAGGTTGTGAAATCTAATAAGAGCTACAAGGAGGTTGATGGGGATGGCGTGATTCTTTTTCCCCCTTTCGAGCTTCAATAGAACCGAGATTCAATAAGCAAATGTGACAGAATGTGTGATTTCCCCTTGATCTGCCGAGGCCAGGCATTTCCTGTTTAATAACCTTAAACCGGTGGCCCCCCTCCACTCCCAGAGCGTCCCTCCCCCAGCGTCTCTCCTCCTCATCTTATCAGAATAATCCTTCATTTGAACGCAGCTCAGACTGGCACTTTGGTGGCACCTTATCACCGCTTGAAGACACAAAGAGAACACGCTGAAATATTATTCTTCCCCTTTGTGGGAAGGTGTTAATAAGATCTTCCTGCCGTCGCCCTGCCTGAGATGGCGGGAGATCCCAGATCCCAGTCCCTTCTGGTCAAATCCCAGCTTTAAAACCTGTCAGTAAAAGAGGGTGTTCCTGGCCCACAGCCTGCCCAGACGAGGGGAGACAGACATAGAGAATTTCCAGCTAGAAAGTGACGGGGCGGGGGGGGGGGGGGGGGGGGTGCGCCTGGGTGGCTCAGTCGGTTAAGCGTCCAACTTCAGCTCAGGTCACGATCTTACACTCCGTGAGTTCGAGCCCCGCGTCGGGCTCTGGGCTGACAGCTCAGACCCTGGAGCCTGCTTCGGATTCTGTGACTCCTTCTCTCTCTGCCCCTCCGCCTCTTGCGCTCTGTCTCTCAAAAATAAACATCAAAAACACATTTAAAAAAAAAAAAGAAAAAGAAAGTGATAGGCAGTGGGAGGAACCCACACCTGACCTGAGAGGTTGGGCTCTGCAGGTCCAAGTGACATACACATATGACAACGACAGCAAGTGCTCCTGGGGCAGCGGAGACTGCCTAGGGCGGGGTGGGGGGGGGGGGGTCTGGGCAGGCCAACAAGCACAGAGTGACACTCCAAAGAGGTGTCCTACAGCCTTTTGAGGCCACCTGCCCCCAGCCTCTGAATGGGGTCCCGGCTCAGGACAGCTGAGACAGGTGCTTTCTGATGAGCTGAGCCCTTGCAGGGACAGAATGAAATCCTTGGTTCCTGTTTCAGTTTTTCTGGAGTAAGGCAAAGAGAACTTTGCTAGTCCTCACAAAGTAAATCAATAAATAATTTTAAGTCTGTGGAGTGAGAGTCATTAACCATCTGTTATGAGCTGAACTGCGTTCCCCACCAAAATCTATGTGTTGAAAGCAAACCCCCAAAGTGACTAGGTTAGGAGACAGGGCCTTTCAGGAGGTAACTAAGATTAAATAAGGTCCAATATGGTCCAATAATCCCTCATGTCCTTGACCGGTATCCTTGTAAGAAGAGAACGTGCACACAGAGGAAAGGCCATGTGAGGACACAGTGAAAAGGCAGCCATCTGCGAGCCAAGAAGAGAGGCCTCAGGAAAAACCAAACCTTACCCTTGGACTTCTAGCCTCTAGAACTGTGAGAAAATAAAACTCTGTTGTTTAAGCCGCCCAGTGTGTGCTATTTTGTTAAGACGACTCTAGCAAACTAATACACAATTCTTCATTTTTACTCCAATCCCCTCACTGAGGTCCAGAGAAGGTAAGTTACTTGTCCACGGTCACACAGCTTACTCATGGTAGAACCAGAATTAAAGTCCAGAACTCTGCTTTCGGTTCCATGCTAATTATGCTACACCAGCTTCTCCACAAAAGAACAAAGGGCTTGTGCCCAAAAGTCAGCTTTGCCCATTAAACTTCAATGCAAAAAACACCTTAAGTTTTAATAAAGGAATAAAACAGCCCCAATCTCCACTGCTCTGAGTACCCTGAGGCAGGAATGATAGAGCTTTTTCACTCCCTGCTGCACAAACCACCATCGTGAGGGCTTGGTATTTACTTGGATAAACGGTAATCTTCTCCAGAATGCCAGCCTGCCTCTGAGGGTCACCTGACCGATCACATTTGCTGTTGCTATGTTACTTCAGCTCCTAATTTGCTGTCGTTTGTTACTTGGAGTTCCTGGAATTCCCTGCAAAGTTAAAGAGGCAGACAAGGAACCATGCCGGCTGAGAGGGGGTACCACCGGACTCCCAGCCAATTGCACCCTGGCACCGTGAGTGTCCGAGCCAGGGTCCCAGGGTTCTGACGGCACACTTGCCCCACACTTTCCCTATTGGGTCACTTCTCCTTGGGCCACAAGAGAAAGCATGCTAACAGGGATGGGAGAGTCAGGGATGCTCCCCCATGTTGATGGAGTAAGGAGAGGGGCATTTAATGTTTAATATCAGAAGTCAGAATACAGGGACTGTGTGGTGTCATGGAAAAGAGCGCTAGATTTAGAGCCCAACAACCTGGATTTGAATGTAGGCTCTACTAAGAATAGCTGTTTGCCTTGGGCAACTGTTTCAAACTCTCTCAGAGCTTTGGTGTCATCATGTATACTGAAGATAACGGAATATAATGCACGAGACAGCTTTTAGCCGTGCCTGGTGCATGATGGGCCAACATAAATAATTGGTCCTTCTTTTGTCCCAGCCGTAAGTTTGCCTTGGAAAAGGGGTTGGCCTTTAGATCTCAGAGGGCTGGGAACGAAAAGCCAAGAAGACCATAATGACAGGGAAGGCAAGAGAGACAGGCACAAAAGGAGAGAAATCAGGTAGAGACAAGAGCAGGCCACATCCTGGGAGTCCCACGCTATGCCAGGTAGGGCCAGGGCACTCTGCCTTCTTCCTTCCAGTACATCATGGAAAACTCTTCAGAGAAAGAGAGTTTTCAGTTAAGAGAATAACTGCTAGTAGAGACAATGATACGGCAAGTGTGGGAAGCTGATGAAGAAGTGACAACGGATAGGGCTGGAAGGGGCAGGGCTCTCCCCCTGGCCTCTTTAACTCCACACCAGGCGCAATCTCAGTAGAGGCCTCCTCCAGCCACGTTTTCCTCATCCACCCTCTTCTGCAAATAGCCCAGAGAAGCAGGGAGGGAGGAATCTGTATAGCCAACCCCAACAGACTCCCAGCCAACGATAGGTAGTGGTCTGGGGAGGCCTAAGAAAAGACCCAGGGATAACAATCGAGACATAGGTTTATTAGGGGACCTTATGTACGGGGAGTCCAGGAGTGGCTGACTGGATAAAGCATCCACTGCTGGGATCTACATGCAACAAGCTTTTCTGGTGTAGCAACTTAGCCCTCCCCTCCTCGCATGGCCAGCATTCCAAGGAGATCAAGGCCTGCCATCCAGACAATCCTCCTTACCAAGGAAACACTCTGGGTCAGCCACCCCTGGAAACCCCTGACCTTGAACACTGAACAACACATTCTTCTACACATTCCGCTTGGTGGGAATACAGGGGCAGGACAGGATCCCTACAGTCTCAAGACAGTGACAGCACGTACCACACAGGATCCGAGGACAGGGTTTGGGGTTGGCATGGAGAATCTTACCGATTCCCTCTGCCAGCGCTGGTGGAACATAGCTTGTACAAATAATGTGAACTGGCCCATGTACAGCAAAGAGGCTCAGTACAATTCTGGTAAAGTGGATGACACAGAGCTTTCCCATAAGAACTTCATTTTTCCACATTCTTCCGCAGAACCTGTGCGGCTTCCATCTGCCCACACATCTCCTTAGAATATTTAGGAACCGGTTCAAGGAAAAGATCATCCTCCAAGAAGAGTATTATATTGTTTATGAGGTAATTTAGCACATTTCAGTATAAACAAGATGATATGTGTATAAGAGTATCTCCTAGTTCCGTTTAGAGGTGGTTAGCATTTGCAGTACCCTAAAACTAACACTCCAGGCTGGTCAACTAGCACACAGAGGCCCTAATCAGGCACCACCCCCTTCAGAGCTGATCATTAGCATTTAGAATATCAGTGCCAAAAATCCAAGAAGTCAGTTTGCCACATGAAGACTGACACAAGGTGGGCGAGCCTGACCATCAGCATAAGTGCCCATGCCTTGAACAGAGGCTTGGAGGCTGATCTAGCCAGATCTGATCAAGGAGACCAAGGACTTGATCTAGCCAGATCCGACCTAGGTGACCAAGCAATCCAAAGGACGGGCACGCAGCTAACAAAGGCTGCAATGTAATCAATGACACAGCCTTATGCCCACCACCATCACAAAGCCATGCTCCCTTTTCCAGATTCTCCACACAGGATCACATTTCTGTGAACACATCTCCCCTTCAAGGATTCTGACAGCACTGGCCAGGAGAGAGGGGCTCCGACCACTCCCAGGCATTCTGATCCACACAGTGAAAGACTTGTAGAGCTGGAGATGCCGTTGAACATGGTCATCAGGACCAACCAAGCTCTGGAATCAGACTGGCTACTCTAACTACCGCCGCCACTGTTCATTAGCTGTGGGCCCTGGGCAGGTCACCTAACCTCTCTGTGCCTCAGTTAACATAGGCAAAGGGCTTAGACTCACGCTCAGCAAATAATGAGTGCGTTATTAGTCAGCATTATTATTATTACCCAAAAGAGGAGAGTGGAGCACCAGCCCATCCAAGCTCCAAGACACTGGGTTTTATTACGATAATAATAATTGCCATGCAATGAGAACCTTAATCACTATATATAAGCACATTCTACTAGCTCCTTTACGTACACACTCTATTAGCTCCCTGAATCCTCACAACTCCGTGGAGGTAGCTATTACTATCCCCATCTTAGGGATGATGAAGATGAAGCTTGGAAGAAACTTGCTCCCTGCCATGGAGCCCAAAGCAAAGGAAACTAAAGCAAGTCCTGTGTCATCCCAGAGTCTGTGTTCTCAGCCACCACAAAGCCCACTTCTCTCTAAGAATGCTACACTACTTTCTGGGAAGAGTTTGGCTCTCTGTGTTGACTTTTCTCCCAGGAAGAAAACTCATGGACAAGAGAATGGCTCACCTCCCTTGGTGATTCTATTTCTCACTCTGCATTAATAAATGCACATCCAGGTTTATGTGTCAGTCTGTTATGACCGAGGTTGGGTTCACAGTTCATGGCCTTGGCTTCTTAGATTCGCCTTTAAAAATCCCAGTGCTACAGCCATGCTCCGGACCAATTAAATCCAAATCTCAGGGACTGTGACCCAAGCATCTCTATTTCTTATAGCTCCCCAAGCGATGACAATGATCCCGAAGGTCATGAACCACTGGATTGAGGTGAGCCAGCAAGGCTGCATCTAACAGGCTCTATAAAATTAAACACCTGATCCTACAACATCTGGGGCTCAGGGTCCAGTCCCCATGGCTAGGCACACTCCCATTGACAATAGCACCCTCCTGATTCTTGGAGGGGAAAACTGGGCTCAAACCAAGGCTTCGCCTGCCACCCCACAGGAAAGGCAAAGGCCCTCTTCCTTCACACCCTCACACCCTGCCCCAGCACCAACCTAAGTGCAGCCACTCCTGGTAGCTCATACCAGGCCCCCTCATCCCCTCATCCGTCTCTCCAACTCAGCCTCAGACAGCCCATTTGAATGTGGCTTACTCTCAAAATGAAGGATCGGGCTTTGCCTGGGACATAATGGGTTGAATAAAATTTTATGGGTCTCTCTGGGAAGACGGAATTGGGGGCTGAAGGCAGAGGAGGAGGGGGAGTGGGAGGGCAGATGGGTAACAGCTCCTGGGTCTCTCTCCAGGGGCAGATAGAAAGGCTAAAGCAGAATCCTCACAAGGCGCAGGCAATCAGCAGTATTAGCATACAAACTGCCTGCTCCAGACGTCAGCTCCTGGCAGCCAAGGACCCATCAGGGGCAGCAGGCTCTCATCCCAGCAATAAATACTTATGAAAGCTTGCTGATGCCAAACCTCATGGGAGGCCCGTTGGTGGGGAGAGAGCTGCCCAGAGCTGGGGGCTCGAGATTCGGCAGTGGACACAGACAGAGCCAGGGTCTGAGGGCAGAGAGTGGATGGGTGGTGATGGAGAAGCCGATGCAGATACAAGAAGCACGTTTGCACCCACGGAGGGCCTGGGCAAGTCGTGAAGACACCAGCTCCTCCACTAGAAAGCTGTGGGACGCGGAGCCTGGCACCATCTCTCAGCACAGCATCTGCTTCTACGAAGTGGGGAAGAAAAGCCGCTGCCCAAAAGATGCTAAAGCGGGGCTCCTTGCAGTCCTCACCTCCAACAGCACAGACCAAACGGCTTTGTCGTTTCCCCAGCTAGATTCAACTTCAGATGGGGTTCTTCCTGAACGCAGCCCCACCTCCCTTCCCATTTACTCTAGAAAACTTGCCATTGTAAATTTTTTCCCTGCCATTTTAGCACATAAGTCTTCTCCCAGCCGCTGGCCACTTTTACAACCCAGGAATGTCTTTCTCAAAGGCTTGGGAGTCATCCCTCAGAAATGTAGTCACCTAAGGAGACAGCGTCCCCAATCCCCCTTCTCTGTGGGAGCATGGGTGCCTACCTTAAGGGACCATTAGCAAACACAAGATGTCTAATCACATTAACCAACCCCCCCAACATCCTCCAGCACTTTCCACTAGTTCACCCCAGTGCTTAAAACTCCCCTGCCTTTATTTCCACAAAACTGAGTCCAATCTCGCTCACCTATTGCCATAGTCATGAGTAAAGTCTTCCTTGCCTGTTTAACTCTGCCTGGTGCAATTTTTCTTTGACAAAAAGAACTCAAACAAACAAAAAAAAAACAGAGACCAGAGGCCTCTGAGCACTAGGAATCATGGGCTGGCTGGTTAATCTCTACAGACCTCCTTTGGGAAAATGTGATCAGCCACGATGTTCCTTCAGCAAAGGAATGAATCCTGGAACATGAGCCCTGGGAGGTACCTCAGAAATCATCAAATGCAAACCCCACCTTGTGACAAAGGAGAGAGCGGAGATTCAAGACCCAGACCAGCTACATAATTTGCAGGCCCCAGTGCAAAATGAAAAAACTGGGCCCCTTCTTCCCTTCTTCTGCAGGTTCTTTCTCAGCCTGTCTTGGTGTTTATATGTGCTATTTAATGTCACATTCCCTGGGGCACGAGATACTCACTATACTCATTGGTGGGGTGTATACGCCAGTACCAACCCTCACTGGCCCCACACCCAGAAGAGGAGAGCAGTAGAGGTCCCTGGGCTGGAGCGGGGAGCAGGCAGCTGAGAACCCACTGCAGGGAGGAAGAAGGGGGGTGAGGAGATGGCAAGAGACAGGACGTGCATGAGCCAAGATTCCCAGTCCCCAGTGTACACACCACTGCCCCATGGATTTCACTCGCAAAACACAAATTTGAAGAGAAAAGTCTTGAAATCTCAAGACGGTAACCCCCTTTCTTAGCCCAGGGCCCTGTGCTACTGCATTAGTCGGATGCCCAGGGAGCCAGCGCCGCAGACACCTTCACTCCTTTGCCGGTGGTCACAGAGCCGCCTGTCAGCAGAGCAAAGACTAGAAGCAGGTCTCCGAGTCCCACTGCTGCCAAATTGTTCCACAGCAGGCAGTGCCTAGCACTGTGCCGGGGCAAGCAGAGACCCTGGCTCCAGGCCCCGGACAAGTGACTTCATCAAAACTGTCTAAGTACCTGCCTGATGCCCAGGACTAGCTAGGCCAGAAGTGCGGTCTGGGCAGGACACTCCAAGCCAGAACGAAGACCCACGAGGACTCCCCTCCCCACTGGAGCTCCCCCACTGGGACTCATGGCCACAGGCCGTCACGTGACCAGGCTCCCAGGCGGGAGACCTATCAAGTGGACCATTCCTGCTGACCGGTGTGGCAGTGCTTCCACAGGATTGTGTGAGATCAGGAAGCCGGAACGGTGCTGATTTGGGGCGGACTCTCCCTCAGATCGGCACAGGAGGAGTTCAGGACTCTGGGATACCCTCGAGCTACCACCACGTCTTGGGCCTGAGCGGCACGTAGGAGCCTGTGCGTCTGCAATCTGCCCCGGTGTGATGGAGCGGCAGCGAGCATCCTTACCCTGTGTGCCCCCTAACACTGGGTAAGGTCGATGGGGGATGGCAAGACGGTCTCTCCCCCTCTGCAGGCTCCACACACCATGTGTCAGGCAGTCCTCGGGCAACGGCTGTGCCTATTCCCTCCCAGGGTTTTCAAAAGTCCCGCTTCATCACACCAACAGGCCCTTTCTAACGGATGTGCCCATACCGCGCTCTCCTGGGTCAATCCCAAACCGTGCCAGAGCAAGGACGGACATGGTCTGCAGGAGCAGGAATGTGGCTAGAAGCAACAACGTGGGGATAGTCACCAGCCATAGGGGTCGTCACCACACCACCGCCTCGGCTTCAACCCCACAAACTTTACCACATGGGCAAAATCCTCTGCTCTTTTTGAACTCGAATTTAAGGAGATTGATTTTCAGGTGCAGCTTAGAGATCTGGTCATATGACTTCATTACCACATACTTCTCGGTCAATTATTATGGACCATCTCTGTCCTTATTGAGATTGGAGTTTTATACATCCAGGAGTCCAACTAGACAAAAAACAAATGCCTTATTTGTTAAGATATTTAATGGGGGGGGGGGGGATGGGGCGCCTGGGTGGCGCAGTCGGTTGGGCGTCCGACTTCAGCCAGGTCACGATCTTGCGGTCTGTGAGTTCGAGCCCCACGTCAGGCTCTGGGCTGATGGCTCAGAGCCTGGAGCCTGTTTCCGATTCTGTGTCTCCCTCTCTCTCTGCCCCTCCCCCGTTCATGCTCTGTCTCTCTCTGTCCCAAAAATAAATAAAAATAAACGTTGAAAAAAAAAATAGGGGGGGGGGAGACGAACGATTAAAATAGAAAATTTTATTTAGCACTATGTTCCAGCCACTGTGCTAAACACCTAATATGAACTATCTCATTTAATGTTTTCAACCACGCAATGAGGAAGGTACTAATAAAATCTATTATAGCAAAGAAAACTAAGAGAAGTTGAGGGGTTTGCCCAAGATCACACAATCAAGTGCTAAAGTCTAGATATAAACCCAGATTGCCTGTCTCATACAGGCATGCTGCTACCTGCGCATGACAAAACTTCAACATCCGTGCCCTCTAGATTTAATTCGTCTCTCCAGCCACAATCAGAACGTATCTTCTTGGCCTATATTCTCAGGCTGCTTCTGCTCTGAGAATCAGCCACATCAAAAAGATCCACTGTTTAATGGACCCATCAAACAGCAGACTATCGATCTATTGCTGGCATTTTATTGATGTGTTATTACCACTCTCCCAAAACATCTTCTATCAGCTGTTTTGTAATGCTGTAATGCCCATATGGCCTGGATTTTCCAGAGTAATCTCGATTTCAATATTGTGACCTATGCTTTACAGAAGCCACACAACATTAGAGAAATTATGGTATATTCACATCCCAAATAGGTTCCCCACTCTGTTTCTTACATCCAAGAGAGTCCCAAATTCCTTTATTAGATTTCCTTTGTCAAAATTCCTTGGACTCTGAAAACACAGTCATGACATCATGTTGATGGAAGAGTTTTGGCTCACTTCTTACAGCCGAGGCTAATTTACACTTTAGCAAACCCACTGTACCACGTGGTATAATCACCACAGCTGAGTCAAAGCAGCTTCCAGTCACAGGCTCTGGTGTTTAATTAGCCTCCATATACCTATTGACTGCAAGCATCATCACTGAGCCAATTCTTATTCATATGGACTTCTGGTGGTGGTACTACTATTTTCCAGCAGCCTGATTTTTCTCCCCTAGAGAACAGACAGCAGATTGTCATAAAGCACCGAAGCAAGACCTCACCACTCCCCATGCCGGGCTACTGTGCCATGGCTCCAAGCCCTATAAAAACTGGCCCGGTCACACAGACTGGAGGCCTAACCTGGTGCCAGGAACACATGTGGCCAGGCATTCTGTTGGTCCTGGAGTTTATATGGACTGCACACCACCTTACCCACCCACCCACCCACCCAACCCTTTCATATGCGTTTACACAAAGCTCCTCTCTGTCATGTCCAAGAAACATGGAAAAATACCCTTGGTCAAAAGCCATGGTGACCGGTGGTTCCAAATGACTGGTTCTCAATGGAAGGCAGAGAGTTGTACCTTCTCCTACGAGTATCTGTCCTCCAGGAACCCCTTGACAACGGAGCCTTTAATTAATGTCACCAGCTTCCTGAAAGCTGCCTCACTCTGTTGGATGAAGCATGGTGCTCATGCCACAAGAGGCACAGGACATGTGGCCTATAGTTCTAGGCTTCCTCCCCTGCGCTGCAATAAGTCCTATGTATTTTGATATACATGAAATGAATTAGCTCTCTGCTTTCGAAGTAAAAGGAAGTTTCTACTAAAATATAGCAGCACATGTCAAGGTATTCAATACAAATCAAAGGCTCTCTGTGTTGGAGTTAGAAGAAAAAGGGCTCCTGTCCTCCAGAGCAAGAGCTCCAAGCCTGCAGAAGAGAGGGTGGAGGGCAGACAAATGACGATCTGGGGAGACAACAGATTGAGGCAAGCATGACTTTATTTGGCCACCACTGATCCATCACACAAGTTCAGACAGGCCCATCTTCTACACGCTAGTTGACCTGCATGGCCGTTAGCGGAGCAAGACCACTACAAGCTGTCAGCAGTGAGCTGGGAGTAATGAAGGCAAGACCAGAAGGTGAGCAGTGTGGTCCGAAACTCAGAGAGAAAGAGCAAGATGTCAAAGCAAGTCTCTGTGGCAGAGAGGAGTACAGGGCATGACCACGGCTGGACACCGAGAGAGCAAAGCACAAGATGCTGAATCCAGTAAGGGTACAGGAGTCGAAGTTGGCACATCTGAGGGGAGGCTGGCAGGAGCTGGTAGGAGCGCGAGATACTGAGATCGAATGGAAAGACAGTCCAAGAGGGCTCTCATAGAGTCACGAGGGTCTCTCATGCCCTCAATAAGCACCATTTTAATATGTTAACAAGCCTCTTTGATTTGTTTAATTTGTATATATTCCCGGAAAATTCATACCGTGGTTCTGTATGCATGCATTGTTTCATTTATATGAACATGACTGTGCTATATAGATCTCATTCCCTTTTTCTTCATTCTTTTCAACAACACTCTGTTTTTAAAACCCTCCCACATTGAGGGGTGCCTGGGTGGCTCAGTCAGTTAAGCATCTGACTTTAGCTCAGGTCATGATCTCGCAGGTCCATGGGTTTGAGCCCCACATCAGGCTATGTGCTGACAGCTCAGAGCCTGGACCCTGCTTCTCCCTCTCCCTATGCCCCTCTCTCCCACACTCTCTGTCTCTCTCTCTCTCTCTCTCAAAAATAAATATTCAAAAAACCCCTCCCACACTGATATGTACACACCCAGCCTCTCTTTCCAACCACTGCACAGTGGCCCATAGGGAGCATCTGCTACACTGTGCCATGCACCCCCTGATGGTGGTCACCCAGACTGACTCCAGCTCCCCCCGCCCCCACCTCCAAACAATGGGGCTATGGGTACCCTCACACCCTGCCACTAGGGACTTGTGAAAGAATGTCTTTGGGATATGTGCCCAGGAATTGCTGGATCTCATGGAAAACGGATTCTTATTTTAACTGAACAGTGCAAGATGGCTCTCCAGAACGGCTGCAAAATCTATGTGCCCACCAGCAGGGCAGGCCAGTTCCTGTATCTGAGGGCTCTCTTTTGAAGATCAGGGCTCTGCCCCTTTCAGCTCATCTCTTTCTTCACCTAATATCAGTCAGACAGTCAAACAAGAATCATCATCAACTTCTTCCCCGGGTGACCACGTAAGTGTCCCAAGAGAATATATGTTTGCCCACAGCTGTGAAAATTCTTCTAGCCCTACCCAAATGTTCCCTCCTCATTGTCAGGGTTTCGAAGCACAAAATAACCAAGGCGTATTTTCAGGCAACATGTTTCTAGCCTGCCCCAAGCCCCTCGACCTACTGGCTCCAACTGCTGGCATCTGTAGACAGCCCTAAGAAAGTAACTATTCAAAACTCTCAACTGCATTAACTATAGCTTCATTAGTCCAGTAAGACTCTTTACTAACACACTGTCCTTTAGGTTGGTGTTTTATTTAGTATAGTGTGTGGTCTTTCTTATAGGGAGTTATCTTCTGATGTCCATCTTATTCTACCACTGATATTTTCCTTTTATTATTCTACTCTCTTCTAATTAAACATATGTATATGTGCATATGAATAATTGTAATATGTATAGATTTGACTCGGCTTCTACTGCCAAGAACTCAAAGCATAAAACTGTCTAGTCCTGGGGCACACAGCTCTTTTCCAGGCCTCTTTTTACTGTACTGCTCTCTAATTGCACTCCCTCCTGCCTAAAGGTGGGGAACCAGTTGGTGTTCTTCATGTCTTTATTACAAATGGGCTAGTCGCAGTAGCTTCTATTCGTTCCCCAACAGCTATTCTTTATGTGTTCATGGTAATGGGATTTTCAGCTCATACATGACAGCCTTGGTGAAGTCTGTATCTCCTTGCAGGTGGATGTGACCCTGTGAAAAAATTCTGACCGATGGGATGTGTACACTTTCTAGGGCACATGCTTAAAACGAACCCTTCCTTCTAACTCCCCTCCCACTGGCTGGAAGAGGGATGTGATGAGGAGTGCTGGGTGCCATCTTGGATCATGGGATAAACATGGCATACCGAGGATGACACAAAACCCACAGGGCAGTATCCTGCATCTTCAGTAGATGTGGAGCTACCCCAGAAGCCCTGGAAGGCTTACCTAGCCTAGGAAAAAATGAACTTCTGTTTTCTGTAAACAACGAATACTATAGATTAGCCTGACCAATACACATATGTGCCAGGGGACAGCAAACTTTTTAGGTAGAGAGCCAGGTGGAAAATATTTTAGACTTTGCAGGGCATCCTCTCTCTGTTGCAACTATTCACCTCTGCCTTTGTAGCACAAAAGCAGCCAAAGACAATAAATGGGTGTGGCTGTGTTCCAATAAAACTTTGGCCCACGGGCAACAGTGTGCCACCCCTGATATACAGCATCATTTACATGTTTTTAGACTTTATGTAAATGGTCTATATGTATCCTTCTGCTACTTGCTTTCTTCACTCAAAGTTATGTTTTGGAGTTTCACCCATGTTACACATGTAGATTTAATCATTTCTATCACCAGAAACAATAGCATTGAATGAGTGTTTCACAAATTTATTCATTCATTCCTCTGGGATGGACATCCACGTTGTGTCTAATTATGTCCATCTCACAAAAGTGTCACGGTGTTCCAACCAACACTCATGGAAATGCCCACCAATGCATATGAGTGTCTCTAGAATTCACAACCGAGAGTGAAGTTACCGCATATTCCGCTTTGCTGGATGTTTCCCAACTTTCTCTCCATGACCGTACCAGTGAGACCTTCCATCAGAGTGTGGTGGTTCCCCTTGCTCCACACTCTTACTGATCAAACCTCAGTATCAGCAGACTTCCGAAATTTGGCCAATCTGATGGGTCAGAAAGGGCTGTCAGTGTGATTTGCATTTGCCTGTTTACTAGTGAGGTTGAGCATTTTCTCATGCATTCACTGGTTATTTAGACATCCCTTTTGTCAAACTCCCTGGTCATATCCTTTGTCTCATTTTCTGTTACATTATTTGTAATGTTCATATTGATTTGTAAGAGGTTTTCTCATATTCTGGTTACTAATTATGTATCTTTTATAAGCTTTACAAACATCTTTTCCAAGTCTGTATCTTGACTTTAAGCGTGTATTTTGATACATGAATATTTTAAATTATAATATAGTCAAATCTATCAAACTTCTTTTGGTTACTGCTTTTGGCATCTTGTTTAAGAAAACCTGCCTACTTCCAAGGTCAGAAAGATATTTCCTGACAGTCTCCCCCAGTATTCTGAAGTTCTCCTTTTCACATTTAGGTCTTGGAACATCCTGGAATCTATTTAGTATCAGTCTGAAATAGACACAGAATTTTTTTTCCCATTACAAATGACCAGATATACCACTGCCATTTTTAAAATAGCCCATGCATTCCTAACACTGGTAAGGCACTGCGTCACCTCCGAAATTCCCCTACAGTCACGATTTTATTTCTGGGATCTCTTTTCTGTTTCTTTGCCAATACCAACCCCCCTAATCATTACAGCTTTACAATCAGCCTTGATTCTTGGTAACTCAATTCCCATCATTCTTGTTCTTTTTCCTCAAAATTCTCTTGTATATTCCTGGTCCTTCCTTTGCTGTCCCAAATAAATTTTAAAGTCAGCTACTCAGGTTGTATGAAAAAAAGTTCTTGGGATTTTGCCTTGAATTGCATCCAATTTGATCTGGAGATAATTGACATCTTTACAACACTGAGTCTTTCCAAGCACCCCATCTCTTGCACTCCCACAGCATCAGACGAAAATAATCTGAGGCAGAGTTATGGCAAATCGAACTGCTTTAACCAAAGATTGCTGATTAATGGTTCTGTGTCAATCCAGAGAAAAGTTCTCACTGCATTGCTACAAGATTCTGTCCTTGGCCCCGTCCTTTTGAAAATATGTCAATCAATTATTCAGATAACACCAATCTGGTGGGGAGAGCACATGCCATAGATGACATAATCAAAATTCAGAATGATCTCAAGTCTACAATGCTTGGCTGAAGCCAGAAAGATAAAATTTAACAAGTATAAATGCATAGCCCAGCAGCAATCTCTGAAATTCACTTGCACAAATGCAGAATGGTTGCAGAGGGAGTAGTGGTTTGGCAGCAATTTATGTGAAAAGGATTTTGTGGCACAAGAGAGGCAGTTAGGTAGTCATTGATCACAAACCTAATACGAGACAATAATATGGCGTGCCCGTTTAAAGAGCTAATGCAAACTTATTAAAGTGCAGTATCCAGTCCATGTGAGGGACAGCCCTTCCGTGCTCTGATGTGATCTGATCATATCCTTGTCATTTGCTTCATCATTCGATGCCACCGCTTATCTGAGAGCATCTAAAGAAGGATAAACAAAACAGCGAGAGATGTGGAAAACTTCCCATCCAGCCTCTGGACAAAGAGACGTTCATGCTGTCACTGCTCTCGTGCTAGAGCGACCAAGTAAAAAGCCACAACTACCAGCCTCCATGGGAGAAAGCTCTCTGCCTTCGCCTGAAGATGTCCCCAGTGGAGGAATAGTCAGGGGTGCAGGAGGCAGTGAATTTCTGCTGCTAGAGTCAGACCAGCAGTTGCTTAGTGACCATCTCCCAGGATGCACCGGGTGACTTCACATGCCCTTCATGGTCAAGGACCACGAAGGTCACACTTTCTCTCTCATTTCTGCCTAGTCCAACATAAGCTTCCCGAATCACAGATCTGGGAAGGAAATAATACACATGTAAGCAAGTGCCAGAACACAGAGTAATTACAAAATCCAGTTGTGCCCAGATTAGGAAGGATTTCGTTATCTTTTTTATTTAAACTAATGTAGTTATGAAATATTTCAAACATACAAAAAGCACAGTGAATAATAAAACAAATACCCGTGTATCTGCCACAAAGGGTTAACAGTTGCTAAATTGTGCAATATGGATTTCTTGACGATTTTTTAAGAGAAATAAAACATGACAGGTACAGTTAAAGTCCTCACCCCTGCCCTGTCCCCCTTCCTATGAGTCTTACTACATGTGTTTTCCATAAAAGTATACAGTACTGTTTTATGCTTTTAAATTTTACTGAACGGGATTCATGCTATGTATGATACTCTGCGAACTGCTTACTTAGGAGACCATTTTGAACAGTCATCTCTGTAACATCTCCTCGTCCATGTGTGACTGTCTCTAGAGCACATACATCTAGAGGTAGAACTGCTATATCATCAAGTCTGCATATCTTAAATTTTACTAGATACTGATGAACTGGCCATAACCACAAGCAGTATAAGACAGTTCCCATTATCCTACCCTCTTGCTGCCAGTTAGTATTATCAAACTTTACATTTTTGCAAAACTGGTAGCCAGGAAATAACATCTTGTCATTGTGGGATTTTTTTGTTTTCTGGGTCCTAGTAAGAAGGAACATTTTTTCGTATGTTTCTTGGCTATCTAGGATTCCTCATCTGTGAATTGCTTCATCTTTTTCCTTTGACTATTTTTAGTGACTTGTTTATCTTTTTTTTTTTTTAAGTTTATTTATTTTGAGAGAGAGTATGCACGTGCGCAGGGAGGGAAGGGGCAGAGAGAGAGGGAGAATCCCAGGCAGGCTCCGTGCTGTCAGCTCAGAGCCCAACATGGGGCTCAATCTCACAAACCGTGAGATCACGACCTGAGCTGTGATCAAGAGCTGGATGCTTAACCGATTGAGCCACCCACGTGTGCCTGTTTATCTTTTATAAGAACTACTGATTTATAGAATTCTTCATATATTGTGGATATTTATCTTAGATGAGTTGTGTATGCAAATATCTTCTCCCACTTAGGACTTCACTTTCTCTCTAGCTCTGCTCTGAGGCTATTCTCACTCCACACTAAGCCACTCTTCCCAAATCACCTGTGATATCTGCTGTCGCACGGCATGGTTTTACCAAGTAAGTATTTTGGTGATTGCTTGTTTTTATCTTTGGCATGGAGTCTGCAATTCTAGTAACTTCCACAGTAGGTGTTTTGGTTTGGTTTGGGTTGGGTTTGGGTTGTTTTACTTTTTTATGATTGGTAATTCAAGGATTAAACCATTCAGGGTTTCTCCCCACCCCACACCAGCCAGTTCTAATTCTTCGACACCAACTGGGTGTCCTACAATTCGATTCTGGCACTATCTCCCCAGAATTCTTCTAAGGGATCAGTCCCACAAGAAGGCCCGCGCTTCAGACACCAGTTCTAAGTATCTGGCCACCAGCACACCCACGCTTCTGTGTGGCATGGATATAAATTCAAGAGTTCCACAAGGCCCCCTCCGGTTCTATAACTTGCTAGAACAACTCACAGAACTCAGAAAAGTACTTTACTTACTAGTACTGGTTTATCCTAAAGGATACAACTCAGGAAAAACCAAACGCAAGTGATGCACAGAGCACAGTATGGCACAAGAGAGGAATGGGGAGCTTCCCTGCCCTCCCCGGGCACAATACCATCCCAGCAACTCAACGTGTTCACCAACCCAGAAGCTCTCCAAACTTGATTATTTAGGGGGTGATAGCAGTTCCATTATCTAGGCATGATTACTTAAATCGTTGGTTAATGGTGATTGAAAATCTCTAGCTCCTCTCTCCTCCCAGGAAGGTGGGGGCGCAATCCCCCAATTCCATGGTTGCTTCTCAGATGACCAGCCCCATCCTAAAACTATCCAGGGGCCCACCAAGAACCACCTCATTAGCATAAAGTCAGGTTTGGTAACGGGGGGTTCATCGCACATAACCAAAGATGCCCCTAACACTCAGGAAGTTCCAAGGGTTTTAGGAGGTCTGTGCATACGCTCTCTCAAACTAAATAAACTTTAAAAAAAAAAAAAGATAAACAAGTCACTAAAAATAGTCAAAGGAAAAAGATGAAGCAATTCACAGATGAGGAATCCTAGATAGCCAAGAAATATACGAAAAAAATGTTCCTTCTTACTAGGATCCAGAAAACATTAAAAAATCCCACAAGCCAGGGCAAAGACCAAATAGTGGTTCTTACCATACCACAGCCATTAATGAGAAAGATGAAGTCAGGTTTATAGTCAAGTCAATTTTCATCTATTTAATTTTTTTAAATGTTTATTTATTTTGAGAGAGAATGAGAATGTGAGCCGGGGAGGGGCTGAGAGAGAGTGAGACAGAGGATCTGAAATGCACTGTCAGCAGAGATCCTCAAACTCAGGAACCCGTGAGATCGTGACCCGAGCCGAAGTCAGAGGCTTAACCGACTGAGCCACCCAAGTGCCCCCTATTTAATTTTTTATTAAAATATCACATTCATTGTTTTATAATTAATGAGTAGTTGTCTAATAAATTCAGAACAAAGTTAAAAGAGATATGACACCCAGGTTCAAGTCATAGATATTATTGACAACCTCAAGAGAAACAATCACTGTCTATTCAGTAACTCCAGTTCCCTTTTCTACAAGAATTACCCTTGATTTATGCCAACTTCCCTTGTCTTCAGCTCTGTGGCCAGAGCACCTCCCTGAGGCTGCTGTCAGCACTAGCTATATTGAAATTTCAAGTCAGCAGGGCTTGAGGAAGGAAGGGAAGGAAAGAGACAAAGCCAAGAATTCCTAGCTTGCTTCAGTTATCTTAATTAGGACTTCTCTCCTTTCCTGCTTGGGGCTACACTGTATCACTTATATAGAAAATGTTCGTGTACCAAAACTCAAAGCTGGGCAAGAGCGTGCTGGCTCATAGGCATACCTGAGTTCCTTTCTTTGTCCATCAGACAAGTTACTATTAGCAACCCACTTGAAAGTTCATTCATTCAACCTAGTTCTACCAGTAGCCTTCGCTGCAAGGGTTGGTTTTCTAACCTTGACAACCTGGCTCAGACTTCAGACAGACACCACTCTGGTCACACATTTTTCTTAAAGGGAACGTTTCTTAAGCATTCACTCTCTGAACATTTAAATTTACAGTCTGAACACAATAAAACGTAGTTTAATGTCCAAGATGTATGACATCCCTTCTGCAACCTGCCCCTACTCAGACCAGAAAGAAATGTCCACCAAACAACCCAACCTCCTGCAAAGCAATGATCCTCTGATCATCTGATCTCAGTTCCCGCTGGACCAATTCTCCTCCAAACTTCTCCTTCTACCTCTCATCCTATCATTTAGCTTATTATATTATTTCACTGTTCCTGAGACCCAGAGCAGGGAGGGATGAAACCAACATTTCCTTTCAATCTACTAATGAATAACAATGAGTTAAATATACTGCATGAGAAATACCAAATAGATATGGTCAACTGGGACCTTGCAATGGCTCACCTCATTAGGACTAAAAAAAAAAAAAAAAAAAAAAAAAAAAAAAAAACTTTAGATCTACCCCAGCCAAGGCTGGATTGTGAATGCCTGCCCCAGGGTGTACTGTTAACTTAAGGAAGAGTGAGCAAGACCACAGGAACACATAGTAGCATGACTCAGAGAATTGCTGGAGGGAAACATGGTAGGCAACGAGGTATGCTGTGTTCCTCTCTTCAGATTTCTCCACCGGCCCAGAATGAAGGAGGCCTTCTTTCTCCCCCCAGAGGAGGAGGGGCACTAGTCCGCTGGGTCAGAGTCTGGGATCACATAAAGCCTTATACCCTAGAAGCCAGGTCACTGAACTGAAAGCAATTTATGAATGCACTCTCTATTCTACCCAGGCCCTGATGGTGTTGGGCAGACCACCCTCACCCATGCAGCTGGTTGGCTAAACCCACAAGGCTCGGACTTAAAAGTTTTACAAGTATTACCTTCATCTACAAAATGGAAATAAGCCATTCCTTCTTAAATGCCAGAGAGTAAAAACATTTTACCATCACCCTCTGCTCCTAAATCTCTCCTCGGCCAAGACAACTGCCGCTCCCTTCTCTCTGTCCCCAACTCCTACTGTAAGACCCAGGAGCAAATTTAAATTGTTCCCCACTCTTTGGTACCATTTGTTTAGGAATGGCTGTCTTGAACCACAGGGTTCTAATGAATATAACTATTCAGCAGGGCCCAGATGCTGCTGTTCAGGAATGCTGGGTCCTGAGATGCAGAACCAGACCCAGGGAGGACAGAGGCCATCCCTTCCACTATTCTATAGTGCACAGGGGCCTTGTGTGACAAGCTGCTTTGTCATTTTTTTTATGGCTCCGCGTATGTGCTGTTTTTACATGATCCAGGAATTTTTAAAAGGCCACGTCCTTCGAATATTATTCAGCCTCAAAAAAGAAGGGAATGCTCACACCTACTACCACACGGATGAGCTGGAGGACACAGTGCTAGTGAAAGAAGTCAGACACCAGAAAGACAAATACCGCGTGATTCTACTTACGGGAGGTATCCAGAGTAGTTCGATTCACAGACACAGACACAGACACAGAAAGTGGCATGACGGTTGCCATGGGCCACAGAGGGGAAGCGGGGAGTTTTTGTTTCACAGATACAGAGCTCCAGTTTTACAAGAGAAAAAAGTTCTGGAGATTGGTTGTACAACAGTGCGAATGTACTTAACGCTACTGAGTTAAACACTTAAAAACGGGTTAAGATGGTAAAATTTGTATGATGTGTGTTACACCACAATTTAACAAGAAGAGATCCGTCCACATCTTTCGTTTCTTTTGTTAGATTCCCCAGTGACGCCTCTTACCATGCACAAAGATGCTACCCCGTTCTTCAGCAGGACGTTTGTATCAGTCCTTGTAGGCATTTCCACAGCCATCATTTTATTTAATGTCATGTAATCTTCACAGTAACCTTGCAAGATAAGTATTTTAGTCCAGTTAATGGATAAGGAAAGGGGGCTCATCGACAATATGTGACTTGCTCACAGCTCCTTGGAAACAAAACCAGGGGGACCCAGGTCTCTGATTCCAAGTGAGTATTATCTGCACAGCTGTACCTCAACTTCTCCATAACTGGAGTCTCCTAACTCCACAGGCTAGGACACATCCAGGAAACTCCTCCAACATCAACAGCTGAGGATACATATTCATATGTTAACCAAGATTCAGGAAGGGACTATTCACGTGGGGGGGGGGGGGGGTTGCATGCGTACACGTGCATGTGCATGTGAATCTTGCCAGGAAAGAAAAATACCACCTCTTGTGCAGAGAGGAAAACCCACAGACTCTCAACACCCCAAAGAAAGTGCAACAGTTCTCAAACACAGGCGTGACCAAGCCAGAGGAGAATCAGCCTGGGAATAGGTTGCCATGGGCAATATAACACAATTCAGTCTCCCTGTCCTTGGCATGCATGTGGCTTGCTGTCTCCAGGCCTCAAGTATCTGAGCAAGGACCACAGACACATGAGGGAGGACATCCTTCTTCAAGGAGCAAACCCACCCCCTCCCTTTTAGCTCCAGGATGAAGACAGCTCTGAAGACAACTCTGGGACAGAGCCCCTCTCTAAGAAAGCAGAGGGAATCTTGGAAAGTAAAAGAGAAATTGTGAACTCAGGTCAACAGATCCTGCTAGAATGGGCAGGAGTGTATATGTGGCTCTGAAAACTGGAGGAAGGGATACTTCTAAGGTCGAAGATTCTGAAGGAAACCCTGACCTACTGTTGCTGACAGATGGTCGTGCTCTGGGGGCTCTGCCTGGGTCACCACTCCTCCATCCTCTCTCGTTTTTTTAATGTTTTATTTTATTTTTGAGGGAGAGTACAAGCGGGGGAGGGGCAGAGAGAGAGAGGGAGACAGAGGAGCCAAAGTGGGCTCCACACTGACAGCAGCAAGCCCGATGCAAGGATCAAACTCACAAACCGTGAGATCATGACCCGAGCCAAAGTCAGACGCTCAACCGACAGGCACCCAGGCGCCCCGCCCCAATCCTCCTTCGTTTTTTAAAGGTAGCAAGTCTCTATTCATTAACGCTCTCTATTTTAGCATCTTAGTCCGCTCCAAATCAACAGCATGATTCACTGCACTCCCCTTCTCCTGGGCTCCTTATTCTCTACTCCCTCCATTCTTACCTCTCTGTCATCTGCTTCTATGATCTCCTGTACCCTGAGAGGAAACCACAGGGTGAATGGGAAACAGGCAAGGAGATGGCCCCACGGAATGACAGAGGGATGGAGTTCAACCTGTCCTGGAATCTCCTAGGTCTTCTTACACGGGAATATGTAAAGCAAGACCTCCAACTTTTTGATTTCCAGTAAAACCCACTGTCTTAACATCCCAACGCATGCTATCTTCTCTGTCACTCAACAGCTAACATATAAAATTAGGAAAATGTAAGAAAACAGCAAAGCTGGCCTATTTCAATCAGCAGGCAAATGTCTTTGAAGTCCCTAGGTCCATCCCTAAGGTACTTACACCAAGCTCAGGTAAGCAGGGTTGATGTGCAAGAAATGCATACCGTCCTCATATATATTATTAATGAGTTGTATCAGTCAAGACCCAACCAGTGACCTTAGATAAGTTACTTGACCTCTAGGATCCTCTAGTAGCCCCGTACATAAAATTAGAAAAGCATGTGGAAGAGGACACTACCTCTCCTCCTTCTCTGGGTTATGGAAGATCACAGACCTCTGCAAAAGCTGTCAGAAAGGTAAGTGAAGACCGTCACTTTTTTGTGAGCCCCGCTTCATCTCTCTCCCCCTCCCCCTCTCCAGGATCCCAGAGCAGTGTTAGATGAAGAGCAGAGGGAAGGGGGCGGGGTGTAGAAGGAGCCAAGTAAAATGATGACAGCAACAAGAAAGCAAACACAAATGAGCTCTGCAAATGCTCGGGCGCATTCTGTACTTATAATAAGTGCAGGGGAGGTGGAATGTGTATGCTGGTATGCAAAGTACTAGCTCCCAATCAATGCCTCTGGCTGCCTGCATTACTTGCCTGTTCCCCTCGGCTTCCTGTCCTGCACAGAATGTCCTGGATGCTCAGTGGACGATAATAGCATTGCCTTTGATGCTAGTGAGAATGGGCCTCAGACGGCAGCTTTGAAGCCACGGGGCCCGAACAGGCTGGCTCTGCAAGGGGCAGAGACCTGGCTGGTGGTCCTTTGAGTTCCAGGTAGGGCCCCAGGTAGGGCCAGTATAGGAAGCCCCATTGCATTACAAACGCACCTGGAGGCTGCGACTTGTCCCTTCTGTTTCATTGCACTTTATTAAGGAGACCTCAACCAGACCCGCAAAAATGCCTTTTTAATGGCTATTATTTCATCCAGAGGCCTTGGAGCAGAAGGAGGATGAGGAGGAAGCAGCCGTGTGCTAGGTCATCAAGGGCCACCCCAAGCAATACCAAGCTGTCTACAGCCCAACAGAGACGTCTGCTGCTAGTCTGCAGGAGGTCAACGTAATTCAGGTCAACAATCGGCTGGTCATTTCTGTTGGTCAAATAAGATTCCCAGACAAGCCCATGTTACCACATTAGGCACTTTTTCCTAGATGACAGGACCTCAGAGTCCCTTACTCCTCGGGAGGGAAGTTATTTAATCGCCCCTTCTGCCTGCACCTAGCTCCTTAATGATCAGCATGGCTTGGGCACTGTTGGTCTCAGGCTATCTACCTAGTGGTCTGTTTACCAATGATCTAGAAGAAAGGCAGGTAAAACTCCTCCCCAAGAAAGGTACCAGTTATTTACCTTATCTGGTAATAATAACAATAATAGCAGCTCACAGCTTCCACAGCCTTTACTCTGCACCAGGCTTTCTCCCAACTGCTTTTCTTTTCATGTATTAACCACTAAATCCTCCCCCTGGTCTTAATAAGGGTTGCCCATTTCAGAGGTGAGGAAACAGCTCAGGCATATTTATATTTTAGATTTTCAGAGAGGCTTCTGTGATCGGGAAGCCCATGAGATCTGAAGGAATAAGGAGTTAAATAAGGGTGGAGCTCCAAGCTCCCTGTGAGGTCATGAGACCGATGCTCTACTTGAAGGGAATGGACGAGGATGCTGGGCGTACGGTTATTCCTGGGCCCCTGCTGTACAAACTACGTCAGCCGAAGCTGGCTCTGCCCACCCTGCAGTAACAGGACTGACGTGCTTCCCAGAGCAGAGGTTCAGGGACATTTGTGTGCCCTGTGGCAGAACCAGCCTGAGTCACCCCAGACTTAAGAGCTGTCAGTGGAGAACCTACTTCTAGCTCTGCACCCAACCCGTGTGAACATAATGCTTCCTCATGCTGAAGGGAAACTAGCTTTGGGGGTTTCCACTGTTCTGTGCTCGTTGAGCTGAAAGGCCTGGCTACCACCTGTGGCACCACAGCGGGCTGTAAGTCCAAGGAGGGTCATGTCAGCTCCTAACCTCCTGGACCATGAGCTGGCCACAGGTCGGTGGCATGTTTGGGCAGACCAGGCAGTCACCACAAATCCAAAACGGGTAGGAGAGTTCTATTTCTAGCCTCAGGGTGCAATGTGTGTGCACAGGACAGTGTCAGAGACCAGGATATTAATACGGCCCTGTTCTCTACAGCCTGTGGACACAGCAAGATGGGATTCTTAGCTGGAAGTGTGCTGACAGCAGCCTGAGGGTTTCTGCCGCTGGTCTCTTTATTAAAAAAAAAAAAAAAAAACTACAGCACCTAAAACCTGCTATCCAGACTCTGCCTGACTGGCTGGCTGGCCAGCCCTATGGACTGAAAGGGACTTTTGGGAGAAAATCAGGGGACGTCACAACAGGCCCCTTGGGAACCCTGGTTCTCCAACTTACCAGGACATTAAAAAAATCATCCTTGGTGTTTGGTTAAATGTGCTGCCTGATCCCATCCTCAGACATTAGAATTCAGTAAGTCTGGATAGGAGCCCAGGCATTTGCATGTTAATAAACATCCCAGGTGATTGTAACACAGGGAGCCTGAGGCCTCTGGAGGCAGCCTGGCGAGGACAGCAGAGCTCCTCACCCCTCCAACATGATGAGTGCACCAGCAGCATTTTTATCATCAGTGAAAGCTCCGGCCCCAGCCAGGAAGTATTGAATCTATGTCTACGTTTATTTAGCAAGATCCCTAGGTAATTCGTAGGCACACTACAGTTTGAGATGCACAGCCCTGAGGTTCTCAAAGAGCATGAACCACAAGCACCCAGATAGCCTGTTACAATACAGATTGCTAGACCCCCACTTACAGAGTTGCTAATTTGGAAGGTCTGGGATGGGGCAAGAGAATTTGCATTTCTCGCAATTCCCGATGGATGCTGATGCTGCTGGCTCAGGGACCAAACTTTGAGGACCACTGCTCTAGTCTAGAAAGGTTTTTCTCAGCCTTGCTGCGCCCTGTCATCACCTGGGGAGCTTTAAAACTTGCTGCTACCTGGGTCCCACCCTCAGAGGCTCTGGTTTGACTGACCTGAGGCCCAGACTGGGATCTGGACATTTAGGGGTTCTCCAGGTGATGGTAATGTGCTGAGAACATTGAGAATCAATGTTTTGGAGTCAGACAACCTGGACACAAATTCCAGCACTTGCCAGCTGGTGACCTAGGAAAACTGACATAGCTTCTTCTGTTGCCCACACGCCCCACTCACAGGTCTGCCCGAACAGGAGCTTCATTACGCTGTCCATGAACCTAGTAGATGAGGACGGCATGGAGATTTGATGTATATGCTCTAACGGATATCAAACAAGATGGCGGCAGTTCAGTCTCCATGTCTGTGGTTCACAAGCACCTGCTACCCTGCCTTCTACTTGTTGCCATATATCATCTCTGCATATGAAGATAAGAAAAGGACCCTTGACTGGGTGCTCACCATGTGGCAAGTACATCATCTCATCTAATTTAGTCTTTACAACAACCCTACAGGTCTGATATTATTACGGCCATTTTCCCGCTGAGGAAACTGAGGCTCAATGAGGTCAAATGACTTGCCCAAGCTAACATGTCTAGAAAGCGAAGAGTCAGAATTTGAATTTCAAACAGTCGGACCCTAGAGTTGTCTCTGCTAACCATTCACCATGCTGCCTCGTGTCCCTGGTTGGTCTTCCCTTCCACCACCCAGAAACTTCTGCAAAGTGGTGGGCTGGGGAGACAGAGGTCACATCCAAGGGCACATCCTCTCCTCCTAAGTGAACCTAACATCAAGAACCTCCAGCTTCCTTGAGATTTGAGTTGATTTATCATCATTACCCACCCAGGGACACAGCCACAGACACAAATAAGGTTACATTTCCCGACATATACAAATGGATTTTTTTAAAGACATCAGAACAAAGGCGCTCTGCTAAGCCCTCCATGAAGGTGCAAATTGCTAATCTGATCTGAATGTGTCACTGGTTTGTTTGGGCTTCATCAAAAGGTTTTGATACAAGAATTGAGGAATAATAAGTAAAAGTTTCTGATATGAGTTCTACTCGTATTTGAGCTTGAAATGAATTCTTAGTTGTCTGTTGTGGGAGCCGATTTCTGGATTTTCAAACGGGGTTGGCAAGCAAGGCAAGGACGAGACAGAAATGAACCAATAAAATCAAGAGCAAGGATTAATTAAGGGAGTTTGCCACAGAACAGGGACAAAGGAAAGATGGTAATAGTGTTTCTTTCAAGAAAGACGAGTTGGATTTTTATATACATATAAGTTTCTGGGAAAATAATTTAATTTTGACACCATCTCCGCAAATCGACTGGGCTTATCTTTCTCCCATGGAGAGTGAAGATTGCCCTTTTTCTGGCCAGAGGGGAATCTCATTTCCCCTGTCCTTATCAGTTATTAGAAATCAAAATATTGTTTCAAATGGATGTGTTTAATATTTCAGACTACATAATGTGTCCAGCACAAAAGGGCAACATCACTAGACAGGCAACAAAGGGTACAGAAGAGATGAAAAAGGATCCGGAATCGCATGACCGAAGCCTTCTCTCCAATCTGCGCCCCTCCCCCCTCGTTCTATGAGGCCTGGCTTATTGGCCATCTCCTCATTCTTAAACTTCCTCAATCCTGAAAATGGAGAAAATAACAAATTGGATTTCCCTCCCCTACTCTACAGTACAGCTATGGTCCGATAACACTGATTTTTAACATCTACTGTATGAAGCAAATTCCCAATGATTCCAAGTGATTTTGGTCACACAGAAACTAAGATGTTTCCCACTGAAAACACCACCCCATAAAATAGGTTGAAAATTCTGGCAACAAAAACTTGACTTAGGTCCAATCTGTTAGCAATACGGTCCAAATTAGTGGCTTATTTTTCTTTTGTAGCTTTTTCTACATTTCAGATATATTTCAATATTTCTATATTCCTGCTACCTCTGTCACCTCCTCCCCTATCTAAGGATTTGGTGGCACATCATCTCCTAGACCTCAGCTCCCTGGTTTGTTCTTTCCACCCATGCTGGATGGAGCCAACCTGCAGTGTTATGCCTCACAGGTAGCTACACCCACAGATCACCTGATCCACCCCAGCCCCCAGATAGCTTACGTTCTAGACTCGGAGGTAAATAACACATCATTCCTCCATGTTAGCAATTTGCAAGTTTAAAATTCAGTGTGACAAGTTTACCTGTAATGAGGAACACTTCTGCTAACCTGTATGACGGGATCAGCGTGGGGAATAGCGACAATGCAGCTAACTCAATTACCAAGTGTTCTGAGCGTGTGAAGTGTTATGTGAATGCTAAGTAATGATGTTATGGTTTCATCTGAAAGATGTGTATGTCACCCAGGAGCTTCCGGTAGTCAGTAACATAATTTGCAATAAGTCATCATTAATTAATGCTAAATTACCAGGCCCTTCCTGGGGAAGCTGCATATTAAACTGACATCAGTATGTGAAGAGTTCATTATGGCTAATGTTATGAGAACACAAACTGAAGGACTTAATAGCGGAGTAGAAGGTATTTACGTCCAAACACCTCAATGTGGGCTCCACAGCTGCCACACACCAGCAAAGATACTGGTTTGTCACTAAGGAGGATGACAGGAGACTTGGAAACATAACAGGTTCCCCAGCATGGGATAATGGGGTATTTGGAAGCACTGAAAAAAATAGGAGGGGCACCTGGCTGGTTCAGTCAGTAAAGCATGCGACTCTTGATCTCGGGGCCATGAGTTCAAGCCCCACATTAAACATGGAGCTTACTTTTTTAAAAAAATAGGGAGAGGGAGAGCTCTCAGCCACCTGTTTCCCTCATTCTTTCCTCTAACATGCCACTTCCACCAGAGCCTGGGGGAATGAGACAGAAGCAATGAGCAAAGAGAGGGGCTACGGAAGGACCAGATGCACCCAGAAATAAGGTAGGATTGGGTGGGTGTCAGGTGATGGTGGGAGATGGGATATTTGGAACTCTTCAGGTGATTCCATTTTGCCACGCCACCTTCCTACCCCTCGCCCCTGCTCCCACCTACTGTCTTATGGTGATTTTACCACGTTTGGTTATTGTTGCAAATCCGAAAGCAAAATGATCCTAACTCATGTAAATCTGTGAGGTACATGATCATAAATCAATACTGCCATACCTAACATAATCACTACTCTATACATACATATTATAAAATAAAATGAAAGAATGTACACAGCACGAATACTGACTCCCCAACACTCGCACTTGGGTAGCCATAAGACCGATTGTGAACAAAGGCCAAGAATCCCAGAACACACAGCCAAACAATGGACGCTATGGTGCAGCCTTGATGTGTCCTCTCTAATCCCCCAAAGGGAAAGGACCTAGTGGCACTTTATCCCCAAATTTCTGTATTTGGTCGCAGTAGATGCTTCCTAAAAAGATCATTTCTTCTGCATCTAACAAAACGGTGTAAAAACAAAAGAGTGCAAAACCGTTGTTTGATACAATCTATTGTTTTTCATGCATTCATTCACTCAACAGACATTTACTGAGCACTACGCCAGCTTTCAAGGTACAAAAAGGAGAGAGACAGAAAGTCTTGCCCTCGAGGCACTCCCACGCTGGTAGGACACAGTTAGGGACCCAAAGAAGCAAACAGTGATAGGACAGTGAAAGAGAAGAGGGACTGATAGGTTGTGCAGAGCAGGTAGAATCTGATGACCTCTCAGAGAAAGATACTGTGGTAGGGTCCCCTCCCTAAGAAAAAAAAAAAAAAAAAAACCTCAAGGCAACCTTGCTATTCAAGTACTTGACACAACATCCCTCACAACCTTGCAACATGAGACCACTTAATCAGACTACATGTTTGTGTGTTACCATATATGGGAGACAAAGAAGTAAAAAGTGTATTAAAAACTACACCACGTGGCGTTCGGGGCTCAGTTCTTTGGGTACGAACCCAACTGAGCGGTGCCGGCAGAAATACAGATGCTTCCTGGACAGAAAAGCCTCGGAGAATCCTGCTACAATATATGGGGGCTGAGGACCCTCTGGCAATGACTTGGAAGGTCATTCCAAGTAAAGGGAACCACCTAAGCAGAGATACAGAGGCACAAAACCTTCTACGCCTCAGAGGAGGAAGCCCTTCCTACCACCATTTCCCCGCCTCCACCAAAAATGACACGAACCAGGGGTGGACACCAGTCCAAGCAACAAGCTGAGCCAGTCGGCTTCTTCATATAGGATAACCAGACTCAATGAATTGCCTGCCCTGAAGCTGAACTCAAAAGTCAAGACTGCCATCTGGGAACATGGATCCAGAGAGGGAAACAGAGAAAGAGGTCCTTAGAGTGGAAGGATATTAGTACACAGAGAGGGGCAGCCTCAGGAAACTGTGTGATTCCCAAGCAAGGAGAGAAAGAATAATAGCTTTGAGGGACCCAGTTCTAGACCCTCAAAGGCTCAGCTTTTCTTGACGGTCTTGAATCCTGGGAAATACTCTCAATTCCTTTGACGGAAGTCTCCTTAGTTTTAGACTGCTGCAGTGGGATTCTGGTCAGGGCCCTTGTGAATAAGAGATACTGAAGGGTCCTAGGGACAGGTGGGCTATCCAGCACCCTGGGACGTGGCACCACTGCAAGGGCGGGCTCGGCCCCATTCGTGTCAATCATCGTAACCAGAAGGAAGTCGGAGGACCGTGGGCAAAATGAGTGGATCAGGGACAGCCTGGCTGAGTTCACCAGAAGGTCTTCACACCTATTCGTCAACTTTTCATAAAGATGGAATCTCTGAAGCACTCGTAGCTCCTCTGGAGAAAGACATGAGATAAATACAAGGCACTGTTAACAAAAGGGTCTTTCTTCTTTATTATAAAGCTGTTGGAAAGAAACCGTTCTACCGGGCCATGAGGGAGCCGCAGTCCTATCTCAACACATAACCTTGAAAATCAGGCAGAGTCGCTGTCCTTCTCCTCAGTTCTGATTCTCCTCTTCCCCACCATTCCTCTGAAAGCACGCTTCTCCACGAAGAGCCTTTTTCACGTAATGAGACTAATGACACCTCCTGTGCACACAGCAATCACGGCTGCTGGCTGGGCTAGACCCTGTCCTGCTGTCACATCAGCGGCCACCCCTGCTTGTCCCGGGATGCTGCTGACTTCTGGGTGGGAACACCTGTGACAGAAAGGGAGATTTCCAATCTATTATCCCACAAGGACCAGCCACCCAAACTGAAGGTTACAGATAGCAGCGTGAGGAATTCTGCTTTTGAAACAACAAAGGAAAGGTCCCTCCAGTATTGCATAATTTCTTCACAAGTCTTTCTATGGGGACAGGATGTTTGCATCAATAAAACTGTACTTAGGGGTGCCTGGGTGGCTCAGTCGGTTTAGCATCCGACTTCAGCTCAGGTCATGATTTCTTGGTTCGTGAGTTGGAGCCCCGTGTCAGGCTCTGTGCTGACAGCTCAGAGCCTGGAGCCTGCTTCAGATTCTGTGTCTCCCTCTCTCTCTGTACCCCCCCCCCGGCTCACACTCTGTCTCTCTCTCTCCCTCAAAAATGAATAAACAATTAAAAATTTTTATTTAAAAAAATAAAGATAATTAATTAATTATGAATAAATAATAATAAATATACTTTTTTAATTGTACTTAAATATTTCAAATATATGTTGTCATTGGGCTGCAAACTGTAGACCCACAGAAGAACACAGATGAGGAATTAGGGAAACATCTGTGAGGCAGATGAGGGTCTCCCTAAGAGGAAATAGTTAGATACATGAGTTTTGTGGAGCTGAGGCCAACGGGGGAGCAGTAAACACTGAAGAGCCCTGCAAACATTTTCTTCGTATTCCAGGATATTTAAGGAAAACTGTGCCCTGAGGGTAGAAGCAGCAAGAAACTCTTCTCTCTGAACACACTCTCTGTGAGCTTACTCCCCAACAAAAGAACATCCTAACAGATCTGTGGAGTCTACTGGAGGATACAGGATTTTGAGGCATCTATATGGAGCCTTCCTGAAATGCCCTCCCTGTGAAACAGCTCAGGAGAGCAGCTTGACTACTGGGTCAAGACGTCTGAGCCTAATCATGCCCGCGGTGAGACTCTGAGATGTAACCGTCTCCCGTGTCTGACCTTCCATCCCAGGGATGTCCAGAAGCCTGAGGCTTCTCATATGGCCCACGCCAGCCGTATGGGGAACTGGCCACAGGGGTCTGGCATCCATGGGCACATACTCAAATTCTCTGCCATTTGGAGTTGAATAGGACACTAGAATTTGCCAAGCGCAACCCTCTACACATCTCAGGTACTACAGCACAGGCTGAAACATTTGGCTGTCACCTGGGGTTCTCTAAAAAGGAGTCCTTCCTGTCTGGATTTTGTAGATCCACAATGTCGTCCTTAGAAACTAACTTCTGTCCAGCTGGCCACGTGAGAGATATGGTAATGCTGCACTTGAACTTGCTCACCATGCTGGGAGAGACAGATTCTTTGGTCCAAACAAGTTCTCCAGGGTAACTCCTTGGGTCATATGACCTCTTACAAGTTGTTTTGAGGTAAGCCTGGGTCCTGTGCTTCAACAACAGCATTATTTAAAGGACCATGTCTATTGCTGTAACAAATTAGCCCAAAACTTAGCCACTTGAAACAGTATCTCACAGTTTCTGTGGATAGGGAACCCAGGCATGGCTCAGCTGGGTGTTTCTACCTGAAGGTGCCTCACAGTCTACAACCAAGATGTCACCAGGGCTGGAGTCATCACCACAAGCTCAGATGAGAAGTACTCCCAGCTCCCCACATGGGCTCACATGTTGTTGGCAGTAATCATGTCTTCAAAGCTGTTGGCCAGAGACCCATTCCTTGCCACATGGGCCTCACCTTAGGGCAGCTCACAAGGTAACATTTTTTCCATCAGAGGCAGCAAGGGAGAAGGTAAGAAAGGACACAGAGGATGGAAACCAGTCTTTGATAATCTAACTCAGAAGTGACATCTCAGTGAGTCCTAAATCCAGCCCACACTCAACAGAAGGGGGTTGCACAAGGGCATAAATTCAGGAGATGGGGCTCATTATATGGCCACTGAAAGGCTGCTTACCACAGGCTACATATTACCCTCTTCATGTCCCTATTGTGGGAACTGACAAACAACAACCCAGCAACGTCTGACTAAATGCAAAGAGTGGTCAACCACCCCCATCAAGCCTGTGTGAAGGGGCAGGTAGGCCCAGATACCGGTCTTCGTATATTGGACCTTCCTTTATGCGACACTGTTAGGGAATCTGACCCAAACAGGGCCAATCAGACCCCCCTCCAGCCAATGAGTCATTTAGGTATACAAAGTTAAACCAAATGGTGATGTAGAAGCAAGGCCAGAGCCAACATGGTGTACTGAGCAAAGCCATGCTCAAGCTGAAGTCATGAAGAACAGAAACCTTCATGGTTTCCACCTAAGCGGGAGGAGCCAACCTGCAAAGAAGAGCCTAGAGAGGTATATAGAGGGAGATACAAAGACAAGAGATCATAAGGCCTGAAACAGAGACAGAAACAGAAATAAACTGCTTCAGGCTTTGCCTCCTTTAATTTTTCCTATTTATTCAATCTTACAGTGTACATTCCCGTCCTCTTTTTGAGCTAAGTAGGTTTCATTTCTTTACAATTGATCTCTGACTCAGCCAAGTCCTCCTCAGTCTATTTCTTCTTCTAGAAAATGGTTAATATCAGTTCAATTTCACCCAGAAAGTGACCTTTGAGATGTGAAATAATGTGCAGATTCCAAGCAAAGCACATTTTTGTTCAAGGTATAGATGTGACTCAATTCATTTCCATAAGCCTGTATTAAGATGGTTATTGTTGTCTCCATGAATCCAGGGGAAAATGTAACTAAAGAAACAGGAATATGACTTATCCTAAATCAAACTGCAAAATGGTCATGAAACAGAACTAGAAGACTTAGTCCTCTAATCCCACAATAACTTAAAATGCAAAAACATTACACACTCACACAAATGTGCATTTACACACTCACATACGTATATGGCCACAAACACTTCACAAGCAAGGAAAATGAGGTCCCGAGCAAATAGCGGCCTCTCTCCACTTCTCTTGATGCATCACAAGGCAGTATGTATCCCTTGAGTTGACTCCCATGTGGATTTGCTTTCCAGAGCACATTTTCTAAGCATTCAACAGTCTGCCGAAAGAGAAACCAACTCATAGAGTAGTTTACAGGATGCCCCCAGGCAGTTCACGTAAATATTGCAAACATCAAGTTTATACTGCCAACTCACTGCAGAAACCCAAAAGGATAAGGTTTTACAAGTTCTCTTCCCAAAAGAAATCAGACTGAAAATACAGAGTGATAGCAGCTGGAATGGTGCTTCCCCCTTCAATACACGTAGCCTGAAGAAATGTCTTCTTTTTTTCGTACAAATAATATTTTTTATGGCAAAGGTAGTATGTGCTCACAGTGGGGAATTTTGAAATTCCAAAACGTATGGAGGAGAAAATAAAGCTACTTATAAATACTACCATCAAGAGACACCTAAGGTTGACATATTTCCTTCTAGTCTTTTTTCTTTATATATATATAGAGAGAGAGACAGATACGTTTCATTCCCTATATACATATATGGGTTAATGCCTTCTGTTTTGCTTTTTTGTAACCTAATATTATATTGCATGGAGGCATGGGGTAGAGACTGCTAAAAGGTACAAAATTTCTTTAGTCGACATATAAATACTTTAAAATTAGATCATGTCAATGGTTGCACAAATTTTTAAATATACTAAAAACTTAACTATACACTTTAAGCACATAGATGATATGTCAATAGAGCTGGGTTTTTGGTTTTTTTTTTTTTTAATTTTGAGAGAGAGGAGTGGGGAGGGGCAGAGAGCAAGGGAGAGACAGAATCTCAAGCTGGCTCTGCACTGTCTGCATGGAGCCTGACGTGGGGCTCAAACCCACCAACCATGAGATCATGACCTTAGCCAAAATCAAGAGACAGATGCTTAACCGACTAAGCCACCCATGTCCCCCAATAAAGCTATTTCCTATAAAAAAAAAAAAAAACTATGAGATACCACTACATACCTATTAGAATGGCTAAGATTGAAAACAAAAAAATAAACTGATTTTATAAAAACTGACACTTCCTGGGGCGCCTGGGTGGCTCAGCCGGTTGAGCATCCAACTTCAGCTCAGGTCATGATCTCACAGTCCGTGAGTTCGAGCCCCGTGTTGGGCTCTGTGCTGACAGCTCGGAGCCTGGAGCCTGCTTCAGATTCTGTGTCTCCCTCTCTCTCTGTGCCCCTCCCCTGCCTGCACTCTGTATCTCTGTCTCTCTCAAAAAAAATAAAATGAAAACATAAAAAAAAAAAATTAAAAAAAAAAAAACAACTGACACTTCCAAATACTAATAAGGGCATACACTAACTGGAATTCTTGTGGGAATACAAAACGGTGCAGCCACTTTGGAAAAGTGTTTGGCATTTTCTTAGAAATTTAACCACACACCTACCCTACAACCTGACCATCCCACTCCTAGATATTTACCCAGGAGAAATGAAAGCATGCGTCCACACAAAAACCCATAAACAAGTGTTCAGAGAGGCTTCATTCGTGTTAACCCAAACTAGAAATGACACAAACATTCATCCACAGGAGAATGGATAAATGAATGAGGAATATTTATTCCATGGACTACTATGCAGCAATTGAAAAGAACCATCAACAGCAGCATAACATAAATGAATCTCAAGACCGCTGTGCCAAGTGAAAGAAACAATACAGAAAAAAATACGCATTGTTCCATCTACGTGAAAGGGCCCAGAAAAGGAAAATCCTACAGAAAACGAACTGCTGATTTCCCGAGAGCAGGGAAAAGCTGCAGAGTATAAAACAGCATGAGGGCATCTAAGGGGAGTAACAGAAATATTCTATGTCATGACTGTGGGGGTGGTCACATGACTGTGCACATTTTCCTAAATTCATCAGATTATACACTTCAAATTGTTCCACCTTAATTGTATATAAATTATACATCAATGATGTTTATTTTAAAAAATAAGGAGAAAATTCATCAAGCTATACACTTAAAATAGGTGCATTTTTGGTATGTAAATTGTACTTCAATAAAATTGAATTTTTTAATGGGAAAAAATATACATCATATTGTGCTCATTTTCACAGGCCATTAAATACTTTTCAAAAGTACCTTAATTTGAATATTATGCAGCTATACTATTCAATGTCATAGATGTGCCACAACTTAATTGGCTGGTCCATTATAGCCGAACACTCAGGTTATTTTCTTTTTTGCCACTGAAAAAAACATTGCAGTGAACATCTGTGTGCATAAAACTTTGTCTGTATTTTTGATTCCCAGAAAAGGAACAATTGCATCAAAGAGTAGGAATATTTTCAAGGTACTCAGTACATTTGGAACAATGTCATCTTAAAGCTGATTCCTTCTAACTGTGGTGGGAGGAAATCACAGTGATAAAACGAGGATGGTTGCTTTCTCTGCAACACCTTCCTTAGTGAACAGGAGAACACGATGCGGGTTCCCAGTGAGTAGAGCACGGACCTTGTCCTGGCCTTGTCACTTAGTGCGTAACCTTGAGTCATTTTCTGCCTTTGGATACTATCTTTTTATCTCCAAAATGAGAATGGTAGCTTATGGTACGCAGTATTTCCCATACAGGGCAGAAAAGCCACCAACTGTAAAATAAACAATTGACAATTGAAAAAAGAAACTTGTGTTTGTGCTGAAAAAGAGTAAGAAGGATGAGTAACATGGATGGACCTAGAGGGTATTATGCTAAGTGAAGTAAGTCAGACAGAGAAAGACAAATACTGTATGATTTCACTTATATATGGAATCCAAAAAACAAACAAAAACAGATTCCGAAATACGTAGAATAAATTGGTGGGTGCTGGGAGAGGTTGATGGGGAGGTGAGGGGAGATACCTAAAATAGATAAAGGGAATTAAAAGGCAAAAACTTCCGGTTCTAAAATAAATAAATCACAGCCATGAAAAGGTACAGCATAGGGACTACAGTCAATAATACTGCAATAATGTTATATGGTGACAGATGGTGACTACACTCGTCGTGGTGAGCACTGAGGAAATGTACAGAATTGTTGAGTCAATATGCTGTCCACCTGAAAATATAACACTGTATGTTAATTAGACTTCAGTAAAAAATTCAATTTAAAAAACTTGTGTTTATCAAAAGACATTATTAAGAGAAAAGACAAACCGAACTGGAACAAGTTATTCACCAAACATATATTCAACTAAGGACGTGTACCCAGAATTCCTAACTACAGAAAATAAGAACAAAAACCAAAAGTAGGCAGAAGACTTAAACATGCACTTCACACACAAATTGACACACAAATATTCAAATAGCCAACATGTGGATGAAAATGTGCTCAATATGTTTAGTCACATGGGAAATCCAAAGTAACACCACGTGAGGGGCATCTGAGTGGCTCAGTCGGTTAAGTGACTGACTCTGGGTTTCAGCTCAGGTCATGACTTCGCAGATTCATGGGATGAAGTCCCACATGGGATGGGGCACACATGCACTCTCTCTCAAAATAAATAAACAACAACAACAAAAAAAAAACACCACATGAAATACCACTATACATCCAACGAAACAGTTAAAATTTAAGACTGACAACACCAATGTTTAGCGAGGAGGTAGAGCAACTAGAACTCTTTTACGTTACTGGGGGGGGGGGGGGGGGGGGTAAGTGTGTAAAATGGTACAATCGCTTTGGAAAACTGGAAGTATCTACTAAAATTAAACATATATATCCTTGAACTCAGCAATTCCACTCCTGAGTATGTATGTATTCTGGAGAAATTAGTAAATATGTCAGTAAAGGTCATGTGCAAGAAATTCCATAGCAGTTTTATTCATAATAGCCATGACTTTTTTAAAAAACCCAAATGTCCATCAACAGGATAACAGATAAATTGCGGCATATCTATTTAAAAGAATATTACACAGCAAGGGGTACCTGGGTGGCTCAGTCGGTTGAGCGTCCGACTTCAGCTCACGTCATGATCTCACGGCTCGGAGTTTGAGCCCCGTGTCGGGCTCTGTGCTGACAACTCAGAAACTGTAGACTGCTTGGGATTCTGTGTCCCCCCTCACTCTCTGCTCCTCCCCCACTCACATGCTATCTGTCTTTCTGTCTCTCTCTCTCAAAAACAAATAAACGTTAAAAAAAATTTTTTTAAGAGTATTACACAGCAAGAAAAAACCAACCTTACGCTTAATGCAATAACGTGAATAAATCTCTGACATAATGTCAAGCAAAAGAAGCCACACTCAAAAAAAAAAAAATACTGAAGGGTAAGATTTATGTGAAGTTCAAGAACAGACAAACTAATCTGTGGCGGTAAAAGTCAGAACAGTGACTACTTCTGATATGTATGGTGGAGGTACTGACCACGAAGGGGCAGAGGGAACCTTCTGGGGTCATGGAAAGGCTGAATGAGAGAGAAAAGAGACGGAGGGAGAATGAAGAGGAGCGTATTTCAAAGTGGCTCAGATTAGCATTGACCAAGATCTGGACATAGGCATCGGTCTTGAGGGTTGGAAAGGAAAGGACTGGCTGACTTGAGAAAGGTCTTAGGCATGGGTCAGACAGGACTCAATTGAAACAGAGGGGAAATCAAGTTGAAGAGGTAAAAAGCTCGGATAATGCCATTTCCTGTTCATCAATGTCAGCTCCCATGAGCTACTAGAGAATGCATGCAGGCTTCTTGGTTGTCATCAAGGCCCTCCACAATGGCCCCAACTTGCCTTTCTAGTCTCCTCTCTGGCCTTGTTAGTCCTCCTACACCACGCCTGCTGCCTTCCAGCTGTACCAGACAACTCTCACACTCCCAACATGCAAGTTCATACCACGGGACCATGGCTAACATGGCTCCCTTAGTTTAAATGTCCTACTCCACCCTTCCCACCCCCACATCCTCTGTGACTATTGAAACCTCACTCATCCTTCGAGGCCCAGATAAAATGCCAGGATGTATGTGAAGCTTGCTCTTTCTCAAATGCATCTTCAAAAAGTGCTTTATTCATACTTCTGTTATGAGTGTGTAATTCCTGACCTTGAGTGACAGGTGTTTGCATCTATGTATGTCCATCTCCTCCAGGAGACTAGCTTCTTGTGAGCAGAGACCACATCCTGTTTCCAGCTGTATCCCTCCTGTCCACCACAGTCCCTGGTATGGAGTCAGTGCTCGATAACCAGGCGTAGATTGCATTTTCTTAAGCTGCCTAAGCTGCCATGAAAAAAAAAAAAAAACATGAAAATGGGATAAGAGGGATGTGGACAGAGTCATAGAGGGTAGAGCAACCTAGAAGTATGAAAGAACAAAGTGCAGAGGGGGAAAATCCTGAGGAAACAGAGCTCTCCTCCAGAACACTTTTATGACCAAAACAGACACATGCTGCTCAGCTTACCCACCACGGCACTGGTACTACCAGGAGAGGGCACATGGTGCAGGTGCCAAGGCTGAAAACAACAAGAAAGGCAAGGGGCACCTGTTTGCCCTAACATGGCTCAGAAACCCAGCGCCCTGTGCTAGAAGCATCACTTCGGCAGCTACCTGTCCTAAAGGACTGGTTCACTCTCCACTACCCAGGGGCACATCAACCAGCTCTTTTTAAAATCAGCAGAATGATGCAGAAAGAAAAATCCTTCCATGATGTTGCCACCCCTGGAAGAGAAATGATGGAAATAAAAGAAAAAAGAATGGGATGGTAAAGCCAATCTGAATCTCAATAAAACGCCCACGGGGACTAAGACTTTCAGGCGATGAGGAGAGTCAGCAAGCACGGTACCAATCTCCCTAGGAAAGGGGAGTTACAAAGTGACAATAGGGAGGGGAGGGAATAAAATGGCTTTTTATAGCCCCTAATATCTCTTCTGATAGCAGCCTACACGGCTTCCATGTGCCAGGATGCTGGGAAGATGAATGGATTTGTCTTTCTGTTAAATACCATTACCCGGAGCACTGGGGAGAATGAAGAATGGGTTACAGACTCACATCCCAGCTTGCATCTCTTTTCTCCTAATTAAAAAAAAGTTGCAAAAACAACTCCTATATGTTCTCTCCAACCCATTCCCACCACCTACAATATGTATAACCCCAGGGGAAATAGGTAGCCCACTGATCTACAAAGTTCACCTGCCAGACCAATACCCAGCATACAACCTGTCCTGAGAAGCTGAAGTTCAAATCTAGATAATCAGCATGGTCAGGTCCACACGAGATCAATGACATACTTCAAGATCCATTAAGTCCCTTGTAGGATCCTGTCACCTTAAAGCCCAACAGCACTTTCCATTAAGAGGAATCACAAGGGTTTACTCTTTGCCAGAGGGGCAAATGATTCTGCTTGTTGATGGGACTCTGTTTTTTGAGTGATCTGAGCCATCCACATGCACCACAACAAAACAAGAAAAACAAATAAAATTAGTGGTCCCACCTCTAGCAGCATTCATGATCAGTCCTCAGGCCAGAGGAGCTCAACCTCAGCTACACCTGAGCAAAAAATGATCGGAAAAGGAAATGATTTTAAAAGACCATTGACGGTAGCATTCTCAAAAAAAAAAAATTCTTAAGAAAAAAATTTGAATACGTGCGAGATCTGTACGTTGAAGATCATAAACACTGCCATGAGAAATGTAGATATCCCATGACAAGTAACAGAACTAATACTTAGTTTTATTAGAATTTAGCAAGGTCATAAACTGCAAGGTTAGTATACAAAAATCAACTGCAGTCTTTTTTTTTTTTTTTTTACTTTTAATTTAATTTTATTTTTTAATTTACATCCAAATTAGTTAGCATATAAGTGCCACAATGATTTCAGGAGTAGATTCCTTAGTGCCCCTTATCTATTTAGCCCATCCCCCCCCACAACCCCTCCAGCAACCCTCAGTTTCTTCTCCATATTTAAGAGTCTCTTCTGTTTTGTCCCCCTTCCTGTTTTTATATTATTTTTGTTTCCCTTCACTTATGTTCATCTGTTTTGTCTCTTAAAGTCTTCATATGAGTGAAGCTACAGTCTTTTATATCAACAGCAATCAATCAAAAAATGAAATTTTAAAATAATTCCATAGACAGTAGCACCAAAACCATAAAATACTAGGAATAAATCTAGTAAAAGTTGGCGAAGCCACACACACACTGAAAATTACAAAACACTGCTGACATAAATAAGACCCAAATAAATGGAGATGACCTATGTTCCGTTTGGAACACTCAATATTAAGATATCAATTCTCCCCAAACTAATTTGTAGCATCAATGTAATCTCAATCAAATTCCCAGCAGGCTTATTTTGTGGAAATTGACAAGCTGGTTCTAAAATTCATATGGAAATGCAAAGGATCTAAAATAACCAAAACAATTTTGAAAAAGAATAAACTTAGAGGTTTCGTGCTGACTGATTTTAAGATTTCCCATAAGGTTACAATAATTAAGGCAATGTTTATGGACCAGAAGAGCAAATTCAGAAATAGACCCACAAATAAATGGCCAATTGATTTTTTTTGTTGTTGTTTACAAAGGTAACAACATAATTCAATAGAGAAAGGATAGTCTTTTCATAAATAGTTTGGGACAACTGAATATCCATATGAAAAAAAAAAAAAAAAGAAAGAAAGCCTTGGCCTGTTCCTCACACCATACACACACTGACTTAAAATTGATCATAGGCCTAAACAAAAAAGTTAAATTATAAAACATCTAGAAGAAAATACAAAATAAAGCCTTTGTGACTTGGGATGGGCAAGTCTTTCAGTCAGGACACAAAAAAACATGAATCTCAAAAAACTGATAAACATCATCAAAATTTTAAACTTCTGCTCTTTGAAAGACAGTGTTAAGAAAATGAATAGGCAAGCCCATGGAGAAAATATTTGATGTGTGTGTGTGTGTGTGTGTGTGTGTGTGTGTGTGTGTAAATGTAAATATAAATCTATACCAAAGACTTATCAAGAATATGAAAAGAACTCTTAGAACAGAAATAAGAGAACAATTCAAAGAAAAGAAAGATACGTCACAAAAGCAAGATCTGTGAATAGGCAATAAGCATATTAGTAGATACTCGATACCATTAGTCATCAGGGAAACGTAAATTGGAACCAAAATTAGATGAGCACTACACATTCACTAAAATGGCTAAAATCGAGAAGCCTGTTGGCAAGAATGCAGACTAACTGGGACTTTCAGACACCTGCTAGTAAGAATGTAAAATGGATTAACCACTTTGGAAAATAATTAGGCAGTTTCTTATAAACATACACTTTAATATATGAGCTATTCATTCTACTCCAAAGTTTTTACTCAAGAGAACTGAAAATCTGGGTTCCCACAAGATGTACACAAACACGTACAGGAGTATATTCATAAGAGGTGAAAACTAAAAAAACAAATGTCCAACAATAGGCAACTAAAAAGCGCCATTTTGTGATATCCCATCAAAGAACACTACTCAGCAATAAAAAGGAATCAACACAGATGAATCTCAAAAACAGTTTTCTGTGCAAAAGAAGGCAAAGTAAGATTTCATTTTATGGAATTCTAGCAAAGGCAAAAGCAATCTAAGTGGCAGAAAGCAGAGTTAGTGGCTTTCTGGGAGAGAGAGAAGGGGGCTGGCTGCAAAGGGGCATAAGGGAATTTTCTGAAAAGGTTCTATCTTGATTATAATGATGACAATTACACAGGCATATATATTTGTCAAAACTCATCAAATCATGTACGTAAAAAGGTACATTATGTCGTGTATAAATTATACCCCAATAAATTAGATTTTAAAATACTTATTTTTTTTAAACATTGATATCCCATATATATTATTTAATTGGTCTGAGATGTGTCCTGAGCATCAAGACTTTTTAAATTTTTCCCAAAGATTCCAACTTACAGCCAAAGTTGAGAATCACTACTCTAAAGGCCAAGGAGAAAACGAAATGACCTAGTGTTCAGGGACGCAAACAGATGATGATTGGCTCTCTTGGTGTGAGCATGGCAGTCACAGAACACCCATCCCAATGTCACAGGCCACTGCCAGAGTACCTGTGCCTTTGCTTTATTTGCTAATTGGCACAACAGTCTCCACAAAAGCCAGGTCATGCTACTTTACGGATCCAGAGCAGATATTGCCCTTAAAGACCCCTTGTCCGGTCTAGCAAGGCAGCCAGACAAGAGTCACTCCAGTTCCTGGCCAAGGATGTGCATGCAAGCCTGAGCCCTCGGGCCCAGGTATGGACCAAACGCGCAGGCCAGCCAGGGGGCATCCGAAGGGCCTTCCAAGTAATGCTCCCAAGGCCTCCCTCCTCCCTGACCCGGCAGCAAAGGAAAACTGCCTGGAGAGACCAGTGTGCCGAGGGTCGTGTCCAGGTCAACAGAGGCCACGGTGGAATGTCCAGGCTGGAGCTCGCACGGATCGCTTTTCCACGCCTCACTTTGCCATCTGAAATTTATCGAAATGACAGTGTCACGTTCTGGATGTTTCGTTTGTAAATGATCGGCGGCCTCTCTAAAGAGGAAAAGCCTTTCTCCGAGTGCTGGCTGAGAAGAAAGTATAGAGTACAGCCACGAAACTCTCCATGAATCTTTTTCTCCCTGCCCTCTCCAGCACGATGATGCACCCACCTGTTGCCACAGCCAGGGCTTTTCCCCCACCGGTCACTCTCTGTGGAACCACACACGCTTGTAGTAGGCCACGTGACACAGTTTAGGCCAGGGTCCCACCCTGTTGCCCCCAAAACGAGACACCCACTACTCAGGATGCCTGGCTCAGAACCGGCTTTGTGACTCCTACTAGAATGGTAAAACCAGCTGCTGAGCCACCTGCAGATACTGAGTGAGCTCCATGAGGAAGATATAAAACTGAACAGAGTAGAGTGCCTGCCCTCAGGGAGCTCGTAGTCCTGTAAGGGAACCAGGAGAAACACACAAATCTTATGGCACCAGGTAGACTGAGGTAGCACCATGGGAAACATCTAGAATACAGACCACACAACACCTGAGGAAAGAGCATGCATATCTATCATCAGGGGACTTCACCTCCTTTGGTGGGTGCCTATCTCTCGTAGGATGAAGCCCAGATTCTTTAGATGAAACCCAAGGCACTCCATGGCCTCGAGTTTGCTGGCCCTCCCTGTACAGGTCACCCTTCGGCCACACTGACCCACTCCCAAGCACCTGAAAATGGCGTTCTCTGTCCTCCAAGACTTTGTATATGCTCTTCTCTCTCTGTAGAGTATTATTAACTTTCTTCTCGTCTCTTCTGCGTCACTGTGAGATGCAACACAGGGGCACCTCTTTTGTGAAGTCTTTCCCAATCCTCCCCCTCCCTGCCCCACAGAGAAGCAGGCATTCCCTTCTCTCATTCCCACGACACACACTTTCCTGCCAGGGTGGACAACACGTGCTCTTGTGGCTCCCACACCACACTGCCACCCTCCTGACGGCAGCGACCAGGTCTTTCAGCCACGCATTCATTCATTCAACTGCTTTTCAACAAGTATTTAGCGAGGACCTGCTATGAGCCAGGCACTGTTCCAGGCTCTCCAAAGAGAGACAGGCAAGGCCACTGTTTCTGTGGAACTTATGTTCTTGGAGGAGATGGGAGATGGACAGACATCCTAAAATAAATTAATTTTTTAAAAGCATCAGAGTGATAAATACTATGTGTAATATTATTTACAAACACAGCGACCTGACAGCGACAATATGGCTACTTTAGGTGGTGGCTACGGCAGGCTCTCTGAGCAGATGACATTTTAACAGAGGTGGAAATGACAAGGACTTACCCATTGAGAAAACTGGGAAAAGCATTCTAGGTAGAGAGAACCACCAGTGAGGGCGAAGGCCCTGCTATGAACCAAATTATATCCTCCCTAAAACCACATGCTGAATCCCTGATTCGCAGTATGGCTGTATTTGGAGTAAGGAAGTACTTAAGGTTAACTGAGGTCATGAGGGTGGAACCCTGATCCAATGAGATTACTGTCCTCATAAGAGGAGGCACCAGAAAGCAAACACTCTCTCTCTCACTCTCTCTCTCTCTCTCTCTCTCCCTCTCTCTTTCTGCCATATAAGAACACAGGGAGAAGGTGGTCATCTGTAAGCTGGAAGAGAGTTCTCACTGGGAAGGAAATACCCAACACCTCGATCTTGAACTTCTCAGCGTCCAGAAGCGTGAGACCCAGTGTTTAGTATTTTGTTATGGCAGCCCTACTTAACTAACACAGGCTTAACATGGAAGAAGGCAGGTCCAGTGCAGCTCACCCAGTGGGCGAGTAGCAGAAGATTATGCAAGAAGTCTTGCAGAACTGAGGGAGGCCTTGCTTATCTGGGACTCCCGTGAGATCTCCAGATATCACTCCTGGTTAGCCAGGGATCCCTACTGCTTGGGCAACGTCCTTCCACAGTACAGATATCCTGAGGAAGCCTCGACCTGGACCAGGGAGGCCCAGGAAGCAGCAGGTGGACACTGGACGGGCACAGCAGGGGCCCGGCAGTGAGGGTACTCAGAAACAGAGTCACTCTGAGATCCACACAGGCTACCAGACGAGCACCATCAGGGAATTCTGTCAGTGAGGGGCCAGTCCCCAGCCTCAGAGGTGGGGAATGACCAAGAGCCAGGCAGGGCCCCAGTTTGGCCCTGGGGTCCTGGGTTGCTTAAGAACACGTAGGCCCAAAGAGCAAGCCAGAATCCAGAGACAACGCTACTGCAACCTGCGTTTTCCCACAGAACGACCTGCAACCCTGGGGCCAGTGAGACCCCAGAATCTCAGACCCCACCCCAAGCCTACTGAGCTACATCTGCATTTGGGCCAGAGCCGTTAGTGATTCCGTGGAAGTCTGAGCAGCACTGCCCTCTTGGTGACTCATCATGACCCACCCACGGAGTATTAGGGCCTGGAACACAGTAGGTGCTCAATTAAAAATCGTTGACTAGGGGCGCCTGGGTGGCGCAGTCGGTTAAGCGTCCGACTTCAGCCAGGTCACGATCTCGCGGTCCGTGAGTTCGAGCCCCGCATCAGGCTCTGGGCTGATGGCTCAGAGCCTGGAGCCTGTTTCCGATTCTGTGTCTCCCTCTCTCTCTGCCCCTCCCCCGTTCATGCTCTGTCTCTCTCTGTCCCCAAAATAAATAAACGTTGAAAAAAAAAAATTAAAAATCGTTGACTAAATACTGAAGGGAGTAAAGGTAAAACTGTTTTCCTTTCAGAGAAGTCATTACCCAGTGTCGTCCACGAACCAAAAACTCAAGCAACACATTGGCCTCTGAGGTTTAGATGTTGTTTACGCTCTGGGCGATGGTGGGCACCCCCGTTCCTTTCTTTTATTACCAAATAGACATATGCGTGTAAGGGATGGTAGACTGACTCGGAAGTTGTTTTTTAAACTTTCCATTCCCAAAGAACTGAGTGAGTCCAGAAGACTCAGAAAAAGGATGAACTGATAGGAAGAGACTGAACACAGCCAGCACACAGGATGACCTGCAGCCCCCTCGTTCCCTCGGCAAAGACACGTCGTGGATGCCTGCAGCCCACTCCCCAACTCCCCCTAAATGACCACTCTTCTGTTGTCCCACCACCAAGACCAGCCTTGCTTGTGACCCTTGGCAAACTCCCTCCCCTCCCATCTTCCCAAGGATTAGCTGATGCAAAGGCTTTGATAAGCATCTGTTATTTCCATCACTTGAATTAGGTACTTGGTAAATAAAAGGACAAGGATGAGCTTGAGATCCAGCTCGAGAAGAAAAGTGCTCTTTGACTCAGGGAGAGATGAAAGAATCAAGAAGAGGGGTCAGCTGACCACAGGCCCCAGACGAAGGCAGCAGGGAAAGGGCAGAGTGTGAAGGGTTCCAGCTCCGATGGCACACAAGGGCAGCCCAGGGGAGGGCTGTAGCAGGCAGCTCAGAGAGGGGGCAGAGCACAAGCCCGGGGGCAGCATAGGTCATGTTCTCACATTGGTGACGGCAAAACAGAACAAGCCACTGGCTCTTTCCCAGTCTCTGTTCAAAGTCAGAATGGAGTTGGGGTTGAGGCCTAGCATCAGCAATCACACGGCCTGGACACGAACTCCACCTTTGCCATCTGCAAGCTGTGTGATCCCAGGAAAGTCAATTAACCTCTCTGGGGCCCGGTTGCCTCAGGTGTGAAACGGAGATAAAATAATGTTACCTCAGGGGACCATCAGGAGAGATAAACATGTCAATACATGCAAAGCACTGAGGTCAGTGCCTGGCATAAAGGAGATGCTCTGGAAACCATTAGCACCTCTTATCTGTGACATGCTAATAAAATATCTCCCCACATACCTAGCAGAGTTGTTTCAAAAATATTTTATAAATAATAATGATGATACCATTATGTATTTTAACTGAAAATATTATCTTATTAATATCTCATTTGAACTTCCCAGTAAACATACGAAGCCAGACGTAGCCGGTAACCCCAGGGAACACAGTGAAACATTAGATGTAAAAGTGCTTTGGAATTATAGCAGACTTGTCAAGCTACTTTTTTTTTTAATGTTTATTTACTCTTGAGAAAGAGACAGACCATGAGCAGGGAAGGGGAAGAAAGAGAGGGAGACACAGAATCTGAAGCAGGCTCCGGGCTCTGAGCTGTCAGCACAGAGGCCAACACGGGGCTCGAACCCACGAACCGTGAGATCATGACCTGAGCCAAAGTTGGACGCTAAACCGACTGAGCCCCCTGGGTGCCCCTGTCAAGCTCCTTCTAAGGGAAACCTGGCTCAGATCTGCCTGTGGCAGCCACTAAGTGAGTTTCATACCACCTGACCCCCCACTCCACCCCTCACCCATGACTGAAACAGGGACGGGCACCTGGCCCAGTAACAGCCAATCCATAAGCTACACGGTGGTCTTTACAGCGGACTGAAGAAAGAGAATTTGCTCCATGGAGTCATGCTAGGTTTATCAAAATCTCAAATCTTAGTGGAATCAAAAAATGAAGACTCTAAGAACATAAACTGGCACAACCACTTCAAAGAGCAACGTGGCAATGTCTATTCGAATTTCTAAATGTACATGACCTATGACCTAACGACGTTCTCCTTGATATTTACTCTAAAGAAACATATATGACAAAAAGACATACCCATGGGTGTTTATTACAACATTACTTAAGATTAAAAAAAGTTTGGAATTTGGAAACAACCTAATTACCCATTGGTAAATGACCAGATATGACATAGCATTCGACAGAGTGCTAACAGCAGTTAAAGGAATAAATTACAACCATAGGCATCAAAGTGGTTACATTTTGCTAACGTTTATTTTTTTATGTTTATTTATTTACTTTTGAGAGAGAGACAGAGAGAGTGAGAAGGGGAGGGGGAGAGAAAGAGAGGGAGAGAGAGAATCTCAAGCAGGCTCTGCACTGTCAGCACAGAGCCCAATGTAGGGCTCGAACTCACAAACCATGAGATCATGACCTGAGCCGAAACAAAGAGTCGAATGCTTAACTGACTGAGCCCCCCAGGCGCCCCTTAATGTTTATTTATTTTTGAGAGAGAGAGAGAGAGAATGAAAGAGACAAAGAGAGTGGGGGAGGGGCAGAGAGAGAGGGAGACACAGAATCCAAAGTGGGCTCCAGGCTCCAAGCTGTCAGCACAGAGCCCGACGTGAGGCTCGAATTCATGAACTGCGAGATCATGACCTGAGCCAAAGTCAGACGGTTAACTGACTGAGCCATCCAGGCGCCCCAAGGTGGCTACATTTTAAAGCTTACTATGAATGAAAAGACAAGCCTCAGAATTGTATATACAGTTTTAATATTTATCTTTAAAGAATACAATATGTAACTTCCACTTCTGACAGTATGGCAATTTAGGCATCCTGGCCAACTGTCCCACTTGAAAACAACTAAAAATGCTTGAAAAAATATTTTAAAATATCTCTTTAAGTGTACCACTTAGCTTACAGGGCTAGAAAGGAACCTTCAAATTGTAGGTCAAAGTAGAAGTCAAAGAGGTAGGTGGAGTCCTGAAACTGGCTTCTGCTTGCCTACATGTGCCTAACCAAGTGAACCTGAGCTTCAATTTTCATGGTTTCACCAGGCAGGAGAGAACACAAAGTCAGGGACCATACCTGATTGGAAAAAATTGGTCACGGATGTGATAGATTCTCTCTGGGCTCTATTCTATCGTATGTTTGTCTACACTGTCACCAATAAAGCTGTCTACTAAATCCCACACTCAGACATTGTGATTCCTTCGACTTTTTTTTTTTCAAAGTTGTTTTGGCTCTTATGAGTTCTTTGCATTCCCACATAAATTCTAGAATCAGAAACTAGAGAAAGTCAGATTATCGATGACCTAGGAAGATGTGATCTGGGAATAAAAGGCAGAGTGGCAAACAGGAGGGAAGTGAATGCCAGAGCTGTCCTCTTAATCAACCCTCACGTCTGGGGCACGATGTCCTGACTCTGTGGCTCAGCTTACAGGGCAGAGTATGGAGTGGAGTTGGCCTAGACAAGGAAATACAAAAGCTCTCTTTTGTATGTGAGGATAATCCATCCACATGTAGCATGTGCGCAGGGCCATTTTCCCAGCAAATTCCCACAGCCCTCCACCTGGCTCTCCCTGAGCCCAGTGATCCACATTCCAAATCCCAGAATGTTAGGGGGCACATGGGCCTGGAAGATCGCCTAGCCCCATTCCTTCATCTTGCAGATGACAATCCTAGGTGCAGAGCTGGCTGAAAACAAAGCCTCTTTAAAAACAAGGCTCCTTAGGGGCGCCTGGGTGGTGCAGTCGGTTAAGCGTCCGACTTCAGCCAGGTCACGATCTCGCGGTCCGGGAGTTCGAGCCCCGCGTCGGGCTCTGGGCTGATGGCTCAGAGCCTGGAGCCTGTTTCCGATTCTGTGTCTCCCTCTCTCTCTGCCCCTCCCCCGTTCATGCTCTGTCTCTCTCTGTCCCAAAAATAAATAAACGTTGAAAAAAAAAATTTTTAAAAAAAATAATAAAAAAAATAAAAAAAATAAAAAAAATAAAAAAAAATAAAAAAAAAAAAACAAGGCTCCTGGGGCGCCTGGGTGGCGCAGTCGGTTAAGCGTCCGACTTCAGCTCAGGTCACGATCTCGTGGTCCGTGAGTTCGAGCCCTGCGTCAGGCTCTGGGCTGATGGCTCAGAGCCTGGAGCCTGTTTCTGATTCTGTGTCTCCCTCTCTCTCTGCCCCTCCCCTGTTCATGCCCTGTCTCTCTCTGTCCCAAAAATAAATAAACGTTGAAAAAAAAATTTTTTTAAATAAATAAATAAATAAAAATAAAAACAAGGCTCCTAAATTCTAGCCCATTACTGTTTCACCAGAACACATTTTTTTTAATTGTGGTAAAATACACACAACATAAAATTTACCCTCTTACTCATTTTTAAGCATACAGTTCAACACTATTAGATACATTCACATCATTGTGCAACCAGCACTGCTCTCCAGCCCCAGTATCTCTTCATCTTATAAAACTGAAACTCTGCACCCACTAAACAATAATTTCCCATTCTCCCTCCTTGGTCGCTGGCAACCATCATTCTACTTTTTGTTCATATTCTTTGTCTATTTTCTGTTGACTATTCTGTCTACTTCCTGCAAATGGGATCATATAGTATTTATCTTTCATGACTGGCTTATTTCACTTACCATAATACCTTCAAAGTTGACCCATGTAATAGCATGTGCCAGGATTTCCTTCCTTCTTATGGCTGAATAATATTCCATTGTCTGTCTATACCCTATTTTGTTTATCCATCCGCCCACTGATGGACACTTTAGTTGCTCCAGCCTTTTGGCTACTGTGAATAATGCTGCTATGAATAGGGGTGCAAAAATTAAAAATAGGATTGTTATATGATCCAGTAATCCCACCTCTGGACATTTTTGAACAACTTCCATAATGTTTTATACAGTGACTGCAGTGTTTTACATTCCCGCCAACGAAGCCCAAGGTTCCAATTTCTCAACATCCTCACCAAAATGTATCGTTGGCTGTTGTGTTTCTTTATTTATATAGTAGCTATCCAAATGTGTGGGAGGTCATATCGAACTGTGGTTTTGAGTTGCATTTCCTAATGATTAGTGATGTTGAGCATCCCTTTTTGTGTGCTTATTAGCTACTTGTATAAATTCTTTGGAGAAATGTCTATTCCAGTCTTTTCGCCCATTCTTTAATCAAGTTGTTTTCATTGCTGTTATTGTTTTTGTTCCTGTTGCTATTGTTGAGTTGTAGGAGTTCTTTATATATTCTGGACATTAACCCCCTATCAGATATATGATTCACAAACACTTTTTTCCCCATTTCACAGGTTGCCTTTTCACTCTGTTGACTCTGTCCTTTGATGCACAAAACACATGGCTTCTTTTTCAGGAAGACCTCAGGGGATTTAGGGAGGTGGGGGAGGGGAGTCGCGAGTTAGATAATATAGGTATTTTACTATACAGAGCTAAATGGTACACATGTGGATCAAATTCTGCTTCTGACATAAAGGCCAAGGTGAGGACCACGGACAGCACCCAGAGGGGTGTGTGGTGTGGTGTGTGTGTGGTTTTTTGTTTTGTTTTTTTGTCATGGTAATTTGTGCTGAACCCTTTGATTACTGAGCATTTGTTTAGTGCTCACTCAGTACTAAAATTGAAATCTGAGTTCTACAAACAGCGTAACAAAGAACTTCTGTCCTCAGGGATTTCATGGTCAAGTTGGAGAGCTAGGAAACAAAGGACACAGAACGCTGAAGGAACCCTATCCTTAAAAATACTGTGGAACTGAAGTCCATGATCAGATGATCGGGTTGCTCTTGAAAAGATCTTGAAGAGACGGGGTGCTCAGTTGGTTGAGCATCCAACTTCAGCTTTGGCTCAGGTCATGATCTCACAGTTCGTGAATTCAAACCGTGCATCAGGCTCTCTGCTGTCAGCATAGAGCCCACTTCAGATCCTCTGTCCCCCACCCCCCCGTCCCTCCTCCTCCTCTCTCTCTCTGTCTATAAATAAACTTTTAAAAAGTTTAAATAAACTTTAAAAAACTTCAAGAGTGCATTGAGGAGACGAGGTGGCACTGAGAAGGTGTGGTGGACATAACGCGATCACAGAATCCAAGTAAGAAGTTCCAAGAGCTTCAAGTCTTCCAAGAGCAATGGAGTGGATGGAAAAGAGGACTTGAAAGAAATCAACATAACTTCAAAACTGGATGGAGCAGAGGAATATAAGATGACCCTGATGTTTCTGGCTTAGTTTGTTTACTAATTGCCACAAACCAAGGCAATGAATGTAGGAGGTGGAGCTGATATAAACGGAAAGATAGTGCGTCTTATTTTAGACATTCAGAGTCTAGGGTGCCTTTAGGACAGAGGGAGATATACAATAGGCAGTTAGAAGTATGGATCTGGAACTAAAAAAAGAAAAATAAATTAGAAAAATAAACATGGTAGCAAAAGACATGGGAGCAGATAAGCTCACTCAAAGAGATTGGTTTGAAGAAGGAAGAAAATCTGGGAGAAGACCTACATCTAAAAAGGGAAGGGAGTGGGGTGCTTGGCTGTCTCAGTCGGTGGAGTGTGCGACTCTTGATCTTGTGGTCATGAGTTCAAGCCCCATGTTGGGCATAGTGTTTACTTCATTAAAAAAAACATATATATATATATATATATATATATATATATATATATATGTATATATATATACATATATATATATGTGTGTGTGTGTGTATTAAATATATAAACATATATGTATTTAAAATATATATGATAAAAATATAAAATATATATAAATATAAATATATACATTAAATATATACATTAAATACATATAAACATTTATTATATACAAAATATATAAATATATTTATATTTATATTAAAAAGGGAAGGGAGAGGAGGAAAAGACTTCAACAAAGGAGACTTGGAATTTTGAATGGTCAGAGGTTTACCCAAAGTATGCCAACATTTAGTTGAACTGATCAGACAGTGGGTTGGGCAACAGGACCCTTGGGGTCCAAGCCTTTCAAGGGAACACTGAACTAGAATTTCTTTCGTGCTTTCTGTAAAAGTAGAAGATTCAGAAGGTCCATCCAATTCTTCAGCTCCTGGGGATTCTGTGAACATGAATCAAGTCTCACAAAGCTTTTTAGAGAAGGGTCGCTATGCAGTAGATATGGGTGACCCCAGGAGACACAAGCCCAGAAGATCCCAACTGTCTACATCTGCGTACAAGACCCAGGAGACTTCTCGAACAAAGAAATGTTTCCCGTTCAATTCAGGATCAATACTTACTTTTCTCCCATGGGCCAAATGTCTGTGTATTTTTATTAAAAAAGAAAAAAATGCAGTCCTGATGAGTTGTGATTCACCTCAGTGTGAGCTGTGACGGACGCTTCAGAAACATGTCTAGGAAATTACTACCTCACACATCTTTAGGCTTGATTACCAGGACCTCACAGAGTCACTTTTGCTGAGTTCAGTGATGACATCTGATGGCCTCTAAAGTGCTATATGAATCAAAGTAAGTTCCACAATCTATTATCTTAACTCCTGAATCAGGGAGCAACCTGGTAAAACTTCTAAGGATGGTACAAGCAAGCCATTTGTCAAATGAATGACAGGGCTCGACTAAGAAGGTCGGGTAAGGGAAGGGGAAGGACAATGAGCATGAAACCCTCACTGGTCTTGATTCAGGTCCTTGAAGATCTTGAGAAACACACACCATGTACACATTATCAATGGCTGATCTGTCAGAAACACCAGAAGCTGAAATGAGGCAGAACAGTGGGCTTCCAAAAAAGAAAAATAATAACAATCTCACACTTTATGGATTTAGAGTTATGCTTTCAAGAAATAATGTATGGGGATGATTATTTCACTGAAAAAATGCACATGGCAAATAGCTAGCTGGCCAGACCTGCATTGACATGGATGTGATATAGGCTTACATATTTATTTGCAAAACACAATGTAATAGAAACGGACATCATACTTTGCATTTATATAGCAACCATTTCTCCAAGGACCTCAAAGGATTCTGCAGCCATTACTGGACCCATCCTTGTTACATGCTTGTAAAATGAAGGAGAGGCAAGGATTACACATCCTATTTTATGAAAGAGGAAGCAGATACCCCAAGAGGATACACGGATTGGCCAAGGGGATATGGTGAGTCATTTGTTTGCTCAAAACCACGCAGGGACTGAAATTAGTCCCAAACTGTCCTTATACTTGCTGATTTTTACCTACAGACTTCTGAAAAGGAAATGATTCTGTTCCTCGGCCTTGCGTTTGTGATTCAGGCCATCAGACAGCCGGTGTCTAGGGCAGGGTGTGAGCTACAGAAAGGACAAGGTTAGCAAGTGTCTGGCATTTCACTTTTCCTTCAGTGGGCTGCTCTACCCATGTTCTTATGAAAAGATACAGGGTTCTTGACAACACGGAGGAGAAAACCTTCCTGCCATTACGGCACCAGAACCAAACGACAGGACTCCATGTTAATCACTGACATTTAGTGACTCCAAAATGTGCGTTTTCAATGTGCACTTCAATACACTTTGTCATTTACCTTACAACTATTACGTGAGGTATTATTTCCTTGTAACAAGAGATTGTATGACTTATCCATGGTCATGTAAGTAATAAATTTTAGGCTCAGGATTTGAATGCATTTTTGCTGATTTGAAAAGTTGTACATTCCTACCGTGTTTTCCTGACGTGACTTCACTCTCCCACACAATGGGGGTGCTAGAGTCATAGCCTAGAGACCTTTAAAAATACTAGAACCAACCTGGGGCTACACACACACACACGTGTGCGCACACACACACACACACACATTCCAAATGACAGCCCAGGGTGAGTGCTATTTCCCCCCGTCTCCCTGGACAAATCCACTGGACCTGGCCCTGTCTCGGGCCACTCTGAGCCCCAGGATAGTTTGAGCCTTCTCCTGCCCTAGATTCACACACTTTTCTGACCCAGGCCTGAGCTGGTGGCAGAACCAGCTGAGTTCCATGAACAGGAAGCAAAGGGAAGACAGAAGATGATAACCCAGAAGCTGCCCCAGTGCAGTCTTGTCCCACCTACACTGAACACCACTAGCTGGCATGGGAGTTCCAACCATCACCAGCAGCATGGGTTGGGTCTGTCTTCTGGGGGCCCCACATTCTTCATAGAGAGAAAAACTGAGGTACAGACCTTGCCCCAAGCTACCAAGGAAATCAGCAAGTGGAAACGCAGCAGGGACTATTTAGATTTAGAATGTGATATATTCACTGGTAGAGAAAGCCATTCTCTGAAAATCAGCATTGGAAGGGAAAGGACCAGCGTCTTCAGTGGAACCTTACTGTTTTAAGTGCTTTGTATGCAACATCTCATTTATGCCCACACCCAGAGGTATAGCTATTATTATTCCCACTCTCCACACAAAGAAAGTGATGCTCAGAGTCCAAACAGCAGAGCTAATAGGTAATAAAGCCAGGATTCAGACATGGATCTGTGGGGCTCATACCCTTCGCATTAAGCTTCAGTAACCTCCTCTAAAGAGTCTGATGGTGTGCCCTTCTCCTAATGATGTCATCCCAGTGGTGGCAGGGGAAGCTTCTGGCTTATGATCAGAGCAGAGATGTGAGTCACAGACGCAGGCAGGCCCATGTGTGGGCGAGAGGCCCTCTTCACGAGGCACTGCAGGCACTGGGCCTGGGCCTGGGATGCAGTCTCAACAGCACTGGCACTCTCAGGCTTTGCTTTCCAGCTGGCACCTGACAGTACAGAGCAGTGTTGTCCACAAACACAAGTCACATAAAAAAAATTGCCGGTGTTGGATGTGGAGAAAAGAGAACCCTTGTGCACTGATGGTGGGAATGCAAACTGGTGCAGCCACTATGACAAACAGTATGGAGGGGAGCCTGGGTGGCTCAGTCGGTTGGGTGTCCGACTTAGGCTCAGGTCATGATCTCGCAGTCCGTGGGTTCGAGCCCTGTGTCGGGCTCTGTGCTAACAACTCAGAGCCTGGAGCCTGTTTCAGATTCTGTGTCTCCCTCTCTCTCTCTGCCCCTCCCCCATTCATGCTCTGTCTCTCTCTGTCTCAAAAATAAATAGACGTTAAAAAAATTTAAGGGGCACCTGGGTGGCGCAGTCGGTTAAGCATCCGACTTCAGCCAGGTCACGATCTCGCGGTCCGTGAGTTCGAGCCCCGCGTCGGGCTCTGGGCTGATGGCTCGGAGCCTGGAGCCTGTTTCCGATTCTGTGTCTCCCTCTCTCTCTGCCCCTCCCCCGTTCATGCTCTGTCTCTCTCTGTCCCAAAAATAAATAAACGTTGAAAAAAAAAAATTTTTTTTAATTAAAAAAAAAAAAAAGAAAAACAGTATGGAGGGGCCTGAAAAAATTAAAAATAGAACTACCATATGATCTAGCAAATCCACTTCTGGAAGTATGTCCAAAGGAAATGGAAACACTAACTCGAAAAAATATCTGCACCCCCACGTTCATTGCAGCATGACTCACGATAGCCAAGACATGAAAACAATCTAAGTGTCCACCAATGGATAAACGGATTAAGAAGTTGTGATAGACATCCAAGGGAATATTATTCAGCCATTTAAAGAAATCCTACCATTTGCAACAACACGGATGAACCTGGAAAGCATTACGCTAAGAGAGGTAAGTCAGACAGAAAATGACAAACACTGGATGATCTCACTTATATGTGGAATCTAAAGAAGTTTTTTTTAAAACACCAAACTGTTAGAAAAAGTGATCATATCTGTGGTTAACTAAAGTGAGGGGTGGGGAAACTGAAGGAAGTTGGTCAAAAGGTCCAAACTTCCAGTTATCAGATAAATAAGTACTAGGGATGTGATGTACAACAGGATTACTGCTAACACTGCTTTATGATATACAAGAAAGTTGTTAAGAGAGTAGATCCTAGAAGTTCTCATCACAGGGAGAATTTTTTTTTCTTTTTATTGTATCTCTGTGAGATAATGCATGTTAACTAAACTTGTCGTGGTAATCATGTCATAATATATGCAAATCAAACCATCACGCTACCATATCCCTTAAATTTATACAGTGATGTGTGTCAATTATTTCTCAATAAAACTGGAAAAAATATATGTAATGTGAACCACAGATGCAAGCCATATGGGTAAACTTAAAATGTCCAGTAGTTCATAAAGTAAAAAGAAACATGTGAAATTAATTATAACAATGTACTTTATTTAAACCAATACATGCAGCAGATTATCATTTCAACACATAGTCAATATAAAAAATATTAATGAGTATCTTACATTCTCTTTTCTGTACTAGGTCTTTGAAACCCAGAGAGTATTTTACACTTACAGCACATATCCATTTAGACAAGCCACATTTCAAGTGCTCGATAGCCACACGTGGCTAGAAGCTACCACACTGGATAGCACAGATGTGGAAAAACAGGGTGTGGAAGGAGCCTTGGAAAGCTTGCATGGTGGGTCCTCAACTGACCAACTACCATGGTGGTTTAGCATAATGGTGAGAGGTTGGACCCCGGAGTCAGAACTGCCTGCCTTTGAATTTCAGTTCTACCACATGCCAGCTGTATGTCCTTGGGCAAGTTACTCAGCCTTTGTCACCTCCTCTGTAACATGAAGGTGACAATACCTACCTCAAAGAGTTCTTTAAGGATAAAAAAAAAAAAAAAAAAGAAGAAGCGTTTAGAACAGTAATGGACACAGGGGCGCCTGGGTGGCTCAGTCAGTTGAGCGTCCAGCTCTTGGTTTCATCTTAGGTCATGATCTCACGGTTTGTGAGATCAAGCCCCTCCAACGGGCTCTGTGCCGATGTCAGCCTGCTTGGGATTCTCTCTCTCCCTCTTTCTCTGCCCCTCCCAAAATAAATAAATATTAAAAAAAAAAAAAAAAAAGAATAGTGATGGGCACGTAGTAAGTAATGTAAAGTCATTTGCTGCCATTATTATTACTATTATTATTATTATTATTATTATTATTATTATTTTCACTGGGACCCAGTTACCTTCTCTGTAAAATAAGGATGTTAAAAAGAGATGATTATTGAGATTCCTCCTTCCTCTGTTATTTAATGGAAAATTGGGGTAGGAATTTAATGCCATGTTTAATCTCTGAGTTTCAGTTCTGGAGTACCCACTGGGCAGGACCTCAGATCCAGCCTGTTTCTATAGGGAAGAGTTGCAAGACACTCCTCTGGCTGGGTGAGGTAGATGGGAAGAAGAACGTGCCGCCTCGTTTGTCATCAGTGTTAGAAACGTGCTCCCTCCACCCTGGGCTCATGCTGACTTCCTCCATGGGCAGCCTCTACATTCCTCCAGGCATCCTCCACAGACACTTACAAAGTCCCCAGTTATAATCCCTCCACTATTTGAACCTGTGAGCTAGAAGAAACCTAAGCTGGGCCTGCAGCTTGGAGCAAAACTCATCCTTTTCCGAGTGCCTCCAGCACCAACTAATAGAAAAGAATCCCCACAGGGGATGATGGCCCGGCAGCTTTGCCCATCAGCTGTCCTCAGGGCCGAGAGAAGAAAAAGAAGCCGGGTGATCAGAAGGCCGAACGCTTGCAAAACTGTGAATGAAGATGCCAAAATTGTAGCAATAGCTATCCCAAGGGGCGCAGCTCAGAGCCTTCCACCTGTCGGGCTTCCTTCCCCTCGAGACCAAACTGATCGGTTGTGGAAATTCAAGGTGGAAACAGCCCAGTGGGTCAGGCACCTCATCCCTGGGGAGACTGGTAGGGAGAGCACGTCTCCACACTCCTCTCCAAGGACCGCTCCAATCCCTCCTGGAATGAGTCAAAAGCTGGCGCGTCTGCTACTTCTCTTGAAGGGCAGGAATCGGCAGTCTAACATGCCTCAGCACCAGGAATTCTTCCTCCCCAGGATACCAAACAGAAGGATGACAGGGCTGCTCATCTCAGAAAAAGAAGCTCAACAAGCAAACCACAGCCACCCCCCCAATCCCCCACCCTGCCAAATAGTGGCTTCTTCCCAACTGTTCGCATAGATTTGCTGAGAGCTACATTCTCCCACATCAGCAAGCCCTTACCGAGAGCCCACCCTGGAAAGAGAGATGCCAGAGAACTGGGAATCACAGGCCCACCTCTGAGAAGGGACTCAAGCCCAATCACCAGTCAATGTAAGGAGAACAAAGCACCATTCTCAGCCCTGGAGGAGGCGGGGACAAAGTTGAGACCCTCACGCTCAGGCCCACTGGGAGCACCAGGGCCTGGTCTCAGGCCGAACTGGGGAGATGTTTTCGCACATCCCAGACATACTGACCGAATCTGAAATATTTCCATATATGGCCTGGCTGAGTGCCCTCAACACCCATTGCGAAGGGGCTGCCTTCTCCCTTTGTGACTTGCTGAGAGCTTCTTGGCCCGTGGGCGGCACACAGAAAGAATTCCGGAATCCCACCGTCTAAATGCAAGGGGCTGGTCCGAGCTAACAGAGTTGCCACCACACCTTTATCATTAGCGCCACCACCACTCGCCCACCCACCTCACCCACTCACACCCCCTGTAGTCCTCCCAGGTAAGCTGGGGGGGGGGGGGGTGTCCTCTTAACTGCAGCAGCAAAACACCACCCATGCAGGCATGACCCAAAGGGACCCTCCTGTCTGCCCCATGAAGGAAAGTGAAGGTCCTACAGGACCTGGACCAATGAGAAGTGGAAAATGAAGAAAGAGGGCAGAATTCTTCACACTGCAAGATGAGCGCAAGTTTTTTGCTCCGAGGCCACCTGTTGTCCTCAGTTTCGGTGCCTCTCCAGGCCTGTTCTTTTTGCTCATTAGGTAAATGTGCCAACACAAAGAAAGAAATCAAGATCTGCTTAGCTTTCCCCACTGGCCCTGTCAATTGTTCCGAGGAAGACAGTTCCTTCCACACAGTTCGGGCAATGGGTCCCAGGGGGGCAAGGAACGGCTCCGTCCTGTAAATGTATTTACACAGCACAGGGCTTGTTCTTCACGTGTAGCCAGCAGCCCCCCTCTCCTGAGGGCTCCCAGGAAATTTTATCACCTGGGAGGGCCCTCAGCCGCTGCTCTCACCAAGTCCCTCCTCGATCATCAGAACAGACAGATTGTCTAGCTCTGCGGAGATGCGGCCTCCCCCAGTGAGCCGGCTCAGTGGCTGACAGAAGGTTCACCAGCCATCTGAGGCAGGCGGCCTCCTCTGCACACCGTCTGCACTCCCACGCCGGAGCTGCCTCCTCAGACTGTCTAATGAGGTTCTCTTCCCAGGATGGAGGGAGCGGACAAAAGCCCAGATCACAGCATCTTTAACAAAGGCACCACTTAGAAATACGGGCACTGGGGAGAGGTAGCGGTGGCATCGAGGTCAAGCCAGACAGGCAAGACTGAACAAAAAAGGACTAGATCTATTCCAGAGAGTTTCAGAGATGAAAAAGGAGTTCAAAAGCCATCCAGTCCTGCAACCCACTGTACAGATGAGAAAACTGAGGTCCAAAGAAAATAAGTAAGAGTATTACACAGTAGTTAAGAACAAGGGTTTGGGGACTTGGTTGTAGCCCAGCTCCACAACTTGCTTGCACTCTATGGTCTTTGACCTAATTTCTATGAATCTCTCTCATCTTTAAAATGCCTATAATAGGGGCGCCTGGGTGGCGCAGTCGGTTAAGCGTCCGACTTCAGCCAGGTCACGATCTCGCGGTCCGTGAGTTCGAGCCCCACGTCAGGCTCTGGGCTGATGGCTCGGAGCCTGGAGCCTGTTTCCGATTCTGTGTCTCCCTCTCTCTCTGCCCCTCCCCCGTTCATGCTCTGTCTCTCTCTGTCCCAAAAATAAATAAACGTTGAAAAAAAAAAATTAAAACGCCTATAATAAAACCCACCTCATATGATGGTTTGTGATGCTCACGTGGGATAATGAAGTAAATAAAGCACAGTAACTGCATAATGAATGGTAACAATTATCACTATTACTAAGTAATTTGGCCAAAATCACTCAGAGAATGCATCTCAGAGGTAAGACTCGAATTCAGTTCTTTGTATTTCTACATCAGTGTTCATCATCAGATGGTCAGGGACTTCAAGTCCCTGACACTTTCTGTGTCAATTAGGACCCCCATTCCTCTGCTGGACACAGTGGCTTAAGAAACTGGAGGTACAGTCTTTCACAGAAGTAAAACCAAATGGGGCGCGTAGGTGGCTCAGTCAGTTGAGCGTCTAACTTCGGCTCAGGTCATTATCTCACATTCTGTGAGGTCAAGCCCAGCGTCAGGCTCTGTGCTGACAGCTCAGAGCCTGGAGCCTCCTTCAGATTCTGTGTCTCCTTCTCTCTCTGCCCTCATCCCCTTCCACTCTCTGTCTCTGTCTCTCTCTCTCTCAAAAATAAACAAACATTAAAAAAAAAATTAAAAAAAAAAAAAAAAGAAGACCAAATGTTAGAAGCACAGCACTGGCAAGGGGGCCCCATGAACACAGCCTCCTATTTTTCTGCCATCCTGAGCTCTTGGCTTACATCCTCAAGGTCACAAGATGGCTGCTGGGGCTCCTGTCACTGGCAGGAAATGGAATGAAAAGAGGCAATGAGGCACTCCTCCCAGTAGAGTCAGCCCCCTTCCCAAAGACTTCCCGGAACCCCATTCTGTAACTTTTGCTTATGATTGCCCACCCTGGCTGCAAAGGAAGTCTAACAGCACCCGAGAAAGCCAGGGTTGGGGTTACAAAGGAGACAGATACTGAAACGGAAATGAACAGTCTTGACTTTGTAGCCACACTCTCTATGATAACAAATTAAGTCAAGTCACCCCCTGCATCTACTTCCCATCCAGGAGCTCTTAAGGGAGAATCCAGATGCTCCCCTTCTATGCCTATGGCTGCCCCAGTGACACACCCTGGTCCAGAATGGGAGTCTCAACACCCCTAGACATGCCTTCTATAGGACTCTGTAGAAAGAAAGAGTGAGCAAAGGATGGTGCTCTGGGTGGGCCCCACATTGTCCACGGCCTGCCTAGGTGCCCTCAGGGTTTAGAGGTTGAATTCCTGTTCCTTGCTCCGATTAGGGCAGATCTGAGCAATACTGAGATGACACCTTTGAAAGTCAGTTTCTAAGTCAGATTGTCTCTTCTGCTCTACACCCTCAAGTGCCCCATTTCTTTCACAGTAAAAGCCAGAGTCGTCACACTGATCTGCCAGGCCCCGCATAATCCCTCCAGGCACCTCTTTTGTGTCATTCGCTCCATTCTACTCCCCCCAACTCACTCTACTCCTACCACAGCAGCCTCTCTGCTGCTCCTCAAACATGCACATACATTTCAACCTCAGGGTCTTTGCACTTGCTGTCCTCTTACCTGGAATGCTCCTTTCCCAGATATCCAAACATTTCATCCTCACTCCCTGCCAGGCTTTATTTAAATATCACCTTCCCGGGGCGCCAGGGTGGCTCAGTCGGTTGGACATCTGACTTCGGCTCAGGTCAGGATCTCACAGTTCATGAGTTCAAGCCCCACGTGGGGCTCTGGGCTGACAGCTCAGAGCCTGGAACCTGCTTCGGATTCTGTGTCTCCCCCTCTCTCTCTGCTCCTCCCCCGCTCATGCCCTATCTCTCTCTCCTTCAAAAATAAATAAAAACATTTTTAAAAATGTTTTTAAATAAATTTAAATAAATAAATAAATATCACCTTCTCAGTGAGGCCTACATGGACTACTCTCTTTAAAATTGTAACCGTGGCACCCCCAACACTGTCACCCTCTTCCGCCTTCCCAGAGTACTCCTCATCGTCTAACCTACCATACCCTTTAGTTCTTTATTACATTTACTCATTATGCTTGGCATACTGCCATGCAATTTATTCACTTCTCATCTTTATTTATTTATGTGTTCTGAGGGCAGGGATTTGGGTCTGTTGTGTTCACGGCTACACCCTCAGCACCTAGCACAGAGCCTGACACACACAGCAAATGCTTCATAAATATTTGTTGAAGAAATGTATATATTAATGTAGCTCTGTCTTGGGGCAAATTAGAATTGCCAATTAGGAAAGGCAGTTGACAGGAAAGGAATAGATAAGAATCTGGCGTAACCAGCAAGACAGAAGCATCCACATTAAGTCAGATCAAGGAAACGGGTCTTCTGAGAGAAGACACGGAAAATTAACGACCTAGATTCATGTTATATACCCTTCCTAGCTAGATGAGTAAATACATTCTCTAGCGATTCTGCAGACGAGGGTCAGCATACCCATTCAGTGGACAGGGAAACTAATTACCAGCAATGGTGAGTCTAGTATCTCACATGGTCTTACTAAAAATGATTCAAAACTCAGCCCAGACTTAGGGTCTACAGACTAAAAGAAAGCAGGCTTATTCTTCAAACGAGCTGCCACTGGGGTAGTTGCTCATTTTGTTCCACCTAAAACTTTCTGTCCCTCCTCTGGAGCTGCTGTGTTATTGTGTGGCTCTCACAAGTACCTTTCACCTCTGGGAGGTCACTTTTCAAAATAAGACCACCAGGCCGTTGAAAGCCAGAGAAAGGCTGGTCAGGTCCAGGTAATGTTCCCTCCCATTTATATGCCCCGACACCACATTCGAGGGATGCCTAGGTGACAACGGAATCGATTCTCTGTCCCTAAATCAGCTAGAAATGGTTTTTTCCTCTCCTGCTGAATAATTTGGAAGTGATTTTGAAAATGCAATGCAAAGAGAGCGGTCTTTTTTTTTTCTCCTAGCCATGAAAATACACACTGCTTTCCAGAGCCTGATTAATGTTAAATATGACCTTTTGCAAAGTTTCTTGGCAGGTTAATTTATGATACTTCCAGATTCTAATGTACCAGGCAGTGGCTGTTTATGTGTTTGATGAAGTATTCTTTGTCCGGAGTTGATACGTTTTAGCAGATCTTCTGGAGCTCACTCCCCCTTTCTCACTCTTGCTCTTTCAATCTCTCTTTTACTCTAACTTTGTGCTTGGGCATTTAATCAATCTTACTAGGGAGAAAACATGAATATATTTATGAATCCTCGGTCCCTAAGTTGTCATGCATGCTGTATTGGCTTATTACTGTATCTCCAAGATAATTCTTCCCTCTCATCTCCCTACACCTGTGCTTTTGAGTTCAGGGAGATCTCGGCTCAACCAAAATTACTTTTAATGTATGGTTTGCTACAAGAGCTGCTTTGAAGGTCTCCGTCTTGAACAGGTGTATCTTCTCCTTATTGCCTTTGCCTTTGTTCTTCCCTGTCTCAGAAAGAGAAATCTAGTGAGCTGGACTTGAGCCCCAAGAGGTTGCTTCAGCCCGTGAATATAACTAAGTTTAATAAGCATGTAGACACATTTCCTCCACACATGGAGGAAAGACCAATAGAAGTGCATAGGGATGGAGGTTGCCCGGGAGGCACTTTACCCTTGGAAGATATGTCATGGAAGCCAACTACTGCTTACATGGCAGTTCCAGGATATCAAAGGTTTCAGCCCTCCTTCTACAGAGCCTGGACCAGCGCTTGGCACACAGTAGGTGCTTGGTTCTTGTTGAAAGAAAGAAAGGAGGTGAGATAGCAAGGAAGAAAAAAGGAAACATGAAGACCATACTGTGTAATACGGTGACCTTCAAATCCTTGATCAGAGGTGCAGGGGCAAGCATCTGAGCACAAAGACAATTTTTTCATTTCTGTAAAAGCCCAGGTGGCCGTCAGTACCTCCATGGCTGTCACTACCTGAGAAGCCATTATAGGTGCTGAGACTACCTTACCCCAGAGCTACAGCCCCCTCTATGTGGTCAAACCAGGCATGTGCATTCGGACTGGCAGTTTTAAATGCATCATGGATGGCTTTACTACATCAGTGAGGATGGGAAAGGGCTGAGCAGAGCAAAGCAACCAGAGCAGAGCAAAAGGATCATGGAGCTGCATCACAGGCCTAGCTGGGGCAAGAGGACACAGACTGTACAGAGGCCAGACAGGAGAGCTATGTGATTTCTCCAGAAATACTCTGCCACCTGGAGGAAGAGCAAGAGAAATGGGATAACTGAGTTTGTCCAAGGTCAAGAGTCAACCAGACAAGTGCAGCACAGGCTCAAGAGGCAAGAAGTGGGTGGAGCCAGAATAAACACAGAGTCCGGGCTGCAAGCAGAGTGGGGAGAAACCAGGGGCTTGTGATCTTTGTTAGCATTTGGTCCAAGAGTTTTACATTTGGAAATACAGAAATCAGTGATGGGACAGTTTATTATTTCTAGCCATTTGGGCCCCATTTGTATACATCCCATCTTTGTCCACCCAAGGACAAAGTGGAATGGAGCCGGGCAGTTTCCATTTGCACTACATACCTTTGGGAGCTGCTTCTGCAGTGTGACAGCTCCGTCCCAGGACTCTAGAGCGGATGGGCCTCACGTGTGAGAAAAACAGACAGATATCGCATCTCCACAGTGAGATGTGAAGGGCGAGGGGAAAGCTGCATAGCCTCCTCACCCATGCCTGTTGCCACCCTGCCACAGTGCCTGAAATTCCCGTTATTTTTCACTGCTCAGGTTTACTAAACAGAAATACTAATAAAGCACAAATTTTATCTGAAGGGAGTCATGCAACCGAGGTGGTTCAAAAACGTGAGAACCAGAACAAGCTGGGTTCAGATCCCAGCTCTCTATATCGCAGTGTGATACCTGGCAAATTACTTAGAATCCCAAAGACTCTGTATCCTTATTTATAAAAATATGAATTCTATCAAATTTGCAGTGTTGTTATTAAGGATGGACTGACTGACTGATATGTAGAGAACAACTAACACAGAGACTGACACATGGCGGGGGTGGGGGGGTGGCGCTCAGGAAATGTTCATTCTTTTTACCTTTATCACCATGAAGGTACAGTAGGAAAAGTACCGGACAAGAGTAAGGGCCATGGATTTTAGATCCTGCCCATCCATTAATGAGCTATGTGACCTTTTTTTTTTTTTTTTTTTTAGAGAGAGAGAGCACACAGGTAGGAGAGAGGGACAGAGGGAGAGAGAAAATCTCAAGCAGGCTCCACGCTCAGCCCAACGTGGGGCTCAATCCCACAAACTGTGAGATTACGACCTGAGCTGAAATCAAGAGTTGCATGCTTGGGGCGCCTGGGTGGCGCAGTCGGTTAAGCGTCCGACTTCAGCCAGGTCACGATCTCGCGGTCCGTGAGTTCGAGCCCCGCATCAGGCTCTGGGCTGATGGCTCAGAGCCTGGAGCCTGTTTCCGATTCTGTGTCTCCCTCTCTCTCTGCCCCTCCCCCGTTCATGCTCTGTCTCTCTCTGTCCCAAAAATAAATAAACGTTGAAAAAAAAAAAAAAAAAAAAAAGAGTTGCATGCTTGACTGATTGAGCCACCTAGGCACCCCAAGCTTTGTGACCTTTTTAAGGTCACTTTACTTCTCAGTTTCCAGAGGGATTTGAACTAAATTCATCTACCCAACAAATGTTATCAAGCTTTTGTTTTGTACCAGGTACTGTTCATCTGCTTGCATGATCAAAAAATTAATAAATACATATGTGAAGTAGGGGTAATAAGCAGATAATTAAAATGCAGTCTCATGATGGAGAAGTACTGGCAGACCACTTTAGATTGAGTGCTCAGGGAAGACCCATGTGAGGAGGGGATTTTTTTTTTTTTAAAATTTTTTTTTTTCAACGTTTATTTATTTTTGGGACAGAGAGAGACAGAGCATGAACGGGGGAGGGGCAGAGAGAGAGGGAGACACAGAATCGGAAACAGGCTCCAGGCTCTGAGCCATCAGCCCAGAGCCCGACGCGGGGCTCGAACTCACGGACCGCGAGATCGTGACCTGGCTGAAGTCGGACACTTAACCGACTGCGCCACCCAGGCGCCCCAAGGAGGGGATTTTTATAATGAGGCCTCCAACGACAAGAAGCCAGTCATAGAAAGATCAAGGGGAAATGCTGTACAGGCAGAAGAAACAAAAAAATGCCAAGGCTGCCCCAAAGGAGCAAGCTCAGATGGTTTCTTAAATTCTTTTTAGCTCCAACAGTCATTACCTTGTATTCTTTATGACTTTTATGTATGTCACTGAGATAAGTCAAGTGACAGTTCTTTGATGGGCTGATTACTGTCATTAAGAGGTAGCAAATGATCTAGTTAGACTAGTTTTGCTGGGGCCCAATTGAGCAATGGGAAAATAAGAACAGAGACCAGAAAGGGAAAAAAAGTATGGTTGAAAAAGAAAAGAAATAATTGGGTGGTGGGCTAAAAATGGGATTGTGGAGACTGGCGCCAGCTTCCTTCCAAGCAGCCATCAGATCCTTATCACAAGACTTGGAGAAACGATGACAGAAGCTGGTGGTTTATACAGCTGGATGCTTTTGTGACGTCCCTGTGCTAAAGCTGAAGAAAGGTGGAACCACGTGAGGAAGAAGCTTTTCAGATAAACACAGAAGTGTAAGTCTCAGTTGGGAAAATTCTGGTCTCAGATGACAGAACAGAGATGTTCATTCATTCACTTCCTCATTTACTCATTCAACCAACACTCAGTGAGGACTCACTCTTCTAGGTCTGCTCTAATTGCTGGGGTTACGTCCTTGAACAAAGCAGACATTCCAGTGGAGGAGACAGATGTATACTGAGAGGCCAAGGTCTTTAACCTATACAAATCTAGACCCTTTATTTGCCCTGCATATTGAGTAACCAGTCTGTGCCTAGTGCTGGATTAGTTGCTGGGCTCTATGCTTACCGTATCTGGCCACACAAACACACAATAACATACTCTATAGAGAGTTTTATGACTCCCAAAGCACGAAGCTCCTTTCATCCTCACACCACCCAACAAGTTCACAAAGCTAAAGGGGCCTGCTCAGGCTCACCTCGCTGGAAGTCTATGCTCTGACCCAAGTCATCTGCTTGTCTAGTGGTCTTGCAGCTATATCCCTTTCTTACTTAATACAGCAGGTGCTGTCACTCTGTGGAACTACCCTATAGGAGCTCTCCCTGACTTTATACTGGAAGCAAGGACAGAGAAGAGGCAGGAGCTGAGAGAATCCCTTCTGCCCATGTGTGGCGGCTGTTTCTAGCTAACCAAGACAGCATCCAGCGTTGGTGGTGACTTCAGGGCAATCTACAGTGTCAGTGCCCATGGCAGCAACATGGTGTCTTTGCTGCCTTAGTTTCGGTGTGTGTTTTGGAACACTGCTCCCAGGTGTGTAACCTACAATCCAGGTGACCCCCTCCTGACGTTATTTTGAACTCCCCAATGCTCCTTTTAATAAATTCTCTTTCTGTTTAAATTAACTGTATTTGACCTCTGTTGCCTAAAACTAAGAACTATAACTGCTGATCCTTTGTCTCCATTTACCTACAGGACAGGCTAGTCTTTCTACAGTTGAAAAAAAAAACTCCTTAGTGGCTCAAAACAACAATGGTTTCTATCTTGATCACACTTGTTGTGCATCAGGTTGGGGGGATTTTTCCTAGAGAAACTTAAAAATATTTTGAACTGAATGAAAATACACTAACTTACCAAAATTTGTGGGATACAGCAAAAGCATGATTTAAAAGGAGATTTGTAACACTGAGTGTATATATTAGAAAACAAGAACAACCTAAAGTCAGTTACCAAGCTTCCACCTTAGGAAATAAAAGAAAAGAGACAACATAAACCTAAAGAAGCAGAATAAGAGAAATAATCAAACTAGAGCAGAAATCAATGAAATTGAAAACAGGAAATCAATAGGGAAAAGTCAACAAAACCAAAAGCTTGTTCTTTCAAAGATCGGTAAAATTGATAAGCCTCTAGTCAGGCTAACCAAGAAAAAGAGAAAGAAGACACAAATTATTAACATCAAAAATGAAATAGGGGGGTGCCTGGGTGGCGCAGTCGGTTAAGCGTCCGACTTCAGCCAGGTCACGATCTCACGGTCCGTGAGTTCGAGCCCCGCGTCAGGCTCTGGGCTGATGGCTCAGAGCCTGGAGCCTGTTTCCGATTCTGTGTCTCCCTCTCTCTCTGCCCCTCCCGCGTTCATGCTCTGTCTCTCTCTGTCCCAAAAATAAAAATAAACGTTGAAAAAAAAAAATGAAATAGGGGTTACCTCTACTGATCCCATGGATATAAAACCATAATAAAGGACTATTATGAACAACTCTATTTCATACAAATTTGATAACTTACATAAAATGGGTTAATTCCTTCAAAGATATAAGCTACAAAAGCTCATACAAGGAGAAATAGATAATATGGATAGTCCTATATAACCAAAGAAATTGAATGAATAATTAATAACCTTCAAAAGAAAAAGAAAGCACTAAATCCAGATGGTTTCACTGGTGAATTTTACCAAACATTTCATAGAGAAATACTAATTCTCTATCGTTTCTTCCAGAAAATAAAAGCAAAGGGAATATTTCCTAACTCTTTCTGCAAGGTCAGCCTTGCCCTAACACCAAAACCAAACAAAAACATTCCAAGAGGAGTGCCTGGCTGGCTTAGTCAGTAGAGCATACAACTCTTGATCTTGGGGTTATGAGTTCGCGCCCATATTGGGTGTAGAGATTACTTAAAAATTAAAAAAATTTTTTTAATTCCAAGAAAGGAAACTACAGATAAATATTCCTCATTAATACAGATGCAAAAATATTGAACAAAATATTAGAAAATCAAATCCAACAATGTATTTAAAAAATTATACACCATGGGGCACCTGGGTGGCTCAATGGTTAAGCACCCGACTTCGGCTCAGGTCATGATCTCAGTGCCTGAGTTCAAGCCCTACATAGGGCTCTGTGCTGATAGCTCAGAGCCTGGAGTCTGCTTCGGATTCTCTTTCTCTCTCTGCCCCTCCCCCCACAAAATAAATAAACATTTAAAAATAAGTAAATAAAAAGATAGATAAATATAATTATACACCATAGTTAAATGAGACTTATTCCAGATATGCAAAGCTTCATCATTCAAAAACCAATTAATATAATCAACTATTATAACATCAACAAGCTAAAGAAGAAAAATTAGAGGCACCTGGATGGCTCAGTCAGTTAACCATCCAACTCTTGGTTTCGGCTCAGATCATGATCTCGCAGTTCATGGGATCAGGCCCCATGTGAGGCTCTGTGCTGACAGTGCAGAGCCTACTCGGGATTCTCTCTCTCCCCCTCTTTCTGCCCCTCCTCCACTTGTGTTCTCTCTCTCTCTCAAAATAAATAAATGTAAAAAATAAAAATAAAAAAAGAAGAAAAACTATATGATCATATCAATAGATGGGAAAAAAGCATTTGCAAAAACCTCCCCCCAGTACCCACTCAGAATAGAAACCCTAAGCAAGCTAAGAATAGAGGACAACTTTCTTAACTTAAAAAAAATCTACAAACCCTTCCAGCTAATATTATAATGAGAAACTAGATGCTTTCCCACTATAATCAGTAACAAGGAAACAATGTCTCCTCTTACCAATTTCATACTGAATGTCCTAGCTAACGAAGGACATCAAATTTATATAGATAAGAGAGGAAGAAATAAAACTATTTTAGTTTGCAGATGACCTGATTGTCCATGATGTCTAAAATCCCAAAGAACTGACTACCCCAAAAATCTCCACTCAGGAACTAATAAACAACTATAGCAAGGTTTCAGGATACCAGGTTAGTATATAGAAGTTGATTGTTTTTCTATATAGCAGCAATGCACAATTGGACTTCGATGTTAAAAACACAGTAGTACCCACATAAGCACCAAAAAAACTGAAATAGTTAGATATAAATCTAACAAAGTAAGTACAGAACCTACATGAGGAAAACTACATAATTCTGCTGAAGTAAATCAAAGATCCAAATAAATGGTAAAATATTCTATGTTCCTGGATAGAAAGACTCAATATTGTTAAGGTGTCAATTTTATCTATGATCAATTTGATCATAGATTTGACACAATCCTAATCAAAATCCCAGCCAAGTTATTTTGTGAAAATCAACAAGGTGATTATCAACAAAGTGATTCTAAAGTATATACCAAAAGGCCAAAGACACAGAATAGTCAACACAATACTAAAGAAAAACAAAGTCTAAAGACTGACGTGACCTGACTTCAAGGTTACTCTAAAGGTACAGTAATGAAGACAGCTTGGTACAACAGAAAAAAACAGACAAATAGATCAATGGAATATAACAGAGTCCAGAAACAGACCCACACAAATATAAGCCACTGGTGTTTGACAAAAGAATAAAGGAAATCCAGTGAAGAAACAATAGTCTTTTCAACAAATGGTACTGGAACAACTGGACATCCTTATGCAAAAATTTAATCTAAATATAGACTTTCCACCTTTCACAAAAATTAATTCAAAATGGATCATAAAACATAAACATAAAAGGCAAACCTATAAAACTTCTAGAAAATACCACAGAAGAAAAATCTACCTTGGATTTGGAAATGAGTTTTCTCATACAACACCAAAAGGGCAATGCATGAAAGGAAAAAATTGATAAACTGTACTTTATCAAAATTAAGAACGTCTGCAAAAGACACTGTTAAGAAATAAAAAGACAGGGGCGCCTGGGTGGCGCAGTCGGTTAAGCGTCCGACTTCAGCCAGGTCACGATCTCGCGGTCCGTGAGTTCGAGCCCCACGTCGGGCTCTGGGCTGATGGCTCAGAGCCTGGAGCCTGTTTCCGATTCTGTGTCTCCCTCTCTCTCTGCCCCTCCCCCGTTCATGCTCTGTCTCTCTCTGTCCCAAAAATAAATAAACGTTGAAAAAAAAAAATTAAAAAAAAAAAAAAAAGAAATAAAAAGACAAACCACAGCCAGGGAGAATACATTTGCAAAACACCATCTGATAGAGCTCTCGTATCCCAAATAGAAAAAGAGCTCTTAAAACTCAACAATAATAAACAACCTGATTTAAAAATGGGTGAAAGGGGGGCACTTGGGTGGCTCAGTCAGTTGAGCGTCTGACTTCAGCCCAGGTCATGATCCCAGGCTTCATGGGTTCGAGCCCCACGTCGGGCTCTGTGCTGACAGGCTCAGAGCCTGAAACCTGCTTCAGATTCTGTGTCTCCCTCTCTCTCTCTGCCCCTCCCCTACTCTGTCTTTCTATCTCCCAAAAATAAATAAACATTAAAAAAATTATTAAAAATAGGTGAAAGATACTAACAGCAATTTTCACAGAACTAGAACAAATAATCCTAAAATGTATATGCAACCACAAAAGACCCCTGAAGAGCCAAAACAATCTTGAAAAAGAAAAACAAAGCTGGAAGTATCACAAACCCAGATTTCAAGTTATATTGCAAAGCTGTAGTAATCAAAACAGTATGGTACTGGTACAAAAACAGACACATAGATCAAGAGAACAGGATAGAAAGTCCAGAAACAAACCCATGATTATATGGCCAATTAATCTTTGACAAAAGAGGCAAGAATATACAATGGGAAAAAGACAGTCTCTTCAACAAAAACTGTTGGGAAAACTGGACAGCTATGTGCAAAAGAATGAAACAGGACCACTTTCTTACACCAGGCACCAACATAAACTCAAAATGGATTAAGGGCCTAAGTGCAAGACTTGAAATCATAAAAATGCTAGAAGAGAGCACAGGCAGTAATTTCTCTAACACTGGCTATAACAATATTTTTCTAGATATGTCTCCTAAGGCAAGGGAAATAAAAATAAAAATAAGCTACTGGGACTACATAAAAATAAAAAGCTTATTGACAGCAAAGGAAACAACCAACAAAACTAAAAGACAGCCTACTGAACGGGAGAAGGTATCTGCAGATGACATATGTGATAAAGGGTTAGTATCCAAAATATATAAAGAACTTATACAACTCAACACCAAAAAAAACAAATAGTCTAATTTAAAAACTGGGCGGGGGGTGGGGGAGGGGGGAACGGTGCGCCTGAGTGACTCAGTCAGTTAGGCATCCGACTTCAGCTCAGGTCATGATCTCGAGGTCCGTGAGTTCAAGCCCCACATCAGGCTCTGCTGACAGCTCAGAGCCTGGAGCCTGCTTCAGATTCTGTGCCTCCCTCTCTCTCTCTGACTCTCCCCCACTCACTCTCTCTCTCTCTCTCTCTCTCTCTCTCTCTCTCAAAAATAAACATTAAAAAAAATTTTTTTTAATGGTTTTTAAAAAATGGGCAGAGGGGCACCTGGGTGGCTCAGTCGGTTAAGTGTCCAACTTCAGCTCATATCATGATCTCACGGTTTATGAGTTCAAGCCCCATATCACGCTCTGTGCTGACAGCTCAAAGCTTGGAGCCTGCTTCAGATTCTGTGTCTCCCTCTCTCTCTGCCCCTCCCCCACTCATACTTGAGCTCTCTCTCCCTCTCTCTCTCTCAAAAATAAACATTAAAAAAAATGTTTTAAATGGGCAGAAAACCTGAGCAGACATTTCTCCAAAGAAGACATCCAGATGGTCAACAGACACATGAAAATATGCTCAACATTACTCATCATCATGAAAACGCAAATCTAAACTACAAGGGGTGCCTGCTGGCTCAGTCAGTAGAGTACGCAACTCTTGATTTTGGGGTCGTGAGTTCAAGCCCCACATAGGGCATAAACCTTACTTCAAAAACAACTGCAATGAGATATCACCTCACACCAGTCAGAATGGCTAAAATCAAAAACATCAGAAATAACAAGTGTTGGGGAGGATCAGTCAGAGAAAGGCAAATATCATATGATGTCACTCATATGTGGAATTTAAGAAACCAAACAAAGGAAAGAGAGAGAGAGAGAGAGAGAGAGAGAGAGAGAGAGGGAGAGAGAAACCAAGGAAAAGACTCCTAACTACAGAGAACAAACTGATGGTTACCAGAGGAGAGGTGGTGAGAGAATGGGTGAAATAGGTGATGAGGATTAAGGAGTGCACTTGTCACGAAGAGCACTGAGTCATGTACGGAATTGCTGAATCACTATCTTGTGTACCTAAACTAATATAACACTGTATGTTAACTATACCGGAATTAAAGTAACAAGCTTAATTTAAAAAATTACTTAAGGGGCGCCTGGGTGGCTCAGTCGGTTAAGCGTCTGACTTCGGCTCAGGTCATGATCTCACGGTCTGTGAGTTCGAGCCCCGCGTCGGGCTCTGTGCTGACAGCTCAGAGCCTGGAGCCTGCTTCAGATTCTGTGTCTCCCTCTCTCTCTGCCCCTCCCCTGTTCATGCTCTGTCTCTCTCTGTCTCAAAAATAAATAAACGTTAAAAAAATAAAAATAAAAATAAAAAATTACTTAAGAAAGCTCTAAACAGACATCTCACCAAAGAAGATACACAGATGACAAAGCATATAAACAGACGTTGAACATTATATGTCACTAGGAAATGCAAGTAAAAACGAGATACCACTACATACCTGTAAGAATGGCTATCTAAAAGAAACTTGACAACACCAAATGTTGGAGAGGATGTGGAGCAACCAGAACTCTCATTCATTGCTGGTGGGAATGCAAAATGGTACAGCCACTTTGGGAGACAGTTTGGCAGCTTCACACAAAACTAAATATAGTTTTACCATACTCTCCAGCAAATGCACTCCTATGTATTTACCCAATTGAAATGAAAACTGACATCAACATAAAACCTGCACAAGAATGATTACAGCAGCCTTATTTACAATTTCCAAAAACTGAAAGCAATCAAGATGTCCTTTAATAGGTGAATGGAGGGGAGCCTGGCTGGCTCAGTTGGAAGAGCATTCGACTCTTGATCTCAGGGTCATGAGTTCAAGCCTCACGTTGGGTGTAGCGATTACTTAAATAAATATTTTTTTAAAAAACAGGTGAATGGATAAGCAACTTGCATTCCATATAATGGAATATTATTCAGTGATAAAAATAAGTCAGCTATAACGCCGTGAGAAGACACAGAGGAAACTAAAATGCATACTGCTAAGTGAAAAGAACCTACTATAAAAAGGCTAAACGCTGCAAGGATTCCAATGACATGACATTCTAGACAAGGAAAAACCACAGAGATATTAAAAATACCAACAGTCACCAAGAGTTCAGGACAAAGGGGAGAAATTAATCATTGAAGCACAGGATTTTTAGGTCAGTGAAACTATTCTGTATGACCGTGTAGTGATGGATATATGACATCCATTTGTCAAGCCCATAAAATGATACGATGCAAAGGGTAAACCTAATGTAAACTGTGGACTTTGGTTGATAATAATATATCTGGGGTGCCTGGGTAGCTCACTCAGTTAAGCGTCTGACTTCAGCTCAGGTCATGATTCCACAGTTTTTGAGTTTGAGCCCCGCATCGGGCCCTGTGCTGACAGCTCGGAGCCTTAGAGCCTGCTTCGGATTCTGTGTCTCCCTCTCTCTCTGCCCTTACCCAGCTCATGCTCTGTCTCTCTTGCTCTCAAAGGTAAATAAACATTAAAAAAATAACATATCAATATTGGTTCATTAATTATAATAAATACACCACACTACTGCATGATGTTAATAATAGACGAACCTGGGAGAAGGCAGGTATATGGAATTCTCTGAACTATCTTCTCAATTCTGTAAATCTGAAACTGTGCTAAAAAATAAAACCAATTGATTTTCTTTAAAATACCTGGGTGGCTCAGTCAGTTACACAACTGATTCTTGATTTCGGTTCAGGTCACAATCTCATGGTTCATGAGTTCGAGCCCCACATTGGGCTCCCTGCATTGACAGTGCAGAGCCTGCCTGGGATTCTCTCTCTCCCTCTCTCTCTGCCCCTCCCTCGCTCACTCACTTGCTCTCTCTCTCTCTCTCTCAAAATAAATTTTAAAAACTTTAAAACAAAATAAAATAAAATACTTGGTGGCTTAAAACAATAGTGGTTTCTTTCTCACTCACACTTCACGTCCATGGCAGGTCAGCTGCATTTTCCTCATCAGGGACAGCCTATTTGATGGGGCCTTCCCATCTTTAATATCACCAGGCACCATGGCAGAAATAAAATAGAAAATCATGCAATAGCTCTTAAAGCTTTCTTCCCAGGAGTGCATCAGTTCTGCTCATACTTCGCTGTGAGCAAGTCATATAGCCACAATTCCCTTCACAGGGTGGGTAATGAACTCTTAACACATGCCCACAAGAAGAAAAATCAGAATACTAGTCATTATTAGTCCTAAAGGCTCCTACTGCTTTCTTTGGACTACTTGGAACTACTGCTAGTTCCATCCCCCTGGCTCAGCATCTTCACAAGGACACAGGGCAAGACACTTGTGCACAAGGAATTTCAGGGCCAGTGTAAGGAAACAGTGGCTGCTCTGAGACAGAGGCTCTGCAAGCCCACTAATCCCTACTAGTGGCATTTCTGTACCTCAAGCAAGTTCCACCTGCTTAATTGCTTCTTCACTCTGAAATCCCCCCTGAAAAACCTAGCTCTTTTATGAAGATCTCCCCTGGCTTCACACTCTCAGGATCAATTTACACAAGGGAGTCTAAAGAGAGACAGAAGCAAGGCTGAGAAAACTGTGTGTTTCCAAAAGCCTTTGTAGGTAAGAAGATCAAGGACCTCAGGACCAGATTTCACTCCACCCAGTATTGCTCTGCAAGCTACTTGACCCGTCTCTTCACCTGCTGTCACAAAAGTGGATGGCAGGCTACAAAAGGACACATTAATGGTAAAGAACTGTAAACTTTTGTTCCGTTCATGGTAGCCAAGAATGCCTTAAGTATTCTAAAGCTGAGATCAGTGAAGAAAAGGTGGTATAGACTACGTGATGAACATGTGACAAAAATTTGACTCTAACCAGGGGCACCTGGCTGGCTCAGTCGGTAGAGCATGTGACTCTTGATCTGGGGGTTGTGAGTTCAAGCCCCATGTTGGGCAGACAGACTACTTAAAAAAAATTTTTTTCCACTCTAACCAGCTTAAGCAAAAAAAGAATGAGCTTGTCTGTATAAACAGGAAGTCCAAAGGGCAGGATTCATCTCAGAAATGTCTAGATTCTGGGATTGATTTAAACAATGTCATCAGATTCTCTCTTTCTCCCTTCCTCTTTCTCTCTTCCCCCCACCCCCTGCCCACCCTCAAACTCCACCCTGGTTGATTGACTTTGCTTTTCTGTGTTGATTTCATTCTCGGGTAATTTTCCCCCATATGCTACAAAACTGGCCACTCGCACCTCTAAACTTAGTGAGTTTAAACTATCCCAGACTGTTAGTTCTTGCAGGAAAGGAGTCAGAGACAGAGAATATTTCTGTCACTGGTTCCAATAAAAGTACCTGATGGATGTTGATTGATCCAGCCTATGTCACACGACCATCCTCGGACCAATCGCCATGGTCACTGTATTCTGATCTCACTGGATCCACATGGAACAGGCTTCTTGTTAGAAAAGGGATTTGTTGGGGCGCCTGGGTGGCGCAGTCGGTTAAGCGTCCGACTTCAGCCAGGTCACGATCTCGCGGCCCGTGAGTTCGAGCTCCGCGTCGGGCTCTGGGCTGATGGCTCAGAGCCTGGAGCCTGTTTCCAATTCTGTGTCTCCCTCTCTCTCTGCCCTTCCCCCGTTCATGCTGTGTCTCTCTCTGTCCCAAAAATAAATAAACGTTGAAAAAAAAAATTAAAAAAAAAAGAAAAGGGATTTGTTTCCATAGGAAAGAAGAAGGGAAGAGACTAACACTATCACTATCAGAGTCTATAGAAATGAGGGAAGAGGCTCATGCAAACACACACACATGACACACACACATTCAAACAGTCCTTCCATGCCCAAATTGCCCATCTTGAATATATGTTATGGTTCCAGGATCTTCTAAGGCTGAAGATGATAGAATCATTCCTCCAAAGCTGCAGCCCTGCTCCCATCCCCCATGAAGATGGGACTAACTGTGGACACTCAGCTTCCCCTTGGTTGAACCCATTTATAGTATGCATATGAACCCCATGCCCACCAAAAGCCCCATGCGCACCTTGAAGAAAACATTAGTCTGTGTTTTTCTTTGCATTCCATCACATGGCCCAGAAATAGTCATTCAACCAGCGCTGAATGGATGCCTGGGTCTATGGATCCGTGGATAGACAGAATAAGGAGTTTTTAAGAAAATAGAAGACATGGGGCACCTGGGTGGCTCATCGGTCAAACTTCCGACTTCAGCTCAGGTCATGATCTCATGGTTCCTGGGTTCGAACCCCGCGTCAGGCTCTGTGCTGACAGCTCAGAGCCTGGAGCCTGCTTCAGATTCTGTGTCTCCCTCTCTCTCTGCCCCTCCCCTACTCGTGCTCTGTCTCTCTCTCTCCCAACAATAAGTAAACACTAAAAAAAAAAAAAAACTTTTAAAATTTAAAAAAAAAAGGCATGTCTCTGACTCTAGGATCTTTTTACTTAGAATGCCTTTTAACATAACAGAACATAACAGATTTACAAATAAAAGCAGCAACAAGTATAAATTAACTCCGTATGATTTGAACCCAATAGTGATCAGAGGACGCCAAGTAACTACATAAAGAAAGTCAGGTTTTCACAGTTACGGAGCTCACTTAGAGATAGCGTTTGCTTCTTGTCATTTGTGCTCAAATCTTTTTTTTTTTAATTTTTTTTTTCAACGTTTATTTATTTTTGGGACAGAGAGAGACAGAGCATGAACGGGGGAGGGGCAGAGAGAGAGGGAGACACAGAATCGGAAACAGGCTCCAGGCTCTGAGCCATCAGCCCAGAGCCTGACGCAGGGCTCGAACTCACGGGCCGCGAGATCGTGACCTGGCTGAAGTCGGACGCTTAACCGACTGCGCCACCCAGGTGCCCCTGTGCTCAAATCTTAATCACTATCAGTAATGTGATCCTCAAATGAGAGGGACACATGGTGGAGGCAAAGAGCATCTTGGATTAGAAGGGCTCATGGTGCTTTGATTAGTAGAGAGAAACAAGCCTTAGGGCTCTAATTCCTGCCCAGGTCTAGAAAAGTATATAGCTGCTTCCCTTCCCTGGCCACCAGTGCCCCAGTCATCCATCTTCCATCTGGGAATAAGGAATTTTTCCATTTACAGAGAGTAAAAGTCCCTCCAATTCTTCCTCCTCTGACATATGCAGACTGCACATTAGCATGGTAATGTCTCGTGCCATTAGTGAGTAACGTGCTGAATAATTAGGCTATGAAATCTAACGGCGGGGATTTTTGTTTTATTAGCAATTTTCCATCCTATTGTGTTAATTTCATCTCATGTCAGTCGGCTTTCTAAGTAAACAATGATCACAGGCAGACATCATTTCCCAGCACATTGTGCTGCCGTGGGTGACTTAACAGACCAGAAAATGGCTTAAGTTGTCTTTTGTCTTGCAGTCTTTGCCTTCTGTTGATGTCACAATATCTGTAGTCCCTGGTTTCTTATGGCCCTGGAATATTCATTTCCTTTTTGTCTGTGTGTGTCTGCCTCTGCCTGTCTGTTCTCAGTCTATCTCCACGTCCACGCTTTCCTTCTTCTTCTACCTCTCTCTGCCATCTCCTCTCCCATACCTCTGCCTGTAATGATGCTGCACTTGTCCAGACACTTACCCTATTCAAAGAATTTTCACACCCATCTTGCTTTTTCTCCCCTTCCCTTTTGTTTTCTCCATACACCTTTCATTTCTTTCACTTTCCTCTCAAATTCATCTCCTTTTCTTCCCACTCGGCTATCTTCTCAGCATTCCTCCTTCCTCCCCCACCTTCCACTCCTCATCCTACCTAGCACTTGAAGTGCTATCTCTCAGCCTCTCCCCCACCCCCGCCAACTCATTCTCTCCTTCCTGCTCACTGTGATTCCTGGCTGACAGATGATTAATATTTGGCCCAGCCATGTTGGAAAGTTTAATGCTTTTTCTGAGATATCCCCACAGTCATCAAACATCTCCAAGTTTCTCCCAGAGCTAAGAAAAAGTTCTATTACTTAGGATGCCGTTGCTGTCCAAGTTACAAAAGCAGCTGCCAAGCCCCTGAAAAAGATGGTGGAGAAAGATATTGGCAGCATTTACCTGGGTGACCATGTGGGGCAGATCTGGTAGGGAAGGGGTCATGCTGATCAGTGGTGCTTCTTCCATTCTGCTCCTTTCTCTCTGACTCCAGGAGAATATAAATCTAGATTCCTCCAAGGCAGGATAGTGCTTACTGGCACTACTCAAATATGCAGGCCAAAGACTAGAACAATGAGGTAATATCTACTTAAAAATATATATGGCCAAATGCCAGTAACTCAAGTGCTTAATCTATGCATCCATATAAGACCAATAACCTGGCAGGCTGCCATCTGGGGCAGCAGTTTGAAAGAAGCCAAAGTAATCTGTAGTTTTCATAATTAACCCACAAAATGCAACACAGTTACTCTCCTTGCTAAGAAGCATCAATAGTATCTCTTTTATTTTACCCACCCTTGACCCTTCATCATTCAGTCACATTTCCCTAGCCCTCCTCTATAACGCCCAGTACATGCATGGCTCTTTTACTTTTTTAAAAATCAACTGGCTTAACAAATAAAATGTTAGGGGCACCTGGGTGGCACAGTCAGTTAGGCATCCAACTTCAGCTCAGGTCATGATCTCACAGTTTGTGAGTTAAGCCCCACTTCGGGCTCGCTGTTAGCAGTGCAGAGCCTGCTTCAGATCCTCTGTCCTCCTCTCTCTCTACCACCCCCCACTCTCACATTGTCTCTCTCTCTCAAAAATAAACAAACATTTAAAAAAATTTTAATGACATTTTAGCCACAAAGCCTGGCATGACTGTTGTGCAAAAGAATCCAGGAAAGGTACAAGGAGCTTTTGAAAAGCACCAAGACCCAAAAAGATCTGATATTTTTTGTGCATCTATCATGTGCCCAGAAACATGCAGTGAAAAGTACAAAAGAAATGAAGGATAACTTCTGTGAAGAATAACTTCAAGAAATGTTGATTAGACAACAGAATAAGAATCAATGACTGTTGGATCATGTGAAATAAGCCACACATAAAGAAATAGGGAATGTGGTTTCAGAAAGTCAATAATGATTTAAGTCGGGTTTTAAACATTACTGAATGGAGAAACAATCAAAGCACAAAAGTAGAATACACCCATGTATACTGCAACAGAAGTGACACCACAGATCTGAATTCCACAAATGGGGCTAGGAAAATTGATAGAAAAAAGAAAAGCACAAAGGTAGAAATGTGGAAATGTACATGGTCTGGGATCCCAGAAAAGGCAGCCTTGCTGATGTAAACAGCAATCACTACTGGGCAGTAGGAGGCTGGTAGGTGCTCCCAACTGCTATCCCGGCACAGCCACCTAGCATCATCCCAGTAAGGGACCACTAAGACCATTATATTTAGTTCACCGTGGACCAATCTTAGAATCAGAAATGGGCTCTCCAACCGTCACTCCTGCCACACCTTCTTCCTTTCAGCTCGCACCACCTGTCCATATCAATATCCTGTATCAAGCACACAAACACCCCCTACACTGACTGCTGCACCAGCTAAAATCACCAGCCACAGATGACTTCTCCCAGCATTCAGCACATCAGCATTCAGCACCATGGCCAGCGCCTGAGGCAGCAGAAAGGGCAGCCAGGAAAATGGAATCATTCTCTACCTGGTTAACCATGGGGCCTCCTGATTCTTTCTCTTGTCTCTGATGCTTCTTCCCCAGAGTCCACTCAGGACCACTGTGTCCAGGTGACCATAAAGATTGGCTGTGTTCTGCTAACATATTTACGGATTAACCGGTAGGGAAGGAGAAGGGAAAGCACTCCAATCCCTGCACTACATATATTCATAGCTCCTTTCCCCTCTCTAAGAAGCTGACTGTGTTTGACAACAACTGCAAACTCCTTCCCACCCTCTGCCGTTTGGTGACTAAGAGAGCAGGCTCTGGAGTTGAGCTGTCTGGACTAAGCTCCCCCACATAGTGGCTCTGTAACCTTGGGCGAGTTACATAACCTCCGTAAACTTCAGATCCCTCATCTGCAAAATGGAGATGATAATACTATCACCTTACTGGATCAATAAGAACTAAAAATAGGATGTCTACACGCCACTGTATACAAGCACAGTGTTAGGAACACAGAAATTACTCCATAAAGTGTTTTGCTGTTATTATTGTTACTCTCATTACTGCTATCTGGCCACACTGTTGGTTGGGTATACTGCTGCCTCAGAGCCTTTTCATTGGCTATTTCCTATGCTTAGAAGCTTTCTCCCCAAATATCCACATGGCTTACTTTGTCACTTCCTTCAGGTTATCAATGAGGCCTTTCCTGGCCACACTCCATAAAATAATACTTCCCTCTCTACTATGCCCTACCTCCACTCCTGCCTTCTCTTTCTAAAATATACCACATTCTGAAGTACCAAAGAGGATCTTTATGTTTTTACTTTCTCTTTCCCTTTTTAGAATATAGGCTCCATGAGATTACAGATTTTGTTCACTTTTATATCCCCAGAGCCATTCAACAGTACCTGGCATATCATTAACGCTCAAAACTACTTATCAAATGCATTATTATTATCAAGATGATTATTCAGAATTTTTTTTCTATTTCATACAGGACCAAACTGAGACATTAAAAGAATGTGGCCTACATGTAAAATGTAAGTCACTAGATGTCCAGAGAATAATGAATTGAAAAACAACCTTTCAATCCATTTCACTAGAATAGCTCATAAACTGATGTGCTATTCAGACACAGCCTGAGAAGGAGGTCCCCAAGCTCAGGGAGAATCCTTGCGTAAGTTTTCATCTTTTGCATTCCCACCCAGAGGCTAGCCTGGGGCTCTGGGGAGACTGCTGAAGGCTGGCAAAGCTTTAAGACGTCCTGTCCCGGGGCGGGGAGGCACACTTAAGAATCCCACTTCTCATGGTCCTGCCTGGCTCCAGACCTTGACATGGCACCTGGCTAAAATTAGCTAGACAGGGCTCAGCATGGAGAATTCTGTCCTCCAGAGTTCCAATAAGTCAAGGCTTACCTCTTTTACAGCAAACATTGTTTCCATGAACCATTCTGCTCATGAACCTTGTTGTTGCCCTTCTGTCCTCTAGGGAGAGTCAGTGAATGTGAGACTAATGTTCCTTCTTTAGCCAGCAGATTATCAACATGAAGGGCACAGAGTATGCATCATTCTGAATCTCCTGCAAAGGAGCTTACTTCTGAAATGGCCAGAATCCTCAATCTATCCTTTTTATGTAAGTTCTTGTCTCAGAGCCAAGCTGAGGGACAGATGAGCACAAAAGAAGACAAGCCTGATCTCAGGATGAGGTCACACGAAAACTCCTGCACCATGATTGTCCTAGTGAAGAAGGAGCTTGCTAGGGACAGAAAATTCCAAATGTGAGCTGCTAAAGCCAATCTGAGCAGTTAGTTTTTCTGAACACTGAGTCTGGGAATGATATAAGAACATCAGAACAAGATAAGTTAGGGGGTGCCTGGGTGGGTCAGTTGGTTAAGCGTCCAATTCCTAATTTTAGCTCATGTCATGGTCTCAAGGCTCATGAGATCAAGCCCTGTGTCAGGCTCACATTCTAAATTAATTAATCAACTAATTAATTAAATAAATGTTTTTAAAAAGAAACAGGACAAGTTAAGAAATAGGTAAGTGACAGGAAGCACTGGCTATGCTATGGGAGAGCCTTTAAAACCAGACTCAATCCAGTAAAACTGAGTCTTGTAAGGAGCAGGAAGACAGAGTCACAACCCAGGTCCCTATTCCCATGCCAGGCACAAAGGACCACCTTCCACTAATGAAGAAGTCAAAGGAGAATCTCCACGGTCCGAAAGCCATTGGCTCCACATCACACAAAAGAATGGCAGGCTATTATTTGTATAGCACCAACTGGAGAGTTTGGTGAATGAGAATCTCTGGGGATGGGCCTAGGAATGTGCATTTTAACATCCTGTCCAGATGATTCTCATCCACGCTGAGTTCTGTAAGCACTGCCATAAATTGTTCTGTTGATGCAGAACAATTCAAACCACTCCAGCAAACCTTTCATGAAGCCTTCCATGCTCTGGACTCTGCACTAGCAGCTGACCTTATTGGCATATGCAGTTTTGCGGGGTGCGGATGACTTGTGTGGCCTCCTATCCATATAATGGTAGGGAGTAGATCCCAGGGAAGGCTGGATGCATCAGCTGAGAAGCTTCATGAATTAGGGCAAAAGAAGAAACCGTTGCTTAGTTCAGGAGAGCTGCCTCTAGAATTAGAAATTGGTAAGTTATCAGACCTTAGATTTTGCATCAGACAGGAGCTCATCTTCAGTGCACTGTGGGGGCAGCAGGTGGGTAAGAGGGAGGGGCCAGGTCACCCTGAGAAATTGGTTCTGACCCGCTCCTACCTCTCACCACATTTATCACATTCATATTTATCTCTTTCTATTCAACTATTTACAGAATCAGACACTCACGTGCAGAAGGAATTTTAGAGGTTATCCAACTCGGGCCCCACCCAATACAGTCCTGTCCTTCATTTCTCTGTTGTCTTCTCCTCCCCTACTAACCATGAGGTCTGCTCAGATTCATACAAAAAAGGCATGCACCCATCTGCACTACTTAGCACCAAAAAGGTTGTTGATCCATATCAACAGTGAGGACCTGGTACACCCAAAGTCTGGCACCTAAATGGCTGGCAGAGCTGCCTCCACTTACCCAGGAAGGACCTAAAAGACTGGAAGACCAGCTTCCCCCAGGGAATAGTGGAAGCATGTTATATTCCCTCAACTATTTTGATGTCCTTCAATCATGCTTTCAAACTTTGCTACCCAAAAAGCACTAATAGTAGAAGTGGAGTCAGTTCTGAATTCAGCTCATCACCTCTAACTACCATCAGGGACCATGGGTGTCACAGAAAGTCACTGCTCCTACTCTTGTAGGAGCATGGAAAGGGAATGGTCAAAGATCAAAGCGTAGTCTTCTCTTCAACCTTGACCTTCATCACTGCAGATATGTCTGACACCCAAGTCATGTGCTCTTTTGTTCATTCAGAGCACCCACTCGTCAAGGGCAGCGCCATGTCTGTTTAGGTGCATCAACCGTGTCTATTTAGGCCATGGTTGGATCCTTTACAAATAATCAATGAAGACAACATGCAAGAACTAAGCTGCAGAACTTGCCAATCAGGCTTGACAAAAAATGTAGAAGCCACAGCTTAGACCAATTTCTCACCTGTGCCATATGGAAGAAAGACTGGGCCACCACAGTTGCTTCAACCACCCTCACAGACACCAACCAGCACAGTCACCAGTTCAGCAAACACCACGAATAAGAACCATTTGTTGAGCATGCTAAGAAGTCTTGGTGACACAGGGTGTCTTGAAAGAGGATTATATTCAGTATCCTATTGAATTAAGGAATTTCAATGAAGGAGCAATGGCTTGGAACTAGACACCTAATTTAGCCATTAACGTGCTGTGTTCTCCCTGGCCTCTATCTGAATCTGAAAAATGGGGGGCTTGGCAGTGAGGATAAATGAAATCATGTCTTCACTACTATCATCAGAGCTCTCTGAAGAGAGTGTGATATGTATGCAAGGTTGTGTTGCCAATGACATACTCAGGTGCTTTCTAAAGTTTGGAATTAGTATTAATGGGTACTGGCTAACCATTTCCTCTCTTCAAAACTATGTCACGCAGAATGTTCTGGAATTAAAGGAATAGCCTGCTTTCATCTTCATCTGGATTTGCAGTATTTGCATTGGCTGCCTGATGGCAGGAGATATTGCTAAGTCAGTTGGTCCCAAGGATATAGACTGACTTCCCTGTTTGGTAATGCTCACTTGCTCACCTCTCTCAATCTCTCTCAATCTTTCCCCCCTCCCCTCTCCCCTGCCCTTCTCGGTCAAGAGGATACCAGCACCACCTCAGCAGTTGTAGCCCCAACAGCTACAGCAGCAGCAAGCAACAGCAGCCTCAATAGCAGAAGAGGCAGCGGTGAGCAGAGCATCAGAAGCTTTCCCTTCTCTTCATTTCAAAGAGTGAGAGAAGCAATGCCAACTGATGGGGAGGGGGCTGGCTGCTGTAGAATCTCAGCTCTCCTCCAGGAGCCTGGCACTGGGAATAGGAGTTGCCATGAATACACACACCAACAGGGCAACTTCCAGCTGGCACTGAGAGTAGTACCCTCAGCACTGTTGGGAGGAGCTGGGAAGGAAGGGGCCAGAGCCAGCTTCTGGCTAGAGCTGAGACGTAGCCATGACAAGAGTGGGGGATCTCAAAGCCATAAGGTAGCACCATGGAGTTGGACCCAGTCTCTAACAAGGAAATCCATCTGTCCTTGAGACTCAGGGAGGGAGAATCCTTTCCTGAAGGTCACATGGTGATAGAAAGGAAAAGCCAAACTTTTCCAAAGGACTTGGTCTCTGCTTCAGAGAACGGAAAACCGAGACAGCCAGCAAATAAACACAAAACACCAAAAGTAAACAGATTCGCTCAGCCCTCTGGGTTGAGCCAACCTGAGCCATGCTTCTGGACAAAGCACCCAATCAATATTACAGATCTTCAGGGGCACCTGGGTGGCTCAGTCAGCTAAGCATCCGACTTCGGCTCAGGTTATGATCTCACAGCTTGTGAGTTCGAGCCCCGTGTCAGGCTCTGTGCTGACAGCTCAGAGCCTAGAGCCTGCTTCAGATTCTGTGTCTCCCTCTCTCTCTCTTGCACGCACGCGTGTGCACTCACTCTCGCTCTCTCTCTCTCTCAAAAGTAAACAAACATTAAAAAATATTTGTAAGTATTACATATCTTCATAGTACATAACATTTGGATAATGCATTAGATTTGGAAAAGCCTTCTAGAAAAAGGTGTTAAGTATTGGTAGCTTTGCCCACGATTGCAGACCCCGCTTCCCACTGAAACATCGCCTATTGGTACAAGCCCCAACATCTCTTTGGACCTGGCTGTTCTTGCATACCTTTCCCCAACATCACATCCCTGAAACCCTGGGCTCCAGGAAAGGAATCTCAGCCGCTCCCCTACCTCAGACCTGACCAAAACGCCCTCTTCCCCTCTCCCAGCAGGCACTCTGCTAAAACATCTGTAGGACAGAGAAGTGTGAAAGTGTCTCTGGTAAATAGCAGGGGAACTGAGGCAGGGAGGGGGTTAATAGTGACCTCTGGGACCAGACATCCTGGGTTCAAGAACTAGCTCCAAGGGTGCCTGGGTGACTCAGTCAGTTAAGCATCTGACTCTTGGTTTCAGCTCAAGTCACGATCTCACATTTTTCATGAGTTCAAGCCCCACATTGGGCTCTGTGCTGGCAGTGCAGAGCCTGTTTGAGATTCTCTCCTCCCTCACTCTCTGCCCTTCCCTCCCTCACTGTCTCTATCTCTCTCAAAATAAAGAAATAAGCTTTAAAAAAAAAAAAAAAAAGAATTGGCTCCATTCCTACCAGCTATGTACTTGTGTTGCATTATCTAACGTCTGTGCCTTAACCTCCCCTTCCAGAAAACAGATACTAACAGCCAGCACTGATGCCCCGGCAAGGTTGAGCCACTCAAGTGAGAGCACAGGGCAGTGCCCAACAGATGTCTGGCCCCTTGCAGCAGTACAGTAATAGTACACTATTGGGGGAAAGGGTCATTTCCACGGGACAGGAGGAGGACCATGGTCAAGGAGGAGGAGGTTTTGAACTGCAGAAGGCATAGGGGACAACCATTCTCCTTATACATTTGGCAAATTTCCTAAAAAGAAATAATGCTTGTGGGCACACAACCCCCACTGATTTGGGCTTCCCATTCTCTTCCTGAATGCGCCTTCTCTCTCGGGTCACCTCTTTTAAAGTCCTTGAATCCTAGGCCAGAGGGCCTCCAGTGTTCCCATAACCCCTGGGCTCCTTGGTGAAATCAGGCTCTAAGCAAAGCAGGCAGGAGAGGCAGGGGGACTCTCCTTTCCTTCACTCCTCCTTCCCCGCCCTGAGACTCTGGGCAGAGCCAGGCATCCTCCTCCCTCAGGTCCCCGACACCTGTTGGGGTGAGTGCCAAGTCTTCTCCCGCACCTGCCCCTCCCTCCATCCTGGGATCCCCCTCCCGAGGCATCCCTGCACCTGTATTTGTTAATCAAGCCGCAGAGGACGCAGTAATTGCCCAGCAGAAAACACGGGTGCAGATGTTAGGGAGCGCTGGGGCAAAAGCACTAAATGAGATTCTTGTTTTCCAAACAGAGCCCGAGATTTAATTACAGCCTTTCCAAGTGCTTATTAAAAACCCTTATTTTTTTCCTTATTGTTTTCCTGCATGGTGCATATTGAATCAGCCGCCGCTGTTGTCTTGTTTTTGGAGCGTTCATAAAAAGAACCGATGTGGAAAATTGCAAACACAGATTGTACCCAAACAATATCTTCTCCCTTTGCTTTTCTTTCTGGTCTTTCTTCCTGCTGAATAACAACATCGGGGGTTGTATTCAGCGCACATCCGGCTCTTTCCCAAAAGCCAAAGGGGGTCTTTTGGACATGCAAGACCGCCCCTCCACCTGCCTGAGAAAAGAGTGTGGGGGCGACTCCGCTTCACTCTGAGGCAAGTAGGAGCAGGAACACACAGCCTGCAGGAAAGGTGAGGGAACAGGTGAGCAGGAGACCTGGAATCACAGACCATCAGAGTCAAGAGAGCCCTCAGCAGACATGGCCATTATGTCCCCTGATGGCGCTGGCCCCCAGAGGTGAAGTGATGGGGCTGAGACAAGGCCAGACCTCCTGCCCAACTGGACTGGAGAACTTCCCACTGACATACGCAGTGCTCTTGCCACTAGAGGGGCCCATACCCAAAAGGACCCATGGACTCTTCTTTTTAGCCCATAAATTTCCCCATCAGGAAAGGGGATTGGTCTCTGGAAGCCTTCCCAAGTAGAACACTGATGACCAGCTGTGCCCACCCATAAGTCACACGTCTGCTCCAAGGGGACCAGGGTAGTTATGGTGCCACCCAAGTGCTCAAAACTATTTGTCTACCTACCTCTGGATGCCACTGACTCAAAAAACTGTTTACTCTTTCCCAGGTCTTTCCCAGGCAGTTTCCATGGGACAAAGTCCTAAGGATGCACCAGGGGAAAGATACTGGAGCCCTGTGGGCATCCGCAGGTCTCCACCAGATCGACCCTGCCACCCTCTCCTGCTTTCCCCATGCACTGTCACCACTACTGTCTGTTGGATCTGGAGCCCAGCTTTTGAAGGAGGGGCATCTTCCCACTCCGTGGCATCTCCCCTCCCTGCTGTTCTACTGAGATGAATGGATGAGGGATGCAATTGACCCCAATATAGAGGAGGAATGCGGGCATGGGGGAAGTCTCTCATTGAACAATGTATAAAATTCTGTCCTTCCTTTCTGTCTCCTGTTCCTGGTAACCCAGCAGCAGCAGCCAGCCTCCCAGCCTCCATTCTGGTCATGATCCCAAGTTGCCATGTCAGGAAAGCAGAGAAGAGGAAGGAAATTGAGCCTGTTCCCTCCATCCCTGCTCCATGTCACAGTCCCACTGAACTCAGACTCTGCCCAGGCCCCTCCCAGCAGAGAAGGGCACCATCTGTGCTTAGGTGATAGGGCTCAGGCCTCGGCCATGTGACTTCAGAGGAGAACTCTTGGTTTAGGAGAACTCCTAAAGTTCCTCCTGAACTTTGCCCTCCAGATTCTCACCTGAGGACAGAAGCTTCACCTGAGGACAGGAGCTGGGGCAAAATGGACCCAGGGAAGAGAAGGCAATTGGCAGATTTCTTCGCCACGGAGAGTGGAGGCCGAAAGTAGAACTCAAGGGTCTTCCGTGCCCACTGCACCGGCAGGCAAGGCACCTCACCCTTTGGGCGTGTGGGGCACACAGGAGCCTGGGGAAAGTGCGGCAAGACCAACAACTTTCAAAATCTGGTGTTTCTGCTGAAACTCCCCAGGGCTAATATCCCCAGCAGAATCATGGAACTCTGGAACAGGAAGACTGTGCCAGATGCTCCTCTTGAGTCTCAATTTCCATTTCTCCCATCTCCAGGGCTTGCAAAGCTAAAAATTACACCTCCCAGACCGTCTCATAGCTCAGCTTAGGTTCTGCCGATTTGATGCATTTCTGTTGCATTTGGAGAGTGGGGCCCACGGGAAACCACGTCTCTGCAGAGCTCAGACACGCAGGGACAGGCAGACGCAACTGTTGGTGGAGGCTGGACTCCAGGGTCCACAGTCACATCACCAGCATCAAGGGTGTGGGGAAGCTGTGACAGTGACAGTGATAGCAAAGGCAAGCACGATGGCAGGAGCTTTCTGACCCTGGCCTTGACTTCATTCTCCTAGCTCTTCCGGTGATTTTGTAAAGTCCTAATTCTCTGCATAAAATTCCTTTCTGCTAGAAATATCTACAATGGTTTCTGTTTCCTGCCTCAAATGCTGACTGACACAGAGTCTCTGGAGGTCTTCATATCCATTTTGCAAAGAAAGCTCCGAGAAGTGAAGTGACTTCTCCAAGGTGCTACAGCACCTAGAGACAGAGCAGGGACTGGATTCAAGCTTCTACTCTAATCCAAAGTTCATTTCAGTAACAGGTGAAGAGAAAAGTGGCTGTCTCCTTCAAACTCCCTTTCCTTGCTCCCCCAAGCCCTGCCCTCCAGCCCCCATCAGTGGTGTGTGTGTGCACGTGAGGGCGTGTGTAAACACACAGGCAGAGCTGTATGTGTGCTGGCACACATTAACGCAGAACATGCCTGTATGGAGGTGCTTGGTGCCTGCAGCCACCAAAGGTCCAAGTGGCTCAGCTGCAACCTTTGTGCTGTGACTCTATTAAAGTTCTTTCAGGGAACAAGCTTTCATTTCATGGACAATTCAGAATCTCTGTTCAGAGGAAATTGATGTTTTGCTAGGCATTTTCCCACTTGAGAGATGGTCAAAACTCACGGTAAGAGCAGATAAAGACAATGTAAGTCAGCAGCTGAGAACAACAAATAAAAAAGCTGAACCAATGAAAAAAGTCTCTGAAGGTGACGCAGGTAAAAAACATGTCTCTCTGGGGAAACTCTTAACAGCCTGTCACCTGGGGCCCAGGGGAGAGATCCAGCAGCCAAAGTCAAACTTAGACGGGGTTCCCATAGACTGGTCCCCAGGCACTGGATGTGGGTTTCCAGCAGGGATCCCCCTCGGACTTTAGGAAGCTGTGGCCAAGCCTTTGTCTTGAGCTGAGCTTCCTTCCAAGAATGGAAACTCAATCCACCCTAGAGAGAGAACAGTGAGCACTGGAACAGCAAACAGGGGAAGAGGGGAAATGGAAGGAGATCCCACCAGGGAGTAGTCCATTATTATTCTCTTCCTCCTCCAGTTCTCCTTTCCTAAGAAGTGTTGCACTAGAAGAATCAACCTGGCCTGCTTCAAGAAAATTCCCCAGCTCTACCAGCCCCTGGAGCTGGGGCAGGCCATCTCTCAGCCCAAAGGGTAACTTCCTACTCCAGCCCTCCCCTATCCTTCTCCAGACCCCACAGTTCGGTGAGACCCAGAGTCCTTTGTCTTCAAGGCCAATCTATAGACCAGGCCTACTCAGGGGAACACTTTCATCAGACTTTATCAAAATGAGAAAACTAAAATAAGGATAATGCAGGATGTGCGTGTGTGTGTGTGTGTGTGTGTGTGGTTGTTGCCAACTGTCCTTTCAGAATGACCTTTTTACTCTGAGATTATTCCCCTCCTGAGAACAGTCCCTTTTTCATGTTAAAATATCCTTTGTGAATTGGTAATAATAGTAATGGTGTTTTTATTACTGTTATTGCTTTAAGGCAATGTTTCTTTTCCTTTTGTTTTTTTTTTTTAAGTTTACTTACTTATTCTGAGAGAGTGCAAGTGAGGGAGGGGCAGAGAGAGACACACACAGAGAGAGAGTGAGAGAGAGAGAGAGAGAGCGAGAGAGAGAGAAAGAAGCCCGAGCAGGCTCCACACTGTCAGTGTGGAGCCCAATGCGGAGCTCAAACCCATAAACCTGGAATCAAGACCGGAGTGAAAGTCAGACACTTAACCATCTAAGCCACCCAGGCGCCCCTCCTTTTCTTGTTTTAAATTCTCATTTGACAGGGGTACCTGGCTGGCTCTGTCAGTAGAGCATGTGAGTTCAAGCCCCACATTGGTTATAGAGTTTACTTTTTAAAAAAATGCTCAGGGCGCTTGGGAGGCTCAGTCAGTTAAGCGTCCGACTTCAGCTCAGGTCATGATCTCACAGTCTGTGGGTTTGAGCCTCGTGTCGGTCTCTATGCTGACAGCTCAGAGTCTGGACCCTGCTTCTGATTCTGTGTCTCCCACCCTCTCTGCCCCTCCCCTGCTTGCTCTCTGTCTCTCTCTCTCTAAAAATAATTAACATTAAAAAAAAATTGTTTTAATGCCCACTAACAAAAGAAATCAGCTCCTTCATGTTAGTCCCGATTGGTAGGTTGGTTGATTTTTACTTTTTACTGGAGCACAGTATAGAGGCCACAGCTCAGCCCCCACCGCTGTAAGACTAATGGAGAAACCCAAAGCAGCTTCTTTCATGCTCTCCTCTCAGGAGCCTGCCTCCAGCACCTTTTTCATAACGTGGCAGGGAGCCAGAACCAGAAGGCTACTGACCCTAGCCACCTTTCTAAGAAAATGATAGGCACCTAAGATCCCATCACACTTAGGGGGTCCCACCTTCCTGCCGGCCTATACCAGCTCCTTCCACACAGAAACCAACAGCTTTGGCACAGTTCACGTCAGTCATTGTCTCCAAGGAAACTCTCAGGGAGTGTGTGAGATATGAGTGCCATCTCAGAACCAAGCCTGTCCTCTCTCGAGAAATCTCTCGGCTCTGAGTCAGGCACCAGCCAGGCAGATAGAATATGTGAATGGTGAGCCTCCTCTTTGCCTCTGCCCAAGCTCCCCACTGCCCGCAAGGTTCCTCTGCCTCCAGCTTTACCCCTGTCTGTAACTCAAATGCACGATCAGCCAAAGAAAGGGCCACTCTGAGAGCTGCTTCCTTCCTGGAACCACCAATGCCCCCAGACAGTCCCAGAGTCCTCACCGCTGCCCCAGTCATATGTAAGCTGCAGCCAGATACCTAAAGGACTCCTTCTACACTGGGTTCTTCCAACCCCCAAAGCCCCCTATCTAGGCAGCTCAAGGCTACAGGAATGGGCTCTCTGTATAGAGGGGTCCTTGCTAACTGCAGTTTCCCGCCCTCTTCCTGCAGCAAACTGCACATTCTTTTGTGTTTCCCCAAGGAGTAAATTAGGCTACCAGGTTTTCCAGCCCCCATTTTTTTTTATGTGAAATACATAATAACTCATTTAATGTGTACAATTCTTATTCCCATTTTGATAGCTAGGAAAGAGGCACAAGAAGTTAGGTAACTAGTTCAAGGTCACACACAGCTGATAGATGGAGACACCAGGATTTGAACCCAGCAGTCTGGCTCAAAAGTCCATGCTCTTAGCTTCAGTCCTACCTCTGTCCTTGGCACACAATGAGCCTTCTGGGACCCAGAAACTTGGACAAAGGTAGGACTCTGGAAAGAGAGAGATCAAAAACGCATTTCGTGCCAAGCCCCATGCAGGTCCTGCCAAGGGACCTCTTAAGAGTCTCAGGTATGTGAAAGTGACTAGGTAGCTCTGTGAACTCTGTTAACCTGCTCCAGGAAGCATGTGAGAGACCTCTATTCACTCAACATCCTCCTGTTGTCAATAAGACTTCCAGGATACCAGGCAAGCCTCCAAAGGCAATCAACAACTTTAGAGCAGATCTTGGCAGGATCCCCACTCTCTCTCCCTGTCAGGGGTACCTTCCCGTACCACTGTAGCCTGTATTCACTCTCTAGTGCACCCCCACGGGTCTCTGAGGCCCACAGAGCTTAGGGGACCACACAACAGCTGGACCACAGCAAGCCTGTCTGCAAATTAGAAAACAGCGCCCCCCAAGAGTGGATAAAGTCCCATGGTGCACCACTTGGTGAGCAGAACGCAGGCTGTGTTTCAATCCTTCCTTAACCCCAAGCAGGTTCCCTTGTGCAGTGCATAACCATACACTTATCTGGGGGAAGAACATTCCAGGCAAAGAGAACAGCAAGAGCAAAGGCCCTGAGGCAGGAAGGTGTTTGGCATATCCAAACCACAGCAAAGAGGCCTGGGTGGCTGCAGTCACAGGTCTGGGGAGATCAATAAAAGGTTAGGGTCTGAGAAGTGGCAGGACCACCTCACGCTGCACCTCAGAGACCATCGTGAAGCTGTTGGCTCTCTCCTAAGTGAGGAGAAAGGTTTTGAACTGCAAGGTTTTGAACTAAGAAGTAATGTGACCTGGGTCATATATAAAGAAATTGGTCAGGCATTTGTGTAAGAAACAGATGTGGGGGGAGATGGGGAAGCCAGAGGACTATGCAACTGTCAAGAGATGAATGAGACCTAGACCAGGGTGGGTGAAAGAAAGGGTGAAAGGGGTATCTAGATATTCTTTAAAGGTAGAGCTGGTGACTGGATGTGGACAAAGAGAAAAGGAGTCAAGGAAGACTCAATGGGGGTGCCTGGGTGGCTCAGTCGGTTGAGCGGGCCGACTTCGGCTCAGGTCACGATCTCGCGGTCCTTGAGTTCGAGCCCCGCGTCGGGCTCTGTGCTGACAGCTCAGAGCCTGGAGCCTGTTTCCAATTCTGTGTCTCCCTCTCTCTGACCCTCCCCCATTCATGCTCTGTCTCTCTCTGTCTCAAAAATAAATAAACGTTAAAAAAAAATTAAAAAAGGAAGACTCAATGATTTTTGGCCTAAGCAATCGGAAAGATGGAGTTGTCATTTATTATGATGGGAAAATTGCAGGAGGAACAGTTTTGGAACAGAAGATGTGGAGTTCAGGTTTGTCACGGTAACTCTGGGATGCCTGGTAGATATCTAAGCGGGGTTATCAAAGAGTCCAGCGGATTACAATATACACCTGACGCAATATGGAACGGTCAGCATAAAGCTGGCACTTTCAGGAGACTAAACGAGGTCACCAAGGGAATGAGCACAGGGAGAGAAGAGACCCAGAACAGAGCCTTCAATGGCTGGAAGTCCAGAAGATAAGAAGAAACCAACAAGAGTCTGGAAGGAGCAGTCATTAAGGGAGGAGGTGTCCAGAAGCCAAGTTAAGCGTTTTAAACAGGAGACAGTGGTCAGTGGTGCCCACTGCTGCTGATCAGCCATGATGAGGGAGAAGTCCTGGCCATCGGACTTAGTTAATGCTTTGCCACTAACTCACTGGGTGGTCTGGATGAGACCACAACTCTCCAGGCACTATTTTCTCCATTTGTCCAGCAGGGATAACACAGAACCTATCTCGCTCGGTGGCTGTGATGGGCTATTGTGCCGAAAACAGTAACTCCAGGTGCCTGTCACTGTGCCTGGCAATGGCAAATACTCAACAAACGACAGCTACGAGTAAGTAGCATTAGATATTCAGCTAGTCCCTCTCCTACTCTTCAAATGTCAAAAGAAAACCAAGGAAAGAAGGGCAGGGAGTGGGGAAGAGATCTGGAAGCCTTTTGGGGTTCTAGCCACTGCCGGCTTCTTTTTTCCCAGGCTTCGAAACATCGGAAGCCTTCCCCCCCAGGATGTCACCAAAGCCCTGCAAGGAGTCTGAGGACCAACAGGGGGACAAGGGAAGTAGAACCACTGGGAGAACTGCAGCAATGTGCTGGAACTCACTAGCACTGTCGGAGCAGAGCAGAGTCATGGATCAGAGTACAGGGTGGTGTGGGGGGTGTGGAGGGAGAGGGCAGGAAGGGGAGGTTTTCCTGGATGATATGAGAAGACCTCACAGAGCTGAGGGCCCAGTGTGCTGCAGTGACACTACCAGTGGGCAGTACCAAGGTGCTCCCACAACCTCCCCTGCCCCTCCACGAAAACTCTCTCCGGGTCTCCAGTGACAATGCCTCATCTGCTTCTGTCCTGCCTGCTGCAACTCCCTCAGCACCTTCAGTGCCCTCCTTGCCCTGCAGATCTCAGATCACAAGCCACTTTGTATATCCCACAGGTGTGGCAGGGCCCAGGCCCATTTTTCAAGACCTCATGCATTTCTGGTTCCCATAGTTATGACAACCTCTCCTAGAAGCTCCACTAGGTCAGAACTCAAACTAGCCTCTCCCAGGGCTGCTGGGCCACACTCCCCAGCCCGACAGGTGCATTTTGTTAAGCATGCACAGTTCCCTTTTCCTCTGCTCTGGGTTAGGGTGGCTCAGAGTCATAAAGGCCTATTATCTGAGCCAAATGCCTTTGCTCATCACTGCATTTTTGCCCGGATTACCTCCCATCTGCCAGGCAAAACCCAAACTTGCTCTGGGTTGCCATAGTAACTCATTTCCCCATCACATGCACCTTGACCCTAGAGCTAAGGGACTAGGGTTTGTGCTTTCAAATCTTCGGGCTGGCCACCACTGAGGCCCCCAGATAGGCAGGACATGGAGGTGAGAGCACCTATGGAGCTGGTGCTGGCCCTGCAGGAGGTTTCTCCAATAAAATATTCCTGTAATAAAAAATCCACACAGGCAGATAAGAAACAAGACACTTTCCATATCTGCCTACTTTTTCTGGTCCGTTTGGCACCGGCTCAGTCCAGGCCACCAACTACTGTCCCCTGGACTAGGCTGACGGCAGGCAGAACCAGAAAACTGTGGCAGCAGCCTGCTGACCAGTCCCCCTGGCACCAGGAGCGGCATTACGATCCCTTCTCCACCCGCAGCCAAGGAGCATTTTGGAATAGAAATGGGGTCTATCAGCCCCCGCTGCGTACTTTTTACCTGCTGCTGAGTGTGCCCTTGCTGCCTGTGCCCTGAAGGTGGGGGAGAGGGGTAAGCGATGTCCAAACACACCGGGGCACACCCAGCCCATCTCCTCCTCCCGGGGGTGGATGAGCCCCAGCACCCCCTTCACGTGGGCACTTCCAGTCTCCACTGCTGATTCCTCTGGGGCCACCTTCACTTCACTCAGATTCAGGGGCACATTTTCCACAGAGAAGGGGGGTGAGGGAAATCCACGGTACTCTCCCTCCAGGCCTATAACTCTGTATCTCTGAAAATTATCTTCACTTCTCTCTTGTATTTTGCTTAAATAAATCAGGGAGGCGGACTGGGCTGTGACAGTAGTTGCGGATGGGGTCTTCTGGAAGCTTCTGTAAGCATAGTGAGAGTACCTATTATTTTCGGGGTTGAGGACCTACCTGTGATTCTACAAGCTGAGGCAACTGGACAAATATCACTCAGCAAACTCTTACATTAACTTTCTGTAACTGAAATGACGTGCCAATAGTCTCACGTGCAGAGGCTTCCCCCCATTTCCATGTCCTGTCGTTCAGTCAGTCAGTCTGTCAAGCAGTCACACATTGAATTCCTCAGCTCTGTGTCCTTCGGGAGGCTCAGTGTTAGAGACACAGATGTGAATAAAGACAATCATCCTTGCCTTCAGGGAGCTTACAGTCAGGTGGGGAGGTAAACCAGCTAATATATGTGATATATCCTCAAAGACGGGAAGGATCAGCACAGGAGAGCATGGAGGGGCGCCCAGCTTAGTTAGGGGGGGTATTAGGGAAGGCTCTCGAGTAAGTGGTACCTCAGGTGAGCTCTGAAGGTTGAATAGGGATTAGCTAGAAAAGGAGGATAAGAAATCTAGGCAAAGAGAATAGGACATGCAAATGCCCAGAGGACAGAGGCAAGTATGTTTGGGGAATTACAGGAAGTTCAGAGTGCCTGGATCACACAGAGTTGGGTGGGGGTGAGGGACAAAGGGATGGCTAAGACTGGAGAGTTGGCTAGAACCTGCTCACGAAGGGCCTGGTCCCAGGAGGGGACTTTATCCTCAGGACAACGGCAGTTTTGAGAGGGTGTCCAACAGGAGCAGATAAAACCCTTTCACCAGCTACAAAACAGAGAGTGGCTGTGGGTGGAGAAGGGATCGTAATGCCGCTCCTGGTGCCAGGGGGACTGGTCAGCAGGCTGCTGCCACAGTTTTCTGGTTCTGTCTGCCGTCAGCCTAGTCCAGGGGACAGAAGTTGGTGGCCTGGACTGAGCTGGTGGCAAACAGACCAGAGAAAAGTGGGCAGACTTGAAAGACATCTTGTTTCTTATTTGCTTAATGCCATTCCTGGAAAAGCAGCCCGTGCCCAGCGCCACTGCAGCAGCTCTGAGAGGAGAACGGGAGGGAGGCCAACACGGATGGACAGTGGGATGAGGTAAACATTGGACGAGACCAAGATGCCTTTTAATTCCCTAAGGGGCTGGAAAGCCACGCATCAGGGGATGGGAGAGGAGACTCGTCCTGGTTTCTTTGTATCCCTCTCAATTCAGATTGTTCAGTATACCAGATGCATCAGGAAAGAACGTTAATTTGTGCCTCATGCGGGTCTGGAGAAATAAGGCCGGCGGGGAGTGTAACCACAGAAGAGTTCCTCCCAAGGTCAGGTGACGAGTTTCCAGGCTCCTCCTCTTCCTCTCTGCCCCATCGCTCCCCTCCCTGTGTTATTTTGATTATAAATTATTAAGTAGCTGGATCACAGTGCAGCACTAAGGTCAGTCATGCTAATGCTGAATCTACACCAACACCACTTCCAAATAACCACAGAGAAGACAGAAGGGGTGCAACATCTGGCTAGGGTGTTTTCTTCCATTATTCTTTAAAATGTGTGCTTTGGCCTCCTGAAGGCACAGCACACACTCAGATGCAAAACAAGGCTGACTTAGCCAGCACACATGGCACTCCCCAGCGCTCCTCGGCTTTGGACAAGAACACAGCTCACAGCTCTGCATCTTGAAATTGTATTTCTGCCCAAGCTGCCTCCACAACAAGCCCCGATCCAAGAGGAAAATCTCATTCCCTTTTGGTTCCTAAAATGATCTGTTTTCCTCTCTCTCCTCTTCCCTCGTTCCTGCTTCCAGCTCCTTCATTCCAAATATTTATGACGTCATGACTCATTAACATTCCCCCCGGGACACCTTTAATAAATATGCTGAGGGGGGAAAGCCTCTGCTTGAATATTAAATATTAAATTTATAAGACATATAATCTTCCTAATTAAGTTGAATTTAGTCTTGTGCATTAGATTCAGAGAAAGGGAGTGGGAAAGGGAGCAGGAGCCACCAAAAAGCCTAAGGACCCAGCTGCAGCGCTCGGCCATTTTAAATTCTAGTAGTTCCACCCTCTGCTCCTTGGGATACACAGCCCGACAGCATCTCTGGGGCCAAAGCCAGTCAGCCAGTAGGCTCAGAAAGGATTCCTCTTCCATGCTATCCCCATTCCCTGCAAACAGCAGGACTCCAACACCTGGTGTCCAGCCAGAGAGATGGGACCTCCAGCATCTCGAGCGATCTGGGGTTCCTGGCCTTACAACCCCCACCCCAGAGGTGAGGTCTCCAGCCCCTAGGACAAGCCACCCTATCCCAGAGCCACCCTGCAGGGCACTCATTCTCCACGCTTCCTTCCCACAGGGATGCCCAAGTGCCCTTGAGTTTATATAGTTCTGGATTACAGCATTTCATGAGGCAATCTGCCCAAAGCATTTTCACTGTTGTTGAGGCCTGCTCCTCCCTGGCCTGTTTTATATTCCTTTAGGAATATAAAATATTCCTAAAGGAATATAAAACCCCTTCCCACGGCACCCCTTCCCATCCCTCACCTACTTCCTGGGCCAGTCTGTGCCCCCTGTTCTTCTGCCTGGAAAGAATCATGCCCTGTGGCATCACTCTCTTATTTTACTCATCCAGTATTTTTTGAAGCCCCACTACGTACGTACCCAGTCATCTTTCAAAATCTACAAGGAACACGGGAATAAAATAGGTCCTGCCCTCTGAGAGCCAGCTGTCCACAGGCTGCCTCCAAAGGTGAGAAAAAGGGTGACTCATTAGACCAGGACTATGGACTTCCACGCCCTCGAGGAGGGGTATGGTGGGAGGAGGGCCAGAGAGAAGGCTTCCAAAGCACAGGCCCAGAGCAGGGCCGTAACCAGGCGCCAAGTTCTGGTGCCAAGGGTGGTGTGCTAAGGGTCCAAGTGTGCTGAAGGGACTGGAACAGAGTCAGGAGGAGGCTACTCGGAGGAGGGGGAAGTTGAGTGGATGTGCGTGGGTGAGCAGGACCTGGAGGGCCAAAGTGGACAGAGATAATTCAGAGATATTTCAGAGGGGGTCAGCGGGTACAAAGAGAGAAGACGTAAACAGATCTGACACAATCGGTTCACTCAGGTGAGGTTCTGCCCTGTGCTGGGAAGCACTGTGGGACCTAGGGGTGGGCCACAAAGGGCAGGAGCAGCCTTCCTTCTTGTCCTCCAAGGGCTTCAGTCGCTGCTGGAGAAGAGACTCTGACTTTGTAAAGAAAAGCCTCTGCCCACCTGTGCCCTCATGTGACACTGCGAGTCTGGCGGCTGCTTTCCTGGGAATCCATGGGAAGTGGCTGCTTGCTTCTGCTAGCTCTCACTGGTAATGGGAGAGTAAACAGCCTCTGGCCCTTTCTGCCAAGGAGAAAAGCAGGAAGTGCTCTGAATTCCAAATGGAAAAACAGATCAAAGAAAGGGTGGGGCATCCACTAGACCAGGAAGGGGTGGTCAGCTGCCTCCCTCTCCTCCCCGCAACAGGGGATCCAGGAGGTCCTTGCTGCCTAAAGCCAAGTGGGGGTGGGATGCAATGTTGTTATACTCAGAAAAAAACAGGGAACAGAGTAACTACTCCCCTCTCAAGAAGCAAGTGAGTGCAGGGAGAGCTCAGTTTGGGTAAGATCTTAAAGCTGATGAAACCCAAAATACAGATTTCTCAGTGCCGCAGAGGTGAGTCTGGGATGGGGCTGGAACAATGCTCCAGGAGCTACGGCTCTCTGCACAGGACCTGCAGAATAGTGCCTCTTTCTCATGTACCTGTAATGCCCACCCAGAAGCAGACTGGGGGAAAGGTGAAATCAACGGTCTGATCGCAGCAAAGTTTTATAAAAACGCATGGAAAAAACTGGAAGGAAACACACCTAAGTGCTTGCAGTGGTTATCCCTAGGTCATAGAATTGTGGATGATTTTTATGTATCTTCCCCATCAGCCCTCCCCCCCCTTAATTACTTTATTATTCTTAAGAGTCTGTATGCTATAAATCCTCAAGCCTAAAGGCTCTTGTTGCATTTTCAATGACCAGTCTGAAAGCATGTTGTTGATAACTTCTTAGGAAAGAGTGAAGAGCAGACAGACACAGACTGCGACCCCAGGAAGCAGCTCCAGACACACAGGAGACAGGCGGCTGCTGGCTGAACACAGGGTCATCTGGTCAGTCCCCTCGGAGCTGGGCCCAGTGCTATACCTGGAAGACTGCAGGTGGACATCACACCAAAAAAGAAAGCCTTGCTGAGAACAGGGAGGAGCCAAGAAGGCTAAGAAAGTAAAGCACTGATCTCAAGAAATCCCACTGGAGGAGTGGATGCTGGGTCTAGGAAGGGAGCAGTGGGGTACAGGATTAAAGGGGCACGTACAAAAGAGTGGGGTATGCCTGAGCCTGGCGGAGGACACAGCAATTCCAGAAAGGAAAGCAAAATATGGGGTTGTGAAGGTCTGGGACAGAGCTGAGCCTTTCTCAAGTTCATCCATCAGGACTGCCCTCCTCTGAGCTGGGCTCCACCGGGAGCTGGCAGAGACATCCAAGGCCTTCTGGCATTTCCTCCCATGTCTGCATCTATCATGTTTGCTGATATTCTCGGGGAATTGGATTTTGGACTCCTGGGAGGGAAGGGACAGGGATAACAGGATTACAGCACCTCCTGTGCCTTCAACATACACACACACAGAATCATAGCAGGAAAGTGAGATCACAGGCGCTGGCTCTGAGGAGCCTCAGGGTCCCCTTCCCCAGAGACACCCCACAGGGCACATGTGAGCAGCCGCCTTCCAAAGCTGTGGTCTCTGTGGTCATCCTACAGGGCTCCTGGATCCTCTGAGCAGCCCCTCCCTCATCTTCCGGCCTCCAAGAAGCGGCTTCAAAGTACAGTGGGGAGGCTGGGTGGGGGTGTGCGAGAGTCGCCCCTCACCGTGCACACCTACTTGTGACCTCAGGGCTGACTTGGCTTGGATCAGCGGCACCCAAGCAGACAAGCTTGCCAACAGCCCCCTTCACCGTCAGAGATGGCACCAGTGGTTTAAAGCTCTACATTCATCCATCCTGCAGGTTATTATTGAGTGTGGGCCAGTGATGGAAAACGTCACTGCCCTCACTGAGCTCACATTCTAGTGGGAGACAGAAAACACAAAATAAGCACAGACGTGAACAAAATCTCATCTCCCCAGCCTCTTAGGCTTCGAGTGTCCTAGGGCTCATTCCCCGGGACTCGGTCTTCTCTCCTCTCACCTTCTCCATCTCCACCCACTGATGACTCCCCTACGTACATCTCCAGCCTAGCTCTCCCCTGAATCCAGACTTATATCCAAATGTCTACTCAATATTGCCACTTGGACATATAGAACTTTATTTCAATTTAACATATTTAAAGCTAAGTTCCTAATCTTTCCCTCAACCCCAAGTTTGCTCCCCACATAAATCCCCCACCTCAATACATGACAACACAACCCTTCCAGTGGCTGAGGCCTAAGACCTTGAAGTCATCCTTGACTACTCGTTCTTCTCACACCCCAAACCCAGCTTGTCAAGAAATCCCAGTGGCTCTACCCACAGAATATAATCAGAATTCACCCCTCCACCACTCCTCCACACTCCACCACAAGGATTCTGAGAGAACGACCTTCTCTCACGTGGGTCATTGCAAGAGATTCCAAAATGTTCTCTCTGCTTCCAGTCCTGCCCCTACAGTAGCTCTCAACCCAGCAGCCAGAAGGACCCTAGATGAAGGCTGTCATGCCTCAGGAATTGCCCAGGAGGGAAGAATCACTTGCAGATGGCCAGGCAAACAGGGAGGGTCCAGGATCTAACACTAACCCCCATCTAATGGGGGAGGGGGGGCAGAATAGGCCCCCATTTGGAGAAAGCGCTATTGCTTTAGGGACCAGGAGAGAGTACTGTCCAGAGAGCAAGCTCCAGATCTCAGGGACACAACAACCTCTGGCAGAAGTCCAAATAACAGTAAGTGGAAGAAAATCCAAGGCGGAGATCTGGGACGTTTTAGGGAAAAGGGCACAGCATGGGACACCTGCTCAGGTAATTCCCAACAAGCAGGAAAGCAGCATGAAGAGGAAAAGGTCTTAGACAAACTTACTAGCCCACCTGAGACCAGAGCACCTAAGGAAACCCTCCAGGTGACTTTAATACTGACTTACTCCAACCCAGAAGGGAACGAACTATCCCCTTCTGCCTCTGTCTCAAAAAGCCACAATCAAAACTGAGACCAAAGAGGCTAAGGGGATGGGGAAGGAGGTGATGCCAGAAAAAGCAAGACTTACACCTGAAATCCTGACCCTCCTTGCTGGAGAACGCAAGTGTTGGGGTGCCTGGCTTTTCCTTTAAGATGGTCATCTGCACCTTCTCATCTTCCAGCCCTCCAGGAGGGCTGGTGCAGTGAAATGGGCCCAGGGCTTCCCCCAACCCCTTTCCCCATGCCCTACTAAGAAAACTAAACAGGAACCAGTGTGGGGCCAAGAGAAAGGAAGTATGTGCAGGAAAGCTCGGGCTTGGACACAAGGGAATTGACATGATTTCCTGGGACCTGGAGATCTACAGAGGGTTTAGGACCAAATCCCAATCATAGTAACCAATAATGCATATTTACGGACTAAACAGTCAACATATATTTCCGTAAAGAACATGGCAGGGAAGTCACAGTTTGATGTCTGTCTAGCTCCTCCATGGAGTTATAGCCAATGCTTGCAGTATAAGGCCTGGTGTATGTCTGGCCTGTCTGCCCTTCCGATTAGAAAACTAGACAATGGGGAATGGGTGTGTGGTTTCTTATTGTCCAACAGTCAATGCTGCATCCATTTGCCGTGGTTAAAACTCTCTTCTGAAGCACAAAAAGCAAATATACAGACACTATAAACCACAGCTCCCAGGAGTCTGTCTGTCTCTGAGCTAGAAGTAGCCTCCCCACGCTGGCTGCCACCACCACCCATAGAGCAAACCCCGTGTCACTCTGCTCCTACTCTCAGCTCTAAGGCTCACCCCCACCTCCCCTACCATCTCCCCTCCCATCCCTCTGCCCTCCACTTGCTGCTTCTTGAGTTGCCCTGAGCAACAGGGTGTGTGGTCAACACCATCTCATTCAGAGGCCGCCTTCAAATCTTCACCTCCTGACATCCTGGGGAGAACAGGTGGATAGAGGATCGTGTCTGGTGGCTGCTCGCTCTGTTTTCTCTCAAACCTCCACTCTAGTGCCCTGGAAATCTCTGACGAACTTCCACGTTGGTTAGCAAATCATCACTGAGGCCTAGCAGAGCCAGCTTGAGGACAAAGCCGCACCTGTTTGGTGGGGGGTACGAACCCCACAGGAAGGGGCTTCAGAAGGGCAGGAAGTTACTGGAGTACCCGTTTCCCAAGGCTAACAGTACCCAGCCATGCGTTCCTTCTGGGCATGCAGACGCCTAACAGCAGCCATAAGTATTCACCCAGAGGGTGATGCCCTTCTGATATACCCTCTGGGTGTGTATGTGTTCCTCCATGTGGGCACACGAGTAAGGGAGGGGGGACTGAACAGTTACCAATATTGTGTGACGTAATCATGCTGCATTGGGAGGCATCCAGTCCATAAACAACTGCAGAATAAAAATGCCACATGTAAGGGCATCTGGGTGGCTCAGTCGGTCAGTAACTGACTCTTGATTTCAGCTCAGGTCACGATCTCGCGGTTTGTGGGATGGAGCCCCGTGTCAGGCTCTGCACTGACAGCACAGGGCCTGTTCTCTCCCACTCTCTCTCTCTCTCTCTCTCTCTCTTTCTCAAAGTAAATAAACTTAAAAAAATGCCACAGGGGCACCTGGGTGGTTCAATCTGTTAACCGTCTGACTTTGGCTCAGGTCATGATCTCATGGCTCATGAGTTCGAGCCTCTCATTGGGGTCTCTGCTATCAGTGCAGAGCCTCTGATTCTGATCCTCTGTCTCCCTCTCTCTGCCCCTCCCCAGCTTGCACACGCTCTCTCTCTCTCAAAAATAAACTTTAAAAAAATAAAAATTTAAAAATTACAATTAAAAAAAATGCCACATATAAACTTGGCCCAGGACATAAGTCACAGCCTTACTAGCTACCTGATTTTTATCCTATATGCCAACCTTAGTTTGAATGTAGGGAAAGCCTTAATACTCACAAAGTCAGGAGAAACTTTTCCTGGCAAACAAAGATACTCTAATCATCTGTCTGCTTGAGGACAATTTTTAGATTAGCTGGGACATTTTATTTATCATTGTTTAGAAGTCAGTGCAGTCTTGAGAGAATAGCAAATGATATGCTCTAGATAAACTTCCTAGTTCTTCATTTTTTTAACAATTATTGGTACTTTATATCTAGGGATGACAAATATAAAAATAAATATGGTAAGGTCCTTGCCTTCACTACTTTGATCTTCAAAAACATCAGTTAGAACTTTTTTAAAAAGTATTCAAACCAGATATTGGATACCACGTACTCCCTAAAGATGAATTAATATCAATTTCCAGCAATGCAGCAGATGAGAAAGCAGAAGAATCTCCTGTTAACCAAATACTTAGAAATGCTGGATAAAATAGAGCAAACATCTTTTAAATGCCTGAATGATCTCATAAGAAAGCAAAAAATCCCTAGACACCCCCCAAAAAATGGAAAGAGGAAGCTGAAAACTAGAGTGGTAAAGTGGTGCTCAGACTGTGGCTGCCCCTGGAGCATTTGCTGGTCTTGATGAAAAGAAAAAGAAAAAAGCTTGGGTTTGAGGGGTCCCTGGGTGGCTCAGCTGGTTAAGCATTTGACTCTTGATCTCAGCTCAGGTCTTGATTTCAGAGCCCTGCATTGGGCTCCACACTGGGCGTGAAGCCAAATAATTAATTAATTAATTAAAATTGAAAATTGAAAATTGAAAATCAAATAACCATATAAGGACAACAGATAAAGCTAGGAGCCTAGATGAAATGGGGAGTACTTCTGAAAATTCATGATACGTGGAGGGCTATGGACTCTGTCCACTATCAGAGGGAGGTGGCACGGAAGCCCATCTAGCAGGGCCTAGGATCTAGGTAGCCAAAAAAAATGTCTTCCTAAGAGCTCATAACCAGAGATATGCCCTCTACTGTCTGCAGTCTGAGAACCTCCCGACTGAGAAAGCCACATGGAAGTGGCCCGTTTGTAATGCTCCAAGCACAGGATAGAAACAAATGCAAACCATCTTCAGAAGGACACTCTTCTACACATTGCACAGAATATCACTGTTAAGCTCCAGTAAATAAACACTGATCAGTCCAAATCACAAAACACGTGAGAAAACAAAGACAAAGTGAGCAGGAGTCATCGGAAACAACAAACAGCAGAACATGACCCACAGGAGTTTTAGTTCATAAAATAATTTGACACAGACTATAAAATCAAAAACTCAAATCATTTATAATATAAAATAAAGAATCAAAAACAAGAAAGGAACAACATAATAAAAACGAATGGTGTGGAATTTCTATAAATAGTTTATATAGTCATTAAAGTTTAAAACTCAGGAGTCTACTATCTAATCCCCCAAAAAATACCACAAATAAGAACCCGTAAAAAACTTGCATCTCATCGTCAAAAATAACCAGGTACACGAGGGAGGAAAGCTCCATGAATAAAAATGAGCAGAAACATCAAGTTCCAGAAACAGATCTGTAAAGACATCAGATATTTATTTTTTTTTCAACGTTTATTTATTTTTTTTGGGACAGAGAGAGACAGAGCATGAACGGGGGAGGGGCAGAGAGAGAGGGAGACACAGAATCGGAAACAGGCTCCAGGCTCTGAGCCATCAGCCCAGAGCCCGACGCGGGGCTCGAACTCACGGACCGCGAGATCGTGACCTGGCTGAAGTCGGACGCTTAACCGACTGTGCCACCCAGGCGCCCCAAGACATCAGATATTTAAATTATAGGGTTAAATTATAAAAGAAATACACATGCTTTAAATAAATAAAAAGCAACCTTGGAAAAAGTCTGCAGGCTAACAGAAAACTATTTTCCAAATGACCAAGCAGATTTGAAAAAGAACCAAATTAGAATTCTACAATTAAAGATAAATTAGAATCAAAATTTCAGTGGATGGACTTAGCAGCAGTTTAGACAATCTGAAGAGAGAATTAGTAAAGTAGAAGATGTTTTGGAAGGAAGAAATTTCATGGAAAAACGGGACAGAGATACGAACAGTTTATGGAAAAAGAAATGGAAGGACCTCAGGCTGCCGCTTACAATATAGAAAGTTGGAAAGAGCCTCATTCCCACACTTACAAGAAAAAAAATCACCAAGCAATGTGAAAATTGACTATTCTTGTTGAGCCCAGAGAGTTGAGGTCACAGGGTACTGGAGGCCGGGGAAATGAGAGGCCATTAAAGGGTACAAACTTTCAGGTCTAAGATGAATAAGCCTGAGGATCTCATGCAGAACATGAGACTATAACTAAGAACACTGTCTTGTGTAACTGAAATTTGCTAAGAGAACAGAACTAAAGTGTTCTCACCAAAAAAAAGAAAGAAAGTACACATGTGAGGTCACAGAGGTCTTAATTAAATCAAATGTGTACATTCTCTCACGATGTATACACATATCAAATCATCACACTGTGCACTTTAAATATATTACAATTGTATTTGTCAATTGTACCTCAATAAATCTGAAAAAAGAAATTCTTTTCCTTTTATTTGAGAGAGAGAAAGAGAGAGTGAGAGAAAGAGCGAGTGGAGAAGAGGGGCACAGGTAGAAAAAGAGAATCTCAAGCAGGCTCCGTGCTCAGTGCAGCGCCCAACACAGAGCTCAATCCCATGACCCCAGAATCATGACCTGAGCTGAAATCAAGAGTTGGATGCTCAACGGACTGAGCCACCCAGGCGCCCCAAAGGAAAATATTTTTAAACAAAGTAATGTGAAATGAGTGAATTTTGACAATGAGAACACCACAAACCAAAATTTCTGGAAACTAAGCCAGAGGAATACTTCTAGTTTTAAATGCATATATGAGCTAAGAAGACAGGGTGGAAACTTTATAAACAAAATTGAAAGTCAAATAAAATGGACAGTTTTCTTACAAAACTTACAAAACCTGACTCAAGAAAAACAGAATATACACCAATCATTAGAGCAACTAAATCAGTGGTTAAAACTCATTTGGGGGCACCTGGGTGGCTCAGTCAGTTAAGCATCTCACTTCAGCTCAGGACATGATCTCACAGTTTGTGAGTTCAAGCCCTACGTCAGGCTCTGCACTGACAGAGAGGATCCTGCTTCGGATTCTCTGTCTCCCCCTCCCTCTGCCCCTCCTCTGCTCACTCACTCTCTCTCTCTCAAAAATAAACAAATAAACATTAAAAAAGAAAGAAAGAAAGAATTTCAATCTTACTCCAATTGTTTTGAAGAGGAGAAAAAAGAATAAAACTCATCAACTTCTGAGGCTTCTAAAATGCTGATTCCAAAATTAAATGAGGATTCTATAAGAAGGAAACATTTCAGGCCAAACTCATGAAAATAGATGTAAAAATGTTAAATAAAATCTTAACAAACTGAATCAAATAATGTTTAAAATCCTAATACATTACAACCATGTAAGATTATCTCTCAAAAGCAAGGAAAGTTCAATACTGGAATATCTACCAACATAATAAATCACATTAAAAGAAGAAGCGAGATAAACTACATAATCAACTCAATAGAGACAGAAAATCTTTTGATTAAAAAAGCATTAGGGACTTTAAAAATTTTATCAAACTGGAAATAGAAGGGATCTTCTTAATAGCCACCAAAAACTTTATCAAATATTGGACTTTATGATGAAATAGAAGTATTTCTTTTTAAAATCAGGGACAAGTAAGAGGACCACTTTTATTGCCTCTACTGAGCATTTTATTAAAAGTATAAAACTGTAATTACTCACAAATAATATGATTTCCATATAGAAGGCCCAAAACTATTTTAAAATAATTAAAATTAATGAGGGAATTCAGCAAAGTCGTGAGATACAAAATTTTTAGACAAAAATAAATTATCCAAGGGGCACCTGGATGACTCAGTCGGTAGAGCTTGTGACTCTCGATCTTGGAGTTGTGAGGCCTACGCTGGGTGTACAGATTACTTAAAAATAAAATATTTCTTTAAAGATACGAACTGTCCTATACATCAACAACAGATATTTAGAATATTTAATTTCAAAACTACAACTTACAATGGCAAATAGAACTATAAAGAATCTAAGAATAAGTTTAATAATAGGTGCACAAGATCTTTATAGATAAATTATAAAACAGTACTTAACGCCATTAAAGATGATGTAAAATTTTTGAAAAATATTCAATGTTAAATCTGTAGTCATTTTTAGTTGACTTTTATGTAGGTGTAAGGTTTAAGTCAAGGCTCTTTTTGATTTTGTTTTGGGGGAGCTTTTTTGCCTATGGATATCCAATTGCACAGCACTATTTGTTGAAAACACTATACTTCCTCCATTGAATTATCTGTGCACCTTTGTCAAAAACCAGCTGGCCATATTTGCGTGGGACTATTTCTTGGTTCTCTATTCTATTCCATTGATCTACGTGCCTATCCCTCTACCAACAGCACACTGCCTTGGTTACTACCACTATTAACTGTAAATCACAATATATACAAAATGGTTCAATGTTTAAAAATCATTCAATGTAGTAAATACATCAAAAAGCTAAAGAAGAGGGGCACCTGGGCAGATCAGTCAGTTGAGCATCCGACTCTTGATTTCGGCTCAGGTCAGGTCATGATTCCAGGGTCACGGGATAAAGCCCTGAGTCAGACTCTATGCTGAGCATGGAGCCTGCTTAACATTCTCTCTCTCTCTCCCTTTGCCCCTCTCCCCGACTTGCTCTCTTTCTCTCTCTAAAATAAAAATATGTAGGGGCGCCTGGGTGGCGCAGTCGGTTAAGCGTCCGACTTCAGCCAGGTCACGATCTCGCGGTCCGTGAGTTCGAGCCCCGCGTCGGGCTCTGGGCTGATGGCTCAGAGCCTGGAGCCTGTTTCCGATTCTGTGTCTCCCTCTCTCTCTGCCCCTCCCCCATTCATGCTCTCTCTCTCTCTCTGTCCCAAAAAATAAATAAACGTTGAAAAAATAAATAAATAAATAAATAAATAAATAAATAAATAAATATATGTATTTTAAAAAGCTAAAGAAGAAAAATTATATGATCATATAAATTGATTCAGAAAAGGCATTTGACCAATTCAATACCCATTTATGATTAAAAACTCTCACATTCTTATACACTAATAATGAAGCAACAGAAAGACAAATAAAGAAACTGATCCCATTCGCAATTGCACCAAGAAGCATAAAATATCTAGGGATAAATCTAACCAAAGATGTAAAAGATCTGTATGCTGAAAACTATAGAAAGCTTACGAAGGAAATTGAAGAAGATATAAAGAAATCGAAAAACATTCCGTGCTCATGGATTGGAAGAATAAATATTGTCAAAATGTCAATACCACCCAAAGCTATCTACACATTCAATGCAATCCCTATCAAAATTGCACCAGCATTCTTCTCGAAGCTAGAACAAGCAATCCTAAAATTCATATGGAACCACAAAAGGCCCCGAATAGCCAAAGTAATTTTGAAGAAGACCAAAGCAGGAGGCATCACAATACCAGACTTTAGCCTCTACTACAAAGCTGTAATCATCAAGACAGCATGGTATTGGCACAAAAACAGACACATAGACCAATGGAATAGAATAGAAACCCCAGAACTAGACTCACAAACGTATGGCCAACTCATCTTTGACAAAGCAGGAAAGAACATCCAATGGAAAAAAGACAGTCTCTTTAACAAATGGTGCTGGGAGAACTGGACAGCAACATGCAGAAGGTTGAAACTAGACCGCTTTCTCACACCATTCACAAAAATAAACTCAAAGTGGATAAAGGACCTGAACATGAGACAGGAAACCATCAAAACCCTAGAGGAGAAAGGAGGAAAAGACCTCTCTGACCTCAGTCGTAGCAATTTCTTACTTGACACATCCCCAAAGGCAAGGGAATTCAAAGCAAAAATGAACTACTTGGACCTCATGAAGATAAAAAGCTTCTGCACAGCAAAGGAAACAACCAACAAAACTAAAAGGCAACCGATGGAATGGGAAAAGATATTTGCAAATGACATATCGGACAAAGGGCTAGTATCCAAAATCTATAAAGAGCTCACCAAACTCCACACCCGAAAAGCAAATAATCCAGTGAAGAAATGGGCAGAAAACATGAATAGACACTTCTCTAATGAAGACATCCAGATGGCCAACGTCACTCCTCATCAGGGATATACAAATCAAAACCACACTCAGATACCACCTGATGCCAGTCAGAGTGGCTAAAATGAACAAATCAGGAGACCATAGATGGTGGAGAGGATGTGGAGAAACGGGAACCCTCTTGCACTGTTGTGGGAATGCAAACTGGTGCAGCCGCTCTGGAAAATAGTGTGGAGGTTCCTCAAAAAATTAAAACTAGACCTACCCTATGACCCAGCAATAGCACTGCTAGGAATTTACCCAAGGGATACAGGAGTGTTGATGCATAGGGGCACTTGTACCCCAATGTTTATAGCAGCACTCTCAACAATAGCCAAATTATGGAAAGAGCCTAAATGTCCATCAACTGATGAATGGATAAAGAAATTGTGGTTTATATACACAATGGAGTACTACGTGGCAATAAGAAAGAATGAAATATGGCCCTTTGTAGCAACATGGATGGAACTAGAGAGTGTGATGCTAAGTGAAATAAGCCATACAGAGAAAGACAGATACCATATGTTTTCACTCTTATGTGGATCCTGAGAAACTTAACAGAAACCCATGGGGGAGGGGAAGGGGAAAAAAAAAACAAAAAAAAAGAGGTTAGAGTGGGAGAGAGCCAAAGCATAAGAGACTCTTAAAAACTGAGAACAAACTGAGGGCTGATGGGGGGTGGGAGGGAAGGGAGGGTGGGTGACGGGTATTGAGGAGGGCACCTTTTGGGATGAGCACTGGGTGTTGTATGGAAACCAATTTGACAATAAATTTCAAACAATAAAATAACATAACATAACACATAAATAAATAAATAAATAAATAAATAAATAAATAAATAAATAAATAAATAAAAAATAAAAACTCTTGCAAAACTGGAAAGAGAAGGAAATCTCCTCAACCTGATAAAGGACATCTACAAATAAGATACAACTAACATCAGCCTTACTTAAAGTCTGAAAGTTTCGGACTTACTAAAGGATTAAATGCTTTCCCTCTCAGAACGAGAACAAAACAAGGCTGTCCATTCACACCACTGTTTTCCAACATAATACTGGAAGTTTTAGCAAGCACACTCCAGCAAGGAAAGGGGAAGGGGAAGGGAAGAGAAAGGGGAGAGGAAGGCGAAGGGGCAGGGGAGGGGAAGGGCAGGGACAGGAAAGAAAGGAAAGATACACAGATCAGAAAGAAAGAAATTAAACTGTCCCTATCTGCTCATGACATGTTCATCTGGGCAGAAAATTCCAGAATCTACAAAAACAAAACAAAACTCCTAGAACTAATAAGTAAGTCCAACAAGGTCAAAGGATACAAGATCTACATATGAAAATCAATCATATTTCTATACACCAGCAATGAACACACACAAACCAAAATTTAAAATACAATGCCACTCAAGGGGTACCTGGTTCAATCAGTTAAGCATCCGACTTCAGCTCAGGTCATAATCTCGTGGTTTGTGGGTTCAAGCCCCACGTTAGGCTCTGTGTTGACAGCTTAGAGCCTGGAGCTGCTTCGGATTCTGTGTCTCCCTCTCTCTCTGCCCCTCCCCCACTCATGCTGTCTGTCTCTCTCTCTCTCTCTCTCTCTCTCTCTCTCTCTCAAAAATAAATAAATGTTAAAAAAAAATTTTAAATACAATGCCACTCAAAAATAAATGAAATACTTAGATATAAATCTAAGAAAAATGTACAGGACTTGTATGCTGAAAACCACAAAACACCAGTGAAAGAAATCAAAGAAGATCTAATTAAGTGGGAAGACACACTGTGTTCATAGATTAGAACACTCAGCATAATAAAAATGTCAATTCATGCCAAACTGATATACACGTATAATAAATTCCTAGCAAAATCCCAACAAGAATTTTTGTCAATGTTATATAATTTTTAAAAATTTCTGCAGCACTTGGCTGGCACAGTGGGCAAAGCGTGCAACTCTTGATCTCAGGGTTGCAAGTTTGAGCCTGACATTGGATGTAGAGATTACTTTTAAAAAATTTCTTAGGTCAACCAGTTTTTATAGATTTCAACTGAAAGAATGAATATGTGTGTGCATGTATGTATATGTGTGTAAGATAAGGCCTTAATTCAATTCAGTGAAGTACAATCCAATGTTATACTTGGCTATTCATGATGGTCGGGGGCAGGGGGTGATTGAAAATCACTTCCTCCTCAATTAAGCTCACTTTATATGAAATATAAAAGAATTACACATGAAACAAAGAGGTACATGGACCACCATATGTTACATCTTGTGTCCAGGAACACTTTTACTTTGCCTTTTCTTCCTTCACCCTCACCTGAGGCCAACACAGGAGATACATCTCTCCCTCACAGCTGCCTCTCAGCACAATGCTGAGCACAGACAAGGTTCTCAAAAAATTCCAGAACTGACTCTTAATCTAGTCACTATCCTGCATCACTTTCCTCTTGGCCTCTGCCAAGCTAAGAGAAATCCAATACCCACTCAAGTTGTTTTAGATCCACACAGCACTCTTCCCATGCAGGAATCCTGCCCGCCCAAGAATGCCATTTATTCCTCTATCTTCCTCAACATTGTTTTCTGCCTCTATGCTCCCACCGGCACACAGGTGTCCCGGTCTCATTATGGAACACTCATTAATATTCACCATGGGTACCCTGTGGGTGTCCTCTCTACCCACAGATGTGTCTAGACTTCCATGAACATCAACAGTGAGAAAAATACATTAAAAATTAGTGGTGAATCAACAGGAAGGGCACAGAGCTCTGCAGTGGGACCCAGAGTGTTGGGGCTGGGGGACAGCTGGAGGGGTTTGGCGGTGGTGCCACTCAAAAGTCAGTCTGACACAAGACCTTATGAGAAAGCCAAATTCCATTAAACAACCGCTCTTAGTGGTGCTTGGGAATTTGGTTGGTTGATAATCCAAATATAACCCAGCAGACTTCATTGTTCATACTTCAATCCAGAGGTGGTGATCTTGGACCCGACTGAGTTCTGTAACTCTGCTAAATTCAGAGTTCAATTTAAAACACTCTACAAATGGGGCACCTGGGTGACTCAGTTGGTTGAGTGGCCAACTTCAGCTCAGGTCATGATCTCTCAGTTTGTGGGTTCGAGCCCCGCATCGGGCTCTGTGCTGACAGCTCAGAGCCTGGAGCCTGCTTCAGATTCTGTGACTCCCTCCCTCTCTAGCGCTCCCCCGCTTGTGTTCTGTCTCTCTCTCTTTCTCTCAAAAAATGAATAAACATTAAAAAAAAAATTTTTTTTTGAAACACTCTACAATTGTCTGTGTTCACATGGTACTCATAGCCAAAACACTGGCTCCCGGCTTCACTGCCAGTGGTGGATAGGATGAACTGTAATGAATCAATGTGTATTTAACACCCGAGTACCCATACTAAGCACACTGGTAGGTAAAATGTCAAACCAGTTATGGCCTCTCCTTTCCATGATCTTATCATCTAACGGCAGGAGAGAAAGTCATCACATAAGAAACAACTGAGAACTCTTCAATAGCGTACTGATGTCTACATTTGCAGGAAAGTTAAAAGGGGAGTGACCACCACATAAGAATATGTCAAGAAAGACTTCATGGACCAGGGCAAGATTATTTTCTGGGTCTTGCAGAATGGCTGGTGACTCAGCGGGTAGAGAGACGTACAGAAGGAGTTTGAAGTAGAAGGAACTCGCCAGCCCCACAGAGAGAAGGAGCAGTCCAACTAGCTGTTACACCCACATCCAGAACTATATTGGGTACTCTTCCACCATGAGTGGGAAGCACATGGAAATGGCAGCCACCGCAGCTGGACCAGATGTATGCCCCCTTCACTAGCCCTCCTTAGAACTTGAGGGAACCAGCCACTGACACTTCAGGAAAAGCACAACTTAGTGAAAGAAACACAGACTTGGCAGTAAGACCAACTCAAGTTCGCTGCTTAAATGACCTCAAGCAAGCCACTTTTACTCTCTAAGCCTCTCTCCTTGTGCTCCAAATGGGACTGATAAAGGTACCAAACTCATAGGGTTGTTGTGAAGAACAAATTTAAAAATGCATGCACATTGCCTGGAATATAATGCACACTTCATAAAAAATAACTCGTTATTGTTTTATACAATCAATATTTATGACAATTCAGCCACATAGTCACTCTCACTCCTTGCTCCTTCCTGCACCCTTGTACTCCCATCGAGAATCCTTTTCCTTCAGTCCAAAGAATTATCTTAATGTTTCTTTTAGGATAGGTCTGCTAGTGAAGAATTCTCTCTGTTTTTGTATGCCCAAAGATGCTTTCTTTCACCTTAACTTTTGAAGGATATCGTCAATGGTGTAGAATTCTAGATTAGTAAAGATTTTCTTGTAGCACTTTGAAGATATCATCACATTGTCTTCTGGCTGCCATCATTTCTGGTGAGAAGCCAGCTGTTGATCTTACTGCTATTTGTTTGAAATGTACATTTTCTCCTCTTTGGCTGCCTTCACAAGTTTTTTCTGTCTTTTGTTTCTGGCCTTTTTACTATGATGAGCTTAGATTTATGGTTTTCTTTGGATTTATCTTGCTTAAGGTTCAAAGTGTGTCTTGAACCCATTGTGTGATGTGCTTTATCACTTTCATAAAATTCTTGGTTATTTCTGTGGGGCACCTGGGTGGCTCAGTAGGTTAAGCTTTTGGCTTTTGGGCTTTTGGCTCAGGTCATGATCTCATGGTTTGTGAGTTTGAACCCCGCGTCGGGCTCTCTGCTGTCAGCGCAGAGCCCGCTTCAAATACTCTGTCTCCCGCTCTCTGCCCCTCCCTCACTCGCATGCACGTGCTCTCTTTCTCTCTCAAAAATAAATAAAACAAGAGAGCATGCAAGTGGGGGACAGGCAGAGAAAGGGAGACACAGAATCCGAAGCAGGCTCCAGGCTCTGAGCTGTCAGCACACGGCCCAAACAGGCCTCAAACTCACTAACTGTGAGATCATGACCTGAGCTGAAGTCGGATGTTTAACTGACTGAGCCACTCAGGTGCCCCCAAAATTTTTTTAATTTAAAAAAAAATCATTGGTTGTCTCTTCAAATACTGTTTTTGTCCCCTTGTCTCTCTTCTCTCCTTCTGGGATTCTCCATGCATGTATGTTAGACTTCTTCATCATGCTTTTTGTTATACTCTTTTTTGAAGTTTACATTTTCATCTTTAGTCTGGATATTTTCTTCTATTTCCAGATCACTATTCTCTTCAGGTGTGTCAAATCTACTGTTCTAGATGTGTGGGTTCTAGAATTTCCCTCTTTTTTGTTTATAGATTCCAGTTCTCTGTTGAAATCCTCCATAATTCTCATGAAACTTCCTGAATACGTTATTTGTTTTAAAGCCCAGTTATGCTCTTTCTAACATCTGTGTCTTCTACAAGTTCATCTCTATTATCTGGTTTTTTTCTCCATGTTTCGGTCATGTGGTCTTGTTTCCTGAGATAACTCACATACCCGAACCCTAATAATAGCGTGATCATTTCCCAACTAGGCCCTTAACTCCACCCACTTCTCTGAATTTATTTTTCTTTTTTTTTAAGATTTTATTTTTAAGTAATCTCTACACCCAATGGGGGATCAAATTTATAACCCTGAGATCAAGAGTCACATGCTCCAACAACTGAGCCAGCCAGGCACCGCTGAATTTAGTTTTCTTAACCTCTCCCTCCTTACCAAGTGACACTTTTCTAGAATTCTAACAAGTTTATATCCTGTTCCTTTTATTTAAGTTATCTGTACATTCAACGTGGGGCTTGAACTCACAACCTGAAGATCAAGAGTTGTATGCTCTTCCAGCTGAGCCAGCCAGGCAGCCTATATCTTGATCCTTTTAACAGAGAATAACACTGCTATATTTCCTTCCTCATAGCATCCAAAATGGTATCTGAGGACCTCATGAACCAGTCTCAACTTTCCTACCCTTCCGCTCACAATCCAGCAAAGTAGAACTAATTACCATTGCTTGTTACCCTGCTTTTCACTGCCTGTTGCTCTACTTTTCCACCCCAGACCGTATTTCAGCATGCAGGGGACCCCTACTCCCATATTCACCTGCCCAAACCCTATTATCTAAGTCTCGGATTAAATGGCATCTTCCATAATTAAACCTCGAATCCTCAGAATTCATATCATCCTTCTTATAACTCCCAGAGTCTTTTATTGGAATGTTATTTATGCCCAAATCCTACTTCCACCACCAGCTAATTGGGGATTCGCTCTCCGTTCTCTGGCTAGGTGGTTCTAGTAAAACTAACTCCCACCCTGGCTCACAGAGCCCGCATGCCTCAGCCAAGGAACTTGTGTGGAATTTGGGGAATGGCTAAACTGGAAGAAAGTCACACCATGTCATTTCTCTACCTAAAACCCTAAAATGGCTCCTGTTTCATTTAAAGGAGAAGCCTAGAAAGCTCTGGACAGATCTTGCCTTCCCTTCCTTTTTGACCTTTTCTTTTCCTGTATACGTCAGCCACACTGGCTGCTTTGATTCTTCAGACTTGCCAGGGATAATCTCATCTTAATGCCCTTACTCTATCTGGTCCCTCTGCCAGACCACCCTTCCCTCAGACATCCATTTGACTGACTCCAGATGGAGACCTAAAGGAGTTTGTGCAAATCTCACTTTTTCAGCAAGGCTTATCTTGAGCCCCCCTTTACTGCTGGCACACACCACCAGCTCAGCATTCCCGATGCCCCTCACTCTCTCCTTGTAACAGATCACTTTTCTCTAACAGACTCTATAATCTGCTCATTCTTATATACACACATATATATATGTATGTATATGTATATATATTCCCCTGGAATCCGAGCTCCCAAGGGCAAGAATCTTTGCCTGCTGGGCTCACTGATCTCTCCAAAGCCCTAGATCAGGGTCTGGCTCAGGGCAGGCACCACATAAATATCTACTGATGGTTGCATCAACTTGGAATGAGCCCTCATTTGTTTTTTTATTCTCAAGTTAGTTAACACACTGCATAGTCTTGACTTCAAGACTTCAGTATAGTCGTCTTCAGGAGTAGAACCCAGTGATTCATCCCAACAGGTGCCCTCCTTCCTTAATGCCTGTCACCTGCTTAACCCACTCCCATCAACCCTCAGTTTGTTCCCTATATTTAAGAGTCTCTTATGGTTTGCGCCTCCCTCTCTCTTTTCATCTTAATTTTACCTTCCCTTCTCCTATGTTCATCTGTTAAGTTTCTCAAATTCCACATATGAGTGAAATCATATGATATCTTTTTCTGACTTATTTTGCTTAGCATAATACGCTCCAGTTCCATCCACATTATTGCAAAAGGCAAGATTTCATTCTTTTTCATCACCGAGTAGTATTCCATTTAGCCCTCGTTTCTAGAAGCAGCATCCCTACATCACACCTTCATTCGGGTACTCGAAAGGTGCTGGTGCTTGGGGGGGTGGGAGTGGTCTGTGAAAGCTCCAACTTCAAGGGCTGCCACAGCCTTGTCTCTTCTCATGGGCGGGGGACATCCCTTGCCCTGCAACCACCACGACCACTTCCTCACTTGAAGAGAAATTCCATTAATCAGACAGAGAAATCGAGTCAGGGAGACCCAGACTTCAATTAAACCCTGAGAAGCTAGACACTCTAAGTAAAATGAATCTGTCAAAATGCAGTAAAATAAATCTGGGGCCAGAGTAAATCAGAAGCTCAGTGAGGTTCAAATGGCCTCCTGATGTCAAAAGGTAACTGTTAACCAAGGACGTCATGCTTCTGCACTCTGCAGCCCCTTCTGGGTCTATTATTTCACATTATCTTCATAACAACTCTAAGAAAGAAGTCATTCCATCTTAGAAGGTGAGGAACTGGTGCTCCAGGAGAAGGAACGATGGCCCCAAAGCCACACAGCTATGTGGTAATGCCAGAAGACAGATCTCATGACTCAGCACAGAAATTTTCCCACTGGGGTATTTGACGCCTAGGTGTATGTAGGATGTGCCTGGGAGACCCGAGGCCACAGCCAGCATACATATGGCATGGCTCCCCAGAGCACTGATTCTGTCCTGAGGTTCACAGAAATAAAAGGTGTTATTCTTATACTAAAACAAATGTGGGTTTTTCCATATTTATAGGAATTTCCAAATTTTAGAAGTCAGTTTAGAGGGGCACCTGGATGGCTCACTCTGCTGAGTGTCCAACTCTTGATTTAAGCTCAGGTCACGATGCCAGGGTCATGGGATCAAGCCACACATCAGGTTCCATGCCCATTCTCACTCTCTCGCCCCCTGCCCCTCTCCACTACTTGCTCTCTCTCTCTCGCTCACTCTCGCTCTCTAAAATTTTTTTTTAATTCTTTTTTTAAAAAGTCAACTTAGAGCTCTATAGCACCCTCCCCCCACCCCTACCTGGCTCTTTCATTAACCCACCGTGTGGCTTTGGACAAGTTACTCACCTTCTCTAAGCCTAATTTAGGGATATGAAATGGAATAATAATGCCTTCCTCATAGACTTGCTGTTAAGAAGATTAAATTAAGATGAATAAAAGAAGTCCTAAAAACAGAACCTAACATAGGGAAAAAGAATGAAAAGCATTTTATTTATCATTATTATGTTGTAATATTAAAAAACATATGGGAAGCAAAGAACAGTTATCCCACTAAAGTCCCCAAATTCCTAACACGTCTGATTTAAGATTTCACTTGAGAAGAATAGGAAAAGATTTAGAGGATACAAATTGTAAAAATCATTAAGAGTTAAAAAGCAAGATGCTTGAGAAAGGTTAAAGGAACCGATTTTCTATGAACTCGAGGAGGAAAAAGCTGAGAAGCCTGGAACCTTCGGGAAGTAAGGAGAAAACTCAGCCATTGTCCATGGCTGGAAGGGGCGCCACCCTGACCCCAGCTGAGGACAGGAGGACCGATTAGGCATGGTCCTCTGGGGGCGTCTGCATGGCTATTGGGAATCTTGGAGCCAGTGAGAGAGGAGTAGAACCCTTTCCCTAGAGATTTCCTTGGGGATCATAGAACACAGGATACCAACACATGGACAAGGAGGAGCTGGTCTTCTAAGCAAAAGCTTGGCCACCAGTATGGTGGACTTTGATGCCCGTGAGTTCAAATTTCCACATAATCTTCTTCACTGGCCCTGTCTGGCTGTCCCCAGGGTCCAGTTTTACGCATTATGTTGTGTTAAGCCATTTATGGCTCCAGAGGATAAATGCTACCCTCAAGACGTTCTCTGTTGAGTCATTAGGTCTTTAACACTATGACTCATTAAACGAGCTCCTGCCAACCAGTGGAATACCCAGGAAAGGGACACAGAACAGGTATGTTGTGAAACTTAAACAAAAGAAAGGCAGGGAACCACCTGGCTGCAGACCAACAGGGAAGGGGCCTGGCAGCCCTGGAGGGAGCTCTGCTTGGAGCAGAGAGGGGCCAGAAGACAAACCTCATCCCCGCCATCTTCCACTCACCCTGCTTTCAGCAAGCTCTGTCCACTCAGGGCAGCTCCGGGAAGGCGGGGACTTGGTCTGTATGACTTTATTCCTTGGTCTGTAAGAGCGCACGCCCACCCCCATGTGGGCACACTCTCACATGTGCTGCTAGGCACACAAGGCCAGCTCTGCAGCTGCAGCTGTGACCTCCAGGTCCCAGGGGCCTCTGTCTAGGTTGTTCTTCATCACTTCCTGCCCCACGGCTTTCAGTCCCAAATCTGAACTGCAGAATCTCTCCAAGACCAGCCTGTCCTCTCACCACCCTCTACCCCTCCAGCCCACATCTGTCCAGCATCTCTCCCTGCCTCTGTCCCATGAAGACCCCTGCTGTCCTCCTCCCTGCTCCTGTCTCTTTCCCTCTCCAGGCCTGCCCATCTGTCTTGTCCCCTTCCCCAGTCTGCCCTCCCTCCTACCTGATCTGTCCTTCTTCTCCCCCAGATCTGTCACAACACTTCTCCCACTCAGTTCTGCCTTGCTATGTGCCCCTACTCAGTCTTTGGGGCTGCTACTCTGTCCTCTGGCTCCATCCTGCTCACTCCTCTATCCCACATCTGGAGCCACATCGGGTTCTCATTAGGAGGGAGAGGGGTGAGACTATTCATGGGGACTGAAATGGGATGTCATTCCCCCTTCCTAACATTAAAAAATGTACCTGGTACATCACAGGTACTCGGTAAATACCAATAAACCAGTGAGTGCATGAATGAGTAGTACTGAATAAGTAATGTGATAACAATAACACTGGAAAGCATAGGAGTGGAGAGGACACCTGACATCCTCGATCCAGCATATTCTTTTTCTTTTTTTAAGTTTTTAAATGTTTTTATGTATTTATTTTGAGAGAGAGAGAAAGTGCAAGCAGGGGAGGGGCAGAGAGAGAGGAGAGAGAGAATCCCAAGCAGGCCCCTCACTGTCAGCACAGAGCCCAACACGGGCCTCGATCCCACAAACCGTGAGATCATGACCTGAGCCAAGATCAAGAGTTGGACACTCAACCAACTGAGCCACCCACGTGCCACTCATCCTAGAATATTCTGCAGCACAGAGTATTTCTCAGGTATGAGCACACAGTGTGGAAGATTCTTACTTTCTGGGGAGAGGGATCCTGCAAAAGAGGTCATGCCATCACCCAGGGGAAGCCTGAGTTGTTTCAGATGGGGGAGAGAACGATGACCCTGCGGGAGCAATGGCTCCACCTGCCTTAAAGTCCCCCGTGCCCTCATAACTCCCTCTGGGTAAACCACAACAGAAACACAAGATTCTTGTCATTCTGTCTTTCCTCAGGGGGCTCTAACTCCCTAGAAACCCTGGGCCAGTCCTTTGTGATCAGTAAGGTCATCCTGCAACATTGTCCTGCAATGCACCCAAACACTGGGCAAGGGGGAATAACTGCTGTGAATGAAAGCTGGTACCCGCCTTCAGGCTCAGGTCAGTGGTCCCCAGGAATCCAGAGAAATGGAGAATGGCTGAGTGAAGGAAGCAGCTGGCACTTCCAGGAGCTGGGCCAGGAGGGGGCCAGGGTTCATACCAGGAGTGGAGGCTGAGGGCAAGGGTCCATGCCAGGGGACCTACTGGGATGGTGCCCCCTTGCTGTTTGCACCACCTGGGCTCAACAGGGTACCCTAGAGGGCCTGGCCAGGTAAGACCCACCTGCCTGCTCCCCACCCCACCCTCAGTGCCCATCTGAGCCACATCCGTGGCCCCTCCCTCTACTCAGGAAACTTGGTGGATGCAAGCAGCCCCTGACGGGATCCTCAGCATTAGTCAGCATCGATCCAGAACATCACCCTCCTCCACCTGGGCTCCCGGAAGCAAATCAGCACTGGCTGAGCCAGGTTTGGCTCTCAAGGTGGCCCTGCCACATCAGGCCCTCAGTTAACCCACCGCACACAGCACAGGTCATTAAGACATCCCCGACCTGCCTGCCGCACCTACACCACCAGCTCACTGAGGGTGGCCTTCCGCCCAAGGCCAGGAAGCACAAGGGACAAATTGAGGCATGAGGTGCTACTGCCCTCTGCTGGCAGCTTCCAAATATTCCAGGCCGATGCCAAAGAGGAGGCCGAACAGGCCAGAAGGGCATCCTCCCTCTTTGCACTCATCCTTCCACTGGGGGACACACAGGATTGGCCGTTCCCACGGGGCCATAGAACTGGCCACACCCAGGAGAGTCAGCCAGCTTGCAGGGAGAACAGAACAGAAGATGAGAGAGGAAGAGGAGAGCAGAAAGAAGGAAGCTCACCAACCTCCCGAGGGATGACCTTAACACCATCCTTCTCTCTATCCTGCAAAGATAGTTGTCCCACTCCAACACACTGGACACCGTGTCAAACAGGACGACCCCAAAAGGCATGGCAGGGAAGGCATGGGTTCCTTCCATTTTGCAGAAGAGAAAGGTAGAGGCCCAAAGGGTTGGTGTCCCTCACCCACAGTCACACAGCCTGGCGTGGAATAAGACCCACAACACAGGGTCTGCCTTCCTTGTCCAGGACTCTGACATACAATATTAAACAAGTGTTTCTGGTCCCCTGTGACATCCCACAAAGTCTGCAATCACAAGACCTTGTACTGAAAAAAGCGCGTGCCCCCCAACCCTAGACCTGACCCGTCATTTGGCAACAGCCAGACATGGTCTGGGAGAGGCTGGGTCTGGCCACCATCTGTGTTCTCTGTCATAGGCTGAAAAGCACACTAAACAGAGATGAGCAGAGGTCCAAGAAAACAGAGCATCTGGGAACATGGAGATCCCCCCCTCCCAGCACAACAGGTAGACGGCCCCCAGGATGCTTACATGCTGGGCTGGCCACCACACAGCTGCAGCTCTTATGATTGGTTTGCTTAACACCATGACCCTGCTGCTTCCAACAAGTGACCAGCAAGGCCATCACCAAGGAGAAGCCAAGACCTTCGATAAAGGCAGTTGGAGGCTCTGAGCTCACCACATGCCCACATCCTCTGTGGTTTGGAAACCTTGTTCCTCTTCTCCGCTGGAGACAGATTATGCCCGGCTCAGTGTCCCCAAACTATCCACGTTCTGCTCCATCCTCCCTGTTTCTTTTTGGTCTCCCACAGCCACTGCCCTAGCCACTGCCCTGTGCTGCCCCGCTTCTTCCCTCCCCCAGACTACAGCCAGGGTCAAGGGCACCACTGGCCCTTCCAAGCAGGATTAAACTTCCAAGTATATCCCTCATCCTTGCTTCTCTGAGTCAGCCACAGGCAACAGCAAAATGCGTCCCCTGCTCTGGACCGAGGAGCAGGTGACAAATGGGCAACTTGTACTTCCTCTGGATTTTTTTTAATGCTTAGAGAAGAGAGAAGGAATATTTATTAGTAAGGAAATGGGACTTGTCGGAGCCTATGAACGCCCCCACACATGTCTGCTCTCAAGGAAGAAGAAAGACAAGTTAAGGAATCCAAGACCCCTGGTGAGCTATGGAGCAATCTCTCCGGAAATAAAATGTGCACCCAAGCAGGGGCTCCAATCAGACGCTTTCCCCAGCTAGAAAGGGGAGCTACCAGAGGAGAAAATGAAGCCCGCCGCCCACTGCTGCCCTCAGTCCTGGCTGCTCTGGGGCTCACTTCCAGCCGCAGGCCTTGCTGACCATCCCTGACCCTCCGTGCCACCTCAGGGTGAGTAGGGCTATGGCCGCTTGCATAGGGGCCAAACCTCCAAGAAAACCTCCCAGGAGGTGCTGCCTCTGTAGGGATGCTGGGTCATTACCGCCCAGCCTCAGAGCAGGCAGTCTCGGAGCAGGTCAGGCCGGGTAGCCCTGTCCCTCATGGCCTCCTCTGTCACCCCTCCTCATCCTGTCCTGCGAGGGCCGGTGCTGACCCAGTGGTGCCGACTCACCTGCCTGCTCTCAGGGACCACCCTCCATGCTGAAACTGTGCTCAGCCTCATGGGGGCAGGGAGGTAAGACCCCACCCTTGTCCTTCACAAAACCTCCCTGCTTGAAAGAGCTGACCGATGACCAAAAAGCCGCATTTCTCATACAACTGTGCAGAAGAGTATTTATGCAATTATCTCACTTCAGATACGTAACGGCCCTGGGTAAGAGCTGGCTTTCGAATCTCTGCTTCACAGAGGAGGAAACAGTCTCACAGAGATGAGACTGAGCAGCCAGAGCCTGACCCCAAGACTTCTGCCCAACCCTCTTGCACTCTACCACCCACCCCTGCATGGCAAGGCAGGGTTCTTCCACCAGTCCCAGGCATGAGTAGGGTCTGATGAGTCCCCAGACAGGGACAGGACCACTGGTTGCGGTCCTCAGGCCTGAGGATGCAGCTGTAGGGTGTGGGGCTTTCTGTCCACATGAGTGCTTCTCACAAACCATGTGTCCTCTCCAAAGAGCACCCCAGACTGGGAAGGGGGGGCACAGATAATGCCTGTTTCTGAGCAACAGGCTAGAAGCAGACTGGACAGGTGAGGCTGCCTGAACCAGACATCCAGAACCAGGTCCTCACTGGTGCTGCCTGGGGTCACCCTTTAAATGTCACCCCATACCACGACTTCTGCATCGTTCTGTATAGCCCAGGGACTGGGAAGCATCCACCTAAAGAATCCATCTTAGGGAGAACAAGAAGACTAGAGCCTAGACTTTCCTCCCCCATCCTCTCGGCATCTTCCTGACCACCCAGCCCCCAGCCAAGGCCAACGACCTTCCCGGAAGCTCTGCCACCGGTGCCACTACGAGCCTCATGCGCGGGCCTCTCCTTCCCTCTGGTGGACAGACCGCAGCAGTGCAACCACATCCCTGCTTGGTCCAAATACAGAAATCACTTGTCTTCCCACCCCTCTCTGACCTTTGCTTTTTCCCACAGGATGCTGTGTCTGTATGAGGGCCGGTGAATCTGCTCTCTGCTCCCAACTCCCGCTCCTTTTACCTCTTCTTACAGATGAGGACCGGCTCCTTTCTGACCCCAGCACTCAGTACTGCCTGGCTTCGTGTCCAGATCCTTCCATGTGGCTGGCACCCTGCCCCTGATGCTACTGGGCCTCCACTGCACTGTGACCCCTTCTCCCCGGTCTCCTTATCCAGACACCATCCCTGCCATCTGCCTGTCAGTATGATCTCCTCGCCAAAGAAGGCTCTGACCTTGGGTAAGGGCTGACCTGGCCCCAGAGGCCCAGCTGTGACCACCAGCTTTAAGGCCCTGGGATGCCTGTTTCTGAGCTTCTGCTCCTCTGGGTCAGCTTGACTTGTTTCTTGGCCCCAGTTCAACCCACTTTAACCAATACTGACTTTAGCTTTAGCAGGTACCGTGCCAGGAGCAATGGGAACCACAGAGAAGTCTACTCACCACAGTAGAGTACTCTGGGTTCTGAACCAAGACCTTATGGGGACAGCAATCTGGAAGCCACTAGAGGGAGGCTCTGTGGGGACAGTAGTCAGTCTATGCTGATGGGTGAGAAGTTTCACCCAAGGGAAAACAGTGTGGAGGCTGGCGGCAATGGCTGTCATCTACTGAGCACGGTCTTGACCTACGTTACCTTCCACCTTCATCCTAGCCCTGAAATTTAATTATTATCCTGAAGTTAAACTATTATCAGATGATAGAGCTTCAGCGCATTAGAGTAGTTTGCCCCAGTTCCCACAGCTGGAGGGCTATTTGAACCTGGTCTCACGTCCCTTGCACTGTATTCTGTTGCTTCTCTAGCAGAAGGCAGAGCGTTGAGCCAACACGTAAGGGCGTGGAAGTGTTGGCACACTCAGGAATGAGAGTGTTTCCCAACAGGCCAAAACAAAGCTTTGGGAGCATGATTTTGTAGTAGCGGGAGGTGGCATGACCTACACTTGCAGAGATTTGCAGACGGAGGGTGAAGAGGGTAAGACCAGGGGTGGCTGATCGTTCCCTCTATGATAATAGGACCCTTGGTTTTTGTCTTAGTTCTTGGCCACTCTAATAAAAGCTACATTTCCCAGCCTTCCTTGCTGACAGATGTGACCCACGGCCAAGGGATGTGAGCAGAGCCTATGTAAACAACTTCTGGGTGATGGTTTTAAAGGAAGGAGCAGGCCTTCCCTGCCTCTTCTGCCTCTTCCCACTGGCTGGACTGCACACGAGCTGGTGAGATGTATGGGTGGTGCCACCATAAGAACAACAGAGCAGCAACAGAAGACACCTGCATCCCTGACACCACGGAGTTGCAGTGCTGTCCCAGGACCGCTCGTGCTCAGACTGCTACTTGTGAAAGAGAAATAAATTCTCACGTTTACGCTGTTGTTATTTGTGATCTCTCCACTGGAAGGGTGTGGGCCAGAAGGAAGAGTCCAAGGCCATGGCAGGGAGGAGGGGGAGGAGGGGGAGGGGTGGGCTGCAGAGACATTGTGGAGGAAACACCAACAGGACTAGGTGTCTGACTGGATGTGGGCACGAGGGTGGAAGACCAGCACGGCATTAAGTTGCCAGCAGAATGGAGTATTTGAGACAGGCTGTCCTTTTCTATTTATCTGGTTGTTTTTTACTTTTTTAAATGTTTATTTATTTGGGGGGGGAGGGGCAGAGAGAGGGGGTTACAGAGGATCTGAAGCAGGCTCTGCACTGACAGCAGAGAGCCCAGTGCAGGGCTCGAACCCACGAACTGTAAGATCATGACCTGAGCCAAAGTCGGACGCTTAACCCATTGAGTCCCCCCAGGCGCCCCAACCTATTCTATTTACTATTTCACTTCTAGATCTGACTTCTTCCTCGTCCAACTTCTCCTCTTCAGGACCTCTCCTTTCCCAGATGCCAAATCCCTTTGCCAAGACCTCTCCTGCCTCTATCCCCCACACATGCTTCTCTCTCTGCTGAGACCCCCTTCCAGCCCCACACCACCTTTGCCCGGCTAACTCCTAGCATCTCTTATGGACCCAATGCAAACAGCGCCTCCCCTGGGAAGCTGCCCTGACTCCCCAGAGCTGGATGGTCCCCATACCCGGTCCTTCCGCCGTGTCCAGCGCGCTCCCTCTGTCTCAGCCTGGACCTCTCTGTGCTACAAACTCCTGCTTTCTCGTCATTTCCCTCACTTAGCCAGGAGCTCCTTGGGGACAGAGACCACATTCGCCTTTGGATCTCCACTGCCTGGTATAGTGCCTGGTACTTGATGGATATCCAAGAGGATTTTCCTTTATCCTCACTCCTCAAAACCACCCCCTGGCTCCCCATTTACCATTCACCCTCAGCAGTTTCCACCAACTTAGCTACATACAGCACTTAACATGAAACAGAAGCAAAACAAGCCAGCGACGCCAGGCAGCTGTCTGCAGAGGCGCTCCCCATGCTCCGACTCAGAACTGCCATTATCAAAAGGTAACGGGTTTCCATAGTCTTACTCCCCATTTGGGCAGAAAAACATGAAGCAAGCTTTCTCAAGGATGCTTAACTTGAAATGTTCCATACCTTAAAATTTAGGTCTCCATTTCAGAAATGATTCTGCCTTAGATGAAAGAAGACAAATGTCGCTATTTTATCGAAAGTTATGAAACACCACGCATGTCAAATCTCCATATACCTTTCCCTCCTAATGCAGCAAAATGATACCTTTATCACCATTCAATCAAAGGCTCACCAAGTCCGTGCAGGGAGATGGGGCTGTAGCAGTAATCACCGGATGTTTCTGCAACCCCTCACACCAATCTATTGCACAGCATCGCCATTATAAACACAGGAAAGGCTTCCTCGATTTCACTCCCCATCATCATCAGCCACAACAGATATTTATTGACTGTCCGTTACATGCAGGACACTTTGCTAGGTGCAGGAAAGGAAAACTTGAGAAATTTCCCAAGGATTTTGAAAGGGGGAGCATCTGTCCCTTAGAAGTAAGTTATCTGCCTCTGAAATGAGTCACAGAGTCATTTGTAAGAGGAGACAAAGGCAGTAGCTTTTAGAAAGAAAAATGGTCTAGACCAATGTGCATTGTCAGATTGCTCTGCGTGCAATTTTTGCCGAATGCAGGAAAATGATGCCATCATAATTATTCAACCACACGGTGGCCGAGTCGATATGGGAAGGCCAAACCTTCAGCAGTGTGCATCGACACCCCTCCCACGGCCCCCTCTCCTGATTCTCCCCCTGGCATTGCCCATACCAGTGGGCAAAAAAACATTTCCACGGTTCTGCCCCTCTACTTGGTCATGAAGTGAAGACTGGATCTACAAGTGTTCTCAAGTCAAGAAGGCCCGCACTTTTGAAAGGGGCTTTGGATCTCCAAAATTTAGTCACACAGAGAGTTAAAACAAATGCAATGGTTTTAGGGAGAAAAAAGACAGAACTCTGTGAACACAAAATTTCCATACGCCTTTGCTAATGAGTTCAGGAAAACAATAGAAACGTCACTGTCCTACAAAGGCTCACTGAGTCACTCAGCAATGCAAAGCCTTTATCAGTTGTTTGTGAGCATTTCTTAAAATCTCTTTACACATTCAAGTCACTGAGCATCATTATTAGCAAAATATCAAAATCTACATGATTTTACTCATTTGTGCAAGAAAACTTGAAGGGAAATTTCTCAATATTTTGAATCTTGGAGTTTTACATATTTGACACGTACCATTTCCGCATCAAGTATCTACGTAGCTGTTTTTGTTTAGTGTGGAGAAAAAAGGCTTCTATCCCTATTTAGAATGCAAAGCCTGAGAGACACCAAAAACCAATTTCTTCGGTCTGAAAGATGAGAAGATGGAGGCCTAGGAGGGGCACAGCTTTCACAGTCACAAAATGTGATGCAAGGGGCAGGACTGTCTAAAAGTGAGCCTGAGACCTCACTTTGGGTTTCCTGGGCACTGAGCCAGCTGGGAAGAGCCCTCCCCACCCCCTTCTCCCAGTGCAAAGTGCTGCAGCCAAACCCAGCTTCCCATGGGACCAGTGGGCTGCCTCCCCCACCCCACCTCACCCCACCCCTGCCCTACACCCATACCTCTGTAAAGGAGATGCAACTTCCCAGGGGCCCCAGATCTCCAGGTGCTGGGCAGCTGGTGTTTCCAAAAAAACTCTCAGTAAGGGCTGATGCTAAAACCCAGACTGCCCTGTGCCAGGCAATGAGGCTTCCCCTGCCCACTGTCAAGTTGCTCTCACACTCGCCCGCACAAAGAGGCTGACCCCAAGTGGTAAGGTCCCTCTGTTGGAATGCAAAGTCATGCTGCACGTCCAGCATAGCCCCTGGTGCTGCTAGGCCCCTTTGGAGGGATAGAGGGAGGAAGGAGGTCTGTACCTTTTCTTTCTGCTGACTCAGCCTTGTAGGTTCTTTTTATCCACCCCCACCCCCAAGAGAAGTCTATTTCTTAACCCATACCACACGACATTGTGGAACGGGTACTGAGTCCTGCTGCATTAACAGGGGAACACCCAGATGGAAACTCCCCATGTGACTCTGGTGACCCTAATAGGACCACCTTGTGCCATGCAGAACCAGTTGAAAGAGTTGGGAAGAAAACCAAGGTGCCTAACTTCCAATCTGCTACATCATCATAGCTTACTCCATAACATTTCTGTATAGGTGGTAATACACACATAACTGTATTAGGGTTCTCCAGGGAAACAGAACCAATAGGAAATAAATACACACACTGATATAGATGGAGATCAAGAGATTTATTGCAAGGAACTGGCCCACATGATTATGGAATCTGACAAGTCCCAAGATCTGCAGTTGGAAAACTGGAGACCCAGGAGAGCCAATAGTACAAGTTCTAATCCAAAAGCTAGTAGGTTCAAGTTCCAAAAAGAGCCAATTTTTCAGTTCCATTCTGAAGGCAGGAAAAGACCAACAGCCCAGCCCAGCAGTCAGGCAGAGGGTCCCTCTTCCTCAGCCTTTTTCATTCTATTCAGATCTTCAACAGATTGGATGAGGTCTACCTTAGGGAGGGCATTCTGCTTTACTCACTCTACCAATTCAATTGTTAATATTGGGGCTCCTGGCTGGCTCAGTCAGTAAAGCATGTGACTCTTGATCTCAGGGTCTTAAGTTCAAGCCCCATGTTGGGCGTACAGCCTACTTAAACTAAAAAAAAAAAAAAAATTTAATGTTAATCTTATCCATAAACACCCTCACAGACACACCCAGAAAAAATGTTTAACCAGATACCTGGACACCCCATGACCCAGTCAAGCTGACACATAAAATTAACCACACCATAACATATGCCATGGCCTGGGGGAGGTTATTTAACATTTGAAGTTCTTTAATGGGGAAAACACACTCCAGGGGCCAGGAGTTAGCATTTGGAATAGTCTCATGAAAACCCACACTCAAAAGGTAGTCTCTTATGAACATCCCAACCAACTTAATGTCTTCTTTTTTTTTAATGTTTATTTATTTTGAGAGAGAGAGAGAGAGAGAGAGAGGAAGGGGAAGAGAGAGACAGGGAGAGAGAGAATCCCAAGCAGGCTCCACACTCAGCACGGAGCCCAACTCAGGGCTTGATCCTACAACCATGAGATCATGACCTGAACCAAAATCAAGAGTTGTACACTTAACCAACTGAGCCACCCAGGCACCCCCCCCCGCCCCACAACCAACTTAATTTCTGATCAACACCACCATTTTGGGCACCTGGGTGGCTCAGTCATTAAGTACCTGGCTTTGGCTCAGGTCATGATCTCACAGTTCGTGACTTCAAGTCCTACTTCGGGTGAGCGCAAGCCCCATTGGTGAGTTCAGGTCCCACTTCAATAAAACATGAGCTTCAGGTGAGACCCACTTCTCTGTCTCTCGGCCCCTTGTAGGATTCTCTCTCTGTCCCTCTGCCCCTTGCTCACTTATGCCCTCTCACTCTCCCCCTCTCAAAAAACAAAACACTACCACTTTTTTAAACTGGTATAATGGATGTCAGAAAATATTTTCATTACTGAAATAAATGCTATTCAAGATGCACAGATTGGCTAAACATATTTCACAGGTATTCTCTGCCATGTGTTGAGTGAGGGACATGAATCCAACCAGCCCAGCAGCCCATGCCTTGCAGGGGAGCACCCCAGACCTTAGGCTTCATCCAGTGCCTGTGGAGGACTGTCACCTGACCCTAACAGAAAGCTCACTAAAGATGCTCAAGCATCTACCCCAGTATATGAAGTGCTCAGAAGACTACCCAAGGGACAAGGAGCTGGGGTGTCATGGAGCTTACAGGAGTGGGCTTTATGACCCTTTTGTGCCTGCTGGCTGATAAAAATTCGCACACGTAACAGAATTCAGTCTGAGATTCACTTTCACTAGTACATACCACCTCGTACAAGGTTTACTAGGAGTAAACTTAAAGAAGTTTATCGAGTCAACAGTGAGGATGCTTAGGAAATACTATTAGGTGTTCAGAAGACATCTAAAGATGAAGGGAAAGAGCAATTTCACAGCATTCTGCCCTGGTCAAGACACGATGATAAAATCTGGGCACCACATTTTAAAAGTTATTTTGACAAATGAGAATATATCCAGGAGAGTGATCAGGAGGACAAGGAGTCTTAAAATTATAAATCCCATTTAAACTAAGAGCTCAGGAGATGTATCCTGAAGAAGGGACAACAAAGGGCAGAGGTATTCAAACATCAAACAGCTGAAGGCTTGTTATGAAGAGAGTGTTCTGTAGACTAGAAGACAGAGGGCGAATTTTGCCTAAACAGAAGAGAGAGCTAAGAGTGTCCAGTAATGGAAGGTAGTGGCTATGAGATCACTGCTCCCTTACACAGCAGATATCACCCCTACGGCCACCGTCGTCACCACCACCACCACCACGTCCGTTCCCGTTTACAAATGACGCTGCTAGCACTGAGACAAGCTAACTCACCCCATGGCATTTGCTCATTTTAAAAAGCTATTTCCAGGGCGCCTGGGTGGCTCAGTCGGTTAAGCGTCCGACTTCGGCTCAGGTCATGATCTCACGGTTTGTGAGTTCGAGCCCCGTGTCGGGCTATGTCCTGACAGCTCGGAGCCCGGAGCCTGCTTCCGATTCTGTGTCTCCCTCTCTCTCTGACCCTCCCCCGTTCATGCTCTGTCTCTCTCTGTCTCAAAAATAAAAATAAACGCTAAAAAAAAAAATTTTAAAAGCTATTTCCAACAGTACCATTCTATTATTTTTAATGATCCGAGAAGCAATCTCTTTTCTCCCCTCTCCCTGACTTAAGTGGAGGGAAGTGGATTCACGGGTCTATCCCAAGACTTCTCTTTGCTGCTCGTCCCTTGTAGCAATTGTTGATACTGTGGGCTGTGATACTAGAAAGACCCCGCGGAGCCTGAGCCCCAGTTCTACTACCTACCACTCATGCAATCTACAACAAATTGCCTAGCCCCTCACTTCACACCGTGTCACGGCACACAGAGTTAAAGTGAATAAGCTCCTCACGCAGTGTATTTGTGGGCTGACCGGGCTAAGGTTCATACAACACCGCTGAGGTGCGAGCACCTGGCAAGCACACAGCAAATGTCAGCTGACCACTGCCCGCCTTGAATTTGCTGAGCGCTGCCCTCACCACCATGAGGACAAAGTAGGAAACGTGGCCCCCACCCACAGAGCTGCAAAGCCTTCCTCCTCCAGAAAGCCCACCTCCATCAAATGACTGAGAGTCCAGAAAACTTTCCAGAAGGTGATCATCGAGACTGTCAGTCGCTAGGCGAATCCATTTCCATTCCAAATACTCAATTTCCAAATGTACTCCCCGCTAAAACTGATCTACCTAAAAACACCTACAGCAGATAATTTTCCAACATGGTCTCTCTTCTCAAACTTTACAGCAGTAAGGTGTGCCTCTCACCTGCCCAGAGTCTCACCATGCCGCTCTGCTCTCAGATGTGCAAACCCCGGGGGCGCCTAACAAAACAACAATCCTGGGAGGGCCTGGGTGGCTCACTCGGTGAAGTGTCCAACTCCAGCTCAGGTCATGATCTCACTGTTTGTGGGTTCAAGCCTGGTGACAGACTTTGTGCTGACAGCTCAGAGCCGGGAGCCTGTTTCAGATTCTGTGTCTCCCTCTCTCTCTGCCCCTCCCCCATTCACTCTCTTTCCTTCAAAAATAAATAAACATTAAAAAAAAAATTCTGAACCACTGGTTTACATGCTGAGAAAATAAGTGACTCCGTTTGCTTTTGGGAAGTCACGTGGTTTGTCAATTATTTGCTGTCTGCAAAACCAGTGGAAGGCCTAACCAAGTCAATTGATGGATTGCTAAAAATAATTGCTGATGATAGTCCCAATGTGATTTTTGGCTTAAAAATTAGAAGAAAAATGGGGCGCCTGGGTGGCGCAGCCGGTTGAGTGTCCAACTTCAGCCAGGTCACGATCTCGCGGTCCGTGAGTTCGAGCCCCGCGTCGGGCTCTGGGCTGATGGCTCAGAGCCTGGAGCATGCTTCCAATTCTGAGTCTCCCTCTCTCTCTGCCCCTCCCCCGTTCATGCTCTGTCTCTCTCTGTCTCAAAAATGAATAAAACATTAAAAAAAAAAAAAAAGAATTAAAAAAAAAAATTAGAAGAAAATTAGAGGATTGAATCATGTGCAGACCCAAACTCCTTCCTTTTCTCATCCTCTTATTTATGTGAACAAAGCTCCTTAGTGTTTACATGTATAAGAATTAAAAAATAAAAGCAAAACGTATACCGAATCCTGCCTCATTCAAGCAGTGGTGATGTCCGCCGTTGGATACTGACTTAATTTGTCAGTTTCATCTCATGGAATATTTCCATTTTTAAGTAATTACTTATCAAATTTTGCAATGCATTCATGTTATTTTGATCAACAGCATATTAATAATAATTGCAAAAATAACTCAACCCAGAAGAAACGTGTTCAACACTTAGTGACTTAAGATTGCAGGAAATAAAGTTTAATTTCAGGGGCCCCTGGGTGGCTCAATCTGTTAAGCGTCTGACTTCAGCTCAGGTCATGATCTCGTGGTTCATGAGTTCAAGCCCCAGAGCCTGCTTTAGATTCTGTGTCTCCCTCTCTCTCTGCCCCTCCCCTGCTCATGCTCTGTCTCTCCCTCTCTCTCAAAAATAAATAAACATTAAAAAATTATACTTTAATTTCATAAACATCCTTGCGTTGCTGAGAAGTATAAGAGGATATCAACAAAACACTTTTAAAGGCAAAACATTACATCAGGATAAAATTATTTAGGAGGAAATGGTGCAGAAAAGAAATGAGTTCAAAGCGGAAACTGATGTAAAGTTTCCAACATTTAAAAAAGAGGTTTTATGTGCATGTTTTAATGAATAATGGTAGGTATCAAATCACTAGCATTTCTAAAAGCCATATAACAGTGTTATTTTTAAATGAAAACATTTCAAATATGATGGAAGTTATATCTTTTGCATTTATTTCACCATATTGAGAAAATATTCATTACTGAACTTAAAAATGAGCTACAAAACACACCATTTTTCAAAATTCTTGTAGGTAAAAGAGGTAAAGACCACTGCAATGGATGACATCCCCCTGTTCCAAAGAGGCTGTCTGCAAGTTAACACAACCAATTCTGGTCCTGCCTTCCCTTCTCACGTATGCAGGAAGCACAATTCCTATCCAGCAGAAGGGAGGGCCTGGAAGATTCAGATTCCAGCAAGGTGGGGACTAAAATAACCTAGAAACTCTTAAAACTTCTGGAGAAAATGTAACAAAATATTTTTGGTTTAGCTGAACACATAAGAAAGAGTAAAGGGGAATCCCCCAGTGACAGAAACCAAGAGGGAGCTGAAATGTGTTGGCGGGACAAGTCTGCGCTGACACGGCTGCTGCCCCAGTTAATGCGAGGCTGTTAATCTGCCCCAGTTAAATCTGAGCTGTTTGTCACAGCTCAGGAGCTTCCCACACCCAAGACTTTGTATGGTACAGGCTGGGGAGTGGGAACTAAGATCCCTGCGGAAAGCCTGAACTCCCAAAGAGCTGGAGCCTCAGTAAAGGGAGAGGTCAGAAGAATCGATGCCTAGTATATGGGACATGAGGGAGACCGCAAGGACATGTGTCTGCTCCTTCCTAGCCTGCTAGGGAAGTTCCCCTGAGAATCCCAGGCACCAGGGCTGTGACTCACAAGGGTCTGGGATCTGAAATTACACGGGGAATCCCCATGGAGAGACATTAACATGAAATTGGTTCCATGGCCAGATCCAACCCAGGAACCCCGAAGAAGCGCCTACAAAACTACTCTGAAGGAACATGCACTGAACCCACAAATCGAGCTCTCTGAAAGTGAGAGCTCCTGATCCAAAATTACAATTCCAAATTGATCAGGAAATGCTCATGATGAGCAAAAGCCAGCAAGAGAAACGCACAAGAGTACTAGAAACCAAAATTTTCAGATAAAGGGAAAACTGATAGAGACAATAAAACTGGAATATTTAAAATAATGAGACATAAGAGGAGTAACTAAAAGTATAAAAGCAGCACACACCACGACAGAAATGAGCTACTCTGGAAAAGACTCTAATGAGAACTCAGGCCCGAGTGATGGGCTAACTGGTAGGACCCCAGTCAGATAGGACCCCCAAAGGGTCTCCTAGACAACGTCAAAAATGCAGAAAGCCAACTGCCGCAGGGAGACACTAGGTGCAGCCGAGGCCACCCCCAGGAGGGCGTCCGCCACCCTGCACCTTGGAGGAGAGCCCAGTTCCATCACACGACCTGGCAGCAGCCCCTTCCCAGATTGCCTCTGCTGTTTGCAGAGTTAATAAGAAAAGCAGCTGGTTGTTGTTCTGCCTTGTTTTTAAGATCAATTGTGGGGCACAGATTAGTTTTCACCAGACAGAGCTACAGTGCTGAGCCAGCAAACGCCAAGACTCCGAGAACCGCTCTGTGGTGCAGACCTTGCGGAGAAAAATTGTAGGCTCACCGCATGGTCGGCCAGGCGGGAGGGGTGACGATTATCTCCTTCAACCTTTGTTTTCCATGAAAGAAAACAGAGGCCCAGGAAGAAGCAGTTCTCGGCTTCTTCCCACACCAAGTTTGTGAAAGAGGTGAGGCTCAGATGAGTTTTCCAGCTCCAGTGCCAGGCAGAGCTGGCTGAGAGCCGACTTGTCAGGATGGCCCAGACGGACCTTTCTGCTGCCTCCCTCTGTCGGAGTCCCTCCTCGACCTCTCAACTCAGAGCCCTGATGCTCCTTCCCTCTATCAGCTGCAAAGGCGTAATGTGAAGATTAAATGGGATGGGACAGGGGCACCTGGGTGGCTCCGTCGATTGAGTGTCCGACTTCAGCTCAGGTCATGATCTCACGGTTCATGGGTTCGAGCCCCACATCAGGCTCTGAGCTGATAGCTCAGAGCCTGGAGCCTGCTTCACATTCTGTGTTTCCCTCTCTCTCTCTGCCCCTCCCCTGCTGGCACCCTCTCCCTCTCTCTCTCTCTCTCTCTCTCAAAAATAAATAAACATTAAAAATATTTAATAAATAAATGGGACAGTACATATCACGTACCTGGTTCAATGCCTACACATAATCCTTGGTACTTGATAAATGTGACATCCCTTCATCTTCCTTCTCCCTAATGGGCCAATGAAGATTTAAAGAAGAAAAAATGATGACTATAGGGCACAGGGGCCGGGGGAGTAACAGTGGCAGGAGGCAACCTTATTACCTGACATCATTACACTACATAATAGTAGAATTATATGATAATTCTATTTGTGTGTGTTGCAAATATACTGTCTTCAGAGGAAAATCTGATACATTTTGCTGATAAGACTACTTCAAGTTGCATTCTAGTAAAAGAATTAATCTCTAATGGTAAAACTTCCTAAGAACAGGAAGAGAAAGGTAAGAGCTTTAAAGTACCCCCATCCATCCCTCAGCCCACGTTTAAGTGACCCTATCTAACCTCTCAGCAAGCCAATTCTAGTAAAAGAACGTAAAAGGGAGGACTGGAAAGGGGGAAAGGAATAAAACAATGCCTACAAGGAGATAAGCCAGTCAGGCAGCCTACAGCAAGCCCACCAAGGATCTGGAAAAGAACAGGTTAGTTTAGGAGCAGCTGTTATCCTGCTCTGTACCTCTCCTCTCCTTTTTTTTTTTTTTTTTTTTTTACTTTATTTATTTATTTTGAGAGAGTGTGTGTGTAAGAGCAGGGGAGGGGCAGAGAGAGAGGGAGAGAGAGGATCCCAAGCAGGCCCTGCACTGCCAGCACACAGTCCGATCCGGGGTTGAAGCTCACGAACCGTGAGATCATGACCTGAGCCCTGAGCTGAAATCAAGAGTCAGACACTTAACTGAGTAAGCCACCTAGGCACCACACCCCCTCCTCTCCTGTCTTGACTATCACTCACTCCCCCACGGCTCCCAAAAATACTTTGCCAGGGCGACAGAACCCACTGGGGGCCAAGTGAGGGAGCAGCTCCTCCTTCCTGGTGACACTTATGTGGGCTTGCTAATCATACACTGAAACATGCCATGGGAGTATTGGGGGAAAGTGTGGGCAAGGCTTGTTCCCCCGGGACTCTGGTGCCAGTGAGGGTGAGCCTTCCCACCTGAGAGAGCAGGTGAACTGTGAACTAGACCAGAGGCAGGTCGGGCCCTATGCAAATGATCTAGGGACTCCAGAGGGGACTTCAAGGGTAATGACGCGGGACTGAAGGACAGTCATCCCACTAATAAGAACAGATGCAGCACCGGGGTTAGGAGCATGGGCTCTGCTGTCACACAGACTTTCTGCTCTTAGGACCTCAGGTGAAATCACTCATCTCTCCAAGCCCCAGGTTCCTCAACTATCAAACAGGAATAATAATAACAGCAGCTGCAAAGGCGTAATGTGAAGATTAAATGGGACAGTACATCTCAGGCACCTGGTTCAACACCTACACCTAGTACTTGGTACTTGATAAATGTGACTTCCCTTCGCCTTCCTTCTCCCTAATGGGCCAGGTACCAACGAAGATCTAAAGAATAAAAAATGACGACTGCAGAGAAAAGTTCTATGCGGAGGAGAAATGCCCAAGCCCCAGTGAGGGCTGGACCAGAGAGGTCAAAGAAAGAACAGCGTCTAGACTGAGCCAGCTCTTAGCCGGTTTCATTAAAGCAGTACAGGGCACCTGGGTGGCTCAGCTGGTTAAGCATCTGACTGTTGGTTTTGGCTCAGGTCCTGATCTCACAGGTTCATGAGTTCAAGCCTCACATTGGGCTCCTGTGCTGACAGTGCGGAGCCTGCTTGGGATTCTCTCGCTCCCTCTCTCTCTCTCTCTGCCCCTCCCACACTCGGGCTGTTTCTGTCTGTCTCAAAATATAAAAACTTTAAAAAATATATATTAAAGCCAGCACAGACTCTTCTCCTCAAACCTCTGTTCCACTCAGATGTCTATCTTTCCACAAACTGATCTACTTGGGTGCCATGTAAGAAGCTACCAACCCAGAAGGTGGCTGGTTTAGCATGTGCTCCATGCCAGCTGGGAATACACTGCCAGAATTCTGATACCTAGCTGCCCAGGCCCATGGTCTTGGCATCTGATCCTTCTTTTGTTCTCCAGGCTCCAAGCATGGGTTCCAGGCAGCTGCCTCAGCTGAAGTGGGCTGGCCCTCTATTACCAGACCTGGGACACTCACTCATTTCTCCCAGTCTTGGCTGACCTCCCCATTTTACTTCAGACATGCCCGCCTTTCAGTCTTCCTCCTATCCACCTAGATTCTCCTGCTTCTTCCTCAATAAATCTAATTCCTGGCTGAGTCCCAGATAACAAGTAGCAGCTCAATGACCAGCCAGAAGTCAACAATGGCCACTTCAGGGAGTTTAAGGGAACACCCAAGACAAAGCCCTGCATTCTCTCTCCCATAAGGAACAGTATCGACTGAAACAATTACTCCGGAAGGCAATTTGGCAATGTCTAGTGAAACCAAGGATGTGTGCCCCCAATCACCCAGAAGATCCATTTGTGGCAGTCAGGATAGATTAAGACAGTTTGCAGCAGCTAAAAACAACTCACAAGTGTCAATGGCTTAAAACAACAAAGGTTTATTTCTATCTCATGCTACCTGTCATCACAGCTCAGCTGGGATGTCTGACCCACACAGTCCTCACTCCGGAACACTGACAGAGCCTCCTTACCCAGAACTTCAATAGTCAGTGTAGCATGGAGAAGGAAAGGTCAAGTGACACACACACAGGCTTGAGGAAGCTTCAAATGCTCAGCCATTGGCCAAAGCACGTCAGTCACATGAACTCGTCAATCTGCAAGGGGACAGGGAAGAGCAATCCTAGGTTCTCCCATGGGTTGGTAGTGGGGAGATGACCCCTTCTCTCAAATGGAAAGATAGCACCTGAGTTCTGTTTCCTGGACTGGAACCTTCCTCCCTCAGCAGAGAAGATGGAACTTCTCACAGGCTCAAGGTCGTTAGGGAAACCCAGTAATGCCAGCATCCCAAATCCAGACTGCCCAACATCAGACATCCTGCGTCTTCTTCTGCAAGAAGGCACATTCTCAAACTCCCTACGAAAAGGGAGACTTCGGTGTGAAGGGAAACCGTGTTGGAATGAAACCCACACCATGACCGGCAGGTGGCCTGGCGTGGCATGCCTCTCCCAGAGGTGATGGGGAAAGAGAAGGCACATACAGCTCTGCCTTGCTGAGCCCGGTCTCGTGAGGTTTTCCTTTTGTCAGTAAAACCTATTTCTTTTTTTTTTTTTTTTTAATGTTTATTACTTATTTTGAGCGGGGGCTCATGGGAGGGGCAGAGAAAGGGGGAGAGAGGGGATCCCAAGCAGACTCCAAACCATCAGTACAGAGCCCAATGCAGGGCTTGAGCTCAAGAACCATGAGATCGTGACCTGAGCCGAAATCAAGAGTCAGACACTTAACTGACTGAGCCACCTGGGCTGTCCCAAGCCTATTTCCTTATGCATGTCTTGTGAACTGTGGGATTCATTTCTGACGAATGTCAGACTAGAGGGACCCACCTGGTATAAGAGCTCAGACAGGGAGAATCAGAAATCTTGGTGAACAGCAGTAACAACTGCCCAGCCAAACACCCAATATTTGATTACTCTCATTCTGGATGCAAAATATAGTCACCCATTCCCCAAGGGAGACAACCCAAAAGCCCCACTCCAGCACAACACCAAGCTTGAAGTCTAAGATATCCAATTTTTCACAATAATTTCAACATCAGTGGGCAGTTGTCTCTACATCTAGATGTGATGCCTCTTCATCAGGAGACTAAGAAGGCCAGTTATCTTCTCCAACATACCAATACTTAATGACAGAACATGGGACAGGAAAATAGAAATAAACACTCCCATTCAGAAAAAAAGAACAATGGGACATAGCAGACACTGGTCCATAGCAATTCCAAAATCTCAGAACATTCTTCCCCATGAATGAAGAATATTCTTTGATTAGATCCTGATCCCACCTCCTGAAATGTTTTCTGTAGGCTCTGGCCCTAACCTCCAAGAGATTTCCCTTTCTCCTTATGCTCCTTGGCCAAAGCTAAAGCAGACACCAGAGAATCTGCTCTCCCCGTGGACTGAACATCCTTCCAGCATACTTCCTGGGGGACCCAGATGCTGTTTTAAGATTCAAAGTCAAGATCAGGCCAGTGGTTTGGGGCAGTATAATTCTCTTAAAACCTACAGTCTCTTATTTTATGATTCCAGGAAGCACTAAGTACCAACAGACACACTCCAATTTCCTTTATAAATAAATCTCCTAAAATAAATATACATATATACATATGTACATACATAAATCTATTTGCTGTATTTCTTTGCTTCCTGACTACCATGCCACTCTGGATTTAATTGAGGGTATTTTGGTCTAGACCCTTAGTCTTCCCCCCCCACCCCATACATTTTGTTCAATTGAAAGAACCTGGGTAGGGGCAGCTAGGTGGCTCAATCGGTTAAGCGTCCAACTTTGGCTCAGGTCATGATCTCATGGTTCCTGAGTTCGAGCCCTGCATCAGGCTCTGTGCTGACAGCTCGGAGCCTGGAGCCTGTTTCAGATTCTGTGTCTCCCTCTCTCTCTGCCCCTCCCCCACTCACACTCACACTCTTGTCTCTCTCTCAAAAATAAAAATAAAACATTAAAAATTTCTTCAATAAATATAGATGTGCTAGCTATAGCGTTGATGCAACCCTTGCTTACAAAACTGAATTTCAATCATTCTTTGTCTCTCTAAGCCTTTCTCTCACTCTTTCAAAATCAGAAGCACTTGCTTTTTCTAGCCCTAAAAGTGTTGCACATGGAGTGCCTGGCTGGCTCAGTCGGACTCTTGATCTTGGGTTTGTGAGTTCGAGCCCCATACTGGAGGTAAAGATTAGTTAAATAAATGAATTTTCAAAAAATAAAATAAAATAGGGGTGCCTGGGTGGTTCAGTTGCTTAAGCATCCGTCTTCGGCTCAGTTCATGATCTCATGGTTCGTGAGTTCAAGCTCCACATCAGGCTCTACCCTGACAGTGCAGAGCTTGCTTAGTATTCTCTCTCTCTCCCTCTCTCCAACTCATGCTGCTGTCTCTCTCAAAATAAATAAACTTTAAAAATATATAAATAAATAAATAAATAAAATAAATACAGTGTTGCAAACCGGCCAACTCTTCCCTGACCTCATCTTTCTCTTGTAATAGCTCACCAAACACTGTCAAGAGTGACTAACCCAATGAATACTCTGCTTTCCAAACTCTTTTCCTAAATCTCCAAGTTCATCATCTGCCTCCCAAATTCCTACAAGTGCAGTTTAAAAAAGTCTCTCTCCACTGCATAATGTAAATGGCTATTTTTCCAGCTGGTAGTAAGTTTCTTCACTACATATCACCCAGCTACTAAGCCATTAACCATAGTCAGGTGTCTTGTTATGGGATGCCCGTGTCAAGAATACCCTCCTAGCACTGATTCATATTTCAGACAGGATAGAAAAGTTGTGTTGGCTTTTAACGTTTATTTATTTTTGGGACAGAGAGAGACAGAGCATGAACGGGGGAGGGGCAGAGAGAGAGAGAGACACAGAATCGGAAACAGGCTCCAGGCTCCGAGCCATCAGCCCAGAGCCCGACGCGGGGCTCAAACTCCCGGACCGCGAGATCGTGACCTGGCTGAAGTCGGACGCTCAACCGACTGCGCCACCCAGGCGCCCCAGTTGTGTTGGCTTTTAAAACTAACCTAAATTTCAGGGATTCAGATTAAGGTTAATCCCTTCCTCATGCTACACAACCATCATGGGACCCTAGGGGTTGGGCCCCACATCATTCTCACTCCAAGAAGCTGGCTGACGGACCTCAGCACCCGGAACAATGCTGGTCGCCGCAGCAGCAGGAGACAAAGGGCAAGCCACTCACTAGCTGTCCAAAGCTGTCACCTGTAAGTGACATGCACCACCACCACTTCTATCTGTTGGTCGAAGAAGTCACACAGCGAGGACTAACTTCAGGGGGAGAGGGAGTGCAGTTCTGCCCTGCGCCCCGCAGGGGGACAATGGAAATACTGGTGAGTGATAAATAGCACAAGTGATTACCGTTCCATTCTAGCATATGTCCTTGAAAGAGTCACATCTATGAACAGGAAGACTCAACTACAAGCCCATTTCTTGATACAGAGTTTGTAATAACAAAAATAGTAAATGGGGGAACAATCTCTCCATTATTAGGAGAATGGATTTTTAAAAATTGTGGTATATTCAGATGGTGAATATTATATTCATTCGTGGTGTATTCATATAATTTTCATATAATGAAATATTTGTCAACAGTTTATTTTTTTGGTTTTTTAGATTTTTTTTAAGTTTATTTATTTATTTTGAGAGAGAGAGAAAGAGAGAGTAAGCATAAGCAGGGGAGGGGCAGAGAGAGGAAGAGACAGATTCTCATCAACATGGGGCTCAAACTCAGGAACCATGAGATCATGACCTGAGCCAAGCTCAAGAGTCAGACACTTAACTGGCTGAGCTACCCAGGCGCCCCTAGATTTTATTTTTAAGTAATCACTACAGCCAATGGGGGATTGAACTTACAACCCCAATATCAAGAGTCACATGCTCCAACTACTGAGCCAGCCAGACACTCCTTCAAAAATTTAAATGAGGGGCGCCTGGGTGGCTCAGTCGGTTAAGCATCCAACTTCAACTCAGGTCATAATCTCGCAGTTTGTGGGTTCGAGCCCTGCGTTGGGCTCTGTGCTGACAGCTCAGAGCCTGAAGCCTGCTTCGGATTCTGAATCTCCTGCTCCCTCTGTCCCTCCCATGCTCATGCTCTGTCTCTCTCTGTCTCTCAATAATAAGTAAATGTTAAAAAAAAATTTTTTTTAATTTAAATAAAAAACTTGAACTACAAGCATCAGCCTGGATGTATCTCAAAAACAGAACATTGAGTGAAAAGTGCAATTTGCAGAATGTAACGTGATGCTATTTGTGTAAATTTTTACACATATATAGTATTATTATATACTGTTAATGGAAGTACATGTAACTGTTAAGTTGACCAAGCAAGACTCATGGGGACAATCAGAAAACAACTTCATTCTTGTCTATTAATGCTCCTTTAAATTTATTTGGAGCTGTTTCGGATTCTGCGTCTCCCTCTCTCTCTGCCCCTCCCCCACTCATGCTCTCTCTCTCTCGCTCTCTCTCTCTCTCTCTCAAAAATAAATGTTTTTTAAAATTTTTTAATAAAAATTTTTTTTAATTTATTTGGTTAGGCATATTCTTCCCCAACCCAGAATGAAATTTATGCAGTTCTAGTCAGTAAATAATGTCTACCTTAGTGTAATCATTACAATTTTCAACTTTACTTGATTACTCCTTTTGTCAATTACTGCCATTGTTCTCAGGACTAATGCCACATAATAAACCATTCCAAGACCAGTGGCACACGGAAATAAGCACTATTTCTCGTTCGCAAGTCTGTGGTGGGTCTGCTGATCTCAGTTGCGCTTGGCTCCAGGCTGCGAGCTCTGTCCGGGGCTGCCCATGTCTTTCATCCTTTCGAAACCACACTACCTGGGGCATGTTTTCCTGAGGATGGCAGAAGTACAAGAGGAAAGTCCTCGGTGCAAAGGAAGGAGGAGAAGAAAGGGGCAGGAGAGCTTTTACTTGCCTAAGACTGGCATCAGTGTCTCTGAGCCAGGAGATACTTCATGGTGACTCACCAACACTCCCTTCCTTGGGTTCTCCGGGGTCTTTGGGGATCTTCAGAGTTCTAGTTGATGCCTTTTGGATTTACGGTGACAGAATGGTGCCCACAGCTCAGAGCTCACTAACAACAGCTGATGCCCTAAGTCCTCCTTGAATCCTGAACCCCTGACTCATTTATACTGTCATGGTAGATGAGGGTTAAGGGTTCTGCAGCTGGTTTTCCTTTGTAAATTCTTTAACATGGCCTCACACTTCATCTGCTGTCTGGGTGCCTCAACTGAACCTTCCACCTTACCCTGATACACAAACCTATGCAGTAACAGTATGAAAACATGGGGGAGGGGTTCCTGGACGGCTCAGTGGGTTAAGCATCTCACTTCAGCTCAGGTCATGATCTCGAAGTTCGTGAGTTCAAGCCCCACGTCGGGCTCTGTGCTGACAGCTCAGAGCCTGGAGCCTGCTTCGGATTCTGTGTCTCCCTCTCTCTCTGCCCCTCCCTTGCTCACACTCTGTCTCTCTCTCAATCTCTCCCTCTCTCTCTCTCTCTCAAAAATAAATAATAAACATTAAAATTTTAAAAAGTTAAAACATGGGGAAGGAACACACCAACTTCAGGATGGTTGCTACAGCCCTGGGAAGGAGGTAAAGAAAGAGAAGAGCATCCAAGAGGGACAGAGGGGGTTGTGTGATGGTGAATTTCATGTGTCAACTTGGCTAGGCCACATGATATTTTGTCACACATTATCCTAGCCACTTCTGTGAAGGTGTTTTTAGATGAAATTAACATTTAAATCAATAAAAGACTTTGGAGAAAGCAGATTACCCTCCATCATATGGGTGGGCCTCACGCCATCACTTAAAGATCTTAACAGAAAAACACTGAGCTCCCCCAAAGAAGAGGGAATTCTTCCAGAAGACTGCCTTGGGACTTGACCTGCAACATTGGCTCTTCCAGGGGTCTCTAGCCCACTGGCCTACCCGGCAGATGCTGAACTTGCCAAACCTCCACAGTTGCATGAGCCAATTCCTATAAAGAAATAAACACAGACACACACGCGTGCGCGCACACACACACACACACACACACACACACACGCATGCATCCTGTTTTTTCTGTTTCTCTGGAGAAACCTAACACAAGGACTTCTCTGCAGGTGGGCAAGGTGGAGTGAGATGAGCATCATAGCTGGGGAAAGTTTTCATTTTTTCTTTTTATTTCAAAACCTGCTTGGGCAGTTCCTGTCTTTTGCCACAGTGCATTTTATCCTTGGGTCAGGTTATGTTGCTTTTGGCCAAAGACTGCTTCGAGATAAATGCATTCCTGGAAACGACATTGTAAATCCAATTGTCATAAAGCAAGTTGCGCTTTCCCATGGAAACAATGTTATATTGAATAATAACAGCGGGGAAAATATCAGGCACTTGCATAGATGTTTGCAGTGCAAAAAGGACTTTCACATACACTGTTGCCTTTAGTCCTGGAAGGTAGGCAATATGTTCTCTTCATTGCACAGATGGAAGAAACTGAGGCTTAAAAAAGTGTTTTGCTCGAGGTCACATGGCTAATAGGGACCTGCCTACTTCAGCAGCCTTTCCAACATCCCCTTAACTAAGTCAGGTCTCAGCTTCAACTGAATCATACACCTAACGAAAAGTTCATCAAATGCAAAGCTTCTAGAACTTAAGCCTCCACAACTGTTTAAAATTGTAAAATTTTACTCTTAAGTCACATAAAACTGGCAAATGAGCATACTCATTACTCAAGAGACCCCTGAACTATAAAGCAGGCATAGAACACATAAATAATCATTATTACCTACCACAAAGCTCCGTATCCAAAACTGCTACACCATCAACATAAAGGCTTCATGGACAATCATTCACTCCACTGGAGGAAATGCAAAACTGCACTGAGACCACCTAAATCTATTTTTCCAAACCCTCTCCAATGCCTTTTTGTTACTTTGGTCTTCCTGACCACAAAATTTAAATTCATAAACAGTGCGGTTATGTCTGTCCAGGTTAGGGGTGGAAGTGAACAGGGGCCAATAAGGCTGGGCTATAGGCACCATGAAGTAGAGGCAAAGAAAATGTGGGTGGGATGGGTGGAGCTGGGGCCCCAGGAAGGTCAGGCAGGCCCCTCCCAGCCGGGGCTGCCAGCGTTCCCAGAAGGAGCAAGACTCCCTCTGGCTCCTGACATCTTCCAGCCTGGCACTGCTTCAGCACTGTCAGGAAACATAACTGAGGCCTCAGTCTTCTCTGCCCCTGTCTCAGGGCCTTCTGACCACAGGGCCTGCCTGGTTTCCTTCCCTGTAACCTCTCCCTTTGCGCCTTGCCATCTCTGCGGATTCAGCCAGACCCCAAGCTCTGGGCTGACCCTGTTCCTGGTGGGCTGGAAACAAAGGAGACCCTCTGGGGACTCAGCATCCATCAGCCCTGCCAGCTGTCTTGCTCTGCCTCCTTCCACTATTCACTCTGCAGGCTTCACTTCCAATTCTGGTTCTCGCTCTAGCTCCAAGTGGAAGAAATGGCTGTGGAAACCAGCTGGATCCTCTGGTTCCCCTAGACCTGGGATCTGGGGCTTTTACTGCTACTTGAACCTACAGTAGCCCTTGGCATGCTGCTTCCTGCACAGACCATCAGCCAACTGCACCAGGACTCCAACTCATTCTTGTTCCTGCTCCCAAGGGCTGCCCAGGCTCTTTGTACCCCCACTTCTGGATGGCCCTCCTGAAGCTAGATGCCCATGCCAATAACCCATCAGCACCCACCCAGGCCACTGGGCTCACCTCAATAGACTTCCCTTCATCCTCACTTCCCTGTGACAGCATGGGACTGCCTGCATAGCTCCAGGGGTCGGGCATGTAGGCCTCTGTCCCACACATAATATGCTGAGGGCATCTTGGGCCCAAAATGCCTGGGCAGTGATTCAGGAAAGCAGAAAGAAGGAAGAAGGGATTCCAGTAGCTGGAGTTACAGAAGAACTAAAAAATATACACATAATGGGGCCTGGGTGGCCCAGTCGGTTAGGCCTCCAACTTCAGCTCAGGTCTTGATCTCACAGTTTGTGGGTTCAAGCCTTGCGTTGGGCTCTGTGCTGACAGCTCAGAGCCTGGAGACGGCTTCAGATTCTGTGTCTCCCTCTCTCTGCCTCTCTCCCTCTCCCTCTCTCTCTCTCAAAAATAAATACTAAAAAAAAATTTTTTAACATGCACATACAAATTAGATTTAAACCACCAGCCCCTAAACGAAGGCCAGTGACAAAGAATGGCACGGTCTCTCAAATAGCCTCAGATTTTTATCCTTGAGGTCCACGTGAATTTCATACATACTGAAACACAGAAGGAGAAACTCAGTACCCAGTGTGGAGGATCACCTGTGTGATTTCCTTCAGCCCCTGGGCTGAAGGGTTAATTCCAGCAGGTCTGGGATTCACCTCGTGCAGCAGGTGTGGGATTCACCTGGGACTGACCGGGGTTGAGACATGAGCACACTGATTAATAGTGTTGCTTTGTAACGATGCCCCTGAGGAGTTTGGAGTGGTTTGTACAAGCTTGTCAGAATGTGCTTTGGCAGCAATGAGACTGATGATTTACACCTGGTTTGGATGAGCACCCCCCCCCCCCCCGCAACCCCACCCCACAACACACCCGAGGCTCTACCATTTGGAGGTGGTTACGTAGTGAGACGATGCCTGCGTGTCAACATTATAAGAAACCTGGGCCAGGACTCAGGGACCCTGAAATATTCCACGTGCCCGTTGGTGGTTCCTAATTTGAAAGAGCATGTCCTGCCATGGCCCCTAACAGAGGGAGGCAACAGGATCCAGGCCTTGGCTTCTCCCGGCCCCTTGCCGTGAACGGCCTTTGGCTGTGATGGTATCTCTACTTTGATGATGTTGCTGTGCTATGATAAATTGTAGGTTTGCAAGGGCTATCACTTTGGACCTCTGAGCCCTCCTTAGTCCTCAAATCTGCTCAGCTGCTACTCTGAGCGCATCCCCTGTTGCCCTGTTCGAGTGTGTTCCCCATTCAACTGTTGTGGGCTGAATTGTGTCACCACAAGTCATGTGTTGAAGTCCTAATTCCTAGTACCTCAAAATGTGACCTTATTTGGGAGTATGGTCACTGCAGATATAATCAGTTAATGTGAGTCATTCCTGGAGTAGGTGGGCCCCCAATCCAATACGAGTGATAACCTTATAAAAGGGAGAAATTTGAACAGAGGGAGAACTTCGTGTAAAGATTGGTATTATGGTTCTACAAACCAAGCAATTACCAGAAGCTAGGAGAAAAGACTGGGACAGAGTCTTCCTGAGTGCCTTCCAAGGGAGCACGGTCCCACACCATGATCTCCAAATAAATTTCTGTTGTTTAAACCACCCAGTTTGTGGTACTTTGTTATGGCAGCCTTAGCAAGCTAGCACATCCACTGGACGGCTTTGTTCTCTCCTTCTCCCTCTGCAACAAATCCTACAGTCAACAGGCACCCCTAGGCCTCCCCCCTACACATGGGACCCTAGGACTTTAATGCTCTTCTTCCCATGCAAATGTGTATCTTTTTTCAATAAGCTGTACACCCAACATGGGGCTTGAACTCACAACCCTGAGATCAAGAGTCGCATGCTGTATAGCCAGGCACCCCCGTTTTCTTTTTAGCAAAAAGTATCGTTACCTACTCCCGGGATACAAGGAGTTTGCGCAGAACATGGGGGAGTGCTTGCACAGAGCCCTACATACTCTGCTTTCCAAACAAGATGTGCTGGCCAGGTTCACAGTCCATTTCAGACAAGGCAGGGCCTTAGAAGTCAGGTCGTCCAACCTTGGCCACTTACAGATGAGGAAGACAGGGACAAGGAAAGGGAAACCATTTTCCCAGGGTTGCACACAGCTCATTATTGTGTAAGGGTCGTGATAACAACCCAGGAATTCTGGTGCTCAATCCAATACTGTTCACTGGTTCAAGCCTAGATTTCTTCCACAGGGATCACTTGCCACCAGCTGCCCTAAAGTGTGTCTGTCTTGCTCATTAGAAGTTAATTGCCTTTCGAAAAGGGGCCTTGATTGAGTCATCTTTGTAACCCCTACGGTCTTTCAGCCTGTAGATGCTGAGTAAATGTTTTGATTGATCAGAACACTCCTTTCTGTTCAAAGCTAACAGACCCACAAAAGTGTAAGACCCTAGGCCAGAGTTTCTCAAAATGTGCCCCGGGGAACCTTTGCATGGGTATCACTGCTGACAGTTTTGAGAGAAGTGTCCCCAGCCTCCACTGCAGACCATGCACTTAGAATCTCTATGGGGGAAGCCGAGAAAACGGGCCCCAAGTGATGCTTAATCGACGCTAAAGCCTCTGCTTTGGCTGCACAAAGGAATCACCCACCTGGACAGTTTTTTTTTAATGCAGATGCCTCGGTCCCACCTAAATTAATTAGTCTGATTGCAGCCCAGGCCCCACGATTTTTAAGAACTCTCCCAGGTGATGCTGTGTGTAGGCAAGATAGTACCCACCGCACTAAAGCTCCGGAGATTTAAGCATCCTGTGTTAAATGTCAGGTAACCAACTTAGCAGTTTGCCCAGGATGTCCCTGGTTTTGAAACTCAAAGTTCCACCTCCTGAGAACCCCTTTAGTCCAGAACAAAGGGCCTGTTGGCCACCCTGGTAAAAACCTGCCTCTCCATGGAATTAAAGATCAAGGGGGCACAGATACACTGTGTAAGAAATGAAGCAAAGGACTGAGCCTAATGCTTTCCCAGTGAGTCCCTGCTCCCCACCCTAGCCCAACTCTGGCTTCCTCCATTTCCTTCCATGGAGAGGACTCACAGGGAATTGCAGTTTTGCCACAGGGTGGTGGCTGCCCCCACAGCTCTAATCCTGATTTCCTGATAATTCAGAAAGCATTTCCACGTTGGCCCAAAGTTTCTGTTTCCTGTTCCCTCCCACGCTATTTTTAGGTGCAGTGGACATTTCCTGCCTTCGCCTGCCTCACCCACCTCAGTGTCTATCCCAGCCTCTGATATCCAGCAGTGTGGGCCTATAAGACGAAGTATCTCTTCCCTGGGGTCTGGGACCCTGATGCCCAGGGGAGCAGTGTCGCACCCAGCAGGTAGTGCTACAGCTATCTCTGATGGCCTGCTCTGACATACTGGGGTCCCCCCACCACCACCCCAGGTGGAATTGATTTTTGGTTTATCTTACAAGCTTTAAAATAAGTATTTTCCCATTTCCGTTTCCCGTAGACCCGGCTGTAGCAAGTTGCAGGTATCTTTATGCTTCTGTCTACAGCCTAAAGGCAGAAAAGCCCAACACGATGGCCTATTAGCCAACTCTGCCACAAATCCACCATGGCTAGCAAAGTTTCAGGTCTAAAGGTACATAGCCTCTGTTTTTCGAACACCTTCTGTAAAGCTCACAGAGATCTCGTGAGGTGGTGAGAATCTCTAGTCCCCAGGTGAAGAATCTGAAGCTCCGTGGTAAATTACCTACCTCAAGGTCACCCAGAGGCAGAGCTGGCACCCAATCCCAGTCTGACCTACTGGAAGTCTGTGTCCGCATTCCTCAGCACTGCTCTTCTAAGGGGCCTCTTTAGACAGTTTCCCCCCTAACTGCTCCCTGCCCCATGAAATTTAATGCCACAGGTATATACCATATATCTCTTTATGTATTATAAGGATATCTGTGCATTAAACATGAAAAGAATAAGGCTTTGGGGTGCCTGGGTGGTTCGGTCTGTTAGGCATCTGGCTCTCGGTTTCGGCTCAGGTCATGATCTCGCAGTGCATGAGTTCGAGCCCTGTGCTGGGCTCTGCACTGCCAGTGTGGAGTCTGCTTGGGATATTCTCTCTCTCAAATCAAAATAAACAACCTTTTTAAAAAAATACAAAAAAAAAAAAAAAAAAAGAATAAGGCTTTTTCCTTCTTCAACAACCAATTTCATCCCCTCAAGGGTGACAGCATTCCAGTTAAGAGTGCCCGCCTGGTCCGAGGCCTCACTGACTTGTTCCCTTTGCACTGGATGGAGGTGGAGAGGAAGGATGGGAAAACCATAAAGAAGCTTCTTCCAAACCAACGATCCCCAGAACCCTTGCATGAAGAGAGGAGACAGTTCGCAAAAAGAGCCCCTTGGCCAAATACGTCTGGGAAACGCTGAATGCAACCCCACCCTACCCTCCTGGAAAGTCATCTGATCAAAATCTCTGAGTAGCTACTTTAAAAAAAAAAAAAAAAAAAAAAAACACTATTTTTACAGCAGTGCATCTTAACTTGAACATGAATCAGTATCTCTTCTCTCTGTCTCTACATTTGAAATTACTCTTTATGCGTTAATATTTATAAGTGACTTTCAGTTCGTGCTTCCAGAACACACTTTTGGAAATGTTGCCATAGATACAGAGCTGCTTTCTTCCCTGAAGCGCATCTTTCTGGTGATGTTTGGCCACGAAGGTGAATAAACAGCTTTTTCCCTGATACCGTCAGGCCAGGCCAGCCAGTCCGCAGAGCTCTATCGGCCCAGAGAAAACACAGCCCAGACCCAGTTCTCCGTGCCCCAGCAAGATGTAGGCAGTTTAGAGAGTCACCCTCCCCCGTGAGGCCACTAGGCAGTCACCTGGAAATCCACTGCCTTGTGTCCACTATCCTATCCCAGTCATGGCCTAGAGAAGGGATTATAAACCTGGTTTTCCATTAACTTTATAGAAGTCTGACTCCTGACTCCTGAATCCAATCCCAGACCTGATATACTAAGAACTCTGAGCATCACGATATGAGTTTTTACACAAATGAGTCTGCTGAGACCCGAGCTGGTGTACCACTAAGCCGCCAAATCTTGAATCCACCCCCCATAACAGAGCCCTTCAGGGACCACAGCTTTAGTGCAGGTGGAGGCCCCTGCTAACAGCCTCAAGGGAGCATTTATCCTAAAGAAACTTCCTAGCCTGCAGTCAAGACCCTCAGGGGAAGGCGTGTTTTATTCATCTTTTTGACCCTCGCTCATCTAGCGAAGTGCCAGATGTGTGCTGAGCAGTTAGTAAATATTTGTTGCATCAGAAACAAATGAGTGAATGAATCAATGCGCGAGGGGGCAAAAATACCAACCCATTCACTGGCTGTGTCTTAAAGGTCCAGGGCCAGCTCTTAAGGGAGCAGGAAGCAGGAGTTAAACCCAGAATAACACCTGTACAGTGTTAGTTTCAGTGTGTTCAATTATTTCGGAAACCTGCACAATGTAATTTTGTTGGTCTGGAATCACACTTTGTTTGCTTTAAAACTCCTTCTTAGGAAAAACAAAGCCGTTGGGTACTGTGTGGAGTAGAAATACTTGAACCCAGTGGCATCCTCCACCCTTCCCCATCACCCAGTCACTGCTTGAAGTCCTGGCAGGGATGGATAGTCCTCTGGGGTCCCAAAGGAATCGTTCCACAATGGCCACCTGATTAAGAATGATTCCACCCTGGTGCCACACTGGTACGGTCATTCGCAGGGGGCCTAAGATCTACAAAATCCTTTTCATCCCCCCCCCCCATTTATTTCATCCTCACAACTAAGCTGGGAGGCAGAAAGCTTTGGAGTTATCACCCCCGTTTATGTTTGAGCAGTTCAGGGGAACCCAGAGAGAAACCCACCCTCCTTGGAACAGAATTGGAGGAATCAGAGGGTACAAAACAGAGGCCGCGAAGAGCAGAAGCAAAAAGAAAACAGGAGAGGAGGACAGCAACAGACTCTGCAAGACGATGTGTCCAAACCACAGCCTTGGTGAGACTCCCGTCACCCTGCCACTCTCGGCCACCAGGTGGCGGGCCCGGGCCGACTGAACCACTGACCAAACTGAGGCCCGAAGTGTAGCCTGAGGCCAAGGCAGCTCTAACAGAGGGGAAAGCGGACTAAGAGGGATGGACACACACACACACACACACACACACACCCCACCCCCCAACACACACACACCCACACATATGCCACATACACACCCCGTATCACACATACCACACACACACCCACACATATACCTCCCACATACCACACACACATCACCTCCACCACCCCCAACACACACACCTCACACACCGTGCACATACCACACACACCACATATACCATCTTTCACACCATTTTGGTAGATGCTGGCATGACCCTTTTCCAGCTTATCTACCTCTTCCCCTCGCCTTTTCTCCTCGGTATCTATAAATTCCAAATTTCTCATCATCTTTTCCCTAATACTCCTACCCCATGCCTTTCTTTCCTACCATCCTCCCCCCAAACATCAACATTTTTCTTCCCTCCACCATCCATTCCTCAGGGGTAAAAATAAAGCCTCCCACCAGCACATTTTCTGCTCTGTCAAGTGCTTTCTCACCTGCCTCTCATTTGATTGCCTCAAGAATCTGAAGAGGCAAATATTATTACTGCCGCTTTATAAATGAGGAAACAGAGTCTTGAGAGGTCGAGTTCCTTGCCCACTCTTGGTGGTCAGGACTACAGGCCAACTCCTCAGGCTCCCGGGATGTCCCTTTGCCTCTGCAGCCCCCAAATACCTCAGCACTTGTCCCTCCACACAGCTGACACCCACATTCTCACTCACTATCCCCCTCTCCTGACACAGGATGTCTGCCCTCTGTCCCCATGTGATGGGTGGGAAGGGTGAGGAGATTGAGGGTCTGGCTCCCAAGCCCCACTCATTTGTGGGAGAGGAGGCGTGACTGAGAGAGGCAAAGAGAGGTCAGGCCTGCTTCTCCAGAAGTCTCTGCCCTCAGAAAGAGGCGCTTGTGACCAGAGCTAAATTCTCTGGGGCTGTCTTGGATATAAGCAGAAAAGACTGAGAAATGTGTCCCGTGTGTTTATGACTCAGCAGAGGCCCCACGGCACAGAGGTTCCCTCAGGCCCTGGCCGCAGCACAGGGAGCAGCTGGGGAGAGGGCTCCGTGGGCCTGAGACCTCCACCTGCAATTCCTAGCTTCAAGATGTCTTAAATGCAACAGAGTGGGCCACACCTCCTTCTGGAGGCATGAGGCACGAGCACAAGCCCTACGTGGCACAAGTGCCTTCCTCTGCATCCGCAGCCCCTTCAGGCGGCCCCTCTCAGGGACACTGAGAAGCAGTACTCAGGGGCACACAAGGGACAGGCAGAGAATGTGCCTGGAACTCAGGCACCGTGCAGGTCCTGGGGTTCTGCTGCTCTCAGGCCAAACCCTGCTTACCAGGAGCCCAGATCACAGAGGAATCCCCGACTTCCAACCCATCTCAGGGTGGCTCTCGGACCCTAGGGCTGTGGCCAGCTGCTCCCGACCACGGGGAGGCCTCTCTCAGGCTCAGCCTCCAGCCGGGGCCTGGACTAGGGTGGGAAACAAGATGCCTATGGCCCAACACACAGGGGCACCCCCACCTCAGGCGGGCGCTCACCCTACTCTTGGCTGAGCCCCACAGCCTCCCTTCACCTTCCCAGCCTCCTCTTGTCTTCATCCTCCCACTCCTCAGAATCTTAATCCTTCTGTTTTCTCCTCTGAAAAATGGGGACCGTGCAAATCTCACGTGGTGGTGCGACGACCAAAGGAGATAAAGCTGAAGTTTCCAAGCTTTTTTCAGCTACAAATTCCATTGTTTGTTCTTCTTTATGATTCTTTTTAATGCTTATCAAAGCAGTACAGGTTCACAGCTAAATCCTTTGAAGGTTCCTCTGGCAAGGCAACAGGGATCTTAGGGGTCAGGAAGGTGGGAGAGTACAAAGACCCCACTTGTGTCCGTCTGCAGTGGATGTTCCTGACAGTGTGAGAACATCCCAGTAATGGGTTCCCAAGACACCACAACAGTCAGCCGCATTATGGAGTCGGTGCTCAACAATGGCCAGCTGGATCAGAATCAAAATCCAAGCTGAACATTCCACCGACAGATGAATGGATAAGTAAATGTGGTATATCCCTACAACGGAATAGTATTCAGCCTTTAAAAAAAAAGGCCATCAGGTCATGTACCACTATGTGGGTGAACCTTGAAGACATTCTGCCAAGTGAAATAAGCCAGTCACAAAAAGACAAATGCTGTCTGATTCCACTTATAAGAGGTCCCTAGTCAAATTCACAGAGACAGAAAGTAGAATGGTGGTTGTCAGGGCCTGGGAGAGGTGGAAATGGAGAAGTTCTGCAAGATGAAAAAATTCTGGAGATTTGTTGCACGGCGATGTGGATCCACTTAACCCCACTGAATGCTTACAATGGTTAAAACGGGCCCCGGCTCACTCACTCAGTGGAGCGTGCAACTCTTGATCTCGTGGTTGTTAAGTTCGAGCCCCACGCTGGGTATGGGGATTGCTTAAAAATAAAATCTTTCAGGGGTGCCTGGATGGCTCAGTCGGTTAAGTGTCCAACTTTGGCTCAAGTCATGATCTCACAGCTCGGGAGTGTCTATGCTGACAGCTCAGAGCCTGGAGCCTGCTTCGGATTCTGTGTCTCCCTCTCTCTCTGCTCCTCCCTCACTCATGCTCTGTCTCTCCTCCAGAAATAAATAAACATTAAAAAAATTTTTCAATAAAATATTTTTTTTAATGGTTAAAATAGTAAAGTTTAGGGGCACCTGGCTGGCTCAGTCAGAAGAGCATACGACTCTTGATCTCGGGGTCATGAGTTCGAGCCCCACAATGGGTGTAGAGATTACTTAAAATGAAGAAATAAATTTTAAAAGTAGTAAGCTTTATTTTTTTACCACAACTAAAAATAAAGAAAAATAAAAGAATCTCTTGGGGGCCCAAGAGAGCACTGGGTTTGAAATCTGAGTGGGACAGCCAAGAGCATCCCTCCCTCCACCCCACAACCCACTTCAAAGGGGAAAGGAAGTCACAAAGAGCACCGTGGAGGAGACAGGAGTTTGCTTCTGAGCTGCTTGGGAGAATTTATGAGGTAACGGTCTGTTACATGGGTCAAAGGCCATTTTAAGCACCAGCTGAACATGTCCCTCCTTCCCTGGCACACCGGCCAGCCCGCCACCCACAGTCCAGCCCCCAAACTGCAGGTGCCGGCTCGGTGCTGAATGACTGCCTGGATGCCCAGTTCCCCACCCGGCACAGGCCTGGGACACACAGCCAGGGCTCTTCAACACACTGGTGGTTCCAGGCGTCCCTCGGCGGCAGCTCCTACCGAGGGAGCACCATCGGTGGCCAGCCCGCGCCCCCTAGTGACTGACTGCACAGCTTCCACCTATGTCCACCTAAAGCCACTATCCTGGAACGTGAACATCACCACCTGGTCTTTGGGATAGCAAGTGCGCTGGCAAGGTGGGACCAGGGTGGACCTATCGGTAAGACAAGTGGTGAGGGCATCTCTGACCCCTTGGGCAAAGAGCCTGTGCGGGAGCTTGAACAGGCAAGCCCGTTGTGGTAGCCAGGGGCTAGAGATGGAGGCCAAGCACCATCACCACCGGCCCTGGTCTTACCACTTACGGAGGAAATGCTTCCAGAACTCATGATATACGGCAGACACTTTACACAGCTTACCTTATTTAGTCCTCTTAACACCCCAAGAGGTGGGTGTGCATGCTCCATCTCACAGAAGTGGAGACGAAGGCTCCGATACCTTGACAAACAGCCAGACAGCCAAGGTGGGTAGAGGAGGAACTGAAAGTCAGGTCTGCCCCTCAGGTCCCAGCACCGTCCCTCACGCCCTGCCTTGTACTTGGACAGTCAGCTGTGGCGGTCCAGGGCCTTGGACCTCACCAGTGGTGACCTCACCAATGTGGCATCCCCAGACAGGGCAGAGCATGAAGAGCACCCTCCCCCCCATCAGGCAGTAGATGTGCGAAACTGACAGCTTCACAACCAAGCTCCTTCACGCCTGCTCCCTACCCCCCACCTCCCCAAAGGCCCTCAGGTTTCCAGACCTCACCTTCCTCCCTGCGTAGCCTCAGATGCCCCCAGCCTTAGGGAAAAACTGACCCCACATGTCACGTCCTGCCAGTTTCTTCTGCTTCAGCTCTGAGTCTGCCAATCCTCCCTCTTTCCTTTTCTTCCCTGGCCTCTCCTTGTCAACTCATAGGACCACTCTGTAATCCTGCTCAGAGTTCTCCTACCAGGAACACATCTCTCATTTTCACAGAAGAGAAACACAAAACGCAACAGCAAGCACAGTCACCACACACAGAAACAGATGATTCCAGAGCACCGGGAGCAACCCCTCCCAAGGATGGGCATTGGGCGGGGGCAGGAGACATTCCTGGATTGGGGGCAGAGAGTCTAGGGTTATCTTGAGCTGATTGCACTTAAAAGTGGTTGCTTCACTTCAAAGGGGCTTTTAGGGGCCCTTTTTGTGGGTTCTGGCAGTCAGAGCCTACCCCCTGGGCAGGCAGTAAACCTATGAGAAGGAGCAGAGCCAGAAGCCTGCCCATGTCACCCTGAGCCCCATGCACAGAACCGAGGCTTTCAGGACCGGTTTCAGAACTACTATTTAGTCATTACTGTGAATCTTGCCTCTTCCCAGGGTAGCCTCTTTTGTGACAAAGAGAGAAACGGAGGCAGGGGACAGGTGGTACCCAGTGCTCATGGAGCAATGAGAACTCTGGGACACACTGGGCCTATCTCTCTGCACCCGCTCCCCCGACCCAAACAAGTTTCTTGTCTCACTGAGAGCCTTTCAACTTCCCAGGCTACGGGGGACAGTGCTGACAGAATGAGTCTCCAGCGTCTAACAGAGAGACCCAGTGCTACACACAGTCCCTTCATACGTGCCTCCTCGGAACCTGGGCTTCAGGCTGAATCTCTAAGATAAGTTAGAAAAAAACAGTAATCGATGGCCTTTACTGAGCACTTACAGGGATGTTGCATATGTTTTTCTCCTCTAAGCCTCCTAACCACCCTGTGAGATTGGTGTCACACTCACTTTAAAAATGAGGAAAAATGCTCAACATCACTAATCATCAGGGGATGCCCATCAAAACCACAAGGAGATAACACCTCGCCCATTAGGATGGCTACTATCAGGAAAAGAGAAGAAAGAGATAAAGAAGGAAGGAAGGAAGGAAGGAAGGAAGGAAGGAAGGAAGGAAGGAAGAAGGAAGAAGGGAGGGGGAAAGGGAGGGAAGAAGGAAGAAAGGAAGTGAGGGAGGGAGAAAGGAAGGATGAAGGGAGGGAGAGAGGGAGGGAGGAAGAAAGGGAATGAGGGAGGGAGGGAGGGACGGAGGGAGGAAGGAAGGAAGGAAAGGAGAGAACAGGTGTGGCAGCAAGGATTTGGAGAAAAGGAACCCTCAGGCACTGTTGGTAGGAATGTGACATGGTACAGCCACTACAGAAAACAGAATGGTGGCTCCTCAAAAAACTCAAAATAGAATTAGCATATGATCCAGCAATCCCACTTCCGGGTATACACCCAAAAGAACTCAAAGTGGGGTCTCAAAAAGATACGTGTACACTCGTGCTCACAGCAGCATGACTCACACTAGCCAAAAGGTAGAAACCCAAGCATCCATCAACAGATGAACAGGTGAACAAAATGTACATACATACAATGGAATATTATTCTGCCATAGAAAGGAAGGAAATTCTGATACATGCTACAACATAGATCAACTTTGAGGACATTATGCTAAGCGAACTATGCCGGTCACAAAAAGATACGTGTTGTATGATTCCATTTATATGAAGTACCCAGAGTTGTCAGATTCACAGAAACAGAAAGTAGGATGGCGGCTGCCAGGGGCTGGGAGGAGAGAGGAACGGGGAGTTGCTGTTTAACAGGCACAGAGTTTCCCTTTCGCAAGATGCAGAGTTCAGAAGACTGGTTGCACAGCAATGTGAATATATACTTAACGCTACCGAGATGTACACTTAAAATGGTTAAAATGGTAAATTTCATGTTACATTTAATTCCCATAATTAAAAATAAAAAGAAAATGAGGGAAGTGAAGTATCCCAATAAAGGAACTTTCCTGAGGGGCAGAACTGACATCTGAACTCACATCTCCTGGGGCGAAAATGTGCTTTCAAGCACCCAACCTCCCTGGAGCCAAAGGTTTTTGTAGAGTCAGCCCCACTCCCTTCCTAGCTTGTGCCCTTGGCTACCGCGAGCAGTCTCATCCTAGATGACAAGCTCTCAGCACAGTTCCGGGCATGTGCACCTGCTAACCAACGTGTCTCTGCTAAGCACTTTTCCAGGCTCTGTGCTAGGCAGCAGGGCGTAATGATGAATAAATAAAGCAGAACCCTTCCTCATGGCGTTTACATTCTAGCGAGGTGAGCCAGACAACAGGTACATAAATACATACCCAAGGAAAGTATGGGCAGTGATAAGAACCGTTAAGGGAATAAATGTGAATGTAAAGGAAAATAAGTGAGGGTAGGAGGAAAGAACAGGTGGCTTCGGCTGGACATGTCAGGGACGAGCTCTCTGAGGAGGGGCCATCTTAGCTAGGTCCCACAGACTGACCCGGAAAGGGTATTCCAACCAGAGGATACAGTTCACACAAAGATTTTAAGCCAGGAACAAGCTCCAAAGCTGGTAAGGGGATGGCCAGAGTGGTTAGCACAGAGGGAAAGAGAACAAAAGAGCTAAGACATTGGGGCGGAGGGCAGGGCAGGGTCACCAAGGACCTCACAGGACTTGCTGCACAGCTTGGATTTTATAAGGATAATAGGAAGCAATTGGAGGATAGCAAGCAGGGGGACACATGGTTTGATTTTTGCTTTAGAAATAACTCATGGTTATTGAGTTGAGGTGGGCGGTGTCCCTATGTGAAGTTAACTTACCCATGGGGTGTCATCAAAACTCGGCTCTAATCCATGGAGCTCAGGGCTCAAACCAGGACCTCTCAGAGTGACCTGTGAGGCACACACACTGCCCAGGATTTTCTGTACACCTGCCTAATGGGGGAAAACTGACATTTCCACAGGGCCACCCTGGAAAGCAGAGGGGCTTAGAGATAACATCACCACCCCAGAGTCACGGGGAAATGCTCCAGCCCACCACTGCAGGACTGAGGTCCTATTTCTGTCTGCTCCAAGCCCTGGCTTCCTCCATCTATAATACGGGGTCAGTATGGATGAGTTCTCCATATTGCTCATCCCTAATAAATTATGAGTTAAGGAGGAACACGGGCATTGATTTCCCTAAGTTATAAGCTGCTCTGTCACTGAAATGTGGAGTGTTCTTAGCACCATCAACCTCAGCCTCCTAAAAAGCTCGGCAGCGTCAGGAGCTGTTGACACACTAGACAGCCGATGTGCAGAAGTAAAGATTCTGAAGCCCCTTATCACTGATAGAACCCAGGTGTTCCGCTCCTCCAGCATGTCAGCCCAGGGTCCCCTGTGCCCACCTCATCAGCAAGCAGGAGCCTGCACTCCCAGATTGATCAGTCTTGTGATTATGACACGTGCTGTCATCCAAGCCCATTTAGGACCTTCTGACCTCTTTATCAGCTCCCAGCCCTGATATTACACCTCTCTCCATCTACCCACAATGTCAGAACTGCATGGGGGAGAAGCAATGCTTTCCTTGACCACCATGATGGATTACATGGAAATGACCCAGTGTCAGTGGGGGTGCTGAGCAAGCTCCCTGTGGGATCAGACTCTGGGCTCATCATTCGCTCTTTCCTGACATTCAGTGACCCCATCTCTGAGCTCTCCTCACTCTAACCCCTGACTCTCCTGCCATCTGCATTCTCTGGTTTCTATCATGGCTGCCCCTTAAAAGTTGAGGGGGAGTCAAGGCTCCACCTTTGGCCCTCTGGTCCTCACTCTACACTCTCCTGGGTTATAACCCTCACGCCTCTGCTGGTGAGCCCAAAACCAAAGCACCATCCTTAACTTAGTTCTTGGTCAGAGAATGTCCTTCACGTACCTTAAACCTAGCCTGACAGGCATGAAAGTAGTCACTTCCTTCCCCAAATGGGCTCCTGTCTTGGATTCCCCATCTCCCTTAAAAGTCACATCAGTTGGCAGCCAGACATGCATCATCTCTGACTTCGCCAGTGCTCACTTCCCAAGAGAGGTCACGAGATGAGGTCAGTTCTACTTCCAACATACTTCATACCTCTCTCCTGTCCTCACCGTCCCTACCATCAGGACCCTCACTCGGGTTTTGCCATCTGTTGCCTGGATCACTACAGTGTATCTCAAATGGTCCCTAAACCTCCAAGCCCTCTGCTACACCTACTACCAGAGGTATTTTTCCAAGACGTAGGTCTGGTGATATTATTCCCTTACTCCAGATCCCTTCCTGGTTCCCCAAGCCTTCTAGCCCTTCCTAATGCGACTCCACCACCTTCCGGTGTTGGCTCGAACCACTCCCCAAAAGCACCCTACTCTTCAGCAAGCCCACCGTGCTTGTCATTGTCTAAAGCCATGCACTCTTTAGGCATCTCTCTCATGCTGCACCTCTGCCCGGCATGCTCTTCCACCCTCCTCCCACTAGGCAAAGTTGAAGCTCTGAGGTGCTTTCTCAGACCCGCCCAGCCCTATTCCCAGATGGCCACTCTTTCTTCTAGATATCACTGCCTTGGTCCCGCCTCTGTGTCCCCAGCCCCTTTCGGTATGGAGTATGTTTGATGTTCAAACACTGGCAGAATTAGATTCATCTGTTCATATGCTAACTTATTCAGTCAATAGATATTTATTTAGACCCTGCTCTATGCAAAGCATAGTCTTAGGCATTGGAGGGAGGGAGGTGTGCAAGGATTCTTGACCCAGAATCTACCAGGGAGCTAAGACGTGTGTCCTCATACCTGTGCCACCTGACACCACGAGACGGGCACAGGGGCTCCCTGGACGGAAACTTCCCAGCACAGGTGCTGCCTCCACCTTAACATCCAAGTGGCCCACTGGGACCCCGGGCTGGGAAGGGGTTGGCAAGCACTGCTGAATTCCAAGCATCATCAAGCATCCCAGTTCAGCCCTGTTCAATTCTTGGGGCACCATGCTAGGAGCCACACAGAGCCATCTCGGTCCCCACCATCCTTCAGTTCCCCTATCCTTTCTGAAGTCCTCCCTGCCTGCCCCAGACCACTTGAACTTTCATGGCCCCCAACTCCTATAGCGCTCACACTTCTCTGGGTTGCGTACAGTTCCGCTCTGCTGCTTATTTTCTGTTGGTCCTACTGTTCACATCAGTCAGTAACCCCGCAGGGAACAAACAGCACACTCGCATGAGGATGACTGTAGGAGAGTTTTTCAATGAGGGACGGGTTAGAGAGGAACCAGAAGAGATGGGACTACGCCCAGGGCTCTGTCACAACCCTGGAACTGAAGAGCTGAGGGAAAGGACTCTCACTGGACCCTGGAAGGTGGGGGTCAAACAGGATCCACGCAGGCAGAGCTGGCATTCCTAGCCAGCACCCAGGCTCTATTCCCACCCTCTTCCCCCGCTCTCCCACCCCCATGCCACCCACTGTCCTGCACCTTTAGGACCAGAGAGGTGACCTGGAGCTGGAGGTGCTTCCTCCAAATGCCAGTGCTGATACAGACCCTGATGATGACCGAGAGGAACCCATCTGCCAGATGCCAAGACCCAGTGCTGGCCACGAATTTATCATCTGCTTGCCCTAACTTACTCAGACACTCTGGGCTCTGCTCCCCAACACTACCCCAGCACCCGGGCTGTGCAACACTGGGGCCATGTTGCCCCTTTCTAGGGGTGCCAATGTTTCTCCTTCCGAGAGAAAGCACATCACCTGGCTTGTAAACGTCTAAGAGGGAGGCTGCGGGAAAGGGGCCGCTGAAATCCAGGGCTCTTTACCAACACTATTTGACATCACTCCCCAAGTTGTACCAGGAACGACGGGAGCCCATAAGTCTGCCTGAAGTTTCTCTAAACAGCAGAGTCCTGGATACAAGGCAGCTCCAGCCACAGCCCCCACATGAGAGCTCGCAGGGGGTGTGGGGCTTTGCCCTTCGTGTCAGGCCGGCCAAGAGCCCAGCCTCACGAGCACCATAAACAGGGCCCTAAGAAGGGGGTGGGGAACGGAGGCAGAGGAGGTGATGGACTGCTTTTTTTTTTTTGCAACACAGTCAATTAATAAGAAAGTTAAAAAGGCCATTGTGTTATTCCACTTATGAGAAGAATGTGACCTGGGGCCGCGGTTCCAGGTACCTGCTCCCGGCAGCTCTGGTGGTGCTCTGGGTGATAAGGGAGGCTCTGGGGGAGTGAGGCTCTGTCTGGTCTCCTGTAAGTGCTTACACTGAGCAGCCCGCAGGGCCCGTGGCAAGGAAACCCCAGTCAGCAGGTTCATCTGAGGCTCTCCCCAAACCCTCCGCTCTTCTCCGCGAGCCCCAGGCGGCCCCGCAGGGGTCAAGCCCCCCAGCAGGATGCCCAGGCCTCTGTAGCATGTCCCCTCCTGTCTGTTCTGTGTGCTGCCTCTGTCTTCTAAGGCCACACATCAATGCACAGTGTGGCCTTGTCAAGTGTGAGGTCTGAATGGACAGGCTGCACTGCGGCAGCACCAGGGCCTGTGTCACTGTCAGTGCAGAAGCCCAGGACTGGGCAGACGCTTGAAGGCACCCAGGAAGCACACTCTCACACACTGGCCAACGCTGAAATTCCACCCTCAGACTTTCATTCTTTTCACTTAAAACACTTAATCATCAGGAGTTCTCTAAGAGAGAGGCGTGACCTGCCCCCCTCTTCCCTCCAAGTGGCCACATGTTCATTGTTCATCCTGAAGGCAGCTCTCCAGAGACAATGATCTTGCCCTTGCCTGAGTACGTGAGTCCTAGCACAGATGGGGCTGTGGCCCGCTACTGAAGAGATGCTGCTGTGGGCTGGCCCCATCGAGATCAAATCGGTCACGAAAAGAGCAGGAGCCAAGGATCAGCAGCTGTGGATCCTAGGCTGGGTGAGCTTAAGAAGGTCGCTCCTCTCTCTGGATCTCCATTTCCCCAGCTCTAAACTGAGGAGGTGGATGAGTGGTCTCCAGGCTTCCTCCCGGCGCCACAAGGCTCCACCATGAAAGGTCCTGATCCTCCGGGACCAGAGAGGCATAGTCCCAGCAGGCCCTGTGGCAGGCTGCGGGCCGTTCCCCCTTGCAGCTCAAGTTCAACGTATCCAACAGTCGCTTCCATTCTCCCTCACCTCTTCCCTCTGGCCCTCAGGCCCCTCCCACCAGGCCTCAGCCACAGGTCCCATTCCTTCTTCTGACCCACACCTGATTCGGCCCTCACCCCACGTCAAATGGTCTTCCAGCCCCTGAGTTCCTATAGGAGCAAGGTCTTTTGCCACCAGGGTCTGTCCTTCGTTGGACATGAACTTTCCAGGAGCCACCTCTAATGCCGCATCGCACCTGTGTGTCACCGAGGGAGCTGGGCTTGGGGAGCCACAGCTGCTCTTCCCCCCAGGGCTGCTCTCCCGGCTGCTGCCCAGCAGCCTGCCCCAGAGCCCTCTCCTCAGGCCTCCCCACAGCCCCAAGTCCTGAGCTCCTTCACCTTCACCTCCAGCACTTCCAAACCCCAAGTCCTGGGCTTGCGAGACCCTTGCCAACTCTGGGCCAGGGAGCCCCACTTCCCACAGGCTCCTTGGTGATCCCTATCCCCCTTCCAGTAGTCCAAGGTCACATGAGGACAGAGGCCAAGACCAAACTGTATAGTTTCTTTCCTGATTTTGGTCAACAGCCATGACAGCTCTAGATCTCTCTCCCACACCCATAACAGCTCCCGACTGACAGGAGAGAAAGATGCCAGCCCAAAGCCACCCTAAACTTTCTGTGTGAAAAGGCTCAAGCGGAGTCCTCCAGCAGGAGAACACCGAGGTCGTCAAACACCCCCTTCCACAGGGCAGCTGCCATCAATCTTAAGCCCCAGGACATCACAAGAAAACAGTTTTTAAAAGCTGACCTCTACCATTTCTCAAGAACATCCGGGCACGTTTTCATCTGCAATCACTTTGGCAAAGGGGAGGTCAGGGGTTGCTTTTTTCTTAAAGATTTCCTCAATCTTGCCAAGTGCTGGGTTGGTGTCCTGTCTCTTTAGCAAATGTTGGGGTGGTGGGAGGAAGTGATGGTCATTCAGGGAAGGGAGGCGGGGGCGAGGCTGACGTCTGTGAGCCCTGTCTGCAGGTACGCCCCGCAGAAACCACCGTGCGTGCAGGCGTACCACTGACAGAAAACGGTTGTGACTTTGTGTTTCTGCCAGTGATTCGTACCTCAGCACAATTTAGCTCTTCTGAAAGACTTAATGCCTAAAAAATCACTGCCCCAACTCCACCACAGAACCCTCTCAGGAGGTTGAAGGGACGTGGCTTGACATCAAATGTAAAATATCCAAACTTAAAATACACAGGCAGCGCATTTAATCAAATATATACACACCCATGTTTTTTTTAAATTTTTTTTTAATGTTTATTTATTTTGAGAGACAGAGGGACAGAGCACAAGCAGGGGAGGGGCAGACAGAGAGGGAGACACAGAATCTGAAGCAGGCTCCAGGCTCTGAGCTGTCAGCAGATTCCGACGCGAGGCTTGAACCCATGAACTGTGAGATCATGACCTGAGCCGAAGTCAGACACTTAACCGACTGAGTCACTCAGGCACCCCCATATTTTTTTTTATTTAATCTGTCCGAACTAGGACAGCTATGATCAATGCTATGGCTAGCTGGTTCTCCAAATTCCAGGACAATAGAAAGCTTAGTGAGAGGAAAGAACAGGAAAGAAAACACCACTTGAGGGGCGGCTGGGTGGCTCAGTAGGTTAAGCATACAACTTCAGCTTAGGTCATGTTCTCGTGGTTCGTGAGTTCGAGCCCCACATCAGGCTCTGTGCTGACAGCTCGGAGCCTGGAGCCTGCTTTGGATTCTGCGTCTCCCTCTTTCTCTGCCCACCCCCACCCCTCCCCCGCTTGCACGCTCTCTCTCAATAATAAATAATAAACATTAAAATTTTTAAAAAAAGAAAAGAAAAAAGAAAACACCACTTGAGTAATCAGTACTCTGAAGAGACGGGTCCAGGTAGGTATATAAACTGGTAGCAAAAGTTTAGGATAAAGTTATAGATAGCCTATCCACAGTGGAATATTAAGAGCAAAATGGAATCTGGAGGCTGTCTCTGATCCTAAGGGTGACATCAGGGGAATGATCACCCACAAACCCAGGGTGCTCCCTTATCAGACACAGCTCTTCATCAGAGACCTTAGCCCACATGGCATTTCCTATACCCTCGTGGACACCCTCCAGCCTGATGAGGCCAGAAATTCCCTCTTCCAAACAGCTGAATATCAGCCAAATGCCTCTGCCCGGGCCTGAAGGTCAAAGCCCAGAAGGTGGTGTTTTTTCATTTTGCTGCCTTTCTGTCTCTTTGTTCTTCCCCGTGCCTCATTATCTTGAGAGGTCTTTAATAACTGAGCAGGCCTGCAACATTCCTCCTCCTCTTCTCCCACATGGGCTTTTGCCATCTCCCTCCGTGGAGGAGGACGGTGAGAGTGCCAAGCTAGCTGGCCTGAGTGTCTCCTCCTGGGGCAGCTGGCTCACAGCCCCAGGGCAAGAACTGGGAACAGAGGGTCCTGGAGCCTCCCCGGAATCCATCAGCCACAGGAAATGAGATTTTAGCAGAAAAGAAGGAGGTCTGTCCACCAACACTTCCACCCTGCCCTGTGTGTACAACCGCACGCGTGCGCGCCCCCATACGCCCCTGACTTCTCCAGCCAGCAGGGCCTGAGTCATGGTGTCCATGAGTTCATAAGTGAGAGGGGTTTCGAGGGAGGTGCCCTGGTTGGAACATGCCAAATCAGGTGTTTTCCAACAACTCAGGATGACGCTAGGAACACACCCCCATGGACAGGATATTACTTATGTGAACAGTAAGTCCCCAGCTGGTCAACATTCAAGTGGCAAGTATAAACATCCCAGATCTCCCAAATGCTCCTCAAACCATCAGACTTCCTGTCAGTCCTGGTGCGAGGAAAGGTGGCTGGTGTAGTCAAGTCCTCATATGGAGCACTGTGCTGAGATGGGGGCCCTGAGGAAGAAGCTGGTCCCTGACTCCCAGGGGCCCCCAGGCTTTGAGAGGAGCCAGCACCACACACAGGAGGCTGCCAGCGGGGCTCTAACGAACTAAATTCTGTGAGAGCACCTAGAAGGAGTCAAAGGGAGGTACCCCAGAGGAGGTGGCACTGGGGCCAAGCCTTCACCTCGGAGGAGGATCTGAACTATCCCCCAAGGCAGGCACGAGGGTGTGAGCCCAGGGCACCACAGCCTGTCTGGAAGCAGGCAGAGCAGCTAGAGCTCGAGCTACTTGAGAGCCGACGAGTCTACAGAAAAAGCACCGGGTCACAGAGGACTTGAGTGTTGTGATGAGGGTCTGAATTTCATTTGCTCCAGGAAGAGGGTTTCTAGCAAAGGCTTTCTAGTAAAGCAGAGATCCAAGAGGCTCACAGCCTGGGTTCAGGTCCCAGCTCTGCCACTTACTATGTGGGCCCTGGGAAATGTATTTCATCATTTGGGATGAATGTGGGATAATGTATTTCATCAATTACAAGATACATCCTTTTTATTCAACCTTTTAAAATCTGTAAAGGGGTGCCTGGGTGGCTCAGGCGGTTAAGCATCTGACTCTTGATCTCAGTTCAGGCCTTTGTCTCAGGGTCGTGAGTTCAAGCCCCACTTTGAGCTCCACGCATGGAGCCTAAATACACACATACATACGTACAAACACACATACATAAAATGTGTAAAATCATCTTAGTATCGTTGGCTAGGTGGGAAGAAGGACACAGTAACATCGGCTGTGCATGCATAGCAAATATTACAAAATCAATGTCAGCTGTCTAGAAAAAAATTCATGCTTTTTTTCTTAAATGTTTATTTTTGAGAGAGAGAGAGAGAGAGAGAGAGAGAGAGACAGCATAAGCAGGGTAGGGGCAGAGAGAGTGAAGGGCAAAGGATCCAAAATGGGCTCTGTGCTGACAGCAGTGAGCCCACTGTGGGGCTCCAACTCAGGAACTGCAAGATCATGACCTGAGATGAAGTCAGATGCTAACCGACTGAGCCAACGGGAGCCCCAGAAAATTCATGCTTTTAAGAAATACTGCATCATTGTTAATGGCACAGAGAATGTTATGGGGGTGGGGCGGAACATAGATTCTGAGGGCTCTGAGTATTAAAATAATTCAGAAGGGTGGAAGCCTGAAAATGAGAAAATGTGGAGAACACCTAGACTAATTTACTTCATTGTGAACTTAAGTGTGTGCTAGATAAATATATGACTTTGAAAATTTATGTCTAAACAAGCCTAAAAGAGCTCTTTCAGGTGCCTGGGTGGCTCAATCAGTTAAGCATCCAACTTTGGCTCAGGTCATGATCTCACAGTTCGTGAGTTCAAGTCCCATGTCAGGCTCTGTGCTGACAGCTCAGAGCCTGGAGCCTGCTTTGGATTCTGTGTCTCCCCCTCTCTCTCTGCCACTCCCCCTTGCACGTGCTCGTTCTCTCTCTCTCTCTCTCAAAAATAAACACAGGGGCTCCTGGGTGGCGCAGTCGGTTAAGCGTCCGACTTCAGCCAGGTCACGATCTCGCGGTCCGTGAGTTCGAGCCCCGCGTCGGGCTCTGGGCTGATGGCTCAGAGCCTGGAGCCTGTTTCCGATTCTGTGTCTCCCTCTCTCTCTGCCCCTCCCCCGTTCATGCTCTGTCTCTCTCTGTCCCAAAAATAAATAAACGTTGAAAAAAAAAATTTTTAAAAAAAATAAATAAATAAACATAAAAAATTTTTTAAATAAATAAAAGAGCTCTTTCATTAAATAGATAATAAAAATTTGAAGTGATAAAGAATTGTGTCAGAATTTTTCTTTCTTGTGGCAGCCGGGTGGCTCAGTCTGTTGAGCATCTGACTTCAGCTCAGGTCACGATCTCATGGTTCCTGAGTTCGAGCACTGCATCAGGCTCTGTGCTGACAGCTCAGAGCCTGGAGCCTGTTTCAGATTCTGTGTCTCCCTCTCTCTCTGCCCCTCCCCTGCTCATGCTCTGTCTCTCTCTCTCTCTCAAAAATAAATATTTTTAAGAAAATTTTTAAAAAGAATTTTTCTTTCTCAGTGTTACAAACATAAGGTGCATCTTACAACAGACAGCATCTTCAAGCCCATCACATACGCCTCACACAACTGTTTGGAGGATCAAAGGAACTAGTATTTATATTAACCACTGAGAATGGTGCCTGGCAAATGGTGATTCCAATATACACGCTATCAAATAAACAACCTGATTTGTGTCTCAGAAACGTTCCTAGCAGGGCTGTGCATTAAAGGAGGGAAGTGAAGTCACGGGCCAGGAGAGCCCTGAAGAGGACTGGGACGGAGACGGTGAGAGCCCGTGTCAACAGTGGCCGTGTGGACAGACAAGTGCCAGGTGGGCTGGAAAACGTTTCAGAGGTGGGCCCTCAAATATCTGATACCCCATGCGTGCGTATGAGGAAAAGGGAGGAGGTGGAAACACCACCAGAAGTTTCTAGCTGGGGCCACAGAGCAGTGCTTTCACGTGAGATGGGAAATGCGGAGGAGCAGGTATGGGGGGAGAAAAGAGTGACATGGGTAGGTCATGTTGAATGGGGACGGCCGTGGGACATCCAAGTGAAGTACCTGGCAAGAAGCTGGCAATTAGGGTTTAGTGCTCAACAGACACACCCAGGACTGTAAAAAGAAAGTAGGGGAGGGAAGAAGGCAGGGAAGGAAGGAGGGGAGCTGAATGGATTCCTGCCACCACACAGCTTATGTCACCTGCGCAACAACCCCCCCCCCCCGTTCTCCTTAACACTTGAGGTATTCGTTTATTTGTCAGGGCTCCCCACTCAAGAGCGAGCTGAGGACATGGATCAGGTCTCCCCTGTATGTGTAACTCAGTGCTTAGCCCAGAACGCAGCACACGCTAGCCATTCCATGAAGGTCTGTGGGTACCACCCCCATCAAGGGTAGAAGCCCTGATGCCCCGTCCTCTGGTTCATTTGTTCTTCACTCTGCTCCCTCAATCTGTGCTTGCCAACTGCAAACCGAAACTGATCTGAGCAGGGAAGAGGCACTGATGCTCACCAGGTGAGTAGGGAAGAAGAGAGGGACAAGAGAGGGGCCAGGAGAGATGACAAACAAGACAAGACAGGTGAACACAGAGGATGACAGAGAGAAATAAGGACATTCCAAGGTTGGCCATGAAGGTCTGCTTACTGTCTCCTGCTGTGGCCTCAGTGTCCCCCATTAGGAAACCCCACCCTCTCAGCCTTCCAGTTCAAGTAGTGTCTGAAGCGGGGGTTGAAAGAGGCCTGACCCCAGGAGCTTAGTTGCAGGGCCATCGGCCTCTCTGTGGCAGGGTGACCACGAGCCAAACCCCTCACCTCCCTGGGTGGGTCTCAGTTTCCTCTTCTGTGCCCCAAGGAGGTGGACGGATGCGGATGCCTGTTCCATCTCTACTCACAGCCCCTCCCCTGCCTCCCACCAGCATGCAGGGAGAGCGGCTGCACCATGCAAATTTACCTTCGTGGTGCTTTGCTAGCACCTTTCACGGTCAGTGTGGCCCAGGTCTTGTCATCCTCTCCCACTCCCCTCTGTCTTTGCTACTTTTGTATCCAGCACCCTCCTCTAGATTCTGGTCTGCATCACCTGGTGGGCTTATCACTGGGGGCAACCCTCCGAGAGTCTTTCAGATGGCCCCAGGGCACCCCACATCCTACAACCCGAGGACCTGGCTTCGGCCCCACATACGCTCCTGCGATCGCAGGACTGTTCTGGGTGAGTCACTGTCCAGTTCGCGGAGAGTCTGAAAGGGAAGTTTGGGACCACCTCCCAGTACACACCCTCAGCCACAACGGGCTTTCTGACGAGCCCCCACTCGTAGGGGACAGTCCAGTCCTACCCCGCCTGCCCCCAGGGCCCAGGTTGAGAAAATGGACAGGAAAAGGGGCAGCCCACCGCTGTCCTGGTGTGAGCAGGCCCTGATAAAAGGCAGCAGGGGCAGCCCCGCACTGGGAGACAAAGGAAAACAGACACGGGATGAGATGAGGGAAGTGCCGGCCCACCCTGCTCCACACCACCGCACTTTCCAGATGCCCCAGAATGAATCCAGGCTCTATTTTTGGCCACTGCCCACCGGCTTCCCTGCCCCAGGCTCATCACAGAAATGCTGGGCCTGCCCAGCCTGAGGGTTATCACAGGGACACTCCACCCACCCCTGGAACTGGGGGACTTTCTAAAACCCCATGGCACATGCCACTGCCCCTTTTGCTCTCTCCTTGCCCCAGATGGCTGGCAGTGCATAAAGTCACTTTATTTCATCATGGCTCAAATTGGGGAGCTGGGACACTGAGCAGGAAAGGGGATGCCCGGAGGTCCCCGGGAGCCCACAGAGCCTGCGGGCTGCAAAACAGCAGCCATGATGGTCCCCTGAGACCAGAGGGCTTTACAAGGAGACCCTGGAACAGAACAAGAGTGGGGATGGGCAGGGAGAGGCATACTCACAGGAGGAAGGAATAAGTTCCCCAGAGAGGTCCAGAAGCCAAGCATTGTAACATGAAGTTTTGCAGGGAGGAGGAGGGAGCGGTATGAGTGGGGGATCTGAGGAATGAAAACCCCAAAAGGCCCCGAGGTGTATGCAAGAAGAGGTCCTTGGAGGGCAAAGGTTGGCAATCCAGCCCAAGCACCACTTTTTCAGAGGGGAAAAGACCCAGAAGAAATAAAAGAAAAACAGTACAGGTCTTGGAAATGGGTTTTCCTAGGTGAGTAGGGGCAGAGGGGGTGGGCAACGTGAGGGTTTCGCTCAGGAAGGTAAATACTGGGGAAAGTCAGTTTCCTGATGCACTTTATGTCCTGATGCTTGGTTTATCCAGTTGTCAAAACAGCTGCTTCACCAGGCACGATGGACAGTCAGTTGAGTGGTCTGACAAGGTACATGCTCTTTGAGGGCAGGGAACATCTTTGGTTCACCCTGCACTGATGGGTTTTTAGAGATTTTAAGTTACAGATGTAAAAACCCATCAGAACAGCTGTCAGCCAGCACACCACACCCACAGCTACCAGCTGGGTTCGTATCCCAAGCCATGCTCAGCCCCAGGAAATATTTGTTGCTTTGAACTGACTTGAGGTCGAAAGAAAGTATCGGTCAGTTTAGTTAAGTAGTAGGTTCGACTTGGGGACTGAAGGGACTTTCTTCTCCCTGAATTATGGTCCTAATCAGGGCTCTAGGCTGCCACACAGAGCTTGGAGCTGTTAGCACGTGGAGGGCATGGCCCTGACTGCCGGCTGTTTCACGTGAGCTGGTCCCCGACCAGGGCCAGCCCAAAGGGAGCAGCTGGGCCCTGCTGTGTTTTCAGAACTCAGGATTGCCTCTGGCATCAGCAAATAGCACCAGAAAGTTCCATCACAGACCAGGGACAAAATAAATAAATAAAAAGAAACCAGTGACAGCTGCCTGCCATCACCATAATTAAAAGAAACATGCAGCCCACCACGGCCAGTCAGCCTTCTGCCTCCCTGGCACCCCACACACACACAGGCAACAGCCACCTGTGGACGGACGGAGGTCACAGCCCTGGGGGGAAAGGGGCTCCCCAGCTCCAAGTGTGCCCACTTAGGGTCCTGTGCACCCTCTCCCTTCAGCCCATCTTCTCCGGTCTTCATGTTCTAGAACCTGCCAAGCTGGGTCTCTACCTCAGGGCTTCCAAATTTGCTGCTCTCGATGGCTAGAAAACATTCCTGCCTCATTTCCTCACTGCTCCACTCAAAAATCACCTCCTTAGAAAGGCCTTCCTTACATGCCTTGTTTAAAATAGTACACGTGCGGCCCTCCAGCATTGAACCCTTGATTCTATTTTCTTCTAAGCACCCACCTCTATGTGAACTTATATTATATGTTTATACTTTGCTAATCTGTTACTGTTCCCACCTCCCAGCCACCCCTGCCCCAAGCCCCAGTCCTGCACATGTGTGCACCCCAAAGGACAGGGACTGTCTTGCTCACTGTTGTTTCCCAAGATGCCTGATACATACAAGATCCCAAGTACCTGCTACATAGTAACTTTGAATAAATAGGTATTTACTTACTGAATGAATGAAGTGTCATTCCTTCCACGCCAAGATGACCCATCTGACTTAGAATAGCTGCCATTTCCAGTAAAGGGTGAGGTGAGAGAATTCCTATTCACTGATGTCACAAGGCCACCTACCAGATGGCAGCACAGGAATGACCATCATACTAGTCTCCTTGTGCCAGGCCCTCTACCAGGTTCCCTACACGCAATAGATCTTTTCCTCCTTGTAGTCAACCTTACACATGCAGCATTTTCATGCCCATTTAACAAATGACAAAACCAGGGCGCAGAGAAGAAACTTTCAGTTTCCCATCTCATGAGTTAATCCATGATGGAGCCTGGATTCTTTTTTTTTCTTTTTTTTTTTTCTTTTTTTGTTTATTTTTTGTGTATGAGAGACAGAAACAGAGTGTGAGTGGGAGAGGGGCAGAGAGCAAGGGAGACACAGAACCCGAAGCAGGCTCCAGGCTCTGAGCCATCAGCACAGAGCCCGAAATGGGGCTCAAACTCATGAACCATGAGATCATGACCTGAGCTGAATTCAGACACTTAACCGACTGAGCCACCCAGGCACCCCAATATGCTTTTTTTTTTAAGTTTATTTACTTATTTTGAGAAAGAAAGAGAAAGTGCGAGTAGGAGAAGGGCAGACACAGACTCTGAAGCAGAATCCAGGCTCTGAGCTGCCAGCGCAGAGCCCGGCACGGAACTCAAATTCACTAACCGTGAGATCGTGACCTGAGGCAAAGTCGGACGCTTAACCAACTGAGCCACCCAGGTGCCCCTAGAGAGAGGCTGGACTCTTGAAGCTTTTTCAAGGGGCAAAACGAGAGCAACTAGACCATCCCTACAACCCCCTTCCCTCCCCCAGGTACTTTTCCTACCCACTATACCGACAGCACTGAAGGAGTTAATGAGGCCTGTCCAGCCTCAACCAAAGCTTCCCAGAAATTCATCATAGCCTTGAGGGGTAAGGGTGAGGATGAGGGGAGAAGGAAGAAGGGAGAAAGTGGCAGAGGACAGGCTGGGAGGTTAAATGATCTCTCTAAGTATGGCCCACCAGATATCTCAGGGCAGCAAAGGGCTCACTCAGACCCTCCACCCTTTCCCTGAACCTGATAGATAGACATCTCTCAAAGTTATCTCGGCCTCAAAAGGAAACTGTCAGCCCAGCAGCTGGGCTCCCCAGGCCCAGGCTGCCTGGGACAATGGGGCGGGGTTTCCGGCAAGGGACGACAGCAAGACGGGAGGCAGGGCCCCAGGCTGACCTGTGGAAAGCAGAAACTCAGTACACTAGCAAGCAGACCAGCCCACAGGGAGAGGTAGGCTCCAGGACCCCCAAGCTGTTGACTCACTATGTCTCAGGGACCTGTCACTTCCCCTAGGGACAGCTTTGTCTCCAAAGGACAGCCACCCACACCCATCCTCACAGGCTGTGAGGAGATAGACAAGGGCAAGGAAGAAGGAAGGCTGGCTCCGAAGGAGCACCTTTTAGGAAAAATGGTTTCTCAGCCTTAGTAAGTTTCCTGTGCTCTGTGCTCCCTGGGCACTTTGTAAATACCATCTCAGTTGAACCTCCGCCACACCCTGTGAAGCCAGTTCCTTTCTTGTTCCCACTTTACAGATGAGGAAATAAAGCTCAGAAGGGTCAAATAATTCGCCCCAGTCACTTCAGTGCGGCATTTCTAATTTTAAAGGAAAATGAGCTCAGCCTTGCCACCTTACACCTGTTCTCGTCACCATCGACACAAGCAGGAGCCTGGAGCCGTGTGAAATCTTCGCAGGGGATGAGGGTATCTGTTTTGCCTGCAGGGACCACCTCTGGCCCGGCTAGGCCACATACAGCATGGACACAACGACAAATGTACAGAGATGTGGGAACTGTGCTGTCCTCTTCCGACCCTGATTACACACCTTCCTCTTTACACAACGGCCACAGTTTCTGGAGTCTCTGGGCCGACAGTTCACCACCTGGAGGAGGGCAGGGTGGCGATCCAGAGATCTGAATTGCAGCTCAGTTCTGCTGCTCACCAGCAGCGTAACTCCATGTGTTGGGTGCCGGGAAACCTGCTCACAGAGGAGTGTTCGAAAGGCCCGTGATGAGCGGGAGACCCCCTCCCGGCCACTGTGTATAAAGCACCTGGAGCTGAGTTGAGCTGGTGAAAGCACAGGAAAAAGAAGGACACTTTCCACAGAGTGAGGAAGGACACCAGTGACGTCAACACTGGTTCGGCACAGTCCTGCTGGGGATGTCAAGGCAGAACCTCTCCCGGGAGGCCCCATTCTGCAGCATGAGCTTATAGAGGACACCCCCACACGCCTGAGGCAAGATCCAAGGCTGAAGGTGGGCATAACAAATCCTGCCAGGTCCCATCTATCCAAACATGAGTTATACCACCTAGTTCCTTTCCCCCTCAGTTACAATCTCCTCAGCCACACATGTAGCTAATCTGAACCTCATTAACCCCAGAATCCAGGTTATTGACCAAAAAGGCCCAAAAAGCACACAGATCTCTAAGACTCTTAACAGCAGCAGGAACAAAATCACTTTCTTGTGAGACATCACCTGTAGAGCACCAGACATTAGTTGCTGATGCTCAAAGTCCAGTTTTGATCAGGGCATCTGACAGCATCCAGACCAAAGATCCAGTTGATTTTTCTAGGTGTAACCCTCATACCTCAGCAGACCCTTTGAGGTTCCTGTCAACTCTATTTTTGTCCCTGTGTCTGGGAAAACTGACTAAATTTCCTTTTATTTGGAACCAAGCCCAACTCTGAAGTTGGGTGGATGTAGCCACACTTCCGCACCCAAATTTCCGTAGGCTTGAAAACAACACTGGGTGTTGCAGAGAACAGCTGTGCTAACAAGCACAGTTCTTATCTGTCAGAGCCTAGTCTGCCGGGGTGTCCTGGAGAGCTGGGGTAGTGACTGAAGAGTGGCCAGCCACACCCAATTGGGACCAGAGTTACAAAGAAGCTGGTTCATCAGATAAGGAACCTGAGAGAAAACCCTTGGAAAGGACCAGAAGAGTCAGTGCAACATTGTGAAGGCCTCTCCCCCCCACAAAACTGCCTCAGGCAGAACTTCTTCCAGAAAGACCAGGCTGATTACCCTCAGGACACCCGAACTGCCTCCTTCCTCAGCATCTTCAACAGCCATGTCTGAACTGGCACAGGTTGGATACGGTGGGCATCACACCGAGTGTTCCTGTCTCTTTGTGTACAGGTTCTAGCTTGCTCACCAACATTGTGGTCAACTACAAGCCCCCAGAGGCCGGGCAGGCATCTCTGTACTGGCCCCTTTGTCCACTCCGGGGACTTTCTGCATCTGCCTCAGTGGTCCTCAACCCTGGCCACACATTGGAGGCATCCTGGGAAGCTAAAAATCACCCCTGTTTGAGGGCTCACCCCAGAGGTTCTGATTTAAGTGGTGTGGCATGGGACTCAGACCTTGGCCTTTTAATTTATTTATTTTTTAAGACCTTCACATTTTAAAAACATGCAGCCAGCTTGGAGTCAAAGACTGCTCACTCTAAAGGCTGGGAGGCTGAAACAGGTAATCCAGGGAAGAGGAGGTAGAAACCCTTCCTGCAGCCACTGTTAGAGGAAGCAAAGAGAACATCACTGGATGGGAGATGCTAGCTTGGGGAAGGGAACTGACCCCAGATTACAATCTTCCTCCTATTCAAAGAAGAGATATCATTTCTGGACTGGGGAGGGTTTTTTTTTAATATATTTTTTAAGTTTATTTATTTATTTTGAGAGAGAGTGATAAGGGAAAGGGCAGAGAGAGGGGGAGAGAGAATCCCAAGCAGGGTCCACACTGCCAGCACAGAGCCCGACGCAGGGCTCAAACCCACAAACCATGAGATCATGCCCTGAGCCGAAATCAAGAGTCAGATGCTTAACCATATGAGGTGCCCAGGTGCCCGTGGGCAGGGCAGACATTAAAATATTTATTAATGGGACAGGCACTGGTCAGTCAAAACAGGTCACTGGATGCCTGCTGAATGCCAGCCCAGCTTCTGGGGCTTCTGTGCTCATCCTTTAAAGCTCACCTCAACAGTCACTACTTAACAAAATACTCAATAAACATTTCTCTTTTTCCATCTCTAGTTCCTCTTTTGAGAGTGTAAAAGTAATGTTTGCTCATGGTAGAAAATGCAAGAAAGCATAAAAAGAAAACCAAAATCATCCACAATCCACCATCCAGAGACAACCACCATGAACACACACACACGCACACAAACACACACACACAGCACCTCTCTCCCCTCCTGCTCAGAAAGCTCTCCTGTCTTCTTCTGCTCCTCTCTGGCATGTGCCTTCCTTGATAGGGAAGGTGTGCCATCTGGAGTCAAAGGAAGAAAGTCCCAATGACCCCAAAGCCTCCCCAAGTCACTTTCTATTACCCAAGGGAGTAGGAAAGGAAATCCTAGTCCCATTTGAAGAGAAAGGGAAAGTGAGTAACCAGGATGGGATGTCACCTCCCAAGGACAGACCGAGTCAATCAGCAAACATTCCTGGAGTGCAAGGAATTTGGGGGATATAAAGATGTGTTACCCTAGTCTCTGCCCTTGAGGACTTCACTATATAATTAAAGAAATTAGACAGACTCCCTCAACCCCAACTACTGAGATTAAATGAACTAGTAACTATAAAGTGCTTAGAATAGTACCTGGAACATAGTAAGTGCTCTCTGTGTGTTTGCTGATAATCTTATTTTTATTACCCAAGACACTTGGCATGTATGTTCCAAGAGAGTGATAAAGATCAAAAGCGCTCTTTGTTTGGAGGAAGGAAAGATTGTTAGGGTTTAGGGGAGGCAGGGATGGGTTCCTGGAACCTGAGAGCAGACAAAGACCCTAGCCCTGAGCTTTGGAAATATCCCCAGAGCATGCAGGAACTTGGGACGGCCATCCACCCAGCTGGGCCCTGCACCCTGCAAAGGAGACTGCACACCCCACAATTAAACTCTTCTCTGCTTTAGGAGTGGTGGGACGAAGGGAGTGCCTGACTGGCTTAGTCGGTAAAACATGTGACTCTTGATCTCGGGGTCGTTGAGTTCAAACCCCACACTGGGTATAGAGATTATTAAAACAAAATAAAAATATTTTTTTAAGAGAAAAAAAAATCTTGGGGTGCCTGAGTGGCTCAGTTGGTTGAGGGTCCGACTTCGGCTCAGGTCATGATCTCATAGTCTGTGAGTTGGAGCCACACATCGGGCTCCGTGCTGACAGCTCAGAGCCTGGAGCCTGTTTCGGATTCTGTGTCTTCCTCTCTCTCTGACCCTCCCCCGTTCATGCTCTGTCTCTCTCTGTCTCAAAAATAAATAAACGTTAATAAAAAAATTAAAAAAAAAAAGAGAAAAAAATCTTTAATTAAAAACAATAACAACAACAACAAAGGAGTGGTGGGATGAGGCAGGCCAGACGCACCCTGGGCAGGTTTAAGAAGGCACTCAAAGCACAGCTATTTATAGGGCAGCTGCTGGCTGAGGCGACTCTGAATCTGTTCGCTGGGTGAAAGCTGCAGTCTACAGACTGCAGGGAAATCCCGAGGAGGCCTGAGGGAAGGACCTGGGAAAGGCCCTGTTGCACTGGAGAAGAGAGGGAGTTTTAGAGTCTGAGTAAGGAACAGAAAGGGAAGAAGGGGCTGGCAGCCAGTGCTGAGGAACAAGGATGCAGAGAGGGCCAGGATGTCTACTGGGCAGGGAAGTGTTGCTGGGGGACTGGTGTGCGAAATGCCCTCTTCCTGACCTCCACATAACATCCGGGAAAATCCACTCTTCCTCCAGGACTTAGAGGCTAGATTACAGGCTGTAACAAAGTGTCCACTGACCCCAAGACTGGCATGGGTGGGCACAGGGCCCCCGGGGGTCTTACTGAGGCTCACAAAAGCTCTCCTGATGTTAACTTCAAACCAACTTGGGCCCCCAGGGATAAACCTGAAAGGACACAGGACCAGCCTTACAGGAAGACCTGGGGGAGGGCAGGGGGGTAAGACCCCACACCAGAGAGGTGGGGGGCTGTGCAGCAGAAGGTGCACAGGCTGCTTCACACACAAGATGTTTGTGCAAAGGGCTTCAAAAGGAAACACAAAATCCCCTCCATGTATATACATATGATCTGTCTTGTCACTCCACCCACCCGGTGGTGGATCCCGACTTAGTGGTGTAGGAGGCCTTGGCCCCTTTGATCCATCCTTATCTACCCTAGAGCGCTGTGAGGCCCAGAACTCCCCAGCTCAGCCCCCTCACCCAGCTGGGCTTGGCCTATAATTCATACACTCTGGCCTGGCTTCAGAGGGGCTGTGGTAGTGAAACTGCAGTCCCGGCTGGTACCAGCCACACTCTGCCTCTCCCCCAGGCCCTGGGGATTAGGGCATGGGGGGCAACTGCATTCCTGCAGACCACCTCACCTCCAATCCCCTGCGTTAGGACCTCTCAGACTTCTGTGGGCCGGGCCCAGGGGCTCTAACAGCATTTCAACTGGAGAAATGAGGAAGTGAGACTGTTTCTCCTCAGGAACCTCAGGCCTTCCTCTGAGACAAGCTCTTTCCAATGGCATCCGTGTGAGTCAACCCCCAGTGCCTGGAGCCAGGAAGCACCCTCCTTAGTGCGTGACAGACTTGCCTCAGCAGCTCCAGTTGAGAAAGAACCAGCCAGCAGCAGTGGGATGGGGTCGCCCACCCACCGCTTCTGCCCCTGAGAAGCCTCTGCCTTCACTGCTCCCTAACAAGGCAGGGTCTCTGCCCTGGATAAGGGCATCCATCTACTACCTATTCAACCACAAGCTCTTTGAGGGCAGAGCTGGACCCTCAGTCCCTATCTCCCAGAGTTTGACATAGGCCTGTGCAGAGAAAGGACATGGGCATTTCCAGGAAGCTTTTTTCTGTTCATGACTTCTTTCTTTTTTTTTTTTTTTTTTTTTTTTTTATTGAGAGAGGGGGGGTGTGAGTGAGCAAGAGGCAGAGACAGAGCCCAAAGTGGGGCCTGAGCTCACCCAAAGCAGGGCTCAAACTCCCAAACCATGACATCATGACCTGAGCTGAAGTCGGATGCTTAACCGACTGAACCACCCAGGTGCTCCCATGACATATCTCTTTCATTTGTCCTTGGTGGCACAAGAACCCAGAGCTGATCTGGGAATCAGAACTCCTAGGTCTAACCTGTTCTGCTGTCTGCGTCAGCTGCCCCATGTGTGAACCCCACAGTGGCTGTGGTGGAGGAAGATGGGCTGGGCCCCTCGGCTGGCCAGCACACCCCACACCCGCTGGAGGCTCCCTCCACCACTGCTTTCAGAAGCCTGTGGAGACGTGGCCAACTCCACAGTCAAAGAGCTGTGTCCCTTGAAGTGCTTCCAGTTAACATTTCCTCTCCGGAGGAGATAAACAGCAGGCCTGGTGACATCAGTGTAGCCACCTAGGGCTTAAAGCGGGAGGACTGTTCAGGGGCTCCTCTAAATTCGGGTTTGTGCTTGGTGCTCCTCTATCAGCAACACTATCTCTCACCTTCACAACAGCCTCTAGGGGTGGGGGAGCAGATATTACTGTCTAGATTTTATCCACGAGAAGATGGAGACTGAGAAAACTTATTTGGCTTGCCCAAGATTTCATAGCTACCATGTGAGAGCCAGAATTAAACTTGAAGCTTCTGGCTCTGTTCTGTGAGCTGCATACACTAGGGAAGAAAGGTCCCCCAACACGGGTCTCTTCTGTGGCTCCCCGGGACTCTGAAGGCAGGAGCGAGGGGACAGTTGCTCAATGTGAACCTCAAGGACGGGGATGCTCCCCCATATTCTACACCTCCCTACAATCCGCCATTTGTTCACTCATCAAATAGTAAGTACTACCTCGAACCAAGCACAATAGCGCCCCCCCCCCATCCGCAGGGGATATGTTCCAAGACCCCCAGCGGATGCCTGAAACTGCGGGTAATACCGAACCCTATATAAACTATGGTTTTTCCTCTACATACCTACCCATAACAAAGTTAAACTTACGAATTAGGTGCAGTAAGAAATCAGCAATAATAATACAAAGAACATGTGTAACAATATACCGTAATAAAAATTAGGCGGATGTTATCTCTCAAAATATCTTACTGTATTCTACTCACCCTTCCCGTTCCCGTGATCACGCGAGATAGTAAGGTGCTGGAGGGATGAGAGGAAGTGAGGTGATGACGTCACACTGTGACGTAGAATGAGGCTACCATTGACCTTCGGCAGATTCGTCAGGAGGATCTTCTGCTGCCTGAGCGAAGCTGACAACAGGTAGCAGAAACCCGGGAAAGCGAAACCGAAGATGGGGGACGGGTACCACTGCAATGTGCTAGGAGCCGGCCACAAAGATGCAATAACCTCTGGGCGGGAAGTGTGAAAAAGTTTCAGCCTAAAATGGAATCGGGAATAGGAAATGGAGAATCTCACGCATGCGCCCTCAGAAGGATATGCCCGCTCTGAGCCTGATTATGCAAGACCGACGCTTCTCTCCTGACCAATGAACTTCCGCCAAGAATCCCTCCCCGTCCTCAAGCCAATGAACTTACAGCCTGGACTCTGGCGGAACTCCCCACTTTGCGTTCCTTGCGGGTAAATACTCCAAAACGCTCGAGGGACTGGCTTGTGGCTTGCTGCAGTCCGCGTTTCCCGTGTTACTCAAACTCTGGTAATTCGAGAGTACCTCAATTTACCTTTTCATTTAGATTGATGGAAAAGACAGATGTTAATCAGCTAATGACAAGAAAGCCTGAGCCATGGGGGCCAGGGTGGCATTCTCGGAAGAAGTACATTTCAGGGGAGACCTGAGCGTGAATAAGAGTTACCCAAGTCATGGCAGAAGGCACCTCATCATCCAGGGGGAAATCTTTAGCACGCTGTTGGATATAAGAGAGGTATAGACTGCATAGAATACATTTGAAGATTATTAGCCTAGGAATAGATGACATTAGCCTTCCCATGCCCAGTATCCACCAGTCTCCCAAAGAGGCAGACTCTAAGAGTAGCATGCAAACAATTTATAAATAAGTTCCTTATTTGCAGTTCTAATCAGTTGGTCCCAGTTAGCGCTTTTCATACGGAAATTGGCTACCATTCTGCCTGGAGTTGGCCATCTCTCCCTTCTGCCCTTATCCCCACCTGGACTAGGTTTGCCTCTGTCTTACTCTACTCTGTCCCGCTCCCTCAGGCCAGTAGGAGATCCTCCCATCAAGAGCAGCCTTTCTCATCCCTGTGGCTCCCTCTAGCCAACATCCTGGTTCTCTCCTTCCTTTTCTGGGCCAAGCATGTTCCTACTGCTCTCACATCCCTGTTCTCCTCTGGTCTGTATTGCAGGAAGACGGACTCCTGCAAGCTGTGTTCCCCACCCGTCGGCTGAGAACCAGTTTCCAGACAGGGCTGTCCAGTGAAATTGGGGAGCAGGAGAAAGAAAGAAACCAAGGTATTTGTCCCCCTTCTCTCTGCTCTGATTGGGGCTTCCAGCAGGAGCTTCACTTCCTTGGTATTTTCAGATCCTCTCAAGCAGCCCCTAACATGATTCTGGTTCCCACTAGGTAGTCCTTTATAATGCCAAGTCCCAAAAGGAAGCTATTGCTCCTGACCAGTGGTACACCCGACCCCACCTTTGTCCTTCAGTCTCAAGGGCAGTAGCAGCTCCCAGTTAAGCCCCTCTGGCTTCCCGGCCACCCTCTGGCTTTTCTGCAATTCCAACAATCCTGTAACTAGCTACCTGCATTGTGTTCCCTATATTGCTTCTCAAACTTTTTGGTTTTAGGATTCCTTTATATTCTTAAATATCGTTGGTGATATTTATAATAAGATATATTTAGTCTACATCCCCATCCTTGCCACAGAGCTCCTAAAACCCTTGGAATTTCCTAAGTGATGGGAGTTATCAAGGTGTCTTTTGTTATGTTAATGAGATGGCTCCGTGAAAGCTCCTAGGAAGGGGGACTGGTTGCCAGGACAACCAAGGTTGTATTTAGAGGGCTGGAACTTTCAGTCCCACCCCTCTAACCTCCAGAGAGGGGATAGGGGCTGTATATTGAAATCAGTCACCAACAGCCAATGACTTGCATGCTTATGTAAAGAACCCTTTATAAAAACCCCAAAAACAGGGACAGTAGGGCTTCCACATTGGTGAACAGGTGGAGCCTGAGGACAGTGCCATGCTGAGACAGCCCTATGCAGCTCTAACGTCTAACTGCCAGAGTTATACCCTTTTATAATATACCAATAATCTAGTGAGTGAAATGTTTCTCTGACTTCTGTGAGCCACTCCAGCAAATTAATTGAATCCAAGGAGGGGATTGGAACAGGTGACAACCTAGGCTTGTGATTGGGATCTGAAGGGGTGAAGGGAGGTAGGGGCAGTCTTGTAAGGCTGAGCCTTTAACCTGTGGGATCTGATTTCCATCTCCAGGTAGACAGTGTCAGAATTGAGTTGAATTGTAGGAGACCCAGCTGGTATCAGAGAATCGTTTGGTGGTTGGGGAAAACACACACACACTGGAATTGGGTGCAGGGTCTTATGTTAAAGACACTAAATGGCTGGATTCTATGTACTGCTATTGGTCATATTAGAAGTTAAAACAGGGGCACCTGGGTGACTCAGTCGCTTGAGTGTTGACTTCTGCTCCAGTCATGATTTCGCAGTTCTTGAGTTTAAGCCCCACATCGGGCTTGGTGCTGTCAGCACAGAGCCTGCTTCAGATCCTGTCCCCCTCTGTCCCCCTGTCTCTGTCCCTCCCCCGCTTGTGCTCTCTCAAAAATAAATAAAAAATAATTAAAAAATTAAATTAATTTAAAAATTAAATAATTTAAAAATAATTTAAAAATAATTAAAAAAAAAAAAGATGGGAATGCAAGCTGGTGCAGCCACTCTGGAAAACAGTATGGAGGTTCCTCAAAAAACTAAAAATAGAACTACCCTACGACCCAGCAATTGCACTACTAGGCATTTATCCACGGGATACAGGTGTGCTGTTTCAAAGGGACACATGCACCCTAATGTTTATAGCAGCACTATCAACAAGAGCCAAAGTATGGAAAGAGCCCAAATGTCCATCGATGGATGAATGGATAAAGAAGATGTGGTATATATATACAATGGAGTATTACTCGGTAATCAAAAAGGAGGAAATCTTGCCATTTGCAACTACGTGAATGGAACTGGAGGGTATTATGCTAAGTGAAATTAGTCAGATAAGGACAAAAATCATATGACTTCACTCATATGAGGATTTTAAGAGACAAAACAGATGAACATAAGGGAAGGGAAGCAAAAATAATATAAAAACAGAGAGGGGGACAAAACATAAGACTCTTAAATATGGAGAACAGAGGGTTACTGGAGGGGTTATGGGAGGGGGATGGGGTAAATGGGTAAGGGGCACTAAGGAATCTACTCCTGAAATCATTGTTGCACTATATGCTAACTAATTTGGATGTAAATTTTAAAAAAAATTAAAAGTATTTCCTTTAAGATCAGGAACAGGTCAAAATGCTCACTTCTATTCAGCCTACTACTGGAAATGCTAGCCAGAACCATTAAGCAAGAGAAAGAAATAAAACAAAATTGGAAAGGAAGACATAAAATTACCTCTGCACATGAAATGATGGTATATGTAGAAAACCCTAAAGAGTCCATTCAAAAAAATGTCAGAACTACTAAATGAATTAATTCATCAAGGTAGCAGGATACAAAGTCAACAAAAATGAGTTGTATTTCTATGTATAAACAATTAACAACCTGAAGGAAATAACAAAAGAACAATCTATTTATAATACCATCAAAAAATAATAAAATACTTAGGAATGAACTTAGCCAAGGAGACGAGAGACTTGTAAAATAAAAACTACAAAACATTGTTAAAAGAAATTAAAGAAGATATAAATATACAGGAGCACATCTCATGTTTATATTCATGGATGGTTAAAATATTAAATGTCAACACCAAAGTGATCTGTAGATTTCAATGTAATCCCTATCATACTCACAATAGCCTTATGAGCAGGTACAGTTATTCCTATTTTAATGAGGAGGAAACTAGGCAGTGGAAGGCCAAATTAATAATTGGATGCCACATGGACAAATGCAAGATGTGAATCAGCAGTGTGACTAGAATCTGTTTTTATATTACATTCCCTCCTATTGAATAAACCATTGCATGTAGAGAATTCTCCAGAGTCACAGGGTAAGAGAATTTGCAAAGCTGTATATATATTTTGCTTTTGTATTATTTTCTTATTCAGCTAGACTGTATATTTCACCCAATCTTTGCATCACATGAAGTTCCATGATGTTCAGTTCCGGGAAATACTGCTCACAGTTTTCTGTTTCCTTGGTTATTTTATAATTTTGGATTTTTAATTTGTAGTAGGATTTTTAATCTAGTGAGACTTTCTCTAACTTTATCTATGGGAATCTTTTGCATTTACTTTTTGTCAGTTGCTGCTGGCTGCTGACAAACTTAGAATTCAAGAATTCAAGAACCATTTAACATCATTTTACTAATGTGATCTTCCTTGCATGTTGTGAATGCCAAAATAAACAATTTTCCTTTTTCAGCTACTTTTGCTAGTCTAGGGTATTTTTCTCAACATTTTCATCGAAGCTATCTTCTAGGGTCCAGTATTAAACCCTAGTATTCTTAATTACTACAACTAGAAACACCCCAAGTGTGACTATAGCTTGAGAGTTATCTTGCAATTTTTGGTTCAGATTTTATTTTTATTTTTTGGCCTCTGGGGATTTTTCTTATTCTTCTACGGGCACAGTGTTGCATTAACAAATGCTTTCTACATTTTCATAGCATTTAGAGGTGTTTTGTGTCAAGAATTTTCTCAGAGCATCTGTCTTGGCTTACCAATGGAAAAGCCTGTCCAGGTACTCTCTACTTTCTGCCAGTGTAATAAACAAAGATCTTTGAGCTTTTAAGTTCCTAAAAGAAACCGTAACACTCTGAAAGGAGAAAGATGTAAAAGTCTATAAGATATAAAGATATAAAAAGATATAAAATTTTGAGAACAAGGAAAATTCTGCAGTGTGGCCACAATTTCATAAATCAATAAGGAGGTAATCAAAATACCTCAATGAAGTGAGAAAATGTTTGTGTCGCTTATATCAAAGATGGATTTTTATGACCAATAAAAGCGATTTCTTTTTTAAGTGTGAAACCATTTGTAACCTCTGAAATCAATTGTTTTACTTTTGCTATGTAAAGAATTTCATTATAAAGTACTATAAAGTAAAAATTTCTCATAAAAAAACATTAAAAAAAGAAAGTAAAACAAAAAAATTAGTATAGACTCATTTAAATTAAAAATAAACCCATTCCACATTAACGTAAATAACATTTTTATTTTTAAAAATTATAAAATCCGGCACCTGCTTGGCTCAGTTGGTTAATCCCCCGACTTCAGCTCAGGTCACGATCTCAGGGTTCATGGGTTCGAGCCCTGCTTCAGCCACTCTGCTGTCAGAGCCCCCTTCGGATCCTCTCTCTCTCTCTCTGTCTCTGTCTCTCTCTCTGTCTCTCAGTGTGTGTGTCTCTCTCTCTCTATTTGCCCTTTCCCTGCTCACGCCTGCGCACGCACGTGCTGTCTCTCTCAAAAATAAACATTAAACTATAAAAACAAAAATACACTTGTGAACAGAGTGGCATTGTTTTACATGTCTGCAAATCTCTTCCTTGTCTGGATGAATAAAGGAATAGCTGGATTCTCATATCTGCTTCTGCATTCGATCTACCGTGATAGGTTGTTTGGACTCAAATGTGAGGAAATTCTGGCCTCACTCACATTTGCCATTGAGAATGGGTATAGTATTTTCATAGTCTTTGCTGATACTTGTGGGTATTGTTCTTTGATACCATACCAAAACTCAACAAGTGGTATAGTTTCTTCAAAGTAACTTGCCGTGTGGAACTTGAAAATACATTGTTGAACTTTTGTACTCTGTTACAATGATACATTAGTCTCTTGAATTTTGAATGGATCTTTGTCTCCGCGGTTTTGCAATCTCATGTATTGATCATTTAAAAAAATACTGGTGTGGGGGGGAGGGGCGCCTGGATGGCTCAGTCAGTTAAGCCTCCAGCTTCAGCTTAGCTCATGATCTCGCAGTTCATGAGTTCAAGCCCTATGTTGGACTTTCTCCTGGCAGCACAGAGCCTGCTCGGGATCCTCTGTCCCCCTCTCTGCCCCTCTGCCGCTTACATTCTCTCTCTCTCTCTCTCTCAAAAAAGAAATAAGCTTTTAAAAATATATATTGGTGGGGTCTCTGGCTGACTTAGTCAATAGAACATGTGACTCTTGATCTCAGGGTCATGAGTTCAAGCCCCACATTGGATGTGTAGCCTGCTTAAATATATATATACATATATATGTATATAGATAGATAGATAGATATAGATTCATTAAATCATAAAAATCTTCCAGGTGAGGGAGAGCCCATTTCATATAATATCAAAGGCCACATTCATTAATATGAACACCAATCCCATCAAAAAAGTCTTTAAGTATTGGGTAGCTGTCAAGCTCACAAAGGTGCTTTCCAAACCAGAGGTGGTTTGGAAACAAGGTTTCCAAAATTCTAATTTCTAAAATTTTTTTTTAACGTTTATTTATTTTTGAGACAGAGAGAGACAGAGCATGAATGGGGGAGGGTCAGAGAGAGAGAGGGAGACACAGAATCTGAAACAGGCTCCAGGCTCCGAGCTGTCAGCACAGAGCCCTACGCGGGGCCCGAACTCATGAACCGCGAGATCATGACCTGAGCCGAAGTCGGCCGCTTAACTGACTGAGCCACCCAGGCGCCCCCCCCCCAAATTCTAATTTCTACTTTAAAGCTGAAGTTTTATAATTGGCAACAAACAATTACTATCAGTTGTTTTCATTGTAGTGACAGTCTCACCTTGATCACTCAAAAATAACTGCAAAATATCCAAGTGTAATAAAAAAATTGTCATTCTCGGGGCGCCTGGGTGGCGCAGTCGGTTAAGCGTCCGACTTCAGCCAGGTCACGATCTCGCGGTCCGTGAGTTCGAGCCCCGCGTCAGGCTCTGGGCTGATGGCTCAGAGCCTGGAGCCTGTTTCCGATTCTGTGTCTCCCTCTCTCTCTGCCCCTCCCCCATTCATGCTCTGTCTCTCTCTGTCCCAAAAATAAATAAACGTTGAAAAAAAAAATTTAAAAAAAAAAAAATTGTCATTCTCTAAAGTAAAAAAATATATATATGGGATTCTATGAAGAAAGCAGTTAGTTCAGTTGACAAATCAAAAAAATCGCACATGCTTTTTCCTTAAAACAACCTTCATACTTCAATAGGCACTAGCAGTGTTTTATGCACACTTCCTATATCAACACTCAGAAGGATAAAAACAAAAAAAATCATGAGTTAAGTGGGGCACCTGCGTGGCTCAGTCAGTTAAGCATCTGCCTGTCGGTTTTGCCTCAGGTCATGATCTCACAGTTCATGAGATCGAATCCTGCATTGGGCTCTGGGCTGACAGGGCAGAGCCTGTTTGGGATTCTCTCTGTCTGTCTGTCTGTCTGTCTGTCTCTCTCTCTGTCCCTCCCCTGCACACACACACACACTCTCTCAAAATAAATAAAAACAAACATTTAAAAAATCATAGGTTAAGGTTTAATAAAATTAATACCTTTTACAGCTTCATCAAAAACATTCTTAAGTGAAACTGACCCCCCCCCCCCATGTGCCCAATGATAAAGAATACTGTAACTCCTACCATTTGGTGCTACTGCCTTGACTGATGGATGCTAAGTCCCCAGACTGACAGCATTCTGACATTTTTTAAATGCTTATTTATTTATTTTGAGGGTGGGGAGGAGCAGACAGAAAGAGAGAGGGAGAGAGAGAGGGAATCCCAAGCAGGCTCCGTGCCATCTAAACAGAACCTGATGACTCAGGGCTCGATCCTACAAATCACGAGATCATGACCTGAACTGAAATCAAGAGTGGGACGCTTGGGGCGCCTGGGTGGCGCAGTCGGTTAAGCGTCCGACTTCAGCCAGGTCATGATCTCGCGGTCCGTGAGTTCGAGCCCCGCGTCAGGCTCTGGGTTGATGGCTCAGAGCCTGGAGCCTGTTTCCGATTCTGTGTCTCCCTCTCTCTCTGACCCTCCCCTATTCATGCTCTGTCTCTCTCTGTCCCAAAAATAAAAAATAAACATTGAAAAAAAAATTTAAAAAAAAAAAAAAAAAAAGAGTGGGACGCTTAACCAACTGATCTGCCCAGGTGCCCTGCATTCTGACGTTTTGGAAACTTCTTTACAAAACTTTCTTCTTCACCGATGGGCTAGTATTTTCCATTTGCCCCTCCAGATTCACTCCACACCCTGAGCCCCAAGAAGCTGACACATAGGGACCATGCGAATGGACTTTCCCTCTGGCTTCTGGGCAGATGCAGCCAGTGGGGAGCCCCAGCCAGAGATGGAAAGATGGGAAGGAGGAGACTGGGATATTTTTCCTCAGGCTCCCCCTCTCTCGGGCCACTGCGGGCTGCCCGCCTTCCTGTGAGGGAGCCCTTCCGTACAGCTGTCTCCCCACATTCTCTCCCTTTTCCCTTCGATCCACAGAGTGGTAATGGCTCCCAGCTCCTGCTATTCCAGGGGTACTGTGCCCTCTCTTGTTGCTTTCTCCTACCCCTACCCACCTGTTATAAAGTCATTTATTCAACTCTCTTCAGTAATCTTTGTGCGTGGCCTCATTTTCCTGCAGAGACCCTGACAGGCCATTAACACTCCCCAACGTGTGATACCTGACACTCCCCAACGTCATGGTCCAGGCTGTCACCATTGCTTCTCTAGCCAATCCTTGCCTTTCTGCTAGTGGCTCTTTCCTTTCTCACCTACCTGCAGGGCCACCAGCTTTATAAATGCTCCACTCCTCCTTTGCTTACTCACCCCTTTCTTCAGACATTCCTCCTTCACCTTTCGTCTGGGCCATATATATGAGAAGAGGGATCGATGGATAGATAGAGAGATAGACAGAGACGCTGACACAAATAATAGCACATGAAGCACCATCTGCTTTTTAAATGGTCATCATGTACGATTCCTTTAAAACTAACATCATGAATACCCACAAAGGAGTGACCCAGCTTCCATCTGAAGTTCCTTTTGTACCATCTTGCTCACAGCCCTCTCCATCCTCTACCTCAAGGCAACAAGGTGAAGATTTTTTTAATTTTTAACTTTTTAATTTTTTTTTAAGTTTAAATTTTTTTTTAACGTTTATTTATTTTTGAGACAGAGTGACAGAGCATAAACAGGAGAGGGTCAGAGAGAGAGGGAGACACAGAATCCGAAACAGGCTCCAGGCTCTGAGCTGTCAGCACAGAGCCCGACGCGGGGCTCGAACCCACGGACCGCGAGATCATGACCTGAGCCGAAGTTGAATGCCCAACCGACTGAGCCACCCAGGCGCCCCTATTTTTTTAAAGTTTAAAAAAATTTCTTTATTTTGAGAGAGACAGAGAGAGCATGCAAGCAAGGGAGGGGCACAGAGAGAATGGGACAGAGGATCCCAAGCAGGCTCCCTGGTGATAGCAGAGAGGCCAGTGTGGGGCTTGAACTCACAATCCGTGAGATCATGACCTGGGCCCAAGTCTGACACCTATCTGACTGAGCCACCCAGGTGCCCATTTTTTATTTTTCAAATGTTTACTTATTTATTTGGATGGGGGCAGGGGGCAAGAGGGAGACAGAATCCCAAACAGGCTCCACACTGTCAGCACAGAGCCCGACGCAGGGCTCGATACCACAGACGGTGAGATCATGACCTGAGCCAAACTCAAAAGTCAGATGCTTAACCAACTGAGCCACCCAGACACCCCTAGGTTTTTTTGTTTTGTTTTTGTTTTATCTTACTTTTCAGAGTATCTTCAGTGCCTTTGTATGCATCCCTAAACAACTATTTTTTTTTAATGTTTATTCTTGAGAGATCGAGAGCACAAGCTGGAGAGGGGCAGAGAGAGACGGGGACACAAAATCAGACATAGGCTCCAGGCTCCCAGCTGTCAGCACAGAGCCTGACTTGCGTCTTGAACTCACAGACTGTGAGATCATGACCTGAGCTGATACTGGATGCTTAACGGACTGAGCCACCTAGGCAATTTTTTTTTTACTAAACAACTATTTTTTAAGTTTAGTATGGTTTTGAAGTCAGTTACGTTTTTTCTTTTTGCTAGTTTCCTGTCAGGACAAGCAGGCTATGCCAGACCATAATTTCCAGTCACAGCTCAGGACTGTCAGGGGCTCCTCCTTGGCACTTCTGAGCTACTTCTAACTTGTGAGGCTGTGACCTTAAACATAGGACTGAAGTGGAAGGGGCATGGACAATACCACATCACTTCTGCCACATCCCATTGGCCAGGACTCCTATGGCCAAACCTAGCGGCAAGAGTGTCTGGGAAATGTAGTCTTGCTACGCGCCTAGGCAAAATGAAGCAGGACTTAGAGAACACATTGTGTTGTCTCTGCCTCTCCGATGTAACTCATGCTCCCAATGAGGGTATTTACTCCTTAAAGATATGTGTCCTGTTCAGTATAACTTTATTCCTCTCCTAGAAAGCACTAAATGCATTTTAACTGACTATTCAATTTTGGGCCCATGGAAAAGACCATTCTCTGTTACTTCACACTCCAGTGTCACTAAAACTTGGGCATCATCTTTCGTCTCTCTCGCCTCTGTAATTTTGTAATGTATCTCCTAGGCCCTAGGAAACAGTTGCCTGTCTACTGACTTTAGACTTTATGTGAGGATACAAAGTTTGACCTGTAAACAGCAGACACTCTTCAGATAGAGCACAGAGATAAGGGGAAGCCTGAGAGGCAGAATAATAGGGCAGAAATAGTCCTGGACTAGCAGTCAAGTCTGAAGCATTTAGGAAGCTGAGATGTATCACATTAGTCATAAACACAGGGCTTGAATTCAGGGTTTTATGAGCTGAGAGGATGAAAATCTGAAAGATGAGGACTCACGTTGTACGTTTGTTGTAAGGATTAAATGAAATAGCACAAATAAAGTACTTAGCACAATACTTGTCAAACTGTAAAAACTAACAAGTGGTAGTTGATGTGGGAAACCAAGGCAGAAGGAAAAGGGAGATCAAATTAAATTTCCTTATAATTTAAGGAATTAAATTATATATATATATATATATATATATATATATATATATATATATATATAAGTGTCCTGCAGCCCACTGACAACTACTTGAGGCACACAGAGTATCATATTCCTTCAGGAACTCCTTACTGTCTTAAAGCTTTGCTAGAGGGAAAAACAACCTTAGGTTGACCATAGCTAGGCCTCCAGTATCCTCGGAGTCCTCTTTAGCATATGAAAATCCCTTTGGAAAATTTCCCTTGCCTTTACCCCCGCCCCAATTCCCAAGTATATAATGAGTCACTCCTCACAATCCTGGGGCAGCTCTTTCTGCCCAAGGGTCCTGTTCCCATGCTTTAATAAAACCACCGTTTTTGGTCTCAGGTGAGCGTCCCACTCTTGATCTTAGCTCAGGTCATGATCTCATGGCTCGTGGGTTCAAGCCCTGTGTCAGGCTTTGCACTAACAGCACAGAGCTTGCTTGGGATTCTCTCCCTCTCTCTCTGCCCCTCCCCTGCTCACATGCTCGATCTCTCTCTCTCTCTCTCTCTCTCTCTCAAAATAAACAAATAAACATTAGAAAAAAATAAAACCGCCTGGGTGTCTCAGTCAGTTGAACATCTGACTCTTGGGTTTCCACTCAGGTCATGGTCTCATGGTTCATGGGTTCGAGCCCCAGGTCGGGTTCTATGCTGGCAGCACAGAGCCCACCTCAATTCTTTCTCTTTCTCCCTCTCTCTGCAGCTCCCCAGCTCACTCTCTCCCTCTCTCTCAAATAAATAAACATTAGAAATAACCAAAAAACCTCAGTTCTCTGGACCTAAGGAGTGTGGGCATTGGAGGAGCAGGGCTCATGTTCAAAGAGCACAGAAAGGGGTCTGCAGGTCTCCCCTCTCAGAAAGTAAGGCAGGCAATTAGGGCTGTCACCATCTCTCTACCCAAAACTCCCTCCTGCCTCCTGTGGCTCCCCTGGGTTAAAAAAAAAACTGCTTAAAAAAAATTTTTTTTTGATGTTTACTTATTTTTGAGAGAGCACACAAGTGGGGGAGGGGCAGAGAGGGGGGGACAGAGGATCTGAGCTGGGCTCTGCACTAACAGCAGCAGCAAGCCTGATGTGGAGCTCAAACTCACAAAAGGCGGGATCATGACCTGAGCCCAAGTCGGACACTCAACCGACTGAGCCACCCAGGCGCCACCCCCCAAAAAAGTTTTAGAACTGCAGGGGGCTTTCCCTAACCTTGGGCCTCCCAGCTTTCTGTTCCAGGAAACTTTTTTTTTTTTTAAAGTAATCTCTACACCCAATATGGGGCTTAAACTCATAACCCCGAGATCAAGAGTCACATGCTCTACAAACTAGCCAGCCAGGTACCCCATTTCCCAGGAAACTTCCAAACACGGTACCTGAGCACTGCTCAGCACTAAATCACTGTAGACTGGAGCATGAGACCAAACACTTGGCCTCATTCGTTCGGTCATTAATTATGATACACCAGGCACTAAGTGCTAGGGCACAGTTAGATGAAGAAACTAGTCTCTGCCCTCCTTCCATTCAAGTTGGGAAGGCAACACAAAATAGGCAATTAATTTCAGGTTGTAATCAGTATCACAAAGAAAAACCAGGTCGTAATGGGGTCACTAGGGTGGTTGAGAGGGACTTGTTCATCCACATCACCCTCTCCTGGGCTAAGATGCAGGGGCCGCCAGCTGGGATGGAGAGAGGTATAGATAGGGAAAGTGAGAACAAAAGAGAAGGAAGGGTACAAGGAAAAGAGACTGGCTCATGAGGGGCAGGGCCCATCCTGGTTAGCTGAGCCCTTTTAGGAGCCAAAAGCTGCTGCTGGCCCAGGGCCCTGGCTTTCCTGGTGCTCACCTTGAGTTCATACCCTCTGCCTCCAGGCTTTTTCCAGGGGCCCTCCTGTCCCAAGTGTGAGAAGGGAGATGATTCATTTTCAGAAGTGCTAAATAAAAGCTGTGCTGTTCAGTTAACAGTAAGTCTACAACCTGCTGGAAATATGTACAAACCACCCCCAACAGTGGAGTCCTAAACCTTTTTATACACTTTATACACTTAACTTTATACCTTAACGCTATACCTTTATACACTTAACTTCCTGGTTCTTCTCCTGATTCAAGGGCTATTTTCATGGGCTTTGCAATGAACATGCACCATAGAAGAAAGGGAGGAGGGACTGGAAGTCTCAGGGTCACCTCAGGGAATGTACATTTGTTCCAATCAGACTACTTGTTGCCTTACATGGGCATAGGAGACTTCCAGGAAAGGCCGAAACCTCTGGAGCACTCAGCCAATGAGGAACCAGGGGAGGGACCTGCGTGCTAGGAGATAAATTACCTGCTGTGACTGCCCTGGATATGCCTCTCCATCAGACACCTGCTCTTGCAGGAATATTGATTAAAGCCTGGCTTCACTGTGCTCAGAGTCTCGGCGTTCCTCCTGTGATTGGGCTTGTTTCACACACCAAGGTTGTGAGTTTGTAACGGCCTGGGAGTGGCCCCAGGGGAGATCTCTGAAGCAGACAGTTGGGCACCCCAAGTGTGACCGCCAAACATCTTGGTGCCCCAAGATGACCTGGTTGGAATCATTGGTTTCTGATGGAAGGGTGGAAGCAGAACAGCTTTTCCCTGAAAATCAAGTGGCCCCTGGAGGCAGCTGTCATTTTGATGGGGCTGTGTATGCAAGACTCTCCTGGGGCTGCCTGTCTAGGAGCTCAGGAAACATGAGCCCCAGGGAGCGGGAAGTCACCACTTCGTGACAGCCACAGCAGCCCAGCCTGGAACTAAGAGCAGACACCAGGAGGACTGACTCAGGACTGCTCTGGAGACAGGGGCAGCAGCCAGGAGAAACTCAGGCCTCAGCCTTCCCAGGTGCCCCACAGCTCGCTCCCAGAAGGCCACTGACCCATCTCTACCCTGCAATACCCCAGTCCACCGTGTAGGCCCCTTGTCCATGAAGGACAACCCTCCTGGGTTTCCATCCAGGAGATCAAGAATTCTCTCCTGGATGGGAATCATGTGCTCACTCATAAATACTGAGCCTTCTATGTGGCAACAGATACCAAAAAAGGAAAGAAAACAATCCTTCCTTTAAGGAGATCACAATCTCCTAGAGCAGATTAGGAACTAAGCATGAGGAGTGCTGGGCATATGTGCGCGTGTAAATGTGAGAGTGTGTGTGTGTGTGTGTGTGTGCGTGCGCGCGTGTGTGTGTGTGTGTGTCACATATGACACTGCAAGCCCATGAGAGGCCACCTCACCCAGCCTGGGCCTTTTGGAGGGATGAATGGAACCTGCTGGGCTGAGTGCAAGAGTCCTTCAAGGGAGCAAAGAAGTAGGGGATCAACGTGTCCACCGAGTGAAAATGGGGAATGCATGGATGCCTCAATATACTTATGCTAAATAAACATCAGCCATAACTTGCTTCCCGATTTTATTTGAACCAGGGCTTCTGCAGACCCACCACGTCTGCAGACAATACACCATTAGCCATGCTTGCAAGTGGCAATACAGTCCTGTCCCCTTTTGTTATCAAATTTTTGGTGGGGGAGTCATGAGAGAGAAGTATGAGAAGTTTCAAATGCAACAAAAGCTCTCCAGGAGGAAAGTAGGGTGACAATTGTCCCAATTTTAGCCCCAAATGTTCTGCATCCTGGGAAATCCTTGGTCCCAGGGAACCCAGGACAATGGGTCACCCTAAAAGAGACAGTGCAAAAGGGACAGGAAATCAGGGACCTGGCTAGCTGGTCAGTTAACCACCTTGGGGAAGTGAGGGTTGGCTGCAGGTGATGGAGAGGGTGTGTCTATATGTGATGGAGGGAAACTCTTCTCCTTTGGTAGCATTAACCCCACCTCTCTCCCCCACCCTTATTGTCACCCCATTCTGAATGCTCCTGGGCAGACTCCAAACAGCAGCCCCCCAACAGCGCTTCCTGACCTCTCAATAACCCCTTGGGGGCGCACAATGGGCTTGCATCCCTCTTAGACAGAAACAACATGCCTGGCATTGTCCCTGGTCTTATAGCAAGCCCCAGTGGAGTTGGGCTTTGGCAATGTCTCCAAGCAGCTATCTTTAACCCATTCCTGCCCAGTACACATGGACCCCCTTGCTCACATTCTGTGCCCCTGCTACAGCCTTGAACCCTGACTGATGGCCCATGAGGGGAGGGGGATGATGTCCAGGCAGCTTGAGCTACGGACACTATGACTCTTCGAGTCTTCTTCTCTGAAAGGAGACATCTGACCTCCCCCCCACCCCAGCCAAGGCAGGGTCAGGAGGAGCAGCAATGTTGTTCCACTGATGCCACGCGTCTACCAGACCCCACGTCTACCCGAAAGCCACCAGTCACGCTCAATGCCGCCTCTGTTGCGAGGTTGCTCGTGAAAAGCCCCTGTGTTGTGGCTCCTGGCTCCAGTGAGGTCTTCGATACAAGGTCTCCATTCATGCCACGCTGGCCCTCCTCGGCTGCACAGGCAGCCCCTGCTCCCTGAGGAAAGCTGCCTGGGGTACAGGGTGGATCTTCCCCTCAGCTTCCACAAAGGCCAAGCACATACTGCCTGTATTCCCTCCCTCCACCCAGCACCGCCTTCCATCTGCCTTCTGGGAAACCCTGACACAGGTGCAGAGAAGCAGGGCAGGAATGCACACCACAGTGGGTCCTGGAGAGCCTGTACCTCTCTGTTAACAGCCATCCAAGCTCCTGGCTGCCACAAAACGTCAATGAGAGGACACACACCACGAAACATACAAAGGAAGCATACAAACTGTCTGAAAGGGATCTACCTCTAGAGACTGAATGGACAGTCAGCTCTGGGGAATGGGGCAACTTTATTGGTTGGAGAGCTGGTTGACTGGCTTTTTGAAGCTTATGGAGCGTAGTGAGTCCTGTAGTATTCTGTAGTGCATTCACACTCCAAGCAATGGAAGAGAGCAGTGGTTCTCAAACATGAGCATGCACCAGAATCATCTGGAAGGCTTGGTACAGCGCAGATGGCTGGACTACCCACCAGAGACAGTGGTTCATCAGGCCTGGGGTGGAGCCTGGGAATTTGCATTTTTACCAAGTTCCCAGGAGATGCGGATGCTGTGGTCAGAGGACCTCTCTGTAAGAACCATCATAATAGGGATACCTGGTGGTTCAGTCGGTTGAGAGTCCAACACTTGGTCTCAGCTCAGGTCTTATCTCATGGTTCTGAGTTCAAGTCCTGCATTGAGCTCCATGCTGGGCATAGAGTCTACTTAAAAAAAAAATAAAAAGTAAGAACCATCACAATAGGGTCTCCCCTGTTAAAAAAAAAAAAAGAGAGAGAGAGAGAGACAATAGGCCCAAAATGGAGTCACTTGTGCTAAGGCCGATGTCACCTAACCAAACTGCTGTTTCAGCCTTTCCCAGGAATGTAATTTTAACTAGTCAGTCTGGAATTTCCTGGTCAACACCAGTGACGAAATCTCCTTGACAGACTCCCGGTGTGCTCCAAAGGAAGGTGACCTTGCCTGAAACAATCTACTCCTTGCTGGAATCACTACCTTGCCCTGACTCTTTCTGCCTATAAGTTTTCCCTTTTGTACAGTTTCTTGGAGCTCCTTTCCACTTGCTGGATGGGATGCTGCCGATTCATGAATCATTGAATAAAGCCAGTAAGATCTTTACACATATTCACTTGAATTTTGTTTTTTTAACACCCCTGACCTCAAGATTATAAATATTTGAGTTCCCAAAGGCAGTTCCAAAGCAAAAAGTACCCACAAATGCAGTGCAGACTAAATACATCCAAACTGAGGGGATTTGGGGGGAAAAGAGGTAGACATGTATTGAGCACTTACTACAATGTTCTCATCATCTCCATGATCATCATAAAGTCCTATAAGGTGGGTAATCATTTCCCAACTTCACAGATGAGGGAAGAGAAAGGCTCAAGGTCCATCCTTTCCCCAAGGATAAGTAAGGGTGTCAGGCTACTCAGCGCTCTGAGGCCAGGCCTGCCTGAATGAGGGGAGGTGGGGTTTGTCAGAGGAGCTTCCTAGAGGAAAAGGAACTCAAGCTGGATGTTGAATGTGATGGGCAGTGAAGAGGGGAGGAGAGTTGGTGAAATGCCATGTTGAAATGGGGGACAGGAGGAGGGGAAGAGAGGTGCCCTCCATATTGGATGGGATAAGAGTCAAGGAGGTAAGAACAGACTGTTTGGGGAGAGGGGTGGGATAAATGGCAGGAGAGGGTGGCCCTGTTGAGGAGCAGTGAGAGGTGAGTTGTAGAGACTGGGAAGAGGGGACCCTGGGCTGCTGTTAGACCTTGAGTGCCACACCAAGACCACTGAGCCTGATACAGTGGTCAGCAGGTGCTCCTGCGTGTTCTAACATTGGCAATGGCATTGATGTGGGAAACAAAAGCAGAATTTAAAAAATATATTTCCCTTATAACTTACAGCCCATTGACAAGTCTTTGAGACAGGCAGAGTGACATTCCTCTAGGAGCTCAGCTGCCCCCATGACGACACTTTGCTAAGGGGCAAAAGGCAATCTTAACAGTATCCTGACCCCCAGAATCCTGTAAGTCTGCTTTAACATATAAAAACTCCTTTGGAAACTTCCTTTATCTCTACCCCCCAAGATATATGTTGGTAATCATCCTCAAAGCTTAAGCCTCACTGATATCCATCTGAAGGGTCTCATGACTGAGCTTTTACTAAACAGCAATAAATGACCTTTTCCTAACAGCAGCTAGCCCCTCAGGGTCCTGGAAACCTTGTTGCCAAAATTCCTTAGAGACTTAATGGGATCCCTAACCTCCTCTCAACCTGAAGGTATATAATCAGTCACTCTTCACAACCCCAGTGCAGCTCTTTCTGCCTGTGGGTCCTGGTGCTGTGCTTTAATAAAATCACCCTTTTGCACCAAAGAGGTCAAGAATTCTTCCTTGCCCATCGGCTCCGAACCCCAACACTCCAAACCACATCAGCATGACTAGGCTAGGGCATGAGGAAAGCTGGGGAGCTAGGCGCATGCCAGCAGGGAGCAAGGAGAGAGCCTGCAGTCAGCCTACCAAGTTGTAGTTCAGGGCAGTCAGTGAACAAGGTTATTCCCTAATATTGCCATCTGATAAGTGGAACAGTCCATGTAGGACTGTGCAATCCAATGTTGGTTTTTGTTTTTTTGTTTTTTGTTTTTTTTAGATTTTATTTTTAAGTCATCTCTACCCCCAACATGGGGGTCGGAACTTACAACCCTGAGATCAAAAGTCACATGCTCCACCAACTAAGCCAGCCAGACGCCCCCTGTGCAATCCAATGTTACCATTCCCACGCCACCCCCTCAAGATTTTCTATAGGTTGTTATCTTCTGTTTTTTCTCACCTTCTGATGGGTCACAGTGACCCCCAAAGAACGCAGCATTCTGTAGGGAAAGAAAAGGAAATTAGTGGTAAATAAGTGGGCACAGTGCGGCCAGCAGACATTTCCCCAGACTGCCAAGGGCCTCAGGACCGTGAGTCGTCCCTGTCTGTGTTTCAAAGGTGTCTTAAAATGAGAATTCTGTGGGCTCTTTCCCAGTCTCTTTCTTCACTCCTCATGACGTCCCGGAAGCTTATTCCCTTTTGGTCAGCCTCCAAAGGCGAAGGAGAAACAAAAGAACCCTGAGCCGAACGAGGCTCCTTTCAAAGGCCCTCCCTCAGAAAGTGAGGACATTCTCATTGCCCTGGAGTGGGTGAGGTGCCTGGGTCTCCCCAACCCGCCATCACAGCAGTTACCCTCCCGCTGGCGGCGGGGGGGGGGGGGGGGGTGGGGGGGGGACAGGCAAGCAGGGGAGCCTGTGGGCTGCCCCCCGCCATGTCCCTTCACCAGGCCCACCCACTACCTGGGTTCACAGAGGTATCTTCTTACAGGAGCACAAGAGCAGGAGGCTTAGCAGGGAGATTCCTAATTTCATTTGTCCTCAGATCCAATCTTTTAGCGAGTGGGCAGCAGGCCAGGCCCGGCCCATAGAAGAAAGCCACCATTCCCATCGTGGTGCTGGTGGAGCCGAGCCAGAGGGTGGGGGAGACGCTGTTTGCAAGAGGCACTTTGGAAATTCCTCACATTTTTGGGCTTTTGTCTCTGGGCATTGAGATGGAGATCCACGTTTGACTCTACCCAGAGCTCTGGGACTCTCCTTTGCATTCAAAAGGAAGCTCCTAGCCGAGAGCAGAAAGAATTTGGTGGCTGTTTTCTCATCTCAATGACCAATTGAGTCATTTGGGGGTAGGGGGTACAGCAGAGAGATCGGTTTTCTTTTGCTGCTTCTTTACTACATTTCCTTCTCTCTCACCTCTGGCCCCAGCGCCAGGCCCAAGTCCTAAGTGATGTAAATGTGACACCTTTTCAGAGAAGAGCTGCCCTCTTGTGCTCTCAGGGCTCCAAGGGAACATCAAAGGCACCTGCACGCCACCGGAAGATCTGACTGGGAGCCAGGACGCCTGGGTACCGAGGACACTGCAAGACCCCAAGCAAACCATTGCAGACTTGAACACCTGGTTCCTGCCCCCTCCCGACGTGGACAGGAGTTTGGTCCTATCCTCCCATTTCCCGTCCCAGTAGTGGTCAGGGAGGGTTGGATGTAAGACCAGCATTAATGAGGGACGGGGATGCCAGAGCAAGGCTCCATGAAAACAATGGCCAGAATCCCCCGTAGGTCTGTAATTTCAGAGTTCCGCATTTCTCTCTGTCCTGCAAGGCTCCTGCAGTTGTCGTGAAGGAAGATCCCTGAATTACCAGTTTGGGAGCCTGTTCTTTCGTTCTCCCGCTGAACTGGCGCCCCTCTCCCATCAGATGCCACTTTGCAAATCAACTGATTTGCAAGCAGCAGGGTGGGAGGAAGAGAGGAAGCAGGGAGCCTCCATGCTGTGACTAAGGTCACTCTGTGCTCCTGAATGCCATCAATTAGCTTCTCCTTCTCCGTTCATTCTCTTCCTGAGTCTGTCAAAATCACCTACTCTTGCAAGGACTCAAGTCACTGTATCTCCTTTATGACCGAAATTAAGTCTTCCTCAAGAATAACTGGCCCAAAGGAGGGGAGACCCTACAGATAAAATGAAGCGGAAGCTTCTGTGACAGTTTCCCAGTGGTTTCTCAGAGACACTCGTCTCTACTGTCAAGTTTTGTCCCCACCAGCCCAACCGCACTGACTTGATCTCCCTCCAGAAAGTTAAAAGAAAACTGATGTAGGGGCAGCAGCCATTGATGAAGAGTGCGCCAGGCCACCATAACTCACTGCAGGACCTCAGGGAGTCACTTAACCTCTGAGCTTCAGGTCTCTCTGAAAAATGAATGGGTTGGCAAGATCTCCCAATGTCCCTGGCAGACGTGACAGCCTAAAGCTTGAGTGTGAGCTCCACATCCTACCCAGGGAGCAACTCATCCATTTCCCCTTGCTGCTGTTGAGGTGCTGGCCCTGCCCCAAGGGACTGGCTGTGGCTGGAACCCACACCCTTCGTGGTCTCAACACCCCCTCTGGGTGCCTGTGCAGTGAGAACCACAGGCAGACAACAGCCACCCTTCTGGGCATCATGGGCCCTCCAGCCCAGACTGGTCATTTCTCCAGACGCTCGGAGTCTTCCAGGGCTTTCGGGGGGGGGGGGGGGGGACTTCTGAGCGGTGGGTCACAGACTAAGCAGACTCTCGGAACTCATCTGGATTCTTGCAACTTCTCCAAAAGCGTGTCTACTCCTACTTTTTTTTTTTTTTTCCTTTCCAACTTCAAGAAACACATTTTCTTGTGAAAAGGGATTACACTGCATTGGTAGCCACAGCACTGCACCCTCTCCTCTCCCGAAGATGAGCCGAGCAACTGCTCTGCCATGACATCCTGGGCATCCACAAAGATGGCCCTTTTTTTCCTTTTGCGCTGGATGCCTCCACTTCTATGTGAAGGGATGAGGCAGGCTTCACTTGCACCAGACTAGGTCTGCTTCAGCCACAAGCTCTCTTCAGATCTCTGCTTGTGTCAGTGCATGTGGGTGTGCCCCAGTGAGTGTTGTGTCTCTCACTCTCTGTGTATCTCTCAGGGTTTGGATCTCTCTATGTCTCTTAGTGTTGCAGGATTTCCTACCTCAATACCTGGCATTCGTTTTCTCACCACTTGGAAGAACAAAGAGGTGGACATAAAATGAGCAGCAGGCAAAAGTTTAGTAGAGCATAAGATGACAAAGTAAGAATAGGATGAAAGTTCTCTTTAAAGAGAGGGGGCAGGGGCGCCTGGGTGGCGCAGTCGGTTAAGCGTCCGACTTCAGCCAGGTCACGATCTCGCGGTCCGGGAGTTCGAGCCCCGCGTCGGGCTCTGGGCTGATGGCTCAGAGCCTGGAGCCTGTTTCCGATTCTGTGTCTCCCTCTCTCTCTGCCCCTCCCCCGTTCATGCTCTGTCTCTCTCTGTCCCAAAAATAAATAAACGTTGAAAAAAAAATTTTTTTTTAAATAAAAAATAAAAATAAATAAAGAGAGGGGGCAGGGGTGCCTGGGTGGCTCAGTCATTTGAGCGTCTGACTTCAGCTCAGGTCATAATCTCCCAGTCTGTGGGTTTGAGCCTCACATTGGACTCTGTGCTGACAGCTCAGAGCCTGGAGCCTGCTTGGGATTCTGTGTCTCCCTCTCTCTCTGCCCCTGCCCCACTCATGCTCTGTCTCTCTCCCTCTCTCAAAAATAAATAAAAACATTAAATAAATAAATAAATAAATAAATAAATAAATAAATAAATAATAAATAAATAAAGGGGGCATTCGAGGTGAATACCCATGGACTGTAGGCAAGGGTCTTTGTTTTATAGGGTTCTGGTCAGCACCCCCCTTTTTCTCCCTCATTCCTTCTGAGGCTCTACCCTTATTGGTTGGATAACTCTAGGTGCTGGGTTGTCCATGACTGATCGGCTCGACTCAGTTGTGTGAGGAATCAGACTATGGTCATGCTGTCCCTTGTATAACATAAGTCTTATGGTTTACTTATTTTTAGTTAGGTATTTTGATTGTCAAGTTCCTGAGGGAACCTGAAGGGAGGAGGTGGTGTCTGTTACATTCTTAAGAGGAACCTTACCCCCAAGGGGTTCGCTGTGGTCCCTGCTCCCAGTATTGTTCCAAAATACGTGTTTTTCCCACCCATGGACCTCAGGTCCCAACTTTTCCCTGCCTATTTTATCGTATCTTTGTCTATCATATTAGCGTTCTGTCTTTCACTATGTCCGTGTGTGTGTGTGTGTATGTGTGTGTGTGTGTGTGTGTATGTCTCCCCCTGGCATCTCTGCACACGTCTCCTCTGGGTCAATGTGCAGGTGATCCCGTGGAGGCATCCTATTTTCTCCTTCCACTCAGTGCCCAACTTCTCAAGTGTTTTCTACAGGTAACCAGTTGTGGGCCCCCAAAACCAGCCTCTGTTCTACACCTGTGTCCCCGCAGAGGCCAGAGTCAGCACAACCAACCTCCCTCCGAAAACACAAGTCTAAGGCCCAAAGTATTGATGCGCGACACACATTTTACACGGATGACGGGGAGAGATGGTATCCGCCATTCAGTCAAGCTTCCTTGAGACGTTTTTTTCTCTCTCCAGAATTCCTCTGAAAGCATCACTTCATCACGTGGTTTACGTCGGACGGAGGAGCAGGCCCCGAAGACCTGCCGCATGGGCAGCCCCCTAGCTGCGCGGCACCCTGGGAGCCGGGGCGTGTGGGCCACAGCTGATTGGACCAAGGGTGAGCACCTGACCCGAGCGCTGCCCCTCTATTGGTCAGCCAGCCTCCTAGAGGTAACCAGGCCGAGGGGCTCGCGAAACCTGAGCCTATACTTTGGGAGTTCGGGTCCATATAGAGGGAGCGGGAGTGAGGGCGTTGTCAGTGAGAGAAGCAGAATGAGGAGGAAAGAAAATCGAAAACAAAGAGAGATTGAGATAGGTCCGTGGCAGAGTAGGATTGAGTAGGGCCAAGCACTCCTGCTGGCAAGAAGCTGCAGATCCAGGGCCGTGTGAAGTCCTGGAGGCGCTATCACCATGCACCTTGCATCCCTGGTGCCTATCTTGGCCACCAGCCAGCCTCAGTGAGGTCCCGATGCAGCTTGTTACAGGGGCCTGTAAGCATTCCCGAAACACCTGCTCCCCAGAACCACACCCCGTGTGTCTTCATACAGGTTAGGAGTACTGCTCGCTGGGGGCTCTGGTGCCCTTCCTGGAGTTATAATCTGTGAAACTGAGGCCCTGGGGGGAAGTGTGCCTTGATTCACTATTTCCAGATTTCAAGGTTGGGAGGGACCACCACCGAGAGGCTTACCTCCCCCATCGTGTCCTTCCAAGACCCTCAGTGAGGACACTTCTTCCGCATTGTCCCGTCAAGAGAAATTCCAGATCTCTGTGTTTGGGTGGTGAGGACCATTCACAAGCACCCACTATTTGGTTGGGTCCCCATGAGTCCCCTCCACCCAATGTGTTCACTCTGCCTGGGCCATACAGTACAAGGGGAGTGAGTGAAACTGGAGAAGAATGTGTGGAAGTTTGTGGCTTTCATCTCTTAAACAAATAGCAAATTCCTCCAGGCCAACGCTGCAGGCATTAAACAATGATGTGTTCGGGAAGGCTCTAAGGCGTTACCTTAGCAACGCCCAGGCTGTTTTCAGGCAAGATCTCATTAAAGAGGAAAAAGAACAAAAATAATAAAGGGACGAGTCTGGATGGGGTCCAGGAATGGGGGTCTTTTGGCTGAATGTGTGTGTTTTGTGTTCTGATGTGTTTGCAGCCTGCCTTTCAGCTAAGTTTCCTCTCAGCTCCCGGGTGGGGTCCATGGTGAAGGTCACCCACTGGCATACTAATGGCAGCTAAGAAAAGATAGCATGCTACATGGAGGACGGGTAGGAACGGGAAGGACATCATAGCAGGGACCACCTCAGCAGAAGAGTTGTGTATAAAGCCTGCCAGGCTGGCTCTTGAAATCAAAAGGTCATGGGAGAAAGAGGGCAAGTCTCTTCGCGTGTGACCAATGCTTACGCCTTAGGGCAGAGGCCTGCAAGGTGGCAATCCATCAGACCCTTGCTACTCACACTGTGATCTGCCGACCAACAGCAGAGGCAGCACTGGGGAGCGTGACAGAAATCCAGAATGTCAGGCTGCCCCAGGCCTACAGACCAAGTCTGCATTTTCACAAGACCCCCAGGTGATTCATGTGTGAGCTGCAGCTTGGGAAGTCCTGGGCAGGACCTACCTTTGTTGTGTGGAGGCATCTGCTAAAATAAGGTGGCTCTCTCACACAAACACAGGCATATCCAGTTTGCTGATAATGCACTTGGGTATGTTTGCTTGCTTGCTTGCTCTAAATACTTTATTTTTAAGTAATCTCTATACCCAACGTAGGGCTTGAACTTACAACCTATAGGATCAAGAGTAGCATGCTGTGTCTACTGAGGCAGCCAGGCGTCCTGGTGTGTTTGTTTGTTTTTTAATGTTTATTTGTTTATTTTGAGAGAAAAGAGAGAGAGCACTTGCATGCACAAGCCCATGCAGGGGAGGGACAGAAAAAGAGGGAGCAAGAGGGAATCCCAAGCAGTCTCCAGGCTGTCAGTGCAGAGCCCAACACAGAGCTCCATCCCATGTGCTATAAGCTCCTGACCTAAGGTGAAATCAAGAGTCTAATGCTCAACTGACTGAGCCAGTGTGTGTGTGTGTGTGTGTGTGTGTGTGTGTGTGTGTGTGTGTGTGTGGTGTGTGTGTGTGTGTGTGTGGTGTGTGTGTGTGTGTGTGTGTGTGTGTTTATAAAGTTTATTTATTTATTTTGAGAGAGAGAGAGAGAGAGAGAGACAGCATGAGTAGGGGGGAGGCAGAGAGAACAGAGACAGAGAATCCCAAGCAGCTTGGGGCTGAAACCCATGAAACCATGAGATCATGACCACAGCCGAAACCAAGAATTGGATGCTTAACTGACTAAGCCACCCAGGAGCCCTGTTTTTTAACATTGATTCTTTGTGGTGATGATGACAATGATGGTGCTGATGATGAAGGGGACATTAAGTACTATAATGGTTTGGATTGTGTGCCCACAAAGAGATATGTTCAAGTCTTAACTCTGGTACCTGTGAGTGTGACCTTATTTGGAAAGTAGCTCAGGTCATGATCTCACAGTTTGTGGATTCAAGCCCTGCATTGGGTTTTCTGCTGTCAGTGCAGAGCCCTATTTGGATCCTCTGTCCCCCTCTCTCTCTGCCCTTCCCCTGCTAGTGCTTTGTCTGTCTCTCTCTGAAAAATAAATAAACATAAGAAAGAAAGAAAGAAAGAAAGAAAGAAAGAAAGAAAGAAAGAAAGAAAGAAAGAAAGGAAGGGAGAGAGAGAGAGAGAGAGAGAGGAAGAAAGAAAGAAAGAAATAGGGTCTTTGCAGATGTAATCACGTTAAGACTTGGTCATTAGGGTGGGCCCTAATCCAATAACTGGTGTCCTCATAAAAAGAGAGAAATTTGGATTCAGACACCCAGGGAGGATGTTGTGTGATGACAGAGGCAGAGATTAGAGATGCTGTCACAGAATGCCAAGGATCACTGATGGCTACCAGAAGCTAGGACAGAGGCCTGGAACAGATTCCCCTCAGAGGCCCTAAGGAGGAGCCGACCTGATTTCAAACTTGCAGCCTCTGGAACTGTGAGACAATAATTTCTGTTGTGTTAAACCCATTCAGTGTGTGGTGCTTTGTTACAGCAGGCCCAGGACACTGACGTAGAAGCCTTTTTTTATTTTTTATTTTTTAATGTTTACTTATTTTTGAGAGAGAGAGAGAGAGAGCGACAGAGCCCAAGCAGGGGAGGGGCAGAGAGAGAGGGAGACACAGAATCCTAAGCAGGCTCCAGGCTCCGCACTGTCAGCACAGAGCCCGATGCAGGGCTTGAACCCACGAAACACAAGATCATGACCTGAGCCGAAGTCGGAAGCTCAACTGACTGAGCCTCCCAGGTGCCCCGAGAGAGAGAATCTTAAGCGGTCTCGACACTCAGCACAGAGCCTGACATGGGGCTTGAACCCATGACCTGAACTCAAGACCTGAACTGAGATCAAGAGTTGGCCGCTTAACAAACCGAGCCACCCGGGCGCCCCCTAAAGCAACTTCATTTAAGTTATCTTGTGCAAGCGGAGGCAGATTAGGTGTTTTATTCGGTTTTACAAATAAGAGAGTCCCCTTATTACTCTGAGAGGTCACAAAAGTGAGGGAGTGCTGCAGCTGGGCCTGGCCCAGTGCTCTGTCATGCCTGCCTCGTCTGTTAGGGACTCACTCCAAGGGGCCGTGGGCCTGCTGAGCAGCCTGTGTACCTGTATGTACCCATCCCTTGGCAGCTGTCCTGTACCTGCTGCCACTGGCCCTGAGGACACCAAGTAAGGAAGAGGCAAGACTCATGCCACAGGGTTCCTCTCATCTCCATGTCTACCGTCCACATCATATGGATTCACTGGTGTCACCAGTAGTGCGCATCCTAGTCCACACTGGACGGGGCCCAAGTATGCATCCTTCTTGTTCTCCAGAAGTTTGTATTTAGTTGTCAAGTGTCACCCGAGAGTGACGTTTTCCCAAACCCTCTGGTTTTATTTTCTTTATCACACTTAACACCATCCATAGTGCTCCGGCTTATTTATATAATTACTGTTATATTTCCTGTTTTCGTTACTTGAATGTAAATTCTGGTCCCCGCAATAGAGCTTTATCCATGACAGTTTCTCAGTAAAGAATGGGAAGTGAGCCTGTTAAAAATATGGCATGTGCCTGTACTGAAATGTCAAGCAGTCCCTGAGAAGAAAAAGTTGGGTCCGTGTGCCTTCTGTGGAAAGGTGGCTGTGACCTTGCTGAAGGAGGGGAGTGATCTGAACAGTGATACACATTGTTTGATCCTGTTTTTAAACATGTGTCACATGGGGCGCCTGGGTGGCGCAGTCGGTTAAGCGTCCGACTTCAGCCAGGTCACGATCTCGCGGTCCGTGAGTTCGAGCCCCGCGTCGGGCTCTGGGCTGATGGCTCAGAGCCTGGAGCCTGTTTCGAATTCTGTGTCTCCCTCTCTCTCTGCCCCTCCCCCGTTCATGCTCTGTCTCTCTCTGTCCCCAAAATAAATAAACGTTGAAAAAAAAAATTTTAAAAAATAAATAAATAAATAAACATGTGTCACAAATATAAACAGCTAACTGTTGGCAGGGGCTGCCTCTTGGAAGTGTCATTAGAGGGGAGCGCGGTGTGAACCCGGAGCCCAGGACCAGGACCGGGGCCAGGCTAAAGGAGTGGGGGACAAGTCAGTTACTCGCAGAGACAGAGATTATACTGAAGTCAGGGGAGGAACATGCGAGAGGGACACCAAGGACAAATCCTACCTCGGTCAAGGCCTGACCAGGCCACAGGTCTGGGGAACCTCTTGTCCCTTTTTCCATTCCTGCTGCCATTGAACTGTGCAAGCCTGGGAAGGGTGGCAGCTGGCGGGAGTCTACAGGATGAGCATCCCAGCTGCTCCCCTGTGACATAATGGAGGAGCCCCCAAGAACTGTTAGGCTCATTGCTGAAAACCAGTAGCAGAAGTGTGGAGCGGCCGCTCAGCTGTGAGGTTGGGGGTTGGTCTGGTGGGTGGGTTAAGACTGGTGACAGAATGTAACCAGGGGGATATGCTGGGAAGTGGGCACCACCCCAATTTATCTTCCACCCTCCGTGACCATGACAAAGGTACACACGCACCCAGATGCTCTCGTGGGCAGAGAAAGGCGGCTTCTCTCTGCGTCTCTCCTGCCCTCATGGAGACTGCAGTGTGACTGGGGCATTTTAAAGTTCAGCCCAAGCTCCCCCACCCATTGCCACCTGAGGTATAAGGAGTAACCTCCCCTGCCCTGACCTTCTCCCACCCCCACCCCCAAAGCACCAACTCTTTTAGGAGAGCCTCCCACAAATTTCCTGCACTTGGCCAAAGTGCTCTTCCTTATACAAGCCCCAGCTCTCCTGCCTCTCTTGCCTATAAGCCTCTGGCTGTTTCCTCTGAGTAAAGGCTCCTTCCTCCCCATTCCCCCTGGTGTCCTGGGTCCAGGTGACCGAAGCTGGGTCACGAGCTTCCTTAAACCAGCACTGAGGGAGCTCCGAGTCCCTGTTTGGCACCAGCCTAGATTCTGGTTTAGCTCTGTTGCAGTGAGTCCCTAAACTTCTCAGCCTGTACGTCCTCACCCAAAAGCAGAGCAGAGCTGTCACTAGGATTAAAGTGATGCAGAGGTAGAGAACCAGCCCCCACCACCCCCCCCCACCCCCAAACCTGCCAGGAACATAAAAGCTGTTCAGTAAAGGATGAGGTTGTTGTATCAGAGTGTGCTCTGTTCTCAGCACCTCACTGGACACCATTAGGAAATAAAGATCAATGAGCTGATGTGCCCATACCCACATCCCAGAAGCCAGTGATCTGCTTGGAGAAACAAGACGGGTCTGCAGGGAGAGAAATTTCTGGAGACTAGGAGGCACGTGTCAAGTAGTAATAACTCCAGGCAGCACCTGGCCTCACGTATTCCGCACCCACCCTTCCCCCAGCCGTGGCTGTAGCAGCCAGCCTTGCCAGCACCTGTCAGACGCACCTGTCACCATTCTGGCCCCCAGGCTCCTCCATGACTGGGTACTCTGGACACTCATACACGTGACAGGATAATTCTTGGCCAGTGGGGGAATGGGAGCTTCTGGGTATATGCTGTCCCATTCTTCACAGGACAATTCTGAGACCCTTTCTATGTTTCCCTCAGAGGTTTCCAGCAGGATGGAGCCCCAGCTGCCACGGCAGTAGCCAGCCTGGAAGGGCTTCTTTGGACTGGCTTGCCCTCCTTCCCGCTTTGCTCTCTTCAAGCCCCCACTCCTATTCTTTGGGATCATTTTCTTTATTTTTTTAACTTGCTTTATTTGGGGGGGGGGGGGATTGTATAAAATGAGCCACCTATGGTGCCTGGGTGGCTCAGTCAGTTAAGCATCTGACTCTTGATTTTGGCTCAGGTCATGATTTCATGGTTTGTGAGTTCAAGCCCTGCATTGGGCTCTGTGATGACAGTGCAGAGACTGCTTGGGATTCTCTCCTTCTGCCCCTCCCCAGCTCATGCATGCATTTTCTCCCTCTCTCTCTCTCTGTCTCTCTCTCTCTCTCTCTCTCTCAAAATAAAGAAATAAACCTTAAAAAAAATTTTTTTTTTAAATGAGCCACCTAGGTCCAGGTGCTCACCTCAGGCTTTCTTTCCCAGTGGGAACGAAGTGCGGTGGCTCAAGGCACAGGCTGTAAGCTCAGACTGACTTTGCGGCTGTCTGGGGCTGTGAGCCAGGGCAAGGAGGAGTGGCATCTGTTCATTTACTCTGAGTGTACTAATCAGGGCTCTCTGGAGAAACAGAACCAACGGGATACCCAGAGATACATACAAAGGGAGATTTACTGTAGGAATTGGCTCATGCCATTATGGAGACCAAGAAGTCCCAAGATCTGCCATTTGCAGGCTGGAGAACCAGGAAAGCTGGTGAGATAATTCAGTCTGAGGGAGAAGGCAGACACCCTCAAGAATGCACCCAGAAACAGTTTACCCACTCTCTGGGCATCCATCCCTCAGCCAGTCAAGTTGACCTATAAAGTTAATCATTATGCTAAGGGTTGCTGTGAAGTTCACCTGAGAGAGAAGGTTTAGCATTGACATTGAAGATACAGTCTCTGGAGCCAGACTCCTAGATTCTTCAGCTTGTTACATGTGAGACCCTGGAGAAGTCACTTAACCTCTCTGTGCCTCAGTTTTCTAAAATGTAGCATGGGGATGATAGTAACAGTGCCCACCTCCCAGGGTTGTGAGCATTGAACAAGTTAATACATGGATCTGAAGCAGTCTCCACCTGTTAAGTGCCTGCAAAGTGTCTGCAAAGCACTTGCAGAGTACCTGTCACTATGGAAAACACTAGATAAAGTATAAGCCTGGTACAAGAAAAGGTATTAACCTTGTAAGGCTAGTATAAGAAAGTATAGGAGAATATTTTTTTTATTTGTTTTGAGATGGGGAGGAAGGGCGGGGGGGGGGGAGAGAGAGAGAGAGAGAGAGAGAGAGAGAGAGAGAATTCCAAGCAGGCTCTGTGCCGTCAGCACAGAGCCCAATGTGGAACTTGAACCCACAAACAGCAAGACCATGATCTGAACCAAAATCCAGAGTCGGACACTTAGACTGACTGAGCCACCCAGGCACCCCCATAGGAGAATATTTTTGTGACTTAGAAACTGGAAAGGACATCTTAAAATTTCAAAAGCATGCACAAAAATTTAAAAGTTTGATTTTGGGGGGGATGCTTGGGTGGCTCAGTCGATTAAGCGTCCAACTTTGGCTCAGGTCATGATCTCTTGGTTTATGAGTTCTGTGCTAAAAGCTTTGAATCCTCTGTTTCCCTCTCTCTCTGCCCCTCCCCTGCTCATGCGCACAATCTCTCTCTCTCAAAAATAAACACTGAAAAAAAATAAAAGTTTCCTTTTTCTACATCAAAATGAAGGCCTCATTGACAAAGAAGGATACTATGAACAAAATTAACAGATGGATGATAGAATGGGAGAAGCCATTGCCAGGTCTAAAACCAACACTGAGTTTATTCTAATTCTAGGTAAAATCTAGAATATACAAAGGACAGGGGTAGGGCATCAAGCCCAACAGAAGACAGACAGGCCTAAGGTACTAACAGACCACATGGGGGGAGAAAGCTCAGAGGCACATGAAGTGCTCTGTGGTTGGTAGCAAGATAGGCAAGTTGGGAGTGGAGCGGTGTGGCCGTTCTGGAAAGCACTGTGGCAGGACCCATTCCTTGGCTACCCAAGGAAACGCTCACCCAGGTCTGTGGGGCGGGGTTGGGGGGCTGTGCTCTGGATGCTCCCTGCAGCGTTGTCTCTAGGGGGCGAAGGAGTTGTCACCTTGACCCTAACCAATACTTCATCAATGTTTGCTGTTACTGCGTAGTCTAATCAGAGGAAATCAAAACCTGAAGTGGGGAAGGACAGTGACAAGAGACATCATGACATCTTCTTCCTTGTCATGAGTCCAGCCACTGACCAGAAGAACAGATGTGGTCAGTGACTCGTCTCCCTGTCTCTCTCCCTCTCTCTTTCTGTCATGCACACACACTCGAGCGTGCATACACATGCAGGACAGTGGAAGAGGCCCAGTTTGTTCGCTTTTTAAAAATTATTTCTGTAATGTTTATTTATTTTTGAGAGACAGAGTGTGAGTCGGGAGGAGCAGGGAGAGAGGGAGACACAGAATCGGAAGCAGGCTCCAGGCTCTGAGCTGTCAGCACAGAGCCCGACACGGGGCTCGAACCCATGGACCGCGAGATCATGACCTGAGCCAAAGTCAGATGCCTAACTCACTGAGCCACCTAGGTGCGTCCAGGAAGCCCAGTGTTTAAGCCTGGGTGCCGGCAGGATAGCAGTGCCAGCAGGAGAGTCAGGAACTGAGGTGCAGAACCAGGTGTGAGGTCCTGTAGAGACGGCCATGAGAAAACGTGCTGCAGTGAGGCCCGTGTGTGGATGGAGCAAAGCCTTGCCCGGAGGCCCGGAGAGGAGCCCGGGGGCCGGGGCCAGTGCCTGGGCCCGGCTCCCCATCCTCGCCCCCGTGGTGTCTCAGTGCAGCGGGCTCAGCACATGGCCACAGCCCCACCCACTGCCATAAGTCTGTTTTAAGGGAAGCTCTGAGCCGGGAGCGGGCGGAGGGCAGAGGGCCTGAACCAGGAAAGCGCCCATGAAGGTGTCACTGTCCGGGGTCTGGGAGCCGAGCCTTCAAGGACAAAGATGCTTTTTGAGGTGGAGAGGATGGGCAGGGCCTTCCACAGAGAGGAAATGGCGCAAACAGGGGCCCAGAGACAGGAAAACACATAGACAAGGAGGTCCCCGGGAGGGCAAGGTGGGCACGGTGGCTGCCTGCGGCCTGGAACTGAATCCTGAAGGCGTCTCGTGGTGGTTTCGGGCTTCAGAGCGTGTTCTGAAGTCGCCGAGGGCCACCGCTGCCACAGCGCTGTTTTCAAGGGGGTGAGGGTGGGAGCTGGGCCCGGAGCCTGCCAGGACTGCCCGCCCCTCACACCACGGGCACGCGCCCCCCGCTGGCCGGCGCTGCACACACGTGCTACTCACGCGTACACACACGTACCCGCACCCCCGCACACGTGCCGCACGCTCGTACCGTATACACGTACTACGCACACCCCCCACGGTATACTGGACCCACAGACCTCACACGCACACACACACCCTCACACACACACCGCACAAAATACTGTACTTACAGTCCCCACACCCACTGCGCGCACACATCCACACACACACACACACACGGTACACACACGTACCGCACCCACGCACACCCCGCGCCCACCGCACACCCGTACCCCACGCGTGCATGCTACACACACACATATCTACGGCACACATACTTCACCCCCATACCACCCCCACACACCACACACGTTACACCCACACATCACACACACTCCACTTCTACAACCACCAGCCCACACACGCACGCACTGCACCACCCCGGGGCCGTGCCGCCAGTAAATGCGGGCAGGCAACTGATTACCGGACAACCTGAAAGAGTAAAACATAAAGAGCCTGCGATCCCGGGGCTGTTTGGGGGCACTCGGACCCCGAGTAAGTTCCAAAGCTTCTGGACTTGAGGGAACTTCCTGTCTCCATTTCCCATCAGAATCACAGGGGCTTCTGCCTGGCAGGGCCCGGGGGATGAGACGCCCCCTCCCCAGGTGCAGCCCCACACCTCCCCCCTCTGATGCACCCTGGCACCTTCCTGTCTCGAAGGACCCTGTCCCCAGAGGGCCCTCTTGCCTTTCCTCCGGTAAGCACAGGTTATCTGTCCATCTGCTGGCCACTGGCCTGTTTATCTTCTTAGGACTCTCTTCCTGAAATAGCTCCGGGTTATCTAAGCTGCTAGAGCGGGCAGGCCGGCCTGCCTGACAGCCCCCCTCCCGGAGAGAGTCCCTCACTGGCGGCTTTCAACTCCTTCAATCCAGGCCCGAATTCCACACATTATTGAGCCAAGCTGGAGATCTTCCTGGGAAGGGCCAGCACCCCCGCTCCCATGGGGTCCCCCCCCATCCCCCGACCGCAGCCACAGGAGCACCAGGTGGCCTCTCCTCTCCCGTCCCTCGGGGAGGAGGCCGGGGTCCCTTCCCCAGCTCTCTCACTACAGCCCTGGGCGGCTGCACACTTACACTCACCAGTCCAGCCATCTCAAAGCTGGCAAACCCGTAGCCAAGCTCATCGGTCTTATCCCAAACCACTTACCTCTCCCACATCTCCCTCTGTTTAGGCATGTCAAAACTTTCCTAGACTCCCGAATGAAAGTCTCAGTCCTCCTGCCATCCTGGCAGTGCCCCCTCACCAGCCCTACTGCCCACACCCTCACCCCCTGCCCTTCCAGGTTGGAGTCCTCTGGCTGCTCCCCGGGCTCTCGATTCCGAGCCCTACACACCAACTGTCAGGGTCATCGCCTTCATCTAGCATTTCACCCTGGCACTGCCCTGCTCAAGAACCTGCCATGGCTCCCCCATTAATAGCTGCATCCAGTCCAAACACATCTCAAGGCGCATCTGCACTTATTTAACATCAGAGCCAACCACTCTGATTAGTACTGTCTCTGCTTCAGTCACACTAGTCCCCGCAGCCCCCATTCAAGCGTGTTCTTTTGGGCCTCTGTGCCTGTGCTTGGGCTGACACGCTGACCAGCAATACCTTTCATTATCTCCGCCCCCTCACCAACACTTCCTCCCCCTCCAAGTCCCAAATTTCCTTTTTTAAAATTTATTTTGAGAGAGAGTGTGTGTGCATGTGCGAACTGAGGAGGAGCGGGGGTGGGGGGGTGGGGGTGGAGGGAGAGAGAGAGAATCCCAAGCAGGCCCTGCGCTGTCAGGGCAGAGCCCAATGTGGGAGCTCTATCCCACGGACGATGAAATCATGACCTGAGCTGAAATCAAGAGTCTGATGCTCACCTGACTGAGCCACCCAGTTGCCCCCCAAGTCCCAATTTTCTTAAGTCCTCTTCAGTGGTTTCCCGTCATTCGTTTGCTCAGCCACTGTTAATTGAGTGCTTGCTATGGAAAAGACTCTCTCGGGCCAGACTCCCCTCTGAGCTCCAATGGCACCAGTAGCTTTGGTCCCACACTTTGGCACAGAGTCCCTTGAGATTTTGTAATGTGTCACCATTGCAGGTCTGTGGCCCTCCACCAAGCCATAGCCCCTTGAGGGAGACAGCCCGGTCTTCCTCTTCCATGCACCTCATGTGGTTCCAAGCTGCAGGTGCTGGTGGTTGTTTGGTTTTTGTTTTTGTTTTTTGTTCAGAGGGCTAGCACAGAACTGTCACCTCTTTGTTCAATCAAACAAAAACACTTATTTTTTAAAATGTATTAAAGTTTGTTTGTTTGTTTGTTAAGTAATCTCCATGCCCACCCTGGGGCTCCAACTTGGAGATCAAAGGTCCTCTGCTCTTCTGATTGAGTCAGCCAGGGGCACCAAATAAACATTTTTAAATTACTGGGATGTCATAAACAAAAGCACATTTTAACACTAAGAAAGTCATGTTAGGGAGGAAGGAAGAAGATAATGCCAGCATAAAGGACAACCCTTAAAACTGAATACGCTTAGCAGCATGGGGAAATTCACATTTTTCTTTTTCTTCACTTCAGAACATAATCTCAGAATGAAGGGATGGTCCTTTCAATGGAATAAATTTAGCAAGCTGGAAAATATATCACATTTCTCTTTCTTCAGTTTACAGGGGACAGGGGACCACTTGACCAGTGTTTATCCCAGTATCTGGGAGCCGCTGTGTGCAGCTGAGCACAGCCCAAGTGAGCAGAGCAGGTGGTTAAAGTCTTCCGTCGTTGCCCAGAGAAGTGACCTGAGTCGCTGAGTCCCAGGATGCAGCTGGGAGCCAGGGACATGGCTTCCAATCCTTGAGCCTCTGTTTCAGACACATGGCCTGATTTTTTGCTCCAGGAGGCTCACCTCTGTGGGCATGTAGGTATTCTGGATGCTGATTGCAGCCTACTCTGGAGCAGAGAAATCCTGGGGTCCCAGGGGAGACAGGTGGGACAGAGACTCTGGAGTCTCGTTCGGGAGCAGAAAGCAAATGGGTCACAGAAGCAGACACCCCCACCCCATGGCCTCACAGCTCCAAGCCAGTCTGGAGCAGAGCCGGGGTGGGACCCCGGGGCTTCTTTCTGTCCCCTGGCCCTGGGATCCTGCCCTCTCCCTGCTGTGTCTGAGCCAGGCTTCTTCAGAAGAGAAATACAACTGAAACTTTCCATGGCTCAGCCCTGGATCCCCCCAGCCTCTTCCATAAAAAGCCATCACTGCCTGGACAGGAGAAAGAGAGAGAATTTTTCCAAAGGATGTATGTGTGTATTGTTGGGAGCAGCAAGCATTTTGGTGAACTCTGGGTCACAGCACAGCCTGACAAATGGCAGGAAGTTCAGGACTTGGGCCTGACATTTGTTGCACAAAGACCCTACAGCCCAGCCAGGTGAGCTGGGTCTGGGGACCGACACAGGGCCACCGCCCGGCACTTCCTGCCCTTTGTTGGGCCATGTGACAGCCTTCCCAGCGCTCTAAATGGCCTTTCTTTCGTGCCTGACTCCTGTTCTTTATTTATGGAGAGGAGCTCCTCAATATAGAAACGGGTGGGCCCGGAGTCGGCAGCAGGATGTGGGAATGCAGACTGGCGGGATGCCCACCACCGGGGACAGGATCGCTGAATTAAAATAATGCGGCCGTATACACCCAATAATAAGCCTGCCCGGTATTTATATACCTGATGAGATGTTCCACACACTCCCCTGGCGCATGTCAGGGGATCACAAGCCTGCCCTGCCATCAGCACCCCCGTTGACACCGTCTTCTGGTTCTCGTTGCCTAGTCTGACCCTCAAAGTCAGCATGGGCCCCATAGAAGGAAGGGACGGACCTTTTCTTTCTCCCAGAGCAAAATCTTTGCTGTCTGTCTGCTTCCTCAGGGTTAGTCTTTGCCTCCAGATAGCTGGTGTATGCGTTTGGGGGCCACAGGGTACACAGGACGTCTGTCGGATCCCAATCTTTTCTTCATTATCATCATTTACGAAGGCATTCTTTCTAAAAGTAGGCACACATGTTCCCGATGTCTCAGATAGAAGACCTAGAACAGAATTTGAGGTTTTCTTGGGAACTTGGGGTCTCGGTTAGGATCCCTGTATGAGCAGTGGAAAGAACCCTGGGCCAGGTAGGACAAGGAGACTTGGGTACCACTTAAGCTGCCCGGCTGGCTATGCAGACTTGAGCAAGTTCCTTCACCTCTCTGGCTCTCAGAGGTTGCCCTGTGTACCATGTGGTCATACAATGAGGTCAACACAAAAGTTATTGAGGTATACAGAAGGCCATTTTCCGCACACGCTAAATCACAGCTGACTCTGACTTTCAAAACCAGTTTTGCTAGATTTCCTTCTCTCCTACCTTGTTTTTAGGCTAATTTTAGACCACTGTTTATAGACCCATCCATAGTAGCAACTCTCTTTCAAGTTTGTAACATCTAAATCTGTTACAACTGGGGGCGCCTGGCTGGCTCAGTCCTGGAGCATGGGACTCTTGATCTGGGGGGTTGTGGGCTCCAGCCCCATATTGGGTGGAGACATGACTTAAAAAAAGAAAACCTGAAAAAAAAAAAAAAAAGGCGGGGCAGATGGGTGGCTCAGTCAGTTAAGCGTCTGACTTCGGCTCAGGTCATGATCTCACAGTTCATGGGTTCAAGCCTCGCATCAGGCTCTGTGCTTACATCTCGGAGCCTGGAGCCTGCTTCAGATTCTGTGTCTCCCTCTCTCTCTGCCTGTCCCCTGCTCACACTCTCTTTCTCAAAAATAAATATTAAAAAAATTTTTTAATAAAAAATAAATAAAAAGGCATAGCCACAACTATTATTTAAAACAAAAATAATAAACAAACAAATAAATAGACAGATAAATAAGTTTGCTAGAGCTATGTGCAAATTAAAAGTTAATAGGCCCTGGGGCGCCTGGGTGGCGCAGTCGGTTAAGCGTCCGACTTCAGCCAGGTCACGATCTCGCGGTCCGTGAGTTCGAGCCCCGCGTCAGGCTCTGGGCTGATGGCTCAGAGCCTGGAGCCTGTTTCCGATTCTGTGTCTCCCTCTCTCTCTGCCCCTCCCCCGTTCATGCTCTGTCTCTCTCTGTCCCAAAAATAAATAAACGTTGAAAAAAAAAAAATTTAATAGGCCCAGAGTAAATATACAAATGTGTGTATTTATGTGTGTACTTCGTGGTGTATTTCTGACTAATCAATGACCTTTTTTCCTTCCTAGTTCTTGACTCTCTTCCAGAAGGATGGATTGTCAGAAATGTGAGATCTGGAACAGCGCAGTTCTACTGTACTTTTTTCGTATTTTCCTATGGTGCTTTCAGAGAACATAGTAGAGATTTAATAAATCATTGTTGAACTGATAACTTCCCCTTCTACTCAAAATTCACCTAGAATAAAAGTCTGCCTCATGCAAGTTTATTTCTGAGCTCAGGTGCAGGATGCAAACTCGTCAGGCCTCCATGCTTGTCTGACAAACTCCTGCTCCTCTTCCTGCTCCCTACAAAACATATGTCCCCCGGGGGGCGCCTGGGTGGCTCAGTTGGTCAAGCATCCAGCTTCAGCTCAGGTCATGAGCTCACATTTCGTGAGTTCGAGTCCCACCTCAGGCTGTCGGCTGTCAGCACAGAGCCGGCTTCCGATCCCTTGCCCCCTGACTCTGCCCCCTCTCAAAAATCAATAACCATTTAAAAAACAGGTGTCCCCTCCCTTTCCCATCGCCTCTTCCCTCCTTGCACGGACCCCCATCCTAATGCTCTCCCCCACAGCACTTCCCCCCAACACACACAGGAAAGACACGAGCGTAAATAGATGTCCCTCCCTTTCTCAGAGTGAGGTTTGGAAGCCACACAGAGACATTCCAGAGAGGTTGAGCTCAAAAGATGATAATAATGAACATTTGCATAGACTTCAAAATTCACAGAGTACTTCTGCATGCTGTACGTCACTTACTGTGCAATCCTGAGATGGTAGTGCCAGCATGTGCTGGATTAACTGAGATCGGGTACAGCTGCGTTGTTTTCCAGACCAATTTGGGAGCCCAGGACTTTCGTGCTGTATCCAGCTATCTCAGCTGGGGGGGGGGGGGCTGCAGGGAAGCAGGGAGGGCGAGGGGTGTCTTGGGAGCTCCCCTTCTTCCAAGAAGGTAAAGACAGTTGTCTTTGAGGAGACAGGGAAAAGGGGAGGGGGCAGGAGGGAGTGAGCAGGGGTTTGAAGTGAGACCAGGGCTCCCTTACTTGGCTCACTTGCTTGCCATCAGCGTGGAATGGGAAGTACCTGGGCCAGGGGTCAGAGGATCAGAAGACTTGGTCTGCACCTGGAGCTCTCCTGGTCCTGGGGAAAATTAAACTCAGAACAATACAATGACAACAATGGTAACAATAATAAACCCACAGCAGCAAGGGAGCAGACCCCGTGGAGATGTTCTAGCCACACAAACCACAATATCCCAGCGACTTGTTTTCACTCATTTCACAGAGATTCCTTGAACACCTACTATGCTCTGGGCACTGAGGCAGGCCCTGGGGATTCAATGATAAAAAAGACAAGACCCATGATACATATCCTCATGGGTCAGTCTGCTGCGTCCCTCCACACCCCCCCATCCCTGCCACTTTGGTCCCACCGGGCTGTGGACAGTGTGGGCCACTATTCAGGCACCAATGTCCTTATCCCTATTACTGTTAGCTCTTCTCCAAAAGCACTCTTTAATGTCACACCTGTGGACAAGAAGGTTAAGATTTGTGTGCCCTGAGCTTAGTCACTGACTAAAATATTTCCCCTCCCTCGCAACCCCCCCCCCCCCCTCTGCCGTCAATGCAGATGAATGCAGACCTCCAGTGCAGGCTTGGGCTTGTGCGTGTGTGTGTGTGTGTGTGCACGTTTGCGTGTGTGTGTGTGTGTGTGTGCGTGTGTGTGTGCGTGTGTGTGTGTGTGTGTTTCTTACCTCTCCAAATAGACCATAGGCCCCTGGAAGGTAGAGATTCACTCTCTTTCCGTGGTGGGTGCCAGAAGGAACAGACAAGTTGGTGAGAAATCCCTTGCAACTCTGGTGTTATCAATTTTCTTCCTGGCTCACCACCGAAGTGCGAAGCGCCTGACAGCATAGCAGGAAGTGTTAGGAAGCGCCTAGGACACTCGAGACGAGGGGGACCATTCACTGATTTGAGGGCCAGAAGCTACTCTGTTTTGCACACACAACTAGTTCAGGGGCAAGAAAGGGCCACCAAAGCTGTGACCTGGACAGTTTTTTCCTGGATCCCTGCTGCACACGCCCTGCCCTCCTGAATCCCCAGCCTGTGGGTATTCCATGTAATGTCACAGCCGTCCAGTCTGGCCACCAACATCTTGCCCTCCTGTTGTGATTCCAGGTCCAGAGGCACCTTTGTGCTAGTAAAGGCAAGGGGACCCCATATTCTAGGCAGGCCACATCCACACCAGGGCATAACCTTCCCAACCGCTCAGCAGCTCTCCAGGGACACTCTGCCCTTGATGGAGCTTCTGTCAACCAGAGCCCCATGCCCTCTTGGTGCCCAGGAGAGATGTTACCTAAGAGTCTCTTTTTGCTTTTCTTTTCTTTGTGATTCAGCCCCCTCTGTATGGGAGCTGGCCCACAACACAGCCTTGGGAACAGATGCTTGCTGGCCCAGAATTGAATCTCCTCCCTGACCTTGGCCCATTGTTCTAGAACCTAAGCGATGTGCATGACTCTCTCGTTCCTTAGGCTGAATTCCCTGTCGGGAGGCTCCTCGACTCTGACGCAGGCAAAGGCCTCCCTCTGATAGACCCAAGTCCCAGTGGAAACAGAGTCTACCCTCGTGTCAGGCCCTGGTCTTCATGGAGCCATGCTCAGGGTCCAGGAGTTTTAGTCTAATGACCTTCCATGCCCCAAGGCCCACCTGTAGTGCTTCTGTTGAACCACTTTAGTGATAGGCCCTGTTGGGGCCATTTTACTTTTATTTTTATTTTAAAGTTTATTCATTTATTTGGGGGATGGGGAGGGGCAGAAAAAGAGAGGGAGAGAGAATCCCAGTCAGGCTCTGCTCTGTCAGCACAGACGCAGGACTCCATCCCATGAACCGGGAGATCATGACCCGAGCCGAAACCAAGAGTCAGACGCTTAACTGACTGGGCCACCCAGGTGCCCCTCCCCCACTTTATTTTTTAAATTGCTTTCACTGCTAGAAAGTTCTTCCTAGGTTCATTTGACAAATCTTTATAGAAGATATCCCTAACTCCCGGACCTGGTTCTCAATTCTGGAGACAAGCTAGATCAGGTCCCTGCTTAGGTGGAGCTTAAGTTTAAGGGCAGACAACACAGAGTATGCAAATGGTAATCAGATGGTTTCAGTTATTGAAAAGCGCCATGATTAATAATCACAGAACGTGGTGATTGATCATGAGGAAGCCTTCCTGGAGGCAGAGGGTGGGTACCTCTGAGGGGTGCCAGAGGGGACAGCCACAGGGATGGTGAGGGCAGGGGCTGTGAGGGCAGAAGAACGAGCCCAGGAAGGCCAGTGGAGCTGGAACAGGCCCTTGGACTACAGCAAGGAGGTAACAGACGGGGAAGGAAAGAAACGGTGATTCGATCCTCACTTTTTCTTTTTTTTTTTTAATTTTTTTTTCCAACGTTTATTTATTTTTGGGACAGAGAGAGACAGAGCATGAACGGGGGAGGGGCAGAGAGAGAGGGAGACACAGAATCGGAAACAGGCTCCAGGCTCTGAGCCATCAGCCCAGAGCCCGACGCGGGGCTCGAACTCACGGACCGCGAGATCGTGACCTGGCTGAAGTCGGATGCTCAACCGACTGCGCCACCCAGGTGCCCCTCGATCCTCACTTTTAAGGAGTTCTTTTTAAGGGCAAAACCCGCCACCGCCTGCACCAGTCACACTGACCTGCTGTCATCTCCCCAGCTCCCTCCTGTGCAGTCGTTTCTGCCTCTGCATGAGGAGGCTTCTGCCCAGCCTAACCTTCCACCGCCACCCTCCCAGCCCTGGCAAACTCCTGCTTAGCCACTGAGATCTGGCTCATAGGTCCCCTCCTCTGAGAAGCCTTCCTAGATGCCCAACCTTGGGCAGAGGTGGCTACTCCTCTCTGTCCTCCACAGAGCCTCCGGCCCCTCTGCCACACTTCTCCCACTCCTCAAGATGGTATCTGAGAGAGGGGGCTCAGAGGCAGATCCAGCCTGGGTCCACCTCACCCGCTGTGTCCCCTGGGGTGTCCATTTCCTGGGGCTGCTCTGACAAAGCGACCCAAGCCGGGCTTACAAAACTCAGAACTGTATTGTCTCACAGTTCTGGAGGCCAGAGGTCTGAGATCAGGGTGTTGGTAATGATTTTTTTCTCGGGGCCAGGGGGGAGCTGTTTAATCCCTCTCCACTAGTGACAGCTGGCGATCCTTGACACGTTGCCTTGCCTCTCTCTTCACTCGGCCGTCTTCCTGCATTGTGTCTGGAGAGGCTTCTGCTCTCTGTCTCTCTCCTCTTAGAAAGACACCAGTTTTATGGGATTAAGGGCCAATCCCACTCCAGTTTGAACTCCTTTTAATTTACCAGATTACATCTGCAATGACCCTATTTCCAAATAAGTTTGCATTCTCAGATGCTGGGGGTTAGGACTTCAGCGTATTATTTGTCGAGACACAATCTAATCCATAACATCCGGGTAATTGTAATGTGTCCTCCTCTGAAATACACGCAAAGGAATACCTTCCTCTTAGTGGGAAGATAGAATGAGCTAACTGTACCGGAGCATAGTACCTAATAAATATTCAAAAAGGCAACTGCTGTGGATTCTATGTTCATAACTGTCCAGCCAACTGTGAGTTGACTACAGGTTTTTTTTCCTTTTAAGTGTATTTATTTATTTTGAGAGAGACAGAGTGTGAGCAGGGGAGTGGGGGGGGGGGGGGAGAGAGAGAGAGAGAGAGAGAGAGAGAGAGAATCCCAAGCACGTTCCATGCTGTCATGGAACTGATGTGGGGCTCGAACCCATGTACCACTGAGATCATGACCTGAGCCAGAATTAGGAGTTGGACGCTCAACCCACTGAGCCACTCAGGTGCCCCTCCTTTTTTAATCCTCAGTGTTTAACACAAAGTTTGTGCTCAAAATTTTTGCCTTCTGAATGAGCCACTGCTACTTTGAGGGCAACGTTAAGATCAAAGGGATGATTTTGAACATCTCCGTTTCCATCAAAGAAAATTTACTGGGGGAACAATTAGGCAGTGGTTCAAACTTTCTTGGATAAGTTTTTAATGAGCTCAGGATGCCTAAAAGGTATCGCAAAATTTATTGAATTATTAAATCAAAAATGCCTCTTAATCATTATCTCAAAATATCTTCAAATTATTCTCAAAAGCCTTTCTAACTTCTATGAAGGGCAGGGAGAATTATTGTTAATTAATCTTTAAATTAATGCTTATCACAAGTAATGTATCAGTCCTGGGAAGATTTATAAGGCAGAAATGCTGTACTTTTTATGTGCTGCATGCACGTTTTATGGCTGATTGGGGCCCTTTGTGTAATCAATATGATTGGTACATTTATGTACATTTGTAAAACGCTTTGGAGCATAATTTTATTATTTTAAGTGATTAGAAAGGTTTATCGTTCTTTGCTCTCATGACATCTCTAGTCGTATCTGTGGTTTTGGATGCCAAGGCCTTACTTAGGATGTGACCTCCAGCTGCCTCATTATTTTTATGAAGAAAATGTGAACTGCTTTACAATGACTCACTTTATGGTGAGTTTCCAGAGACACAAAGTAGAGAAAAGTGGTTAATTTTCCTTTAAAACTTAATGCCACCCCATCTTCTCCCCTTACCCCCCTGGTCCCCACTCCCTGCCCAGCCTACTCCTGAGTGTAGGCTGAATTAACTGAAATAGGACAGGTTTTAACCAATCCTAAGTGGGAGCTGTTTGCAGACAGGGTTTAAGTTTTCTGTTATATTCCCCTTGGGATCCACTTTCTAACAAAGCCTGTGCAGATAGTGAGCTTATTAAATGTTGGATTTTAATTGATGGCCTATTATATTACTGGATATCCCAGCCAAAAGCAATTCATAAAATGCATATATATTACATGTTACATATTTTAGCTATAACATATATAGCTAATTTATTTGTATAGCTAATATATATGTTTTATATACACATATATGCACAATATATTATAACTAAAACTATTTTTTCTGGCACATGTATAAAATCTCTCTGGAAGAACACAAAAGGGAGGAATAGAGTTGGTTGTCTGCATGGAGGGGAATAAGGAGCTGGGGGGAAGAGGAAAAGGAGAGTGGTCATAATCCATTTACTTTTGAATCATGTGACTTGCTACCTAGTTCAAAAAATGTTTTCAGTTCATCTGTGTCCAAAACGAAGATGTAGATAAACATCTTTGTGCCCTTGCTGCTGTGTCCTCATAAAGCCTTAGGCTATATAGTTCAAAGGTGCATGCATAACCTCCCAGTTAGACTGTAAATTTTTTAAACCTCTGAGATCATCGCTTTCACTCCATCTCTCTTCTCCAGGACCCCCACTAAGCACGACGCTCTCCTTGGTCCTCAGAATTGCTTGTGACAGAATCCACCACCTTCGTGTTTACCATTTTTTCTATCAGAAAACATTGGTGGGGCTTCTCAAGGAGTTGGGGGCGCCAGTGAAGGATGTAAGGCAACACCCTCCCTCTAAAGCAAGGGCAGGGGTGGGGAGAACAGGCTTGGGTGCCACCATTTTTTTTAAGTTTGTTTATTTATTTTTTCAGTAATGTCTGCACCCAAACCAGGGCCCGGACTCATGACCCGGAGATCACAAGCTGCACGCTCTTCTGACTGAACCAGCCAGGTACCCCTCAGGCGCCCCCATGGATCCTGGTAGGGCCAGAGCTCCAACATTGTATGAATAAAGTGCCACGGGGGGAATGGCTCAGGACAGGCTTGCGGAAAGGGTGTTTGCGAGCTGACCCTAGAAAAAGAGCCCAAAAAGTTTTCAGTTGAAGGGCGGATTTCTTTTCTTTTCTTTTCTTTTTTTTTTTTTGTAATTTTTCTTTAATGCTTATTTATTTTTGAGACAGAGCACGAGTGGGGGAGGAGCAGAGAGAGAGGGAGACACAGAATCCAAAACAGGCTCCAGATTCCAAGCTGTCAGCACACAGCCCGACGCCGGGCTCGAACCCACAAACCGTGAGATCATGACCTGAGCCCAAGCCAGACGCTCAACTGACTAAGCCACCCAGGCGCCCCCGCACTTCTAAATAACTAGAGCACAAAGGTTCTGAGCATGCGCAGGCGGCTGCCACGGTTCTGAAGCTCCGCCACTAACTAGTTGTCTGCCTCTGGGCAAGTTACTGAGTTTGTTTGCTTATCTATAAGCTAGGAAAACCCTAATTCCTTCCTCACAGGTTTGTGGAGAAAATGAAATAAGACAACGCTTACAAAGCACTTCGCACAAGGCCTGGCACAAAGTAAGTGCTCAGCAAACCTTGGGGGGGGGGGGATTATTAGTTGTACCTGATGCATGAAGAAGAAAACCTCTTTAAGGACTGAGTCCTGGGTGAGAAATCTGGGCAGGTCCAGGCTCGCTGACTTTCTGTGGCCCAAGGAGTCCTTTCGTGATGAGTGCACCTCAGTTCTCAAGTAACACCTTGCCGCCTTGGTGATTTTGGTTTCAAAAATGGAGGGGAAAAAACAAAAACAAAACTCTGGCAGGCCACTGGAGGCAAATGAGGGGGCTGAGCTTTGGGTTTGGGGGTGTGGGGCTATGGGGCACCGAGGAGCTTATGCGGGCTTGCACAGCAACAGATGAGCACGCAACAGTTAAAGAGGCAATCTGTCTTCTTTTTTTTAAGACTAGAATTTTTTTTTAAGTTTATTTATTTTGAGAGAGAGAGAGTGAGCATTGTGTGTGCATGCGTGGGGGTTAAAGAGAGGAAGACACAGAATCCCAAACAGGCTGCGCACCACTAGCACAGAGCCCCTCGAGGGTCTTGATCCCAAGAACCTCAAGGTCATGACTGGAGCCGAGATCCAGATTCAGAGGCTTAACCAAGGGAGCCACCCAGGTACCCCAACAGCCCAGGCTTCTGACCCTGTAGGTGGGGGTTGCTCTTAAAAAGGCCTTTGAGTGATCAGAAGGGGAAGAGGGATGTTCTTTGTGAGGGGTGGTCCCCAGCGACACTTTCTCACTGAACTTAGGCTCCGAGTCTGAACAGTTTTAACCAAGGAAGCTCGCGACCCTGCTGGAGTCGGAGGCAAGAACTCTGTGGACACAGAACTGCCGGATCCTCCCTGAGGGGCGAAGGAACTGTGAGTGAGATTCCCTCTCCGGTGTCTCTGTAGGAGGGAAGGGGGAGGAAGCTGCCTCCTCCAGAATGGACTAGGTGCCGCCCGCCTTATGTCTTGACCTCAGGTGCTCCTACGTCCCTCACTATCTCTGGGGGCACTTACAGAGATTCTCAAAAAGCAGCACAGAGAAGTGTCCATAAATGGGCTTCCAAGATTTGGGGGCTTAAAAAAGCAACAATCGTGAGGCACTTCCTGAGATAACATAGCATTCTTTCCTGGGGTTAAAATGATTTGCCGTGGCCAGTATCAGACACCAACCTGTGGGAACGCTAGGGGAGACTGAGAAAAGAACCCAGGAGAAGGGAGAGGGGAAACAACTACAAAGAGGGTTATATTTTTCTTTTTTTAAAGATTTTTAAAAGACGTTTATTTATTTATTTCGAGAGAGTGAGAGCAGGGGAGGGGCAGAGGGAGAGAGAGGGAGCCCAAGCAGGCGCCCAGCTGTCAGCACAGAGCCCGATTCGGGGTTTGAACTTACAAACTGCCCGATCATGACCTGAGCCAAAAACAAGAATCGGACGTTTAAACCAACTGAGCCACCCAGGCACCCCTTAAGATTTTATTAAGTAATCTCTACACCCAATGTGTAGATTTATTAAGTAATCTCTACACCCACAGTCCTGAGACCAAGTCTCATGCTCTACTAACTGAGCCAGCCAGGTGCCCCAGAGTGTTATATTGTTCAAAGTTCATCAACAATTTTTGCTTCCAGAGTTTTACATCTCTGGAGGCAAAAATTATATATAAATATATATGTATATATTTATATATAATAACATATATAACACAATTACATATAATATTAAATTATATATAATATAAAATTATATATACTATAAAATATAAAGATTACATATATATATTAGAGAGAGAGAGAGAGAGAGAGTGAGCATGCACGTTCGAGCAGGGAGGAGGGGCAAAAGGAGACAGAATTGTTAGCGAGCTCCACTCTCAGTGTGGAGCCTGCTGCAGGGCTTGATCCCACAACCCTGGGATCATGACTTGAGTCAAAATCAAGAGTTGGCTGCTCAACCACTGAGGTGCCCCACTCCCCGAGTTTTTTTTTTTTTTTTAAGTAAGCTTTGCACCCAATGTGGGACTTGAACTTACAACCCTGAGATCAAGAGTTGCATGTTCTATTGACTGAGCCAGCCAGGTGTCCCTTGCGTCCAAGGTTTTGAACCATCTCTGAAAAGGAGTTAGGGCAGATATTTTTTTATCCCATTTGGCAGATTAGGAAGGAGACACTTGGAGAGTTTCCTGATATCATAGGCTAGTGGATGGTAGAAGAATAGAAATACAACTTTTTAAATGATCTCTGGAGACGGATTCATTTATCCATCTGTATTTACCAAGCACCTACTATGGCCAGGCACAGTGCTAGACCCTGGGGATGTAAAAGTGAACCGAGAGAAAAGGACTGTGGTCTCATAGAGCTCTGAGTGCAGTGGAAAGGCCAGAAATGCACACACAGAGAAAAAAAAATCTAGAAATATACCAACCATCCCTGCTATGAAGGAGTCAGGGGAGAACCCCTTACCCTCTAATACTCTCTGAACATGGGGTTTTATTCAAGCTTCTCTGCTACATGATTGTCAGGACTCCTTCCAATCTGAGAATTCAGCAGTTCCCACGCAGCCTCCCCGACAAGAGTTTGTGATTGTACGAAGTGGAAAGTGGGGAGGTTCGGTTTTGTCTTCTGTCCCCACAACCGCCCCTGTGTGGACTTGCCGTCCCTGAGCTGCGGGCTCTGCACGGTGTCCCTGCTGCAGAGAGGCAGATCTCACAACCCCGGCTGTACACTCAGTGTGTAAATGTTATCAACAAGCCCTGGTGACAGGGGAAGAACAATGCTTCAGAGGTTAATGAAGTCATGGGAACCTCCAGTGCTGATCCCAGCCCTGTCCTGTGTCTGTCGTCCATCCATATCTGGGCCAGCTTGTTTATCTCTGCAGGTCTGTAGCCCTGTCCCTGTGGGTCCCAGCAGGCCTTGCAGTAGGTTTACTCATTCTGTAGCAAGGAAGAAGGACACGTGGGCTAGATACCTCTCTTGGAGACCGAAGGCCAAGAAGCACAAGTCATTCTGGGGTTGGATAAACCCGGGTTTTGTGAATCAAGCTACCAGTTAGAGTGACTAAAAACCCTTAAACATACCAGCCGATTAATGCAGTTTGGAAGAAGATCCTTGAGAGCGTGGAAAAGGAAGAGTTGGAGTGCAGTGGTTTCAAACATTGGGGAACGGTGTGGCAATTCTGATTTTTGCAGACGGGGCAAGTGGCCCTGAGATGTGATTCAGTGAAAAGTTCTTGCTGTATTTAACTTAAATGCAGGGCAGAGACGACTGCTCTGGGAATAATGAAGTTTCGGTGAGTGAAAACTGGAGGGTAAGTCCATGTCAATTTTTTGAGTTCGGTGGACGCCTTTGGGGAACCAGAGCAGGACGGGTTTTGACAAGCGTAGGCGGGGTTGTGTGGGTGAGCAATCACTTCTTGAATGGAGAAAAACACCAGTAGTCTGCTTCATCTGTGTGGTGTGTTTTAGATTGCCCCTGGGGTAGGCATCTCCTCTTAACCATGTTTATGAAACACAGCAGGCAAAATTACAGTATAATGAATATCACTATTCGTTCATGCATTTATTCACTCTCCGAATAGTATAGTTTTAGTGTGGTTTTAGGAGGCAGGTTGCCAGGTTGGAATCCTGACTCCGCTACCTAATAGCTGGGTGATCGTAGGCCAGGTATTTAAGTTCCATAAACACCTCAGTTTTCTTATCAGTAAAAAAATGAAAGGCTACACATGTAAAATGCCGAGCCTCGTTCTAGCACGTGTGGTTAGGATCAACAAACTCCGGGTATTCTTTGCATTGTTTGTTATCAAATGCCCACTGCTCAACCAGGCTAGATATGGAACACACAAATAAATAGAGAAGCTTGCCCTCAGAGAAAGAACCTATGGGCTGTATGTGTATATAACTATGAAAAAACATTCCAAGTCAGTGAATCAGGGCACAAACCCAAGGCAATGGGAACGCAGAGGAGGAGATTATGATCTCAGAGGCAGGGGGGCAGATCAGAATAGGCTGCATAACATCTGATCCTTCCAACCTGGTCCGACTTCGGCTCAGGTCATGATCTCGCAGTTTGTGAGTTCGAGCCCCATGTGGGGCTCTCTGCAGACAGCGCAGAGCCCTCTTGGGATTCTCTCTCCCTTCCCCACTTGTGCTTACACACACTCCCTCTCTCTCAAAATAAATAAATAAACTTAAAAAAAAATAAAAACAAAGGGGCAATTCTTAAATCTTTTAAAAAAAGAAGAGTGAAAATGAGTGTTGTAATTGAATCTAAACAGCCATCTCCCTTTCAATGGGAGAAGAAGGTGGAAAGGTTCGTTGGGGCCAGATCTTGGAGACCTCGAATGCTATGTTTGGGAATGTGTTCAAGAGGCAAGCAGACAGGAGTTTGAGCAGGTGAGGGACAGGATTACACCTGATTCTGAGGACAACACTCTAGTGCAGGGGGAGGTAAGACAGGGGAGGAAGGAGGTGAGGGTGCCAGATGCAGAGCTGGGGACTGCCAAGGGTGCAGGGACAGGGCACGGCTGGCTCTTTCCTCAAGGAGCTCAGAGCTCACCGGGAAAACTGGACACATGCACATCAACACCCAGAGAAGAGGGCCATGTGACAAATCTATCTCTGCCTTCAGGTGGATGCCAGGGAAACAAGGTTCTTGATACCTTGTCTGCAAAATGGGGTGATGGCAATATATTTACCTCTCCAAATTGTATGAGGATGTAGTCATTTTAGGCAAGTGAAGTGTTTAGCACATGCCCGGAATACAGGCATAGCTCCATGCAGTTCTATTCAAGCACACGTTCTGGCCCTGGTCAGCCTCCAGGGTGGAAGAAGCTGACTGCATTCTGTTTTTTTTTTTTTTTTTTTTTTTTGTTTGTTTGTTTGTTTGTTTTGCACAGGGGCAGAGGAAGGAGGGGGAGCTCAGGGGTTAAGCGGGAGATGAGATTGGAAAGCAGGTTGGGGCATGCGGGTCACGAAGATAGCCGGAGCCAATGCATCAGGCTTCTTTTATTTCAACTTAATTAGGACTTGACTGACTCCTATCTCCCTCCCCTGGTTCCATCCCCACGGCACATCTTTTGTTCCTGCCATGGGACCTGTGGCTTTTTGAGTTGAGAGACCAACAGCCCAGGACACAGATGCATGAATGCGGATAATCTTGATAGGAAGGCACCAGGCTGTGTTACAACAGTGGCTGGAGTGCTATCCTGGTTCTGGAGCCAGCACTGTTTACCCGCTGTGTGAGCGGGGACAGGTCAGCCCAACTTGCCTGGCCTTTTCTTCTCATGTGATAAGGGTGTTGGCCACTGGCATCTAACATGCCCTTGGCCCTAGCCTATCTCTGAAGCTGAGGTGTTTGGGAATTCCAAGGATCACAGGTGCATGGCTGCAATCCCTGCTTGCACGTTGATGGCTCTTCAATGTCTCTTTCCCATCCTTTCCTCAAGTCTGTGCTTCAGTGTCACAGACACAACTTCTTAAGTGTCCCCTGGGTATTCAAAGTCAACATGTTCAAAATTGGACTCATCATTTTCTTCTCCCAAACTTGTCTGTCGTCTTATGTTCTGCATCCCAGTTAGTGACGTTCAACCACAGCACTCAGATAATCCACCTAGTAGCCCAGCAGGGGAACCAGGACTCCGGAGCACCTGCCATGCCTTCATGCCCTGAACATACCACACACATCACATCCAATGAGCTGTTAACGCCTATTAATTCTGTCCCCCCCAATACCTCTAGTGGCTGGTCCCTCCTCTTCCACTGCTACTGAACTCTTGCCCTTGGGACAATGACAGATGCATTGGCCTCTCAAAGTGCGTGACCTCCTGCGGTCTCCCATCTACATTCTGCTTAAGGCAAATACCTGCAGTTGTCAGCTCCTTACTCCACCTGCCTGAAATGCCTTTCCTTTTGCTCTTGCCCTCATGAGTCTTACTCCTCCTGTGAGACCCTGTGCCCTCCTCAGGAGCCTTCCCTGACTTCCCTCTCCAGGCCAAGCTGAGCCTGTCCTGCTCTGTCCTTTGTGCCTGCTCACAACACTTGCCGCAGCCTCTACTGCGCTTCAGCTAGGTGTGTTTGAGAGGGCAGGGGCTGTGCTGTCCAGGTGTGCATGTTCAGCACTGTGCACAGAATGCGGCACATTTTGCATGGTAGAGTGGGTGTTGCTGTGTAATCATACCTAAGTGCATGACTTTGGGGAGAGGTGCCCAACTTGAACCCCAGCTGATAGTCACAGAATCATACAATTTGGCAAAGATAAGGCCCCACCTCGTGGATAAAGTCCAACCACTCATTTATCTATTCAGTCTTTGTGTTCTGACCACCCTCTTGGAGTCAGGCACCACTGTACTGGGCGCCGAGATCCCAAGATGAACGAAATACCACTCTGGGCCCCCAAGGAACTTGGAGGTCAAGGGTTAGAAAACCCAGGTAAGGGTGTCCTGTGCAGCTTATGAACAGCTGCTATGGCCTCAGGATGGATACATGTATGCATTTGTCTCTTATTGGGAGGTGTGGTGGCGAGGTTCTGTCCCACCTCTCAACTGAGATGTTGTGACGGGGGATTGAAGTTATTTAGTATGAAGATGAAAAGGACTTTACCAAACCTGCTCTTAAGAGCAGGGTCAGCAACATGACCAAATTGCATGTAGAGCCCATAATCCTGTCCCCTGACTTGGACAGGAACCAAGGGAAAATCCATTTTAAACCTTGTGCCTGTGTAGTATCTCCTACCTGGTGTTCATGTTTGCATTCAGTATCTGTATCTGTAGCTGTGATGTGATATGCTGATCTGGATGGTCTAAAAAAGTACAAGTTGAGTAAGAAAGACCCCCATATTAAGAAGTTTAACATCTAGGGGAGCTAACTCATGCATGAATATAACCAAAATGTAATAAATCCCAGAAGGATTGTGGGATAGTATTTATAAAGTGCTTTGAGGTTGATGGGGGGTGGGAGGGAGGGGAAGGTAGGTGATGGGCATTGAAGAGGGCATCTTTTGGGATGAGCACTGGGTGTTGTATGGAAACTAATTTGACAATAAATTTCATATAATAAAAAATAAATAAATAAAAAGTAAAGTGCTTTGAGTTTCCGCTATAAGCTCAGGTGATCTGGGCCAGCGAGAGCTTACAAGTGGCAACAAGCTGCTAAGTAGGACCAAGGACACAGGCCAGTTACCTGGGGACAGATCTGCTCACTGACCATAGGTGACCCGTAAGTCCAGCCAGCCTCAGGCCTCATTCCTGAAACTTCTATTGCGCATAAGGTGTGTGTGGGGGTGCTTGGATACTTGGGGTCCAGAGCATTCTAATTTTGCGGAGTCTTCAGTAACAAAGAGAGGGTACCGCTTCTTAAACCCAGATGTCTGCTCTCATTTAAAATTTTTGGCAGTCTGGTAATGGGACCGATCCCAAATTGTGGGGATTTAAAATGCCCCAAGTTTTGAAATATACATCCTCCTGGTACAAAACTAACACGTTCCTTTCCTGGTTTTTAGAGAAATTGACTCACTGAGTGCAAAGCACTGTTCAAATCAGAGAACATACAATGCAGATTTTTTAATTCCCAGTTTTTTAATTGTACTGCTTGGTCTCAGAGAAACAAGCTTTTGTTGACATGGATATTAGAGGAACAGTACTAAAATACACCAAAGATGGTCACACAGCCCACGGTATTTACAGGGAACACCCTCTGTCTTTCCCATATGCTGCGTGGAAAACAGGGTCAGAACGATCCTGCAGAAACTTCCCGATGAAAACAGCATGGTCAGCCGTTCCCAAGGCTGAGCCTGGCTCCGGCGGAACCCCAGCTAGGGCACCAGCGCTCCCTTCGCTGCTCCAAAGACTTGGTGCCAATCCGCCGGCGCCTGTGTACAGCCGACAAGAGGGGCTCGTGGAGTCCAAGGTTCCTAGAACGGGGCTAGGTACAGGGCATCCCACCCCACCCCACCCCACCCCCCTCCCCTCCTAGACCCATCAGAAAGATACTCCGGATTATCAACCCAGGAGTCTCGTGAGCTAAATCCAGGCTGCCCCTGCGCCCTCCCCGCCCAACCTCCAGGGTTAATCGCCCCTCACCCTCCGGGTCCGCTTCACCCCACTTCCCCAGCCTGGCGCCGCGGAAGCGCCTCCCCCCCGCGCAGGGGGTTCCAGGACCTGCATCCCCAACCGCCCCGACAGCTTCCGCAAAACACAAAACAACAACAAACAACCAGGGGGTTCTTCTTTGTTCTTTCACTGGGTTAACTCGGTTTTTGGAACGCAACTCCCACCTCCATCCCAAGTAGGCAGATTTCTCTCACCTTCTCTTCAAATGCGGGCCGCTTCATTCTGTGTTCCCGGCCCAGGGCTAACGGCTCGTTCCGGATTAAATCTCATAGCAAGCCTCTGAGGTGGGCGGTGGTGTCCGTATATTGCAGATGCAAAAAACCTGAGGTACCAAGAGTACCTTGCTTAGGGTTTTAGCTACTAATGAGATGGGCACAGCTGGATTAGGAGCCCAAATCGGGTTTGACCCCAGAGCCCTAAATCTTCATTGCTGTTCTTTACACACCGAGAATAAGGATAATAGCTAATACTTATTGAGCAGTTACTATTTGCCAGGCACGGTGCAAAGGATTTCTCCAACCTACTCTGAGGCGGGTATGCCACTTAACCACTTATTGGATCTTGAGCAAGTTTCTTAAACTCTTCTTGACTCAATTCCCTCTGCAAAATGAGGCTAAAAATATGGCTGCTGTAAAGAGTAAATGAAATAATAGGGGCAAAAGCTCTGAGAACACAGACGGACACATATTAATCCCCCCAAAAGTCCTATTTATTTATTTTTTTTACCATCACCTCAATGTCACAGGTGAGGAACCAGGCTTGGAGAGATTAAGCAACTAGTTAGCCCAGCTTGCTCAGTGCACACTGCAGCGTAGACTTGCTCGGAAGTGGTGCGGCACGCGGGCCCGCCCGCAGGTGAGTTGCACCTGGCAGCTGGGAGACTCGCTTCTCCGGAGTTGGAGCACCGTGCTCTGCAGCCCTGAGGCCTCGAAAGATCCTTAGCGCACGCACGAGGCTGGGGGTCGCCACGCTCCGGATTTGGGCGTGCGAAGGCCCTGGCGGTGTCGGGGGTCCCTCCGGACCCCCTCAGAAGCACTGCGGGCGACGCCTGTGTGCCAGGGCGAGCTCACCAGCGGGCGAGGAGCCGTCCGGCGTCAGGAGCCGCCCAGCCGCCCCGCGCACACACATTCACCACCCCGCCCGCCCGGGGGCCGCTAGCCCGGAGCCCGCCGCCAGCCCGCGCTCCCCCGCCCGCCGCGCTCCCGGGCGGAGTTTCCTCCTCTGCTCATTGTTCCCGGCCCAGCGCCCGCCCCGCCCCGCCTGCCCCACTGCAGCCGCCCGCGCGCTCCTGGGCCGCGGGGCGGAGGAGGGTAGGGAGAGGAGGGGAGGAGGAGGGGGCGGGGCCGGGGGCCGGCGCGGACGGGACGGGAGTCGCCGCAGCCGCCGGCCTGGCCCAGCCGCGCAGACACCGCCCGCGACGCAGCCACCCGCCGCTCCTCCGCCGCCTGGCTCCGCGCCTCAGTTCAGCTCTGCCGCAGCGGTCGCGAGGAGGGGCCGCTGGAGCGCGACTCGGGAGCCCCGGGTCATCACCCGGCCGCCGGAGCCACAGCCGGGCCTCCCTGAGCGGCGCCCACGCTCTCGCTGTTCGGACGCTCGCACCCGCAGCCACCTGCTCCCGGCCCGAGGCCAGGACACGATGCGCTCCGCGCTGGCGCTCTCCGCGCTGCTGCTGCTGCTGCCGCCGCGGTCGCTCTCTGATGGTGAGTGGTGGCCCGGACTCCGCTGGGACCCCACCGTGCGGGTGCGCCCCCAGCCGGGCCGCACCTCGTGGCGCGACCTGGAGCAGCCCCTGTGCTCGCCTTGCGCTGGGGGCACACGCGGAGCCCTGACCTTGAACCATTCACGTCCCTTCCGAACCCGCGAACACTGCAGGTGCCGGGCGGGAGCGCGGATCGTCCCTGGTCTCCATTCGGGTGGAGTGGGCGGTGGATTGTGGATTGTGCTGGGGCAAACCGAGGGGCGACAACCTCTATTTGCGGGCAAATAGAGCGGGGAGTTGGGGCATGGCGAGGCTCAGCGTTTTCGCGGGATCTCCCCCCCTCCCCAGGTCTGGTCACTCTTTCTCTCCGTTTTTGGAGGGGATGAGCAACGGTATTGTGTAGTCGATGATTCCAGCAAAACAGCAGGCTGGAAGCTCACGCGGAAGTCCCTGAAGCAGGTGACAAGCCTCCAGTAACAGCTCAGGCGGCTGATGTCTTCTGCGTTTGCAGAGAGGTTTTTTTTCGAGCAGTGTGTGCAGTTCAGCCCACCTGAGCCTGTGTTGGGACAGGTACAAGGGGAGTAAGTAGACCTTCCACAGTCTCAGAGTCACCAAAGGACCTGCTTTGCCACCAAAGGAACTGCTCCCTTCTTGGCCATGGCCAGGAAGGTGAGACACCCCCCTCCCTTTTATAAACAGGAACTTGTCTCCTGGAACAAGCTTGGATGCACCTTAGAAACAGCCCTCCTATTTTTTTCTCAAGGTGAAATGTTATCCTTTGGGGGAGACGGGTGGCTGCAGACTCCTCCAAGAAAGTGTCCCAAGGCCCCTGAGAACAGCTGGAGGCTCGGCCCCAGGAAAGAGATGAATTTCTTTGTGGCCCGCCTGAGCACATGTCTGCCGCGAGAAAGAGTGGGGGTGGCGCTCCTACCCTAGGTAGGGCCAGGAAGACTTTGGTGACAGCCCAGAGAGGGAAGGGACCTTGCTGCTGGCAGGCGCTGGCATTTGGGGCTGAACTCTTAGGGCAGAGTGGGAGGGAATGGCTGTACAGCCTGTTCTCTGCACTGCATGGAACCGTTCGTGGTCGGGGGCTGGTTCTCAGAGGGCAAACAGGTGTGAGCACACTGCTCTCAGAGGGCAAACAGGTGTGACCACTCTGTGGTCCGTGGCCCTGAGGCTCCACCAGCTTGGCCTGTAAAAAGGAAAGGGCACGGTCAGTGGGCAAAGGTGTTGTGCCCCCAAAGGGTATTTTGTGGTGTGAAGACTGGTCTGAACAGCTCTGAGGGTGACCGTCACCTTGGATTTGTACAACCTGCAGGGCCGAGAAGATGCTGGAGTGTGGCCACTCCTGAGCCCTGCTCTAAGAGCAGCCAGACTTCAGCATGGGTCTTGACGTGCACCTTTTTGGAGCGAGCTTCTTAGCACCACCTAGAAGGGAGATGGGTTGTGTCAGGAGGGATAGGCTAGTTTCTGGTGCTCTAGAGACTGAGCTGTGAGGAGAGGCTGGGGGCTGTTGTGCACTAAGAAATGCTCCAGAGCCACCCAGGGGAAAGCTCGAAGCCCAGCTTGCTGCTGGCTTCAAGGCTGGGATTGCCTTCCCCAGCATCTGGGCACTGCCCAGAAACTGCCTCTTTCAGGAAGCCCTCCTCAAGTCTAGCACAAGGCAAGGCACGTGGTAGGAGCTTGGTACATGTTAAACAAGTGTGGTGAACAGGACCATACTCCCATCCCCCCCTCCCCAGCAAGTCTCTGGGCCTTTCCAAGCCCCCAGTGCCCAATCCCTAAAATGCTAGTGCCATATATAATAAAGGGATAAAAGGAAATACTTTGAAACGTGTAAAGCACAAGGGATTATTATAGTAGTAGCAGTAAAGTTTATTTATTTATTTTGAGAGAGTGCATGAGAAGGGGGGAGGGGCAAAGAGAGAAGAAGAGAGAGAGGGAGAGAATCCCAAGCAGGCTCTGCACTGTCCATTCAGAGCCTGGAACTCAGGAACCATGAGATCACGACCCAAGCTGTAATCAAGAGTTGGACACTCGACTGAGCCATTCAGGTGCCCTTATTATTATTTTTCATACCTTGAGGCAGAAAAGGCTGAGGGGTGCAGGTGTGGTGTTCAATGGCTGCGCTGAATTTAATACCCTCCTATAGGGACTCCGTAAGGACTGTTCCATCTCTGCCCTTCCAAAGGTGTGGCCGCCTGGGCTGCAGTCACCAAGGATGGTGTAACCCCCGACGCCGTTGGAATACCGTGATGCGATTGTAAACAATACAGGATTATAGTGAGTCTCCTCCACAAAGGAAGTACCCCACCCAGGTCTCCTGAGAGCTTACCTTTTAATTAACAGGGGAGTCACACAGCCTACAGCATAAGCAGCATTAAATCCAGGGGGCCTGACAGTCCATTAGACTCCTTTTCGTACTTTTGGTTTGATATTCATTTAGTGGAACCACATGGCGAGCTGTACGAATGGGCCTCAGTTTCCTTATCTATAAGATAGAATAAAAGAGCAGAGAGCACCTCTAGTTTCATGTTATATAACATTTCTGGGGTTTTCTGGCCCGTTATCTGCCAGCTGAGTCGTACTATCAATCGGATCGAGTCATTCCATGGGTGAATCCTGGAGAGGGAGAGGCAGCTTGGTGTGGTGGAAAACACTCAGGGGCACCTGGGTGGCTCGGTTGGTTAAGCATCCGACTTCAGCTCAGGACATGATCGTGCAGTTCATGAATTGGAGCCCCGCATTAGGCTCTCTGCTGTCAGCTCAGAGCCTGCTTCGGGTCCTCTGTCTCTGTGCCCCTCCCTGCCCCCACTGCCCCGTCTCTCAAAGTTACATAAACGGGAAGGAAGGAAGGAAGGAAGGAAGGAAGGAAGGAAGGAAGGAAGAAAAGGAAAGAAAGAAAGAAAGAAAGAAAGAAAGAAGGAAAAACAGATTGTGGGTCAAATAGACCCCCGGAGACCATAGACAAAATAGTGAACCTCTTTGAGCCTCGGTTTCCTCAGCTGTAAAATGATAAAGGTATCTTGCAGGTTGCCCTGAAGGTGGGCGATAACCTAGAATGAGCTTGACAGTGTGCCCAACTACTCGAGGTCGGAGCTTAATAAATCCTGGCTGTGATGATTACTCAAGCATATTAACTGAGAACTTGATTGGTCTGGGGCAGCTGAGTGTCAGGATTCTGCTAATGTCTGTGGGAATCAATTGATAGGTAGTTGCAAAGACTGCAGCCTTAGTGCCATAAGGTGTGGGAAAAGGAGGCACATGGAAAAGAAGTGGTAAAGTGTGGGTAGGGGTGACCTAGGCAAAGCTTCCTGAAGGAGGTGGGAGTTTATACAGGGGTTTTAAGATAAAAAGGGTCACGGTGGGGTGGGCTAGCTGGGGCTGAATGAATTGCCTCTGGAGAGGAGACAGGGGGCTAGGGGTCATGATATGGGTTCTTGAGGTGGGGAGAGCTGCAGGAAGGCCATGGGGAGGAGGTGAGTTTTCAGAGCCCGGGGGGGGGGAAAGTTCTATGGGATGAGGTCAGGGCATGGTAGATATTCCAAGTATGGTCCTGCTTTGGGCGTGTCTCTGAGGCAAGAGGGAGCAAGCCATGGGGGTTGGGAGCAGACTGGGCTCAACAGGTGAGGGGCGAAGGGGAGCGGTAGGGGTCACAAAGGCACCAGGTGGTAGCTTTGCCCGTGCTGTGGGGTGTGCTTCCCCCTCCCCCCCCCCAGGAGGGGCAGAGGGGAGGCACGTGTTGGAGGGGTGTCCTCTGGCAGGCAGCAGGGCACAGAGGTGGGGCAGAGGCATGGATTCTGAGCCACATCTGCCTTTTCCTCAGGCATCCGTGTTTGAAGGGAGAGGAGGGGCTCCTGCTGGGTGGGGTTTGATACCTCTGCCCTTGGGAAGCTGAGAGAGGAAAAGGCTCCCACCTGATTCGAATTTCTCTGAGCAGGGAAGACTAGAGATTTAACCCTGGTTTACACCTGTCCTCAGGTATCATCTCTGCCAAGAAGCCTTCCCTGGTTTCTAGATGGACACAAATTATGTTCCGTGGTCTGTTTGGGTCTCTTGCAGCCTGTGGGGAGCCCCTCCAGGGTAGGGGCCACAGCACATTTATCTTTCCGTCCAGGGCCCCAAGCAGCAATGGGCACTGAGCAGTTAGTTGCTCAAAATTTTATCTGCACCTTTCAACTGAGGGGAGCTGGGGCCTAGGCCCTGGTTTCGGGCTTTTGGAAAGGGAAGCCGTAGCCCAGCTCACATCCTGGGCAATGATGGTGGCCAGTGAGCTCTTTCTGCAGCAGCTGGAACTGGCAGGAGTGACTGCTGAGGGTTGGGGCTTCGGGGCGGGGGATCCAGGACCTGACCAGCGGCCGCTGTGGGGACAGCTTGGCCAAGCTTAGCTCAAGGCCCTCCACTCCTAAGGGAAGTGGGAGGAGCCCTGTGGACAGCTCACTGCACTTCTTGGGAGGGGGGGTCGGGATTTAGATGGTCCTACCCTAGTGAGAGCTTGTTTCTTCACATCCTTGGTGCAGAGGCTCCGGGAGCACTCTGCAAGTTTGCTGAGTGGAAGCTCCGTGGCAGAGAGAGAGTGACCCTCTTCTGCCCATCCCCTGCTCAGCAGCCCCAGTCTGAGCCCCAGCCTGCCTAGAGACTTCCTCAGACCTAGAGGCCAGGGAGCTCGTCCCACAGCTCTGGGCTCACTTCCTATTTGTGCTTTAAGGTATGATGCAGGGCCGGGAGCTCAGTTGGTGGGTTTTCCCTCACATTCTGTTCCCAGGAACACGGGTGAATTTGCATAGAGTTTCTCTTGTCATGGGTCTTGTCAAACAAGGTTGCAGATCTAGGTTTATGACTCTGGGCCATAAAAGCCTCGTGACTGTAGGTATTCTCTCTCTCTCTCTTTCTCTCTCTCTCTCTCTTTTCTTCCTTCCTTCCTTCCGAGAGAATCAAGCAGGCTCCATGCGAGTGTGGAGCCCGACACGGGCTCCGTGCTAGTGAGATCATGACCTGAGCCAAAATCAACCAGGCGCCCCTGTAGGTATTCTCTTAAGGAAAGCCTTCAAGAGAATCTCCACAGAAGATCCATTACAAGGAGCCTCTTCATATTTGCAGTAGCATTTACCATTAGGTTGCTACAAGTAGGCTGTTCAAAATAGAATTCAACTGGCAAAGGGTAATTTCCACGCTGCTTCTAAATAACCTAGAAAATCACAGAACACAGAATCCTAGAGCTGGGAAGCCTTCCGGAAATCATCATCTGCACCCACATGTTTTTCCGATGAGGGAACGCAGACCAGGGAGTGGGTTCACTTGGCCAAGTCCTAGTGACTCCCAGTGAGATGCATGTGCAGCCATAGAATGTAAGAACGGGACTGAGCCTTTCTGTGCTAATTCCCTCCCGGGCACTGGAGAAACTCATTAGAACCCTTTCTAGAAAGGGTTTCGTGAAGGTGAAAACAGTATACTGTGCCCAGACTCTCCCCATCCCTCCGCCTTCAGGGTACGTTGAGAGTTGGAGCTACTTTATTCCCCAGGAGTTAGGCTCTCCAAAGGTTCTCCCTGTCATGTCACAGTGTGGGCCACCATGCTGGCCACTCTGTACATGTCTGTCTCCCATTGCCTGTGAGCCCCAGTAGTGACTGTAGCATCCAGCCAGAGTCTGGAACGAATGAGTGGGGTGCTTACCTGGTGCACAAATTCAGCCCTCCTCACATGCCCCCCACCCCAAGCCCTCGTATTGGCTCTGGACTGTGGTCTCACCCTGTACCACGATAGCAATGGCTGGCGCAGACCCTCAGCTTTGCTTGGCCTCCTGGCCACCCATCCTCCCTCTGTCCCCACCCCTTTCCCTGACAAACCACCGCCACCCTCTCTTCCTTTGTAGCCTTATCCCCCTCGGGTCAGGCACCTCGTACTTCCCTGCGGCCAGGGCGCAGGGTGGCACCCTGTCCGCCAATTGTCATGGCCGGAAGGCCGTGCGCCTCAGCCCAGGGGGAAGAGAATTCTGACGAATGGCTGACTGAGGCTTGCCATGCAGCCCCAGGTTGGGGTGCTGGGAGACACATGGGCTGGCCAGGAGCCCAAACTGTCTGGTGTCGAACCTTTTAGCGCTCTGACCCAGGTCAACATAGAAGGGACACTGGGGAGACCAGCCCTGGTGAGAAGGGCACTTTGCAGGCCTCACACCCCTTCTTACCTGAAATTCATGGAGTGCTGTCCAAGGGGACCCTCTGTCCCCATCCAGTCTGATTCCCATGCCGACTTGGCTTTGAACATCCTCTCTGGAGCCACAGTCTTCAGCCAGGATAGCACGAGGTTGTCTTGGGATGGCTTTTGTCTCACAAACCATTCCAGAGAGGGGAAACTGAGGCATAGCACTGAGGACTTGGAGTAGGTGACATAAACAGCTTTTCCCCCAAATATCCACGTGCCTCACTCCCTCATTTCTGTTAGCCATCGTCTCAGAGAGAGCTTCCGGGCTGCTCGCATAACACGCCCTCCTCTCCTTACTCAAGTGTATTTTCTCCATAGCGCTTATCACCTGATGCATGCTCGTTTCTGCCTTTGTGTGTCTCTCTCTTGAGTAGACTATAAGTTCCATGAGGGCAAGGTCTTCTGTTGTTCATTGCTGTAGCCCCAGTACCTGGAACAGTACCTGGGAAATAGTAGATACTCAATAACTGTTTGCTGAATGAATGAATGAGTGAGTGGCCGAGCTGGCTTAGAACCCAAAGTCTTGTCTGCTAGTTCTGAGCCGTCCACTTGCAAGGCTCTAACCTGGTTCCAGAAGAAGAGAGGCAGGTGGCTGGTGAGACCAGCCCGGGACGTGGGAGGGATGGTTGCCTGGGCACGAAGGTGGAGCAGGACTCCTGAAGGCAGGAGGGAGGTGCAGCCGCCTCATAGCTGCTTCTGGCCACCTCCCCGCCCCCAGGGGACCCTTTTGTTGAAGGTTAGGGCTGCTGGTTGTTAAAACTTAATTTGGCTGCTCTTAGCAACTAAAAAATAGTGGACTGACCAAGACAGAAGTTGTCTGTCACTCACGTGAGTTAAGTTCAGAGCGCTGGGATGGCGGTCTGTTCTGCCATCATCAGCATGCTGCCTCATGGTCCAAGATGGCTCCTGGGGCTCAGCTATCAGGAGAAAAGAACAAGAAGCCTGTGGCTCCTCTTTCGAGGGCACCTGCCAGAAACCACACACAACACTTTAGTTACATTTGTTGAACAGAACTTGGTCCTTGGCCACACCTAGCTGCAAGGGAAGCAGGGAAGAATACTTTGATTAGGGAAGAGTATTTTTTATTTCAGGCACCCATATATATGCCTAAGCAAAAACCAGTGGTTCAGTGGTAAAGAAGTCAGAAAGAATGGATATTGGAGTAGGTCACTGGCAAATACTACCACAGGCTAAGTCCCTGAAAACCTTGGGTTTCTCTGCAGCTGCCCTCAAACCTCGTCTTGCCAACAGATCAGCTCTGCTTGCATGAAACCCAAGTAGTTGTCCGCCATGGCCAAAGGCCTTGCCCCTGCTCTGGCTGAGCCATTTTCAGCTTATCTGTTGTCTTTTTTGTGGCTCCAGCGTGTTGGTGTACTGATGCAGGGTTTCCTTGTAATGCGCAAAGGAACCCAGCTCCCTCCCGCGCAAGCCCCCTCGCCTTGAGCTGCCCTAGTGTCCCGGGGACCACCGATGAGCAGGGCTTCCTCCAGGGCTGCCCCTGGGGCACCTACTTTCTCCCACTGCCCTTTGAATGGCAAAGAAGTATTTCTACACCCTCCCCTCCCCTTCCTAGCTCAGCAGGGGCAAGTATGGGGCCGAGAGAAGTACTGTCTTCAATGTTTGGTCCATGGGGCACCTGGGTGGCTCCATCGGTTAAGTGTCCGACTTTGGCTTAGGTCACGATCTCAGTTTGTGGGTTGGAGCCCCGTGTCAGGCCCCGTGTCGTGCTGACAGCTCAGAGCCTGGAATCTGTTTTGGATTCTGTCTTCCTCTCTCTCTACCCCTCCACTGCTCGGCCGTTTCTCAAAAATAAATAAACATTAGAAGAGATTAAAAAAATAAAATAAATATTTGGTCCATGGACACTCCTGAGAGCACCAGCTGGAGGCCGGTGGCTTTCCAAACTGGTGGAGGTACTCTATGCAGCTGTCGTGGGGACCACCGAGAAGTTGGGGTACACACCTAGAGAGGAAAGCTAAGAGAAGGCCAATTTGGGGGGGGACTTTTCATCCCACCCCGCTTTGCACATCTCCGTTTTTATCTGTTCTGTGGGGTAGGTCTCCACACAAGAGTTCCTCTGAGAAACATTGTGCTGTCAAGGAGAAGAAAAACTGAAATCTCTCGGCATGACGCGCCAGGATGTGAAGTTAGAAGCGTGGAGTTTAGCCTGGGCTTTGGCACTTGCTGGCCTTGTGGTTTCAGACTTGTTCCTTGGCCTCCGTTTCCCTGGCTGTCAAATAGGTATAATGCCTTCCTCTGCAACTGTGGGTTACACACTGGTGGTGCGCCTGACGCGGTTTGGTTTTCCTACTTTTACTGGCTTTAGGTCTAGCCCAGCATGCGATATGATGAAGCAGACCTGTTCCCCCCTCCCCACCCCCCAGCGTGTGCCATGACCTCTCTGCGCTAAGCTTTTGCCCATTTATTCACTGTCCCACAGCCAGGCCCTTCAGGACGAGGGCCCCGGTTCTGAGGCTGTGGTAAGCCGCACTCCCAGGAAGGGGCTGCAATGTCCACCCCCCTCCCTGCCTCCCAGTTCCTGGTTCCCACCTGGTGCTTCCCACTCCATTTCTCAGGGATGCTGCCCTTTCACCTTAGGCTACAAGTCAGACGGGTTTTCCTGAAGCCACCAAGGCCCTGATCCTGGAGCCCCTGAGGTTCTGGCCATCACGCTGTGAAACGGAGGGTCACTTCCTACTGCTTTTCTTCTGGATCGGTGTCCCTCTGGCTGCTCTTTCTCCACTGCCCGTGTGCAGGCCACAGATCTGAGTATCACCCTCTAAATAGCTTCCTTCCTCCTCCTCCAACCCTCCCTGACTCTAGCCCCAAATTCACTGTGGCACCATCCGAGCCGGGCAGCAAAACCTGGTGAAGGTCTTTGTAGCCTCTCTGCACTCCCCTTCGGGGAGGAGGGGAAGCAATCCAGCAGCAAATATAAACCAGGGAACCGAGTATCTCCTCCTGGAGGTGAGAAGTGGGAGGAAGATAGAAACTACTCACCGAGCTGCATTTGACTTTCTGCACCGTAATCCCCAGGGGCTGGTGCTCTTGTGTCTCACTTTACCCATACGGTAAATCAGGGCTAGCACCCCACTTTTTTTTCTTTGGTCTTGTTTTTCACTTTTAAGTCGGTAGAATGAGCTGGGTCTCAAACTGTGCCCAAAGAGAACACCAGTAGTCCTCAAGATAGTAAGAGTTCTGCTCCCAGTAAATGTTTGATAAACGAATAGAAAGTTTGTCGTGAGTAAAAGAGACGCGTGATCCAAAAGGTTTGGAAAAGGCTGCCGACTCGATTCCCCTTCTTGGAAAGTCAGTGCCCGTTAGGATCTTAAATGCTCCCAGATGCCCCTTACCGAATAGCCTTTGCTTAATTCAGCGTCCTCCAAATGTACTTTAACCGTGGAAACAACCTTTCCTCCTCCTTTTTAGAACATCCACGGACATCTGGTGGGGGGAAATACGGATATGAAGATAGAGGGACCGCCTGCCCCAGTTTTCCCAGGACTGAGAGGCATCCAGGGATATGTGACTCAGGGCTAGAACCCACGCAGTCCTATGTAAAGACCAGACCACTGGGTGTGTGCGTCCAGTCTGGAGCTTTGCTAAGCAGGACCTTCTGGAAAGGGATATGCAGCCTGACAGCGCCCTCCTTCCTGAGGGGATTTGTAGGAAACCACATGGAAGTTTGTGGCCAGAATAAAGGCTGCTTGTACCAGAGTCAGTGTAGGGAACAGGTTCCATTCCAGGCCAGTGGCCCTGCATGGGTGCTTAATAACGGTGTTGTTTCTCAGGTAGGAGTTGAAGGCATTATTACGAAAATTGTGGGTGGGTGTGTTTTTGACGTTCGATCTTTCCACTCAGATGGCGGCAGACGTGGCTTGCTGGTTGATTCTGGCTGCTTTTTTTTTTTTTTTTTTTTTTTTTTTTTTTTCCTGTTGTGCCTCTGCTCCTACTGCTTTGAGTCCCTGTTCCTGACAACATCACAGTTTCTGTTTTAAATCCAGTCTGAGGCTGTCCCCCTGCCCCAGGGTCTTGGAGAAGGGGATTCCCAAGGCTGTTCTGCCAGCCAGCACTGCCCTGGTGGCTCACCCGAGGCAGTGGTGCTGGGGCTTTGTCCTCAGCCCTGGGTAACGCCGAGCTCCTCCACCTTCGGGCTGTCATTTTTCTGGGAGCCAGGGAGCCAAATGGTGGAAAGGGGGTGACTCGTTGGATGGATGCTTTTCGAGCTGCTGCCAGCACATCATACATCCTCCCAGTGGCGGGTCGGTGAGCGTGGGGTCCCCTCGCTCAGGTACGTGTAGCTCCACACCCCAGGCGTAGGGGGCGCTGCTGGGTAGAGCGCGTCTGGGTCTCAGCCCGTCCCTGCGCGCGGCAGCCCCGCACTATGAGCCCAGTCCCCAGCATGCCCCCTTCTCCTGGCCAGGCCACCGCATCCGGAGACCCCGGAGCCCCACACGGAACTACTACTCACCCTGAGCTCATCCTCGTTTTCAGCTTCTCAGTGGCCACAGTGGACATTGGAGGGCACGTGCTGTCGACAGCTGGCTCCTGGGGAGAGGCAGGGTGGGAGCTTGTCCACAGGCTCTCATTCTCCCCTTGGCATCCCGGGAGGTTGTACTTGGCTGGAAAAACACTTTGGCTTTCCTCCCAGGCACCGGGGAGAATCTGGAAGCCTGGTCCTGACCGCACAATATCACATCTCTGAATTCCATGAGCTCTCTCGGGCAGTCACGACATCACACCAGCTATAGCTGCCCCAGAGCTTCCTGTTAATTAAGCTTCAGTGTACGTAAGTGTGTCTGTGTGTATGGGGGGTGACGGCAGGCATAGGGCAGATACCCAGGAGGGTCCTGTGTTGGGTGTTGAATAAAGGGCAGGGAAAAAAAGAAAACGGGTTTGTAAGAGGAAGATGCTCCCTCCCTCCGGGGCCGGGAGTCCTCCCTGTGGGCCTCAGTTTTCTCATCTGTGGATAAGGGGCTGTGCCCAGCCGCCAGTTTTGCAGGGCGGTGGACTCAGCCACATGTTGGCCCTGACTGCTCAGTAGCTCGCTGCCTCTCTGGCCCCTGCTTCCCCAGCTGCTTCCTCAGCGGAGGGGTGGACATCAGCTCCTTTTCCGGTTGCATCTTTAGGCATGATGTCATTACTGTAAAAGCAAAGACCAGTCTGTAAGGGAAGACGAAAGGCAACAGTCTCTGGGGGCTAGTATCTCCAAAGTCCTGTGGCCTTGGGTTGTGCCACACTCCAGAGGATTGCACCCGTTTTCCAGACGGGACATCCAAGGTGGGAGGATGGTGGTGAATTACCCAGCCACGAGCTAAGTCTCGGAGTCTTGAGGTTCCAGCTAGCTCCTTCCAGCTTAGGTATGACTTAGTGCTCTGGGCCTGGGAGTGACCAGATGAACTTGGCCTGGCCATCTGTACCCCTTGCACGGTAGCAAGACTCCTAACACAATAAAGAGCGTGGAGAAAGAAAGGGGAGATGGGAGCATGGGAGGCCAAGGCGTAGGGCATGGTTCTTCCCCTGCCTCCACCCATTCAGGAGCCCCAAGTCTGACTTTGGTGTCAATCTTGTGTGACCTAAGCAAAGCCTTGACCCTTTTTCCTGACCTGGGAAGTTTCAGAGGGAAACATTCCATTTTGCTCGAAGTTTCTTCTGAAAAGAAGAGCCGTGAAATCACCGTGTGTGCCTGTGTGCGCACCTTCCGTCCCCCCTCTGATGTAAGCCCCCTTGACTACTTTTAGGGGATGAATTTTCAGCTGCTTGGACACCTGGCTCCAAGCAGGCTGGCCCTGGGATTCTTGATTCACTTCCCAAGGCGGCGCCCGTAGGAAACCCCGCTTCCTTGACGAGCTCTAACATCTCAAACGCTGGGGGACAACTTGGCTTTGTTTAAAAGGAACGAGGCTTTTAACTTTCCCCCCACCACCGGCCTTGGCGGGAGGGGGGGGGGGGCAAGAGAGCCAGCCCTCAATTGTTTAGCTGTATTCATTTATGAGGTTTGTTTGTTTCTCTTTAAGCAATACTCCTACCAGATCCCTACTTCCCCACAGGCAAGTGGACCTCCTTTGTCTTTAAACTCCAAAGAAATCTAGATTTTGAGCTTAACAGGGGAGTAGTCCTGTTTTTCCCCGTTTCTTAGGGCCAAGCATAGTCTTGGGTGATGGAGTTTAGACTTTTTTTAAATTGTTTTTTAAAATTTTACTTGGGTAGGGGGGAGGATGCAAGTGGGGTAGGGGCAAAGGGAGTGGGAGAGAGAATCTTAAGCTCCAACGCAGGGCTCGATCTCAGGACCCTGAGATCACGACCTGAGCTGAAATCAAGAGTCGGACACTTAAGTGACTGAAACACCCAGGCGTGCCTTGGCTTTATTTTTAACTTGCTTTGCAGAGTAAGTGGGGTTTCGGGTGGGGAGCCAGCTAACCCGAGCCTCAGCTCCCCTCACCCCAGCACACACACATTTCGCCTAGGGAACGTGTACTAACATGGATTATTCTGCAGCAAGAAGGATGCAGGTGTTATTCCTGGAAGGGGAGAATTCTCTCCAGGACAGAAAAAAAAAAGTTTGGAAATTTGGAAGGCTGTGCTTGCTGCCTTAACCTTCAGCTTCCAGCAGGCGGAAACTGGTCATTCCCGGGGAAGTTCACAGGCCCCATTTCACAGAACTTTCTCATTCGGCTCATAGAGCCCACTATCTCACCTTCTATTTGGGACTTCCCTCTGGCTTCTGGCCCTTGTTTGTTTTCAGCCTGGAGCGGAGACTGGTCCCTGGCTGGAGGTTTCCAAGGGCGGTGGAGAAACCCGTACGCATCTGGTTATTTTCATGGCTTCGGGACCGGGAAGGTGGTGTGGGAATGACCGCGTGCTCCCTCAAAAAAATATTTACCAAGGTTGTCTTTGAACTGACCTCCGAGGGAAGAGTTGGATTCTGAGTGCGCGCAGGCTTTGGCCAGAAGCCTGCGTGTGCCCGAGGGTTTAGAGAAGAGTAGGTGCCCCGGGGGAAGCGGTGTGGTCAGTTGCAAAGTTGATGAGGCATGTGAGAGCCGTGGTGGTTCATTGTCATGGGCGCTCGCCTCCTGTGGACAGCCGGGGCTGGGTCTGCTCTTGCCCCCACTGCCCCATAGCCAGTCCCCAGTCTGCTCTGCAAAGAGCACAACGGTGGGACCTTCCCAGAGAGCGTGGGAGACGCATGCAAAGCTCTCAGTTCAGTGTCTGGCCCGAATGATAAGGCCTCAGTAAGTGCAAGATAAAAGCTTAAGAGTGATACGATAAACTGGTTTGGATGGGGGGGTTTGTAGAAAATGCCACTGCGTGAGGAGGGAGGAAGTACATACTTGTGTCCTGTGGTCTCAGACCTGACGCAAGCCCAGGGGGACACGCGGTGCCCCACCGGTTCCCAGCCCTAGTGTGCACACATTTGTGTCTCCAGCACGCAGGAGGGTGTTGGCAAGGTTGTCAGCCTGGCTTCCCATCCAGCCAGACCTGCCCCTCTGCAGATTTGAGGTATCTTGACATTTCCCCCCAAAGCCTATACATTTTTTTAAGTGCTCATTTTGTTCCAAGGTAGCTATTTCTCTCTCCCTTGGCTGACAAGTCTCCAGACGCCTCAGGCTCACACAGGACCTGGGGTTCACACCCCAGGGCTCGCTCTTTTTGTGCATCACACACGGGGACCTTGAATCTGATTCTAAAGATGGGCCACAGGGCCCTGCGTTTCCTCCCCGGAGCACCGCCCTGTTGTCCTGACCCTTGTACAGGAGCCCTTCCTGGCGCTGGCGAGCTCAGCTGGCTGGGCATCACCCCTGCTGGCGCCCAGGCCAGGGGGTTGGCGGCTGCTGGGCACGCTGCCTGGTCAGACAGATCAGGATTCACATGGTCTGCAGCAGCTGAAGGGATTAGGAGGCCCTGGGAAGGGTATTGTTTTAAGGAGGTTAGCCTGTCTTTCCAGCTCAGGAAGAGCCCCAGCCCCTTTCCTGGACAGGCTGGCTGCCCTCACACCAAGCCTGAAACACCTGCCCCAAACCTCCAGGGGTCAGCACGTGCACACTCCTCATTAGGAATAGCAACGACAGGTGGCTCAGAGGCCGGTAGCAGGCCCGGGACAGGGACATCCGGGTGGGTGGAAGGAGGAACCCGGCAGGGGCAGCGGGGGCTCGGGGTAGAGGCAGGACTACAATCTTGGGTGGCACAGTTGACCGAATTCCAAGCTCTCCTCATACCTCTCTGCCTCCAGCAACAGAATTAGAATAATGAGTAATCCGAAGAATGTATTTAGAAGCTTCCTGCTGAGGAGCTCAGTCCTGTACAGGATGGGGGTGGGGTTCCACCCTCTGACCCCCACTTGGAGAGCTTCTGATGAGGGTGGGGTGGTGGTGTGCAGTCAAGTCTGGCCTCTCATTGTCATTAGGGGGGACTGCCGAGGTCATCGGTGCCACCCCTCCGTGAATCCTTTGGAAATCAAGGCCTCCTGAGGCTGGTCCTCCAGGGAAGCAGGAGAGAGCACAGTGCCCCAGAGCCCCTAAAAGGCAGATCTCAGTGACAGCTAGTCGGCCAGGGTGTGGGTCTGGGACGACTAAGCTGAGTGGAGTGGCTGGAGATTCTGTCTGGGTGCGGGATGTGGAAGCTCAGGAAATGGGGCCTGGGGCTAGCAAGCATTCCGGTTCCTAAGGACCCGCCGTGTCCACGCAGCTCAGCCTCCCAGCCTCTGCACGGAGCTGTGTACAGGGCAGGCAGATGTTCCCCCAAAGGCAGGAGCTGCAGTGTTCGTGCAGAGTGACTCCGTGCTGGGAGCCACCCGAACACCCATCAGCAGTGGAATGAGTGAGACATGGGGTGATGTCCACACAACAGAGAACAAACAGTCCACAGCGACGCGCCGTGGGAAGGATGAATCGTGCAAATAAGATGCCAAGGGAACGAAGCCAGACCTAAACGTCAGTAGTGTGGGATACCATTGATAGACACACAGTTAGCCCGGGTATTTAAGTCAGATGAGAGCTTACCCTTGGGGGATGGAGAGTGACTGGAAGGGAATACGGTGGGCTTCCAGGATCGTGCGTCCTGTTCTGTGATCTGGGTATGGGGTGTGTTCCATCAACACTTGTGATGGCTGCAGTTCTCTGAACGTATGTAATTCTTTTTAAGTTCCTGTATTCATTTTGAGAGAGAGAGAGTGCGAGCAGAGAGGTGCAGAGAGAGAAGGAGAGCGAGAATCCAGGCAGGCTCCATGCTGTCAGCTCAGATCCTGATGCGGGGCTTGAACTCCCAAACCGCGAGCTGAAATCAAGAGTCGGTCGCTGCTCAACCGACTGAGCTACCCAGGCACCCCTGAATACACGTAATTCTCTGTTAAGATACAGGAGGAGGGGCTGTTCTCTGAGGATCTCCTGATCCAAGCCAGCAGCCCAAAGCCCAGGCTTCCAGAGAGTTCGGAGGGGCGGCCCAGGGAGAGAGGCTCTGTGGACCGGGAGCAACCAGCCTCGAGGGGAAGAGGAAGGAAACCACGTTAGGTGCACCGACCTGCGTGTCTGCTGGCTGACTTCTACCTTGGCCGTCCCCGTGAGGGTCAAAGGGAGTACGGTACTAGGCAGCCCCGAGCTTGGGAACACGGCAGGCGCCTGCTGGGGACGGGTGCCCGACAGGTTCCGGTGCAAGGAGACCGGCCAAGGCCCCTCCCACGATACCACCAGTAAATGGTAACAAACAGGGCCGAAGAAGCGGGAGCGGGGGTCCCTCTGTAGGGACCACCATGCGTACTCACCTCTCCGATGTCTGTTATTGGACTATGGTGCTCTCGCATTTTTTAAGTCCTTTTCTATTACTTGAGTAGGTAGCAGTTTAGGTGTTTCTGCTTGTGGTATGAATTGCAAAACCTTTTTGCCACCGTGGTTTCTAATAATCTGCTGGTGCAAGTGGCCCTCACTGGGTCCTTCGGGGAAATCACAGAGGCTCGCGCACGCGAGGGCGGGGGTGTCTGCAAACTACAGCTCAGGTGCCTGCATTTGTCCCTGCAGTTTTAGTGGGACGCGGCCACAGCCATGTGGACCACACATACTGCCTGTGGTGGATTTTCTGGCTACAGTGCAGTTGAGGCCTAAAGCAAGGTCTAAAATATTTACTCTCGAGCCTTTGCAGAGAAAGCTTGCTAATAACCCCTGTTATACATTACTGTGTCACGATGTCATCGTTCCACAAATGGAAAGCAAGGCCTGAGGAGTGTAAGTGGCCCCAGGCCGAGAAGCCGCCCGAATCAGCACCACGGGGTGCTCTGAGAAGAAAGCTGGTCCTCAGCTGACTGCGGGCCTAAGCCACCTGACCCCTCAGTCGCTGTGGTGCTGAACAGGTCAGTTACCTTTTTTCACCTCCGTTCCTTATCAGAAACTTCCGGAGTTTTTCAGCATTAAGCGAGCTACCACATCAAAGCCCCCCGCCCTCGGTTGGCATGAGGACATTTTAATATGTGAGTTCCCCACCTTTAAAAAAACATTTTTTTTTTTTAATGTTTATTTACTTTTGAGAGAGAAAGAGAGCACGAGCAGGGGAGGGGCAGAGAGAGAGGGAGACAGGCTCTGGGCTCTGAGCTGTCAGCACAGAGCTGGAGGAGACCCATGAACCACAAGACCATGACCTGAGCTGAAGTCAGACGCTTAGCCGACTAGGCCACCCAGGCACCCCAAGTCCCCCACCTTCTTAAGGGCCAGACACTTATCAGGTTCTCGTCTTCACACACACCCCTCAAGGTGGGATGGGGAAGGAGGCCGAAGGGGTATAGTTTCGGTTCACCGAGGAGGAAACCCAGGCCTGAGAGAGAGAGGCACACCCAGCGTCTCTCCCCCCTGGTGCCCTGTGCACCCCCACCACGTGGGCTCTCATGCCAGACGCTGGTCCCAGAGCCCATGTAGCCTTAAACAGCTCTCCCCGAAGGGAGCCTGAGGCTGCCCGGACTTGCCCTGTGAGGCTGTGGTCTGGGGTTGCTGTCAGGGCAGAACTGGAGGCTGCCACCAGAAAAGCCCCTCCCTCCCTCACCCCTGCTCTCGTTCCCCCCACCCAGGCTTCTCTGAGGAGGTGAGGAAACACTTCCTGGAGCAGGAAGATTCCCACTTATCCCTTCCTCTTGTCTGGGAATTTGCTTGACCGTAGCCACCCTGTTGCTGTCACCTTCCCCTGCCCCTTCTCCTAAGAGGCTGTGCTGCCCTGGGAAACCTCGGGAGAGACCCAGTGGGTCCGAGGATGCCTTGCGTCCAGCCTCCCCTGTGTCCAGGCCTGTAGAGATGTGAACACCCCCAGAGGGGGAAGCATGCGGACGGTGTGGCTCTGTAACCAGGGGAGTTGTGGCCGAGGGCGTAACTCCGGGCTCCCAGAGGGTATAATCATTTCTTTTTACTTTTAAAAAAATTTTTTTAATGTTTATTTATTTTTAGAGAGAGAGACAGAGCGTGAGCAAGGGAGGGGCAGAGAGAGGGAGACACAGAATCCAAAGCAGGCTCCAGACTCTGATCTGTCAGCACAGAGTCCGACACGGGGCTCCAACTCACAAACTGCGAGATCGTGACCTGAGCCAAAGGCAGACGCTTAACTGACTGAGCCACCCAGGCGCCCTGAAATTGATTTTTTTTTAGTTTAAATTTTTGAGAGAAAGAGAGTGTGAGCAGGGGAGGGGCAGAGAGGGAGAGAGAGAGAGAGACAGAGAGAATCCCAAGCAGGCTCCGTGTTCTCAGTGTAGAGCCTGAGCCGGGGCTTCAGCTCCCAAACTGTGACCTGAGCTGAAATCAAGAGTCAGACGCCTCACCAGCTGAGCCACCCAGGGGCCCTCTGAGTACGTGCTCCTAACCATCACCCCGTACTGCTTTCGTGGAGGGGAAGGGAGAGGGTCACAGTGGGACAGGGCAGGGATGTGTGTAGGCTGGAGCTGGCCACCCGCAGGCTCTGGGCCACACTGTTGGTGCAGGGAACAGGAGAGAAGGGAGAGTTGTTGGCTTGGGGAAGAAGAGGCAGGATGAGGTCCTCTGGCTGTGTGCCCTCCCCTTCAGGGAGGAGAGTGCCCAAGGGAAGCCTGCCTTTCTCCACTGCTGAGGGACATCCACGTTGGACAGTGGCGGCCCTCTCCTGCCCAGGGAAATAGCCAGACGGGGCCCCACCCTGGGAGCGAGTGTCGGGCAGGCCAGCTGAAGCAAGCTGATAAGGGCAGAACAATTCTAGATTTGAAGAATGCCCGGAATTATCTCCCTTGAGGGGGCAGCTCTGCGCCCCTGTGGGAGAGGCAATGCCGAGGAGCCAGGCCCGATAACCCCCTGGGGTGCTGTCCTGCTGTCCAGAGACCCCAAGAAGGCAGGCTCATAGTGGGGCCAGCAGAACTGCCAGGGTGGGGGGCCCCGGGGAGGGACAGGGAGGCTGGACCAGAACCTGTGGCCACACGTCTGCCTGGCCACTCAGCCTGAGTGGGGTGATGAGGGCCGGCCGGCCCTGGCCTTCCCTAGGCAGTTGAGGCAGCTCTTCCTGCTGTTTCTGGTCTATTAACCTCCATCCGAGCCTCTGGTCTTAACTCGGTTTGCAACAGTAAGACACCACAGACTGGGTGGCCTAAGCATCAGACATTTGTTTCTCACAGTTCTGAGGTTGGGAAATCCAAGACCGGGGTGGCAGCGTGGTCGGGGGGCCCTTTTCCTGGCTTGTAGATGGCCACCGTTTGTGTCCTCACTTGCCAAAGAGGGGCGAAGCTGTGTCCTTCCTCGTGTAAGGACATTACTCCCCCCTGGGCCCCCACCCTCATGACCCCATTGAACCTTAGTCGCCTCCCAAAGGCCCCCGTCATACCATCACATTGAGGGGTAGGCCTTCAACCAGTGACTTTGGTGGTGGTGGGGACACAGCCGGTCAGTTCATAGCGCCCCTTGTGCCAGGCAAGTTGACCAGGTGCATTTTGGGGGCCCTCAGCCCAAGCAGGGGGCTGTCTGGAGGGGGTACAGAGAACAGCCCCAGAGGGACCTGTGGCAAAAAATACCATGCTACCTGCTCCCCCACCCCACCCCCCAAAAAACCAACTTTAAATCCTCAAACCTGTCATCATCACCCTATTTGGACAAAGTGTCTTTGCAGATGTAACTAATAAGCTAAGGATCTCGACGTGAGGTTATCCAGATGGGCCCTAAATCCAATGAGGGGCTTCCTTATAAAAGAAACCAGGAAAAGAGGTGACAGCAGTGTGACCAGGTGGCAGAGATTGGCCCGTGCCCCCCAGAGGCTAGAGAGGCAGGGAAGGGTCCCCCTTGGAAACTCCAGAGGGCCTCCAGAACCGTGACAGAATACATTTGTTTTTTTTTTATTTAATGTTTGTTTATTTTTGAGAGAGAGACTTGAGCAGGGGAGGGGCAAGAGAGGGCCTGAGAGGGCTTGAGCAGGGGAGGGGCAAGAGAGAGAGAGAGAGGGAGACACAGAATCCGAAGCAGGCTCCAGGCTCTGAGCTGTCAGCACAGAGCCCGACGCGGGGCAGGGCTGGACCTCATGAACCACGAGATCATGACCTGAGTCGAAAGTTGGACACTTAACTGAGCGACCCAGGCACCCCTACATTTCTCTTGTTTTAAACCGCTCAGTTTGTGGGGATTGGTGTGCAGCCAGAGAAAACTGATACAGGTCCCAAGGCACAAAGAGGGTCTGGGCTTTACCCAGTACCCAAAGAGCCAAGGCTCTTTACCCAAAGAGCCCAGTGCACACCTGAGGAGAAAGTCGAAGCTGGTTGGGAGAGGTGAGGGGAGTCAGCCTTCCTCTTCCCCTCCCTGGGCTCCCAGCCCAGGGCTCTGACTGACCTTTTCCAGTCGCTGTCCTCCGCCCACTGCCCACAAGCCCCTTGCTGATGCCGTTCCCCCAGGTCAGGCTCCCCCATCCTCCCCAGCCCCAACCAATGCCTGCTTGGGACCTTTGGGGGGTGGGAACGGGGACTGGCTTTCTTAGAGCCATGGGGACGAGCATTTGTAAGGGATGTGGATAGGGCAAGTGAGGAGAACATCGTAGCGACCAGCCTCCAAGGACAGGACCCATATTGGGTCAGAGGGCAGAATCCAGAAGAGCCTCTTGGTGGAGGCAGTGAGTGCTGAACTGAGTAGGAGGTGGGAGATAGCAGGGAAGGATGACCAGATAGGGCTGAGGCAGGGGACTGGTGAAGACCTGTATGGAATGAGGAGTGTGTGGGAGCACAGAGGTGGGGACATAACATGGATGAGCCCAGAGGAGCGCAAGGGAGTGAGTGTGGTGTAGAGAGCGGGCGTCTGAGTCTGGGGCTCCCCAAAGCTCCCCATCTGCCCCACATCGCTCTAATTCCCAGCTACCACCCAGAAGCAATAAGCCCGGAGCAACATGGGCAGCAGGGTTTGGGGTCTGAGAAGAGTGTGCTCTAGCAGGCTAGGAGGGGCTCAGACTTCAGCCAGGCTGCCCCTGCGGCAGCATCTGGCTCCGGGGGGGGGGGGGGGGGTGAGAGAGGCTCAGGAAACAGGTGGCACAGGCTGGAAAATGAGTTTTGAGGTCGGTCAGTTCTTGGAAAGGGGTGCCCAGAGGGCAAGGCCACTGGAGCAGCTGGTTAGCGCGGCTCTCTTGTCACAGCAAAAGCAGACCTACCTGTGCCTCCACATCTGCAGGGACCTGAGAAACCTTGTCGCTTTCACAGATGTGCTTCGTGGGGGATCAGAGGCAGAACTGGGATGTGAAAGCTCAGATCTCCGGATTCCCAGTCTATGTGCTTTCCTTTATCGCTCCAGTCCGGGAAGACGCCAGCTTACCCCACCTGGTTTCTGCCATTTTACCGTGCCCGCCCCCCCCCCCCCCCCCCCCCCCCCCGTCCCCCCTGCCCCTGGCTTTTTGGTGTTATTTCCCTGGAGATAAAAGTGTAGTTGGGGGTGATGAGCTGGGGGTAACAAAGGAAGGAGGGGGTGGACGCTGGTGTCCAGGCCTGGCCCTCCCTCCCATCTAACTGCCTTCCTGCCCTCCTTCCACACGCCCTCTTCCTGGGGCATTCTTTCCAGTTTCCTTTCTCGCTATTAATAGCCCAGAGTCACCCCAGGTCTGTCAGTGGCCAGGAACAGGAGGAAGCAGGCCCTCACCGAAGGCTGGGAGCAGCCTTCTCCTCTCCCCAGGGGAGCAGACAGGCCGAGCCTTGCCTCCCGCTCTCCCAGTGCAGACAGGCGTGCGGCCCCCTTCCCCCGCTCATTTCTTTCAAGACCTGCTTCACTGTCCTCTCCTGCTTGCTCTTCTCTCTGACCTCTTCGGCACCCCTCCCTCGCCGCACCTTCATTTCTTCCTCCCCTTCTTAATTCTGGGTGACCTCAGTGCCACCCGTATAAACAGCGAGATACCGTGGCCTCCCACTTTCTTGACGGTCTCCCATCTCTGCTGTTTCACACCCTGTACCTTGTCACTGCCACAAACTACCTCCTCTGAGATCTAAGCATTGCGTTCTTTGATTGCTCTTCCTCTGCCGTCCAGTTCATTTGCTCAAGTACGCCCGTACTGGAACCCGTGCCTATACATAATGCTCGAACCTAGACAGCCCGTCCTAGTGACCCACCCCCTCCTCGTGGCCTCTGGCCCCCCATCTGTCCATAAGGAGAACCCTCCTGTCCTTCGCCATGCACCATCATAGCCCGACCTCCCAAATATCAAGTCCCTTGCACCCTTTCCCGTCCCTGTGCTCACCTAGCAAACCCCGTTCCCGGATGGACCCCGCCTCCATTTTTTGCGTGCCCACACCTAAGGACTGGAACACTCCTGGGGCAAAGCCACGCACTGGCTGATGGGATTAATTTAAAATGTGTGATTCCAGGCCTCAGTTTGGCACCAACTACTACTTGGCATTCGTTCTTTATTTCTCAAGGTGCAGACCTCTGACCAGCAGCGGCAGAATCCCCGGAACTGGTTAGAAATGTGAATTCTCATGCTCTATCCCAGACCTGCTGAATCAGAAAGTCTGGGGCTGGGTTCTGCACTTAGGGTTTTAACAAGTCCTCCAAGCGATTCTGATGCTCATTGAAGTTGGAGAACCCTTTTCTAGTAGGCTGTCTTTTCCCCTTTCCAAAACGAGCGTTGCGTACTTTTTCCTTCCACGAACTTCATCTGTAACAGCATGACTTGATTGAGAACACTTAATCTTTCTGCCACCAAAATTACAAACGCACTTAGGTCTGTGCCCATCTTTTTTCCATTTCCAAGGCAGAAGTGTCCGACCTTCTAACGAAGGTCAGGTCTGCGGGGGGCGGGGGGGGGGCACTTGGGATTCACACGCTTATATCCCCTTCTGTATCTTAAGGACCCAAAGAGACAGTAGAGAGGAAGCAAAACAAAAGGAGCTTTCTTTTTTTTGGTGTTTGTTTATTCATTTGAGAGAGAGAGAGCGCGCGTGCACATGAGCTGGGGAGAGGCAGAGAGAGGGAGGCAGAATCGAATGCAGGCTCAGCGCTGTCAACACAGAACCTGATGTGGGACTTGAACTCACAAACCATGAGATCAGATGCTTAACCGACAGAGCCACCCAGGCACCCCTAAATTTTTTTTTTTTAACATATACTCATTTTTGAGAGTGAGAGAGACAGAGCATGAGCGGGGGAGGGGCAGAGAGAGAGAGGGAGACACAGAATCCGAAGCAGGCTCTAGGAAGCAGGCTCCAGGCTCCGAGCTGTCAGCACAGAGCCCAACGCGGGGCTTGAACTCATAGAGTGTGAGATCATGACCTGAGCCGAAGTCGGACACTCAACCGACTGAGCCACCCAGGCGCCCCATTGTTAGGGGCATTTTTTAAGTTTATTTTTTAATTTTTATTTTGAGAGAGAGAGAGCAAGCAGGGGAGGGGCAGAGAGAGAGGGAGAGAGAGAGAATCCCAGGCAGGTTCTGTGCTGTCAGCAAAGAGCTCGACCATGACCTGAGCCGAAGTCGAGTCGGACACCCAACCGACTGGGCCACCTGGGCGCCCCCATTAGGGTCATTCTTATAAATGCATCCTGATTCATACATGGCTCCCTAGGATAAATGCCTAGTGGTACAACTAAAAGATGTCTTTTTTTTTTTTTAATTAAAAAAATAAAATTTTTTAGTGTTTATTTTTGAGACAGCATGAACAGGGGAGGGTCACAGAGAGAGGGAGACAATGTTACAAGCATTTTCTGATTCGTTTTCATTTTCCTTTTGGTTTCTTTTTTGTTTTTTAACTTTTTTCTTTTTAAGCAATTTTAGATTTGCCGAAAAGTTGCAAAGAGGATACGGAGAGTTTTATATCCCTTTCCTTCAGCGTTGGCCTAATATTATAGTCCTACATAATTGTGGTACATTTATCACAACTGAGAAATTACCACTGGCACAACACAACTAAACTACAGACTTTATTCCTGTTTTACCATTATTTCCACTCATGGTCTTTTTTGTTCCAGAATATATTGCATTCATGTCACCATGAATGAGTCTGAGTCACCATGTCTGAGTAGTCTCTCCCAATCTGTGACAGTTTTTCAGTCTTTCCTTATTGTTTATAATCTTGCTGGTTTTTAAGAGTACTAGCCAGATATTTGTAGAATGGCCTTCAATTTTGATGTGTCCGATGTTCTTAAATTTTTCCCGTGATTAGACTGGGGATATATATTATTTATTAATTTTTTTAAAAATTCAAGTATTGAAGTATACTAATACAATCGTGTATTAGTTCTAGGTGAACAACGTAGTGATTCAACAACTAATAAATATACATTAGGAAATGCTTACAGTGATAAGCGTAGTTACCATCTGAGGGGTTATGCATGTTTAGAAAGAGGAGGGCAGAGCTGAAGTACCCTTCTCATGACATCTTACCAGGGGACAAGATGACCGGTCACTACTTACCATCGGTGATGTTAACGTTGATCGTTTGGTTAAGATGATGTGTCTACCAGATTTCTCCACTTTTTTTTTTTTTAATAATTTTTTGAATGTTTAATTATTTTTGAGAGGTGGGGGGAGCAGAGAGAGAGGGAGACACAAATCTGAAGCAGGCTCCAGGTTCTGACCTGTCAGCACTGAGCCCCACGTGGGGCTCAAATCCAGGAACCCTCAGATCATGACTTAAGTCGAAGTCAGATGCTTAACTGACTGGGCCGCCCAGGCGCCCCCCAGAGTTCTCCACCTTAAAGTTGTTACTAGTTTGCCCTTTCCATTCTCTGCTAGAAGAGAGCCCTTAAGGGGCGCCTGGGTGGCTCAGTCCCTTGAACTTCGGACTCTTGATTTCATGTCAGGTCCTGATCCCAGGGTTGTGGGATCCAGCCCCACCTCTGGCTCCACGCAGTACATGGAGCCTGCTTGGGGTTCCTCTGGCTCCCTCTGCCCTTCCCCCGTTTGCACAAGCACGCGGTCTCTCTCAATTAAAACAAAAAAAAAAAAGAAAAGAAAAAGAGCCCCTGGGACCTGCACACCCTCTGATGGGGATGAGGGTGGGGGAATATACTTCCTTCTGGAGGCAGGAAGGGTATCTACAAATTGTTGGAATCCTGTAAACGATTTTGTTCCTTCTGCCCATTTTCCTTTACGTGCAAGGACTCTGTGGGGCTCAAATCGCTGCAGGTATGGCCACTGGGGGCTCCTTCAGATTGCTCCCTAGGTCTTTTGGACTTGGCCCGCCTTTTTTTTTTTTTTTTTTTTTTTTTTTTTAAAGCACTTCCTTACTTTCTGACACGTCCCAGCCTCATCCTGCATTTTCCTTACATCAGCACTGGAATCAAGCCATTTCTCCAAGGAGCCCTGGTTCCTGATTTTGGAGAATGGTTGGGTATACTTAAGGCCACTACTTTTTTTTATTGTTTTATTTGTTTTAGAGAGGGAGACAGAGCGTGAGTGGGGAGGAACAGAGAGAGAGGGAGACAGGGAATCTGAAGCAGGCTCCAGGCTCCGAGCTGTCAGCACAGAGCCTGACACGGGGCTCGAACTCACGAGCCGCGAGGTCATGATCTGAGCCGAGGTCAGACACATAACCACCTGAGCCACCCAGGGGCCCTTGTGTATACTTGATACTGCTGGCGTGTGGCTGCTTCTAGACCCTCTCAGTGGACAGAGCTAAGAAATACTCATTTGTTTACCACTTGTGTGTGCACACATCTGGATCGTTTCTTTGTATGTGTGTGTTAAATCATGCATTCATACTGACATCTGTCACTAACCAAACAGCTTCTTCCCTACCTGCCTTACTTATAACTTCCTTCTCTGACGTGGAGAAACTTGGCTCCTGTTATTTATTCATCATTTATTTACTTATATACCAACTCTGGTATACATACAAAGTAGATTTTTAATTGACAACCCACACTCTCTTGCTTTCTTTTTCTTTTTCTTTTTTTTTTAAAGTAGGCTCCATGCTCGGTGCAGAGCCCAGTGTGGGGCTTGAACTCATGACCCTGAGAGCAAGACCTGAGCTGAGATCAAGAGTCGGATGCTTAACCGACTGAGCCACCCAGGTACCCCAACAACCCGTACTCTTGTGAGGAACAAATTTACCCCTTAGAGTACACGGTTTGTGTGTATTCTTTTTGTCTTTAGCTTTACAGTACCCAGTCAGTGAACTATTTTCACTTTGGTTAGCTGTTTTCTCCCATCTCTCCAGGGAGGTTATGTTATACATTTGTAACATCGTTAAGTTTATTTTCATAGTCTCCATACATCCTAGGATTTTTTGATTTTTTTTTCTTCTTCTAAATTTGCACCAAGTTAATTCTTTGGGTATTCAATTCTATGGGTTTCAGCAAATGCAGTCTTACATCCATCACCCCAGTACTATATAGAGCAAGCAGTTTCGGGGTGCCTGGTTGGCTCAGTCGGTAAAGCATGTGAGTTCGAGCTCCCCCGTTGGGTGCAGAGATTGCTTAAAAAATAAAATCTAAAAAAAAAAAAAAAAAAAAAAAAAGGTTCCATTGTACTAAGTCAGTTCTCCCTTCCCTCAAACACTGACCCGTTTTCTATTCCTACAGTTTTGCCTTTTCCATAATATCATATAAATGACCTCAGACAGATTCACCCATGTAATGTGAATCAATAGTTCCTTTTTTATTCTTAAGTAGTCGTTGTATGGATGTGTGACAGTTTGTTTATCCATTCATTTGTTGAAAGATATCTTGGTTGTTTCCAGTTTTCAATGATTATGAATCGGTGGTAAACATTAGCATTTAGATTTCTGTGTCACCACGAGTTTTCAGTCCTTTTGAGTAAATACTAAGAATGTAACTGCTGGGTCACATGGTAATTGTATGCCAACCTAAAAGAAACTGCAAAACTGTTTTCCAAAGTTTGCGTTCCCGCTAGCAATGTGTGAGAGTTCCTGTTTAACTTGATATTGTCAGATTGTTTTTAGCCATGTAATAGATGTGTAATGGCATTGCAGTGTGGCTCTAATTTGCATTTGCCTAACGACACTGAAGATCGTTTCATATGCTTATTGGCCATCTGTATCTCTTCTTTGGTGATTTTTTCCTTGTAGATCTTTTGCCCGTTAAAAAAAAGATTGAGTTATCTTTTTATTGTTGAGTTTAAGTTATTTAGGAGATGTTTTTCCCTTCTTACTGAACTGCTAGGACTTCCTGTACAATGTTAAATAGGAGTGGGGAGAGAGGACATCCTTGCCCTATTCCCAGATTTAAGAGCAAAACATTCAGTCTCTCCACATTAGGTATGTTAGCTGTTGGCTTAATTCAGAGATATCATTTATTAGGTTAGGAGAATTCCCTCCTATTCCTAGTTTGCTCAGCGCTGTTTTTTTTTTTTTTTTTCCAAGGCATTATTTTTAAGTAATCTCTACACCCCACATGGGGCTGACACAACCCCGTGATCAAGAGTCCCATGCTCCACTGACTGAGCCAGCCAAGTGCCCAAGTTTTTTTTTAATCATAAATGATGAATTTTGTCAAATGATTTTTCTGCATATATTGAGATGATCATATGGTTTTTCATTTTGTTGTTAATATGGTGAATTGCATTGATTTTTCAAGTACTGAATTAGCCATGAGATGAACCTCGCTTAATCATGATATATTATCTTTTTTATATATTGCCGGGTTTGATTAGTCATTAGGGAAATACAAATTAAAACCACTTCATGCTGAGTAAAATGGCTGTAATAAAAAGGTGGTAACAGTTGCTGGTGAGGAGGTGGAGAAATTGAATCCTTACACACTGCTTGTGGGCGTGTAATATGGTGCAGCCATTTTTGAAGACAATTTGGCAGTTCCTCAAAACGCTAAATCTAGAGTTACCATATGATCCCGAAATTCCACTCCTCATATATGCAAGAGAAATGAAAACATATGTCTACACGGAAACTTGTACATGAAGGCTTATAGCTGCATTATTCAAATAGCCAAAAGTTGAAACAACCCACGTGTTCGTTATCTGACAAAAGGATAGACAAAATGTGGTATATCCATACACTGGAGTATTATTCAGCAATAAAAAGAAATAAAGAGCAGACACATGCTATGACTGGGGTGAAGCTAAAAAACGTTACATGAAGTGGAAATAGCCAGTCACGACAGACCATTCGTTGTAGGATTCCATTTATGTGGGATGTTCAGAACGGGCAAATCTCCAGAGACAGTAGCTTGCTGGTTGCCCAGCACCTGGCTTTTTCCTCTGCTGTGTCTTCAGTGTGAGAGTTTTGTGTTCATGTAGTCAAGAGTTGGGCTTCGTTTAAAACCTGTTGCGGGGCGCCTGGGTGGCTGAGTCAGTTAAGCCTCCGTCCGACTTCAGCTCAGGTCGTGATCTTGCGGTTCGTGGGTTCAAGCCCCGCATCTGGCTCTAGCTGACCGCTCAGAGCCTGGAGCCTGCTTCGCATTCTGTGTCTCCCTCTCTCTCTGCCCCTCCCCCACTTATGCTCTGTCTTTCTGTCTCTCAAAAATAAACGTAAAACAAAAACAAAAAACTGTCGCACCACGGGCTGCAAATCCCTGTGTCTCCCTGTTTGGCTGTGGATCTTCCCTTTCTGCTGCTCTGCAGAGCGTCTTTCCCAGTTTCCACCAGCTGTATTCCACTCACTTGTACTTCACACTTGCTGTTGTTAGTGATGAGGGTTTTTGGGGGTGATAGTGGAGTGTGTGGGGTCTGGAGTTGACGATCAACAAAGAATTCTTGAAGATGTCTTTGGTGCAAGAAGGTGATTTTATCAAAGCTGGAAGACAGGACCCGCGGGCAGGAAGAGCTGCCCAGGGGCCATGAGACCCTGGTGGTATACTCGGGGGGTTGGGGGAGGTAAAATCCTGGAAGTTTCCAAGGAGACTTTCTAATTGCTAAAGAAGACTCAGAGGAAGCTGGAGGCCTAGCAGTTGTCTGGCTCAGGTTGTTTTTCCCTCTAGCAAAGCATTAGCATTAAGACTGTAGGGTTAAGTAGTTCCTGAGAAGACACGTTTTCCTCCGCCTGCCCCAAGTATTTGCCAGTGGGCTGCAGGTTATAAGGAATTTTAATTTTATCTGCCATTTCCTTCTGCCTTTGTTTCCCACATCAGCTAGCACTTTGGGTTACTGGCAGGGAGAAGGTCATTCTCTGATGTTTTGATTAAACGGGATTCTTCCATAGGTGCTGGAACCTGGGGCTTGAGGGTGTGGCCTTCCTTGGCGTTCTACTTCTTTTCTAGAAGTTACTCTGGACTTCTCACGTATCCTTGCCCTCCCTAGGGCTAAAGAGCTTTTTTTAGTTTTCCTGTTCCCTTTCCCAGCTGCAATGGCTTTCCACCAGTGCCTCTAGGCTATAATGTTTTGCCTTTCTCCAGTAGTTTAAGCTTTTGATTCCTAGAAGAAATGGGAGAGCTGAATCTGGGCAGGGTTTCATTGCTCTCATTTTCTATCCCCAGCTTTGGTGAGTTTCCACTCATGTCGTGCCCTCAGGCTATGGGTTTTGTTGACTCTCACGAAAAGTAGGGATTTTTTTTTTTTTCCCCCATAGGGGGTGTGGGTTTCATGGAGTTTCAGCAGTGACTACTGTTTTCTTCCCTAGCCAGTCCCACCGGGGAACTTTCTTCTCAAGGTTCTCCCCAGTCCTCCTCATGAAGCCCTGGTGGGGTTACCAGGACGAGAAAGCCTCCACGGGGTGGGAACCGTGTCTGCAGCTCCCGGGGCTTCACATGTTCACACTAGCCCATACTCAGCCTTTCACGATTCATTAATCTTACCAAACTCTGTCCCAGGCAAACAAATGCGTGGGTCCCATTTCTCCTGCAATTGTGTGTCTCCACTTTTCAAGAGACTTGTTGACCCATGACCTCAGTTCTCCAGTGATTCAAGAAAAGTCATTAATTTTCTGTTTCTTAAGCTTTTTTCTTGTTCTAAGGATGGGAGCAATGTTCTTTCGGGCTCTGTTCTCGTTGGTTTAAAACTAAAGTCCTGTGGTTCTTTGGATGCACACAGATTCTTAATTTTGATAAAGCCAAATTTATCCGCCGTTTTCTTTGGTTTGTACTTTTCATGTTTTGTTGATTGACAACTGTGTATGAGCTAGTTCTTTAAAAAAATTTTTTTTTTTAACATTTATTTATTTTTGAGACAGAGAGAGAGAGAGCATGAACAGGGGAGGGTCAGAGAAAGAGGGAGACATAGAATCTGAAACAGGCTCCAGGCTCTGAGCTGTCAGCACAGAGCTCGACGCGGGGCTCGAACCCACGGACCGCGAGATCATGACCTGAGCCGAAGTCGGACGCTTAACCGACTGAGCCACCCAGGCGCCCCTGAGCTAGTTCTTTTAACAGACACGCATATTAAGGCAGGCAGACTATGCTGTGGAGAAGTTCATGTAAAAGGCTGGAATTATTTGATCCTTGAATCCAGGCTTAGATTTTCTGTATGAGAAAGTGTTAACTACTAATTCACTTTCTTTAAGCATATAGGATAACTTATTTCTATTTCTTCTTGAGTCATTCTGGTAAGTTCTATTTTCTTAAAAATTTGTCCATCTAATCTGCTTCAGATTTATCAGCACTCATACTAGCCTATACTATAAGTATCTGTTATTTTTATACCTCATATTTTGTATTTATGCATTCTGGGTTATGTTTTCCTTTGGTCAACCTCATCTAAGAGGTTTTAAAAAAATATTTATTTTAATTTTTGAGAGAGAGAGAGAGAGAGAGAGAGAGAGAGCAAGCGAACAGGGAAAGGGGCAGAGAGAGAATCCCCAGCAGGCTCCATTCATGCTCAGCGTGGCGCCCAGTGCGGGGCTTGATTCCACAACCGTGAGAACATGACCTGAGCCAAAATCAAGAGTCACATGCTTAACCAACTGAGCCAACCAAGCATCCCTTAGTTTTTAAAGAAAATTTGTTTTGGGGCATCTGGCTGGTTTGGTTGGTAGAGCGTTCAACTCTAGGTCGCGGGATCATGAGTTCAAGCCCCATGTTGGGTGTAGAGATTACTTTTAAAAAAGTGAGTAATAATGGGGTTCCTGGGTGGCTCAGTCAGTTAAGAGTCCAACTCTTGATTTTGACTCAGGTCATGATCTCATGGTTTTTGAGATTGAGGCCCATGTTGGGTTTTGCATTAACAGCAAGGAGCCTGCTTAGGATTCTCTCTCTCTCTCTCTCTCTCTCTCTCTCTCTCTGCTTCTCCACTCGCGCTCTCTCTCACCCAAAATAAATAAATAAGCTTAAAAAATGAGTAATAAAATTTTCTTAAATTCCTATATTAAAAAATCTGTTTCTCTGTTGATATTTGCTATTGTCTTTTGTTTTCCATTTCATTAATTTCTGCTTTTATCTTTATTTCATTCCTCCTATTTTTTTTTTTTTTTTGCACCTTTCCATGATCAAATTGCAGAATATATACAGTACCAGATCTGAGCGGGTCCTAAATGCATTGTAAATTGCAATGTGGCTCACACTCTAGCATGTCTGTTCCTGCCATACTGCCAGCCTTTCCCTCAACTCATCCCCAAAAGGCCCAAAGAGTATAGTTCCCTGTGATCAGTTGTCTGACGAGTGTGAATGAAGCCAAGTTATGTTTATGTATGTAATATGCTGGAGCCAGGCAAGAGTGGACTGCTGTGGGATAATAGCCCTGTTTAGGGGAGACACTGAAGCATAGTAAGGAAGGAAAGAAAGTTCTTCCAGTGGGTAGCACTTTGAATAGTACATTTCATAGTCAGTTTTTTTTTTTGTTTTTTTGTTTTTAATATGAAATTTATTGTCAAATTGGTTTCCATACAATACCCAGTGTTCCTCCCAACAGGTGCCCTCCTCAATACCCATCACCCACCCTCCCCTCCCTCCCACCCCCCATCAGCCCTCAATTTATTCTCAGTTTTTAAGAGTCTCTTATAGTTTGGCTCCCTCCCTCTCTAACTTTATTTCCCCTTCACCTCCCCCATGGTCTTCTGTTAAGTTTCTCAGGATCCATATAAGAGTGAAAACATACGGTATCTGTCTTTGTCTGCCTGACCTATTTCACTTAGCATAACACTCTCCAGTTCCGTCCACGTTGCTACAAAAGGCCACATTTCATTCTTTCTCGTTGCCACGTAGTATTCCATTGTGTATATAAACCACAATTTCTTTATCCATTCATCAGTTGATGGACATTTAGGCTCTTTCCATAATTTGGCTATTGTTGAAAGTGCTGCTATAAACACTGGGGTACAAGTGCCCCTATGCATCAGCACTCCTGTATCCCTTGGGTAAATTCTTAGCAGTGCTATTGCTGGGTCATAGGGTAGATCTATTTTTAATTTTTTGAGGAACCTCCACACTGTTTTCCAGAGTGGCTGCACCAGTTTGCATTCCCATGTTATTTGTTTTTTTCAAGGCAAGCTATACTGAGGTGAGGATCTGACCAGATTCACAGGCAATAGCTAATGATAGATAAGGACTTAGAAGGAACAAGAATAGAGAATCAGTGCAAGGAAGTGTATGGAAGAGGCGTGTGGATAGACCTCTTGGGATAGATCTGGAGTGCAAGGATTTAAATCTCACTTGTGATCATCAGATGAGTGAGATACTCGTTATGCCTCAGTTAGCTTCTTTCTCCATCCACCTACATGATTGCTCTGTGGGCTCATGAACAAGTGGCCATGACGCAGGGAGGCTGAAAAGGACACATTCTGGATCTGAATGTATTTTCCCACCTGCCATGTTCTGTTGGCGACCCCATTCGCCATCATGATATTCCACAGAGCAAAGGGCTTCACCAAGGAACTCACTCTAAGGCAAAGTGAGTGGAGCATTATTAACAAGACTTTCTCCTCTTACTATGACTCCTACATGCTGCTGGAGGAATATGGTTGGGACTCAGGATACCTGTGGTGCCTCCCGGCATTCATCCTGACAGCATCCCTAAGACCTAGATCTTTCAGAAATGAAATCAAGAAAGGAAGGAAGGAAGGGAGGGAGGGAGAGAGAGGGAGAAAGAAAAAAGAAAGAAAAATAGGGAGAGAGAGAAAAAAAGAGGGAGGGAGGGAGAGGGAGAGAGAGAGAAATGTCAATGTAATGATGTCATTGATGCGTGTACTGAATTAACCCATGTTTGGTGGTAGAAATGATGTCTTCTCAGACAAGTTCAGGAGAAAGGTTCTAGGTATGGTTTCTGACCTAAGCCTGGTTCGTTAGCCATCTTAAGTGATTTTGTTAGCTAAGGGATTATCTTTTTGTTTGTTTTAACCTTCTGCTTGGAGTTTATTTTCCACTTGGTGGGAGGCACACCTTCGTGGGGGTGTCAGGAAGGCTTGCATGTGGCTTGGATAGTAGAGGGTGGGGTTCTCTCAGCTTCCTTTTTGGTGTTTGCAGGGTTTTTTTTTTATATTTATTTAAAAAAAACTTTTTTTTTTTTTAACGTTTATTTATTTTTGAGACAGAGAGAGACAGAGCGTGAACGGGGGAGGGGAGAGAGAGAGGGAGACACAGAATCGGAAGCAGGCTCCAGGCTCTGAGCCATCAGCCCAGAGCCCGACGCGGGGCTCGAACTCACAGACCGCGAGATCGTGACCCGGGCCGAAGTCGGACGCTTAACCGACTGAGCCACCCAGGCGCCCCCGGTGTTTGCAGTTTTGATGTTAAAGACCCCACTGCTTCTGCCTGCTGCAGCCTGCCTAGTCTACGGGGAGGGGAGGAAAGGGACCCCGGGGAGCCTAGTGCCTCCTGAAGCCTGGTGGCTGGTGGTGGCCACTCAGGACTGGGGCGGGGTGTCGGCTTTGCCAGGCTGGCCGCCAGGCTGCTTTCTCGTGACTTCCAGAGCCAAGTCACAGGTGATTGTGGTGTTGGAGGCCTGGGGAGGTTCCAAGCCTGCGGAGTCTAACGCCGTAGCCATGAATGGGAGAGCGGACTTCCCGACAAAGAAGCTTGCCCACCAGTGACCTGGGTAGGCCTCGGGGGACCAGGGTGGTGAAGGATGGCTTCCCCAGGATATTCTGCACTTCCGCAGGAGCTGTTACTGGAAGTGGAACCCAGGCGGTGGCTGTAATAGTTGTGGGTGGCTGCGAGCAAGCCGCGATAGGGGGTGGCTTCCTTGCTGTCGTTTGTGGGCTGGTGGAAACCTTGGCAGCGACCCCTCCCAGGCTTCGGCATGTGATCGTGGGTGGTGAGGATGGTGAGGATGGTGATGGGGGCGCTAGGCCACAGAACCAATTTGCAAAGGAGACCAGGGAAAACTGCTGCACAGCTGAGATGCCCACAGGGCTCCGCTTTCTGTTTAATGCAGACAGAGTTGACTTTAAAAATTTTTTTTTAATGCTTATTTGTTTTTGAGACAGAGACAGAGCACGAGTGGGGGAGGGGGGTTGGGGGGGGGAGGGAGGGAAGCAGATAGACACAGAATCCAAAGGAGCCTCCAGGCTCTGAGCTGTCAGCACAGAGCCTGACACAGGGCTCGAACTCACAAACCATGAGATCAGGACCTGAGCTGAAGTCGGATGCTTAACCAACTGAGCCACCCAGGCGCCCGAGACAGAGTTGATTTTCAGTGTTTGAAACTAAGAACCCTGGTTTCTACAGCGAAATAAGTCGGCTGGAGGAGCAGATTAGGAGGTTGAGTAGCATGCTCCCCAAAAGATGTGTTCAAACCCTAATCCCCAGTACTTGGTGTCAGCCAATGTGACTTGATTTGGAAACAGGGTCTCTGCAGATATAATCAAGTTAAGATCATACTGGATTAGGTCATACTAGATTCGGGTGAGCCCTAAATCCACGACTAGTGTCCTTATAAAAGGCCAGACACACAGGGAGGAAGGCCATGTGATGCTGGGGCCATAAATTGGAGGGATATAACAATAAGCCAAGGAATACCAAAGACTGCCACAAAGAAGCAAAGGGAGATGCTTCCTGAGTCCTTCAGAAGGGAGTGTGGCCCTGCCAGTTTTGGATTTCTAGCCTCCAAAGCCACGAGAGAATACATTTATGTTTAAGCCACCCAGTTTGTGGTCATTTGATACAGCAGCCTTGGGAAAAGAATACACACTTCATTCAAGGTACCCTGAGTCCGTGGAAAGATTCAGTTCTGTGAACTGGGTGAGTGGCTGACTGTGTTCTCTACCGTGGAGATTTGACACAGGTCTCTGTTTGCTGAGCCTTGAGGGGGGATGTTAGTGGGCGGCCCCTAAAAGACCACATGATAGTTAGCCCCGGTCCCAGGTCCCTTTAGTTAGATTATTCCGATTAGCATGCTGATCCGGCTGTCCATTACGGTATTGTACCCACCTTTGTTCCGAGAAATGAAATCCTACTCTTCCCCCTACTACCCGAAGAACCTGGCTTCCATGCCCACTGAAATCAGTATTATCTCCTATGAGCATTCCCGGCCAATGAAAAACAGCCACACCAGTCTCTTAGAATATGCTATTAGTCTCCTCAACAATATCCCCAATTTAATCAAATCTAAGGCACCATCAATGATAAGACACACTATTACTTTACGAACTACTTAGAAAAAAAAAAAAACCACTGTCAAAGTTTGACCTGCAATAATTTATAATGCATCCGCATTTCACAGGCATGAAAAGATGTGCGTCTTAGAACTCATGGAACACAGTATTTCTCAAAGCCTTGGTGAAACAAGTGTCATTTGAACTCAGAATTCTCAGGAAAACAAAAGTGTGAGGGAGCAGATTATCCATGATAAACCATTCTACCCCTTGTGTCTCTCTGAGGTTTTGGATTTCTTCCTATTCGTTATTCCAGGGAATTTCTGGCAACTTAACTTTATTTAGTTTGGACTAACGTTGACTGCAGGTTTCAGTTCACCAACTAAGAAAACGATGAGAACCCAGCTGCTTTAGGTCAGCATATTGAACCCGAAATCTCTGATATGCATACCCATAACGACCGATTCAGCCTGATATGATTATCCCTCCTTGATCTAGCACCCTCCTGTCATATAACCAGACATACTTGCTAGGGTTATTATAGGTATTTCTTAGTGTGTAAGCCTTCTCCTGGGCCAGACTCTGTATTTGTCTTTCTGGAGCATACTGGAGTCTCACTGTTGTTACAGGTTTGGAAAAAGTGAAGAGTCCTAGAGACGATGAGGAAATGTGGCTTTCTGTGTCTGTGAGCTCACGTGAGCCTCTTTACGAGTTTTCAGGCAAGGTGGGAACTGCATCATCAAACAGAATAGCAGTTGAGTATAGGCAGGTGAGCACCATCCCAGATTGAGACTTAGAAAAAAAAATTTTTTTAACATTTTATTTATTTTTGAGAGACAGCACTCAAGTGGGTTAGGGGCAGAGAGAGAGGGAGACATATAGTCTGAAGCAGGCTCCAGGCTCTGAGCTGTCAGAGAGCCAGATGAGGGGCTCGAACCCACAAACTGTGAGATCGTGACCTGAGCTGATGTCGGACGCTTAACTGAGCCACCCAGGTGCCCTGCAGATTGAGACTTAATGGAAACTGTGACTCATCTGCATCCTCTCATATGTCGCCATTTCAATTGTCAAGGTCCTATTTTCACCTAAGAGACTTGGTGAAGAATTAAACTAACATTGGGGCACTGGGTGCCTCAATCGGTTAAATGTCCGGTTTCAGCTCAGGCCATGATGTCGCTGTTCATGAGTTCGAGCTCCGCTTAGGTCTCTGTGCTGACAGCTCAGAGCCTGGAGCCTGCCTCAGATTCTGTGTTTCCCTCGCTCTCTGCCCCTCCCCTGCTCGTACTGTGTGTGTGTGTGTGTGTGTGTGTGTGTGTGTGTGTGTGTGTGTGTGTCTGTGTCTCTCTCAAATAAATAAAACATTAAAAAAAAAGAAACTAACATTGTAATTTGGCAACTTGTGGGATCAAACTTTCACATTTGTCTTTTGGTTTTCTCTGTTCTTCAGCTGCAAACAATAAGAGATTCCTTTACTGTAGCCTCAGAAATTTCAGTCTGTGCTTTCATAGGAGGATTTAGGAATTACAGCTTCTCTTTCTTTTCTTTTTTCTTTTCTTTTCTTTTCTTTTCTTTAAGTAAGCAAGCTCTATGCCTGCTGTAAGGCTTGAACTCAGAACCCCCAAGATCAAGAGTCGCGGGATCTACCGACTGAGCCAGCCAGGCACCCCTCTTAATTCTCCTTCTTTAAGCCAGTTTTCACTGGTAGTGATTTTTGTCTCTCCCAGGGTACATGTGGCAATATCTAAAGATATTTTTAGCTGTCACAGCTGGGGAGGGATGTGTGTATATGTTACTTGCATCTGGTGGATAGATACCAGAGATGTTGTTAAATATCCTGTAATGCATAGGATACCCTCCTATAACAAATAAATATCCTGCCCAAAATGTCAGTAGTTCTCGGGTGAAGAAACCCCATCTTAAGCTACTCACCACAGTAAGAAGTAACCACCCTATCCCACATCCCTTGGTTCCTCAAATATGCTTCTATTCCCTTCAACAATCTCAGCTCTTTGGCCAAAAAAGTACCATGACATGATCAACGATAAGAAGCACTGTTATTTTATGACTGTGAAGGAAAAAGCACTGGCAAAGCATAATGGCACTTTGATTTTCAACACGCCCTTTTATGTGTGCCCTTCATGGGCACTTCATTCTAGATGACGGGATGATGTAGCTGCTTCTCCACAGGATGCCACAAGATACTAGAGTCACGTCCCCTCATACTTGCAGGATTCTCCCTTAAGCCCCAAGTAGACCCAATAACCAATCCTTGAAGTCCTCTTGCCTGCAACCACTTCTGATACAAATTTCTGCTTTTCAGCAGCACAGTTGTGTCTGTGTGCGTGTGCACACACATGCGTAAGATATAGTGGGTTCCTGTGTAGCTTAGGGAGGAACTGGGATTGCTGGAGACCACGTTTACAACTACTTTTTTTTCACTTAAAAATTTTTTTTCCTCAATGTTTACTTACTGATTTTTATTATAAAATTTTTTTTAATGTTTACTTTTTTTTTTTTAATTTTTTTAACGTTTTATTTATTTTTGAGACAGGGAGAGACAGAGCATGAACAGGGGAGGGTCAGAGAGTGGGAGACACAGAATCTGAAACAGGCTCCAGGCTCTGAGTTGTCAGCACAGAGCCCGACGCGGGGCTTGAACTCACAGACCGAGAGATCATGACCTGAACCGAAGTCGGCCACTTAACTGACTGAGCCACCCAGGCGCCCCTTAATGTTTATTTTTGAGAGGGAGGGAGAGACAGAATGTGAGTGGGGGAGGGGCAGAGAGAGAGAGGGAGACACAGAAGCCGAAGCAGGCTCCAGGCTCCGAGCTGTCAGCACAGAGCTCGACTCGGGGCTCAAACCCATGAACTGTGAGATCACGGCCCGAGCTGAAGTCAGACGCTCAACCGACCGAGCCACCCAGGCGCCCGTAGGGCTACTTTTAATAGCACCCAAGTTAGGCTACAGAAGTGGTCCTGCTGACCAGAAGTACTGCTGACCAGTGCCAAGCACTGTAGTTTGGCTGTGGACACTCACTCTAGCATCACGTCTGCTGCTGGCACTGTTAACTGCTCTCAGCCTTCCTTGCAGGCTGCTGCCTCTTCACTCACTCACTGGCTGGGATGGAAGTGCCTAGTTCACTAAGGATGGCTTAGCACGTACATGCTCGTGCTCCAGTCATAAGGAGGGATGGAAAAGGAAGTATTTGGCATTTTCAGCATCTATAATAGGAGACACATCCTGCCGCCATCAAACTTTTATTATGTGGGGAGTTCCCCGAACACAGAGAAATGGCATAGATTTGGCTACAAAGAATGGTAAAGACCCGCTACTACCCTTCCCGCCACTCTCTCCCTTCTCCAGACAGAAAACCAGAAACAATTCTGGGTTCCCTTCTTCTGGATTTCGTCTCCAAAATATGATCCTTTTTCTTAAATTTTTAAAAATGTTTTATTACTTTTTAAGAGCATGAGAGAGAGAATGAGAGAATGAGTCAGGGAGGGGGGCAGAGAGAGAGAGGGAGACATAGAATCGGAAGCAGGCTCCAGGCTCTGAGCTGTCAGCACAGATCCCAGTGCAAGGCTCAAACTCATGAACTGGGTGAGATCATGACCTGAGCCGAAGTCGGACGCTTAACTGACTGAGCCACCCAGGAGTCCCTAGTCTTTTTTCTTAATGTAAACTCTAGCCCCAATGTAGCACTTGAACTCCTGGCCCTGAGATCAAGAGTCACATGCTGTACCGACTGAGCCAGCCAGGTGCCTCCATAATACAGTGTTGAACCATCCTCTTTTCATCGCCACTGTGAGGAACTTTGTATAGCAGACTGTTATCCATTCTGTCTGGATTACTGTCCTGGCCTTTTCCTCCCCGCTTCCGCTCACTCTCCCTTCCAGTCCACAGCCCTCCAAGTAGCAAGTGTGTTTCCTTTTCCAGCCACCCTATAAACCTTCTTTGCTTGCAACCTTCCGTGGCTTCGTTTTGCACTTAGAATAAAATCCAAAATCTTTATTTTGGTTTCTCAGGAGGGTGATCAAGAGTCTTCCCTTTTGTTTTTGTTTTTTTTTTTAAGTGTTTATTTATTTATTTTGAGAGAGAGCGAGAGAAAGAGCACATGCTTGAGCAGGGAAGGGGCAGAGGAGAGAGGGAGGGAGAATCCCAAGCAGGCTCCACACTCAGCACCGTGAGATCATGACTTGAGCTGATATGAAGAGTCGCATGCTCAGCTGACCAAGCCACCCACACGCTCCAAGAGAGCCTCCTTTTATTCTCAAAAATTAATGCTTTAGACAATAAGTTCCTGGCCCTTTACCTGTACGGCCCTGATTTTCTTTACATTTTTTTTTTTTTTATCATTTATTTATTGAGAGAGAGAAGAGAGAGACAGAGCGTGAGCAGGGGAGGGGTAGAGAGAGAGGGGGAGATACAGACTCTGAAGCAGGCTCCAGGCTCTGAGCTGTCAGCACAGAGCCCACATGGGGCTCTATCTCAACGAACCACGAGATCATGACCTGAATGGAAGTCGGACGCCCAACCGACTGAGCCTCCCAGGCGTCCCTGTAAGGCTCTGATTTTCTGGACCCTGCTCCCTGACCCCCTGAGTCACTAACCCCCGCTCACATCTCCTCTTACCTTTCGTCCCTGCTTTGGGGCCTTTGAAGGTTCTGTTCTTCTGCCTTGTGTTTTCCACACAGTTTTCTCCTTGTCATCCTTCAAGTCTTACCAAAATGGGCATCTGAGATGGCTTTCGTCACTTTTTTTTTTTTTTAAAGGAATCTTTATACCTCATGTGGGGCTCGAATCCACAACCCCCAGATCAAGAGTCGCATGCTCCACCCCACCCCCCCGCCTCCCGAGCTGTCGAGGCACCCCCTCCTCAGCTCTCTACCTAAACAGCCTCTATCTCTGTTCTCTGCACCATTTCCTTGCTCACTTCTTCCATAGATTCTCCAGAATTTGATGGCTTTTTTTTTTTTATTTTTTTTTATTTTGAGAGAGTGAGAGACCAGGGGAGGGGCAGAGAGAGGGGGAAATAGTATCCCAGGCAGGCTCTGTGCTGTCAGCACAGAGCCCAATGCAGGGTTCGAACTCAGAAACCACGAGACCATGACCTGAGCCGAAAGCAAGGGACGGATGCTTAACCAACTGAGCCACCCAGGCGCCCCCAGAATTTGGTGTTTGTTCTGTCCACTTGTTTATCGTTAAATTCTCGCTTGTCCACCAGAATGTAAGCTCCCTGAGGGTATGGATTATGTGTGTTTGCTTCACCAGTGTGTCCTGGGGCCCACACGCCACAGTTCCCTTAATGAATAATATGTTAAGCAGAAGAGTAAAATTCACCAGGCCTTCCCTCCCTGACCTCCTGGTAGGGGTAAGCTGCCTTGCAGAACAGAGTCAGACGGTCCGTCGTTCTCTTCCTTGCACGTCTCACAACTGTACTCAGACGGCCATTTGTGTAATGTCACTATTGTCAGTTTCTCCTAGATTATACTTCCATGAGAACGGAGGCACATCTCTCTTGCCATGCCCACAACAAGGCAGTTCAGGAGGCATGAGTCTGCGGAATCTTCCGGAGGCTCATGTGCCTGCGAGCTGGGGAGAGGGAGGAGGAGGGGACCTTGGCTCTGTGGCGGCACAGTGAAAACAGGAAGGGCACGTGCGAGGCTCACGCAGGCCTCCCCGTGCAGGGTGATTAGGTGGCCCGGTCTTTCTCTTCTGCAGAATTTCCCTGGACTTCTCTGCTTCACTCTTGTTGTCCTTAGAGGTTTCTTAAACTTCAGCAAATCTGGGTACGTGGAGGACCCAGGCCTTCAGCCAAGGCACATGGCAGGGATGGCAGCAAGGCCTCTGGATCCCCGGGAAGACTTGGAGGAGTGTGGAGAGGAACACTTGCAGCTGATGCCCTAACTTCTTTCTGTGTTGTCTTTGTAAACAGAAGTCCCGACCACTACTGGCTCAAAGACCGCAGTAGAACATATAAACTCAGGCAACCCCGACGCAGCATTAACACACGGTGGTGAAAGTCCAGTTGAAAACACAAAGACGACGACGGCCACGACGACCACGACGACCACGGTTCCACCACCTCCTGAGGAAAGGAAGCCGTCATCCGCCACGTCAGCCATGGTCACCAAAAGCCCATCTACGGCACCCAGCAACTCACCCGCTGCCCCGTCTCTAGCCCCGACACAGAAAGACACAGCTGCCACTACCAGTAACAAAGAGGGGGTGTTAACCGGCCCCCCGACAGCTCCTGATCCACCAACCAGTAAGTCCGTGAAGCCCGACACCACACAGAGCCAGCCAGCCGGATCTGGAGCCCAGAGCAGCACCAGTGTTCCCACTGACCACACGACCACGCAGGGCATGGGGCCTCTGCCGCCACTGGTTAGCCCCACCCGCGCCACACCTGCTCCTTCCACGGCCACCCCAGCAAGTCCTCACCAACCAGCTGCGACTGCTACTTTGAAGCCCCCGGGGGACTCTTCCAAGGCACCAGACAAAGTCTCTACGGCTTCAAGTACTTTAGGCACCAAGACCAGTCCCGACTCCACATTACACGGGGCGCCTACCACGCCAAGTAAGTGACGTGCTCCCCATCCCCCCCCTCCCACCCCCAGCAGGAAGAAGCTTCTGAATGCTTATGTTCTATACAGTTGCTCAGCTGGAAGATAGAATTCATGCTGAGGGTTACACACTGTGACTACACCACCTTCATTCAGGCCTGGGGTCCCCTTCAATGACAAGCAGAGGCCAACAATGCTGTGTTGTTCTGATGAGAGCTCGGGGTTTTGGCCTGCTCGGTTGAGCGCATAAACAAGCCAACAGTCTGTTCATGGGTAAGACTTGGGCTGGGCGGTTGGTTGCAGGGTGGAGGGAGCATTGAAAGTAGTTCAGAGCAGCGGCGCCTGGGAGACTCAGTCTGTTAAACGTCCGACTTTGGCTCGGGTCATGATCTCATGGTTCGTGGGTTTGAGCCCCGCATCGGGCTCTGTGCTGACAGCTCGGAGCCTGGAGCCTCTTTGGATTCTGTGTCTCGCTCGCTCTCTGCCCCTCCCCCGCTCACACTCTGTCTCTCTCTCTCTCAAAAATAAAACAAACATGAAAAAAAAAAAAGAAAGAAAAAAGAAAAAGCAGGACTCCAGAACAGTGTTCCTCACATGTGTTTGATAGCATTTACAGTAGGAAATACATTTTAATTTTACACCACGATCTGGGACATGAAAATGTAACACACGTATAACAACACATGTAACTGATAACAAAAGTTTCACCTATCGGCTTATTCTTGCTGTATGGGATACATCCTAATAATTTTCTACTCCATCCCATTCCTTTGTTCCTTTTTAAAAGTGCTGATCTTAACCCAGTAAGTAAATTTTAAAACTCACTGATGGATCATGAGCCTCAAGATCATGACCCATAGCAGATCTATTGAATCAGAACTTCTAGGTTGTGAACCTGAGGGTCTGCATTGTCCAGAACTTCCTCGGTAATCGGGATGCACGCTGCTGTTGCCACTGTGGTGGTGCTGTCCTGCTGTAAGAGCAAGGGCTCTGAGTTAGGGGCGCCGGGATTCACGCCCCTGTTGTGTCTCCCTGTTGTGTTATCTTCTTTTTTTAAGTTTACTTATTTGTTTTGGGGGAGAGAGAGAGAGAGAGAGAGAGCGAGCGAGCAAACGGGAGGGGCAGAGAGAGAGACAGAGAATTCCAAGTAGACTTTGCACTGGCAGCGTGGAGCCTGGCATAGGCTCGAACACATAAACTGCAATCATGACCTGAGTGGAAACCGCGAGTCAGTCACTTGACCAACTGAACCACCCACATGCCCCCTATTGTGCCACTTCTTAACACTGTGACCTTGGGCAAATCATCAAGCCCCTCTGAGCCTCAGTTTTCTTTTTTTCTCTCTTCCTTCCTTCCTTCCTTCCTTCCTTCCTTCCTTCCTTCCTTCCTTCCTTCCTTCCTTTTTCTTTCTTTCTTTCTTTCTTTCTTTCTTTCTTTCTTTCTTTCTTTCTTTCTTTCTTTCTCTTCTCTCTTTCTTTTCTTTTCCTTTCTTTTTCTTTTTCCTTTCTTCCTGTCTTTCTTAAACTAAAACATTTTTTTTTCATTTTTACTTAGAGGGCAGGGGAGGGGTAGAGACAGGAGAGAAGAATCCCAAGGAATCCCAAGCAGGCTCCACAGTGTCGGCACAGAGCCCCATGTGGGGCTCAAACCCACAAAACTGCGAGATCATGACCTGACCCGAAATCAAGTGTTGGGCGCCCAACTGAGCCATCCAGGCACCCCTGAATTTTTTTTAATGTTTATTTATTTTTGAGAGAAAGAGAGAGTGTGAGCAGGGGCGGGGCAGAGAAAGAGGGAGACAGAATCCGAAGCAGGCTGCAGGCTCTGAGCTGCCAGCACAGAGCCTGACGCGGGGCTCAAACCCACCAGCGGTGAGATCATGACCTGAGCCGAAGTCGGACACTTAACCACCTGAGCCACCCAGGCGCCACTCAGTTTCTTTATTTATAAAATAGGTTAATTATGGTACCTTCTTCGTAGGGCGTGGTGAGGATTAACTAAGAAAGTAACTCGGAAGCACTCAGTACGGTCCCTCAGATGGAGTAAGTCCTCATTTAGTATTAGCTGTTGCTGCTGACACCATTGCCATTGTGACTGCTTTTATGAGGCCTCACCCTGGCTCGTTCAGTCTCACCCATCCTGGACTATGTTATGAGAATGGACTTCAGGTGTTTACTTCTTCCTCATTGCCTTGCTCATTACTCCAGCTTGTAGTCTAGGTGGGAGATAAGATCAAAGAACCTTAGGGAGCTAAGAACAAGAAAGACTGTCCTCTTAAAGGTTCCACTTATATTTTTTACTTTTAAAAAAAGTTTTATTAATTTTAGTCATCTCTACACTCAACGTGGGACTCGAACTCACGACCCTGGAATCAAGAGTTGCACACTCTTCGGACTGAGCCAGCCAGGCGCCTCCCACTCATCTTTTCTCATAGCATTTGCTTTCCAATTACAGCATCATTTGTTGCCTCACAAGGAAATCACGAGCACTCCAGCAAGGTGCCAGCTGTCCTTGGGACCTCTTCCTCCATCACTGGGACCTCTTCCTCCGCCACTGGGACCTCTTCCTCCGCCACTGGGACCTCTTCCTCCGCCACTGGGACCTCTTCCTCTGTCACTGGGACCTCTTCTTCCGTCCCTGGGATCTCTTCCTCTGTCCCTGGGACCTCTTCCTCTTCGTCGGGACCTGTGGCCACATCTACTGTTATGGGACCTGGAAGCTTTAGCACTCACTTGGCTCCAACTACCCCCCAAGTCTCCAGCACATCTTCTCCTGCCTTGACTCATAGGGATGATGGGGTGCTGCCAGCAGTGGTGGGACAGGTAAGAGAGACCAGACTCAGATGGGAGGGGGCTCTAAGAGGTATTTCTAGTCTTCCTTATAGCCCAGGGCCCCTGGCGAGGACTGTTAGAAGTAGGCAGCCATCTACCCCCTCTGCCTCGCTTTGCGGGACAGCCAGGCACACACCTGGCTCTGTAACTGGCCAGCCCAGCTTGCCAGAAACTCCTTCCTTTGTGTCACCCACTCAGGGGGAGGGAGAGAGGGAGGGAGGAATTAGTGATGAGACCCTGCCAGGCTGAGCCAGAATCTGAATCTCAATGGCTTCTTCTAGATACAGTGCGGACATCCCGAAAATCAAACCGAGAGGATGCTCATCCTGAACTTCACGAAAACCAGCCCCTGTGTGAGTACCCTGCTAATCCAGGCTGCACCCTGAACTACACCCCCAAACTGTGGCTTAGCGGCAGGGTCAGAGAAGGTAGAAGGGAATGGTGTGTTCCTTTTCCTGCCCTTGTTTTTTTCCTAGTGGGAAGTGGCCCCTTCCAGCTTACAGAGGGACAAAGTGAAGTTCAGATTCCTCTAAGTCAAGTCCCATGGGGCTGCTGTCAGGCCAGAAGAAGTACCCAGGTCTCCTGGACTTGCACTGTGTAATTGTTCACAGGTTCTCAGAGTCTGGAGACCTCAGTCCTAGTTCCTGTTTGCCTTTCGTTCAGGCTGTGATTTAATTAAATTGATCTCTTTGGTCTTCAGAGGCTCAGTCCGCCTGCCTAACTTTTCCTGCTCTCATAGTCTGTGGTTTTATATTTGCTGGCCCATGTATTAATCTGATGGCCTCAGTGGTTGAACAGCAAGGAGATAATCTCCCTCTGGTCTGAGCAGTCAGTTCCGAAGCATCAGGGAGCCACTGCCAGCACTCAGGGTGGTGTGTGTGTGCTGGGGTGGGGGTGTCAGCTTTCGCATGACTCCATTTTCATGAAAGGGCGTGTCCTACCAGCCCAGATGGCTGCTCCCTTCTGCTGGCACCTGGGAGTGCAGCTGATGGGTGGCTCACTGCTGCCCTCTCCTGGCCAGTGACTGTTTTTGCAAACACCCCCTAGAATTAAGACAGGCTGTCTAGAAGACGAGAAGGTGGGTTTACAACATTTTAATACCACCTGTATTTTTTCAGTCATTTTCTTTTGGGTGTTTGTTTTGCTTGGATTTTCCAAGTGAATTTTACAGAGCATGCATTTAGACTGGAGTTTGAAAGGGAGCGGTGCTGCCCTGGCCTTGGGTTATTGGACAAGGCAGGAATCCCACCGATGCGTGCCCAGCCATTCTCAGGCCCTCTTTTTTGCTAAAACTTGCCAGGTTGTATGATTGGCTGGGAGAAGCATTTTTCCCCCGTGTGCTGTACAAGGAGGGTTGGAAGCCCTGGATCCCTACCTGGTGTGAGGCTGAGGGATTGGGAAGCCTAGGAGATCCCAGGTAGAAACCTAGGGATGGTTTGTGGGGGTCCTGATGTGAGCCATACAAAGAGTCTTTTTCTTTATCCATCTCCATACCTTATTCCGAAATCAGGTCAGAGAAACGCCAGCTTGGTGTGCCTCTAGATGACATGGCAGGACCTGGTAAAAGCTGTCCACACTTTGCTTCCTCACCTTCAGCCCTAAAGCCATGTCAGCCATGCTCTGTCTGTTTAGAGATACAGGACTTCCTTCCAAGATGTCTCCATGTGCCTCTTCAAGATCTCCCACCGTGCCCTGTTCAGTGACAGCCTTGCCTTTTTCCCTGTCAGCCTGTTTATGGCTTCATGGACAGAATCTTAGTTTAGGGAAGGGTGTGCATCTTTCAACTTTGGGGTAGATATCCTTGGGTTGAGAGCTGGGGCTTCCCCTCCTGAGGTCTTTGAACTGGGCATCAACGCCTAGAAGGTTGAGAGAGGGCTGGAGTCTTCCCCACTGGCTGGGGGCTGGGGGTAGGGAGGGGTGGCAGTGATTGCTGGGAAGGACCTCCACAGTTCCTTCTAGAGCAATGATAAGGGCATCAGGTCATGACCCCTGAAGAACTCTGAGAGAGAAAGGGGGTAGTCAGGTGAAAGGTATTGGTCAGCCATAGACAAGATAAACAGGGTGAGGGGACCCGGGGAGGAGATTCGCATGAGTCAGGGAAGGCAGGGACTGACCCAGCTCGGCACCTAACCTCTGACTCCTTCCGGGCCTGCAAGTGGTCCCAGTTGAGGGAATAGAGAAATAGGTCCACACCAGGCAAATGCATTCTCCAGACCTTGGGTCCGACGGGCAGCCCCCGAAACCTAGGCTGTTGTTCTGATCTTTGAGGAATCACTTGTGGTCTCCCTGCAATAGGAGACGAACTTTTCGGATGACAAACTGGTCACACTACTGTGCAGAGCAGCAAAAGCCACCTTCAACCCACCTCAAGATCGGTGCCATATACGGCTGGCACCTATTCCCGAGACCCAGGCAGTGGCAATCAAAGAAATCGCTATCCAGAGTGAGTTGAGGGGAGGGGGTGCTGAGGCCTAAGGGGGGTGGGAATGGGGCAGGGGGTGACAGCTTAGGAGCCACGAGGATGGGTCAGGGCTGGTCCTTCCTCGGTACCCTAAGAAGGGTCGCGCCAAGAGAGACAGCACCCAGGAGACTGAGGTACAGCATGTCCTCTTGGGGCCCTGTGTCCATCCCTCGCACATCACTCTGAGCTGGACCACTAGAAACGTCTCTCCTCCCCACAGCAAACCTCCTGCCCAGGGACGTGTATGAGTTGCTGAAAGACAAATGGGACGAGCTGCAAGAGGTAAGCGGGCTCCTCCCGTGTGCTGGGGCGGAAGCCTGTCCCTCGGAAGTCTACAGTTACTCTGCTCTGCAGCGCTTCTCGCTGTAGAGGGACCTCCCGCTTGCAAGCAGCTGGAAGACGGGAGGATTAGAGAGGGGACAGCCGGTGACGGAATAGGTCCCCCAGCAAACGCCAAGCAGAAGAGATCGTAACTGACCGGGAGTGACCCACGTTCTGTTTTCTGCCACATAACCTCCTCCTTCCTGGCAGGTGGGAGTCAGTAACATGAAGCTTGGGGACCAAGGGCCACCCGAAGAGACGGAGGACCGGTTCAGCATGCCCCTCATCATCACCATCGTCTGTATGGCCTCCTTCCTGCTCCTCGTCGCTGCCCTCTATGGCTGCTGCCACCAGCGCCTCTCCCAGAGGAAAGACCAGGTGAGGACTTCACTCCCCTCGCCAGCGAAGCAGGCCAGTTCACCAGATGACTTCACCCCGTCACCCCCATATTAGAGGAGAGTGAGGGGGCCGTGAACCCTTTCGGACAGGCAGAGACCCTCCCTTACAGGAACTGCAAAGTTACAGGGAAATGAAAGAATCACGTGGGGGAAGGGAGGATCGCGGCTGCGGAGTCCAGACTTGGGGTAAAGCCCCGGCTCTGCCTGTTACCCACGTGGCCATGGGCACTTCCTGGAACCTCTAAGCTCCAGGTTTCTCATCTGCACGTGGGGAGAACGGTCACCTTGCGGAGCTGCTGAGGGTTCCCTGAAAGAAGTGGACCTAGGCCCACGTGTCTAACGTCTGACAGGAGGCTCTTTTACCCGCCTTCGTCAGATTCCCCTCATGACGGCCCCACCCAGACACGTAGTCCTCAACCCTGGCTGCGCACTCTGGGGCCAGTTAGAGAAATTCGTGTGCCGGCCTCCTCACACGCCAGTTGAGACAATCTGGATCTGAATGTTTGTTCAAAGCTTCCCAGGTGACTCGACCATGTGACCCAGGTTGTACCTCGGGTAAAGACGAGAGAAGAGCACGGGCTCCAGGTGGCTCCTGTCTGTGGCCAAGACGGCTGTAGGTCGCGCCGCACCCATCTTGCCGGGGCTTAGAGAGGTCCTGGGTCACCCGGCCTGATGAAAGTCATTTCCAGCCCTTCCTGATTCAGCACAATGGGTGGGGTGAGGCAGGTGCCTGGAGAGTAAGGTTTGGAGGGAAGGAATGGAGGAGAGCGATCAGAGGACTCTGCAGAACAGAGTCCGTTTCCGCTTGGCTTCCTGGATTTGCCAGTAGGGGAAAGGTCAAGTGAGCTGGGAATTCTAGGATGCTGGGCAAGGCCAGTAGCCACGATGATCTCCAGGAGCACTTACTGCGCACATTAGCCAAGCTGGGGTTCCTGGATTGTGGGGCTAAATGTGTAACATGAAGGCTATAGCCCCTAAACATTACCCTTTCTTCTTGGGTCATCTTCTCTGCCCTAGCAACGACTAACGGAGGAGCTGCAGACAGTGGAGAATGGTTACCATGACAATCCCACACTGGAAGTGATGGAGACCTCCTCAGAGATGCAGGAGAAAAAGGTGGTCAACCTTAATGGGGAGCTGGGGGACAGCTGGATCGTCCCCCTAGACAACCTGACCAAGGATGACCTGGACGAGGAGGAAGACACACACCTCTAATCAGGTCTGCGGGTGGCCTCCGACAGTGCCACAGCGCTCCAGACTGAGCCACCTCAAGTGCCATTGGGACAGGGGAGGAACATCCTTCCCAGCTGAGGGAGAGACTGGCAGGGGAAGGAGACTTGGTGGCTCCCTCCTCCCAATCCCCACGGGGCCTTAATTTCCCCTTTTCAGACTGAACAAGTCACATTCTGTCTAGATCTGTCTTGTAAGATAACCCACTAGTGCCTGAGCTCAGTACTGCTGGAAGGTGAGAGGGAGCTCACTCATGTGACCATCTAGTAGGATCCCTTCATCCCACATACGTGGAGACCAAGGCCTGACAGGGGTATAAGGTCCAGCTCACACAGCCCCTGGTGGCAGAGTCAGGATGACCACAAAAATTCCCTTTTCCGGGCCGGTGTGCACTGCCACCCCACCCCACTGCTGTCACCACCCCCCCGTGCCCTCCCTTCCGATATGCCCCCGGCTGGATGGAAGGGACAGCGGGGCCAGATCCTGTCTCAGGGGAATCTGATTCCTTGAAAGTACGGGTCCAAGCTGTCCATCTCCTGTCCCCAGCCTCGCCTGCCAGTGTTCCATCCCCTTTTTGCCTCCCCCTTCCTTCACTCTGTATCCCCACTCTGTCCCAAGGACCCCTGGGACTCACACAGGTCATTGATGACTTTGAGCCCCTGGTCCTGGATTCTGGCTTCCTTGCATTTGCCTAGTGGGACTGAGTGGGACTCGACCCACACCAGACTCCAGTGTGAGCGAGGTCAGGGATCCACCGGCAGGCGAGGATGGGTCCTGGCCCAGCACCCAGGGCCTCCTTGAAGGGGCTCCCCAGGAAACTGCTTGGCTTCCTACTCCCACTGGGAAGTAAAATCTGCAGCAGCGATGAAGTCCAAGTGTGTCTATTTTGTTGTTCACTGCTCAGCCAGTGGGGTGAAGACCCAAGCTAGGTCCAGCAAGAGTGACAGCTGTGGGGCAGACTTTCCCGGGGCCCAGTCCACGGAGAGGTGTCTTAGGAGACAATCGATTGACAGGAAGGATGGGCTTTACTCTCTGTTCCATAGGAAACTCAGGGACTTTTCAAGTTGCTGAGAATTTTGTTGTATTTGTGTTTTAGTCCAGCCCTCCACTGCCCAAAGCCAAAGCTCCAGCCATTGGGGGACTTTTCAGTTAACCGATCTCACTGATTTCTGGTTCTCCTGTGTCATAGGGCAAGAAAGGTCTAGAAAGTGTGATACATCTTAAGGTGCACAGGGGCAGCTTCGGGGGGCCTGTGGGGTTCCCGGTGACCTCTCACTGTTCCGGCATGGAGTTGGCCCTTGCCGTGTCCCTTGCCGTGTCCCCTTCTCTATATCCTTAGCAGGGCTACCCAGTTCTGTGGTTCTGGTAGCATCTCAGGGAAACAGCACCATGGAGGGTTTAGAGAAAGCTCAGCGGTCAGTTCCCAAGCAGAAGGCACCTGAGGACTGGGCAGAGTGTAGTTTAATCTGGTTTTCTGGGAAGAAGAAATCCCATGTGGAACTTTGCCCACTGTCTCTTGTTCCTGGGTGGAACTTTCCTGACACCTAGGAAGATGGGCAGAACTGCTTTAGAGAGTGAAAATGGTAATATCAGAGCAAGAAGCCAGAACCTCAGAAACTGGAGGCCCAGGCTCTGATAGTCTTGATGAAATAGGTGGCCTGCTTTAGGATAGCTTATTTTGAAGGAGTTTAGCGAGGGAAGATCTCTGTTCTTCCCTGGCTGCCTTGATTCTTTCTTCATAACCTTTGGCCTTTGATATCTTAGGGGAAAAGAAAGGCCAGGGGTTCAAGTAGGGCCTCCAGTGAGTTTCCAAGAGCTAGAGAGATGCTAAGCTAACAAGGAACCAAAAGCATTTGCCCAGATCCTCCAGCATTTGGAGGTCAGCAGGATGGATAACAATGCTCGTTTGGGGGAAAAACAGAAGAAATCTTGTTACACTGGGAAAAGATCTGTTTGCTTCCTTCCTGCCCAACATTCAGTTCTTTCCACCCATTGGGTTTCTGTGGAAGAGGCCGGACTGGATTACTACTCTTGCTGATTCTGGGTCACATTTTACCAGCCAGGCGTTCAGACAGAGACAGCAAATATGCCTCCACAAATAGATCAAAGGCTATAACCCCCAAAGGCTCTTAGGGAGAGATGATGTCCGGCAAGGACTAGAGTAAAAATTATATACTTGGTCAAGAGAGATGACTGTAGTTCTGTCCAAGGGGAATCTTGGGAAGCTTCGGGCTGGTTCACATGCTCCTTTTGGTGCATCCAGATTGGGTTACACTGGCCTTTTAGGGCAACTTCAGAATCCAGTACCTTGCCTGGGCTTGCTCTTGTCACTAGACCTCTAGGTCAAGGGCCATACAGCCACGCATGTGCAAAGGTCATCTTCATCCCACGTCTGCATTGAGTTCTAAATGCTGTCTGATAAGTCAGATGCTGGGGCTGAGAAGAAAGAAGAGGAACACCAGGAACTCAGCATGACTTTCAACAGGCTGTGCCACAGAAAGATGATAAACTTTACATCAGTGGCAAACTGGTTTCCGTAAGCTGCGTAAAAGGCCAGAAACCATGGCTGATGACTGGACAGAACCCAGCAGGAAGCACGCTCTCCTGAGAACAAGGAGTGACTGCTTCTGAAGGAGGTACAGAACATGCTTTGCATCGTAGGACAGAACACGGGTTGAAGCTGGTCTAGACACCAGATTCTTTTGCCCCCTCTTGAGAAGGAAAGCCGGCAGAAAGTTTATTTAAACCACTTCTTGAGCTTTAACCTTTTTGGCAATATACTGGAGAAACTTGGAAAAACTAGTCCAAGCTGATACATACTTTTTGATAATGTAAATACAACAGCCACATGTTAATCCACCCCGCACTGCTTTGAGTGAGTATACTTTGTAAAAACATTTGTTAGTTAAGTGAGGTGGCTTTCCCCCCCTCTAAAACAGGAATGTAAATGTCTATTTCACTAGAAATGACAAGTTTTGTTTTGTTTTGTTTTTTTCCTTAATGAAAAAAACGAAATGTAAGACAAGCTGATGACAAAGTATTTGTCTTACAGATCAGGCATCTTTGTTTTTAAATATGGTCCTCACCCCCTCCCCAGCCAAGTCCTAGTCTATCAATATGCACTGGTTAGAAAGTGATACTCTAGTCTTAGGGAGAGGCTTTTAGACACCTCTCCAATCTTTGTTTTGTTCTTCCAGAAAAAGGCACTGAAGGGCAGAAAGATAAAGTGACTTGGCCAAAACACATGGTTAGTGACAGAAACGGGATTAAAACACCGGTGCCGTGGGCCTTAGAAGGAATCCGGAAATTAAGGACAGGCACCAAAATGACACAGAATGCCCTTCTCAAATCTTACCCTGCAGGAAGCCTAGGGAGGGCGTGAGGACAGCAGTGGGAAACATACTGGTCTCCTCTTCCTCTGAGTTACTTAGGTCTCAGACTTGAACGGTATGCTTTTCTGTCAAGAAACAGTTTTGGATGAGCTTTGACATGGATCTTCTAGTAGGGCTGAGGCTTAAAGGGAGAAAGGTAGGGGAAGGCAGAGGGGGCAAGAGGAAAGCGATGGCATATTTTCCATCATTCGCTAGCTGATTGGCTCAGGTTGGGGAGAACCCAATACTGAGTGGAAGGGAGGGAATTACTATTTGATGTGTCTTTTTTTTTTTTTTTTTTTTTTTTTTTAATTAGTGAATGTCAAACAGTTTGCCCAGGAGACTGGGGGAGCATGTGTCTTCATGGACAGGGGTCTGAAGTACACTGGAATTTACTGAGAAACTTGTTTGTAAAGACTATACTTAATTATTGCCATTTTCTTACAAAACTATATTTTGGAAAATTGTATACTGTCAATTAAAGTGCTTTTGTATAAGCTGGTTCAAGCCCTGGTGGTTGGACTTGACTGATTGGCTTGTGTTCTTAACCTGTGCGTGAGGCTCCTGTCTCAAGCGCCGCGGACATGAGGCGTTCTGGGGAGTGCAGCGCCCTCAGCTCGTCTGCTATATGGCCGAACTGTGGGGGTGCAGAGAGCAAAAGAGAAAGCGGGAAGCTCAAAGAAAGGAAGGGGATCCTGGAGGTGATGACGGTTCCCCAGATTATCTTGGGTTGTTGGAGCGATAATGGAATTTTCCCTCACGCTTTTATCAGTGGTCTACCTTCTTTCTTTCTTCCACTTCCGCCTCAGATACAATTATGAATCACCCACCACTAAACATCCTTGAGCCCTGGTCAGGTGTGAAACACTGGTGTGGAGACAAATTAAAAATATAAAGAAATAAAGAGGTTCCCTCCTGGTCCTGTTACTGCTCACAAAAGGGTTTACTTATCCCAAGAAGCCTCCCCCTTGTTCCTTGTCTACAGAGATGTTAGTGAAGATGAAGAATGTTCAGGAAAGGAAGCACTCAAAACCCATCCTGATTCTCTTCCTCTCCTGGGGTGGTACCATCTCCCTATACATTCCTCACTGGAAGGGGAAAACGGTCTCTCCCAACTTCAGAAGAGAAATGGTCAGATGACTGGGTCCACGTTCACACTGCTACACAACAATCTCTTCTCTTTGCCTGGCATCTTACAAAACGTTTTTACATTTCTTGTTTAGGAATGGGCGCTTCTCTACCAATAGGTAGAATTTAGGTACAGAGATGAAGGATTCTGAGATGACACAGCTATTTAAGGGGTTAGTGTGAGGCCTTGAAGCTGTATTGTTTCTCTTCAGTCTTACATTCTTTTCCCATTCACATCAATGCCGGGGTTCCAGCAACAAGTACATTTCTAGAATGCATTGTTAACAATATGATTTTGCTTCTATAGGGGAGTTCTGAAAGCCGGTTAACACTCTTAACTGTGGGCCCGAGTTGGGCCAGGGGTATTTTGAGGTTAACTTCAAGAGTGGGCCAAGAATACAGAAAAGAATACAAATACCAGGAACTCGGGCAGGCCCCTTGGCCATGCTTGAGGCACACTGTTCTAAGAACAGAATGACTCACAGTTTATCGTTGGCCACAAATTAGACCTGAGGCCTGAGGCTCTGTGGCTCCATTCTCTTCCTGAAGAGGTCATTCACCCTGCTCCCTGCCCTGCCAACCAAGAAGCAGTCACTCAGTAGTCCTAATGCACTAGGCCTCTGTCACTCGCACGTCCCCTGTCCCCCATCCCCCATCCTACAAGCTTATTTCTTCTGTACTCTAAGGGGAAAAAAGTAAAAATAGGACTAGTACTATAATTAGCACGTGATAAATACTGAGATAGTATTTTTCAAAGACCTTGGCATTTTACAGATTTAAAAAAAATCAGTGGGATCCTAGCTAACAGGATCTGCCACCAACATTTACTTAGAAGATGGAGAAAGGGAGGCAGAAGGCTTGAGACTGCCCGTGCTACACAGAAGTTCCTGCTGGATCTGGACATAAACCTAGGATTCCGGACTCTGCCCTGGGCCACCCATCCTGGGGCCCGAGCTCAGAGGGCAGCTGTATGAGGTGTGCTATACGTCTTGCCGAGTGCCCTCATCTCCCTGCTTGGGATTTGCCAACTATCAAAACCTACTGGCACAGCAGTGCACGGGCTGCCGCAACCCATAGCTTCCCTCTCTTCCCTGTAATAACCTTTCTGGAAAGGATGTAACTGCCTTTGCTTTGCCGTGGGGAGGAAAGTCCTCTGTGAACATCAGAAGTTTCAGAGTAAGAATGATCGGAATTTCAGGCATCGTGTGCTACCGTCCCGCATTCCCTATGCAACAGAAAGCCAGACTTCAACTCTTATTTTTCTTCCGAGACATTAAAAGGCAAAAGACGTTGCATATGTGGTGCTAAAGAGAAAACCTGGTACTTAAGCCCAAGCCAGGACTGACGTGGGCTTCAGGAGGGCCCGCAGTTTGTGTTCCCACTCATACCTTCAGAATCTGGAGGACTGGTGGTGCCTCATGTTGCCCTCATTAATGAGGAAAATATTTTCTCAGTTTCCACGGTTGACTCACACTCGGGAGTGTGAGCACACGTGGCCATTTCCCTGCTGGCGCTGGATAGTCCCTGGGTGAGCAGAGGCTCTCGAGGGGGCACATCCAGCTCCTGTGGGTCCCCACACTTGCTGTGTGAGCAGCCGCCATCTCAACTGTTCACCATAAAGTCCTCTTGGCTTATTTGCTGTCTTCCCACCAGAGGACAAAATCTGTCAAGGGAGAGGGGGTAGTGTCCCACATTTTGATCCTTTGGAGTTAATTCTCTGGAGGATTAACCAAGGAAAGGCCAATTTTTTAAAGTATTTTTTTTTTTTTTTAAGTTTATTTTGAGACAGAGTGAGCGGGGGAGGAACAGAGAGAATCCCAAGCAGGCTCTGCACTGTCAGCATGGAACCCAGTGTGGGGCTGAAACCAACTCACAAAACCTGAGACCATGACCTGAGCCCAAACCAAGACTCAGACGCTTAACTGACTGAACCACCCAGGCGCCCCTGGAAAGGTCAATGTCTTACCTTAACACCACACATCATGTTTTTCTGTTTTAAAAACAAAAATGTTACTTGTGAGTCATGTTCAAATCAATCAAAGCACACTCTAGAAATGAAAGCTATGTAGCAAGACACATTATTTGGTTTATGGATTGAGAAAACATAATCCCCATTTTGAACAAAGCTGACAAGTAACACGCACTGCAGAATGCAGGATCAGACACCTGAGAATGTAAATGAGACCAGGAGATGAAAAGGGTCAAAAGGAGGTCCTGATGAATCCTTCTGGAGAACTCATTATTTTTTAAAATTTTTAAAAAATGTTTGTTTATTTTTGACAGAGACGGAGCATGAGTGGGGGAGGGGCAGAGAGAGAGAGAGAGAGGGAGACACAGAATTGGAAGCAGGCTCTAGGCTCTGCGCTGTCAGCACAGAGTCCGACATGGGGCTTGAACTCAGGGACTGAGAGATCATGACCCGAGCTGAAGTCGGATGCTCAACCGACTGAGCCACCCAGGCGCCCCCAGAACGCATTCTTTGTTTGGCCTATCTGGGTTTATTTTTTCAAAGGTTCAGTCCTTAAAGTTCTTCCCCCTTTATCAGGGACAGGGATCTAGAATTTTTCAAAACTTTGCAACAGCTCCAACTCTCTCTTCCCTGTCTTTTCTACAATCAATTTTCTTCTAGTTCTTAAACTATACAGGTATGTCTCCCTTAAAGGAAACCTGGGAAACACAAGTCCAATTTACAAAACAGATCAAACAGGGCTGGTCAGCAATGGGACATAAAAGACACCATCTTATGAAATAACTTACCAGTATTCTTTCAAAATGGAAACTTCTCCAGGAAACTTTGTGAGATCCATCAGAACTTCTTTACTTCCGCACTGTCTCAAAGGAAAACACCAAAAGGCCCTTCTATGGTGTGTATCATTTTTATCTTTGGAAGCCTGAACAAAACTCAGCTTTTTGAGGGAAAAATACAACATATGAAAAGTATGTAAACATTTTAAAAAGTTGACTTCAAAGGTAGTTTCAACACAAGAACCATTTTGTAGTGTCCATATATAACTTTTTATTAAGAAAATGAACAAAATACATTCTTTCTCCATATGTACATTACATACAACAGAATTCTACAATTGCAACCGTTCAGCAGATCACTCGTTTATTCACAAAGCAGTGTTAACACATTCACCAAACCTGGGATCAGAAAACTACTTGTACTAAAAAAAGAAGAGAAAAAAGCCCTAAGAGTCCATACAGACTGGGCAAAAATAAGATAAACCGAAGAGGATCATGAGGGGACTGGGGAAGATTGCAGAACACAGGTTCTAACACAACCTGGAACGCCAAGGATGAGAGAAGAGAGCTCCAACCAGCTCACGCTGTTGCTCCACGGCCCCCTCATGATTTGTTTCAGATTTAGGTCCTTTAGGATACAGCCCTAAGCCACGTTGCCACAGAAGAGGAAGAGTAAAGGAAAGAGTAGAACCTTGAAAGGGCTGCAGCTTTCTGCTTTACACACTAAGAAGAAAAGTCTCCTATGAAATACAAAACTTCTGAATCCTAGCTGGGGAGCAGAGAACTACACTTTTAGGGGGAGACATTTGTCCAAGTGTGGTAAGGGAACTCTGGTTTCCAGGACTCCTAATTCACATTTTAGGTTCATTTCATCTGTTTTGCTTTTGCTTTGTTTTTTCTCCACTTTTCCTTTGGCCTTTGAGAGTACTTCATTCTTTTTGAGTGTGGGTTTACTTATGGTCATATTAAAAAGTCCACCTAAACAGAAAGTTCTTTGTGGGTATGAATATGCTTCAAACGCCCATAATGGTGCATAAGGGGCTTAAAAGATCAAAATGAATTTTAGAGATGAAGTTTCCAATAAACTGAACAAGGCAGCTCCCTATAGGCTTCTGGGTACTACTCGACATCCTTAGTTCAGGCTTAAAAGATACACATCAAAAGAATTATTTTCAGACTGTCTGCCTGGAAAAGGGCACGGCTTGAGGGAATCTCAGTAAGGTAGGGACATAGGCTCACACCTCAGTCCTCCACACATATGGTAAAACATAATGAGAATGGCTGTATCCTTTTTTTTTTTTTTTTTTTTAACTTTTTCTGGGCTTTCCCATGTGGGGTAACAGAAGAAAGTCAGGAAAAACAAAATGAATTAAGTCTCATCAGTTAGTTAATAGTGGTTTTCCTTCTTTACATTTAGTAATTTCCTAAATTTCAATGATAAACATTTTTTATATCACAAAAATCAATAAATGTTTTTAAAAGTTCCATAAAAGAAATTTAATACTCTCCAACTTTCCGGTGAGCTGGTTGCTGTAACATCATGTTTCCAGTCTAGGAGATGTTCTAACAAAGAGAAGGGGCTGCTCAAAGCATTAATAAGCAACCTGGGAAGACAAAATCTATCATGCATATCCGGATGCAGCTGTATCTTCCTTCCCAATCTAATTGCCAGTCCAACTTTAGTTTTGAGGATCTTTCTCTAATCTGAAGGGATCTTAGTTTTTGGCCACTGAATACTAATTTTTTTTTAATGTTTATTTTTGAGAGAGAGCGAAAGCACGCGAGCAGGGGAGGGATAGAGAGAGGGACACACAGAATCTGAAGCAGGCTCCAGGCTCTGAGCTGTCGGCACAGAGCCTGACATGGGGCTCGAGCTCATGAGCCGTGAGATTAAGACCCGAGCCAAAGTCGGACGCTCAATCGACTGAGCCACCCAGGTGCCCCCAATGAATACTAATTTATAAAGGAAGTAAAAGAGTGGACTTAAAAAAATTGTAGCTTCTTTCTCAATCTGCTTATAACATAAATAAGCCATTTTGGAAAGATGGGATAATGTTTGTTACCAAGACAAGAAAAGGAGGTCCTTGTCTTAGCTATCCTATACTCCTTCTGAGGCTGCAGGTTCAACTTTACATGGAGTCCGAAGTGGTGACAGTGAAGGAATCTCTTTTAAAAAGAAAGAAAAAATATCTCTATATATGTGTCCATAAAGGAAATTTGCTCATAGGAAAATGCCACATTATTTTGCGATTTTGCAATTGAGCTGAAGACTATACATAAAGGAAAATGAATACTATACTAATTTATTCATTCAAAAGATATTTTGCACAAGTCAAAAAACCAAGGTGGCTTAAAGAATAACACAATCGTAGCATCTCTTGGCCAGGCCGTATATAATACTTAAGAAAGGAAGTCCACTTTTATTTCTCTAACTGGGTGGTTTACAACTGAGGGAGAAAATAGTTTACAACTGGTCAGTCACCACAACCATTTTTTCTGGGAAAGGAAAAAAAAAAATCTCAAAAAGGAGACCAAGTGTATAACTTTTTGAAACACACATCTTCCCCACAGAAGACTACTCATATTTAAATTTTGGACGTTGGTACCCTACCGTCAGATTTGGGGTTGCATAGACAACTACTTTCGTATGTCTTACAGTCTATATTCAGTGTTCTTGCAAGTATAGCTCATGTGTCTAGGTAAAATTAAGCTAGGCCTTTACAGAGGTGGAGTATCTGAGGACTTCTAAAGTAGGCAACTGAAAAAAGGTAAAGCCATGCATCTCTGTCCTCCACTTCCCCCCCTTCATCTCAAGAAGGTAAATACGGCAACTACAAGGCAACATGCTAAAAAGGTCACTAGCAGAAATCTGAAGGCACAGCCCTGTTGGTATAAGATCCTCCTCTTTGTTGCAAAAGGAATTTATAAAGCTCTGCCAGCTGCAATGGAATCACACTTATTCCAGGTACCTTCTCTAATTACTCACTTTCCAGATGTGAAGGAGACCTAAAGAACAAACCAAAATTATTAAATACTTCCAATGCCAAGCCCAGAACTCGTGTACTTCCTGGCAAAGTGGATAAACAGAAACCCATGGGACTGTGCATAATTAATTTTAAAGTATGGAAAGCAACTGATGTCAGTTCAATTCTGTACAGGTTGTAAGTTAAACATGAAATGGCTATTTTCTTCCCATTTTAAAAGGCCAGAAAATAAGCACCAACAAAATGACACTGGCTAAACTATAACAAAGGCTTTTCCTTGAGATTTTTTTTTTTTTAGTTTTTTTAAATCTTTATTTTTGAGAGAGAGGGAGAGACAGAGCATGAATAGGGGAGGGGCAGAGAGAGGGGGAGACACAGAATCTGAAGCAGGCTCCAGGCTCTGAGCTGTCAGCACAGAGCCTGATGCAGGGCTCAAACTCATGGTCAGTGAGCTCATGACCTGAGCTGAAGTCAGATGCTCAACTGACTGAGCCACCCAGGCGCCCCTTGAGATTTGTTAACAAAGGAGAGAAATAAAGCTCAAAAAACCAGCTACTTGAGCAACTCCTTAATCATGCACACAGGCCTGTTCAGTATATCACACAGTGTTTTTCCTTCCTGCCAATTAATTTGGCATTAAGCATTCAATGAAACTGAAGACTGATGATCTCTTCAGGCTGGTATTTGTGTGGCAGACAGCTCAAATATCCAAACTAACTGCTGTGAATGTGAGCATCCCAGATGGCACAGAGCTGTGCTGCAGCAAGAGCTAAACGCGATGAAAAAGCAGGACCTGTGGGAGCCCACCAAAAACTGCACGTTAAAATGTTTCATTGCTGGTTTTTCCGCTGGATCCTTATCAAGGAACTGGCTGAACCTAAGAAGCTGCTCACCTAGTTTAAACTCTAGAGCCCATTACACTGGCTTTTCTGTTTCAAGATCTCTAACAGTTATTTGGGAGAAATGGAGAAGAGAATCTAACCAGGAAATGCCGCTTTCCAAAAACTCTACAGAGTAAGTGAGCTTTGATGCCTTTTGACAGTCATCTTCCCAGCGCTTCATTGGTAAAGTGAATTTAGGGTCAGAAATGAAGAGCTTTCTTTTTCATTTAGCTTTGTGGACCTTGGAATCCAGGAGCAAAAAGCTCCTATTTTTCTTTCTCTAACATATCCTCATTCTCCCCTCTCCAGGGGTTCAAATGCCTCCAAGTGAAAAATGCCACATAGACAGGCAAAACAGAACCGCACACCAATGTTTCATAGTTCATTGGACTCTTTGAACAGCAGATAAAAAGGTAAATTATTTCATAATTATAAGTGATAATTTAAAAAAATGAGCAAATACCAATCACTGCATAGCAATCAAAGCTATTCCTAATACACGATTATATCAGAAACTGAAAGTCAATTCTTAATACAAATCCCAACTTCAGCAGAAACATCAATGCTACTCAGAGGTGGTAGGAGTAGAGGAAAGAAGGCTAAAAAATATAAAGACAAAGGCAAATGGAAATCTGGTGATGTGCTGCATTACACAAGCCCTGCTATGAAACTTGTACCTGATCAACCGTTTTAGGATGACATGCTTCCTAGTGCCAGGAAAAGAAGCTACCACTGGCTCCTCCACTGAGGCTGCCATAGCCATGTTACTATCCTCCAAGTGAAAACTGACTCGAGGATTTTTATAGCAATGTCTGAACATTATTAATTCTTTAATAATGCATAATTTTTAATTTCACTATTCTGTTGTCATAAACAAGGATAAAAGAGCATGTTTGCCTCAGATTTTGACTTTTTTTCTTAAGCAGTACAACACTTCTAAGCAATGCCACAGAAAACCTAGGGCTAAAAAAGCTGAGAATAAAGTCAGTTTAGCTAAGGAAATAATGGATACACAATTCACACTATTTGGTAGGTAGGAGGGGATCAAGGTTAAAAAATTATGTAAAATAAAATCTCTAAGACAGCATTTTTTTTTTTTTTTTTTGAGTAAAAAGAGCATCTGGTGAAGAAATTAACAAACTGTAACTGAGTCCTCCTGCCAAAACAAACAACGGCAACATCATTGAGCTGATCTGGTTGGCTCCCAACGAACTGTTTCAACAAACTTGGAAACTTACACCTTCAATTGAAATACCTCTAGACCAGAAATTTTAGACAGCCAAGTCATTTCAGCATTGGTACAAATCACAGGGAGATATAGGCTACAGTCAAAAATCACAAAAGAATAATGTTATTTGACTAATAATACAAAAACCTTTGAGTGAAAGAGCAAAGATCTAATCTACAAATATTGTCATATGCAGAGAAGATACTCTTCAATAACTATAAACTTTTACTGAGGAAGCATGCAATCCCAGATGAAGGACAATTTTAAGAATTTAAACCTTAGTAAAAATTCAGGCCAGAGTTTTATGAAAAAGGATGGAACTGCAGACGATCATGGATTTTTAAGAAAAGGAAGGTTCTGAAGGCTATATTTTTTTTCTTACAGCTAGATGACGTCGTTTAGAGTACACATTTGTAATGATCCCCTCCCACAGAAACCACTTCAAATCATAATTCTCAACTGCTGTTCAACATTCAACCATCTAAAGAGTTAATATAACATTCACTCAGGAGATAAGTAAATGACCCACAATTTTACCCAATGAATTCCCTTTATTGTCAAGAATAATTATGACTTCTTCATGTTGTAATCATGAAATGGAGTACAATTCAGAGACTAAAATCAGGAATATGATCCTAAATGCTTTTTGATCCCTTACACATCATTCTCAATCTAGTTTTTGTTTGTAAGTTATATTTTAAAACTTTTTTATTACGTGAAATTTTGTTAACGTATCTCCAAATAGTGGGCCAACGTGAAGAGATCCAGTAGAAGGATAAACTAGGAACCATTTACATTCAACATATATATTTCACCCAAGAACAGTTTTATCATCTTAAATCATTGTGCTCTAAACCCAACAAGCCTTTCTGTGGTAAACCAGTGACTTAACTTTCTAATGTTTTCTATCAGTTTTTACTTATTTAGACACGGACAGGTCTGTTTTAGAGTAAATGAAAACCATGTCTAAAAGGAGGATTTTGTGAAGAGTTAAGACCATCTGTCAGCTTGAGTAGTGAGTCAGGCACCCAAGTCTGCAATCCTTTGCTTAAGTGATGGATACATTTGAATTAATCAAACTGGCCACACGAGGTCTCTGTTATTCCACAGAATACAAATGCATTTTAGAATTATCTTTCAAATCAGGTAATTTCTCATGAAGTACAAGTACTGAAAATAATGTTAGAGATCTAGTTTACTATTCTGGAATAATATATTCCATTGGGAAAGAGAGAAATGGGAATGAAGTTGGAGCTAGGGATGACGACACTGAGCAAACTGTACCCTACTAACGAACGCATCTAGAGCATTAGCCTGATGTTTCAATCTGGGACTCACTAAGCTAAGAAGGAAAGCCTTTCAAGTAGTAGAGCACAGATAATTTGGCCTATTTAAACACTGTGTCTAAATACCAAATTAGATTATTTAAATTATAATTTAAATTATACTGCTGGAATTCTTGGAAATATATGTAGCTTCTCACTATATATATATATATATATATATATATATATATATATATGTAATATATACTATAGTTTCCAATCAGGTTGTGGTGTGAGATGTGAGTAGTGTGTCAGTCCTGGTCATGGATCTCATAAAGCCCTACAGTCTCCTGCAATGATTACCAGCAGTGTTCCTTTAAAGCCCCATGGAACAAATTCTACCTAGTCAATAACTTCCTCGATACAGTCCACTCAAGTAACACTGAATGGTTCACTATGATTCAACCCTATCTAAACAGGTTGGTGTAAAAAAAAAAAAAAAAAAAAAAAAAAAAAATCCAGAAATGAAGAAAAGGGTAAAGGTTCCACCTAACTAAAGTGGAGAAAGATAAAATTCAAACAAGCACATGTTAAAAAGCAACTAGTAGAGTAGTGAGTTAGGGAGAAACAAAATCACTGAGGTCAAGAACTGAGTTTCTTCCAAATATGGAGTCTAAGGAACTGGTGAAAAAAAAACAACAAAGAAAGCACTGTAGAAATAAATGGTGGAGGGCAGCAGAATTTCATTTGGTTAGTGTGTTTAAAGTGCCAGAATTCACAGTAAGCAAAACTAGAGCTTTTAAATTTAGAAACTCTTATCGAGTTCTTCCCTATCAACTCTGATTTGTACCTGTTTCCACAAAACAAGATTCAACAGCTACAACATTAGTGATAATATTTTATGTTCTTGACTGTCACTCAGGGGAGTCATTTTATGGAAATTGTACAGGAATGTAAGTAGATTCTATTTGCTTACCTCTAAAGTCAATTAGTTATTCTGCAGCTGCACAATTTGGTACTTAGTAAATTACATACTATAGCTTTCACAAGGCAAGGTACCTATCTAATTATTTAATCACTACAGATAGCTTTGGGATGCTTGGAAAGCTAAGGAATCCAAGATTCAAGTCTAGAACTAGGAAAAATATATTGCTGTCCATTCCCAAATAAGTTAAAACCAAGCAACAAAGACAGAGTGAAGAGGGATCTCAGTCTCATTCCTATACATGAGACTTTTCAAAAGTGCAAGTCAATTTTTTCTCTTTCTTTGGTGAGGCCTAATCTCGCTATTCAGGGACATACTCAATTCCATTAGGTCATTCACTTTTCACAGCTACTGGACTGATGAACATTTATTGTACCTAGTCGGCTTGAGGCACGGTGGGCATCGGTTGCATACAGCACACTTTTTGAGCAAGTGTAAGCACTGGCCAGGTGTGGGTTTCCTACACTGCACTCTACAGCACCTCATGGAATGACACATAATACCTCCAACCCCCACATCTGCCCTTCTTTCAATGAAAAAATATCTGTACCATTATTTTCTTTTTCTCCATTTAAAAGCCTGTGTGTGCTTAATGAAATCCCTGTCAGCTGTATTCCATCGGACAACTACAAACCATTATTCTTTAAAATATCAGTGTACAGAAACAGATGTAGGAAGCTAACGTATATGGAAATAACAAAAGCATAGCTCTGGAAACCCACCCTCCCAAGTGAAAATGCTACAAAAAGCACAAAGGAGAAATGGAAGCATAGCTCTACCAGAGAAAAGAGTCGTTTTCTTCCAAAATTTGCTACAAAGACATCAATGAACATATTAATCACTACTGGAATCTTCTTGCTGGTAATTTTTATAATGGCTCTTAAAGGTTTTGAACTATATTCTCCTCAGTTTAAGGTTTCTGTGACTCAAAGCTATTGTAATATCCGCTATAAAATATATCATTATAGAAATACTATAGACCAATCTCAGATAAGTGCCTGGATCAATCTTGGGTTTCATTTTTTAGTTCTATGACAAGGGGCATACATTTGAGCCCTCTGTTCTTCCTATTGTTTAATGTAATACAAGACTCTAGTCAACAGAGACACATACATCACTTTTACATCATTTGCCCTACAGAACTCCACACTTTTAAGAATGAATTAAAGAGGTAAACAAGTGACATTACTTATAAGCAGTTTGCATGATGCGAGGTAAACTGAAATGGGAAAGGAGGAGAAAGAAAGCCAACACAAATCAACAACAAAACCCCAATTCTTACATTACAGCACTGAGTCTGTTAATAGTGCTTACTTGCCCCAATTTTATAAAAATGAAATAAAAATCAGAAAAGGGTAAACTGCCTGATTACTTTTTCTTTTATACTCATTAGTTCTTAAAAGTTAAAGTAAGAAAAAAATATATATATATTTAAATGGAAAGTATACCAATTTCACTTTATTAGCCTAATTCAGGAATGGGATGAGGAGAAAGGGGCTGAGGTCAGGTATGAAGGAAGAGGGTTAAAAGTTGTGACAGTAAAGATCCCTTCAAAATTCTGGTGCAGTCCTCAATCACTGCAGCCTAATTGTCAGTCAACGGAGTTGGACTCCAAAATACTGAAATCAGACGTTCTCCATTTCTGTCCAGTGACTCTTCAGTTACAGCGTGATGAGGTCTACCAGGTTGCCTTTGGGAGGAGTCATGCTGTCAGGAAAGAAATTTACTAAGGTGTCAAAGAGCTGAGTTCTTTGAGCATAGGTGTGATCCACATCGGAAAAGCCTGGTAAAGGGAGAGATACAAAGAAACTCATCCATTGTGTCTAAAACATGTAACGGAGAAGCTAGTTGAGAAAAGCAGCAATGTAGAATGCAAAAATCAAAACCAAATCTGATTTTAAAACCAGACAAATGTAGGTCCCGAACCCAGGTCTAGTACCTGGCAGTGGTGTGATCTTAGGTGAGTTAATCAGCCTTTCTCCAACTGTCTGGTCAGCTATAAATTTGTATTAATCTTGTATACTCATGGGGATATTGTGCATATTAGATATAATTATGTGAGAAGCACCTGTTCTAATGACTGGCACTTTAGTAACTAATACTGACTCTCTTCTTTTCTTTACATTTACCTCTTCTAGTCCACTGAGGAAATTTCTGCCTCTTTTCCAACTTTATAATACTTCCGACCACTAACATTTTTTTATAATAAAAAAATACAATAAAATCAAAATGAAAAATAAAATCACTTTCTTTAGAAAGTGGTCTAAAATCATTAAGGTCCCAAGAGCTGAATGTAGTCTCAGAGAACTGAGTGAAAACATAACTGAGGGAAAGAAATACATGTATGATAGCAGAGAACAGTACCTGGCCATACATGTTTGATACTATGCACCATGCTCTACCCCAGGCACACGTTGTGTGAAAAACAGAGCAATGAATGACTTTTCTGCAGGTAAACATTAGAAAGTGGATGACAGAGGTGCCTGGGTGGCTCAGTCAGTTGAGCGTCTGACTTTAGCTCAGGTCATGATCTCATGGTTCGTAGGTTTGAGCCCCACGTCGGGGTCTGTGCTACCAGCTCAGAGCCTGGAGCCCGCTCAGGATTCTGTGTCTTCCTTTCTCTCTGCCCCTCTCCTGCTCATGATCTCTCTCTCTCTCTCTCAAAAATAAACATAAAAAAAAAAAGTGGATGACATTCTTAAAAGGTGGGGGCCAATGGAACTACAGGATTTTTTCCCCTTTAACCTTTAGTAAACATTTAATTTTCAAGTTCATTCCAGTCAAAGGAATATTCAGTGAGATGCTTCCTTCCTTTAGTTAGCTGCTGTATTGCTTTAAGCTGCCTCAAATTTCTTATGTACATATAACGAATGATAAACGAAATAGTCTTTTGATTTCCCCATTCCTGAAATGGCTGAGACATGAGAGCCCTATAGACTACCACAAGAAACAGAAATAGTGCCAGAAAGAGTTATATATGCCATAATACTCAGTGAAAATTATTTCAAATTGGACCAATTTTCATTCAACTTAGAATACTGTTTTAGGTGCACTGTTTTCATTCTTGTAAAGAACATGAACAGAACAGAACATTGCCAAGGATATCAGTTTCCTGGAAGGAAAATAAACAATGCCTCAAGAAAAGTACATTCTTTTTTGTTAAAAAAATTTTTTTACTATTATTTTAAGTTTGAGAGCAAATGTTTACTTCTTTGGAGCTTAAGATTTAACAAAGAAATATCATGGAAAAGAACAGAAGGAAATACTCCAAAATGTAAGCAAAGGTTAGCTTTGAATGATGGTATCACTTTTTCCCCCTATTTAAATTGCTTTTCTGAATTTCTAAATTGCTTTATTTTCAACTTATTTTGAAAATTTTCAAATTCTTAGACAAGTTTCAATAATGCAACAAATATTCATATACCCTCACCTAGATTACTTAATTGTTAACATTGTCAAATGTTCTCATTCTTTCTGTTGTTTGTACCCCACACATACTTTTTTTGTGGAACTATTTGGGAGTAAGTTGTAGACATTTTCACTCATACTTGAGTTCATTTCACCTAAGAACATCACTTGAATAGCCACTATATATTAAATTTGGGAAACTTAACAACAGTCTTTTTTATAGTCATTTTCTCCACTAAACTAAAACTCAATCCACTATCAAGTATTTAGTTTTTGGGTCTTTTAAAGTTTATTATTTATTTTGAGACAGAGACAGTGCAAGTTGGGGTGGGGTGCAGACAGACAGGGAGACACAGAATCCCAAGCAGTCTCCGCACTGCCAGTGTGAAGCCCGATGCAGGGCTCAAACTCAACAAAACCGTGAGATCATGGCCTGAGAGTCAGACGCTTAACCAAATGAGCCATCCAGGTGCCCCTTCAAGTCTCTTTGGCCTGGAATAGTTCCTCAGCCTTTTTTTTTTTTATTATTAAAAAAAACCCGTTTATTCATCTTGAGAGAGAAAGAACACAAGTTGGGCAGAAGCTCTGCAGAGAGAAGGGGAGAGAGAATTCCAAGCAGGCTTCACGCTCAGCATGGAGCCAGCCCAATGTAGGGCTCGATCCCACCTCAAGATCATAACCTGACCTGAGATAAAGAGATGCTTAATAGACTAAACCACCCAGGTGCCCCTCAGCCTCTGTTTTTTTTAATGGCACTGATATTCCTTTTTTTTTTTTTTTAATGTTTATTTTTGAGAGAGAGAGAGAGACAGAGCACGAGTGGGGTAGGGGAGACACAGAATCTGAAGCAGGCTCCAGGCTCTGAGCTGTCAGCACAGAGCCTGACACGGGGCTCAAACACACAAGCTGTGAGATCATGACTTGAGCCGAAGTTGGACGCTTAACTGAGTCACCCAGGCACCCTGACACTGATATTCTTGAAAAGTACAGAGCAGTTATGTAGCAGAATGTGCTGGATTTGGGTTGTCTGACTGCTTCCTCATGATCAGAATGAAATTTATGCAGTTCTGGCAAGAATACTACATAAGTGATACTGTGTCCTTCTCAGTGCATCATGTCAGGAGGCACATGCTATCAGTGTGTCCCAATGTTCACTTTGACCACTTAAGCTACAGTAGCCAATTTTTTTCCAATGTGAAGGTGTTCTTTTCTACCACTATAATTAGTAAAATATTGACGAGGATACAATTTGAGACTGTGTGAATATCCTGTTCCCCAAGAGACTTGCACCCAATGATATTAGCATTCACTGATGATTCTTGCTAAAATAATTATATCTTGCTAAACAACTACAATGCTGTTTTTCTAATTACAATTCCTTCTACATTTGTTGACTGACATTAATTATAAAGTTTTTTTTCCCTTCCATTTTATTTGTTTGCATGAGTATGTTCTCATGGATCCTTTTCTTCTTCAATATATTGTATTTATTACTGTCATTATTCATTTTTTTTTTTTTCAACGTTTATTTATTTTTGGGACAGAGAGAGACAGAGCATGAATGGGGGAGGGGCAGAGAGAGAGGGAGACACAGAATCGGAAACAGGCTCCAGGCTCTGAGCCATCAGCCCAGAGCCTGACGCGGGGCTCGAACTCACGGACCGCGAGATCGTGACCTGGCTGAAGTCGGACGCTTAACCGACTGCGCCACCCAGGCGCCCCTCATTATTCATTTTAATACTCATACTGTCCCAGTTTGGGCCAGTGAGAGCTCTTTTGAGCTGGTTTCTATGTCTTTTTTAAATGTTCCCATTAACGGGGCACCTGGGTGGCTCAGTTGGTTGAGTGTCTGACTCCAGCGTAGGTCACGATCTCGTAGTTTGTGGGTTCGAGCCCCACGTCCAGTTCTGTGCTGACAGCTTGGAGCCTGGAGCCTGTTTGGGATTCTGTGTCTCCCTCTCTCTCTCTGCTCCTCCCCCACTCACGTTCTGTCTCTGTTTCTCAAAAACAAATAAACATTAAAAAAGAATTTTTTAAAAAATACTCTGTTCCTTTCTGGCACAACAAGATATCCAAGCTCATCTTTACACAGTTCTGGAATGAGCCATTTTCCCAAGGACGCCTTATTCCTTTTTAGTGGTAGCATTTAGAAACCAAGATCAGTTGTGCTAATTGCCAAGGGTGGTGCTGTTTCTAGGCCTATCCACATATGTACACACATATTATATAGCTTTTTTTAAGCCAAAATCACGAGTTCGTGATTTCATTGATGATTCTCAGGTTTTTTTTTTTTTTTTTTTTTTTTTTTTTTTTTTTTTCAACGTTTATTTATTTTTGGGACAGAGTGAGACAGAGCATGAACGGGGGAGGGGCAGAGAGAGAGGGAGACACAGAATCGGAAACAGGCTCCAGGCTCTGAGCCATCAGCCCAGAGCCCGACGCGGGGCTCGAACTCCCGGACCACGAGATCGTGACCTGGCTGAAGTCGGACGCTTAACCGACTGCGCCACCCAGGCGCCCCGATTCTCAGTTTTTAAGAACGTTAAAGGATTCTTCCTCTCCTTATCCCATTCCCTATTTATAGTACCTCCTTTCTTCCACTAAGAAAACTGACATTCTGCAATATCATATTTACTCATTTGCTCAACCTGAAATACACACAAAACACATTCCAGAATTACTATATCCAAACCACTACAGGCAAAACACAAGATTTCTTTGCTTTCACTGTCTTTAAAATATATTTCAGTAGGAGTATGGTCTAAGCATTGTACTAAACATTTTCTCTCTCCCCCCCTGCTATTGGGTGGTAATGTTACCAACTGGATAAACAGGCTTCTGTTTGTAGTCAACTTTCAGGTTTTTCCTTTCTTTATTTTCTATATTTGTAAAAATGTGATGTTTTATTTTTAGGAGAAAATATTGATTCTGTGGTAATCCTCTAATGAAGTAATACCTATGTATTACTAATGAAACACCTGTCTTCTTATGAAATAATATCAAATGAAGTAAATACATTTCCATGAGATTAAATGATTTAAGAGGGAGGGAAACACTGAGTTCCTGCTGTGTGCTAGGTAGTTTATGCATGACCACATTTCATTCTTATAAAAAAAATAATGAAGCGTTTATCATAAACTCCCCTTTCGTGTGAGACAGGTTAGAGAGATTCAGTAATTTAGTAAGATCTCACAGCTGGTGAGAGAAGAGAATAGAACGTGGACCCATGTCTGTCTGACTCCAAAGCTCATTTATGTATTTTTATTAACAAATATTCACTGAGTGCTTAAACTGTAAGCAGTGTGCTAAGTTTCTTTAACCCTTAAAAGAACATGTTTAATTAATTTTTTGACTTAAATATTTTTATCATTGGAGTATACTGACATACAATGTTATGTTAGTTTCAAGTGTACAACTTAGTGATTTTTTTAATTTGAGAGAGAGAGAGAGAGTATATGTGAGCAGGGGAGAAGAGCAGTGTGGGGGGGGAGAGAGAGAGAAAGAGAGAATGATTCAATGAATGAATGAATGAATGAATGAATGAATGAATCTTAAGTAGGCTTCACAGTCAGCACAGAGACTGACATGGGGCTTGATCCCACGACCCTGGGATCATGACCTAAGCTAAAATTAACAGCCAGACACTCAATCAACTGAGCCACCTAGGTGCCCCACAATGTGGTGATTTTTACTTAATTCCATACATTACTCAATACTCCTCACAGTAAGTATAGTTACCATCTGAACAGGTTTTATTTTTATTCACCATTTACCAGTGAGAAGACTGAAATTTACACTATCATTAGATGAATGTTTAAATTATGGTAGATCCTATTATGCAATATCATATATCACTCAATAAGAATACAATAGATTATAGTTTCTTGCAAACATCTCCACGCCACATCATTAAATTTTAAAATGTTATGTTGTAGAATACATATTTTACATTGTGTAATAAAACCAGAACATACAGAACTATACATCTGTGTGTCTGTGTGTACAGTCCATCCTTATTATTCAGATATTTGTGCATTTGTCTGCCCATTAAAATTTAGCTGAAACTCAAAATAAATACTTGTGGCACTATGTGGTCTTGCACAGACAAGTGGACAGCTGGGAAAATACACAAACGTTCTCAGCTGAGGATGAACTGGGTGATGCTCTGCCTTCTTTTTTCACCTCTCACATTATAAACAAGTGTCCTTTTTGGTCTATTGGTGTCATGTTTTTTGCATTTTGTGCTTTTTGTTGGTGACCTCACTGCTTAAAATGATCCCCCAAGTGTAGTGCTGAAGTGTTGTCTAGTGTTCTTAAATGCAAAAAGGCCATAATGTGCCTAATGGAGAAAATGTGTGTGTTAAGACAAGCTTCTTTGAGGAAAGAGTTACAGTGCTGTGGCCTGAGTTCAATGTTAATGAATGAACAATAGGGAACTTAACTCCCTACGTCCCATAGGGTAATGGTTCAGTATTCACTAATTCAGCCATAACAGAACAGACTGATGACTTAACAGAACTACTGTAAATAAAGAGAATCAGCTGTATTTGTATATCTGTGTATATGGTTGTGTGTATGTGTGTGTTTGTGTAAAGATCTGCCAGATATGAAAGGTTACACTTGAGAGGAGACAGAGCTGAGGAAAGTTGTTCAGGAAGAATCTTAAGCTTTATCTGTAGTCAATGTTTTTTTAAAAAATACATTAAAAAGGGTAGGCACTAGGAACGTAACATGACTAATTAAAAGGCAGAGCTGGGACAAAAACGGTTACACTGATTATCATAAATCTCACACTCCTAATCAATGTTTCTTTCACTTGATTTTCATCATAAAATGGAATAAGAAATTAATCAGAGTAGTAGAAACTGGTAGAGCTCAATGAGAAGCAGTATAGTTGGTAGTTTATAGTGAGCTCTGAAGCCATACTATCCAAGTTTCTATCCTTGTTTTGCCATTCACCAGCACTATTCCTGGGCAAGCGTCCCAGTTTCTTCACATATAAAAGGGCCTCACAAAAGTAGCTACTTCATAGGATTATTATCTAGATTAAATGAGTTAAGACATGTATAGTACTTAGAATAGTACCTGGCCCCATAGAAGTGCTCAATAAATACTAGCTATCACTTTATTGCTACTATCATGACTAAAGATAATGACTGCTCTAAAAAGAAAAGTGAACTATTAGGAATATACAATACTTTCAACTTAATATCCTATACGGACTAGGTAAGTTTTCCTATTTACATTTTTCTCCTGGATATAAGTTTATTTATACTTTCTATTGCTAATAATAAATTCACTATTATATAAAAAGTATCTGTAAACATGTGGGTTACAGACAAGAGGTTGAAGAAAGTATCTTTTATTAAAAAAATTTTTTTTCATGTTTATTCATTCCTGAGAGAGAGAGACAGAGTGCAAGTGGGGGAGGGGCAGAGAGAGAGGGAGACACAGAATCTGAAACAGGCTCCAGGCTCTCAGCCGTCAGCACAGAGCCTGAAGTGGGGCTCAAACTCATGAGCCGCGAGATCATAACCTGAGCTGAAGTCAGACACCCAACTGACTGACTCTCTCTCAATCTCTCTCTCTCCTTCCAAAAAAAAAAAAAAAAAAAAAAAAAAGGCAAAATGCTCTACAAGACAGATTTTTTCCTAGTTCTCACATACCTTGCTGAAAGTATGCTTAAACTGTACCAATGCATACTTTCTGGAACCAAGACACAGCTCTAAAAATTAGCAAAATGTCTGAGTTCAAGCTTAAAAGTGCCCATAGCCACCAGAAGCTCTAAAGATCCCCAGAGGTTATTTTGCTCTGAAGTCTGTCATTTTTCAAAATTAAGATGTCAGCTGTCTGTAAATCACTTTCCATTTTTCTAATTCTTTAAGGTACATAGGACATTAGTCGATAATTAATTCTCACTAGGAGGTTAAGAGAAGCAATTTGGAAGGAAGTCTGTCAGAAACTTTAGCAGAGGCAAATTTTTTGGAGAATTTAGAAAATGAAGTATTTAGTTTATCTATACATGAAAAAAATGTATACAACTAGAGACACTGGGCTGGCTCAGTTGGTGAAGCGTGTGACTCAATCTCAGGGTTGTGAGTTTCAGGCCCACATTGGGTGTAGAGATTACTCAAAAATAAAAATCTTAAAAAATGTATATATCTACACGTGAAATACCCCACTTGATTTCAACTCTAAGTGGAGTGAAGATAAGACAATCTGATGGGAAATAAACAAGAGTCAGGAACTTGAAGTAGGCATGAAACATTAAGAAAAATACATTTTGTTTATAAATAATATACCAAATTTCTCCTTATTAAAATTGGCATAAAGTCTGAATTTGCCTTTCATCCAAACTTACCAGTGTTACAAGGTTACATTTTTTTTTAAATCCTTTTCTGTTTTTTAATTTATTTATTTTGAGAGACAGAGCGTGCACCCAGAGGGGCAGAGAGAGAGGAGAAGAAAGAATCGCTAAGCAGGCTCCAAGCTGTCAGCACAGAGCCCGATGTGTGGCTTGAACTCATGGTTCGTGAGATCATGACCTGAGCCCGAAACCAAGTTTCCGATGCTTAACCGACTGAGCCACCCAGGTATCCCAAGAAGATTATGTTTTTGAGGGAGGTAATATTAATAGTACTCTGAATGGGGCACTTACTGTTTTATTGTGTTAAGTGTTCGCCATAATTATTTCACCTAATTCTCTCAACTTAAGGTAAGTACTCTTATTACCTCCATTTTATAAATGGAGAAATTAAATATTACAAAGGTGACTTGCTCAGGGCACCTGGGAGGCTCAGGTCACGATCTCACGGCTTGTGGGTTCAAACTCCCCATCAGGCTCTGTGCTGACAGCTTGGAGCCTGAAACCTGCTTCGGGTTCTGTGTCTCCTTCTCTCTCTCTGCCCCTCCCCTGCTCACACTCTTGTCTCTGAAAAATAATAAATAAATGTTAAAAATTAAAAAAAATAAATAAAAAGAAAGGTACTTGCAAGAGGTCACTTTTTTTTAAGTAGGCTTCACACTCAGCGTGGAGCCCAATGTGGGGCTAGAACTCACGACCCTGAGATCAAGATCTGAGCTGAGATCAAGAGTTGGACACTGAACCGACTTAGGCACCCAGGCACCCCTCAAGGTCGCTTTTTGAAATTAATTTGGTTGAAATTAGCAAGTGGCAGAATTGATATCTGAACCTAGATTCTGACTCTTAATCACTCTCCTACACTCTCATCTCTAACTACTAAACATACTGCCTCCTTCAAACACGGTAGGAAGTAAAACCCCACAGGAATTTTCTTTTTGTATTTTTTTCTATTGTTTGTATTGTTCTCAGTGTATCTGAGGTTTGCTCGGAATCCAAGTAAAACAAACTGTTCCTGAAAAATATATTAGCTGGCAGTGAATGGGGAAGAGACCAAAGAAAGGAGTTAAGTTAAAGGTAAAATATTTGCTGACACCAACCTAACATATTTAAATGACTGCCAAGACATTTTTGTTCTAAAGGCTAAATATAAGTCAGCCAGAGACATTTTAGTGCTGCCCACCAATAAAATAGAAATAATGGCCCTGGGCTGTGGTATCCATGCATAACAAGGCACATGTTCATTCAAACAATATCTATGTGCCAGGTTCCTAATTCATGTATCACTAAATCTGTCTCAAATGATGAAATTCACAAGGGTATGGACTTTCTAAAATAATGCTTATACTTAAGGTCTTCATCACAGGGTTAAGCTCTCTGTTAGCCTCAAAATATTTGTATGGAATAGTGCTAAACAATTATCTAAATTTTCAGAGAACCTATGTTTTATAGCAAAGTGTGCTCAGTCCTACCCTGTGGAATCCTATGTGTTCCGGAATTAGAACTCAGGACTAGAGGTGCCTCTATCAGTGGAGAAGCCTCGATTACTGGTTATGGAATAAGAAAGGGCAAGACCCCAAGGAAAATTGCTATTCTTTCCCATCCCACTGAAAAACACCAGAATTATATATGTTCTGTTCCTTTGAGGTATAGCTCACCTTTAGGAGACAGAAGGATGATGAAGAAATTAAATTGCTATCCCAAAGTGTTTATGCTAGAGATAAAGACTAGTATCTGTATTTCATATACTGGAATTTATGTTTTTATGTGTTTATCCTAACAAAAAGATTCTTGAAAATTCACCTGATTTCTGCTGGATTCTGTAAGATTCCCCACTTCACTACAGTCTAGTTACGTTAATAATCCATTGATACTAAATGAGAGTACTCCTAAATGGAGACTGATGCCCATATCTGGAGTGTCTGAGAAACACTGGAGTTTCAAGTAGAGTTTATCTTAAACAATTAAAATAACAGCATACAAAATTTGGCATTTTCAGGGAAGAGATAATGCATTTTCTCTGATCTCAAAATGATTTTTTCACTGCCTACCCGTCACCAATCTGTTGATTCCACAAAGAATAAACTGAGAGGAAAAATCATCCCACCAAGAAATGTCATCTAATAGTTAAGTGTATGAGTAGTACACCTACATTCCAAAACCATGCTATACGAGTTAATTTATTTTGATCATGCTTCTACTGCCATGTGTTTGCATAAGAACCCAGCAATTGGTGTAACAGGAACTGCAAACTGACCCATGAACTGGTGACTGATGCTTGGAAAATAACTCTGTAGCAGGTTATTAGAAATTTTGCAGGCTACCTTGAAACTTGTTTTGTTTAGATGAACATCTCGCCTGATGTTTCACTTAAAAGAAACCAAAATCCAATCCCTGAAATGGTAGGGCATGTAAGCTAGATAAACTAGGCTGGAATACTTACCTAGAGCTGTAAAATCTGAACCAGATTTGAACAGAGCAGAAGCTAGGAGCTGAAACTGTAAAAGAAAAATAGAAGCAAATTAGCTGGCTAAGCATATTAGAGAAAAACTACGTGTCAGTTTGACCATTTATTAGCCACTGTAGGTCTCTGCACATGTGCTGCAGAAGTCTGTTCACTAAATAGTAGCAAGAACACCACATTTAAAAAAATATGCTGATTTTTTTTATTATTATTTTTTTAACGTTCATTTGTTTTTGAGAGGCAGAGAGAGACAGAGCGCAAGCAGGGGAGGGGCAGAGAGAGAGAGAGAGACACGGAATCTGAAGCAGGCTCCAGGCTCTGAGCTGATAGCACAGAGCCCTAAATGGGGCTTGAACTCACGAACCACGAGATCATGACCTGAGCCAAAGTCGGATGTTCAACTGACTGAGCTACCCAGGTGCCCCAGATTTTTCTTCTTAAAAAAAAAAAAAAAAAAAAAAAAAAAAAATTAAATGTTTATTTATTTTTAAGACAGAGACAGACAGAGCATGAACGGGGGAGGGTCAGAGAGAGAGGGAGACACAGAATCTGAAGCAGGCTCCAGGCTCTGAGCTCGAACTCACGGACCGTGAGATCATGACCTGAGTCGAAGTTGGATGCTCAACCAACTGAGCCACCCAGGCACCCCCCAGATTTTTCTTTTCTTTAGACATTTTTTTTTTTTTTTTTTTTTTTGAGAGAGAGCGTGGGAGCATGCACGAGCGGGGGAGGGGCAAAGAGGGAGACACAGAATCCCAAGGAGGCTCCAAGCTGTCAGTGCAGAGTTTGATGATGTGGGGCTCAAACTCACAAACTGTGATTTCATGACTTGAGCTGTAATCAGGAGCTGGACACTTAACTGACTGAGCCACTGAGGTGCCCCAAGAATATACTGATTTTTCTACCAGACTGCTTTCCAAAATACTGGACCAAGTCTTGGAATTACTTTATTTTTAAAATTTATTAAAGTATGTATGTACTTATTAACAAATAACGGGTCAACTGAAATTGAGAAAGTTTATAAGAACTACTATATTTACTTTAACTTGGGAGAACTATTCATCTTTATCTTGAATGAGGATGGCTGGAAAATAGGTAAGTTAAAGGAAGGAGTAGACCAATGAATAGAATCTCAATGGAATTACTTAGCACTTTGTAAGATCTGAGTGGTTGATATCACTGATTCCTCAAGATGTGCTTCCAGTCTTTAAAATTTCAGGTATCAATCACATCAATATTTGTAAGCTCTGACTTATGGCCTTTTGAAGGGCAGAGACTGGACAAGTATTCCAGAAGTGATTATTTAAGCAAGAGTTAGGAAAAAAGGGAACAAAAGGAAAAATTTAAGATACACGGGAAGTGTTTTTGTTTTGTTTTTTTAAATATTCTCGGGGTGGGGTGTGCCTGGGTGGTTCAGTTGGTTAAGCGCCGGACTTTGGCTCAGATCATGATCTCATGGTTCGTGAGTTTGAGTCCCGCATTAGGCTCTTTGCTGACAGGTCATAGCCTAGAGCCTGCTTCAGATTCTGTCTCCTGCTCTCTCTGCCCCTCCCACAGTTCACGCTCTGTCTCTCTCAATAAATAAATGTTAAAAAAAAAAAAAAAATTCCCCACTCTTAGAAAATATTCTGCCAATGGAATAAAGACAGTCTCTTTAGCAAGTGGTGCTGGGAAAACTGGACAGAGATATGCAGAAAAACGAACCTGGACCATTTTCTTACACCGTACCCAAAAATAAAACTCAAAACGGATGAAAGACCTAAATGTAAGACAGGAAGCCATCAAAATCCTTGAGAAGAAAGCAGGCAAAAACCTCTTTGATCTCGGCCGCAGCAACTTCTTACTCAACATGTCTCCAGAGGCAAGGAAAACAAAAGCAAAAATGAACTATTGGGACCTCATCAAAATAAAAAGCTTCTGCACGGTGAAGGAAACAATCAGCAAAACTAAAAGGCAACTGATGGAATGAGAGAAGATATTTGCAAATGACATATCAGATAAAGGGTTAGTATCCAAAATCTATAAAGAACTTATCAAACTCAACAACCAAAAAAACCAAATAATCCAGTGAAGAAATGGGCAAAAGACACAAATAGACACTTTTCCAAGGAAGGCATCCAGATGGCTAACACACACATGAAAAAAATATCACTCATCATCAGGGAAATACAAATCAAACCCACAATGAGATACCACCTCACACCTGTCAGAATGGCTAACATTAACAACTCAGGCAACAACAACAGATATTGGCGAGGATGCGGAGAAAGAGGATCTCTTTTGCACTGCTGGTGAGAATGCAAGCTGGTGCAGCCACTCTGGAAACCAGTATGGAGGTTCCTCAAAAAGTTGAAAATAGAACTACCCTATGACCCAGCAATTGCACTACTAGGCATTTATCCATGGGGTACAGGTGTGCTGTTTCGAAGGGACACATGCACCCCCATGTTTATAGCAGCACTATCAACAATAGCCAAAGTATGGAAAGAGCCCAAATGTCCATCGATGGATGAATGGATAAAGATGTGGTGTGTGTGTGTGTGTATATATATATATATATATATATATATATATATATATATACACACACACAATGGAGTGTATATATACTCCATATAGATGAACACAAAGGAAGGGAAGCAAAAATAATAAAAAATAGGGAGGGGGACAAAACATAAGAGACTCCTAAATATGGAGAACAGAGGGTTACTGGAGGGGTGGGGGGGGGGGGGAATAGGCTAAATGGGTAAAGGGCATTAAGGAATCTACTCCTGAAATCATTGTTGCACTATATGCTAATTTGAATGTAAATTAAAAAAATTCTGGGTATTAGTCCTCTGTCAGATATATCTACTGCAAATATTATTTAGTCTGTGGCTTGTCCATTTTTCTAAAGTCTTCTAATGAAACTTTACTTCTGATGAAATCCAACTTAGCAGGCTTTTTACTTTTAGGGTTAATGCCTTTGTGTCATGTCCATGAAATCTCTGCCTATACCAAGGTTGTGAAGATGTTTTCTTCTTGAAGCTTTATTGTTTTAGGTTTTATATTTAGGTCCATCTTTTTTTTTTTTAATTTAATGTTTATTTATTTTTGAGAGATAAGAGCACAAGCAGGGAGGATCAGACAGAGAGGAGAGACACAGAATCCGAGCAGGTTCCAGGCTCTGATCTGTCAGCACAGAGTCCAACACGGGGCTCGAACCCACAAACCGTGAGATCATGACCTGAACCAAATTCAGACACTTAACTGACTGAGCCACTCAGGCATCCCTAAAATTCTTATTTTCTCCTTCTTCTTCTTTTTTTTTTTTTTATTAAAAAAAAACATTTAAAAAAATGTTTTTATTTAAAAAAATTTTTTTGTAAACCTTTATTTTTGAGACAGAGAGAGACAGAGCATGAACGGGGGAGGGTCAGAGAGAGAGGGAGACACAGAATTGGAAGCAGGCTCCAGGCTCTGAGCCATCAACCCAGAGCCCGACGTGGGGCTCAAACTCACGGACTGCGAGATCGTGACCTGAGCTGAAGTCAGACGCTTAACCGACTGAGCCACCCAGGCGCCCCTGTTTTTGTTTATTTTTGAATGAGAGAGAGACAGAGCATGAATGGGGGAGGAGCAGAGAGAGAGGGAGACACAGTATCCGAAGCAGGCTCCAGGTTCTAAGCTGTCAGCACAGAGCCTGATGCGGGGCTTGAACCCACAAACTGAGATCATGACCTGAGCCGAAGCCGGACACTCAACTGACTGAGCCACCCAGGCACCCTGAAAAATTCTTATATTGTAATTGTTCATTGCTAATATAAAAATCACTTTTTGGGGCGCCTGGGTGGCTCAGTCGGTTAAGCAGCTGACTTTGGCTCAGGTCATGATCTCACGGTCCGTGAGTTCGAGCCCCGCGTCGGGCTCTGTGCTGACAGCTCAGAGCCTGGAGCCTGTTTCAGATTCTGTGTCTCCCTCTCTCTGACCCTCCCCTGTTCATGCTCTGTCTCTCCCTGTCTCAAAAATAAATAAAACGTCAAAAAAAATAATAATCACTTTTTCCCCCTATTGACCTTGTATTCTATAACCTTGCTCAATTCACTTATTTTAGCATATTGTTTTGCGGACTGCACAGGGTTTTCCATATACACAATAATGTGATCTATACACACAATTCTGCTTTTCCCTTTCCAATCCATACACTGCTTATTCCTTTTTCTTACCTGATTGCACTAGCTATAACTTCTGGTACAATGCTGAGTAGAGGATGTCTGTTGATAACAGGCATCCTTTCCTTGTCTTAATCTTCAGGGAAAGAGTTTTATAATTAGGAGTGAGAGCTTCATAGATGCCCTTTATGAGATTTAGGAAGGTTCTTTTCATTCCTTGTCTGCTAGTTTTTGTTTTTTGTGTTTTTTATCATAAATGGGTTTTAAATTTTGTCAAATGCTTATTCTCCACTTATTGAGATGATCTAAGGTTCTTCTCCTTCATTCTATCAGTGTGGTGAATGACTGATTTTTAAATGTTAAACAGACTTTATATTCCTAGAATATACTCTCACTTAGTCATTATGCATTTACCTTTTTATATATTGCTGGATTTAATTAGATAAAATTTTATTAAGAATTTTGCATCTCCATTCACAAGAGGTATTATAGCTTTATAATAACACAAGAGGTTTATAGTTTTCTTTGCTTGTAGTATTTTTGTTGGGTATTTAATATCAGTCAAGGTGCTTCATAACAGGATGTAGAAAGTGTTCTGTCTTCCTCTCCTTTCTTAGAGTCTATGAAGAGTTGCTATTTTTACTTCCTTCATTCCTGAATGAATTTAGTGAGATAGCCATCAAGAGTCCAGTTTTCTTTTCTTTCAAAAAACACTTTGAAAGGGTTTTATTTTTTTTATTTTAGAGAGTGTGGGTGAGACAGCAAGCGGAGGAGGGACTGAGTGGGGGAGAGGGAAGGAGTGAGACTGAGGGAGGGGGAGGGGAGAATCTTAAGCAGGCTCCCTGTTCAGCACAGAGCCCAATGTGGGGCTCTATCCCAGGGTCCCAGGATCATGACTAGGTGCCCTGAAAGTTGTATTTTGTTTGTTTGTTTTTTAAGCTATTTATTTTGAGAGAGAGAAAGAGAAAGAGAGAAAGGAAGGGGCAGAAGGTTCAGGGAAAAAGAATCCCAAGCAGGCTCCATGCTGTGAGCAGAGCCCAGTGTGGGGCTGGAACTCAACTCACTGGAATTTATCCTTTAAATTAAACCATAAGATCATGACCTGAGCTTAAATCAAGAGTCGGATGCTTAACTGAGCCACTCAAGTGCCCCCCCAAAGTTTTTAATTACAAATTCAATCTATGTCTGTAACTGATATGGAGCTCCTTGATATTTTCTAATTCTTCTGTGTCTGTTTTGTTGTGCCTTCCAAGGAATCTGTCCATTTCAGCAAGTTGAATTTGTTGGTAGTTCATAGTATCTCCTTATTCTCTTTTAATATATATAGGGTCTGTAATAATGTTGACAACTTATATTTTCACTATTTTTTTTCTTCCTAAGTTTGGCTATTTTATTCACCTTTTCAAAGAACCAACTTTTCACTTAAAACATTTTTTTCTATTATTTGTTTCCTAGTTCATTATTTTCCGATCTTCTACTTCTTTTAGGGTTAATTTGCTCCTCTTTTCTGACATCCAAGGTGAAAGATAAACATTACTGGTTCTACATGTGGAAGGATAGGGAGAAAACTATTATTTTAACAACCTGATTTAGTGGAACTGGTATGTACTGACCTAGGATTTTAACAGGTATCAAGTGATACTATATAATCTGAATAAAGCCAAACCTGAATATCTAACTATCACCTCAATGTATAAGGCTGGCTGTTCCACAACCATCTCAAACTGAAGATATATCCAACATTATACTCCTGGTCCCAGTCAGGAGTCCACACCCAGCACCCCAAACAGCCTTCTCATTTCAGTTGATGGTAACTCCATCCACTAAGGCTAGTAACTTTGGAGTCATTTTTTTCAAACACTACATCCAGTCGATGAAAAAATTCTGTTGGTTCTACTTTTTAAAAAAGTTTTTAATTTTCAGTTAGTTAACATACAGTGTCACATTGGTTTCAAGTGTACAGCATCGTGATTCAACACTTCCATACATCACCGTGTTCATCACAAGAGCATTCCTTAATCTCCATCATTGATTTAACCCACTCTCACCCACCTCCTTTCTGGTAACCGTTAGTTTGTTTTCTATAGTTAAGAGTCTTTTGGGCCACCTGGCTGATTCAGGTGGTAGAGGATGTGACTCCTGATCTCTGGGTTATGGGTTTGAACCCCATGTTGGGTGCAGAGATTACTTAAAAAAAAAGAGAGAGTCTGTTTCTTGGTTTGCCTCTCCTTTTTCTCCCCCTTTGCTCATTTGTTTTGTTTCTTAAATTCCACACATTGAATAAAATCATATGGTATTTGTCTTTCTCTGACTTATCCATTTAGCATAATATTCTCTAGATCTGTCCATGTCATTGCAAATGGCAAGATTTCATTCTTTTTTATGGCTGATAATATTCCACTGTGTATACGTGTACACACACACACACACACACACAAACAATATCAATCAATGCACACATGGGCTGTTTCCATAATTTGCCTATTATAGATAATGCTGCTATAAATATCAAAGTGCATGCATGTATCCCTTTAAATTAGCATTTTTGTATTCTTTGGGTAAATATCTAGTAGTGCAAATGCTGGACCATAGGGTAGTTCTACTTCTAACTTTCTGAGGAAACTCTACACTGTTTTTCACAGTGGCTGCACCAGAGTTTGCATTCCCACTGGTGATTCCACCGTTAACATCTACTGAGAATCTGATCTACTCTACTTCTATTTCTACTGCTGCTACTGGGTCTGAGCTACAATAATGCCTTCCTTAGAATTTCTGTGGTCTCCCTTATGGGTCTCTCTGCCTCCACTCTTATTCTCCTTTAGTCTATTCTCAATTACAGCAGTCAGAATAATCTTAGATCTTAGTGATCTTAGGTAAGACATAAAGCAGATCTTATCACTCCTTAACTGGCTCCTTATTCATTCAGAGTGAAAACCAAAGTCCTAACAGTGACTTAAGAAGTCATTCACCATATGATTTCCCAATCCCTGCTCTTACCTCTCCGACCTCATCTCTGACTCCTCTGAACATTTTTACCTCTGCTCTAGCCACAGTGGCCTCCTTGCTGTTCTACACAAAGCCAGAATGTTCCCACCCTCAGGTCCTCGTTCTAGCCCTCCCTTTGCTAGGAATTATCTTCCCCAAATTAGCTGCTTAGACTCCCTCACACCCTTCAAGTGTCTGTGTGCAGCTCATTTCTAAATGAGGCCTGTTATGATCATCCTACTTAATACTGCAACTGCCCAATTCTCACCCCTTCTAACTCTGATCTCCCTTTATTTACCCTTTTCATCTCTTTTTAATTTTCTCATTATACCTATTTCCAATGTACTATATAACTTATATACTTTATAAACTGTACTTTATAATTTGCTATATAATAGTTTATTGTCTTTCCTCAGTGGTAGTAATTACCACCCAGGAAGGTATTTTGCTTGGTTCACTAATGTACCTCTTGTGCCTAGAAGAATGCCTGGCATATTGTAAGGACTTAATACACATCGGTTAAATGAATGACACCAGTACTTTGGAAGCTCAGTAGAAATATAATTAATACAAAATGTGTAATACTGGCTGAAAACTTGTTTTTCTCATTCCTTCTCTATTATAGAATCTTCTGAAAATGGCAGAAATAATTTAGGCAACCTTCTCTTGGGCCTTTTCTAAAAAATTATATCATTTTCATAAGGTTTATCAGGACCTCATTGCCAATTTAGAATCCATGTTCTGGAGACTGAAGGAAAGCAAAGAATCATTATTTGGTATATAGCTGGTAATCCACCATCATTCCAATATAGGCACAATGATGATGATCATCATAATAGGTGCCCCCCAAAAGAGAACCACTTATAGTTGCTGATACAATCATTTAATATAATAAAAATTTTGTAAAATATACACAGAGAACAAAAACAAGTTACTACAGAAAACAGCAGTAAGGTCTGTTTTGATAAGTGGAATGGTATGTTATAAGGAGAGAAAGATCTCTATGCCTTACTAACAAATACTGTGAGTATATATCCTAGAACTGTCACCAAGGGATTTCTTTTACCAAAACAAAATCCATTCACACATTTTAAAACAAAATAATAATCTCACAGACCAGTAATTCTCAATGTCAGGAGTGTTTTCAGTTTTCTGTTACATAAGAGCAGACAGAGAATCTTAGGGTGAGGGTATTGTTTTGAAAAAGTTTGGAAGTGATTCAGATGCTGACACACATGTGCACAGCACCATTTTAACTAACTTCAACTAGGGCTAAACAACTCTTAACAGATACAGCTATTAAGAAATGGAATGGAAGTCTGTGGCATACAAAATCATAATTTGAAACTACTGAGGAAGTGATAAAAAGAGAAACCTGCTACCAAAATTTAAAAAATGGCTCAATTTGAACTCAAGATACCTCCCTGTCCTGGCTTTTCCCATTAGCTTAAAGAATGAACTGTTCTCTTTGGCCTACTTGCAGCTGGCACAATTGAATTTATTTACTTTGCAATATTTTGTTTTAAGTTTTTAAGTCGTTGGGTTTTTTTTGAGAGAGAAAGAGAAACAGGGGCGGGGAGGGGCAGAGAGAAAATCCCAAGCAGGTTCTGCAATGTCAGTGCAGAACCGGACTCACGGCTAAAACTCACAAACCGTGAGATCCTGACCTGAGCTGAAGTCGGATGCTTAACTCATTGAGCCACCCAGGAGCCTCTGTTCTGGCTTGGTTTTAAAAAATAAGAGAAAACAAAACAAACCAAAACAAAAAATAAGAGAAAAATGAATGTTCCCGGTAACAGCCATGTCAGAATAACTATGGAGAAAACACAAGGAAATTTATTTATAACGTTCAAATGCCTGGTCTAATACAATGCACATTAATGGGCTCTTTACAACTATGTTCAGTTATAAGCCATAACAGATTAAACCAAACATATTCTGCTACTTGGGGATAATTCCCCATTTCAAATAGTATCATGAATTGATTGAAGACGCAAGGAAGACAATTAACTGACCCCCTTCAGATGGTCCTAAATTGTGTTCTGCTGATTCTCCACCTAGGGAAGGGTTACAACCAATACTAAGTAAGAGCAACTATGAAAGAGAAGCTCTTTGTTTTGGTGCCAAGGACACACAGGTTCTACTGCTTGAAAGTACAATGAACCTGGTACCTGAAAGTGATTTGACATTAAATCAGAAGCCCGTGTTACTGGGGAACAAAGAAAAGCACTGCCTGATGTTGCTATTACAAAGCCAAAGTGAAACAACAGATAACAGGGAAGTAGATGGAAAGGACAGAACTAGATATCGTCAGCACCAATTCTGTGAGTACAAGGTAAAATGGATTGCAGTTCAGATGTTGCAAGATGAACTATGAACAAGGATGCTTGGCAAAAGTTAAAGTGACAAAAGAATCTCAGAAGTTAGTAGGAAGACCAGCTATGACTATGAAATTCACTGCAGGTATATTCACACACCACAGATAAGCAAATATTCCCCACACTGGGGGTACAGATTACCCCTAAAAATATTATATCTTCTCCTTCCCTCCCATATTAGGTAACCACAACAACAACAACAAACCCCTGAAAAGTAATGACCTGCTATTAATTCTCAAAGTTAAGGACTCCTAATGAATGAAGTCAGTAGAATGTAGTCCAACTATCCTGCTGTGACATCAAGGTAGAAGGGATTCTAACTCCTACCAACCTCTCTTCACTTTGTCCCTACAAAAGAGGAGAGTTTTCTTTCTTCTCTTAAGGGATTTTGGAGTACCAACAGAAAAGTTCAGGGACATGTGGGAGGCTCAGTCGGTTGAGCATCTGACTTCTGATTTTGGTTCAAGTCATGATCCCAGGGTCATGGGATCAAGTCCCGTGTGTGATTCTCTCCCCCTCTGCCCCTTTCCCCTGCTCACACACACTCTCTCTCTCTTAAAAAAAAAAAAAAAAAAGACTCAAACTGAGGCATGTAATCCTTAAGTGAAAGAAGCATGGGACTATGAAAGCAAAAATTTCTATTTGCTTCCCAACACACAAAACTAAAGTCTAAATTAAAATTTTAAACCTGAGAATCCTTTTCTGAATGGATCAAGGGCTTTTTGTGTGACCTGAACCTTTTGTTATCACATGAAAGTAAGCCTTTTCAATTTTTATTTCATCTGCTCTGTGCCACTTTATTATTTTTTTTTCAGAGAGACGGAGGGAGAGAGAGAGAGCGAGCGAGCGTGCATGTGCACGTGTGCATAAGCAGGGGAGGGGCAGAGAGAGAGAGAGAGAGAGAGAGAACGCGAGCCAAGCAGGCCCCATGCTGTCAGTGTGGAGCCTGACGCAGGCTCGAACCCACAAACTGAAAGGCCATGACCTGAGCTGAAATCAAGAGTCAGAGACCCAACCGACTGAGCCATCCAGGTACCCCCTGCTCTATGCCATTTTAAAAATTATTATTGTCATCCCATTTTCCCCATTTTCCTTTAAACATCTAAGAGCAAAATCAGCAAGTAAGAGTTAGAAAGACTTTTTTTCTTTTAATGCTCACTTTGTGAAGTTTATTATCACTTTTACCTCTTTTGTCTCTTCTGGGTCTGAATGATCCACAGTTATATAAAGATCGTTTTGTAAATATTTCAGAGCACTAAGGGGATCCATTTGGGCCTTTTCTTCAAACCTAGAAAATGTAAACAAGAACAATAATTGTCTGGAGTTATGGGAAAACATCAGAAATGTCATTCAGACCTGGAGTAGAATATTGTGTCTAAGGAGTCACTGTAGATATCTAAAAAAAAAAAAAAAACCCTGTGTTTGGGAATCCAGAAGTAAGAATACTGCCATGGAGACAGTACAGCTGTGGAATTCCTGGAGATGTCATGGTGATGCCAGGAGGTCACAGGCAGCTGTGGAGCGAGAGACTGGGTAGGAGTACCTCCTACCCTCTTCTTAAAACTACAAGCTAAGATTAAATCAACTACAAAACATAGTGAACATGTCAAATATTTTACATAACAAAACTGCAAAAGAGCCAAATGTTTCATGAGAAACAAGTAGAGATAAAATAAAAATACTTGATTAGATTTGTGCAATATACATTCCATTAGAGGTCCTTAACAGGTCAGAAACAGATAAGAGTATACTTTCTTTTCACGAGTATCATGGACACTGATTGAATATATATATATTTTTTAATTGCTCAAATATTTTTAACAAGATTATTTCCCGTCTCAGTCAATAACAATAACAATTGTAGCAACCACTTATCAAGTATTTGTTATATGCTAGAAAATGTATCAAGTATTTTACATATATTACTTCATTTATCCCCGTTACAATGACGATGTTTTATTATCATTTTTTAAAAAACAGATAAGAAACTGAGGTTCAGACAACGAACTTGGCCCATATAAGAGCTAAAAAAGAAACAATGCATTAGTTCTCCAAAAGAATAAAAGTCTGCTTGGGACTATTTATCTATTTAAATAAGATACTATCCCATTGTTATAATTATATATGGATTTATTAATAACTAATAAGTTAGGATGTTTTTCAAAATATTGTATAGAGAATAAGTAGAGAAGACAATTTCATTTGGGTGAGGAAAATAGAGACTTTCACAATGGTGTTCAGGCTGATGGCATCAATAATTTCCCGTCTTTAAGAGTTAATCTCAGTGATAGAATACCTGTATTTCAAGCAGGGCAAAGACTAGCAAAATATTACAGCTGTATTGTATCAGATAAGTACCATGATTGTCAGTTAGCCTTTAAACCCTCGGATGAGAGAGCTCCTTGGGCAGAGGTCATGTTACTCTACCATTTTGTCCAAAATGGTTTAGACCAGTTTTGCACCTGAGACGAAAGCAATCCTCTCAAGCTTGATCAGTTTATAAAGTGTCCTGGCAGAATTATTCCCAATAGGGATACTATCTCCAGGGAGCCCTCTCTAAGAAGGTACTCTCTTAAAGAATCTGAACGTGAGATACACAAGGACACAAAAGGCACACAAAACACACAAGTCGGTAAACAGAAGGCACGACATGGTAGGTAGATTCCTTCCCTTCCTACCCCTCTTTGCCTTCCTTTGTTCCTATCTACCTACCTATTTATTTACTGAAGCTACATCTATCGATTCCTTCCTTCCTTCCTTCCATCCTTCCTTCCTTCCTTCCATCCATCCATCCATCCATCCATCCATCCATCCATCCATCCATCCATGGATGGATGCTAGGAGGTTAGGGAAAGCAGAGACTGTAATAATCAGCAGAACAGGAGAAGTAGGTGGAAAGAAGCAGAAAGACAAGAGGCTGAGTTACAAGGAAAGCTATTATAGTGGCTCCTCACTAGAATTGTTCTAAGACGCTAAACGATTCTCCATTAGGCCTCACTGTCCAAATGCTGAGGGAATGCCTCAATTCTCTGGATATTCTCATAACTTCTCTTCTAGTGAGGGATCCTAAGAATGTCTTTATCCTTTGCTACCTGAAATAACCTAACCAACGTGCCTACCATCCTATTAAATCCAGTCAAGAAACCCATTTTCCCGGAAGGTATGTTTTCACTCATCTTTTTTCTAAGCTTTCTTTAGCCTGCAAAAACTTATCATTGGACTTATGTCTGCGATCTAGAATTCTATTTAGGCCAACAACTGGGCCCTGTACTGAAAGGAACAGGAATTAATCCTATAAAAAAGTTCTTCTTTTGCTCCTTTCTACCCCCAAATCATCGACAAATTTGGAAACTTGAACGTTACAAGAAAAAATAATAGTGGCACTTTATTTACTGTATTGTGCAGTACCATTAAGAATAAAGTCAGATTTCTTGGCATACAATATACTTCTCTCCCTCTAAATTTATATTTTAACTAAACAGAATACATAAATGTTTTCCATAAGAACACCAGAAATAAACAAGCTAGCCCAGTAGTATAGGGTAAGGTTTCATATAATGAAATACTAGGTATCTAATATGAAATTTAAATTAAAAAGGTAATTTTCATGCTCTACTCAATTCATATAAAACAACTTCTGTTTATTCTGCCTGCAATGTATCAATGTTCCTCAAACTCCTGAATTCATCTAAGAGTTGGTATAAAAAGTGGTCTACGTTTTTTTCAAGTATCTAAAACAGGAGTGCCTGGCTGACTCAGTCGATAGAGCATGTGATTCTTGATCTCGGGGTTGTGAATTGAAGCCCCACACTGGGGGTAGAGATTACGTAAAGATAAAATCTTAAAATAATAACAAATATAAAATAAATATAAAATAAAATAAAATAAAATAAAATAAAATAAAATAAAATAAAATGGGACTTTTATTGTTATGTTCAAATTAGTAGCAGACAAGATTCTCAAGATGCCCTAGCTGCTCCCTGACTGCTCTCCTCTCCTACCCATGTCCAATCCATCAAGATATTCTGTTGGTGCAATCTTCAAAGCTTATCCAGAATCTTACTGGGCCTTCTTGATCTCTTTTATGGAGTGTCTTCTCCTCCACCTTCCCTCAAATGGTGATGGTCTTCAGAGAAGGCCCGACATCTCTCTACTCTTCTTACGCTCTTGAAGCAAACTCCTTTTCCTTGTTGATGACTCATAAAGGTAATAATCGGCCCATGCCTTTCCTCCAAATGCTAACGGATGATCTCTAAAACCTAAAGTGCACTAAACTGAACTCATCTTTACCAACACACGAACCTGTTGTTTCTGAAGAATTCCTCATCTGAGTGAAAACAGCCATAACCTTTTACTCAGTTCTTTTGGAAGAAAACCCAGAATGGTTTTATTAAAAGAAGACTGAATGTGTTATTATTCCTCTACATAAAATCTTTCAATGCTTTTCCTTTCACTCAGGGTAAAAGCCAAAGACTCTTCACCAGCTGTCCCCTTCTTATCACTCTGACCTCATCTCCTCCCACAATCGACCTACTCATTCTACTTCCACCACAATGTCTTCCTCAATTTATTCCTCAAATAATCCAGGCATATTTTTAACCCTAGAGGCTTGTCTATTACCTATCTGGAACACTCTTCTTCTCAAATATCTACATGATTCATTCCCTCCTGTTCTTCAGGTCACTAGTCAAATGTCACCTTTGCAGTGAGGTCTATCCTAATATTCTTATTTAAAAATCATCTGTACAAAATAGTTCTTAACCTGTTTTAGCTCATATTATACTTATTAACATAAATTTCTTATTATGTTTATTACCTGTCTTCCTTCCTAAAATAGAAACCTGGGGCAGGAATTTTTGTTTGTTTTCTTCACTGACATATCCACAGAGCCTAGGATGATGTCTAGCACACTGTAAGTGCTCAGTTAACTTTCTTAAATAAATAAAGTTTCACTGATGTTTATAAAGACCCTTAGGTGAATGCTTTGGTCATTTTATACATAAGCAAAGTGATCTCCAGAAAGATTAAGTTACAAGGCTTGAAGATCAATCCAAGGTTCAGGTCTAGTACTTTTTCCAATATAAGACATTAGCTCCCAGCACTAATGTCAAAAAGTCTCACAATCAGAAAAAAAGAATACTGTGCTCCACCCACATTTTTATGCTACTATTACTATTCTAATTGAAAATAACCTATATAAATGGATGGGGGGGGGGGTCTTTAAATATTCTTAAATTCTCCTTTTCTGGCTTTTCTGGTTTCCTTCTGAGATGGGCTAGCATACTCCTTTTCCCATGTAGAAAATTTCAAAGGCTGCCTCTTTGTTCAGTCACACAAACTTGTTGCTTCTCAGCTTCAGTTACTATTTATGAACCATTTTAATATTCAGAAAATTTGAGTCTTTTATCCTATATTTAAAGTTTTAAATGATTTGTTACCAGTTATTCTTTTATTCATTATCCACTTGCATTCCTTACTTTTATGCCTTTTTAGCAGCATAAGCCACTAACAATGATGTTTGTGCTTTATTAAAATTTAAAACATGCCATAATATGTAATATTTCAGATTCCCACAAATTGTCATTTAGTCTGTCCACGGATACATTTTCTTTTTTTTTTAAATGTTTATTTATTTTGATAGAGAGCATGAGTTGGGGAGGGGCAAAGAGAGAGGGAGAAAGAGAGTCCCAAGCAGGCTCCACATTGTTAGTACAGAGACTGACATGGGGCTAGAACCTACAAACTGTGAGATCATGACCTGAGCCAAAATCAAGAGTCGGACGCTCAACAGACTGAGCCACCCAGGCGCCCCCAACTGATATATTTTCAAAAGAGAAAAACAACTGTCAAAGATTAAAAAAATAAGAACACTTCTTAAAATGGCTTGGCTGTGAGAAAATGAATAACCCTACTTATTTCTGGAAGGAATGAAAATTAACTTTCTGGAGGGTAACTGATAATTCATCAATTCTACCAATATCCTACAGAATTTTTAGATAGGGGTACAGATGGAAGAATATAAAAATATTAAATACAGTATTACTTATAATAGCAAATAAGCTGGAAATAATCTAAATATTTCATCCAAGTAGACTAATTAAGTAAATTACACATAAAATAGAACACTATTGCAGTCATTATAATCATAATTTGTATTAAGATGGTGATATTTGTAATATATCATTCATTAAAAGAAATCAGATTCAAAGCAATACGATTCCTGTTTTTCAGCTAAACAAAACAAGAATCTACGTGTGCAAATATAAAACTTACAAAACAGTAAGTTGTTTTTTCCTCAATAATGGGATGATGATTCAATTATTTTTTTTTTTAATTAACTATGCATTAATTTTTTTCAATTAAAAGCCAGAGGAAAGTCGTTATAAAGTGAGTTCCAATTCTTGGGGCGCCTGGGTGGCGCAGTCGGTTAAGCGTCCGACTTCAGCCAGGTCACGATCTCGCGGTCCGTGAGTTCGAGCCCCGCGTCGGGCTCTGGGCTGATGGCTCAGAGCCTGGAGCCTGTTTCCGATTCTGTGTCTCCCTCTCTCTCTGCCCCTCCCCCGTTCATGCTCTGTCTCTCTCTCTCTCTGTCCCAAAAATAAATAAAACGTTGAAAAAAAAAAAAATTTAAAGTGAGTTCCAATTCTTTACATATAGTACTAAAAAATCCCCTTTAATCTAGGGGCACCTGGGTGGCTTAGTTGGTTAAGTGTCTGACTTTGGCTCAGGTCATGAGCTTGCAGCTCATGAGTTCGAGTCCCACATCAGGCTCTCTGCTGTCAGTGTATTGGTAGAACTGATGACCTGCTTCATGTCCTCTGTCTCCCTCTCTCTCTGCCTCTCCCCCACTAGCTCACACCTCTCTCTCTCTCTCTCTCTCAAAAATAAACATTAAAAAAAATCTCCTTTAATTTCTAATGCACTTTTGGTCAGGAAATCTTTTAAAAAGAGCTTAACTTAATATTCCAATTACCAGTTGTTATATATGTAGTAGAAAAAGAACACTAAAATTTCCCCAAATTTGTCTCATCCTTATAAAAACTTAACTTTAACATTAAGTAAAATATTAAGGAATAACATTTTAGCAATGTAAACATTAGTTGACAGTGCCTCATTAAATCTTATTAATAAAACAGAATTTATCTCTTGTCATCCAGCCAATGTGAAGATTCAGACCCTTTCTCCTGTAGATTCTATAGGAAATACACTATTTATTCACAGTAATGCCAAAGTAACAGAATACCTAGCTTCTGTTACTAATTTTCCTCTCAAGCACAACTTGGGAAAGCAGAGAAAGGAACAGTAAGTAAACATGATATGATAAAGGAAAACAGTCTAATAATTTATGCCTACTTATATTCTATACAAAACATAAATACATTATATATAACAGACATCTGAACGTGTCTGTGTATATAAGTATACACAAAGACATCTGTGTATGCATGTGTGGTAGTCACAGTGGCAGTAAGGTGATGAACTCTGGAGTTACAATAGTCAGGATCACAACCTGGTTGTGTCACTTATGGCTGAATGATCCTAGATGAATTATATAACCCATTTAAAAACACCTCATTTTTTCTTTTGCAAAATAGTGATAACAGAACTTATTCAATTACCTTATTATAGGAATAATATACAAGATCTAGCACACAAAAATTGCTCAATAAACAGTAGCTATTATCATCAAAGTCTAAACTCTTTCCAAACTATAAATTTTTATTACCACAGAACACTATCAATAACCAAAAGGACACACATGCTTTTCTACATTTTTCAGTAGCTTATCACTCACTACTAAAAAGCAAACATGACCAGGAGATATATATGAAAATGTTTGATGACATGATTTTACAATTAAATGGCAAAGATAATTGATGTAAAATCACAATCATATTTGAAGTTGTATTGTGAAACATCAGATTAGATACCATTTAGTCAACCATACCATCACATCCACTGTTAAGAAAGCTATCAACAGGCCAGGCATACAGCAAGAATCTAGAACTGATGTGATTTGTAGTGAGTAGGCCGTGAGTAGTTACTGGAAGGTTAGGCTCATCACCTTCATAGAAATTTCTTCCATTTAACAGTTTCAAAATTTCCTTGTTCTATATTTAGAAAATTTTAGCATCAGTAAGTATTTTCACTTTGTATCTTCCTTTGAAGGAGGAAAGCAAAAATAAGGAAAACAACAGGGTAGTTATAAAAGTCATGATCTTCACAGTACGTACACTGTCATATTACTACATTTCCAGAGACAAAGTCATATCTTCAAAATTTAGGTAATACCAACAGTAGCTGATAATGTTAAATAAAAGTTTTCAATGAATTATTTTTATACCTGTGTTTTCTTATCAGGTACTTGCAGTGCCTCAGTAAGTAATCTTTTGAAGGCCTACATAACTTCAGTGACCAGAAGTCATCTAATCTCATCTTTGGGGAGCAAGATTTTCCTGGATTCCCACCAAATAGATAGTGAACCTATAGTAAACAAAACAAGCCACATTTTAAGATGCAAGCATACTCAAGAAGCTACGGAAGTCCTAATAAAATTTCTTCACTTTGGTAGCAGTGTGTAACAGTAGTAAAACATTACTGCATTTCTACCAAGTGTTTCTTTTGATTTTTCTTGTTCCCATTTTACTTTAAAATCCTATGGCTACTTCCTTAAATACTCTGCATTTTATGTTAAAATGAGTTGTATTACCACAATTATACTGACAATGGAAGACCTGAAACAAAAGCAATGACAGTAAGAAGCTAATCCAAGATACAGTTTATTTAGGGCAATAAATATGGGGATTATTAACTTAAACAAGTGCTGGTCATAATAACAAACAAGATGTTTAATAAAACTCTGACACACATGTTGAATCACTGAAGGTCAAGAGTAACTAGAAACTTTAAATTTTAGCATCTTAATTTTTTTAGGCTTACTGCCAAATATTAAATGATGTATATAATTGGTGATACTTTTTAAAATATTATATTATTCAATACCAAAAAAAGGAAATGAAAAAGGAATACAATAATGATTTCACTATTAAAATTTTAGTGATTTTCTGTACTTATACAAAGTGTTAAAGCAGTTCCTGAAATTTTGAAAACATTCACTGAACTACATGTAAAGTTTAAGGGAGCCATAGTTTAAAGAAACCACCCTGAACATTTAGTGACTCTAAAACTTCAGAATGCAAGACTGTTTTCATGAGGCCAATTGAAAAGGCACATCACTCATAGGGGAAAAAAGAGAGAAAAGACTTCGTACACAATGGGAAAATCTAAAGTCAGAAGTTACATATACTTTTTCATATCATGGGACAAGGTATCCTAATGCTAAAAACTGTACATCTTTTACTTGGGTATTCGTAGTGCAGAAATAATAGGTTATACTATGAATCTGATCTATGCAGCTACAAAGCAAACAGAGTAAGTGCCAAGAATTTCGGACTATGGAAAGTGTTTATTCTATTAAGGGGTTTAGGGAGAAATGATATTGAATGTCTGCTACATATTCTATGGATGTCTGCTATGTATTATAACTTTTTATTCAAATACACTTAAAAATAGTAAGAAACCTATTTTGGGATTCTTTCAGATTGTAAGTCTTGGAAAGTTTACAGGCCGATGCAGTTAGGGTACCTTATGTAACTCATCATATACAAGCTGATGGGCAAATCTTGGACATGGCTCTTCCTCCTGAAGACTTTTACTTGGATTATCTTTTGCAGCTTGATCGTTCTTATAGACGCAAGACCTGTAAGACAGTACTTTTAAGGCATTCTATCCTAAAAAAATAGCAACATACATAATGTTTATATACTTAGCAAGCAAATTAACTGGACGTCTAATTACCAACAAAAAATTTATAAATTTGTTCACATCAAATCTTAAAAGTTCTGGTCATTCTCATACAATAATATGAATTTGTTAGAATTAAGTTCTTATGTTCTTTTAGTGTCGATCCAAAACCTCACTTAAGAACAACCTACTTCATGTTATGAAACACAAACAGCACATATGAAAGCTCAAACCAAAGTCTGAAAGAGAAGATAATCCCATCTATTTATTCAAAATGAAAAACTCACAGATTTCTTTCAGTTTTACTGCTTAATATAAATGTTCTACTTAGAAAATAATAAATTCTAGGGTGCATCAGTGGTTTACTAGGCTAAGCGTCTAACTCTGGGTCTTGGCTCAGGTCATGGGATCAGGTCATGGGATTAAGCCCCATATCGAGCTCTGCATCGACAGCATGGAGTCTGTTTGGGATTCTTTCCCTTTCTCTCTCTGTCCCTCCTCCACTTGTGCTCTCCCTCTCTCTCAAAAATAATTAAAAAAAATTTTCTTAAAAAAAGAAAAGAGTAATTTCCTTAGTTGCTCTGGGCAGGTAGTTCTCTGAAGCGCCTGTGTTTGTAAAATATCCACTTACGCAGTAATCACAGAATATTAGAGCAGGATTCTCTAGGCCAGTGTTTTCTGAAGCAAAACGTGCAGATGCTCTATAACAAAAAGGTCCCGGTTTAAAAACACTAAATAATACCCCCTACCCTGCTCTACTGAAATCACTTCCTTTACCAAAACTAAGACCACCTGGAAACATGAAAAAAAAACATTTTTCTCATGTTCACACATCTACTTGGTAGCAAATTCTAGACTAAAATATAATTCTCTTGATTTCTGGACCAGGAATCATCTACTAACTGAAAAATTCAGAGGAAAAATCCATTCACTGAACATCACTGTAAACACAGGCACCAATATTGCCTTCTTTACCCAATACAGGCATGCCTCAGAGATATTGTGGGTTTGGTTCCAGACCACCACAATATTTTTTTATATAAATGTTTATTTATTTTGAGAGAGAGAGAGCGAGCAAGCACAGATGTGTGAGTGCGAATGAGGGAGGGGCAGAGAGAGAGAGAGAGAGAGAGAGAGAATCCCAAGCAGGCTCCACACTGTCAGCACAGAGCCTGACATGGGCTCAATCTCACGAACTGTGAGCTCATGACCTGAGCTGAAATCAAGAGTCAGACACTCAACCAACTGAGCCACCCAGGCGCCCTTAGACCACAACAATAAAGCAAATATTGTAGTTAAGTGATTCAAAGGAATTCTTCTGCTTCTCAATGCATATAAAAGTTATTTTTATACTATAAGGTAGTCTGTTAAGCGTGCAACAGCAATATGTCAAAAAAAATGATGCATATACTTTAATCAAAAACTACGTGATTGCTAAAAAAGGCTAACCATCTTCTGAGCTTTTAACAAGTCATAATTTTTTTTTTTGCTGGTGGAGGGGCTTGCCTCAGTATTGATGGCTGTTAACTGATAAGAGTGGTGGTTACTTAAGGATGGGGGAGCTGTGGCAACTTCTTAAAATAAGATAATACAGTTGACCCTTGAACAGTATTGGTTTGAACTATGTGGATCCACTACAATGCAGTTTTTACAATACAGTATGGTAAATATATTTTCTCTTTTCTCATGGTTTTCTTACTATTTTCTTTCCTCTATCTTACCTTATTGTAAGAATATGGTAAATAATATATAAAACATACAAAATATGTGTGAATCAACTTTTTTTGTTATCAATTTATGTTATTGATAAGGTTTCTGGTCAATAGTAGGCTATTAGTAGTTGGGTTTTTCCTGGGATTGTTTTGTTTTAAGTAGGTTTCATACCCAGCATGGAGCCCAATGCAGGGTCTGAACTCATGACCCTAAGATCAAGACCTGAGCTGAGATCAAGAGTCGGAACCTTAAGCAACTGAGCCACCTAAGTGCCACAGATGTTGGGTTTTTAGGAAGTCAAGTTATACACAGATTTCCAACTGTGTGTGGGTTGAATCCTCGTGCTGGTAAAGGTTCAAGTGTAATGAAATTGGCTGCATCAACTGATTCCTCTTCATGAATGATTTATTTGTAGCATATGATGCTGTTTAACATTTTACCTATTAGAACTTCTTTCAAAATTGGAGTAAATCCTCTCAAACCCTGCCACTGCTATATTAACTAAGTTTATGCAATAACTGTAAATCCTTTGTTGTCATTTCAACAATCTTCATGGCATCTGTATCAGGAGTAGATTCCTTCTCAAGAAACCACTTTATCATGAGAGATTGCAGCAATGCAGTCATATCTTCAGGTCCCACTTCTAATTATAGTTCTCTTGCTATTTCTACCACATCTGCAGTTACTTCCCCCACTGAAGTCTTGAACCCCTCAAAGTCATCCAGGAAGGTTGGAATCAACTTCTTCCAAATTCCCATTCATGTTGGTATTTTGACCTCTTTCCACGAATCTGAATGCTCTTCATGGCATCTAGAATGAAAGGAATCTTTTTTTTTTGAGCAGTAGGTCTCAACAGTTGGCTTAAAATATTCAGTGAATTATGTTATAAACAGATGTGCTGTGTTCTGGGCTTTGTTGTTCCATTTGCAGAGCACAGGCACAGTATAATTCTTAAGGGCCCCAGAATTTTGAGAATGGTAAAGGAGCATGGTCTTCAAGTTAAAGTCATCAACTGCGTTAGCCCCTAACAAGACAGTCAGCCTGTCCCTTTGAACTTTGAAGCCAGGCACTGACTTCTCCTCCCTAGCTATGAAAGTCCTCGATGGCATCTTCCTCCAATAGAAGGCTGTTTCATCTACAATGAAAATCTGTTCAGTGTAGCCAACTTTGTTAATGATCATAGCTAGATCTTGCTAGATAACTTGCTAGAGCTTCTACATCAGCACCTGCTGCCTCACCTTGTGCTTTTAGGTTATGGAGATGGCTTCTTATGTTGAACCTCAGGAGCCAACCTCTGCTAGTTTCATACTTTCCTTCTGTAGCTTCCTCAGCTCTTAGCCTTCACAGAATTGAAGAGAATCAGGGCCTTGCTCTGGAGCAGGCACTGGCTTAAGGGAATATTGTGGCTGGTCTGATCTTCTATTCAAACCACTAAAACTTTCTCCATCAGGTGTTTTGCTTTCTCATCATTCATGTGTTCACCAGAGGCACACTTTTAATTTCTCCCAAGAACATTTCCTCCGCATTCACAACCTGGCTGTTTGGCAAAAGAGGCCTATCTTTCTTCCCTTGACTCAAACAATTAGAAGCCTTTGTAGGGGTATCAACTGGCCTAATTTCAATATTGTTATATCTCGGGGAATCAGGAGATCCAAGGAAAGTGAGAGAGGTGAGGGAACAGCTGGTCGGTGGAATGGTCAGAACACATACATTTATCAATTATGTTTGCCATCTCATTATGTGTGCAGCTCATGGTGCCCCAAAACAATTACAAAGGTAACATCAAAGATCACTGATCACAGATGACCATGACAAATACAAAAGTCATGAAAGGGTTTGAAATATTCTGAGAATCACCAAAATGTGACAAAGAAACACAAAGTGTGCCAACACTGCTAGAAAAATGTCAACATGCTCGACACAAAGCTGCCACAAACCTTCAACTTGTAAAAACTGCAATTATCTGCCAAGTGCAATAAAATGAGGTGTGCCTGCACTGACATTTAAATGCATGACATCACAAATTGACATAAGCCTTCCATATTCCTCTTCTTTTGAATAAACCAACAACCTCAAACAAATATTACATTGGGATTGCAACACAGACAAGAGCTCCTTACCAACTATTCCTCACAATGTCATAAATCCAGAATGAATTTCTGACATTCTCCTCCCTCTTCTCCTTGTCTTTGCTGAGTCCAGATAAGACATGTATTTCATTCAGTTCAGGATCAATGGTTGCTCTCTGTGTGAATCCTGTCATTGGAACTATAAATTTAAAAGAGGAAATAAGAGGACAACATTTGTGTTAAGTAAGAGTAGAACTACTATATACAAGATTAATCCCTCGTGACTCTGCTCTGCTTCTGTCCACAGCACTGATCTTCTAACATACTATAGAACTTTTATATCAAACAATAAACAATTGCTTATTGTTTTCTTCTAACTCTAGACTATAAGCTGTATAAGACTATAGTTTGGTTCACTATTCTGTTCCCAATGCTTAAAACAGTGCCTGGCACATAACAGTTACCCAACTAATTGTTGAAAGAATAAACGAATGCTAACTATCTGGAAGGAGTTACAAGGAGGGAAGAGGTAGAAAGCGGTATACTATGTAATCATTTTTATTGAGGGAAGAAAGGTCAATGTGTTAGTTAACTGATTTATTATCTGGATCAGTTCTAACTTAACAGTAAAGGTAAAATATTCAAATGTTGACCTGGAAAAACACAAATCTGACAGGAAGTAAAATGCAGGTTTGTTTAATAAGGTCAGAGTCGTTTAAAATATCTGTTCATGGGTGGCGCAGTCGGTTAAGCGTCCGACTTCAGCCAGGTCACGATCTCGCGGTCCGTGAGTTCGAGCCCCGCGTCAGGCTCTGGGCTGATGGCTCAGAGCCTGGAGCCTGTTTCCGATTCTGTGTCTCCCTCTCTCTCTGCCCCTCCCCCGTTCATGCTCTGTCTCTCTCTGTCCCCAAAATAAATAAACGTTGAAAAAAAATTTTTTTTAAATATCTGTTCATGACATACAATGAAACAACATAATTTCCAAGTAAAAATAAAACATTTTGGGCGATAATACGCCATTTTATTTTCCTGAGTGGCTCAAACTGACCAGAGTTAATAATGTTTTCTTTTTCTTTTCTAATGTTTATTTTTGAGAGACAGAGAGGCACAGAGCGTGAGCAAGGGAGGAGTAGAGAGAGAGGGAGAGGCAGAATCAGAAGCAGGCTCCAGGCTCTGCGCTATCAGCACAGACGCTATCAGCACGCGACTTGAACTCATGGACCGTGAGATCATGACCGGAGCTGAAGGCGGACGCCAAACTGACTGAGCCACCCAGGCGCCCCAATGTTTTATTTTTCTAAGAAATCTATTAAATGAGTGATTGTTATTCTGCATTATCCAGTAATTTGCAAAACACTGACACAGCAAATGCAAATTTTTCTCATCATTGTTATATGGAAATATTAGTTGAAATGTAATTTTATGGATCATGACATAATTGCCTTGAATCTAAAACAATGTCATTGTTTCAACACTACATTCCCTTTATACACGAACAATCATCATATGCTCAAAACACAAAGTAAATATTAGACTGAAGTAAAATATTCTTTTTTTAAAAAAATGTTTACTTATTTTTGTAAGAGAGAGAGAAAGGGGGTAGAGAGAGTCTCCACGCTGTTAGCAGAGCCCAACATGGGGCTCAAACCCAACAAACTGTAAGACCATGACCTGAGCTGAAATCAAGTCAGACGGTCTACCAACTGAGCCACAAGGGTGCCTCTGAAGTAAAATATTTTATTTTTTATTTTTTTTTCAACGTTTATTCATTTTTGGGACAGAGAGAGACAGAGCATGAACGGGGGAGGGGCAGAGAGAGAGGGAGACACAGAATCGGAAACAGGCTCCAGGCTCCAAGCCATCAGCCCAGAGCCTGATGCGGGGCTCGAACTCACGGACCGCGAGATCATGACCTGGCTGAAGTCGGACGCCTAACCGACTGCGCCACCCAGGCGCCCCTGAAGTAAAATATTTTAATCAATCAAGAATATTATGGCAAGAGATGTTAGCCACATTGATCTTCATTTGTCTTTATCTACTTTAGCAGGGCCAAATAATCCAGCATTTATCTTTGCCTCATGCACTGAAATTCATGTCTCCTTTCATATTCCTCTTTAATAAATTTGTTTGGAATATTTTAGAGACTATCCAAATGCAGTCCATAGTATATATACTAAAATAATACAGACACACACTACACAACACATAATTTGCATCCGTCCATACACAATTACGTTTATATTTATACACACATGCACATCAACCTAATCTGAATAATAATCTCAATCCTCATGCCAATAGTCTCTAGTGGGTATGTAAAGTCTGGTATTTTTTTAATGAGGTTTGGTAAACTTTCAAAAGTGCCAACATTCTACCCTATTTCTCAGATAACCTTGGAAGAATAAATAGTAAAGAAATGACAACACTTTATTAGTAGTAAAAGGAGAGGATGTAACTGCCTAAATTTATTGTATTTAAATTTCTCCATCCCATTTCATCTTAATACTCAGCCTTTAAATTCAGAATTCTCTAAGATGGGCTGGCAAACTATGGCTTGATCTAGCCTGCCTAGGGTCAAATCAGGTCTCATCCATTCATTTACATTTTATCTGTGGCTATTTTCACCCTGTAATAGCAAGGTTGAATACCTGCAGCAACAATGTAAGGCCTACAAAACTGAAAATATTCACATCTGGCTCTTCATATTAGAAGTGTGCTGACCCCTGTTCTAAAATCTTCTAAAATACAAATTTTAGAAATGTATGACTTACAAATTAATCCAATAACCCACTTAAGAGCCTACCGAGAAAATTGGTATTTTGGGGTGGAATGGAAATCAGTGGAGAGGGAAAGAAATTTTGAATTTTACAAAATGGGAGTGGAATCACCAAAGAGAGGGAAAGAAAGGAGTATTGGGTTGGAGGAAGAAGCATGTGAGAAGATGAAGAATGCTAAGACCAAATTTTATATGCTTCTCTTTCTAGATCGTCACAATTTGCCTAGAAGCAGCTTAGGAGCAGAAGAGAAAAAGGACAAGGATTGTTTCTTAAAAATAGAAGCAGTGGGGGGGGTGCCTGGATGGCTTAGTCGGTTGAGTGCCCAACTTAAGTCGGGTGAGTTCAAACCCTGCGTTGGGCTCTGCGCTGACAGCTCAGAGCCTGGAGCCTGCGTCGGATTCTGTGCCTCCCTCTCTCTTGCCCCAACCCACTCGCATTCTGTCTCTGTCTCTCTCAAAAATAAACAAACCTTAAAAAAAAAAAAAAAAAAAAAGAAGCAGTGGGCAGGTTTTCAATACTCAAGGATATCACGCTTATAAAATCTATGCTGTAAGGTATTACAAAATATTACTTTGATCACAAAGCATACTAGAAACTATGTATTTCCCCATTTCTTTTATTTTCCACATCCACTATGCTTTTCACTCTTCATAATGTTGTTTTACCTCCCAGTTATACATTCAAATCTGTTACTGACTTTTAAACAGCTTTACAGAGATAATTCATATACCATACAATTCACTCATTTAAAATATTCACTGTAAAATCATCATCACAATCTAAGTTTTGACTATTTATAATACAGAAATCAGATCTGTGTGTTCCATAGGTTTTTGAAGGCCAATCTAGGAACTTAAATACGAATAAGCATTGGAAATAAAATAGAAGTAGAAAATCTTGTTTTAGTTTACCTTCCTCAATTAACCAAGTGATTTCATGCAAGAAACTTTTAAATTATTTTATCAAGGTTTTTTTTGTTTTGTTTTGTTTTTTTTAGTAATCTTTATACCTAACATGGGGCTTGAACTCACGACCCTCGAGATCAAGAGTCGCATGCTCTTCCGATGGAGCCAGTCAGGTACTCCTTTGCAAGAAGCTTTTTTAGACCTCAGTTTTCTTATCCAAAATTTCAAAGTAGAGCTAGATAAGGTACTGGGTCTCTTCAAAGTTGAGATTTCTGTTAAGATCAGACTCTGGAGGGTGAGAGCAGTAATAGTATGGGCACTTTCAGTAATATTAAATTAGTACTTACGTGTAGCACAGACAGACTCCTGAGATACATGGATCAATTAGGAAGTTGTTATGATTATAATAGGAGTGGACTGGAAGAAGGAAATAAGGAAATACTGATAGAGAAGCACAAGGAGGGTAAATACTATGTCCTAAGCACAAAAGTCCTCTGGACTGACACAACAGAGACCGAGCTTGAAGCAGAAATGTGTGAAAAGTATGAGTAAAAATGTTTCACTGAATTTTCTTGGAGGTTTCCAAATATTGCATTCTAGGAATATTCAAAGGCAAAATTTCTATTAATCTTTATAGACTTTTACAAATATAATTTTTATTACATACTAAAGATAAGGAAAAATGTTTATATATAAAATGTTTATAATTAGAAAAAATGGAAGAACATACATCAAACTATAAATAATAGTTATGGAGGCACAGTTAGAACACTTTTACTGTCATTATATACTATATATTTTTCCAATATACACTGCTTTTATAGTTATAAGGAAAAAGAAAAACCCAAACCAAAATATAAAAAACATATATCTGGGTATAAATATTGGGGAGTTTTAGCAATGTGAAAAATTCTCACATATCCTCCCATATCTGTCATGAAGAAAATTTTACATTAATATCTGGAATGTTATTATTTAGATGGAAAGGGAATTCAGGTTCCAAGAGATGGTTTATTGGCACTAAAAAATTTTTTTTCAAAACATTTTGCTGGCATGAAGTTACAAAACTGAAACTAGGCATTACTTTAGCTGAATTAAAGTATTTTTGACTTTTCCCCTAAAAAATAAAAATGGAAACTTGTACCTGAGGAGTTAGTTCCTAACAATCAGGGGATTAATTGAAACTTACACTGAATATATCTATGTTAACGGCCTTTTGCCTAAATTTTAGAAATTGCACGTAAGCTTAATTCTTACTTCTACTCCATTCCGCATGCAATAACAATTCAAAAACATTTCAACAACAAAAAATAATAAAGTTTTCCATATCCATCTTCAAAACCACTCTAGATTTCTTGAAGAAACTACTAAAAATGTCACTTTCTGGGGGAGCCTGGGTGACTCAGTCAGTTAAGCGGCCGACTTGGGCTCAGGTCATGATCTCACGGTCCGTGAGTTTGAGCCCCGCGTCGGGCTCTGTGCTGACAGCTCAGAGCCTGAAGCCTGTTTCAGATTCTGCGTCTCCCTCTCTCTGACCCTCCCCCCATTGTTCATGCTCTGTCTCAAAAATAAATAAACGTTAAAAAAAAAAAATTAAAAAAAAAAAGTCACTTTCTGTAATACTCCACATCTGTTACTTTTGTAAACAGGAAAAAAAACCTTATTTTTTATTTTAAATGGAAATTTTACATATTCTTATTAAAGAAATATATAAGAATTATAGCGTGGCACTAGTAAGCATTTTAGACTCAGATTTTCACTAACAGAAGCTGCTTAGGATATCTAAAGTTTGGGCCTTTTGGTTTCAAATAGTAAACTAAACACTACGTTATCCTTCTTCCCCATCACCCCACAAAATTGGCGGGAAGGATATTCTGGCAAAAAGAAAGAAAAATAGCACTAGAAAAGAAGAAAGTATGTCATCAAGAGATAAGAAATTTTGAGGCTCTCACAGCCAAGAAAAAGAGAGCCTACTCACCAGAGGTAAAAGATGGAAAACTTCCAAATAAGTAAGTCATCAAATACAAAAGCACAAATAGGCTGTGAAGAGGACATCCCTGTGGGGAGCATACTGAGGACACAAGGGCCTAAATGAGAATGAGAGCAGAGCCTAAAGTAACTCCCAACACAGATACTAGGGAAGAAAGCCTGGTAGACAGTATGTGCCATGCACTTATACAAAATCCCTGGTCAGTGTCTTACGTAAGGGAGAAGCCTGTGGGGAAATACGCCTATATACTGCACAGGAAGTCACTATCAATTATCTTTTTTTAACAGATGTAGTCCTTTATTCATAAATTTTAATGTTTAGACAGGAGTTAGAAGACATCTGAGAAAAATTTCAACAAAGATAGGAGCCTAGATAAACATACAGAATGGGAAAAATAAATCACAGAAAGAAACTTAAACAAACCCCATGCTCATTATCTTTGTAAAGAATAAAAGAATATTACATGTGTAAAACAATAAGTTCCATAAAGAGGAATAGAAAATATAATATTAAAAAGTAAAACTGATGAAAAAAAGTAAAACTGAAAAAAAAATCAGATGACAAAATGAAAAACAATGTGCATAGTTAAAAAGAAAGTCAGTGGTCACGGGATAAAAATGATACAAGTATAGCAAAAGATACAGAAATTATGATAGAAAAGTTAAGGGACACAGAGGATAAAACCAATGAAGTAAGAAATCTGTCTGAGAAGAACTCTTGGAGTGGAGAAATCAGATAGAAGAAAAAAATAATTATAGAAAATTTCCCTGAATGGAAGGAACAAGTGGGAGTTCCGTCTGAAAGAGCCCTAGGTGCTAAGCATATTTTGCAAAAAAAGACTTTATATATAGGTACTCCCTGCTTTTTCAAAGTTTACATTAGGCCACTTTGCTTCTATGAAAGATCTATATTAGGACTTGATTTTGCTAACTGAAAGAGATCTGAGGAGGATTTTCAGTTTTATGAAAAAAAGGTAAAGGGCAAAAATAGCATTCAGGGCCTATTGTGCAGTAAGCCCTTGTAGAGGCAGCGAGCACCCTGCAGTGAGAGTGGCCTGGCCCAGCACCTCCCCAGGAACCAGACTCAGCATCTCAGCATCAAGTAGCCAGAGCTGTGAACTGTGTGTGTGAGCTCTGTGCTTTATCTCAATTTATCTTGTGCATCAGTTAGCAAGATGTGTCCTAACGTACCAGAAAAGCCTGAGAGGGTTTTTTAGGGAATCTGGGAAGACGGAAAACGTTTTCTTTATAAATAAATGGTAATTGCTTCTTTGCTTTATGCCATTTTGGCTTACCAAAGTTTTCATAAGAATGCTATTTTTGGATACTGGGAGAAATTGAAAGACAGAGATCTCCTAAAGAAACCTTAGAACTATAGGAATAAAAGTTCTAAAAGCTTCCAGAGAGGGGGGAAAAAGCAGGCTATTACCTATGAAAGAATAAGTATCAAACTAACATTAGACTTTTTATTTATTTTTGAGACAGAGAGAGACAGAGCATGAACAGGGGAGGGGCAGAGAGAGAGGGAGACACAGAACCTGAAACAGGCTCCAGGCTCTGAGCGGTCAGCACAGAGCCCGACGCGGGGTTCGAACTCACGGACCGTGAGATCATGACCTGAGCTGAAGTCGGACGCTTAACCGACCAAGCCACCCAGGCGCCCCTAGACTTTTTATCTGTAACAATGAATGCTAAAAAAAAAAAAAAAAAAAAAAAAAATCCCAAAACAATGAACGCTAGAATACAATGAAATAATAACTTAAAACTCCGAGGCATAAAAAGATGGAATTAAATTCTATTTCCAACAATGAAGGTGAAATAAAAGAATTTTTGGATCAGCAGAAATATGAAAATTTATATCAATGACTGCACATGAAAAATTATTTGAGGGGCGCCTGGGTGGCGCAGTCGGTTAAGCGTCCGACTTCAGCCAGGTCACGATCTCACGGTCCAGGAGTTCGAGCCCCGCGTCAGGCTCTGGGCTGATGGCTCAGAGCCTGGGGCCTGTTTCTGATTCTGTGTCTCCCTCTCTCTCTGCCCCTCCCCCGTTCATGCTCTGTCTCTCTCTGTCCCAAAAATAAATAAACGTTGAAAAAAAAAAATTATTTGAGGAGCTACTCCAACAAAACAAAACAAAAAAGGAATCCAGGAAAAAGAATGACATAGGATATAAGAAACAGTGGCAGTGACAGATGACACAGGAAAGCAAAAGGAAGCTTGAAAGAAAATAAAGATCCATTAGATCCTGAGCCTTGAATAAGACATTTGAATGATAAAGTTTTAATAGAGAATATTTTCTTACCTATAAGTCCAACTACAATACTTTAATTATATATGGTGGCCCATTTCCCCTTCCCTCATTTTAGTTTCATTGTTTAGAATTTTGGTCGTAGTGTTTTTCTTCTGGCAACAATCAATTTTCTCAAGAAAATTTGATCATCACTTATCACATACTTTCAACATCTCAATTTATTTCTGAGTCTTGCTTCCAAATTGGTTTCCAATATGGGTCTTCCTATAGCAAACTTTCTGAGGCAAATATACCTAAGAATATTTTACTTCTCACTAACACAAGAAAGTTGGGAGAATATAAATTTCTTGGTTTACAGTCATTTCAGGGCGCCTGAGTGGCTCAGTCAGTGGAGTGTCTAACTCTTGATTTTGACTCAGGTCATGATCTCACTCACAGTCCAGGGATTGAGCCCGCATTGGGCTAAATGTGCTAAATGTGGAGCCTGCTTAAGATTCTCTCTCCCTCTCTCTTCCCCCTACTAAAGTCATTTTCCTCAAGTATTTTTAAGCTTTACTGTTTTCTTCCATTCACTATTGCTGTTGAGCTGTCTGATATTCATCCATCTATCCATCTATCTTATTCCCTTGTAAGTCATTTTCCTCTCTGAAATGTTTCAGAATTTTCCCTGTCTTTGATTTTCTTAAAGTAAGCTTAACGTCTAGCACAGAGCCCAATGAGGGTCTTGAACTCATGACCCCCAGATCAAGACCCAAGCTGAGATCAAGAGTTGGATGCTTAACTAACTGAGCCACCCAGGCGCCCCTTTGATACCCACGAACCATGAGGTCATGACCTGAGCCGAAACCAAGACTTGGACGCTTAACCGACTGAGCCACCCAACTGCCCCTCCTTTGATATTCTTAATCTTACTTTAATGTGTAAGTAATATGTAATCTTACTTTAGTGTAAGTGTTCCCCTTATTCTTCCTTGCTGGTAGACTATATAAGCCCTTTCACCAATCTGAGGCCTTTGGTCTTTTCTTAATTCTAGGAAGTTTACTTCTATTATTTCTTCAAGTATTTTGCCTTCTTAAAATTTTATGTTTCTCTCCTGTTACTGCTATTAAGATGCTGGTACTTACACAATTCTTTTCCATGTCCTTTGGTTTTTCTTTTATATATATTTTTTATCTCTTTGTCCTTTTTTTTCCTATTTCTTCCTGAAAGAGTATTCATTCTAATCTTTCAACTAATTTATTCATTCACATCCATTCTATTTATAATATTTGTTGCATTCTTCATTTCAAATACATTTTTCATATCTAATATTTCCATTTGGTTCTGTTTTTATGATTTTTAGATCTTATTTCATATTATTAATATGTCCCTTTATACCTTTAATTATATTAATCATGCTTATTCTATTGTTGTTATTTTTTTCAGTTTATTCATTTATTTTGAGAGAGACAGAGAGAGAGAGAGAGAGAGAGAGAGAAAGAGCGAGCGCATGCAGGCAAGCAGGGGAGGGGCAGAGAGAGAGAGAATCCTACTGCAGAGCCTGACACGTGGCTCAAAGTCACGAACCATGAGATCATGACCTGAGGTGAAATCAAGAGTTGGACGCTCAGCTGACTGAGCCACCCAGGTGCCCCAATCATGCTTGTTTTAAATTCCTGGTTTACCTATTATAATATTTCTGCTTTATATCACATATGTTGTCAAGTTTACCGATTTCTTTTGAGATAGCTGTAGTCCTCAACTATCTAGTTATATTGCTCTATGAGGTAATATTTTTCAGGCTGTCAGCTATTCTTTCATTAAGATATATTACATGGGGGGGCGGGGGGACCAAAGGTCAGGCGTTAACTAGCATCAGCACCAGTGAATTTAAGGAAAATGGAAGAGAAGAGCCAAAAGCTAGTGAAGGCTAGGCACAAAGAACCAGATTAATCAATTCTACCATTATCCTCCTATGTAAGGGTTTCACACCTTTAGACCCTTTGGAGGAAGCAGAAGGCAGTCTTCTTGGACTTGAAGGGTGATGGGAGGGAGAAATGAATTTTATATATGTATATATGTATATATTATGTATGCAAACTAAGAAGGAAGAAATGAATTATAGAGAGTAGATGGTCAGTCTTTATCTAGTGATATCAATTCTTAATGCCAGTAGGGTTTATGCACTAATGTCATTCTTTGAATTCTGGCACTAGTTATACAGGCTACTGGGGCTGGTTTCTGTAGTGAAGGAGTAAAAATTAACTCAAGGTAATTTAGGGGACAGCATTTGATCTCATTTAAAGAGTTTCTGGAGGCCAGTTGCCTCTCATTTTATTTTTCCAGGACTTATTTCTCGGGAAGGGAATCAGCCACCTATGTTAGTTTGCTACTTTGGCAGAAACTTTTCATATTATAGCATTTTATATTGTTTGAATTGTTTTATTAATTAGCACAACTGCATTACTTCTATAATAATTTTATAAAAATAAAAAACGGTTGAACAAAAATGGCATTATCAAAAACTAAAAAGACCTAAAGGTCAAAACCAAAAAAGAAGTTTTCATTTTAACATGTTGTAACTATTAACACAGTCTTCTGTATTAATTTTCTTCCCAAGAAGAAAACAAGGCTATCTTTTCAATTTAATGGTTTCTAATGGGTAGTTGTGAGGGGAGGGAAAAAGGAGATTTACAACGTATAGTATTTTAAAGCTTTTAGACTCAACTGCCAAAAAGCTCAACTCAACAGCAGGAATCTTAATCAGTCTTTATAAATAAACTGACTCACAAAGAAAAATTAAACAGATCAGTAAACAAGGCCATATGTTAATCGTGAACTCATTTTGAAAGGACACTTGTCTGAGAAAATAGAAAATAAGAATAATACAACAAGCAACTATTACAGCCAACCTGTTTTCAGTTCTTCCTGGAAATTAACAATGATAATCCTTCGACTCTCCCATTTTTTCTTTAGCATCTTTAAAACTTGAAATAGGACAGCTAAAAAATATTTTATCTGACAATCTGAATCACAGTTTTTCTTTTCATTTTCTTCGGTTGACCCAACAGGGGGAAATTAACAGAATTTGTAACATACAGAAACTCTACAGGGAAGATAAAAAGATCACAGAGGTATTTTTTATTTACTTATTTTTTTTAATGTTTACTTATTTTTGAGAGACAGAGACACAGCACGAGCAGGGGAAGGGCAGAGAGAGAGGGAGACATAGAATCCAAAGCAGGCTCCAGGCTCCAAACTGTCAGCATGCAGCCCAATGTGGGGCTTGAACCCACGAACCACAAGATCATGACCTGAGCCTAAGTGGGACACTTAACTGACTGAGCCACCCAGGTGCCCTGATAATAGAGGTATTTTTGAAGTCATTTCAATTCTTGAGGAAGATACATTATTCCATTAATTCATAAACTAATCTCAACTCTACTTTTGCTTCCTGATCCAAAGAACATATTATTAATCGCTTTAGTTAAGACACAGGAAAAATACAATTTTAGAACTGTCATGGACACATAAGTTTAATAAAAACAGCTTTCTAAAAATTGTTTTTTAGGATAGTTTCAGCTTTAAGTAAAAGAAAACCTGAGTAACAGTTAATTGGCTCATGTAACAACATCGTGCAGGTAGGCAGTTCCAGGATTGTTTCAGCAATTCAACCAAATCATGGTGCTAGGTTAGTTAACATGCCTACAATTCTCTTGGCCTTCCTTTCATTTCTGAAAGTTGCCAGTACCAGCTCTAAGCATTACATCCTTTCATACTACCTGTTCTGTTCCATTCCATTAACCTGTACAAAACTGTACCTTTATAAATATCTGGTAGTGTTAATACCACTTCATTACCTTCCATTTTCAAAATTGTCTCTAGTGTTCTTGAATGTTTGTTTCTACTGGCAAACTGTAATTCCCATTTACTATCAAATGACCTAAATTTTATATTAAAAATATGAGATGGGGCGCCTGGGTGGCGCAGTCGGTTAAGCATCCGACTTCAGCCAGGTCACGATCTCGCGGTCCGTGAGTTCGAGCCCCGCATCGGGCTCTGGGCTGATGGCTCAGAGCCTGGAGCCTGTTTCCGATTCTGTGTCTCCCTCTCTCTCTGCCCCTCCCCCGTTCATGCTCTGTCTCTCTCTCAAAAATAAATAAACGTTAAAAAAAAAAAAAAAAAAATATGAGGGGCACCTGGGTGGCTCAGCCATTTAAGCATCCGAATCTTGGTTTTGGCTCAGGTCGTGATCACATGGTTCATGAGTTCAAGCCTCACATCGGGCTCCGTGATGACAGGGCAGAGCCTTCTTGGGATTCTCTTTCTCTACCCCTCCCCTGCTTAAGCTGTCTCTCAAAATAAATAAACTTAAAAAAAAAAAAACATATTTATAAGCTTATAACTAAGCAAAAACACCTCTGGGAGAGTGGAAGGGGGCATTATGGAAAGTTATTATTAACTATAACATTGAGAGAAAAAAAGTACATAATCCAATTTTATCAGAATAATGGCACAAGTGGAAAAGATGCTAAATGGAAAGCAATGAAACCCATTATACTGAAAATAAGCACTACCGTTACCTAGCTCAGTAACTAATCTATGTTAATGACAACAACTCATTAGCTTCAGAATCTTCTCTACATGGCTGAATTAGCCTGATTTAGTTAATTGATAAAGTCTAAAAGGATAAAAACCGTAACGATTTATTCTATATAATTACATTCATACAAACACATACACTCTGTTATTAAAAAACAATGCCAATAATGTCAATGTTTGACCAATTCTGAAAGTTGAACTAAAAATCAGTAAGATTTTAAGGTTTTCATGAAAATATGTTTATAGCTAAATCAGATCTTGCAGACGTTACAAGCTTAGCCCTCATGTTAGTTTCACAGCCTGATAGCAGAAGGGAATGAAATTTAACTGTCAAAATTTTGGAGCTAGATGAGGCCTTAAGATCAACTGGTTCAATCTCCTCATTTTCAGATGAATAATCAGGCCCAGAGGAATTATGCATATAATTCTGCCAAAGTTGCAGAGGGATGAGTGGCAGACCCAGAAGAAGAGAAACCAAGTTTTCTGATTCTCAATTCACTACTCTTTCAATTATACCAATCTGTCACTATGGTTAGAACAGAATGGAATAAACAGTGACAGATGTGGGAAAATACAGTCAACAGATGTTAAGGAACAAAACAAGTAAACACATAACTACTAGAAGAACAGGGATTAGGTTGTAAGAGCTCTGTATCACCAAAGCTCGACTTAGCATCTGGCAAATGGTAAAGACTCGATCTGTGTGTGTTACCTTCAATAATACAGATATGAGAAAGTAATCCTATTACAATAAACTGAGTTTCTATAGCAAACTATAAAGCTCTGGTGGTGTAACAGACTATCTTCTAAACATAATTTTCAATTAGTGTTAAATACAGAGCTTACATATGGGGAGTCTGCTAAACCCCCTGTGCTTGCCAAAAGTTATTCAGAAATAAACCCAAATTTTAGATGTGCTGAATTTTGATGTAATTATGTATGTGTTAGACACAATACTAATAAATCTCTTCTTTCTAAGCAGCTGCCAATCCGCTGATTTAAGTTGTAATCTCCTTCTGAGGGGAGCATAAAATTGTTATACTTTAGTAACAGTTGAGGTTTCTTTAGATCTTGAGATGTTAAATCTAAGACAATTCATTTAAATAATTGTAAAGAGCAACATTTAAGATTTTATAGTATCTGTTACAAAAAATTATAATAAGCAGCAGTAATTTTACAATTATATATGCCGTCTCTAATTGGTGATTTTAATAGTTCAAATTTCTTCTATGATTTCAAACAATCCAATTTGAAACTCACATCATAAATGCAGTTTTAATCAAATAACCCACATTACTGAATCATAGATAAACATAGTAATTATATGTTAAGTCCATCTCAAATTACAGTAATTAACTGTAGTAGACAAGCTTTAGAAGAACAGTTAATAAACAGACTGTTTAAATAAGCTACAGAGCATCCATGTAATGGAACAAAACTGGTGTTTTCCAAGAATATTTAATAATGTGGAAATTTAAATAGTATCCTGCCTTGTCCTTAGAAGGACTTTTCATGGCTTAAAAATAATAATCTAGTAAGGTAAAATAAAATTAAATGGACTTTTAAAAATCAGGTGAAAGTAATCCTATGGGAGGACAATACAATATAACATAGTTCTGACATGAGGTTTTCTGATTGGTCTAACTTAATCCAGTGAAAGATTTTTTAGGAGATCTGGAGTACTGAAAAGATTGAACGCTCTTTAGGCAATCTTGATTAAAGTCTATGTATTTCAGATAAGTTTTTCACAGGTTTGGAAAAGCAGTCAAGATTATACTGTCAGATAAATATCTAGAATTGTGTTTACAATGAATATTAAAACCACATGCTTTAACCCTTCACCTGGGCTTGAGGAGTTAGAGAATTTCAGGAGACAATGATTTGTAAGCTAAGACCTGAAACACGAGCACAACATAGCTACACCTTGGAAGTCAGAGGGAAGAGTGATTCAGGTAAGGAGAAGAGCATGGGCAGAAACCCAAAGGCAAGAAAAAGTACTGTATCTATAAAGAATTAATATTCAGTAGTCATAAAACAAAGAATTGGTGGAAAGGTGAAGGTGGATCCTAAAAATACGGCTGCAGAACTAACTAAGGTGGGGCATATCATAAAGGAATCTGAGAGCAGGCTGAGTTTAGACCTAATCCTGAGGGCAAGGGAGACCATGAAAAAAATTTTAATCAAGGAAGAAGACCTATCAAGTTGACATTTTAAAAAGAGATGTTTTTTTTATCTCGCTAACACTAATCAAAGGTAAGGTTGTTAATCTACTTCTCTGTTCTCCCCATACACAACTGTAAGCTCTAGGAAGATAGAGCCCTTATTCCCAATTGTGATCTCTAACACTTAGCTTGTATCTAGCACCTAGTAGATATCTGTTGAATAAATGTTAAAGCACATGATTCTGCACTGCACTGGTAACACAAAACTGCTATATTCTGCCTGCAGTATGGAGAAAGACTTGGGGGGAGAGGTGGGGTACACAAGAAGAGGAAGACCACTTATTACAGTCAAGTATAATCAAGTAAATATTTATCAACTATATTCTCAACACAAAATGACTATAGTAAATACAAGAACTTGATAAGCCTTTGAGAGGTTTTAATGAAATAATCAATGTAACAGTCTCTGTTCAGAGTATATATGTTTTCAGGGCCCCTGGCTGGCTCAGTTGATGGAGCAAGCAGCTCTTGATCTCACGGTTGTGACTTTGAGATTACTTAAAAATAAAATCTTTTAAGGGGCGCCTGGGTGGCGCAGTCGGTTAAGCGTCCGACTTCAGCCAGGTCACGATCTCGCGGTCCGTGAGTTCGAGCCCCGCGTCGGGCTCTGGGCTGATGGCTCAGAGCCTGGAGCCTGTTTCCGATTCTGTGTCTCCCTCTCTCTCTGCCCCTCCCCCGTTCATGCTCTGTCTCTCTCTGTCCCCAAAATAAATAAACGTTGAAAAAAAAAAAATCTTTTAAAAACAAATAGACAAACCAAAAAAGAAGAAGAAGAAGAAGAGGAGGAAGATCAGGAAGACAGGCCAAACAGGTGATGACAGCCCACACTAGTGAGGTTGCAATGGGACAGAGAAAAGATGGAGGTAAAACTAGCATGAGTTAATTACTGAATAGATCAGTGAACCTACAGGTAGCACTGGCAGACTCTCGTGAAAATTGAGGTACCCAACAGTAACACCAGCTGAAACTAGAGGGTCAATCTGGCCACAAGCAGGGATACTACATAATTTTGGTTACTTATAGACACACAAGCTAAGGCTGAGAAATTAGGTAACTTGTCCAAGGTGACATGACTACAAACTGAGATGGGCTCTGGAGAGCTAACACAGTGGTTCTCAATTCTGGTCACAGGACTATCAGAAACCCAGCAGGGGAGGGGAGTGAGGGGAGACAGACAGAGATACATGGGTGGGGGGTAGAGAGGAAGGGACAAATGGGAAGGAAGAGAAAAAAAAAGAAGGAAAGGAGGAGAGGGAGAGAGACAAGGAAGGGGAGAGAAGGAAGGAGGGAGGAAGATGGAGAAAAAGAAAGAAAAACAAAAATGAGAAGAACGGGATTTCAGTTTCATTTGAACACACCCGACAGAGCTGCTGAGGTTCCACAATTCTAAGTAAAACCACAACACTGTTAGGCGGGAAAACTTCCCAAGTATGTAGTCTAGCCAGATGCTCAACTCTGCCAGAAAAATCCTCTCTTAAAGCACCATACAACCTTTGGACGCTGCAACTTGTAGACACTGTCAAAATTAAGCACTTGGAAAATGTGTATCTGGACAAAAGAGTGATATTTGGACACAGAGCGATATTTTCAAAACTTCAATCAATCAGATCATGACCCTGGCATTAAACTTTTCAATAAATTCCTATTCTATTTAGAAAAAAAGAATTCCACATTTCTTGCATTTGTACAAGGCACTGAATAATCAGTCTTAACCAGTTTGCTAACCTCATTTCATACCAACTCTCCCCACCCTCAACTGGCACCAGCCCCATCTCTTTCTGGAATACGTTAAGTTCTTTCCTGCTTTGGGACCTTTGTACTTGCTCTTCTCTCACTTCTTAATGTGGTTCTTCCTAACTCTACTTCTCATCTTAAATCTTAAAGATGACCTCTGCAGAGATGGTTTCCAACCTGCTTTATCTACATGGGACATGCCTTATTCTCATGGAAGGTTTCTTCACAGCACTGAATGGCAACTGCAAGTCTCTCCAGTAGCATGTGAGTCCTCTAAGAGGAGGGATCTTAACCCCCAGGCCCACAGCTATTTCTCAAAGTTCTTAAACATACACAGCATACGGAAGGCACCAAAATATGTTAGGAGGGAAGACAAGAGAGGGTCAAACTTAGATGCTAGCAGATGACCAACAAATATCATTAAATTAATGAATAAACTTGCTTGCATGAAATAATTCACCATAAATCAATTAAAAATTAAAGAACACATAGCAAAACTGGTGATTCTGATTTCACAGAAGTTGACTATAGCAATAATTAGGGAATGAATCCACACTTGTCTTTTTTCCTAATACTTCTAGTCCACGGTAGTAAAACCATATGATGAAAAAATATTAGCACAATTTAATGTTAATTTAAAAATTGAATATAAAATTCTGCAAAGTTTCATACAATGAATACCTTTTTTTGAGAAACTGTTTAAAACAATTTTAATATTTATGTATTGTTGAGAGAGAGAGAGCATGCACACACGTGAGCGAGTGAGCAGAGGAGGGGCAGAGAGAGAGGGAGACACAGAATCTGAAGCAGCTCCAGGCTCTGAGCAGTCAGCACAGAGCCCGACGCGGTGCTCAAAGTCACCAGCCATGAGATCATGACCTGAGCTGAAGTCAGACGTTCAATTGCCTGAGCCACCCAGGCACCCCTGGGAAACTGTATTATTATTATTTTATTGTTAAGGAATCCACTTCTATGACTATCATGAGGCCCAGGCTGGGTTAAGAGTAATGAGTCCTGGAGGTAACTACACCAGACTCTGAACTTTCTGGTTATAAGCACTGTATTCTCTCTCTACCTCAGCTGAAAACCCATACTCAGGAGGCCTCAATCCCTGCTTCTCTATTCCCAGAAGATGCCAAAGCCAACTCTAAGAGGCTTTTTCAGAGAAGACGACGACTTTGCCTTCCCAGAAGACAAACCCTTTATGAGTCACAATAAATATTCAAAAACTAGACAGAAATATACCAAAATGATAACAGATTATGTCTGGATAGTTTGATACATTTTCTTTTTTTTGCATCTTTCTAATATTTTCCAAATTCTCTACATATTATTACTTTTATAATGAAAACAAAATTGAACAAAAAAAAAAAATTATCAGATGTTCCTGGCTCTAAAGCTAGCCATAACCGTAAGCAAAGCATTATCCTGATCAATTCTGCAAATTACTATATAATAACAACTAATCTTGAAAAATCTCCAAATGATTATCATTAGAGCTTACTTAGAGTGAATTTTTGTACTAGGTCTTTGTTACTATCACTGTTTGCTACTATCACACTTTGCTACTATCTTGGAAGTAGCTTAAGTATGGTGGAAAAAAAAAACACCTCTGTACTCATTTCCCCCAGAAAATAAAGCTCTAGCCTCTGTCTAGTAAGAAATATGGGAAAAGAGTCCTAAGGGTCCCTTCATGTCCACTTTTTAAGTATGGTGCTCTTTTGTCAAAAAAATTTTTTAAAGTTTTTCCTCATTAATATCAACTATTTTAATAAAAAGATCTATTTTCCTAAATAATAGCTATGGGGTGCCTGGGTGGTTCAGTTGGTTAAGTGTCTGACTTTGGCTGAGGTCACGATCTTGCAGTTTGTGAGTTTGAGCTCCACGTTGGGCTCTGTGCAGACAGCTCAGAGCCTGGAGTCTGCTTCGAGCCTGTGTGTGTGTCTCTCTCTCTCAAAAATAAACATTAAAAAATTTTTTAAAAAAGCTAAAAGAAAAAAAAAGCAAGCTGATCTAATTTCTCAAATTAGATATTTCAAACCTTTGGGTCTTAAACAAATATTATTCTTCTGTGTGTAATAGTCACAGGGTAACTATGTAAATTATTATCCAAAATAAGACACTTGAGAGTGAATGGGGCACTATTAATAACCATGCAGGACAATATGCGTAACACTGGGACTATCTCAAACAAATCAATCACCCTAGTACTTAGGAGAATAACTTGGATGCTGAGCTTGCAAACTTAAAAGGCATTACCAGTTACATTAGGTCCTCCCTCAGAACAAAGACATACTCTATCATGCTAGTGCCTGTTATATTAGTCACTATAGTAAAAGCAGAAGGTGGAAAGGATTAGCAAAAATAGAATAAGATAGTTTTTAAGATACTAATTTTTGCAAAGCCCCTCCACCAAACAAGCACACACATAAATAATATCTTTAGAAATTTATAAAAGGAAATAATATAATAACTTATATATTTTAAACAGATAAAACTGAATAATTTAGCTGGTAGATTTTTATTCCTCTTACTCAGAATTACTTCAATTAAAGACACAGGGAAAGGGTGAAGAATGGTTAGAAAGAAAAGATAATGGTCTACAGTCTTCTTTCTAAAGTAGCTAAGACGCGAGAGAAGAATCACTAAATGCCTTTACCCATTCCAGAGTCTTTCTTGGTGCCATCTGATATTATGTCTACATGATCAGAGTCCACATCATAACTAAAGAAATCATTCAAATAGGTCTTCGATCGCTGGCCACCAAATACATATAAGCAACGATTTTTCTGAAAAATAAGGAAAAAAGGGCAAAGAAGGGAGAAAGTAGTCACTTCCATGAAGAATTCAGAGTGATCCTTTTAAAATTTAAACCTCTATAAAAGCCATTTTATGACAGATTCCATGCAATGGAGTACTGTGCTGGTATAAAGAGGGATGATGAAGTTCTCTCATACTAAGAGGTGGTGATCTCTAGGATACCCTATGAAAGTAAAAAAGCAAGGTATAGAATAATGTATACAGTGCTTCCTTTGCATAAGAAAGGGAAAAAAAGGAATATGTATATGTTTGTTTCTTTCTTCAAAAAGAAACAAAGGAAAGAAAGTAAGAAAAGACCTTTATGAGAAGGGACAAAGCAGGAAGACAGGGATAGAGAAATCTGATCACTCCAAGAGTATGGTTTTGCCTTTAGAACCATGTATACTGTTTTTATTTAATTAGAAAACAAAATTAACTCAAAAGAAAAAAACAATCTCTGAAATTTGAAAAACAATGAAATAAATCTATCTGTACATAAAGATATGACCACACAGGGACATGATCACACAGAGAAATAGTATTTCTAGTGATTTTAATTCATGTTTTTTGACTCTCCATCCCTAGCTATATCCTAAACAGAAAAATAATGAGAAAGCAACCTGAAACAACATTCAGTAATTTTTGTTAGTTCTGTGATTCTGTAACTATTACAGAAAAACAGAACAAATAATGTAATATTGCCATTAAGAAGGATTTTAACCTTAAAAGATACACAAATACAAAATCAAAAGGATATTAAATTTTAAAACTCCATGATTTTTAATTTGAATTGGCCATGTTAGTAGGAACTAATGACTTAATTTTTCTCTTACTAAAAAAATATATAGATATGAGCATATATACATATAGCTATATGTGTACATAGCTCTATGTGCGTGTATAGTGGGAAGGGGGCACTCTTGGACAAAGAGAAAAATTGGGGCATCAAGAATAATGACAGCACTGGATTAAACACATCAAACATATAAGTCCACAAGTTCATAATAATGCTTAAAAAAATACACTGGTTAACTGTGGAGCCTCAACTTATTAATATGAAAACGTGACAAAGAGAAAAAAATCAAGTATTTTTCTGTGTGGTGTACACATCAGGGTAGCCAAATCGTTAATGAGGGTAAGTTTTTAATATCAGAATCAATTAATAAATACAGAATAAATAACATAATTAGAAAAATCTGTTTCACAAACCCTACACAATGATTATCAATGACTGCAAAAACCATTCAGTAAAAAGTTGACAAGAAACTTTATTACTGATCAATCAGGCTGTAACACCTAAACCCACAGAATATTCTTAACATCACCAAAAGTATGACAACTACACACTAAATGCCTCTTGACATTTTGCAATCAGACCATCTTTTAAGTATTCTTCCACCCCTCTTTTTGCCTTCCCTGCCTCTAAAAAAAGAGAATCTAAAACGAATGAAGCCTCTAGATCTAACTACCAGCTTACAGGAAATATAGAGACTAGACAATCACAACACTACAAGGATAAAATTAGCCAAATCAAGAATACAGGAAATTTGAGAGCACACATGATTCAGTTTAACAAGTAAATAAATGGCATGCAAGGGGGAAAAAATAGGAGCAGGGAGTACTGTTATGGCTTAAAAGAAATCTTAGAGACATAACAACCAAAAACAATACACAGATCTTTTTTAGAGCCTGACTTGCCGAAACCTACTATAAAAAGGTATTTTTTCAGTATTTCAGAAAACAAAATAAATGCAAACTATATATTAATGATAATACGAACTTGCTGGTGCTTTGGTTCAGTATTATAATGGTATCGTAATTATGTTTGTAAAAAGTCCTTATCTGTTAGAGATACACTACCGTATTTACAGGTGTAATGATACATTGTCTGGGATTTGCCTTAAAATACCCCAGCACAAAATTTAAGAATAAACTTAAAAAATCTACTCCTGAAATCGCTGTTGCACTATATGCTAACCAACTTGGATGTAAATTAAAACATAAATTAATTAAAAAAATAAACTTAAAAATCACAGAAACATCAAAGAAAGAAGTGAAATATTAAGTGGGGCAGATATATGAAAAATGAATAGTGTAATATTGCTAATTGTTGAGACAGATAAATAAGTACACAGGAATTTATTACACTCTTCTCTATACTTTGATATATGTTCAAAATAGCCCACAGTATGTTTTTAAAGTTATGTTCACAGAAAAAAGCCCCGGTTTTCATTATAACATCTGAAAAGGTAAAACAAAGTTTCTATATTGGTTTTGCTGATAAATTTAAATTCTAATTCTATATAGTCAATTCTTAATTCCTCACACTTAGTGGAGAGTGGCAGAGAGGAAAAGAGAACAATTGATCTTCTAGTTACTAAGAGAAATCAGTAAGTAGAAAGGTATTAAGAAAGAGAAATAGCTACAGTATCTGTATAAGCAGTAAAGTTAGTCATAAAAGTGCCTTGATTAATAGTTCAGTAATAACTATTAAGGAATTACTAGGTTAGTGGGAAGAGTCTCATAATTACCAAACAGTACATTGGCTAAGGAAGTTTTATTTTTGCCTCTCATTGCTAACACTAATCATTTATTTTTAATAAAAAGTTTTGATCTCTTTCTGAAGATTTAGATTTTACTATTCCTTTTCCTATTGAGATATACATGACAAAATAAGAATACGATATATAGAATATTCTTACTGAGTGGAATAGCATGCAGTGTCCTATCCGAGACTGGATGTCCTCAGGCCCAGCATTACAGGAGTCCTCTCGAAGAAGTTTCCAAGTTTGACATTGACAGTTGAAAGCAAACAACCCACTGAACTGTGGTTCACTGGCTCTGCTGTCGTCTACGCTGCCATTACATGTCAAAATTCTACCACCAAAGGTGTAGATCATATGTTTTTCTGAATCCATACACATCTATCAGAACAAGACAAGATTGAAGAGTTACAGATTGTTCCTGTCATATGTGCTAAAATGAAACCAACGTGTGCAGTTTTAGATTCTCAAAAAACTAAACTTTGCCTTAATAACACTAAATAGCACCCTTGATTACCATGTGCACTTACTGTAATAATGCTCACCATCTGCAGAGATTCAGGATGGATTCCTTAATACTTGGTCAGGTTTCCATTTTTCCCAGTGAGAGTAAAATATATAGGGTTAAAGAGCTTTATGCTTTCTTTAAACTGTGTAATTTTTACCAAATCAATCAATAATACATGAAGTGCTAAGTTATACCTAAGATTGAATACTGATCATACTCTATGGGTAAAGTGATCACACCCTCCTGTTCATCCTCCTTATTAAAAAAACTCCCTTCTTTCTATTCTAGGCAAGCATCCATCCTATTAATTTTGCTACCATTTAATCAGACAGCAGATATGTCAATAAGAGTGACACAGCTGAATTCATCTTTCTGTATTTATTTTGCAAAACTCTTCAGATTATGTTGTTACAAAATAGCAAAAGCAAACAAAGACATTTGCAGTCAATCCAGACTGACTTCTGTGGTGATGACTTTACCTCCTTTAACACACTACATATTTAATTTTCTTTGATGTATGTTTTGCAATTTATGTTCAAAAGCCAACCTTGATTCTTTCATTCTTTCCACTCAAGGAGACCATGGCTTTTCATAAAAGTATCTCTGAGAAAAAAGCCATATGCCGCAAGACAATAAGAACCAAATTCTATTTCAAAGTGGATAGACAAACTGGACAAATTCTATATAAGTCCAAGTTGGGAATCAGATGTTGAACACAAGTGGCACTGATATTTAAAGAATAAATTGCATATACAAAACATCTATTTTTTTGGCCAAAGCACAAATACCAGCCATTGTATGCTCAATTTTCTCCTCCCATCAAATTGTGACATTCATCTATTTTTGTACTGTTTTTAGGAAAAACCTATTTTAAATATAAATTTTATTTTTTAAATTCATAATAAAAAGAAAAGATTCTAGCATCTCCTAATCTTCCCCTAACCACTAAAAAAGATCCAGTCACTTGCCAGGTTTCTGACAACCTTCCATAAATTAAGGTGAAAATCTACTATTCCTCAAGGGTGAAATCTTGGTGAATATAGTTGAAAGTATTCCCACTCTTGAGACATTACCCTGTCTCAAGTACTTAATGTTCAGATCTCTCCAAGCACCTCAGAATCAGGTTGAAAATCTTGAGTGACTCATTATATGACCCTATTTAAATTTTCATAAATTTACAAATTCACACTATTTTTGGCCAATCTCTGTTATCCAGTCCTTATGTTTCTGCTTCATATAGCTACAAAAGGGGTTTCTATTTCCTTCTGGGGATATTGAAGTTTAATTTTAATGTGGTTATTCTCATTTGTTATTAGTGGTGAAGCATAAACATATCTTTGTCTCAGTAGCTCTCTCCAGAATACCAGACCAAACCAACTCAAAAAAAAGAGTAAGATACTGTAGTAGCTTCACCAATTCTTTCCCATATCTTAGAACGAACAGGACACAAAACAGAAATAATTTTATTCCTTCAGTTCGGTTCTTCCCTGGATAAGATAAGCAGTTTCAATGAGAGTCAATTATCGAACAAAAAGTGTTAATCACCCTAGGAAACTTTATGCTGTTCAGCAGTTTATAATTTCATTTTCACTCTTAATCTCTGAAAAAATTTTCTGAACAGCTAATGATTACTAAAGTTTGTATGGTAATATTAACATCTTTTCTCTGAAGATTTCCAGAGATCACCTAAGTCAAAAATTGGAACACCACTCACTCATCGACTCTATCAAGTTAGAAATTTAATTTCTAAAATCAAATAGTGGATAGTCACTTATTCCACACCCCAATGTTTTAAAATCCAAAAGAGTCTTTATTTTACTCTATCAAATGAATACAACATTGGCTAGGATTACCCTGGGTTCAAAATAATTCTCTCCTCACAAAATTTCAAGCTTTCAAAGCAGTGTTGCCCAAACCACCAACCTCTAAAAACGCCTCATACTAATCTGATCCTTGCTTACTTACAAAGGTAACCAGTTTCCTCTCTGCAGCCTTTAGGATTTTCTCTTAATTCCTGGTTCTAAAATTTCATTAAGGAAGTATCCAGGTAGGGATAGTTTTACTTCATTCATCCTAATCTGTCCCTGGTGTTTTAATTCTAAAACCTGTCTTTCTTCAGCTCTGAGTTTTTTTCCTTTTTAACCTTGAGGTTTGCTGTTTTTGGTTTGCCTCCATTCTTTTTCTAGAACTCCTATTAGGTGGATATTAGAACTTCAGGATCTTTTCTCTTTTCCTTAACATTTCTCTCATAATTTCAGCTAATTTAGTAACCACTTAAAGGTGAGAGCTTTTTAATCAATTCACTGAGATTGCTGTTTTGCTGTCAAATCTTTAACTTATATTTTTTCTAGATACTTCTTTATCATGGATGAAACAGCCTCCTGAGTTACTCTAAAAACATCACTTAAATTTATCTTAAAGGCTTCTTCAGTTTACAGTTCTAGCTGTTTTTGTTAATTCTTACTTTGCTGAATTCAGTACCCCTGTCTCATGGTATTAATTATTTGGAATTTTTTAGCTGCTGTTATAGGCCTTTTTGTATCTGTGAATCCCTATTCATCCGCCTCTTCATATCCAGCAGTCTTCCCCAAGGGAGCCGGTGGGGAGAAATGAGACATGATGCCGTCAAGGGCACCAGAGCAGCTCTCCATTGCCTCCTGGGAGTACTGTTCCATCATTCCAGCTCCAGTGTCTATGCTCAACACCTGATCTGTAGACAGTTATCAAAGGTAAGTGCTGCTCAAACTGGAAAATGCCCTGCTGTTCAGTCACCAATTGTTCATCTAATACTTGCCCTAGCTATATACACTTTGAGACTCAAGGAATTCTCCCCATTTTTTTTAAGTTCCCCAAGAACACTATTTCTTGTTTATTAACATTACTACCAGTGTATTCTTTTGCATTTCATAGATTGTGGGGCAGAAGGGCAGTAAAAGTATACATTCAGCCTGACAATGATCTAGTGGCCCGGGGAGAATGTTAATGAGCTGAGATCTCCAATGCTTTGATTAAAGTTTCTTCAGCCACTTCTTGGCTAGACTGTATTCTATTTTCTAGTAATTTCCCCCCAAAATGTTTATACTTGAAGGATAATTTGGCTTGATATAAAACCCTTGATTCACACTGTCTTTTCTTGATACCTTCTAGATGCTGCTCTATTGCCTCTCTTGGCATTGAACATAGCTGTAGAAAAATCTGACACCAGTCTCATTTGATTTCTCTTCTAGGTGACTTGATAAGTTTGCCTAGCTGTATCAAAATGCTGTATCTTTGAAATTCAATATACCTTAGAGTTGAATGTCTAGGTCAATTTCCCCTGAAGATAGCATGCCCTTTCGATATGTAAGTAGTCTTGAATTAATTATTAATAAATATTTATTCTATTCCACGGTCTTGGTTTTCTTCTTTAATGTCTCCAATTATGTGTATGTTGGCTCTCTTTTGACTGCATTCTCCATCTATAATTTTCTGGCTAATCCTTTTTAAGTCTTTTTTCTGTTTTCTTTATCAGCTCTTCTTATTTCTATGCTATATGACACTTACCTATTCTTTACACACACTGTAGATTGTTGTTACTTTCTGGAAGTGCCAATATAATTTTCTTTAATCTCTTTCCTGAATTTTATCAGGTCCACTTTCACTTGCACCTATTATTTGGCCATCTCATCTGCATTCTTGAACTTATGCTTTGTAGTCTTCTTGACAGTTGCAAGCTTCCTTAAGCCATTTAATTCATTTTAGAATACTGGGATATAATTTTTCAAATGCTGTTACATGAAGGAAAGTTTTGCTGGTTCTTTTTCTTCTTACTGCTTTTCTTCAGAGTACCTCTCTACAGATTTGGTGTTTATTGCTTTTTCATTTTTCATATTTAAATGAGTTGAACTTCCCTGGATGGGATAACAGAAGGTTCCTAACAGAAGGGTGATGCTCTTGCTCCAGGATTCTCTCCTCTGCTGCTACTGAATTAAATGACTTCTTCAAAACCTGGTGCTACTGTGAAGTCACGTTATCTCTAACTACAAACCTTATCTGGTTTAGGGGGGGGCTTCTGTTTCATGCCTTGAGCTCTCCCCTATTACTACTGTTGTGGGCTTCAATACTGGCTCTGGGTATTTCAGTTGTTTCTGGCTAAACTTACAAGGAATTGGGAGTCGTGGGTTTTCTCTGGCTCCTGGTTTTACTGAAATGTGACTTGTGGGGGTGTTTTTCCTTAATCTTTTTGTTTGGTTCTCATTGTTACTGAAAATCATACAAAGAAACAACTTGGAAAATTTCAGAACTAAGCTACCACTGTGATCTTAAGAAATCCAAAAGCTTTAAATTTTAGGGTTTTTTTTTTTATGTTAAAATTCAAAATGGCAAAGTAACTTCTAAACATGTCTTCATGCCTCTAGCTTTCTCACATTCTTCTCAAATTTGAATGTGAAGTGTCAAGTCTTAATGTGTCATAAATGACCCTAGGTAATTTTTGGAGTAAGTTCCAACGTATAGTTTTATTTGCATGAAATCGAATACAAAATGAAGACTTATAAAGATTGTGTTAATTGGTGAAATCCTGGTTTCTTCACCCCTAGCGTTCTTCTATTACATCTAATCAGATGAAAATCAAGCATCATGTAATAGAACCTAGCTTCCAAAGAACATTCAATTTTATTAAAGTCAAGACAAACCAAGGTCACACGCAAGGACAATAAATGTGCTCCACTCAGACTACCCCTGAGCTATTCTTTTTTCAATCTATAAAAAGAAAGACATAAGCATCTTTTGTAAAAGAAATTTGTAACCAGTTGGAAGAAAATAAATGGTTTCCCTAACAGTGTTATCTGCTGATGCTCTGTTTTTAAAAGATCGGAACCAGCCTAACATTTTTTTGGAGTATTTATTTTCCACATGAGCAACACTGAAGGTGTCAGCAGGGAAGTGCAGAGCTTTGCAGAGTTCAGTTATGTAGAGCCAGCAGAAGTTCTAAATTCAATCTGGGGAATACTCTGAAGACTAACATTTTTGATTTTCTACCCACTACTCACTTGATAGGCATAAAACCCACTCCTCTTTTCCTTACCATTCTCCTATAAAAACTACTTGTTATTATAAGTATGTCAGTAGAATAGTTTAAAGGCAAAGAATTAACAAAAACCTCCAAAGAAAATAAAGAGTGGGGTTTTAATTCCTAGATAAGATATTAGGCCTAAGCTAAATTCTGTGAAAATCTTAGCACCACCTACAATTTCTCAAGTACTAGATAATACTATGTTCATCAATGCAGTGCTACAGAGTTTTAAAAAGTCTTTTCTCCCTCATACGACAAAAAACCCTTTGGATATGGGGTGAGCCAAGTAAAACTGCCTACAGAATTGTTACTGGTTATTGTTTTGGGTACTAATCTAAACTGATATACACTAAATATCTAAAAACAGGTAACAGTGACAATGACATTGATGGGGATAATGATGAGTATATTAAATTTTTAATATTAGAAAGGTTTACAGATCACTGTGTGTAGTCTTTTAGTTTATAGCACCATTATGTGATTTCTACTGTTGCTCAATTTAAATTTTGTTGTTGTTGTTTAACATTTATTTTTGAGAGGCAGAGGAGGCAGAGCATGAGCGGGAGAGGGAGAGAGAGAGAGGGAGACATAGAATCCAAGGCAGGCTCCAGGCTCTGACCTGACAGCACAGAGCCTGATATGGGGCTCGAACTCACAGACCATGAGATCATGACCTGAGCCGAAGTCGATGCTTAACCGACTGAGCCACTCAGGCACCCCTTATTGGTGCTCAGTTTAACAACTTCATCTAGTATATGTCAAATTCCTATCTGCTTTATGATTATATACAAAAGTAAATATATTTCACTCCAATTGGAAGAAAAGCTCTGGATTTCAAATTCTCAAACTCATTATAAAGTAATTTTAAATTTCTTCCACGAATGCAGAATAAAGTTTTAAAAGTGTAAGTTGTTACTGTTATGAGTTATGACTGTTTATTATAAAATCAAAATTTGTTTTCCTAATATGTACTGCTCCATCTACTCTATAAAGTTTTTATAAATTAACACTTGTTCTGATATTAGTATTTTATCTTGCATCAAACAAGAGAAAAAAATTTTATTTATTTTTTATTTTTATTTTTTTAAATTTATTTTTTTTTTAACGTTTATTTATTTTTGAGACAGAGAGAGACAGAGCATGAATGGGGGAGGGGCAGAGAAAGAGGGAGACACAGAATCGGAAGCAGGTTCCAGGCTCTGAGCCATCAGCCCAGAGCCCGACACGGGGCTCGAACTCACGGACCGCGAGATCGTGACCTGAGCCGAAGTCGGACGCTCAACCGACTGAGCCACCCAGGTGCCCCGAGAAAAAAAATTTTAACTAACTTTATACCTACTGAAACAATAGTTACTTTTATTATCTATTATAGGTATTTATAGGAAATCACTAATAGACAACACAGCATAACATGCGAAATAAACTCTAAGAGCAAGAGTTACTGAGCACTAATTAGTTCCACCATATATTTATCTGTGCACCAAACCTGATGATCAAACACCAATTTTGGCCCTCCGTCAGCAGCAGTATCCTCACTGAGTAACATCCATGTGTTTGTGTCAATGTCATAACGATAGAAGTCACTTTTCAGAGATTTGCTGTTCCTCACAGAGGAATCCAAATAACGCCCCAATGTGTAGATTTGCCTTCGCTGAATGTCAATGCACATCTTATGACATGATCTGGCGCTAGGACCATTCTGTGAGAGCAAAACAAGAAAAAAGAAAAATATTCAAAGACCAAATAATAAAAAGTAAAATTAAATGTTCTTTTTTGTTGACTTTTATTGAAAGGTTTGCAATATAAGTCCAACACACAGTTAGATCTTACCACAGAAATGCTTAAAATCTACCAGGAAAGATAAGATGAACTATTCTGCACATGGCACTCTGCTTATAACACTCATACGGCTTCTGTGATATACTCACTGCACTGTAGTCATTTGTGCACAGAACTCTATTCTCTAGGACATGTTAATCTAAAGACACAATTGGTCTTTTAAAATATTTCTCATTACAATTTCTCATCTGAGTCTAGCACAAAACAGACCCCCCAAGAATAACTAGAATTGCTGAATTTCGTAACTGGAAGGAACCTTAAAAAGATCTCTAGTTTAATAATCTCCTTTTAAAGATGAGGAAATATAACCCAAAGAGAAAAGGTATCCTGAAGACTAGTAAACTAGTGACAGCACCAGAATAAAAATCCAAATCTCTGACTTCTTCATCCATACCTTACATTATATAAAACGGACACTTCCGCTCAGACAAATAACACAATGAGGGAAACAGTATGAATAACACTATATTATCAACAAAAATTATTTAGTTGAGATCATTTGTATCACAGGACTGAATAAAAGACAAAAAAAAAAAATATATTGCAGCATAAACAAAACAGAGTTCATGGAAAAAAAAGAGCTTCAATTGGGCAGGATTTGATTAGTTGAAAGGGGAAAAGGAGAGATTTAATATTTGTTAAATATGTCCTAAATTCTATGTTACAATATTTGTTAAATATGTCCTATATTCTATGTATACTAATTACGACATGTCTATGTATATTTCATTCAATCCACATAACTCTATAAGGAAATATTACCATTTCATAGATTCTAAGTAATCTGTTCAGTGTAACAGAACTAGGAAGACAGAGAATCTAAGCTTCAGTGTAACTAGAACCAAAAACTGTGTTCTTTCCACTCTTCTAGATTAGTTTTCCACAAGGTAAGAGAAACAAAAGCAAAAATAGACTGAATACAATATGTGTGGTTATGGCTGAGATGAAGAATTCCTACTGCAGAAATAAGAGTTGAAGAGTAATGCAGAAATAGAAGCCTGGTGAATGACTGACAGAGGAGACTGGATATAACCTCACAGGCAGTAAAGGACTATCATGGGTTTCTAGAGCAGGATAGAACATTAAAAAAGCAGTATTATAAAAAGAGCATTCTAGCACTGTTATTTAGATTAAATGAATAAAGATATTAGGCAGGAAGAATAATTTGACATTAGGGTTATGAATCTAGATGTTAAGTTGATTTGAATCTGCACTTTAGTATTCATACTAAATACTATTTTAAAACTTATTTTTAAAGATTTTTGCCAAAGAAAATCTCCAGCAGATAAGGTAGAAATATTATTTTTTGAAAGAATTTTCTCCCTAATTAATCTCAAAAACAAAGATAGGGTAATGCATAATAAATCTATGCCATATATTCTAGAATGTGAGATTTGAAATTTTATTAGGGGAGGTAACAGAACTTCTTGCTTCAGCTTAATTAGCCTAACTGCTATTAAAATGAGTAAATTATACTCTTAATATGAAGAAAAATGGAAATAAAAAATAGGAACCAAGAGAATAGAAAACAGACAAAAAAATTGAGATATTTAACAAAGTTGGTTTCCTTAAAGATTAGAATTATAAACCACTAGCAAGACTAATTTTTTAAAAACGAAGAGAAGACACAAATTGCCAAATATGAGAAATGAAAGCAGGAACATAACTTACAGGCTCACTAGAAGTTAAAAAGAAAATAAGGGACCATTATGAAAAAACCTAGGTAAAATCTGACAATATTGATAAAATGGACATATTCCTTGAAAAACTGTAAACTTACCAAAATTGACATGAGATAAAAGAGAAAATCTGAAGTCACTATACCTACTGAAAAATTGATTTCATAATTTAAAAACTTCCCATAGCGACACCTGGGTGGCTCAGTCCGTTAAGCCACTCTTGGTTTCAGCTCAGGTCATGACCTCACAGTTTGTGGGTTTGAGCCCCACATCAGGCTCTGTGTTGGCAGTGTGGAGCATGCTTGGGATTCCCTGTTCTTCCTCTCCCTCTGCCCCTACCCTGCTCTCTCTCTCTCAAAATAAATACATAAACATTGAGGTTTTTTTTTAAAATAGAATCTTCCCACAAATAAAATGCCAGTCCTAGATATGTATACGGGTAGATTTTATCAAACACAAGAAATAATATTCCTAACTTATGAGGATAAGAGAACACTAAAACCAATTAACAATACTACTACAAGAAAGAGGAAAAATAATTTACAGGCAACACCAACCAGTATAACTCATGAACAGACACAAAACTAATCTTTAACAAAATATTATCAAATTAAATGCAGCAATATATAAACAGGATATTCCTTAACTAACGGGGGTTTATTTCAGGAATGCAAAGTTAATTTTACATTTGAAAACTGATCAAGGTAATTCACCACATTAACAGAATTAAAGGGAAAAAATATGATCTTATCTATATAGAAAAAGCATCTGATGAAATTCAACAGACATTTATGAGGAAACTCATAGAAAACTAGGAATAGAAAGGAATGTCTTCAATCTGGTAAGAATGCATGAAATCCTAAATCTAATTCTTCACTTTTTAAATTTTTTTAGAAAGAGTGAGCGCTCAGGTGCATGCATGAGAGAGAGAGAGAGAGAGAGAAAGAGAGAGAGAGAGAGAGAGAGAGAGAGAATCTCAAGCAAGCTCCACACCCAGAACGGAGCCCAAGGCAGGGCTCAATCCCATGACTGTGAGATCACCACCTGAGCTGAAATCAAGAGTTGGACACTCAACCGACTGAGCCACCCAGAAGCCCCTAATTTTTCACTTAACAGTGAAATAATGAACGTTGTCCTGCGAGAATCTGAAACAAGATAAGGATGTCTAGTCTCACTTGCTCTATTTAACACCATATGAGAAGTCCAAATCAGTGCAATAAGGCATTAAAAAAAAAGGTTAGAAACAGAAAAAAAAGAGCAAAAAGGAAGAAAGAAAATTCTCTCTATTCATAGATGACAAAACTGTTGAAACATCTTAAGAAATCAACAAAAAGAAATAATAAATGAATTTAGAAGTGTCATGATATAAAGGCAATAGTAAAAAAATAACTATATTAGCAGTAAGCAAAAAGATAAAAACAATTTTAAGCTCCATTTACAATAGCATGAAAAAACAAAATACACTGGGATCAATCTAATAAAAATATTCAAGACCTCTAACCTAAAAACCCAAAGAGTGCTGACAAATAATGAAGACTAAAATAAATGGAGATTTAATTTAACTATGTTCATGGATTAGAAGATCTAATATTATTAAGACATCAATTCTCAGCAAACTGATTTATAGACATTGCATTCTCAATCATAATCCCAACAGATTTAGAAATTGACAATATTATTCTAAAATTTATATGAAATGTAAAAGACCTAGAAGAATCAAAATAATTTCTTTTTTTAAAGTTTATTTATTTCTTTTGGAGGGGGGAGGGGCAGAGTGAGAGGGGAAGAGAGAATCCCAAGCAGGTTCCACACTGTCAGTGTAGAACCCAACACCAGGCTTGATCTCATGAACCAGTGAGATCATGACCTGAGCAGAAATCAAGAGTCAGATGCTTAACTGACTGAGCCACCCAGGAACTCCTCAAAACAATTTTTGTTTATTTATTTATTATTATTTTTAATTATTATTGTTTTTTAATGTTAATTTATTTTTGAGAGAGAGAGACAGTATGAGCAGGAGACGGGAAGAGAGAGAGGGAGACGCAGAATCTGAAGCAGGCTCCAGGCTCTGAACTGTCAGCACAGAGCCTGATGTGGGACTCAAACTAATGAACCATGAGATCATGACCTGAGCCGAAGTTGGATGCTTAACCAACTGAGCCACCCAGGTGCCCCACAAAATAATTTTTAAAAAGAAGAATAAAGAGGTCTTGTATTACCTGACCTCAAGAAGTGTCATAATGGTATATGAACAGACCAAAAGATAATGGAGCAGGCTAGAGTATTCAAAAAGAGACATATACTTATATGATCAATTGATTTTTGACAAACACGCCAAAGCAATTCAATGGGGAAAGAAGATAGGGAGCAACCAGAACTTTCATACATTTCTGGCAGGAATATAAAATGGTATAATCACTTTGGATAAAGCTTTAGTAGTTTCATCAATAGATGCTAAAGGTAAAAGTTTGATGAATAATAGGGTATTTTCATAATCTCAAGATGTCTCCTCACAAATTACATATTAATTATAGAGGGGGAAAAATCTGGAGGGCACTCTCCTTAAACAAGTGATCAAAGGTACCAGACAAGCTGACACAATGCGCCTCCTGACAGGATATACTAAGGGCTACCCAATGTCATCCACATGGTATCCCTGCTAAAAATGCTCAACCTAAATCCAATCCCAAGGAAAGAACAGACAAAGCAACTGAGTGACAGTCTACAAAATAATTACTATGTGTTCTTCAAAAATGTCAAGGTCTAGAAAGATAAGGAAAGGTTGAGGAACTATTCCAGACTAAAGGAGACTAAAGAAACATGACACTGAAATGAATACATGATCATGAACTGAGTCTTGGTCAGGGATGGGGGTTGGGAGTGACAGTGGGACACATATAAAGGACATTACTGAGGTATTACATAATTAGGGTCTATATCTAAAAAGGGTCTGTGGATTAAATTAAAGCAGCAGTTCTCAGTGCATTCTGGGGTTTCCAAGATACTTCAGGGAGTCCACACAGTTTTCTTTTGTTTGTTTGTTTGTTTGTTTGTTTAATACCACCACTAAGGGTAAGAATTTTGTCCTTCACTCTTATTATCTCTTGAGTGTCCATGAAACTTTCCAGGAGCTACACAACTTCTGATATAACCACAGATTGGATACAGAAGCAGATATGAATCCAGCTGTCTTTTGTTAAGCTGAACATTAAAGAGATTTAGAAAACTATAAAACAGGGGCACCTGGGTGGCTTAGTCAGTTAAGCATCGGACTCTTGATTTCGGCTCTCATGGTTTGTGGCTTTGAGCCCTGCGCTGGGCTCCACACTGCAGTGCAGAGCCTGCTTGGGATTTTCTCTCTTTCCTTATCTTTCTGCCCCTCCTCTGCTCTCTCTCAAAATAAATAAACTTAAAAACAAACAAACAAACAAACAAACCCATACTTAAAAAAAAAAAGAAAACCGCAAAACAGTGCTACCTGACACGCGGTGGTTATTTCAAGGAAATGTACCTTATGTGACTGAGTTACAAGCTGACCTAGTTGCTTTCTCCATGGAACACTATATTCACTTGAAAGAAAATTAACAATCCAAATATGGTTATCCAGACATTATAGCCATGACAGGCATTTTCTGAAAAATGAAGTATGTCATTTTGTACAAGGTGAAAGATTTATACGATTTGAAGAGAAACCAGAGTATGAAGTATGTCATTTTGAAGGAAAACAGACAAAATTTGTATCCAATGATAAAAGCAAATTTTATTAAAATTTTTAAAAATACATATTATTAATTTTAAAAATTATTAAAAATTAATTTCAATGACTTTTATTATTAAAAACACTTTAAATAGGCTTCATGCCCAGCACAGAGCCAACATGGGGCTTGAACTCATGATCCTGAGATGAAGACTTGAGCTGAAATCAAGAGTTGGACACACTTAATCGACTGAGCCACCCAAGGGCCCCATTAAAAGCAAATTTAAGGAAAGAGTGTCCAATGGAAAAAAGACAGTCTCTTTAGCAAATGGTGCTGGGAGAACTGGACAGCAACATGCAGAAGAATGAAACTAGACCACTTTCTTACACCATACACAAAAATAAACTCAAAATGGATGAAAGACCTCAATGTGAGACAGGAAACCATCAAAACCCTGGAGGAGAAAGCAGGCAACAACAACCTCGATCTCAGCTGCAGCAATTTCTTGCTCAACACATCTCCAAAGGCAAGGGAATTAAAAACAAAAATGAACTATTGGTACCTCCTGAAGATAAAAAGCTTCTGCACTGCAAAGGAAACAATCAACAGAACTAAAAGGCAACCGACGGAATGGGAAAAGATATTCGCAAATGACATATCGGATAAAGGGTTGGTATCCAAAATCTATAAAGAATTTAACAAACTCAACACCCGAAAAACAAATAATCCAGTGAAGAAATGGCCAGAAGACATGAATAGACACTTTTCCAAAGAAGACATCCAGATGGCCAACAGACACGTGAAAAGACGCTCAATGTCACTCATCATCAGGGAAATACAAATCAAAACCACACTGAGATACCACCTCACATCAGTCAGAGTGGCTAAAATTAACAACTTAGGAAACAACAGAAGCTGGCAAGGATGTGGAGAAAAGGGAACCCTCCTGCACTGTCAGTGGGAATGCAAACTGTTGCAGCCACTCTGGAAAACAGTATGGAGGTTTCTCAAAAAATTAAAAATAGAACTACCCTACAACCCAATAATAGCACTACTAGGAATTTATCCAAAGGATACAGGAATGCTGATGCATAGGGGCATGTGTACCCCAATGTTTATAACAGCACTTTCAACAACAGCCAAAGTATGGAAAGAGGCCAAATGCCCATCAACTAATGGATGGATAAAGAAGATGTGGTTTATATATACAATGGAATACTACTTGGCAATGAGAAAGGATGAAATCCTGCCATTTGCAGCAACGTGGATGGAGCTGGAAGGTATTATGTTGAGTGAAGTCAGTCAGAGAAAAACAGGTATCATATGTTTTCACTTACATGTGGATCCTGAGAAACTTAAGAGAAGACCATGGAGGAAGGGAAGGGAAGGGGAAAAAAACAGTTACAAACAGAGAGGGAGAGAGGCAAACCATAAGAGACTCTTAAATACAGAGAATAAGCTGAAGGTTGATGAGGGCGTGGGGGAGAGGGGAAAGTGGGTGATGGGCATTGAGAAGGGAACTTGCTGGGATGAGCACTAGGCGCTGTATGTAAGCGATGAACCATGGGAATCTACCGCCCTCTGTAAAGAGCACACTTTACACACTGTATGTTAGACAAATTGACAATAAATTTTATTTAAAAAAATAAAGCAAATTTAAAATTTAAAAATTTGTTTTTAAGCAAAATTAGAATTTTTTTAAAACTTTTATCTGCCACTGTGATCTTGACTTCTATCTGCCACTTGTGATACTTAAAAGAGTTTTCTAATGAAATTGATAGGGATGTTAACAAAGATGGGGGTTTTGGGTATTGTATAATAAAATGTCAACATTTGGAAGATGTGCAGAACTCAGGAAACTAGTAATTTTCAAGTGGTTGATACATGGGTAAAAAAAACCGTGCATGGGTAAAAGATCCACTCAAAGAGCAGATAGAACAATGGATTTTAATGTAACAGAAAATGTTAGCTGATATGGTTTGAGTCTATAATGCAATCAATCACTTTTAAGAAACAACCACTTGTCAATTTGGGATATGAGATCAGATCAAAAAAGACCATGTGCAAGTATCTGAAAAGGCTATTAAAATACTATTCTCCTTTCCAGAAACATATCTATGTGAGGTCCAATATTCTTCACATATTTCACAGAAAACAACATGTCACAAGGGATCAAACAGAGAAGCAGATAGGAGAATCTAGCTGTCTTCCACAAAGCCTGACATTAAAGAAACTTTAGAAATGCAAAACTAAAGAAAAATATATTTTTTTAAACCTTTATAAAAACTTACTTGCATATTTAAATGAACATTTAAAATAATTATTCTAGGAGGTGAACCACTCTATTATCTTTCAATCTCCTAAATGTGTTATTAGATACATATTTAAGTAAATTAAAATGAATTAAATTAATACTGCTTCTTTACTGTACATCATACTTTTAAACCACATGTCTCACGGTATCATCAAACAATAACTTGTACTCACTGGTACAGAAAATGATATATGAAATACTAACTGTTTAATTTTGGAAGAAATGAATATGAATATTTATGCTACAGCCATATACCATTACTATTTACTTCATAGAAAGATCAACAAAAGGTTTTTCAGCATCTATATGTAGAAAACAATAATAAACTATAATAAATCTGAACTCCAGTAATGGGTCATCACTTATCTCTACTGACTTCAAAATAACAGAAACAAAGTATTCTCATCAAAATAAATTCTATATTTTTCTATTAGTTTTAAATATTTATTAATTGCATTCCAAATATTGTTTATAACACATATAAATGATATAAAAGTAATACTCATGCCCAGCTTCAAAAGTAGAACATTAATATGACCTTTAAGGCTCCCTGTGAACTAACCCATCTTTTGCCAAAAGAGCCACTCTCCTGATTTTGCATTTATCTTCCCTTGCTTTTCTCCAGCATTAACTTTTCATCTATTGGAGGCAAAAGTTTAAGAAAGAAACCATAATGTTGGAATTAGTGTCAAAAGGAGTAGAGAGGAAGACATGTGCAATGCAATACTGGGTGCTAGAACTCTTGGAACTTATGCACCAATTAGGCATATTCAATGATGATGAAGGAGGATTTCAGGATGAACCCTAGACTTAGTACTGCAAGAATAATTACAGATGCAATCAACTTGGATTTAAAATAGTTTAAGAAAAATAAATTAGGAATTTTTTTAGATCACTCTTTATTTTTGTTGAAGATAGAAATAATGACTTCAGAAAATAGTACTTTAATACTGAAAGACAAAGGCCATTTTTATATATTTTTATGGGAAAACAAACAGAAATCAGAATTTTAAGATAGCTTTGAAAAGATAAAAACTACTCAAATTAATCAATGAACACCCCAAGTAAGCAGGAATCCAATTTCCTAGAATTAAAGACATAGCACCAGATCATTCTAAAATGGCCATCCTGGATTAATAGGAGTGGATTTTGAATTAGGTCTTTTCCCCTCACTTTTCATTTTCAGCTCCTACCATTTTGTTAAGTTTATTTGTCACCTCCTAATCTGAAACAGCTTAGATGGGAAGGTACGATAAAAAATTCTAGGGGCGCCTGGGTGGCTCAGTTGGTTGAGCATCGGACTTTGGCTCAGGTCATGATCTCACAGCTTGTGGGTTTGAGCCCTGTGTCAGGCTCTGTGCTGACAGCATGGAGCCTGGAGCCTGCTTCCGATTTGGTGTCTCCCTCTCTCCCTTCCCCTCCCCCTCTTGTACTCAGTCTCTCTCAAAAATAAATATTTTTAAGATTTCTATAAAGATTTAGAAAAAATAAATGAATTAACATTTGCTTTATACTAGTGTATAATTATGCACTTCTTTAATCCAAAGCTGTAAATCCAAGCCATCGTATTCACTAAGAAAATGCTTTATGTATATATGTATCAACACACACGTGAATACAATTTTAGTTAAGAATAAAATATACATCATTTGTGAAAACTGATATATATAGTCAAATAATAAGGGGCCAAAATAGTGAAAAAGCAAGGACATTAAAAAGAATATTTTCCCAGAGGAAATTAAAATAAGACGAATGCTCAAAGTAAGAGTAGAGGTGACAGAGACATGAGAAAAAAGATCAATACACAGTTACATTTCCAGGCTAACATAGTTAAAAACTATATTATATTCAATACTCATTTCTATTTATCCCTATGAAATAGATTTGTTCATGTACCAGTAGTTGAAGAACCAGGTATAGAAGTTCACCTGTTCACCATGAATTCTTCTGCTACTACTGTGGACAGACATGAGAAAGGACTACAAATCATCTGGAAAAGGAAGTGTACACCCACACCCCTATCATAAAACAGATGGATGAAAAGTCTGAGAACTTGCCTCTTTCTCAGTGTCTCTAGAGATACATGTCCACTGGTTCTCCTTCACACTGTACGCCCAGAAGTCAGCAAGATCTTGAGTTCCATCCCAGCCACCAAACAAATAAACGGTCTCTATGAAAATTAGAAAAATATGTATAAAAAAAACTTAACGATAAAATTTAAGTAAAGGCACCCAGATCTAGCCATTGTTTCTAAGACCATTTAAAGCATGTCTAAATAAACTTAAAAATGAAATTTGTAAATGGATGGCATTCCAAAATATACCCTAGACTAGTATCTCCTAAACATGGGTATATGGAAAGGCTGCTGTAGGACCACCATTTCGAGAGACTTATAAAAATACAAATAACTAAGAGACATCCTCAAGATTCTGATTTCATAGGTCTTCAGTGGGTAAGAAGACTCTGCATTTTTTAAAGTTTCCAGGGTGAATCTGATGTGCAGCCAGTTTAGGACTCTCTGTGTTAGGCTGTGGAAAGTTCACATTTGGCAGTTTCTTAGCAATGCAGCTTCACATCGTTAAAAAAAAAAAAAAAAAAAAAGAAAAGAAAAGAAAAAAAAAGGAACCCTAAGGGAAAAGATGGCCTAAAATACAACATAAAGACATCTCGCGACTTCTGGAAAAAAACAAACAACCCTTCACATTAAAACTATTTCCCCCTATCGCAATATCAAAAACAATGGTTAAAACTAGCTGTGAGTTAGTTAGACACCTTAAGAATAAGGTGATGTACAGCCTTGGCATTCCCATGGAAAATGGGGAAATTTCTTCCAAATATACAATGGTAGGGGTAACTCCTCAGAAATCAACCTTTAAGTCATTCTAGGTATCTTGAGAATTTGGTTTCTTTTAACTCTGAAATGTCTATTATACCCATGGACTGCTGCACTGCAACAAAATAGATTTCTTGCCCAGTGGGTAGTGAAAATCTTTACACATAACACCATGTCCCATCCACATCCTTCTTTATAATAGTGCCTTTCTTTTCTTCAAATATAACCCCCTTTCAAATGACTCTGTCTACTTGTTACACAAGCCCCAACAATTTATTTATTTATATTTTTAAGTTATGGCATTTCTTTCCTTTTTTTTAAGTAAACTCCATGCCAACGTGGGGCTCAAAGTCACCACCCCAAGGTCAAGAGTCACATGCTCTACCAACTGAGCCAGCCAGGTACCCCCCTTTTTTAAAAAGTTAAATAAGACATACAGGAACACTATAAAACCACCTACTACCTAACTGACACGCCCTAGGCCTACATATGTGGAGGCTGGCATCTAAGTTATGTCCTACCATGAAGGGTTACAATTCAAAGTGCACTTTGAAATACTGTGACACCATTAAGAAAATTCTTGCCACTCACAGAGCTAGGCTTTTGTCTAAGAAATTTTTATCATATTTTCATATAATTTCAAACCCTAAGTGAATTTTCTAAGTGAAATGCCCCATTCTATGCCCCAAGAAGCTAGGGAAATCAAAACAATGCTTCTGAGTAGGAACACACCATTGGGACAGGACCGAGTTCTAGTGCTAACTGGGTAGTCAAATCAAGTACAGGCCACATAATCTCCCTGGGTCTTAGTTTTTTCACTTACAAAACTCTCCGTGTTGTGGTATAGTTCTTCAGATGTAAGTTACACAAAAACATTCTGAAGGCTATCAAGCATGAACAGCATTTTTACCTCTAAGACATGCACAAAAATAAAAAATCCTCTGTGGTTACTAAGTGCCACAGATGCAATAAAAACAGCATTATTGTATCTGATTTCATGTCTAACTCAGTACCTAGAACACTCTGGCTCTGTACAAATGTGAAATAATGGCAGTTATTTTAAACTGTTAAAAAGTAATATCTCAGAACTATACAATCCATTTTCATTAGTTAAGTAACATTCTGTTTCCCAAATGACATGCGGTGATGCCCAGATACTTCAAGTTTTACAGGAATAAAAAAAATTAAAGAATTTTCATCTGCCTTAAAAATTATTTGCCAAGGCTTCACTGTAAATGCAATTAACCCTGATAAATTCTGAGGCCAGGAGAGGGAGGCGATATATAACTAAAATAGCAATAGCAATTGACCTTTTGTTTTATAGTGTTTCTGGGTACCCTTTGGATAAGGTTACCCTGGTTCATTAACTTTAATAACCCTTCCTCTTGCGCTCTGGGTTCTCAATGTTCTTTCTGAAAAGCAGGTCTCTTTGTACGCATAAATTCTCACAGCAAAGAAAACCCACATTTCCACAACAGCCTCATTGATAGCTGAGCAAAATAAAATCTGGCAGAGAGCAAGCATCCCAATGGAATTAATCCAAGATGTCATTCTTGTCTGTGAATGCTTTGTAGTCCCAGTTGAAGTTTAATAGTAAAATTGAATGAGTCGGATGGAAGCAGGACCTTTTGACATACCTGAATGAAATGCATGACAAATTTTTAATTAAATCATCTCATCATTTAAATCATTCAGAGATGAAATATTATCTAGAAATAAACACGAGCAAAAGTATTAATTAATGAGTAAAGGGTATCAAAAACTTTTAAAGATTATAGAAATCACTGGAGAGAACTGTAGGCAGAAGGAAACAGAAAAAACATTATTCGCAACGGGGTCCAGTCTCATGCTTATAGGTTATGTAACAATTCACGTACATCCCTGGGCAGTACAGTCCTCCTCAAGCAGCAGCTCTTTCTCTATATTTTTTTCTTAAAGGAGCACAGGCTATTGTGGCTATCCATTTCTCCCAGCACGCAGAGGATCTTGCTTGGGATCCTGTCTCCCTCTCTCTCTGCCCCTCCTCCTGCTCACACTAGCACGTGCTCTCTCTCAAATAAACATTAAAAAAAAAAAAAAAAAGAATATAAAACAGGCACATAAGTCACCATAACGCAGGGCAGCCTAAGTGCCATAAGAAAGGTAAAAAGCACCATGGGGAGTTCAAAAGACGGAAGAGAGTATACCTGGTGGAAGGGACTCAGGAAAGGTTTCATGGTGGCAGTGGCATGTGACCTATCCATCAGAAGATGGCTTTGGTGGCAGAATGGGAAACGGAGAGGAGGACTTTTCAAGCAGAGTAAAAAGTATAACAAAGGTACAGAGACAGAAAAACACATGAGAAGTATCTTAAAGCACATGGATTCTAAAGTCAGGCAGATCTCAGATAGAATTAAAGCTCTACCACCGTCGGTCTCCTTACATCCAAAACAGCACACAGCACCTAGTTTATAAAGCTACTATGAGAATTAAATTAAATAATGCATGCAAAGTGGTTAACACTGTGTGATGAATAAACGCACTGTTCGATTTAAAAGAACACAAAAGGTTAAAAAGACAGGTAGTGGCCAGATCGTGGAAGGGGTTAAATAACAACATAAAGGCTCCGAACTCAACTCCACAGACCATACAGTAGCTTCAGAAGATCCTAAGCAGACATGCAACTAGGCCAATTCTGAACGTGAAGCATGATAGGACTTGATCAAGAAGGAGAGGCCGGCAAAAGAGAGGGATTGGAAGTAAAGTGACCAATAACGGCCAAGTTCAAGATGTCAAACCAATTTCATTCTAAGAGACTGAATCAATGATCAATCAATCAATCTGTCGTTACTGAGGCCACAAAAACTAAAATTCAACCACATTCTTAAGCACAAATCTTTTTGGCACCAGTACTAAATAAACCCTATAATTACTTACTACTAGCAGTACTCGTATACACATCTTATTTACACTAAAACTAAAGTAGAAATGTTAACACATCAGTGTCTTAACACCATTCTGCACAAAGAGGCAGGCTTTTTATCTTATGAGCCCGACTGCAGTACCTATCCTCCTACTAATTCTTCTGGGTAAATCTGACTTTACTGTCTGAAAAATCCTCCACAAGATGGCACACTATTTTCGTAATTAGATCCATGTTTCCACTTTGAAACTGTATGGAATACACATACACTCACATAGCACGGGCCCAACCTTAAATAAAATTTATGTGCCAAAAAGGAGAAGGTAGGAGAAGAGTTAACAAGATAGTAAAGGAAGTTACTTTAATTCTTAGTTCAATTAATAATATAGGCAATGAGAAAAACAAATGAAATTAAAAAAAAAAAAGTTTTTAAGAAACACAAATTTATAGTCAAGATAAAAATGAAACCCTGTCAGGGCATTTAATTCAAGAGTTTAATCCTTCTGAAAACGCAGTTAGTAAGACCTTAAATTAACTTGAAAATTTTGAAGAGAGGAATACATGAGAAGGGGAAAGCTGTTTTACATATTCTTCAACCTTGTCTTCTTTAGCCGTTCCCTTGAACTCTCATGACCCAACAAATTATCAACTGGATTTATCTGCCTCCCTTTTTAAATAGAACCATATTCTTACTATAGCTATAATTACAAAACTATCTTGAGACTGATCCTTTGGTTAAATTCAACATACACTTTCCCTGCTAAAAGGCTGTATTTTCAGTATATATATTTGAATATATTTTGTATCTTTAATTAAGGCTGGATTTCCAGGGTGTCTGGGTGGCTCAGTCAGTTGAGCATCCAACTTCAGCTTAGGTCATGATCTCATGGTCCAGTCCATGGGTTCGAGCCCCAGATCAGGCTCTGTGCTAACAGCTCAAAGCCTGGAGCCTGCTTCAGATTCTGTGTCTCCCTCTCTCTCTCTCTGCCCCTCCCCTGCTCATACTCTGGCTCTGTCTCTCTGTCTCTCTCTCTCAAAAATAAATAAACATTAAAAAAAATTTTTTTTAGGGGCGCCTGGGTGGCGCAGTCGGTTAAGCGTCCGACTTCAGCCAGGTCACGATCTCGCGGTCCGTGAGTTCGAGCCCCGCGTCGGGCTCTGGGCTGATGGCTCAGAGCCTGGAGCCTGTTTCTGATTCTGTGTCTCCCTCTCTCTTTGCCCCTCCCCCGTTCATGCTCTGTCTCTCTCTGTCCCAAAAATAAATAAATGTTGAAAAAAAAAAATTAAAAAAAAAAAAAATTTTTTTTAAAGGCTGGATTTCCTGAATTCTTTTCTGGTAACTGTATAAAAGAAAAAACACTCATGACATAGCTAAAGAAATATAGCCAAATGAATGTATTTGTAATTCACAACTAAAACTCATATTCACCTATTTCCTTCAAAAGTTTCTTTAAGGAATTTAAGGAAAATCTATATATGGCATTGTGGAAAGAAAGAAAAGAAAAAAGAAAAAAGGAAGGGTGGAGGGAGGAAGAGAGAAAGAAAGACAAAGAGGGAGGGAGGGAGAGAGGGAAGGAAGAACAAACGAACTTTCATATAATTAGTACAGAATAGTCAAAGGTTTAGATTTCCACAAAAGGGCTCTACCAAGTGACAAGCAATACCCCTTTAATTTCTTTTGTAGATATCAAATACCAGGACTTTGCCTGAGTCTTACTACCTATCCTGAGAAAGGAAAAAAGGCTGCACGGCACTGCAGGTTCTCAAAATTCAATGAGAGTTCCACAGCAAAGAACTGCCTGGTACAATGGATATTTAAATTTTCATCTGACTTCTTCAGAAGTCTTTCAGACTTCTACACTGAAACAGAACAGACATGCCATTTCTCTCTTTAAATTTGTGTTATTTTACCCAGAGCTGAAACATAATTCAGAGTTGAAGAACTGAAGTAGAGAGGTACCAGGTATAGGGATTATAGTCAATAAAACTGACATCCACATTCAAAATAGGACAAATAGGACAGTAGGACAAAATACCATATTTCTTCTCTACCACAGTAGAAATGATAGAATTCGCTTAGGATGGTAGAAAGCTCTGAAATTAAATAGTAAAATGTATGCCATCAAGTACTTTTCTAAATAATTACTCCATCCTTAGAGCTGTAGCAAAATGAAAAAAAAAAAAAACTATAAAGTGGAAAAAAAAAGAAAATTTAGGGACCATTATATTTTTAATATTTAAGAAAATGACGACTGTGGAGGGAAGATGGCGGCGTAGGAGGGCGCTGGGCTCACCGCGCGTCCTGCTGATCAATTAGATTCCACCTACACCTGCCTAAATAACCCAGAAAACCGCCAGAGGATTAGCAGAACGGAGTCGCTGGAGCCAAGCGCAGACGAGAGGCCCACGGAAGAGGGTAGGAAGGGCGGCGAGGCGGTGCATGCTCCACGGACTGGCGGGAGGCAGCCGGGGCGGAGGGGCGGCTCGCCGGCCAAGCAGAGCCCCGGAGTCTGGCTTGCAAAAGCGGAGGGGCCTGACGGACTGTGTTCCGACAGCAAGCGCGACTTAGCATCTGGGAGGTCATAAGTTAACAGCTCTGCTCGGAAAGCGGGAAGGCTGGAGGACAAAGGGAGGGAGAGCTGCTGAGCCCCCGGACGACAGAGCTCAGTTTGGTGGGGAACAAAGGCGCTGGCCAGCGCCATCTCCCCCGCCCATCCCCCAGCCAAAATCCCAAAGAGAACCAGTTCCTGCCAGGGAACTTGCTCGCTCCGCTTCTGCGGAGCCAAACCTCCGGCAGCGGATCTGACTCCCTCCCGCTGCCACAGGGCCCCTCCTGAAGTGGATCACCTAAGGAGAAGCGAGCTAAGCCTGCCCCTCCTGCCCCTGTGCACCTTGCCTACCCACCCCAGCTAATACGCCAGATCCCCAGCATCACAAGCCTGGCAGTGTGCAAGTAGCCCAGACGGGCCACGCCACCCCACAGTGAATCCCGCCCCTAGGAGAGGGGAAGAGAAGGCACACACCAGTTTGACTGTGGCCCCAGAGGTGGGCTGGGGGCAGACATCAGGTCGGACTGCGGCCCCGCCCACCAACTCCAGTTATACACCACAGCACAGGGGAAGTGCCCTGCAGGTCCTCGCCACGCCAGGGACTATCCAAAATGACCAAGCGGAAGAATTCCCCTCAGAAGAATCTCCAGGAAATAACAACAGCTAATGACCTGATCAAAAAGGATTTAAATAATATAACAGAAAGTGAATTTAGAATAATAGTCATAAAATTAATCGCCGGGCTTGAAAACAGTATACAGGACAGCAGAGAATCCCTTGCTACAGAGATCAAGGAACTAAGGAACAGTCACGAGGAGCTGAAAAACGCTTTAAATGAAATGCAAAACAAAATGGAAACCACCACAGCTCGGATTGAAGAGGCAGAGGAGAGAACAGGTGAACTAGAAGATAAAGTTATGGAAAAAGAGGAAGCTGAGAGAAAGAGAGATAAAAAAATCCAGGAGTATGAGGGGAAAATTAGAGAACTAAGTGATACACTAAAAAGAAATAATATATGCATAATTGGTATCCCAGAGGAGGAAGAGAGAGGGAAAGGTGCTGAAGGGGTACTTGAAGAAATAATAGCTGAGAACTTCCCTGAACTGGGGAAGGAAAAAGGCATTGAAATCCAAGAGGCACAGAGAACTCCCTTCAGACGGAACCTGAATCGATCTTCTGCACGACATATCATAGTGAAACTGACAAAATACAAGGATAAAGAGAAAATTCTGAAAGCAGCAAGGGGTAAACGTGCCCTCACATATAAAGGGAGACCTATAAGACTCGTGACTGATCTCTCTTTTGAAACTTGGCAGGCCAGAAAGAATTGGCACGAGATTTTCAGTGTGCTAGACAGAAAAAATATGCAGCCGAGAATCCTTTATCCAGCAAGTCTGTCATTTAGAATAGAAGGAGAGATAAAGGTCTTCCCAAACAAACAAAAACTGAAGGAATTTGTCACCACTAAACCAGCCCTACAAGAGATCCTAAGGGGGACCCTGTGAGACAAAATACCAGAGACATCACTACAAGCATAAAACATACAGACATCACAATGACTCTAAACCCATATCTTTCTATAATAACACTGAATGTAAATGGATTAAATGCGCCAACCAAAAGACATAGGGTATCAGAATGGATAAAAAAACAAGACCCATCTATTTGCTGTCTACAAGAGACTCATTTTAGACCTGAGGACACCTTTAGATTGAGAGTGAGGGGATGGAGAACTATTTATCATGCTACTGGAAGCCAAAAGAAAGCTGGAGTAGCCATACTTATATCAGACAAACTAGACTTTAAATTAAAAGCTGTAACAAGAGATGAAGAAGGACATTATATAATAGTTACAGGGTCTATCCATCAGGAAGAGCTAACAATTATAAATGTCTATGCGCCGAATACAGGAGCCCCCAAATATATAAAACAACTACTCATAAACATAAGCAACCTTATTGATAAGAATGTGGTAATTGCAGGGGACTTTAACAACACACTTACAGAAATGGATAGATCATCTAGACACACGATCAATAAAGAAACAAGGGCCCTGAATGAGACATTGGATCAGATGGACTTGACAGATATATTTAGAACTCTGCATCCCAAAGCAACAGAATATACTTTCTTCTCGAGTGCACATGGAACATTCTCCAAGATAGATCATATACTGGGTCACAAAACAGCCCTCCATAAGTTTACCAGAATTGAAATTATACCATGCATACTTTCAGACCACAATGCTATGAAGCTTGAAATCAACCACAGAAAAAAGTCTGGAAAACCTCCAAAAGCATGGAGGTTAAAGAACACCCTACTAACGAATGAGTGGGTCAACCAGGCAGTTAGAGAAGAAATTAAAAAATATATGGAAACAAACGAAAATGAAAATACAACAATCCAAACACTTTGGGATGCAGCGAAGGCAGTCCTGAGAGGAAAATACATTGCAATCCAGGCCTATCTCAAGAAACAAGAAAAATCCCAAATACAAAATCTAACAGCACACCTAAAGGAAATAGAAGCAGAACAGCAAAGGCAGCCTAAACCCAGCAGAAGAAGAGAAATAATAAAGATCAGAGCAGAAATAAACAATATAGAGTCTAAAAAAACTGTAGAGCAGATCAACGAAACCAAGAGTTGGTTTTTTGAAAAAATAAACAAAATTGACAAACCTCTAGCCAGGCTTCTCAAAAAGAAAAGGGAGATGACCCAAATAGATAAAATCATGAATGAAAATGGAATTATTACAACCAATCCCTCAGAGATACAAACAATTATCAGGGAATACTATGAAAAATTATATGCCAACAAATTGGACAACCTGGAAGAAATGGACAAATTCCTGAACACCCACACTCTTCCAAAACTCAATCAGGAGGAAATAGAAAGCTTGAACAGACCCATAACCAGCGAAGAAATTGAATCGGTTATCAAAAATCTCCCAACAAATAAGAGTCCAGGACCAGATGGCTTCCCAGGGGAGTTCTACCAGACGTTTAAAGCAGAGATAATACCTATCCTTCTCAAGCTATTCCAAGAAATAGAAAGGGAAGGAAAACTTCCAGACTCATTCTATGAAGCCAGTATTACTTTGATTCCTAAACCAGACAGAGACCCAGTAAAAAAAGAGAACTACCGGCCAATATCCCTGATGAATATGGATGCAAAAATTCTCAATAAGATACTAGCAAATCGAATTCAACGGCATATAAAAAGAATTATTCACCATGATCAAGTGGGATTCATTCCTGGGATGCAGGGCTGGTTCAACATTCGCAAATCAATCAACGTGATACATCACATTAACAAAAAAAAAGAGAAGAACCACATGATGCTGTCAATCGATGCAGAAAAGGCCTTTGACAAAATCCAGCACCCTTTCTTAATAAAAACCCTTGAGAAAGTCGGGATAGAAGGAACATACTTAAAGATCATAAAAGCCATTTATGAAAAACCCACAGCTAACATCATCCTCAACGGGGAAAAACTGAGAGCTTTTTCCCTGAGATCAGGAACACGACAGGGATGCCCACTCTCACCGCTGTTGTTTAACATAGTGCTGGAAGTTCTAGCATCAGCAATCAGACAACAAAAGGAAATCAAACGCATCAAAATTGGCAAAGATGAAGTCAAGCTTTCGCTTTTTGCAGATGACATGATATTATACATGGAAAATCCGATAGACTCCACCAAAAGTCTGCTAGAATTGATACATGAATTCAGCAAAGTCGCAGGATACAAAATCAATGTACAGAAATCAGTTGCATTCTTATACACTAACAATGAAGCAACAGAAAGACAAATAAAGAAACTGATCCCATTCACAATTGCACCAAGAAGCATAAAATACCTAGGAATAAATCTAACCAAAGATGTAAAGGATCTGTATGCTGAAAACTATAGAAAGCTTACGAAGGAAATTGAAGAAGATTTAAAGAAATGGAAAGACATTCCCTGCTCATGGATTGGAAAAATAAATATTGTCAAAATGTCAATACTACCCAAAGCTATCTACACATTCAATGCAATCCCAATCAAAATTGCACCAGCATTCTTCTCGAAACTAGAACAAGCAATCCTAAAATTCATATGGAACCACAAAAGGCCCCGAATAGCCAAAGGAATTTTGAAGAAGATGACCAAAGCAGGAGGCATCACAATCCCAGACTTTAGCCTCTACTACAAAGCTGTCATCATCAAGACAGCATGGTATTGGCACAAAAACAGACACATAGACCAATGGAATAGAATAGAAACCCCAGAACTAGACCCACAAACGTATGGTCAACTCATCTTTGACAAAGCAGGAAAGAACATCCAATGGAAAAAAGACAGCCTCTTTAACAAATGGTGCTGGGAGAACTGGACAGCAACATGCAGAAGGTTGAAACTAGACCGCTTTCTCACACCATTCACAAAAATAAACTCAAAATGGATAAAGGACCTGAATGTGAGACAGGAAACCATCAAAACCTTAGAGGAGAAAGCAGGAAAAGACCTCTCTGACCTCAGCCGTAGCAATCTCTTACTCGACACATCCCCAAAGGCAAGGGAATTAAAAGCAAAAGTGAATTACTGGGACCTTATGAAGATAAAAAGCTTCTGCACAGCAAAGGAAACAACCAACAAAACTAAAAGGCAACCAACGGAATGGGAAAAGATATTTGCAAATGACATATCGGACAAAGGGCTAGTATCCAGAATCTATAAAGAGCTCACCAAACTCCACACCCAAAAAACAAATAACCCAGTGAAGAAATGGGCAGAAAACATGAATAGACACTTCTCTAAAGAAGACATCCGGATGGCCAACAGGCACATGAAAAGATGTTCAGCGTCACTCCTTATCAGGGAAATACAAATCAAAACCACACTCAGGTATCACCTCACGCCAGAGTGGCCAAAATGAACAAATCAGGAGACTATAGATGCTGGCGAGGATGTGGAGAAACGGGAACCCTCTTGCACTGTTGGTGGGTATGCAAATTGGTGCAGCCGCTCTGGAAAGCAGTGTGGAGGTTCCTCAGAAAATTAAAAATAGACCTACCCTATGACCCAGCAATAGCACTGCTAGGAATTTATCCAAGGGATACAGGAGTACTGATGCATAGAGGCACTTGTACCCCAATGTTTATAGCAGCACTCTCAACAATAGCCAAATTATGGAAAGAGCCTAAATGTCCATCAACTGATGAATGGATAAAGAAATTGTGGTTTATATACACAATGGAATACTACGTGGCAATGAGAAAAAATGAAATATGGCCTTTTGTAGCAACATGGATGGAACTGGAGAGTGTGATGCTAAGTGAAATATGCCATAAAGAGAAAGACAGATACCATATGGTTTCACTCTTATGTGGATCCTGAGAAACCTAACAGGAACCCATGGGGGAGGGGGAGGAAAAAAAGAAAAAAAGAAAAAAAAAAAAAAAAGAGGTTAGAGTGGGAGAGAGCCAAAGCATAAGAGACTGTTAAAAACTGAGAACAAACTGAGGGTTGATGGGGGGAGGGAAGGAGGAGAGGGTGGGTGATGGGTATTGAGGAGGGCACCTTTTGGGATGAGCACTGGGGGTTTTATGGAAACCAATTTGACAATAAATTTCATATATTATAAAAAAAAAAAATAAAAAATAAAAAATAAAATAAAAAAAAAAAAGAAAATGAGACACATGAAACACTGGGAAGCAATAATTGCTTTGAAATACAAGCCACTTTAAGGAAGTTGAAATGAACTTTATGAAGTTTTACTGTAGTGAAGGTGTTCTTAACTTTTTGAGTTAAGGTTCTTTTGATAATCTGGGGGCACCTGGGTGGCTCAGTTGGTCAAGCATCTGGTTCTTGATTTTGGCTCAGGTCATGATGCCATGGTTCGTGAGATCAAGCCCCACGTCAGTCTCTCTACTGACAGAGAGGAGCCTGCTTGGAATTTCCTCTCCCTCTCTTTCTCTGAAAATAAATATATAAACTTTAAAAAAAAAAAAAGAGGCTTTTGATGATCTGAATTCATGGATTCTCTCAGAAAAATGTACATACAGACAAAATTTTGTACATATCTTCACCAGGTAAAGAGCTCTTGCCCTGGAGATCTTTAAAATGCATACTTAAAACAGTGACTGGGTGTCTCTAAACTACATTTTACTACTTTGGCATCAACTTTATAAACGTAAAACTTCTAGGTTCTGTAAACTATTTGGGGAAAGTCATTCTTTCCTACTAAACCTACTTAATCCTTATGAGCAAAATTCTTAAATTTTCTAAAAATCTTAGAAGTGTATTTATGATTTCCCTTCCTTTCTAAAACATCCATGACAATGTATATAAAAGATGAAACAAGGGGCGCCTGGGTGGCTCAGTCGGTTGAGCGGCCGGCTTCGGCTCAGGTCATGATCTCACAGTCTGTGAGTTCGAGCCCCGCGTCGGGCTCTGTGCTGACAGCTCAGAGCCTGGAGCCTGTTTCAGATTCTGTGTCTCCCTCTCTCTGACCCTCCCCCGTTCATGCTCTGTCTCTCTCTCTGTCTCAAAAATAAATAAACGTTAAAAAAAAAAATTAAAAAAAAATAAAAGATGAAACAAATTATACTGAAATAACATTGGTTACAACGTGGGATTATGGGTAAGTTATTTTTTTTTCCTTAAGACTGCCTTTCAAGTTGTTTTAAATTATTTTTCAAAAGGTTTTAGTTGTTTTAAAATATTTCTACTGTAAGAGTCTGTCAAAAACACAAACAAAAAGAAAGGTCTCTAGACTTGCATAGAATTCTCTCGTCAGAACCAATCAGTATATATTGTATATTACTATGTTGCACATAAAAATACATACTGTATAAATAATATATACATTATATATATTATTTAATTCTCCCAACAATTTATTATTCCTATTTTTATCATCACTACAACTCATTCACGTTCGAAGAAAAATCAGGATTCAAACCCAGGTATGTCTAACACATACACCCCTTTCTCACAAACTCAAACCTCAGCCTATACTTGGTTGCTATGTCAATAAGACTGGACTAGAAAAAGTTCTTTCAAAGATCTGCAATAAATATAATCTCTTTGAGGATGATTAAGGTCAACCTCATGGTAGCAGTTATAAGAGGGCTCTGGTACATATATTATGAAATAAAAAAGTATATGAAAACACTTTGGTAAATCATGCTATTAATAGTTTTATAACAGAAATAGAAAGATTTATAAAGAACAAACCCAAAAACATCACAGATTCTGGTTTGTACCCAAATTAAATTCAGAAAGCACCAAATGTTGCCCTAAAGAATGCGAAGCTCTACATAACATTTAATTTTTCTACGTTGATCCTAAACTAATGATAACTACAGCTTTAAGGAAGCATAGTCTATGTTCAAGAATAAGCAGAATCACCAGAAAAGTTAAATATATTAGAATATGACAACATAAATTCACCTCACAAAAATATTAGTCTGTTATAATAAATGACATTATAACACAATCTACTCATCAAGAATTACAGCAATGTCAGAGTATAGTTTCCAAGTAAATATTTTTCTTTCTACTTGAAGGAAAATGGATTTTAAAATTTTGATTCAATTCAATGAATATTTAGTGTACATGTCCTCCAGACCAGGCTTTGTGGCCATAAAATTAACCAAGGCAAGAGGTCTGCCATTCCCCTCTCAGTAAGACCACTAAGACTGGGGGACAGAGATGGGGAAACTGCATAGAGAGGCAGGGGATACATACCACACATTCAAGCAGCTCTAAAACGATACGGAAATCGTAGTAAAAATAATAGTATGAAAAATCTGCTGTGTAAATACACAGAGGGAAATGATTATTCTGCCCAGACCTGTCTACTGAACCTCAAACTAATATATCTAACTATGTATTTGACAGACCTACTTAGATGTCTAACTGGCATCTCAAACTTAACCTGCCTAAACCTGAGTTGCTGAACAATCTATCATATTTGATCCTCTTGTTTTACTCAACTAGGGAATGGCTACACTATTTTTCCAATTGCTCAAGTCACAACCTTCAGTCATCCTTCACTGCTTTCTCTCACACCTCACATCCAATCCATCAGCAAATAATGTCAACTGACACCTTCAAATACATCCAAAATTCCACCAATTCTCAACATTACTGTTACCACTTTGGCGTAAGCCAATGCTATTATCATTCTCCAGTAAACCAACTGCTTCCTAAAAGGTCTCTCTGCTTCTGCCCTTAATCCAATTTGTCTTGTTAAAATGTAAAGTCAGTTCATCACACTTTTTTTTTTAACGTTTATTTTTATTTTTGATAAGAGAGAGGGAGAACAAGCATGCGTGAAGTGGGGAGGGGCAGAAAAAAAGGTAAACAGAGGATCTGAAGCAGGATCTGCCCTGACAGCAGAGAGCCTGATGAGGGGCTCGAACTCACGAACCGTGACATCGTGACCTGAGCCAAAGTTGGACTTTCAGCAGACTGAGCCACCCAGGTGCCCCATTTCATCCCACTTCTTAAAGTCCAACAATGCCTTCCCATCTCACTGTGAATAAAGGTAAAGTGCTAACAAAGGCCTAAAAGACTGAACACAATCTGGCCCCTCATTACCTCTCTGACTTTATCACCTACTACTCTCTTCTTCATACACCCCAGATTTAGCAACAAACAATCTGGGAAAAATACAAGGAGAGGGGAGGGGTGGGCAACGGTATACTTTGTAACACTATTATTTCAAATATGAATACCACTTAAGAATAAGTAATGAATTTTATTTGAAATTGTGACTACTCAGTTCAACACTATTTACCATAGAACGTCAAAAATTAATATAAGTATTAACCCTTAAAAAATATGGTAATGCGGGGTGCCTGAGTGGCTCAGTCAGTTAAACGTCCAACTTTGGCTCAGGTCATGATCTCATGGTTCGTGGGTTCCAGCCCCACATTGGGCTCTGTGCTGACAGCTCACAGCCTGGAGCCTCTTCAGATTCTGTGTCTTCCTCTCTCTCTGCCCTTCCCCCACTCACGCTCTGTCTCTGTCTTTCAAAAATAAATAAACATTAAAAAAAATATACATATATATGTGTGTGTGTGTGTATGTATGTATATATATATGTATATATATATATGTATATGTATATATGTATACACACACATATACGTATATATATATGGTAATGGATCTTCGCAGTAAACTCCACAAAGACAGACAAAAATACTAAAAATCGTTTCAAGGGGCGCCTGGGTGGCGCAGTCGGTTAAGCGTCTGACTTCAGCCAGGTCATGATCTCGCGGACCGTGAGTTCGAGCCCCACGTCGGGCTCTGGGCTGATGGCTCAGAGCCTGGAGCCTGTTTCCGATTCTGTGTCTCTCTCTTTCTCTGCCCCTCCCCCGTTCATGCTCTGTCTCTCTCTGTCCCAAAAATAAATAAACGTTGAAAAAAAAATTTAATTTAAAAATCGTTTCAAGAGTATCCTGGGCCCCCATAAAGCCCATTCATAAATAGGACAGAGAATGGTGGCAGAAAAGAATATACGTGTAAAAGTTACATCTGGTTCATTAAGAAATAAGCATATGTATATTTATTGGATGCTCAGGTAGAAAAAAGATACTTAAGATTCCACAGCTGAGTCAAACTTATACCTGTAGGTGGGAAGAGATTTGGGGAGAGAGACTAGGATTAGGAAAGCAAGTTCCTAAGCCTTGAAATGAACCTTTTCCAGAGACCCCAATAATACTCCTAAACCAGCTCACAGGTTACTATACAAATCTAGCAGTTAATTTTAAGAGAAATATTATCATTTCTCTTTTGTTACTTATAAAACATTTGTGAAAATACATTAATGCCTAGAAGATTATTACCTATGCTGTGATAACTTTTGTACTTAATTGTTTTATGACGTGAATCAATTATTCCTGAAGCACTATGAATCAGCTTAACACAACAAAGAACTGCAAAAGTAAAACAAATTTATTACGTGGATCGATATTGGCACTCCCTGAAGTAAAGTTTTCTAAAACCAAACAATAAAGTAAAATTACACTGACTTCTTGGTATTATTTGCTTTTCCAGATGGTAATTTGAAATCTACTATAATTTTAGCATTAACCTCTAAATACAATGGTACCTAACTGTCCTAGGCTGTAGAAACCTAGGGAAAATTTTCAGTACCAAGGTACAGAATAAAATTTAAAAGGCAGCGAAGAAGAATAACTAAAACAAATTATTTATAGGCTTGTGAACAATGTTAACCAATTAGTGGGTCTACCAACACTTAAGCTACTTAACTTGATATTCTTTCTCTCAAAAAAGATCTTAACTCTCTTTTATTGCAATAATGCCCATATTATGGCATGAAAATATGAATGCACTGAAAAGCCAGAAGAAATACTCCAACAGTTTGCTATGAAAATCAAAAACATATACAATCACACACACACATACAGAGCTACAAAGGGCTACACGTTTCTTTTAGTTTATCTAATGTTCTCTGTGCAGCAGCCTCTCCTCTGTCATATGTCGCTACCTTGTCTATATTAAAGCTATGGTTAATGTCTATTTTCTTTGCAACTTGGTTATGGTCGATAACATTTAACCTCTGCAATGGATGGGAAAAAGTACATTCGTGCTTACCTGATACTTTTAAATGTGTAATTTTTAAACGAATTTGCTTTCCATTGCAAGTATTCCTCACCTGTTTGAACATCAATAACCATCTGATGGCCCCCTCTCATTCCTGGTCGGTTATCTTCTCCATCACCTGAAGAAGAAACAATATTTTATTTTAAAAGAATAACACAGAATAACTGTAAATCTAGACTAACTTCGTAAGTCTGTAATGAGTAGTGTAAATAATACATTTATTCATTCAATATTAAGAACCAGTAAAAAGACTCAAAAGAAGAGTGTAACTGTGTTTATAGTAATTACCTTGCTCCTTTTCCTGCTTTCTTTCAGGCTATTAATGCAACAGGAAACTATTTTCAATGTATTTATGACCAGTGCCATAAATCAGCAAGAACAGAGGATATTCCACAAAAGCATAAGACAATAAACTCTAAAGGACTGGAGTGACACAGTAAAGGTGGAAAGCAGTTACAGACTGAGATCTCAGGTCTCTGTACCAGGCATACCTAACTTAGTATAATGAATTTCAAAGTTCATACAGCTAGCTACTGAAAACCAAGATGTTATCAAGTTTCATATTAATTTATATTACCGCATAGTTTACCAAATATTTTGAGTACTGACTGAGAAGTGTTAAGATTTACTTCCTTTTGATTCCTATTTCCATCATAGAGCTTAATGGGAAGTTTGAAATATAATCAAGGAAACTTTAAAACTTCTGTAGAACTACTGTTCAACTTGTATCAAATCTTACTTTAAATTTTTTTTTTTCAATGTTTATTTATTTTTGGGACAGAGAGAGACAGAGCATGAACGGGGGAGGGGCAGAGAGAGAGGGAGACACAGAATCGGAAACAGGCTCCAGGCTCCGAGCCATCAGCCCAGAGCCCGACGCGGGGCTCGAACTCCCGGACCGCGAGATCGTGACCTGGCTGAAGTCGGACGCCCAACCGACTGCGCCACCCAGGCGCCCCTCAAATCTTACTTTATACCAAATCTTGTATTAATGAAGATATAACTTCATTTCAATGGTTCAGTAGGGTTGTAGGATTCTAATGTCTTACTTAACGTAAACCAAAAAACCTAAGATTTTCTTTATACCTCTCCTAATAATTGAAATACATTACTTTGGTTAATAATTTTCCCTGTATCAGCTTTCTCCTATGTAAAACAGGGACCATCCAAGATTTTGCTAATTTCACAGGGGTACCATGAAAAAGACTGAAACGTCAGTTCTCATATGCAGAAAGAAAATGAGATGAGAAACAGAAACATTCCATTACTACTATGTTCAAGGACCATTCCTTCAGAAGTTCTCTGTAAACCTTCTCCTTTCCAATAGTTAAGATTTTGCAGCTCATTATATTGAAGTTTGATCTTTTCTTCCTTCTTCCCCCCCAATCAGGATTGCCATTTTCAAGAATAGACTAAAACACTAACATTTGCATTTTATATATTTAATCCATTAGTTTCCAATACACAACTAAAATCTGTCTGCTATGTGTTTCTCTGATGAAAATTACCTCAAAAATGACTGATAAAGGAGAAACAACATCTGAATAATAGAAATTACGGAGGTTCATAAGCAATTTTTCCCAGTATATTAATGTTTAACACCATCAGGGGAGAGCTTTCTCACAATTAAAGAGAAGGGTTTAGGAATTTATGAAGTCTGTAGGAAAAAGTTAAATATCCATAGAACTGTCTTTCCTTAATGCAAGTAACTGCACTAACCAATTGCTACACTTTCCACTATGTTAACCATCTAGCAAAGCAGGGAGTCAAGAACAAGAAGTGACAAATATTTCCCCCTGTAGGACAAAATGGATTAATGAAAAGTACGTCCTGGATCAGATTTTGATAAAGTTTTGATAAATACCCTCTAGGGTCAACAGCTCAAAGACGGAAGCAAGAGTCCAAGGGTTTAAGGCTCCAAAGTCAATATAATTGAGCTCCAAAGGCTCAATATAAGTGCCTCTGAAGAGTTAACTGTACTAGTATTTATTTTTATTAGGGTTACTACACTAGTTTTCATTAATATACGCTTAAAATGTTCCATGGATTTAGACTGGTAGGCCCCATTCCTACTTTTCTCATAAGCCCTGTTAGCTTCAGCGAGCTGTTCTGCAGAATCAAAGGTTTATCAGGAACATGTCTAGCATTACAATACATATGCCCATAATTTTACAGTACCTCTATAAAGGCAGTTTATGAGGGTATTCTGTGTGAAAACCGCTCAGCCTTCTGTTTTAGTGGTGAAACAAAAAAGATTCAAGAGAAGAGAAAAATATAATAAACTAACTCATCTAGTTAAGGTACCTACGTCTTGTTTTAAACACCTGCTTTTCCTTAGCAAAGCATTGGATAACTTGAGAAGAGTGAAGCTGAGACATGACAGCAAGACTCACAATCTAGAAAACAGGGCTTACCCTTGGTGCTTTTGGGAATGATTTGACTCCATCGTGGCTTATATTCTTGTTGACTGATATACTGATTGAATAAACCATCTGCAAATATCAAAGAACGAGAGAGAATTTTACATTAACTGGCTTACGCTTTTTATTATAGTGAAAAAAAAAAGCCTTCATTAAGGGAAATTACGAATATGTCATTAATACACTAAGAATAGCACACTTCCATAAAATGTGTCACTTCAGTTCTCACATTATCTCAAATATAAATAGTACAGTACTAGTTGACACAACCATGTAAACAAACTCTTTTAGTGGCAGCTCATACTCAATTTACTGCTTTCCCTGTTTTGGTTGCTACTAAGAAAAGACTACAGAAGAAACTTTGCACCGCAACAACTCTGGTCCAGGCCCTTATAGCTTCAGGAAAAACAGAGTGAAAATTCATATTTAAA